>NC_141873.1:442616042-443866042 GCF_056163025.1 Triticum urartu | reverse complement strand
GATCTATGATGAAAAGGATAGAAGACTTACCGGAGCTGAGGAAGAAGCGGAAGGTCGCCGCGGTGCTCTGGTACGCTCAGGGTGATGCAGCGGCCAAATTTGGTGCAGAGGTCGACGACGGCAGTGGAGCTCCGAAGCTGGGCGACGCGAGGAAGATGAAGCAGAAGGGCATGAAGGGGAAAAAGAAATGACCCTTCGGTCCTATTTATAAAGCAAGGGACATGGGTCAGGCGTGAAAATCAAGGGGCCGCAAGTTTGGAGACAGAGTTGTCACCTCGATTATCGCAGATCTATTAAACAAGAAGGTATCATGGATAGTTTCTTTATGACAGATGACGTCACACCGGTTTACAGCAATCAGAGAAGATGACATCACGGCGGTTCACCAAACTAGAAGAAGATGTTGAAGATGAAGTTTTTGCTAAGGATTGACATGAACCTGTTCAAATCAATCTGGGGCCTAATGTTGGGGATATTACTACTGGGCGTAAACCGGCCTATCTGGGCCGGGTTAACTTCATCAGTAGTTAAGTATGTTAAAGCCCATGAAGGTAGATGAGGGCTCAAGACCCATAATCGGCTGAGAGCCTGTAGCCGTAAACCGGCGTCAATATGTAACTTGTATTGTAAGTTAGGAATAAGTAGAGACCAAACCGGACACATCTATGAGCCGGTGTTGGGACTCTGTAAACCGACGGGCGTCACCCATGTATATAAGGGGACGACCCGGAGGCGGTTCAGGGACAACAGACAACAACTCGAGACATAGGCGAAGCTTATTTGCTCCCTAGTCATCGAAACCCCATCAATTCCATCACAACTAGACGTAGGCTTTTACCTTCATCGAAGGGGCCGAACTAGTATAAACTCTCTTGCGTCCTTGTGTCCGCTTTAACCCCTTCAAGCTAACCCGTCGCGATGGCTCCACGACTAAGTCCTTTCTCTAGGACATCAGCCGTGACAAAACCACGACAGGTATGATGGAAAAACTGCTAGCTAACCCTTTTACAGGAGATGGAACAAAGCATCCTGATGAGCACTTAATATATGTGGATGAAGTTTGTGGATTATTTAAGCTTGCAGGTATACCCGATGATCTTGCTAAGAAGAAGGTCTTCCCTTTTTCTTTGAAGGGAGACGCATTGATATGGTATAGGCTATGTGATGATATGAGATCATGGAACTATAAAAGATTGAAGTTGGAATTTCATCAAAAGTATTACCCTATGCATCTTGTTCATCGTGATCGCAATTACATATATAATTTCTGGCCTCGCGAAGGAGAAAGCATCGCTCAAGTTTGGGGAGGCTTAAATCAATGTTATATTCATGCCCCAATCATGAGCTCTCGAGAGAAATAAGTATGCAAAGTTTTTATGCTCGGCTTTCTGAAAACAATCGCACCATGCTCGATACTTCTTGTGCTGGCTCTTTTATGATGAAGACTATTGAATTTAAATGGAATTTATTGGATAGAATTAAACGCAACTCTGAAGATTGGGACCTCGACGAAGGCAAGGAGTCAGGTATGACACCTAAGTTTGATTGTGTTAAATCTTTTATGGACACCGATATTTTCCGTAAGTTTAGCACTAAATATGGACTTGACTCTGAGATAGTAGCTTCTTTCTGTGAATCTTTTGCTGCTTATGTTGATCTCCCTAAGGAGAAGTGGTTTAAATATCATCCTCCCATAGAAGTAAAAGTAGCTGCACCTATTAAAGTTGAAGAAAAGACTGTCACTTATAATGATCCTATTGTTCCTACTTCTTATGTTGAGAAACCACCTTTCCCTGTTAGAATAAAGGATCATGCTAAAGCTTCAATTGTTGTACGTAAAAGCAATATTAGAACTTATACACCCCCTGAGCAAGTTAAAGTAGAACCTAATATTGCTATTGTTAAAGATCTCTTGTCTGATAATATTGATGGGCATGTTATTCAGTTCGAAGGTGAAACTGCTAGAATTGCTAAACCTTGTGCTAAAGATTAACATAGACCTGTGGTAGGCGTGCCTGTTATTTCTGTGAAAATAGGAGATCATTGTTATCATGGCTTATGTGATATGGGTGCGAGTGCTAGTGTTATACCGCATACTTTATACGAAAAAATTAAGAATGAAATTGCACCTGCTGAGTTAGAAGGTATTGATGTCACAATTAAACTTGCCAATAGAGATACTATTTCACCAATTGGAATTGTTAGAGATGTTGAAGTCTTGTGTGGGAAAACTAAATATCCTGCTGATTTTCTTGTTCTTACTTCTCCACAAGATAGCTTTTGTCCCATTATATTTGGTAGACCCTTCTTGCACACTGTTAATGCTAGGATAGATTGCGAAAAGAATGTTGTTACTATTGGCTTGGATGATATGGTTCATGAGTTTAATTTCTCTAAATTTAGTAAACAACATCGTGAGGAAGAATTACCTAGTCAGGATGAAATTATTGGTCTTGCTTCTATTGCCGTACCTCCTAGTGATCCTTTAGAACACTATCTGCTAGACCATGAAAATGATATGTTCATGAATGAAAGAAGGGAAATAGATGAAGTATTCTTTAAATAGGAACCTATTCTGCAACACAATTTGCCTGTTGAAATTTTAGGGGATCCTCCTCCACCCAAGGGTGATCCCGTGTTTGAGCTTAAACCTTTGCCTGATAATCTTAAATATGCTTATCTTCATGAAAAGAAGATATATCCTGTTATTATTAGTGCTAACCTTTCAGAGCATGAAGAATAAAGATTATTGAAAACTCTGAAGAAGCACTGTGCTGCTATTGGATATACTCTTGATGATCTTAAGGGCATTAGTCCCACTCTATGTCAACATGAAATAAATTTGGAAGTAGATGCCAAACCAGTTCGTGATCCTCAACGACGTCTGAATCCTAAAATGAAAGAAGTGGTAAGAAAAGAAATACTAAACCTTCTGGAGGCAGGTATAATCTATCCCGTTGCTGATAGTGAGTGGGTAAGTCCAGTCCATTGTGTCCCTAAGAAGGGAGGTATTTCTGTTGTTCCTAATGATAAAGATGAATTGATTCCACAAAGAATTATCACAGGTTATAGGATGGTAATTGATTTCCACAAATTAAATAAAGCTACTAAGAAAGATCATTAACCCTTACCTTTTATTGATCAAATGCTAGAAAGATTATGCAAACATACTCACTATTGCTTTCTAGATGGTTATTCTGGTTTCTCTCAAATACCTGTCTCGGCTAGAGATCAATCAAAGACTACTTTTACATGCCCTTTTGGTACTTTTGCTTATAGACGTATGCTTTTTGGTTTATGTAATGCACCTGCTACCTTTCAAAGATGCATGATGGCTATATTCTCTGACTTTTGTGAAAAGATTTGTGAGGTTTTCATTGACGATTTTTCCGTCTATGGTTCCTCTTTTGATGATTGCTTGAGCAATCTTAACCGAGTTTTGCAAAGATGTGAAGAAACTAATCTTGTCTTGAATTGGGAAAAGTGCCACTTTATGGTTAATGAAGGTATTGTCTTGGGGCATAAAGTTTCTGAAAGAGGTATTGAAGTTGATAAAGCCAAGGTCGATGCTATTGAAAAGATGCCATGTCCCAAGGACATCAAAGGTATAAGAAGTTTCCTTGGTCACGCTGGATTTTACAGGAGGTTCATTAAGGACTTCTCAAAAATTTCTCGGCCTCTGACTAATTTATTGCAAAAAGATATACCATTTGTCTTTGATGATGATTGTGTAGAAGCATTTGAAACACTTAAGAAAGCATTAGTCTCTACACCTGTTGTTCAGCCACCTGATTGGAATTTACCCTTTGAAATTATGTGTGATGCTAGTGATTATGCTGTAGGTGTTGTTCTAGGGCAAAGAGTTGATAAGAAATTAAATGTTATTCATTATGCTAGTAAGACTCTAGACAATGCTCAAAGAAATTATGCTACTACTGAAAAAGAGCTTTTAGCAGTTGTATTTGCTTGTGATAAGTTCAGACCTTATATTGTTGATTCTAAAGTAACTATTCACATTGATCATGCTGCTATTAAATATCTTATGGAAAAGAAAGATGCTAAACCTAGACTTATTAGATGGGTTCTCTTGCTACAAGAATTTGATTTGCATATTGTTGATAGAAAGGGAGCTGAGAACCCCATTGCAGACAACTTGTCTAGGTTAGAAAATATTCTTGATGACCCACTACCTATTAATGATAGCTTTCCTGATGAACAATTAATTGTTATAAGTACCTCTCCTAGTACTCCTTGGTATGCTGATTATGCTAATTATATTGTTGCTAAATTTATACCACCTAGCTTCACATACCAGCAAAAGAAAAAGTTTATCTATGACTTGAGACATTACTTTTGGGATGACGCACATCTTTATAAAGAAGGAGTAGATGGTGTTATTAGACGTTGTGTACCTGAGCATGAACAGGAACAGATCCTACGCAAGTGTCATTCCGAGGCTTATGGAGGACACCACGCTGGAGATAGAACTGCACATAAGGTATTGCAACCTGGTTTTTATTGGCCTACTCTCTTCAAGGATGCCCGTAAGTTTGTCTTGTCTTGTGATGAATGTCAAAGAATTGGTAATATTAGTAGACGTCAAGAAATGCCTATGAATTATTCTCTTGTTATTGAACCATTTGATATTTGGGGCTTTGATTATATGGGACCTTTTCCTGCCTCTAATGGATACACACATATTCTAGTGGCTATTGATTACGTTACTAAGTGGGTAGAAGCTATTCCAACTAGTAGTGCTGATCATAACACTTCTATTAAAATGCTTAAGGAAGTTATTTTTCCGAGGTTTGGAGTCCCTAGATATTTAATGACTGATGGTGGTTCATGTTGGAAATATGCCCTAGAGGCAATAATAAATTGATTATTATTATATTTCCTTGTTCATGATAATCGTTTATTATCCATGCTATAATTGTATTGATAGGAAACTCAGATACATGTGTGGATACATAGACAACACCATGTCCCTAGTAAGCCTCTAGTTGACTAGCTCGTTGATCAATAGATGGTTACGGTTTCCTGACCATGGACATTGGATGTCGTTGATGACGGGATCACATCCTTAGGATAATGATGTGATGGACAAGACCCAATCCTAAGCATAGCACTAGATCGTGTAGTTCGTATGCTATAGCTTTTCTAATGTCAAGTATCATTTCCTTAGACCATGAGATTGTGCAACTCCCAGATACCGTAGGAGTGCTTTGGGTGTACCAAACGTCACAACGTAACTGGGTGACTATAAAGGTGCATTACAGGTATCTCCGAAAGTGTCTGTTGGGTTGGCACGAATCGAGACTGGGATTTGTCACTCCGTGTAAACGGAGAGGTATCTCTGGGCCCACTCGGTAGGACATCATCATAATGTGCACAATGTGATCAAGGAGTTGATCACGGGATGATGTGTTACGGAATGAGTAAAGAGACTTGCCGGTAACGAGATTGAACAAGGTATAGGGATACCGACGATCGAATCTCGGGCAAGTACAATACCGCTAGACAAAGGGAATTGTATACGGGATTGATTAAGTCCTTGACATCGTGGTTCATCCGATGAGATCATCGTGGAACATGTGGGAGCCAACATGGGTATCCAGATCCTGCTGTTGGTTATTGACCGAAGAACGTCTCGGTCATGTCTGCATGTCTCCCGAACCCGTAGGGTCTACACACTTAAGGTTCGATGACGCTAGGGTTATAAAGGAAGCTTGTATGTGGTTACCGAATGTTGTTCGGAGTCCCGGATGAGATCCCGGACATTACGAGGAGTTCCGGAATGGTCCGGAGGTAAAGATTTATATATAGGAAGTCCTATTTCGGCCATCGGGACAAGTTTCGGGGTCATCGTTATTGTACCGGGACCACCGGAAGGGTCCCGGGGGCCCACCGGGTGGGGCCACCTATCCCGGAGGGTCCCATGGGCTGAAGTGGGAAGGGATCCAGCCCAAAGTGGGCTGGGGCGCCACTTCCCTTAAGGCCCATGCGCCTAGGGTGAAGGGGGAACCCTAAGGAAGAGTCCCAAGGAGGGAAGGCACCTCCTAGGTGCCTTGGGGGGGAGGGAAACCTCCCCTGGCCGCCGCCCCCTAGGAGATTGGATCTCCTAGGGCTGGCGCACCCCCCCTTGGGCTCCCTATATATAGTGAGGGTAGGAGGTCCTCTTGAGACACACCTTATGCCTTTGGTGCAGCCCCTCCCTCTCTCCCAAGTTCTTCTCCTCTCCTGTGGTGCTTGGCGAAGCCCTGCAGGATTGCCACGCTCCTCCACCACCACCACGCCGTTGTGCTGCTGCTGGATGGAGTCTTCCTCAACCTCTCCCTCTCTCCTTGTTGGATCAAGGCATGGGAGAGGTCTTCGGGCTGTACGTGTGTTGAACGCGGAGGTGTCGTCCGTTCTGCACTTGGTCATCGGTGATTTGAATCACGACGAGTACGACTCCATCAACCCCGTTCACTTGAACGCTTCCGCTTAGCGATCTACAAGGGTATGTAGATGCACCCTCCTTCCCCTTGTTGCTAGTCTCTCCATAGATAGATCTTGGTGACACGTAGGAAAATTTTGAAGTTCTGCTACGTTACCCAACAGTGGTTTCAGAGCTAGGTCTATGCGTAGTTTCTATGCACGAGTAGAACACAAAGTAGTTGTGGGCGTTGATTTTGTTCAATATGCTTGCCATTACTAGTCTTATCTTGATTCGGCGGCATCGTGGGATGAAGCGGCCCGGACCAACCTTACACGTATGCTTACGTGAGACTGGTTCCACCGACTGACATGCACTAGTTGCATAAGGTGGCTGGCGGGTGTCTGTCTCTCCCACTTTAGTCGGATCGGATTCGATGAAAAGGGTCCTTATGAAGGGTAAATAGCAATTGGCATATCACGTTATGGTTTTGCGTAGGTAAGAAACGTTCTTGCTAGAAACCCATAGCAGCCACGTAAAACATGCAAACAACAATTAGAGGACGTCTAACTTGTTTTTGCAGGGTGTGCTATGTGATGTGATATGGCCAAAAGGATGTGATGAATGATATATGTGATGTATGAGATTGATCATGTTCTTGTAATAGGTATCACGACTTGCATGTCGATGAGTATGACAACCGGCAGGAGCCATAGGAGTTGTCTTTATTTATTTATGACCTGCGTGTCAACTTAAACGTCATGTAATTACTTTACTTTATTGCTAACCGTTAGCTGTAGTAGTAGAAGTAATAGATGACGTGACAACTTCAAGTAGACACGATGATGGATATCATGATGATGGAGATCATGGTGTCATGCCGGTGACAAGATGATCATGGAGCCCCAAGATGGAGATCAAAGGAGCTATATGATATTGGCCATATCATGTCACTATTTGATTGCATGTGATGTTTATCATGTTTATACATCTTATTTGCTTAGAACGACGGTAGTAAATAAGATGATCCCTCATTAAAATTTCAAGAAGTGTTCTCCCCTAACTGTGCACCGTTGCTACAGTTCGTCGTTTCGAAGCACGCCGTGATGATCGGGTGTGATAGATCCTTACGTTCACATACAACGGGTGTAAGACAGTTTTACACATGCAAAACACTTAGGGTTAACTTGACGAGCCTAGCATGTACAGACATGGCCTCGGAACACAGAAGACCGAAAGGTCGAGCATGAGTCGTATAGAAGATACGATCAACATGAAGATGTTCACCGACGTTGACTAGTCCGTCTCACGTGATGATCGGACACGGCCTAGTTGACTCGGATCATGTAATCACTTAGATGACTAGAGGGATGTCTAACTAAGTGGGAGTTCATAAGATGAACTTAATTATCCTGAACATAGTCAAAAGGTCTTTGCAAATTATGTTGTAGCTCGCGCTTTAGTTCTACTGTTTAGATATGTTCCTAGAGAAAATTTAGTTGAAAGTTAATAGTAGCAATTATGCGGACTAGGTCCGTAAACTGAGGATTGTCCACATTGCTTCATAGAAGGCTTATGTCCTTAATTCACCGCTCAGTGTGCTGAACCTCGAACGTTGTCTGTGGATGTTGCGAACATCTGACATACACATTTTGATAACTACGTGATAGTTCAGTTAAATGGTTTAGAGTTGAGGCACCGAAGACGGTTTTTGAAACGTCGCGAAACATATGAGATGTTTCGAGGACTGAAATTGGGATTTCAGGCTCGTGCCCACGTCAAGAGGTATAAGACCTCCGACGATTTTCTTAGCCTGCAAACTAAGGGAGAAAAGCTCAATTGTTGAGCTTGTGCTCAGATTGTCTGAGTACAACAATCAGTTGAATCGAGTGGGAGTTGATCTTCCAGATGAGATAGTGATGTTTCTCCAAAGTCATTGCCACCAAGCTGCTAGAGCTTCGTGATGAACTATAATATATCAGGGACATATATGATGATCCTTGAGATATTCGCGATGTTTGACACCGCGAAAGTAGAAATCAAGAAGGAGCATCAATTGTTGATGGTTAGTGAAACCACTAGTTTCAAGAAGGGCAAGGGCACGAAGGGATACTTCATGAAACGGCAATTCAGCTGCTGCTCTAGTGAAGAAACCCAAGGTTGAACCCAAACCCGAGACTGAGTGCTTCTGTAATAAGGGGAACAGCCACTGGAGCAGAATTACCCTAGATACTTGGTAGATGAGAAGGCTGGCAAGGTCGATAGAAGTATATTGGATATACATTATGTTAATGTGTACGTTACTAGTACTCCTAGTAGCACCAGGGTATTAGATACCGGTTCGGTTGCTAAGTGTTAGTAACTCGAAATAAAAGCTACGGAATAAACGGAGACTAGCTAAAGGTGAGATGACGATATGTGTTGGAAGTGTTTCCAATGTTGATATGATCAAGCATCGCACACTCCCTCTACCACCGAGATTGGTGTTTGCGTTGAGCATAGACATGATTGGATTATGTCTATCGCAATACGGTTATTCATTTAAAGAGAATAATGGTTACTCTGTTTATTTGAATAATACCTTCAATGGTCTTGAACCTGAAATGAATGGTTTATTGAATCTCGATCGTAGTGATACACATGTTTATGCCAAAAGATAGTAATGATAGTACCACCTACTTGTGGCACTGCCACGTAAGTCATATTGGTATAAAACGCATGAAGAAGCTCCATGTTGATGGATCTTTGGACTCACTCATTTTTGAAAAGTTTGAGACATGCGAACCATGTCTATTGGTGTATATGCATGAAGAAACTCCATGCAGATGGACCATTTGAACTCACTTGATTTTGAATCACTTGAGACATGCAAATCATACCACATGGGCAAGATGACTGAAAGCCTCGGTTTCAGTAAAATGGAACTGGAAAGCAACTTGTTGGAAGTAATACATTTTGATGTGTGCAGTCCAATGAGTGCTGAGGCGCATAGTGGATATCGTTATGTTCTTACTTCACAGATGATTTGAGTAGATGTTGAGTACATTTACTTGATGAATCACGAGTCTGAATTATTGAAAGGTTCAAGTAATTTCAGGGTGAAGTTGAAAGATCGTCGTGACAAGAGGATAAAAGATCTATGATATGATCATAGAGATGAATATCTGAATTACGAGTTTGGCACAGAATTAAGACATTGTGGAAATCATTTCACAACTAATACAGCCTGGAACACCATAGTGTGATGGTGTGTCCGAACATCATAACTGCACCCTATTGGATATGATGCATACCATGATGTCTCTTATCGAATTACCACGATAGTTTATGGGTTAGGCATTAAAGACAACCACATTCACTTTAAATAGGGCACCACGTAATTCCGATGAGATGACACCGTATGAACTATGGTTTAGAGAAACCTAAGCTGTCATTTCTTAAAAGTTTGGGGCTGCGATGCTTATGTGAAAAAAGTTTCAGGCTGATAAGCTCGAACCCAAGGCGGATAAATGCATCTTCATAGGACACCCAAAACAGTTGGGTATACCTCCTGTCTCAGATTCAAAAGCAATAAAGGATTATTTCTAGAATCGGGTCCTTTCTCGAGGAAAAGTTTCTCTCGAAAGAATTGAGTGGGAGGATGGTGGAGACTTGATGAGGTTATTGAACCGTCTCTTCAACTAGTGTGTGGCAGGGCACAGGAAGTTGTTCCTGTGGCACCTACACCAATTGAAGTGGAAGCTTATGATAGTGATCATGAGACTTCAGATCAAGTCACTACCAAACCTCGTGGGAGGACAAGGATGCATACTACTTCAGAGTGGTACGTAATCCTGTCTTGGAAGTCATGTTGCTAGACAACAATGAACCTACGAGCTATGGAGAAGCGATGGTGGGCCCGGATTCCGATAAATGGCTCGAGGCCATGAAATCCGAGAGAGGATCCATGTATGAAAACAAAGTATAGACTTTGGCAGAACGGCTCGATGGTCGTAAGGCTATTGAGTACAGATGGATTTTAAAAGGAAGACGGACAATGATGGTAAGTATCACCGTTAAGAAAGCTCGACTTGTCGTTAAGATGTTTTCCGACAAGTTCAAGGAGTTGACTACGGTGAGACTTTCTCACTCGTAGCGATGCTAAGAGTCTGTTGGAATTATATTAGCGATTACTGCATTATTTATGAAATCTTGCAGATAGGATGTCAAAACATTGTTTCCTCGATGATTTTCTTGAGGAAAGGTTGTATGTGATACAAACCGGAAGGTTTTGTCAATCCTGAAAGATGCTAATAAGTATGCAAAGCTCCACCAATCCTTCTAGGGACTGGAGTAAGCATCTCGGAGTTGGAATGAATGCTTTGATGATGATCAAAGATTTTGGGTTTATTCAAAGTTTATGAGAAACTTGTATTTCCGAAGAAGTGAGTGGGAGCACTATAGAATTTCTGATGAGTATATGTTGTTGACATATTGTTGATCAGAATGACGTAGAATTTCTAGAAAGCATATAGGGTTGTTTGGAAAGTGTTTTTCAATGGAAAACCTGGATTAAGCTACTTGAGCATTGAGCATCAAGATCTATAAGGATAGATCAAAACGCTTAATGGTACTTTCAAATGAGCACATACCTTGATATGATCATGAAGGTGTTCAAGATGGATCAGTCAAAGAAGGAGTTCTTGCCTGAGTTGTAAGGTATGAAGTTAAGAATTAAAGCTCGACCACGGCAGAATAGAGGGAAAGGACGAAGGTCGTCCCCTATGCTTAAGACATAGGCTCTACAGTATGCTATGCTGTGTACCGCACCTGAAGTGTGCCTTGCCATGAGTCAGTCAAGGGGTACGAGAGTGATCCAAGAATGGATCACAGGACAGCGGTCAAAGTTATCCTTAGTAACTAGTGGACTAAGGAATTTTCTCGATTATGGAGGTGGTAAAAGAGTTCGTCGTAAAGGGTTACATCGATGCAAGCTTAACACCTATCCGGATAGCTCTGAGTAGAGATACCGGATACGTATAATGGAGCAACAATTTAGAATAGCTCCAAGTAGAACAGTTATTTGGAATAGCTCCAAATAGAACGTGGTAGCTACATCTAGGAGATGACATAGAGATTTGTAAAGCGCACACGGATCTGAAAGGTTCAGACCCGTTGACTAAAACCTCTCTCACAAGCAACATGATCAAACCTAGAACTCATTGAGTGTTAATCACATAGTGATGTGAGCTAGACTACTGACTCTAGTAAACTCTTGGGTGTTAGTCACATGGCGATGTGACCTGTGAGTGTTAATCACATGGCGATGTGAACTAGATTATTGACTCTAGTGCAAGTGGGAGACTGTTGGAAATATGCCCTACAGGCAATAATAAATTGATTATTATTATATTTCCTTGTTCATGATAATCGTTTATTATCCATGCTATAATTGTATTGATAGGAAACTCAGATACATGTGTGGATACATAGACAACACCATGTCCCTAGTAAGCCTCTAGTTGACTAGCTCGTTGATCAATAGATGGTTACGGTTTCCTGACCATGGACATTGGATGTCGTTGATGACGGGATCACATCATTAGGAGAATGATGTGATGGACAAGACCCAATCCTAAGCATAGCACTAGATCGTGTAGTTCGTATGCTATAGCTTTTCTAATGTCAAGTATCATTTCCTTAGACCATGAGATTGTGCAACTCCCGGATACCGTAGGAGTGCTTTGGGTGTACCAAACGTCACAACGTAACTAGGTGACTATAAAGGTGCATTACAGGTATCTCCGAAAGTGTCTGTTGGGTTGGCACGAATCGAGACTGGGATTTGTCACTCCGTGTAAACGGAGAGGTATCTCTGGGCCCACTCGGTAGGACATCATCATAATGTGCACAATGTGATCAAGGAGTTGATCACGGGATGATGTGTTACGGAACGAGTAAAGAGACTTGCCGGTAACGAGATTGAACAAGGTATAGGGATACCGACGATCGAATCTCGGGCAAGTACAATACCGCTAGACAAAGGGAATTGTATACGGGATTGATTAAGTCCTTGACATCGTGGTTCATCCGATGAGATCATCGTGGAACATGTGGGAGCCAACATGGGTATCTAGATCCCGCTGTTGGTTATTGACCGGAGAACGTCTCGGTCATGTCTGCATGTCTCCCGAACCCGTAGGGTCTACACACTTAAGGTTCGATGACGCTAGGGTTATAAAGGAAGCTTGTATGTGGTTACCGAATGTTGTTCGGAGTCCCGGATGAGATCCCGGACATTACGAGGAGTTCCGGAATGGTCCGGAGGTAAAGATTTATATATAGGAAGTCCTATTTCGGCCATCGGGACAAGTTTCGGGGTCATCGGTATTGTACCGGGACCACCAGAAGGGTCCCGGGGGCCCACCGGGTGGGGCCACCTATCCCGGAGGGTCCCATGGGCTGAAGTGGGAAGGGATCCAGCCCAAAGTGGGCTGGGGCGCCACTTCCCTTAAGGCCCATGCGCCTAGGGTGAAGGGGGAACCCTAAGGAAGAGTCCCAAGGAGGGAAGGCACCTCCTAGGTGCCTTGGGGGGGAGGGAAACCTCCCCTGGCCGCCGCCCCCTAGGAGATTGGATCTCCTAGGGCTGGCGCACCCCCCCTTGGGCTCCCTATATATAGTGAGGGTAGGAGGGCCTCTTGAGACACACCTTATGCCTTTGGTGCAGCCCCTCCCTCTCTCCCAAGTTCTTCTCCTCTCCCGTGGTGCTTGGCGAAGCCCTGCAGGATTGCCACGCTCCTCCACCACCACCACGCCGTTGTGCTGCTGCTGGATGGAGTCTTCCTCAACCTCTCCCTCTCTCCTTGCTGGATCAAGGCATGGGAGAGGTCTTCGGGCTGTACGTGTGTTGAACGCGGAGGTGCCGTCCGTTCTGCACTTGGTCATCGGTGATTTGAATCACGACGAGTACGACTCCATCAACCCCGTTCACTTGAACGCTTCCGCTTAGCGATCTACAAGGGTATGTAGATGCACCCTCCTTCCCCTCGTTGCTAGTCTCTCCATAGATAGATCTTGGTGACACGTAGGAAAATTTTGAATTTCTACTATGTTACCCAACAGTTCACACTTTATTCATGGTGCTTTCCGTAAAATGCTTGCTAAATATGATGTTAATCATAGAATTGCATCTCCTTATCACCCTCAGTCTAGTGGTCAAGTAGAGTTGAGCAATAGAGAGCTCAAATTAATTTTGCAAAAGACTGTTAATAGGTCTAGAAAGAATTGGTCCAAGAAACTTGATGATGCATTATGGGCTTATAGGACTGCATACAAAAATCCTATGGGTATGTCTCCGTATAAAATGGTTTATGGAAAAGCATGTCACTTACCTCTCGAACTAGAACATAAGGCGTATTGGGCTATTAAAGAGCTCAACTATGATTTTAAACTTGCTGGTGAGAAGAGCTTATTTGATATTAGCTCACTTGATGAATGGAGAACCCAAGCTTATGAAAATGCCAAGTTGTTTAAAGAAAAAGTTAAAAGATGGCATGACAAAAGGATACAAAAGCGTGAGTTTAATGTAGGTGATTATGTATTGCTATACAACTCTCGTTTAAGATTTTTTGCAGGCAAACTTCTCTCTAAATGGGAAGGCCCCTATGTTATCGAAGAGGTCTATCGTTCCGGTGCCATAAAGATCAACAATTTCGAAGGCACAAATCCGAAGGTGGTAAACGGTCAAAGAATCAAACATTATATCTCAGGTAATCCCATAAATGTTGAAACCAATATTATTGAAACCGTAACCCCGGAGGAATACATAAGGGACACTTTCCGGAATGTTTCAGACTTCGAAAAGTAATAGTTATGTGGTACAGTAAGTAAACCGACTCCAAAACAATTTTTAAGGCAATACTTCTCTGTTTTGGAATATTTAGAAAAATAGAAAAATAAGTAGCAGTCCGGGAAGGACACGAGGGCCCCACGAGGGTGGTGGGCGCGCCCTACCCCTCTGGGCGCGCCCCCCTACCTCGTGAGCACCTCGTGTGCCTTCCGGACTCTGTTTTATTGCACGTTACGTATTTTGGTCGATAAAAATTCATTATATAACCTCCCGAAGGTTTTGACTCCCGTATCACGCAAACCTCCTTTGTTCTTGTTTCGAGCTATTTTTCTGACAGGTCTAGGTTATCACGACGGCCCCAAGCGCCTCCAAGGACAAGTTCTTCAAGAAGGTCATCAACCCTTACCTCGCGGTGGTGCTACGACACCCTCAAACCATTGAGTTGCGTGATGGATTGCTGCACATCCGCGATGAAGAGGGGCCAAAGGGGACCAGAAGCATGGAGACGAGGCTCGAAGTAGTGGAGCAATAAGTTTTCAAGTGCCAAGGGATGGTGGAACGTGGACTCAACTCTAACCACATGATGATCGCGGAGTTCACTAGCAACCACAAGTTGGATGCTGACAACATCGGGGAGACTATCTTCAAGCTTCATGAGAAGACCGAGCACCTCCAAGCCCAATTCTATGACCTGCAAAACCAAAACTGTGAGTATGAATATAGATTCAAAAGGATGAGTTTGGCTGCATATTTGAGGATCCCGGAGACTCGATCATCTTTCTATGATGGAGAACCTATGCCTTGGAAGATGGACGCAAGGCCCGCATCATCTACAACACCTCCACCTTCTTCACCGACAAAGGAGATATAATCACATGGGTATGGGCACTCCCCTTGGCAACTGCCAAGCTTGGGGGAGGTGCCCCGGTATCGTATCACCATCACAACTCCTATCTTTATCGTTTTTCTTAGTTCGATCCTATTAGAAGTATCTTGATCTAGTAGAATAAAGTTTATGGCATGATCTAGTTTTGAGTTTTGCTTTATGATCTCTCTTTGTAATCGAGTCTGTGAGCTATATATAATAAAGATTAGTGTTGAGTCAAGGGCTTGATTATTTTGCCATGATCTTGGGTGAATAAAAGAAAAGAGACGAAGAATAAAAAGAAACAAAAAGTTCATATTGATCTTATTGAGAGTAATGACTTCACATAGAAAGAGTATGATGATTAAAAGTTGTTGGGAGTTGGCAGACATAGCTTTGGTCATTGTTGCAATTAATAGGAAGTAATAAGGAAAGAGAGGTTTTCACATATAGATATATTATCATTGACATCTTTTATGATTGGGAGCACTCATTAAAATATGACATGCTAAAGGGTTGATGTTGGACAAGGAAGACAACATAATGAGTTATGTCTTTCTTATATCTGAGATAAAGTATGTTGTCATGGATCCTCTAACTTGTTGAGCTTGCCTTTCCCCCTCATGCTAGCCAAATTCTCAGCACCAAGTAGAAATACTACTTGTGCTTCCAAATACCCTTAAACCAGTTTTGCCATGAGAGTCCACCATATGTACCTATGGATTGAGTAAGATCCTTCAAGTAAGTTGTCATCGGTGCAAAGCAATAAAAATTGCTCTAAATATGTATGATTGATTGGTGTGGGAGCAATAAGCTTTATACGATCTTGTGATGTGGAAGTAATAAAAGCGACGGACTGCATAATAAAGGTTCATATCACAAGGGGCAATATAAAGTGACGTTCTTTCGCACTGAGATTTTGTGCATCCAACCATAAAAGCGCATGGCAACCTCTGCTTCCCTCTGTGAAGGGCCTATACTTTATTATTATCTTCTACCTTATGCAAGAGTCATGGTGATCTTCACCTTTTCTTTTTCATTTTATCCTTTGGCAAGCTCAGCATGTTGGAAAGAACATGATATATATATATATATATATATCTAATTGGATGTAGGGGAGCATGAACCATTATTGTTGACATTACCCTTGAGGTAAAAGGTTGTGGGGCAAAACTATAAGCCCCTATCTTTCTCGGTGTCCGATTAAAACTCCGTAACCACAAGTATTGCGTGACTGTTAGCAATTATGGAGGACTAAATGATAGTTGAGTATGTGGACTTTCTTTTTAGCTCTGACATAGACTCTTTCTGATGTTATGATAAATTGCAATTGCTTCAATGACTGAGATTACAGTTTGTCGGAGCCCAATAAGGTTTATGATTTATACTTTTGCATTGTGAATAGATCATCACTTGAAAATAAGTAATCATATGACAAAATCTATATATGTTGCTGTTATGAGAATAATCATGGTGCCTTCATGTCCGTATTTTATTTTTATCGACGCCTCTACCTATAAACATGAGGACATATTTATTGTTATCGGCTTTTCGCTTGAGGACAAGCGAGGTCTAAGCTAGGGGGAGTTGATACGTCCATTTTGCATCATGCTTTTATATCAATATTTATTGCATTATGGACTGTTATTTCACTTTATGTCACAATACTTATGGCTATTCTCTCTTATTTTACAAGGTTTACATAAGGAGGGAGAATGCCGGCAACTGGAACTCTGGGCTGGAAAAGGAACAAATATTAGAGACCTATTCTGCGCAACTCCAAAAGTCCTGAAACTCTAGGGAACATCTTAAAATAAATAAAGAAAAATCCTCGCCAAAGATGAAGGCCAGGGGGCCCACACCCTGCTCACGAGGGTGGGGGCACCCCCTACCTCGTGGGCCCCCTGGTGGCTCTCCGACGTCCATCTTCTCCTATATGAAGTCTTTCGATGAGAAAAAAATCAAAAGGAACTTTTCGGGACGAGACTCCGCCGCCACGAGGCGGAACCTTGGCGGAACCAATCTAGAGCTCCGGCAGAGCTGTTCTGCCGGGGATACTTCCCTCCGAGAGAGGGAAATCATCACCATCGTCATCACCAACACTCCTCTCACCGGGAGAGGGCAATCTCCATCAACATCTTCACCAGCACCATCTCATCTCCAAACCCTAGTTCATCTCTTGTATCCAATTCTTGTCTCAAAGTCCGGGATTGGTGCTAGTGGGTTGCTAGTAGTGTTGATTACTCCTTGTAGTTGATGCTAGTTGGTTTATTTGGTGGAAGATCATATGTTCAGATCCTATATGCATATTATTACCCCTCTGATTATGAACATGAATATGCTTTGTGTGTAATTACGTTTCTTCCTGAGGACAAGGGAGAAGTCTTGCTATTAGTAGTCATGTGAATTTGGTATTCGTTTGATATTTTGATAAGATGTATGCTGTCTAGCCTCTAGTGGTGTTATGTGAATGTCGACTACATAACACTTCACCATTATTTGGGCCTAGAGGAAGGCATTGAGAAGTAATAACTAGATGATGGGTTGCTAGAGTGACAGAAGCTTAAACCCTAGTTTATGTGTTGTTTCGTAAGGGGCTGATTTGGATTCATATGTTTCATGCTATGGTTAGGTTTACCTTAATACTTTTGTTGTAGTTGCGGATGCTTGCAATAGAGGTTAATCATAAGTGGGATGCTTGTTCAAGTAAGAACAGCACCCAAGCACCGGTCCACCCACATATCAAATTATCAAAGTATCGAACGTGAATCATATGAACGTGATGAAAACTAGCTTGACGATATTCCCATGTGTCCTGGGGAGCGCTTTTCCTATTATAAGAGTTTGTTCCGGCTTGTCCTTTGCTACAAAAGGATTGGGCCACCTTGCTGCACTTTATTTACTTTTGTTACTTGTTGCTCGTTACAATTTATCTTATCACAAAACTATCTGTTACCACTTATTTTAGTACTTGCAGAGAATACCTTGCTGAAACCGCTTATCATTTCCTTCTGCTCCTCGTTGGGTTCGACACTCTTACTTATCGAAAGGACTATGATAGATACCCTATACTTGTGGGTCATCACTTGCCTACCGAGACTAGCCATTTGAGTATTGCCGGCAACGTTACTTGTGCACATTAGTGATCCACCATTCCATTGCATACATACCATATCATATTGGTATCATCGTATCATCCTTTGTGTCATAACATTGTTCCCGTATATACACAATTGCTATCTTGGTTTGTGCATTTTGCATTGTGGCCATATCAAAAAAAGAATAAGCTTTTAAGCAAAAGAGAGAGCAAAGAGCTTGTAAGCAATAGCCATAGCATCCTACCACATTGCATATAAGATTGTCATATCCGATCATCTTGGATCATACCACCGGGAACATCATATATACATAGCATACTTGGGATAGAAAGTTCATACTTTTTGCATCTTATAGGTTGTGCACAAGTGTCGTATCCGCGTATTGAGCAATCATGCTAACGTCTCTCTTGAGTTGTGCTACACAAGCATTCCATAGATTCCACATTTTGTGCTCACTCCTTGGTCGCACGACCCCATTTATCTATCTATCCGTGTGTGTGTTTTCATGTACCACATATTGCTATTGGTCTACTTGTTTCACTTGCAAATTTGTGGATCTCTTTCAACTTTATTGACTCTTGCTAACATATTGCATCATTTTTTTGTGCCACTAACTTCACCGAGCTCCACTATAAGCCTTACTAGTGTAGGTGTGAGAAATCGACAAGATCGGTACCAATTATGCTATTTCCTTGTTACATCATTGAGTGATCATTGATCCATCTTCAACATCGGTCAAGGTACATTTGGTATAGTTCTTCTCTTTCTCCCACTCATATTTGCTCGAGTGTTTTGATGGATAGGCAAGGCATTTCATCTCTGGTATTGCACAACAACGATGGCGCGTACAACTACAACAACAAAACTCCCCACTTCGGACTACAACGATCAATGCAAGTCATCGACAACATCACCACCGACTTACGAAATTTCAAAGCTAGGAGAAGGGACTACTTCGACAACAAGTTTTCTGCACAAAAGGAGGAGCAAGCTGCAAGGATGGAGGAGATTCAGACTTTGTTGGCCAAACGTTCTTCCCCTTCGTCATCCTCAAGGCGGCGGCGAGCAAGTCAATCATCTTCGGAGCGCCCAGATGATGCAAGCGCAAGTCGTTCACATCAACATCTCCATGGCGACCACCATCACGTTCGTGATCCACATCGTCATGAACGGCAAGTCACCTCCAAGCATCATGTGCAGGACGACGACGAGCGCCATCGAGCTCAAGCATGACAACGACACCATCATCATGAAGATGCTCGCCAAGCACAAACTTACAAGTCCCAACAAGCCCTACTTCACGCCAAGTACAAACTTCATGACCACATGAGAAGACCGCGAGAAGAGCACCACCAAGACGGTGCTACGGCTACACCAACCACTTCAGCATCTTCGCCAAGTGTTATCAAGGCATATTCGCCTTCGGACGTACGACATCTTTGCCTACTTCCCATGAGTTCGCCTACATCGACATCTTCAACTACAAGGAGACCACCTACGAACGAGGGCGACACTTCCATCTTCGGAAGCCCCTCAAGAAAGATGGTCGAGCATGGGAAATTCCCTTCGGTCATGGAGATGAGCTAGAGGTGCCACATCATATGGGCCTCCTACAACAAGAAGGTTGAGCTAGGGCCATCCCCTTCTACCACGGCAACAAGCATGAACCTCTCCAACTACATGAAGACGGTGCCCCCAAAGGACTCATTCTCCGAGTCAAGCTACGAGACCGCACATGATACCTTATCTTTGGTCTTAGAGGAGAGTGATGATGTGCCATCTTCGGCCTTCATCCACGGCTACGACCACGACATGATTGAGCATGGAGACATTTGCACCTACATCTCGCCGACACCCACATATCATGAGTTGCCCCAATTGCCATGTGAGGAGAGCCACCATCCCATGAGTGAGATGAGTGACTCCACCATACGTGGCATTGAGAGAATTTCCTATGAGAGGATGAGTGTGACCACCACTAGCCCCACACACGAGAGCATGCCACATATCCTATGTGAGGTTGACCGCCATTTGAGTGACTCCACCAACCATACGAGTGAGAGCATCCAAGAGGGAGTGAGTGAGCCACAACACTTAGTGAGTGAGGTAGTTGACACGGCATGTGAGGCCACTATGATTTCTAATGACTTAACCTCTACTCCTGGTGTGTTTTCTTATTTGGTCCTAGGTCTCCAACACGATGACATGCCTATCCTCGACGAGTCCATACCTCCAATGGAGACAACAATGGCCATGGTGGAAGAAGATGCACCCCCACATGGTTCCATCAAGATGAAGATGACCACAACTTGGTCTTCGACACCTCACCTACAACACATGAGAGATGCTCCAAAGGTAACATAGGTGATGGTGCTTCTCTTGTCCCACTAGTGGACTATCTTGCAAATGATTGCTTGCATGATGATGATCACCTTATGTATTCATCACATACTATGTCATGTTTCGGTATGCCACCCATTTATGATGAATATGATGATGAGTATGTTGAATTGCCTAGTTGTGATGCTATGCTCCATAGGATATCATGTGAAAATTCTATTGGTCACATCATGTTTGACAATCCATTGAACTTGTCATATGCTATGAGTGAGATCTCCCATATTGCATCTTTTCAATCTCAACATAGTAGCTATGCATGCCCAATTAAAATAAATACCATTTGCACTTATGGCATAGATGACAAGATGATGGTCATTGGATTTTGTTTTTCATGTGATGATATTGGCATGCTTCCTTTACATGATTTGCGCAATTCATCTACTATGCCATGCCATGATCACAATGTTCCAAATATGCATTGTTTTGGATGTTATCAATATTCTTCGTGTGATGTTTCCACTAATGCTAATGAGGAGACCCCCGTAGTTTCCTCATACATATTAGGAGATTTTGATATATCATATCCTTTGAATGCTTCCCATAATTGCTTGCACCATATGCATTCCATGAACAATAATGCTCTACATATTTCTCATGATGCATTACACAATTTGAGTCTCCATTGTTCTAACATAACAACAAACCTATCATGATGGATGACATGTTTCCATATCACGTATCTCATTTATTTGAGCATTGGATATTTTGTGCTAACCAACACAAGCACGTGTGCATCATGATGGATGATGTGTACATATACCATGCACACACAATTTTCCCTTTGTTTTTGTTTTGTGTAGGTACTCACGTATACTCGTCAAGCTCTCAATTCCAAGAGTTGACGAAACAAGCTCTTGGGAGCAATGACGATTTGGGATCCCATGGACAATTCTTACCACCGCCCTCTTCGCGCAACGACTTCGCGCATTCCTTTTACTTGGCTCTCACACGGCTTTGGGCTATATATCACTTGTTACTTTATGCCCATTGTATCTTGTTCACTTTGCATGTTATGCATCTTTACATGATTTTGCCATGCAATTGTGACCCTTGCTTGCATCTACCCATGATTCACCATTATGCTACTCCTATGTGTATTTGCATGCTTGGTGGAGATCCTTATTGCTATTGCCATGTGTACCATGAACCTATTTTGCTCATATCTTGCTTCCATACTTGTGATATGTCATGTGCATTATGTATGCCCACCATTTGCACACATGACATGCTTGCCATGATTACTCCTAGTACAGTGCATCTTGCACTACTAGCTTGCTTGACTTGATCACTATGATTGATTGCTTTGTCACATCACCCATGTTCCATTCTTACTCGCTTTCTTGGGTTGATGACATATATGTTCATACCTCTCACATGATACATCTTGTTCATTGTCGCTTGCCTCCAATTGTTGCATCTATGCTTATCGATCTCGGAGACTTGGACATATTACTTGTGATGCATGCTTGTTTACTTGAGCCTATTGTATTTGGTTGTTCTCGCATCATATGCCTCCATACTATGAAATGATCCCTTGTCCTTTCTTATGATGAGCATGATGCATACACTTGTTGGGTATCTTACCACACGAATGATAGGTTTTGCACTTCCGCTAACCTCATTTGTTTTTCCAAGTGTTTGTCATGTTCTTTCATTTTGAATGATTCACAAGGCGATACCGTCATGAGAAAATTTTGTTATGTGAATGCATACATGATGTGCGACACCAACATTTTCAACATTCTCATAAAGGTGAACTCCTTCCCTTTGAGCCATCCTCAAATACGCATATTGGATGGGTCACTCTTTCATTGTTGTTTCCTTCTTGTTGTCTACATGATACATCTCGTGAACGAAGGAGCGACATTGAAGATTGGCTCTATGGACCTTCACATTGAGGAGCGCTCGGACTTACTGGATGCACCTTCGAACCTCCACTCATGCCACGACATTGAGCATTGGTACACCAACACCTCCATATTTGTTGATTGTGCTCACACATGTCATGCTCGATGGACATATCATACACATGACAAATTTGCACCCTATGCATGGATTGACATACATTATGATTGCATTGTTGCATCTTGTATTTCCATGTCATCCATAATATCTGAGCTTGTGCAGTTCCTTAGCAATTTTTTTGTGATCTTCCTTGATGGAATATTCATACATAATGATCACATTGCCTACCATCAACTGCATGACAACATACACATATTAAGCATCCATTGCCATATTCATGCTCTTGATAAACCATCACACTATGACATCATTTTGCACCATGGTTGCATTGATCATATTCACAATACATTTGTGTGCACAATGAATGCTTTGCATATCATTCTATATCATCTTGTTAAGATTCATGCGCTTTGTCACGAAGAATCTTGCCGAACGGACTCATTCTTACATGATGGACACTTTGTGTGCGCTAACCATTGTATTTCCAAGTGTACTTTGTGTTTGCTCATTTTGCATGTGCCACATACCGGAGACACCTTGGAGTACTTGCATTGCGCCATCCCTTCAGCTACGTCCAACTACAAGTCCGTCCACGACAATCGTTTCCATGGTGATGAGGATCACGATCCGAGGTCGGATCTATCCCAAGGGGGAAGATGATGCGGAGCATCCTACGTTCGTCCCCATGTACACTCCAACTACTCTCCAAGCCCCAAGGATACATAAGATGAGACCTCGACTATACACCATTGGACACAAGGTGAACTCGCTCCTCTTCAAACCATCACTTTCCATATATAAGACATGGCTACTACCTCAAATATATGTGCTATGCATGACCAGGAACAAAGAGGAGGACCATGGACAAGACGGCGAGGACACCAAGTACAAGGAGCTGCCAAAGAAGCTCCAGCGAGCGGACGTCCGGCCTCCACCGGACGACCGGCCAGGGAGCGGACATTTGGCCTCCACCGGACGGCCGGCGCCTGAAGCGCAGCCAACGCCAGCTACGGCACCTCATAGCGAGCGAACGTTCAGCCCCCACTAGACGGTCGGTAATATTAACGAAAGTCCGAAGACATCGGACATGTGGTGCCTCTTCACAAAACGTCTTCAGCGGACGTCCGGCGACTAGCGGATGACCGGTCCCTCCTGAGCCACCGTACGACCAGTACCCACCGGACGACCGGTACCTGCCTGTGTGCAGCCGGGCCTTTGGCCTTGTATCCCTCTCCCACTTACCCCTTCGTGGCTCTAGACTATATATACTCGTCCACCCCCACCATTTGAGGGTTAGCGTTGTGATAGCTCATATTAGAGATAGAGCCTCGCTCATCCACATCGGATCTACTCCATGAGAGAGACCGTGGCCCCTCTATGGAGAAGATCCCCTTGGATTCAAGACCCCCTTTTGGGTGGCCCCATCAAGACCTCCTTTGGAGAAGAACCGGTTACCGTGTATCGTCCCTTGTTGATCGTGGATCATGTATCTCCTTTTGTGTTCATGGATCTACCACATGTGTGATCATACTTGTTGGTTTGAGTGTTTCTCTTGTGTTCCCCTTCGTGATTTCCCCTCGTGTTTCCCCTCGTGTTCTTCGTGTTCATCGCGGGATCCGCTCCTTTCGTGAAAGATCGTCCATCTAGGGTTCCACCCTACATCAACACGTCAATGCATTATGTTTAAAGTAAATAACCAATGGCACTAAATTATCTATTTACACGAGAAATACATAGCCTGAACGTTTGATCCCTTTTTTGTGAACGCGCCTCTATACCCGTACGATTAGCCGCGCCCATGTGAACGTCCAAGTTATCGGCGCATCATCCCGAGTTATTGTCTTTTTTCCTGGGGTGGACTTCACACCAGTTATTAACTGCTGACGCGTGCCCCGTGTACACAGTCTCGCATGACCTTCCCGCTAGCATGGTCCAAAATTAGTTGAAACTAGATACGAACGATCCCGCGGGCGGCAAAATCTCCTGCCTCCTTCTAAAATTTCCGCCAGCTAATCTTTAGCATGCAAAATTCCCCTTTTGTCCTTGGTGCACGGAGAACAACATTAACAATACCTCCCTCATCTACATAATAGGTCGGGGCTTCTTTGGTAACTTCCGGTTCCCCCACCACACGGCACCCCCATTTCCTCTCCCCCTCCCGCAAAAACGACTAACTCCACAGCACCAGAGCATCTTACATCACACCGTTCGTACTTCATCGGCCTTTCTAACCCTCCCCTCTCGAAACCCTAGACTTCTCATCCACCGTCATACCAGAGCCCATTCACTGTCAATGACGTCCACCTCGCCGGATATGCTTCTACGGCCGCATCAACCCCTCCCACCTCCACTAGAAACAAGTAGACTACTCATCCACCACTGTACCACAACCCATTCAGTGTCGGCCTTGTCCACGACGCCGGATCTGCTTCGCCGGTACTCTCGTCAACCGCAGCGCATCTGCAGCAGCTCATTCGTACTCCCCCTCGGAGACGCTTCGTCCACAGCCCCCACTCCCCCGGAGCCGCCCCACCGACGGCCTATGATCCTCTTCGCTGACACCTTCCTCAACCCTACCGGAGCCACTTCGCTGACATCATCGTCAACCCTACCGGAGTAGCTTCGCCTATACCATTCTCAACCCTACCGGGGCCACTTCGCCAACTCACAAGTCCACGGCCACAGATCCGCTTCGTCGCATCCTCATCCAACCTACCGAAGCAGCTTCTGACGCCCCGTCCACGGCCGCAGATCCGCATCGTCGACACCATCCTTAACCCAACCACCGGAGCAGCTTCACCGACGCCCGCTGTCAGTGTCAAAATCGGCGGATCTCGGGTACGGGGTCCCGAACTGTGCGTCTAGGCAGATGGTAACAGGAGGCAGGGGACACGAAGTTTTACCCAGGTTCGGGCCCTCTTGATGGAGGTAAAACCCTACGTCCTGCTTGATTAATATTGATGATATGGGTAGTACAAGAGTAGATCTACCACGAGATCAGAGAGGCTAAACCCTAGAAGCTAGCCTATGGTATGATTGTATGTTTTTTTGTTGTGGCCTACGGACTAAAACGCTCCGGTTTATATAGACACCGGAGAGGGTTAGGGTTACACAAGGTCGGTTACAAAGGAAGAGATATCCATATCCGTACTGCCTAGCTTGCCTTCCACGCCAAGTAGAGTCCCATCCGGACACGAGACGAAGTCTTCAATCTTGTATCTTCATAGTCCAACAGTCCGGCCAAAGGATATAGTCCGGCTATCCGAAGATCCCCTAATCCAGGACTCCCTCAGTAGCCCCTGAACCAGGCCTCAATGACGATGAGTCCGGCGTGCAGTATTGTCTTCGGCATTGCAAGGCGGGTTCCTCCTCCGAATACATCACGGAAGAATTTGAATACAAGGATAGTGTCCGACCCTGCAAAATAAGTTCCACATACCACCGTAGAGAGAATAATACTTCCACAAATCTAATCTGTTGACACGTCTCGGCAACACGACATTATGTCATGGCCCGGTGATTATTTGAACCATTTCCTTTAACTAGCCCCGCACATAACGCGAGGCAGTTTTTTGACACATCTTGTCAATGCAGAGACCGTGCTCCCCTTATTACGGGATTCTCATCAATACGGGCATGGGTAACCCAACCGCGCCATCGATTACGGCGCTTTGGGGACAAGCGAGTTTTACCAGGCTAATGGGGGCGCATAGTTTCGTCCGCCCATATAAAGGGATAAGGATTCACCTTTCATCCACGCCTTCTTCCTCCTTTGCTCATCCATTTTCGCACACTCGAGCTCCAGCGCCCAAGTCCGCATTTCCCACCTCGACCTTCTCCAATCATGTCCGGAGCGGGAGGCAGGTGGATGGTCTCCTCTGTCACGGAGGGACACATCAAGAAGCTAAGGAGAGCTGGATACCTGCCCGACGACATCGCGCACCGGCTCCCAGATGAGGGGCAGCTCATCCCCACCCCCAGGCCCCATGAGAGGGTAGTGTTCCTTACCCATTTCCTCCGCGGACTGGGATTCCCTCTTCAGCCATTCGTCCGGGGGCTCATGTTCTACTACGGCCTGGATTTCCACGACCTGGCCCCAAACTTCATCCTCAACATCTTAGCGTTTATCGTCGTGTGCAAGGCCTTCCTCCGCATCAATCCCCACTTTGGCTTATGGTTGAAGACCTTCAATGTCAAGCCGAAGGTAGTGGGCGGCCGCCAGGCGGAGTGTGGAGGCGCCATGGTGGGCAAGATGTCCAACGTTACATGGCTCGAGGGCTCCTTCGTGGAGACCATAAAGGGGTGGCAATCGGGGTGGTTCTACATCACCGAGCCGCGTGACCCTGCATGGGTAGCGGCCCCCGAGTTCCGATCTGGCGTCCCCACGCGGCTCACCTCCTGGAAAGAGAAGGGCCTATCCTGGGGTAGTTCGGGAGAGCTGACTGGACTCCAAACATGTATTCAAAACATGGTGAACAAGAAGCTCAAACTTGTCATCGTAGTCCAGGTCATGCTCATCCGCCGGATCCTCCCGTGTCAACAACGGGCCTTCAACTTGTGGGAGTTCGACCCGGCCCAGCACCAAACTCTGAATAGGCTCTTCGATACAACACACGAGGATGCCTGGAAGGTGCTATTCAAGGGCGCCGAGGTTCCTCCTCCTACTACCGAGGATCGCGGATTCTGCGCGAAGCGCCAAGCTAGCGCGGTAAGCTGTTTTACCTCTTACAGGATACTTGTTTTTCATAGTTTGACTCTATGCGGGATCTAAGCTCCCGTTCCTTTGACAGGACTGGCAGGAAACGGTCGGATATATCGACTATCCGGCTCCCTTGCCCGAAGGCCCAGCAAACGCTCTCCTGACGGAGATGCTGACTCCGGCTCCTTACAAGGTGCCGGAGAAGACCAAGAAGGCCAAGGGAACCCGAAAGAGTTCCCGACGCCAGGCGTCATCGGACTCACCGTCTGATGACTCTACGGCACACTCCTCCCCTGAAGACGAGGAGGAGGAAGAAGACGCTCCCCCTCTAGGCGGGGGAGACAAGAAAAGGAAGGCCGCCCCAACTGGGGGCGAAGGGTCCAAGAAGGGAAGGACTCTCCTTCTGGACAGTTCCACTGCCGCCGACGAAGGTGGAGATGAGTGGTTGCCCAGGGCCAAGCCCCTGGGGAGATCGTAAGTATTCGGATACTAGAGTAACTCATAGCATTCCTTTGTTGCACTGCTTTCCCTAACGCCGAACATGATTATGCAGGCCGCCATGAGCCAGTATCGATGTATCGTCGGACGGCTCCCTAGGCTCGTCGGATATGGATAGCGATCCACTTCCGACCGCCACCTCCCCTTGCCCCACGGACGACGCCGAGGTATTGTATCAAGAGGCACCGGGTCGAGGGGAGACAGTCCCGGAGGCGCCTCAAGGCGAACTTCCGGACTCCGGGAGCAGAGGGGACAAGGCCCCTGAAGGCTCCAAGTTCGGCCCTCAGCCGAACACCCCGCCAGATCCTCCAGTGGTTCCGGACTCAGGCAGGCGGCCTCCTTCCAAGAGGGGCAAGACGCCTGTGCCGATGACCTCTGTCCATCCAGAGGCGCCGAACAATCTGCTGGAAGCGCTTCGCAGCGCTTCCATCGACGAGGAGCACCGTACTATTATGAGTGCGGTGGTCCAGAAGGTTCAGTCCGCCAAGAGCAGACTGACTGAAGCCTGTGCCAGCCTTCTAACAGGCTTTGAGGTAAGTTTTTAAAATATAGGAAAAATATTACCGCATAGACAGTAGCCCCTGATGTTGTGTTCGGTGTTCACAAAGAAAAGCAGAACAGAGGATCAAATAATATCGCAGGAGTCTAATATAAGTATGTCAATATGCGTATGCAGGCTTCACTGCTGGCCTCAGCCGCACTGACTGTGGAGGTCGCCACACTGAAGCAGGACCTCGAGGGGTCCAAGAAAGAGCTCGGCCTTGCCAAGAGGCAGCTCGAGGAGAACAAGGGTAAGTAATACCCTGTCTATAGATATGTATATATAAAATAAGACGCGATTGCAAAATGACAGGATCATCGTATATTTGCCAGGGGCCACGACCGAGGTGGCAACCCTGAAGCAAGCGCTATCCAAGGCCAAAGACAAAGCGGCCAAGGAGCGCACCGAGCGGGAAAGGCAAGAGGCTCAGGTGGGCGAGGTGCAGCAAGAGCTCCAGGCTCTCGTGACGAAGCACGAGGCGTTGGAGCATGACTCGAAGACGTGAGAGTCTG
This sequence comes from Triticum urartu, assembly GCF_056163025.1. NCBI lineage: Eukaryota > Viridiplantae > Streptophyta > Magnoliopsida > Poales > Poaceae > Triticum > Triticum urartu. The sequence goes on along the minus strand of NC_141873.1, from coordinate 443,837,218 downwards.
AGCTTGTCGCGGGCCTCGAGAGCGCAAAGAGTGCCTAGGCCGAAGCCCAAAAGGCCCTTCAAGAGATTGACGCGATGAAGAAAATAGCGGCGGGTAAGGCATTCTATATGCAAAGCAAGCATGTGAAAGTAAATTACCTATTACTTACCCGAATCCGGAGCTCTCCAGGAGCATTCGCAGATTTGCCCCGCAGCGTGTCGGATGCCGCACAGTTTTACCAGGCCGAGGAGGGAAGCTGAACAGAGAAGCTGTTCTGGTCTCAGTATACTGGGACCGAACACCCGGTGCCTATCAGCGACCAGCTGAAGCAGCTGGTCGAGCTACACAAGGCGGCCGAACAGGCCATGAAGGGCTTTATAGTCTGGCTTTGGCCTGGTGACGCCCTTCCGAACAGCTACTTCAGCCTAGTGAGGCGGCTTGTAGATGCCTGCCCACGGCTAGAAGTCGTCAAGCGGTCCGTCTGCATCGAAGGTGCACGCCGGGCTTTCGCCCGTGAGAAGGTGCAGTGGGCCAAGCTAGACGCCGTGAAGCTGATCAGGGAAGGACCGCCGCAGGGCAAGGAGCATCGCACCCCCGAAATATATTATGAGGGTGTCCTGAAGGGTGTCCGTCTTGTAGCGGATGAATGTTCAAAGGATGTAATATTTGAGTAAACATGCTCGTGTGATCCTGTATGATGAAAACTTGTTTCATATGCGCTATGCAACGCTTGTTTGAGTTTAAAATATTACCTTCTGTTTGGCTGTTTATTCAATCTGAGAGATGGCTAGTCCTCGGCTTTTGCCCCCATGCCGCGAGTGCTGGGGTGTTCGGGATAAACCTGAGCACTCTTGTTCCCATTGTTGGGTCCTTCGAGGGAGGTGCTCAGCACAGTGAACAAGGCAACCGGACTAATAATGCTTTATCACTCTCACTTAGCCATAGAATTCTATAATTTTAAATTTCGGCGAAGCCCGTGGTATTCAGAAGGCCGAATTCAGGGCGCGATACACGCCTTTAAGCTGGACAGGATCGGCTCCTCGCTCTAAGCGGCATAAGTATTTAGGGACTCGAAACCTCGCCGAACAGCGACCAGTCTCTCACCTTATCATGACAGTCAGTTTTCGCTTTCTCTACTGAGGTTCTTAGCCCAGCAGAACCCGGGCACAATCGCAGTAGTTCTCCTAGTGCTACCTTAGCCGATAGAGCGGAACGTAAGGTACCAAAACATAGGAGCCGGGCAAACCCAACATTTGACCAAAGACATGATTCAGAGCTGATGCATATAATGCTATAAGTTCGGGGTGCCACACTTGTGAAAGTGTTCGGACTTCTCACACCGTATTGTGGGGTACTTAAGCCCCTGGTGTATTGGCCGTACCAAAGTGTATGGTTGCAAGGCGTCATTAATGAACACGTATATATAAAAAGGGAAGAATGCAATAATAGTCTTAATGCTATGCATTGTTTATTCAAAAAGGTGCGTTAAAGCAGAATGATACAGATAGCGCGATAAGCAAAAAGTGGGACTATGTCCCTTCCAAGGGCAAGCTGAGGAATAGTATTAAAGCAAATATTTCACTCGTTATCGTAATCCACCTGGGAGTTTCGTGGTGTGACGTAGATTTCTGCCTCCTTGGTTGCTACATAATGTGTTCGGCAATCATGCTGCCGGACAGGGTTTCCAGAGATTAAAGTCCTGAAAGAGAAACATAATAAAGAGGGAAGCCCCTAGTGCGGTTTAAGCCGTGTATTAGGGCGTGCCGTAGTTGTGCCCCCCTCCCCGCCTGTGCCCATGGTATTTTTAATACGTAGTTATGTACGTGTGGCACGAGTTTCGCCGTTTGGCTTGGGCCGGGGTGGGGGCCGCATTGCTACGCGAGCTCTGACCGTGCCAGGCGGTCTAGTTGCCGATTACTCTAAGCGCGTTTGAAGGAGTCCGGGTCTTGAAACGCCGAACTGGTGGATTGCCTTGAGAGGCTTCTTTGCGCTTCTGCTGCGAGGGCCGCAGTGTGCTCCTCCGTGCGGAGAGAGCGCTCTGTGTTTCCGTTAACTGTGATGACCCCCCGGGGTCCTGACATCTTGAGCTTGAGGTATGCATAATGTGGTACCGCATTGAATCTCGCAAATGCGGTTCGCCCGAGCAGTGCATGATAGCCACTGCGGAACGGGACTATATCGAAGATTAATTCTTCGCTTCGGAAGTTATCCGGGGATCCGAATACCACTTCCAGTGTAATTGAGCCTGTGCAATGGGCCTCTACACCTTGAATGATGCCTTTAAAGGTCGTTTTTGTGGGTTTGATCCTTGAGGGGTCTATACCCATCTTGCGCACTGTGTCCTGGTAAAGCAGGTTCGGGCTGCTGCCGCCATCCATAAGGACTCGAGTGAGGTGAAATCCGTTAATGATTGGGTCTAAGGCCAATGCGGCGAACCCACCGTGACGGATACTAGTGGGGTGGTCCCTGCGATCGAAGGTGATCGGGCAGGAGGACCATGGGTTGAACTTTGGGGCGACTGGCTCCAACGCATATACGTCCCTGAGCGCACGCTTCTGCTCCCTCTTGGGGATGTGGGTTGCGTATATCATGTTCACCGTCCGCGCTTGTGGGAGGAACCTCTTCTGTCCTCCGGTGTTCGGCTGCCGGGGCTCCTCTTCGTCATCGCTGTGTGACCCTTTATCTTTATCTTTGGCAATTAACTCGCCGGCCTGCTTGAACACCCAGCATTCCCTGTTGGTGTGGTTGGCTGGCTTGTCAGGGGTACCGTGTATTTGACACGAGCGATCGAGTATGCGGTCCAAACTGGACGGTCCCGGAGTGCTTCTTTTAAATGGCTTTTTCCACTGACCGGGTTTAGAGCCTTTGAATCCGGCATTGACTGCCGTATCCTCAGTATTATCGTTGTTAATGCGGCGCTTATGTTTGTTGCGATGTGACCTGCTATTGCCGTCCTTGGTATCCGAAGTACCATGGTTTTTTGATATGTTGTTACTGCGACCAGCCAGTTGTCTTCTCCCGCACAAAAGCGGGTCATGAGTGTCGTGAGGGCTGCCATAGATTTCGGCTTTTCCTGTCCAAGGTGTCGGGCAAGCCACTCGTCGCGGATGTTATGCTTGAAGGCTGCTAGGGCCTCTGCATCCGGACAGTCGACGATTTGATTTTTCTTTGTTAGGAACTGTGTCCAGAATTGCCTGGCCGATTCTTCTGGCTGCTGAATTATGTGGCTCAAGTCATCGGCGTCTGGTGGTCGCACATAAGTGCCCTGAAAGTTGTCGAGGAATGCGGCCTCCAGATCTTCCCAACAGCTAATGGACTCTGTTGGCAAGCTGTTAAGACAATGCCGCACTGGTCCTTTGAGCTTTAGTGGAAGGTATTTGATGGCATGTAAGTCATCGCCGCGGGCCATGTGGATGTGGAGGAGGAAATCCTCGATCCATACCGCAGGATCTGTTGTGTCGTCGTATGATTCAATATTTACGGGTTTGAAACCCTCTGGGATTTGATGATCCATTACTTCGTCTTTGAAGCATAGGGGGTGTGCGGTGCCCCCGTATTGGGCTATATCGCGACGCAGCTTGAATGGGTGTTGCCCGCTGTGTTCGGCCTGGCCGGATAGACTTTTACTGTATCCGGCGTGACGTTTATCGTCTCGCATAGTGGCACGCCCTCGTGATCTGTAGATCGATCTTGCATGTTTTGCTTTGTCCTCCAATACGACTCGCAGGTCTGGCGTATTTCCCCATGCCTTTTCATTTGAATGGCGTCGGGGTGCAGGCTGAGTATTTGGCTGGAGTGCCTCTCTATCGCGGCCACGAGGTGGCCGATCAGCTGCGTCATACGCTTCTTCCTCCAGTTGGGGTAGCAACATGCATTTTTGGTAACTCTTGGAGGGGCGCTCGGGTTTATATTCCTCGGCTGCGAGGACTTCAGCCCATCTGTCAGCTAGCAGATCTTGATCAGCTTGGAGCTGTTGCTGCTTTTTCTTAAGGCTATTTGTCGTGGCTATAAGCCGGCACTTGAAGCGCTCTTGGTCGACGGGATCCTCTGGCACGACAAATTCGTCATCGTAGAGGCTTGCCTCGTCTTCGGAGGGGGGCATGTAATTATCATCCTCCGCCTCTCCATCTGCCGCTCTCTCTGGAGGGCTGGCTCCTCCATCCTCCTGCTCTAAATCTTGCTGGAGGGGATTGTTGCCATCTTCGGCACTATCCGGAGTGTTACTATCTCCTATGCCGGTATCAATACTTTTGCTTTGGCGGGACTTAGAGCGGCGCTGCTGACGTCGGCGCTTGGGTTGCTTCTTGGAGGGGTCATCCTCTGCTGTCTCATCGCCATTACCTTCTTTGGGTGTATCCACCATGTATATATCGTATGATGAGGTGGCTGTCCAGTGCCCTGTGGGCAGTGGTTCATCTTCGTCTCCCGCATCGTCGTCCATACCGTCGATGTCTTCGGAGTCAAAGTCGAGCATGTCGGTTAAGTCATCGACATTGACTACTAAGTGGGTGGTGGGCAGGCCGCGAATTTCTTCGTCGTCCACATCCCAATCCCACCGGACGTAGTTCGGCCAGGATCCTCCTGACAAGGAGAGAGACCTTAACGAGTTCAGTATGTCGCCAAAGGGAGAGTGCTGAAAAATATCCGCGGAGGTAAACTCCATGATCGGAGCCCAATCGGATTCGCTAGGAATGGGCGCCGGCGATTCAGAGTCTGTGGCCGGAGAGAGATCCGGCAGTTTGTCAACACGGCTCTCGTGTAGAGTAAGGTCGATGTTCGGCTCAATCGCCGATGAGGGTAAGGCCCCCGTGGCGGGGTCCATCCACCCATCCATGGACGGCGCAACTGGCCCCGAATTGAGGGTCGGAGCGGCTGCCGATGCGATCTCCTGAACACTGTCGGATGGTAGAGCTAAATCGTACTCATCATGACCGCGCGACGCACAAGGCAGAGGCTCGAATCCGTCGAAGATCAAGTCTCCGCGGATATCGGCCGTGTAGTTTAAGCTTCCAAACCTGACCTGATGGCCAAGGGCGTAGCTTTCAATCTGCTCCAGATGGCCAAGCGAATTGGCCCGCAGTGCAAAGCCGCCGAATACAAAAATCTGTTCGAGGAGAAAAGTCTCACCCTGGACTGCATTGCTAACGATGACAGAAGGAGCCATCAAGCCTAACGGCGACGACACAGAGGAACTCTCAATGAAAGCACCAATGTCGGTGTCAAAATCGGCGGATCTCGGGTAGGGGGTCCCGAACTATGCGTCTAGGTGGATGGTAACAGGAGGCAGGGACACGAAGGTTTACCCAGGTTCGGGCCCTCTTGATGGAGGTAAGACCCTACGTCCTGCTTGATTAATATTGATGATATGGATAGTACAGGAGTAGATCTACCACGAGATCAGAGAGGCTAAACCCTAGAAGCTAGCCTATGGTATGATTGTATGTTTTTTGTTGTGGCCTACGGACTAAAACGCTCCGGTTTATATAGACACCGGAGAGGGTTAGGGTTACACAAGGTCGGTTACAAAGGAAGAGATATCCATATCCGTACTGCCTAGCTTGCCTTCCACGCCAAGTAGAGTCCCATCCGGACACGAGACGAAGTCTTCAATCTTGTATCTTCATAGTCCAACAGTCCGGCCAAAGGATATAGTCCGGATGTCCGGAGACCCCCTAATCCAGGATTCCCTCACCTGCCTCCACGGCCACAGATCCGCTTCGCCCACACCGTAGTCCACCCTACCGGAGCCGCTCCACAAACACCCTACTCGATGGTTCTAGATCTCCTTAGCGGACCCCGACAGCTAGCGCAGCGTCATCACCCTTGACGTTTCTAACCTGATTCCCACCGTCTAGCAAGATGCCAACCAGGCGCCACGGCCTAGGTACTTGTCACCTTTAAACCCGTCCAGCATCACCTGCCCGATGTACTTCAAATATACTAATAGGTCGTTGTTACCTTTATGCAGCTGGCAAAAACTACAAGGATGATGTTTCTTCTGGATCTAACATCTTGACCAACCAAGATCCTGGACTGAGGTATTGCTATGATCTTGTAAGTGCGTCTCTCTCTCTCTTGTATTGTTGTGTGCCTGCCAGCATGCTTTGCTAGGATTTTCGACCAGTAATCCCTTTGTGCAGACAATGATTTCTACTACTGGCTGCTAAATTAGATATGTAGATGTCATACATGATACTACCTCGTACCTCTGTTCCTAAATATAAATCTTTCTAGAGATTCCACTATAGGCTACATACGGAGCAAAATGAGTGAATCTACACTCGAAAATGCATCTATATACATCTGTATGTGGTCCATACTGGAATCTCTACAAAGACATATATTTAGGAACAGAGGCAGTACATTACACAAAATCGTAGGTGGTGTTGGGGATATTACTACTGGGCGTAAACCGTCCAGGAAAGGCCGGGTTAACTTCATCCGTAGTTGATTATGCTTGAAGCCCATGTAGACAGAAGAGGAAAGGTCCAGGGCCCAGAACCAGTTTAAGGCCCGTAGCCGTGAACCGGCATTTGTATGAAACTTGTATTGTAAGATAGAAAGAGTGGAGACCGAACCGGACACGTTTATGAGCCGGTCTCGGGACTGTATAAACCGACGGGCGCCGCCCATGTATATAAGGGGACGACCCGGCAGCGGTTCAGGACAACAAACAACAACTCGAGAGCCAGACAAAGCGGTTTCGCTCCCTGGCCTTCGAAACCCTAGCAATATCAATCACAACTAGACGTAGGCTTTTACCTTCCTCGAAGGGGCCGAACTAGTATAAAATTCCCTGTGTCCCTTTGTCCGGTTTAACCCCTTAAAGCTAACCCGTAGCGATGGCTCCACGACTAAGTCCTTTCACAAGGACATCTGCCGTGACAAACCCACGACAGTTGGCGCCCACCGTAGGGCTATCGCACGATGGTTTTGAGTTCTTGAAAGGAAGCTTTGATGGACTTAAGGGATACGCTATGGGCCGGATGACGAAGAGTTGTCACGACAAGCTCTACATCGACAACGCAGGATGGGGTCCCGGGGCCGATTCAATCGAGTACGGGTACCGGGTCCCCTTTGGTGGGATTCACGTCTTCATCGGCAAGATCGGCGAACCGGCCCCTGAGTCGGACATCTACACCGACATCATCGAAACGGCTCGGTGTGCAAGTTCTTTGCCGGTTCAGCCCGAGGCAAGGCATGTTTTCGTGGGTGTCATCCATGGATCAAGGTACGAGGACGGACCGGTATCCGATAGAGAGACCGTGGTCTGTTCTGATGACGAGTCTTCTGGAGAGACCGAATCACTTTACCAGTTGCAGGACGGCCGGATTGATGGAGGATCCAAGGGCAACAGTATTCTGGATTCCCCCGATCTACCAAACCGGGCCGCCATCTTCATGGCCGGCACACAATCGGTGCCTCATTCATCTACCACCGCAGCAATGCTCTCTGGTTCAACAATGGCCACACCAGCATGGGCAGGAAGCTCGGCGCCGCCTCCGGCCCAAGTCTCGTTTGATTTGTTCAACGCTTTGGCAACGTTGATGGCCGCGGAGGTGGATGCAGCAGCCAGGGATCAGCACAGTGCAGATATTGCAAAGGTAAAAGATCAAATAGCCCAGGCTAAAGTGGACCTGGCAACAGAGAATGCTAGGATGGCTACAGAGCGGGCTGAATTGGAAGCACAGGCCTACCGGATTAGGCTAGATCAGAACGCTTCAGAGGAAGTCATGAGAAGAAGGTATCGATCACGTCTCCCGTCGGTTTATGAGCCGCAGAATCTCTTCAACACACCAGGAGAAAGGAGCTGGTGGACAACCCACACTAAACCGGGCGGGGGCGCCGGGAACAGGAGCGATGGTTCAACCGCACACGACGGACCCGCCTCGCCAGAACAACGTTGTGCCACAGTATGTACCAACACCGCCCGGGCATTATTCCAACCCGTTGGACAACATTGTGGTCGCCGCTTCAAGCCTGGCGGCCCTCCCAACCGACGGCGAGATACCAGTCGCTGTGGAAGCACGTCGGGCCAGGGATCTCCTTCAAACAACACTAAATCAACAGCAGGTGTATTCACACAGTCGTGAGAGGATTCATTCCACTCCCCGTCCAAGCCGGAGCTATAGCAGACATGTGGAGGACGAACCGGCCGTGTCCAGTAGTGCACGTCGCCGAAATTCACCACGAGGGAACAACCCGGCCGGGGGAGGCGCTAATGCGCAAGATGTTGTGGACCATGGCCGCGCAGATCGGGAGGCCGAGTTGGCGGCTCGGCACGAAGCACGACAGCATACTCCGGTTCACCCCACGGCCTCCGTGGAGCCAGGAGTGATGTTCAGTTCCTTAGGGTGCCGTGTCTAACCCCCGCTTTGCGTAATGTGAGACTGCCCAAGGATTTCAAGGGACCTCGTAAGGTACCAAATTACACCGCCGATTTGCAACCAGAAGCGTGGGTGGAGAGCTATGAGATGGCAATGGAGATGTTAGATGTGGATGAGGCAGTGTGTGCTAAATATTTCACCATGATGTTGGAAGGAACAGCTCGCACTTGGTTGAAGAGCTTGCCGACCAACTCTGTTGGATCACGGGCCGAATTGAAACATCGGTTTATCCAGAACTTTAAGGATGCGTGTAAGCAGCCGATGTCAATCGTGGATCTGGCCGCTTGTGTCCAAGAGGAAGGGGAGTCCACGACCCATTGGGTCAAACGGGTCTCAGCAATTTTGCATTCATCAGATCGTATCAATGCAGACACTACAGTGTTAACATTAGAGGGCAATTGTCGTTTCAAACCGCTAAAACAGAAATTGGGAAGGCTCAAACGTCACTGCAATGATATGTCAACACTCATGGCCGCTTTGGTTAAATACGCCGATTCAGATAATACCAAGGATTCGGATTCAGAGGAGGACAAACCGGAGAAAGGTAAGAAGAACGGCAATGCCAAAGGTCAACAGCATAATCCGGCAGGGCATGGAAATGGTGGTAAGCGCAAGGCCGACAGTAGCTTGGACTTTGTTGCAAATACCAATGCGCAGGAGAATGGCCAGCGCCGTAAGGGCAAGCAGCCCCAGAGGGGTGGAGGTTCAGGGCCCAATTTGGAGCGCTTGTTAAATCAGCCCTGTCCAAAGCATGGATCGAAGGAGAAGCCGGCATCACATCTTTGGAAGGACTGTTATATCATGCGGGATTTCAAGAATTCCAATATGTTCCAATATGACAACGGCCCGCCCGGCGGTTCAGGATGAGGTTTCCACGGGCTGGGTTACGGAGGTGGTGGTTCCGGTTTAGGGTTTCAAGGCAACCAAACCGGACACATCAATCAAGGGCACCAATGTAACCAGGGAGGTTACAACCATCAGGGGAATCAGCAGCAGCAACAGCAGCAGTCGGGTTATCAGAGTAATCCCAAACAGCTGAACAGCGGGCAATATCATGTCTTCACTACTAGTTTGTGCAAGCGTGATCAGAAACTTCACAAAAGGCAGTAAACTCTGTTGAGCCGGCAGTACCTCAGTATTTACGCTAGTCTAAGCAACCTATTTTGTGGAGTAGAGATGATCACCCACCCCGGGTTGATAATCCAGGTCACTTGGCCCTGGTGGTAGCCCCTCAAGTTGGGGGATACAAGTTCACTAAAGTGCTCATGGATGGGGGAAGTAGTATCAATATTTTATATTATGATACATTCCGCCGTATGGGGTTGACAGATAAGGACCTTAAACCATCAAATACGGTCTTTCATGGGGTGGTACCTGGTAAGTCTGCATATCCTATTGACAAGATAGCTTTGGAGGTAGCTTTTGGAGATGACTATGATTCAAGGTCAGAAACATTGACATTTGAGGTGGTAAAGATCAAAAGTCCGTACCATGCCTTGTTTGGGCGAACGGCTTATGCTAAGTTTATGGCAAGGCCATGTTATGTTTATCTACAGCTTAAAATGCCAGGTCATAAAGGGACTATCACAGTACATGAAAGTAGAAAGATTGCTTTGGAGTGTGAAGAAGGTGATGCGGCTTATGCTGAGTCGGTTTGTTCCACGGAGGAGTTGAAATTCTATAAGGAGCAAGTTGATCTGGCAGACATGACCTTATGAAAAAGCCAACTACAGAACATGATCCAGCGTTGAAGTTCAAATCGGCTACAGACACTAAGATGGTTGACTTTGTTCCTGGCGATTCATCCAAACAGTTCAGCATCAGCGCTAACCTGGATCCCAAATAGGAAAGCGCGCTCATCGAGTTCATCCGTGAGAATCGGGACATCTTTGCATGGAAACCTTCTGACATGCCATGTGTACCGAGGGAACTCAGTGAGCACACACTCAACATTGATCCTAAGTTTAAACCAGTCTGACAGTTCCTCCGCTGTTTCAATGAAGAGAGACGTAAGGCTATAGGTGAAGAGGTAGCCCGTCTGTTGGCCGCAGTGTTTATTGTCGAAGTTTTTCATCTAGAGTGGTTAGCTAATCCGGTGCTGGTTCTTAAGAAAAACGGCACCTGGCGCATGTGTGTGGACTACACAGATTTAAACAAGGCTTGCCCTGCAGACCCCTTTGCTCTCCCTCGCATTGATTAGATAATTGATGCTACGGCGGGTTGTGACCGTTTGTGTTTTCTGGATGCCTACTCGGGTTATCATCAGATCAAAATGGCGGTTAAGGACCAGGAGAAGACAGCTTTCATAACTCCCTTTGGAGCCTTCTGCTATGTTTCCATGCCTTTTGGACTCAAGAGTGCCCAGGCAACTTACCAGCGATGTGTTCAGAATTGCCTTCATAAACAAATTGGGCGCAATGTTCATGCATATGTGGATGATATTGTGATCAAGTCTAGAAAGGAGGAGACATTGATAGATGATCTACGAGAAACCTTTGACAATCCCCGGGTTTACAAGATGATGCTCAATCTGGAGAAGTGTGTCTTCGGTGTCCCGGCAGGCAAGCTCTTAGGCTTTCTGGTATCAAATAGAGGCATTGAGGCTAATCCGGAAAAGATTGCAGCAATTACATCCTTGGCTAAACCGGCGTGTATTAACGATGTTCAATGTCTGGCCGGCCGGATTACAGCCTTGAGCCGGTTTATCAGTCGCCTTGGAGAGAAGGCCATCCCTTTATATCAGATGCTCAAGAAAACAGATAACTTTATCTGGAGCAAGACAGCTGATAAGGCGTTCGAGGATCTGAAGAGGCAGCTAGCTGAACAGCCCGTGCTTGCAGCGCCGATCGATAAAGAGATGTTATTATTATATGTGGCTGCTAATGCCCGGGCTGTTAGCGTAGCCATTGTGGTAGAGTGCAAGGAGCTTGGCAAGGAATATCCGGTTCAACGGCCGGTTTATTATATCAGCGAGGTGCTCATTGAGTCAAAGTAGAGATATCCGCATTGGCAGAAGCTGGTGTATGGGGTGTTTATGGCGAGCCGGAAGCTTAAACATTATTTTCAGGGCCATCCTATCACAGTGGTCAGTTCAGCTCCTCTGGGCGACATCATTCAAAATAGAGAAGCAACTGGCCAGATTGCCAAGTGGGCTATTGAGCTTGGTCCTCATGGGCTCAAATATATACCCTGCACAGCGATCAAATCCCAGGCACTCGTGGATTTCATTAATGATTGGACGGAGTTACAGGCACCTGAAGAGAAACCAGATAATACATATTGGACTATTCATTTTGATGGATCCAGACAGTTGGAGGGCTCGGGGGCTGGAGTCATACTAACTTCCCCATGAGGTGACAAGTTTTGTTATGTCCTCCGTTTAATGTTCCCTTGCACTAACAATGCAGCTGAATATGAGGCTTTGCTCCACGGTCTTCGGATGGCTAAGGAGATGAATTTGAGCCGGGTTAAGTGCTTCGGCGATTCAGATCTAGTGGCTCAGCAGGTGTCTGGCACTTGGGATTCGAAGGACCCACTCATGGCTGCATATCGGTGAGAGGTGGACGCAGTGGCTGGTCACTTTAAAGGTTATCAGGTGGACCATATAGACCGGCGGAAGAATGAAGCGGCAGACGCTTTAAGTCGTCTTGGTTCCCAACGTAAACCGGTCCCGCCCAATGTCTTTCTTGATGTGTTGCATAATCCGTCAGTTAAAGTACCAACTGAAGAAGATTTGGCTATTCCTGATCCGGAGGCTCAGTTGGTGGCAGCTCTACATGTCATACCGGATTGGACGATCCCATATCTGGCTTACATGAACCCGGGCGAGTTACCAGACGGTGAAACGTTGGCTCAACAGATAATCCGGCGTTCCAAGTCCATGACCATACTCAACGGGGAGTTACATCGTTACAGTGTTTCAGGAGCAATTCAGCGCTGTGTTTCTCCTCAAGAAGGTTGTGAGATTTTGCGAGAAATCCATGAAGGGGATTGCGGTCACCACGCCGGTTCAAAGTCGTTGGTTGCCAAAGCTTTTCGCCACGGTTTTTACTAGTTGACGACACATGCTGATGCGGAGGATTTAGTCAAGAGATGTGATGGATGTCAAAATTTTTGCCCGTCGTGCGCACGTTCCAGCTCAAGAGTTGCAGATGATTCCAGTTACGTGGCTGTTTGCAACTTGGCGGCTTGATATGGTTGGACCCTTCAAGCGTTCTAAGGACAAAAAGACCCACCTGTTAGTAGCAGTTGATAAATTCACTAAATGGGTGGAGGCAGAGCCAGTCAGCAAGTGTGATGCAGCCACGGCGGTTCAATTCATCAAGAAGGTGATATTCCGGTTTGGTTTTCCACACAGCATTATAACAGATAATGGTACTAATCTGTCAAAAGGGGAGATGGAAGAATTCTGTCAACGTGAGCACATTCGGTTTGATCTAGCGTCGGTGGCTCACCCCCAATCTAATGGTCAAGCAGAAAGGGCAAATCAAGAAATTCTACGGGGTATCAAACCAAGGCTTATGGTTCCCTTAAAGCGGACGCCGGGTTGTCGGGTTGAGGAGCTACCTTCTGTGTTATGGAGCATCAACACCACACCCAATAGGTCTACGGGTTACACACCTTTCTTCATGGTTTATGGAGCGGAGGCGGTTCTTCCTAGTGACATCCGTCACGATTCACCCCGTGTGGCAGCTTATGTTGAAGCTGATAATGATAAAGCACGTCAGAATTCACTGGACCTATTGGATGAAGATCGTGATCTTGCAGCAGCTCGATCGGCAATTTATCAACAAGATCTCCGACGTTATCACAGCTGCCGGGTTAAAACCAGAACCTTTCAAGAAGGTGATTTGGTGCTCCGGCTCATCCAGGATCAGACTGATATGCACAAGTTATCCCCACCTTGGGAAGGACCCTTTGTGGTCAGCAAAAATCTGCACAACAGATCTTACTACCTCATTGATGTTCGAGAGCATGAAGACTCACGTCAATTGGAGGAGGAGACCAAGCGGCCATGGAACATAGCTCTCCTTCGGCCTTACTATACTTGAAGCCATAGGCTCTTCATCTGTACATATTTATGACAGTGTATATATCATATAATAAACCGGAGCCTCCGTTATAAGCGGGGTTTCTGTTCTTTTTATATCATGTGTGTGCTTTTACAAGTTAACTGACAAAGCGGAGTCTTTTAATCTGGCTTTAGCAGCTGCATAGATATAAAAAAATCACTAGGGGGCTTGTTCATATTTGAACTATAGCTACACCTCTTGATCGGTTTTTAAACCATGAAGGGATATCACTAGGGGGCTTGGTTGTCCTCACACCATAGCTACACCTCTTGATAGGCATTTAAGCCACAAAGGGAAAATTTTGTGGAGCCAAAAAGAGTGTTGTACACAGTACAGACTCAAACATGGGCACACACTGAGCATCGCTCACAAAGTTACTTGGGGGCTCTTTTTGCAAAGCAACAAAGAGTTTGAAAGGACCCTTGTAATTGGCTATCAAGCCACGGCTTGGAAGCCTGGTGTATTCACCTAAAAACCCGGGTTAACCTGCCTTCATCAAGTAAGCCACTCCTGTCCAGGTAATCCTGGTATGACCCATCGAACGTTTGACAAGTAAATCTTTTACAGACCCTGAACTTGTCACAGTTAAAATGATAATTGGTTAATTGGAGGCCCATCTTAAAAGGCTTTGTTAAATGGTTTATGTAACACCCTCGATGCGACTATAGCTCCCACGTGTCGAGGCACGACTTAGAGACATAATCGCATTGAAGGCATATGTCGCAAGTCAGGCAATCATCACAAACATCCCATGTAATATAGATAATAAAAGGGATAACATAGTTGGCTTACACTCGCCACGTCAATCAAGTACATAAATAACATTACATCACCCAAACACTCATGGCCCGACTACGGCGCCAAAATAAAAGATAGCCCAACATGCGACACGGTCCCGATCGCCCCCAACAGGGCACCACTACTGATCATCGGGAAAGGAAACATAGTAACGTTGAGAGTCCTCGTCGAACTCCCACTTGAGCTCGAGCGCGTCACCTGGAGCGGAATCATCAGGACCTGCATCTGGTGTAATAGTAATCTGTGAGCCACGGGGACTCAGCAATCTTGCACCCTCGCGATCAAGACTATTTAAGCTTAATAGGTAAGGTAAGGTAAAAATAAGTGGAGCTGCAGCAAGCGACTAGCATATATGGTGGCTAACTTATTCGCAAAAGAGCGCGAGAAGAGGGGGCAAAGCGCGAGCGAGAAACTAGAGGACAACCTGCGCAAACATTACTCCAACACCGTGTCCACTTCCCGGACTCCGCCGAGAAGAGGCCATCACGGTAACTCACACGGTTGATTCATTTTAATTAAGTTAAGGTTCAAGTTATCTACAACCGGACATTAACAAATTCCCATCTGCCCATAACCGCGGGCACGGCTTTCGAAAGTTCAAATCCCTGCAGGGGAGTCCCAACTTAGCCCATGACAAGCTCTCACGGTCAACGAAGGAATAGACCTCCTCCCAAGACGTTCCGATTAGACTCGGTATCTCGGTTACTCAAGACACTTCGACAGGTTAAAACAAGACCAGCAACACCGCCCGAATGTGCCGACAAATCCCGATAGGAGCTGCACATATCTCGTTCTCAGGGCACACTCAAATGAGACTAGCTACGAGTAAAACCAACCCTCAAGTTGCCCCGAGGTGGCCCCGTAGGCAGCTCAGTTCGGACCAACACTCAGAGGAGCACTGGCCCGGGGGGGTTTAAATAAGATGACCCTTGAGTCCGTGAAACCCAAGGGAAAAGGCTAGGTGGCAAATGGTAAAACCAAGGTTGGGCATTGCTGGAAAAGCTTTAATCAAGGTGAACTATCAAGGGGTTCCCATTATAACCCAACCGCGTAAGGAACGCAAAATCCGGGAACATAACACCGATATGACGGAAACTAGGGCGGCAAGAGTGGAACAAAACACTAGGCGAGAGGCCGATCCTTCCACCCTTTACCAAGTATATAGATGCATTAAGATAACATGGCAATATAATGGTATCCCAACAAGTAAATAAATGTTCCAACAAGGAACGGTCTCCAATCTTCACCTGCAACTAGCAACGCTATAAGAGGGGCTGAGCAAAGCGGTAACATGGCCAATCAATGGTTCGCTAGGACAAGGTGGGTTAGAGGTTTGACATGGCAATTTTGGAGGCTTGAAAGCAAGTGGTAGGCATCGTAGCATTGGCATAGCAAAAGAGCGAGCAATCTAGCATAGCAAAGATAGTAGTGATTTCGAGGGTATGATCATCTTGCCTACAAAGTTGTCAGAGTTGACTGGATCCTCAAAAGCAAACTCAACGGGCTCCTCGTTAGCGAACTCGTCTCCCGGCTCTACCCAAACAAGACAAACAAGCAACAAGGACACAATCAACCACATGCAAGGATCAAACAATATGATGCTATGAAGATATGCTATGCGGGATGCGATGCGGGATGCATATGCAAGATGTGACAGGAAATGCATGGACCTAGCCTCAACTTGGAAAACCAAGTGTGCCACTGGAAAGATGAGATGAAATCGCTTGAAAACGATATAAAGAACGCCGGAATCGGAGTTACCGTTTGGAAATGGCAAGCGATTCAAATATGACACCGGTCTGCGATTTACAGCAAGTAGCCATCTAAATGCAATGAGATGATCATGCTACAGAACTCAAACATGACAACAAAATACATAGCAGGGATGCATTCAAGATGCTTAACAAAAGTCTAGCACTGAGCTACGGCCGATTCATCCATTAACAGGTTCAAACAAGCATGGCAAAATGCATATGGTAAACAGATCTCAGACTTAGTGAAATTAACACTTGTCTGGAATTTCAGACCAGGTAGCCCTCTTCGGAGCAACAAAACTACATGCTACAGGACCTGAACATGGCAAAGTAAAGCATGCCATGGAGCTACTCAAATAACTTAACAAAAGTCCCTTAGTGACCTTGAGCCAAACGGGATCAGAAAATGTACTAACAAGCATGCGAACATAGCAAAAGCATAATCAGTTTTCAGACTTAGTGAAAACTGGCACATGCTGGAACATAACTCAAGTAGGCATGTTTACGAGATCGATGCACTCACTACGGAGCAAGTCATGACAAACTAAGCATACATCTATCAAGAACACACAAAAAGCAAGCTAGACATGGCAAGAACAATAACATAGCATGCACGGATCAACTACAACATCATCGGCAAAATTGCAAACAAGTTGACAATCTGCCTAGATTCACAAAGTAGCAAAAGTAGAGCTCGATTGACTCAAGCTAGGGTGCTCCATAAATGCAAAAAAAGACATGGATGGATAGAGCACTACAAGATTAACAAAACATCCTTACTGATCATCCTCAAAAGAGGCACGGATCACTAGGAAACAACATGAACATATGGCATCATGAACAAAATAGCTCAAGGACTTGGTGGAAATGCTAAGTCCCTGAAAACAGAATTAGCAAGTGCACCACTTGGCAAGCTTGCACTAGGCACCACACACATCACAAAAATACATGGGTTGCACCTCTGGAAAGATGACAAAACCCTTAACAAAACATATGTAGAGCATCATGGCATATCATGCACACAATAATCATGGCAAAAATGACAAAAGTCTAAATGGAGCAGCAGATCTGACAAATAACTCAAGTAGCCCTCTTCTAACAGCATTTCGGGCATCAAGATGAACTCAAATGAAAATGATGCAATAGAATGAAATGATGTACTCTCTGAGATGAACATTTTGATATGCTATATGCATGAATCGGAGCTACAGATGCAAAGTTACGAGGCCATGAATAGGAGCATATGGATCTGAGAATTCGGGGACTTAGACGAATTTTTACCTCCGGATCTAGGGTTTGACCCGGGCACGCAAAACGAGGTTCGTCGCCGGGGCTTCGCCGGAGTTCGTCGCCGGAGTAGGAGGGAGAGGCCGAGAGGGGCCGGGGAGGCGCGGGACCCGAGGGGCGGCGAGGGGCGTGGCGGGCGAGGCGGCGCGGCGGCCGGCGAGGCAGCGCGACGGGCGAGGCGACACGGTGATGGTGCGGCGGCGGAGCGGCGGAGGCGGCGGCGCGATGGTGCTGGGCGGCTTGGGGGCGGCGTTGGAGGAGAGGGGCGGCGCGGGCGGCGGCGCCTAGGAGTCGGGCAGGGAGGGCCGATGACAGGCCGCGCGGGCCGCGGCGGGTGCGGGCGGCGATGTGGGCGCGCGGTGCCACGTGGCTTCACGGGATTGGCCCGGGCAGATCGGGCGGACAATGTCCATCGGCGGGGGAGTTTGTCCGGCGCGCGCGAGGTGGCGGATCTAGGGTTTCGGGGGGAAGAAGAAGAAGAAAATGGAGGGGTTCTTTAAATAGACATAGGAGGAGCTAGGAGAGTCCAAATGAGGAGCGGTTTTCGGCCACGTGATCGTGATTGAACGCTCTAGATGATGGAAAGGGTTTAGGTGGGTTTGGGGCCAAATTGGAGGGGTGTTGGGCGGCAACACGAACGAGGCCTTTTCGGTTCCTCGGTTAACCGTTGGAGTATCAAACGAAGTCCAAATGATACGAAACTTGACAGGCGGTCTACCGGTAGTAAACCAAGGCCGCTTGGCAAGTCTCGGTCCAATCCGGAAATGTTTAATCCCCACACACGAAAGAAATCTAGAAATGACCACCAGAGGAGAACGAAGCGCCGGAATGCAAAACGGACAACGGGGAAAATGCTCAAATGCATGAGACGAACACGTATGCAAATGCAATGCACATGATGACATGATATGAGATGCATGACAACGACAACAACACATGGAGACAAAGACCCAAACCCGAGAAAATAAAATAACTTAACGCCGGAAACGGCAAGAGTTGGAGTACAAATTGGGCAAGTTACATCCGGGGTGTTACAGTTTAACTCAGAGGCCTGGCAGCCCATGAGAAGCCTCGATTTGGATCCTGGCAGCTCGTAAAAAGCCTTGCATATTTTCCTGTTTGAATTTTGTTTGTTGAAAATCATAAGTATTTTTTGATAAACCGGCATCCTTGACCCGGCTTGCTTTTCAACTTCAAGTTGTGGGCACATGATCAATTATAAACCGATGTTCATTGACCCGGTCTGGTTTGACTAAATCACCAGTGTTATAAAGAAAATCTGGTGGTTATCCCGGTCCGGTTTAATATATAGACCGGCATTATGAAGATGGAGTTATCAACGTTCCGGATTGGTATTAACACCTTTGCCGTATACACGTTTGGTCAACCAATGAGGTATGTTCTGTACATTACTTTTTGTACAAACACTTGATTATTCATCTAGGTACTATATACTTCTTAGACATCATGACACGTCTAGCGGTAAACCGCTAGATACTTTTAAGTTGTTGTACCCAGGAACGCAATTCATCATGGGTTATGCATAAATATATCCCAAAGGGCGGCACAGATTGTCACAAAGTATTACGAAACATGCTCGATGGCATGGCAGATAAACGGAGTTTCAGCTATCCTATTACATGAAGCTTCAAAGCGGCTCAAACAGTATCATTATTTTTCATAGTAGCCATATAAACCGGCGACCGGATCAGGACTCTTCATCGCGACGGTTTGACGGTTGAGGGTCAGTTGGTGTAGGCACTTCTTCATCCCTCCCCAGACGCTGGAAATCAGCCGTTGACCAATCGATTCCAGTTAACGCTTGGAACACTGCTTCCTCATGGATAAGATTGGAAGGGTTAATATCAGGGGCATAAGTGTGCTTATGAATCGGAGGCACGAGTTCTTCGACTTCATGGATGTCGGCCGGCTGTCTTTTCCCTTCTGCATCAAAAAACAGTTGAAAATGGGACAAATCGGTATCATCCGCCAACTTGCTGGCCGCTGGCCGCATCTGTTTGGTCAGCCGCCAAAGATCATCATTGTCGAAGTTTGAACCGTCTTCTTTAACGCCTGGGTATCCTTTGATGATATCCTCCGCTTCAAGGTCTGGAATCCAGGCTTTGGCTCGAATAAGGGCGGTTAAAGCTCCTGCTCTGGCAGCAGCTCTCTTCAACTCGGCAATACGGGCTGGTAACATGCCCAGCTTCTCAAGGGTTTCCTTAATCAAAGTTGGAGCCGGTTTGTTATAAGCTGCCGTGCTAATAACCTGTTGAGACCCAGAGTATAGCTGTTCAACCAATGTATATGCCGCTTTGAGCTTCATCCGCATATCTGTACCAAGATGAGCGATCCGAGTGCCTGCCAAAGATTTTATCAACATTTTGGTCAGTTATAAGATTCATCGACTGGTGCAACATACATAAGCAGACACTTACCAAAGATAGCAGAGGTCATAGCATTGATTTGGCGTTTCAAACCGGCTAGTTCTTCAACCACTGGCTTCAGGGCTGCCTCGGCGTCTATAGCTCTTTTGGTTAAACCGGATTTCTCGGTTTCCCATTCAGCACGTTCTTGGTTGAAGGATTCTTTCAGCTTTTCCATTCCGGCCAGGGCCTGGGTCAGCTCCTCTTTGGCTTTTGCAGCCTCGTCTTGTTGTGACTTCACATTTTCTTGCAAGTCAGAATTTTGGGCATCTTTGTTTCTTAGTTCAGCCTGCAACATTGAAGGTATGTTAAACAAACAACATATATCTGTGCTAAAGTACAAAGCGTATAACAAAGTTATGCACTTCATACTTGGGGGATAATGCCTATTTGCTCTCAAGTACTATACTTTATACAAGTCTCTAGAACAATGCAAGCATTATCCTTGACACTTGGGGGCTAATGTGCGTATGTTCTAAAACGGATGTGTGGATTAAAAACCGGATTTACTTGCCAAGTTAAACCGGCCTTTGGGGGCTATGCTGCAGAAAGTTATCTAATTTTTTCAAGATGAGTCTTATCTATTATTAGCGACCTGCCATTGCAAGGATCAATGATGAGATGCTTAAAGTGTTACAAAGACCTGGTTTCTGATTAACAATCATAAAACGGCCCTTGGGGGATACTTGGGATAGTGTTTCAGCTATAAATCAATATACAAAGGGAGAGGAATTTACCTCATATCGCTCTTTCATCAAGTTCACCAAACCGGCTTCATAATCCCGGTTAGAGTGCAGACGGTTCAAGAAGCCAGAATGAAGCTCGTCAGCGTTAAGACGAGCATAGTTTGATAAGTCGCTGCTCCATTTACCTTTATCCCGGGCAGCTTGCTCTTCTTTGGCACTATGTTGAGCTAAAATGACGGGATGGCTAGGAGAGCTATGGCCTATTCCAGTAATAATAACATCATCACCTTGGCCTTCAGGATTTTTTATGGATGATGCTGGAATTTCAGTGTCTTTCACCGGACTAGCTCGGATTGGCTCTGCCGGTTCAGTATCGGGTGCGGCAGGCTCAGCATCTGTTGGTTCATCGGTATGTTGGCCTTCAAGGGGTGGATCATCAAAAGTAGCTTCAGGATGGGGGCCTTTCGGTTCACCAGTCTGTTCCGGTTCACCTCTTGGTTCTTCTTCTTCGACGACAGGGTCTTCTGGCGGATTGGTGACTCGAGCTTTCTTGCTGGGTCTGGCTTTGGCCCTGCAAACAGAATAAAAAAAGGATTAACATCCTATTCAAAGGATTTATGGCGTATTGAAAGTAAAGGTTTTTACAACTCACCCGGCCACAGTTTTCAAAGGGGGAGTTGAGTTGCTGTCGATTCACCAGAAGATGAAGGAGAGGTCACCTGATAATTTGAATCGGACGGATTAAGAGGCTGTCTGAAATAACCTGCCTTGGGGTAAGAATGGTCAGAAGTAGGAGAGACCTCAGACCGGCGCTTCCGAACCGGAGTGTCAGGTAAACCGGCTGAAGTGACCTGTTGGCCACTGTGCCGAGTTGTCCGGCGAGCTTCATGCTGTTGAGTCTTCAAAATAAATGTTTGATCCAAGTGAGCAAGAGGATGAGAAAAGCTTACTTTCCGGACTGCTTGGCGAGTTTTTTGTGTTGGCATAGAGTCTGAACCGGAGGAAAGGGTAATTACCTCTACGTCATCAGCTTGACTAGCTTCTGCGTCCTCCTGAGGAAGATCATTGTTAATGAGATGCATGAAAAGAGAGCCAAGTGAGTCAAGTTCTACCTCAACTTCTGGATCATCAGTATCATCATCAAGCTCCATATTAATCCGGTCAGCCATTTTCCGTTTTGACGTCCGTTTTACAACTTTGGTCTTTGGGCGGGATGGCTTGACCGCTTTATCTCCAGTCGGCTTTGCCGTTTTCTCTACGGTTTTCCTTTTTCCAGAAGGGGTCATCACCCTACATATAAAGAAGAAGGGTTACAGGTTGCATAAGTTAAAGATATTAGAGATGAAGAGGAAGTATAATGCTTACAACAGGCGGTTTGTTCTTGGCATAGAAGGGACTCAGACCGGTTTGACTACAGATCAGTTCTGACTCATTCAGAATCTTCTTTACACCTTCAGTGACTTCTTCCTCAGATAATTGGATGTTGCAATGGCGTTGAGGGTCGTCAACCTCACTGGTATATTCACACATTAAACCGGGATGCCAGCTTAGCGGCAAGATACTCCAGGATATCCAACAGCGCACAAAGTCCACGCCTGTTAAACCATTTGCCATAAAGGCCCGGAGTTTGGCGAGTTGAGGAGCGTATTTCGCCCTTTCTGAAGAGCTCAGGCGTTGAGGCATGGGGTGAGTATTGGATAGTCTGTGTTCACGAAAGCCGGGGAGGGGATTTTCATCTTCAGGGGAAGTGTCTCTGCAATAAAACCAAGTTTGATTCCATTCCTTTGGGTCGCTATGATGTTTGGCATGAGAAAATTCAACTTCTTTCCGCTTTTGAATCGAGACACCACCAAGTTATGTGTTCGGGCCATTTACAAACTCTGTGCACCAGTTTAAGTGAAAGAAATCCTGGAACAGTTTTGCAGTTGGTTCTTCTTGTAAATATACTTCACAGAAGACCTGGAAGTTGCATAAATTGGAAACCGAGTTGGGACCAATATCTTGCGGATGAAGTTGGAAGCTGGCAAGCACATCTCGATAAAACTTTGACCCTGACGGTTTGAAGCCACGGCCTATATGGTCAACAAAGACCACCACCTCGCCCTGCCTTGGGGTTGGAGGATTTTCTGTTCCTGGAACTCGCCATTTGATTTCAGTTTTCTTAGGCAGGGAGCCGATGCTAACCATCTCATTCAACTGAGTCTCAGTAACCCGGGAGCGAGCCTAGTTGCAGGCAGTGAATTGTTTGGCCATTGCGAAACAAAACAAGCTGAAAATGAAAGGCCGGTTTATAAATTACGCATGATTATATGCAAGAGACAAGGGAGTAAGAAACATGCTGATATGCGAAATGGTGTAAACCGGAGATTAATGCAATAAGGGAAAAAGGTAATACTAGCAAAAGATTACTTAGACACTGTTAAACCGGAGCATAATTATGAAGGTAAAATGCTCCTCCGGTTTATCAGAGGGCTAATGGCGTAGACTGCTTATACAAGGTTAAAACCGCCTATGTTGGTGCAAGGAGAAACAGATCTCACAAGGACATAGAAACAGATCTCATAGTGACATATAAAATTTTCGGATCTAAGATAAGACAGAAAAGCAAAAATAATTGGATCTAGAAGGGGTGCAGAACCGAAGCAATTTATGAAGGACTAGATCAGTTCTTTGCGCATAAGGGTTTGTGATGAAAATGGAAGGTTAGCTACGGCAAGGGATACGTCAAGCACGAAGTGTCCATCTATAGACTAAAGGAAGAACAGGGAAGAACAACACTGAAGCACTAATGAACTTCAGAAGAACTACGAAGAATGTCGAAACCCTAGAACAGATCTGTGGCAAAAAAAAAACAGAGAACTTACCAGAGCTGGTGAGGAAGCGGAAAGGCGCCACAGTATTCTGGTGCGTTCAGGGTGATGCAGCGGCCAGGGTCGGAGCGGAGGCGACGGTCGACGGTGGCAGCGGAGCTCCAGAGGCTGGGCAGTGCAAGGAAGATGACGCGAAGAGGCACGAGGGGGAAAAGGTGAAAATGACCCCTCGGTCCTATTTATAAAGGCAAGGGATAAGTGTCAGGCGCGAAGATCGAGGGGCCAGAAATTTGGAAGTGAGGCAGAGCTGTCGCCTCGATTGTCGGAGACCCATTAATGAAGATGTGTCATACACAGTTTTTAAACAGATGACGTCACGACGGTTTACCACGATCCGAGAAGATGATGTCGCAGCGGTTTACCAAATTATGAGAAGATGTTGAAGACGAAGTTTTTACTAAGGATTGACATGAACCTGTTCAAATCAATCTGGGGCCTAATGTTGGGGATATTACTACTGGGCGTAAACCGGCCAGGAAAGGCCGGGTTAACTTCATCCGTAGTTGATTATGCTTGAAGCCCATGTAGACAGAAGAGGAAAGGTCTAGGGCCCAGAACCAGTTTAAGGCCCGTAGCCGTGAACCGGCAATTGTATGAAACTTGTATTGTAAGATAGAAAGAGTGGAGACCGAACCGGACACGTTTATGAGCCGGTCTCGGGACTCTGTAAACCGACGGGCGTCGCCCATGTATACAAGGGGACGACCCAGCCGCGGTTCAGGACAACAGACAACAACTCGAGAGCCAGACAAAGCGGATTCACTCCCTGGCCTTCGAAACCCTAGCAATACCAATCACAACTAGACGTAGGCTTTTACCTTCCTTGAAGGGGCCGAACTAGTATAAAATTCCCCGTGTCCCTTTGTCCGGTTTAACCCCTTAAAGCTAACCCGTAGAGATGGCTCCACGACTAAGTCCTTTCACAAGGACATCTGCCGTGACAAACCCACGACAGGTGGCATGTAGGAATTCCAGTGCACTACATTAGGCTTCCTTAGAGTGCCTGCTAGTCCAGCGCACACAGTCATGGCTAGTTTATGCTACGCACACAATCATTAATAGGTGGTTTAAATATGCGCAAGGGATATGCAATGTATTATCATGTAGAGATGTCTGAAATTAGCCGTGTCAACTTGCAGATAGGATTACACAATGAAAAAGTACAAGATGTATGTTGCAATTTCATGGAACATCGCAAAAAAGGAGAGGTAGCGGTGAGCCTATACAATGTGCTATGGTAGGTCACTCCTCCATTGCAATCATCGTGACATGTTATTTGTATGTCAGTTCTATTGGCCAAGTTTCTTAGGGATAGTTATTACGAGTTATCCTAAGAAAACAAGCACCTGTGAATATAAGCTCCAGGTAACAAGCCAACCAGTTCTTTTCATTGCCTTCCTTTTCAGCTTATCTTTGGTATGATCAATGAAAAATCTAGATTGCATTATATTTTTTCATTTTGCTTCCCATATGAAAAATAATTTGACTTGCAAACATCACAAATTGAACCCAGTGCAGTAATTAATATGATAGGAAAACAGACCATCACTATTTGTTCAAAATGCAAATACAAAGATACCATCTACTTGGCACAATCTACTTTGGTCAATTTCTTCCATAGAGATCCCATTGCCTAATTTAAACGAAGAACGCATGGCTCACATTTAAATGAAGAACAATTATTTATTAAAATTCGATGGTCCAAGTGGTTGGTTATTATCATATAGCAGCACCAGCTGAAAGCATCATATAGCAGCAGCAGCTCATAGCAACTCATCATACAGCAGCAGCAGTGTGCAATTCATCATATACCAGCAGCAGCTCATAGCAATTCATCATATAGCAGCAGCAGGAGCAGCTCATAGCAATTCATCATATAGCAGCAGAAGCAGCTCATAGCAATTCATCATACAGCAGCGGCAGGAGCAGCTTATAGCAACTCATCATATGGCAGCAGCAGCTCATAGAAATTCATCATATAGCAGCAGCAGCTCATAGCAATTCATCATATAGCAGCAGTAGGAGCAGCTCATAATAATGCATCATATAGTAGCAGCATAAGCAACTCATAACAATTCATCGTATAGTGGATCAGAATGATTTGGAAAAAAAATCAGAGGAGATCCTCACCATGTTGGATGAGCTCATCCTTCAACAGCACCTCAAGGCCACGGCCTTGGAGGAGGGGAGTGTAAAGAAGGTGCCTTCTGCTGCAGTGTGGCATCAACCGTAGTTGTGCGGCGCCCACCGGAGTAGTGCGTTGGACGGACCATAGTGGAGCAGCTGCTGGAGACCATGAGAATGAGGGGCGGCGTCAGAGGGAGGAGCAGTCAGGGAGATTTGCCCCTACCTGCCGGCCATGTAGCCTAGCTGGACAGAGCATCGTCGAGGACCATGCCAGATGAGACCAGAGGCGATGACTCGCTGGAGGAATGATAACCCACAAGTATAGGGGATCGCAACAGTTTTCGAGGGTAGAGTATTCAACCCAAATTTATTGATTCGACACAAGGGGAGCCAAAGAATATTCTCAAGTATTAGCAACTGAGTTGTCAATTCAACCACACCTGGAAACTTAATATCTGCAGCAAAGTATTTAATAGCAAAGTAATATGATAGTAGTGGTAACGGTAGCAAAAGGTAACAGTAGTAAAAGTAGTGTTTTTGGTATTTTGTAGTGATGATAGCAATAGCAACGAAAAAGTAAATAAGCGAAGAACAATATATGCAAAGCTCGTAGGCAATGGATCGGTGATTGAGAATTATGCCGGATGCGGTTCATCATGTAACAGTCATAACCTAGGGTGACACAGAACTAGCTCCAATTCATCAATGTAATGTAGGCATGTATTCCGAATATAGTCATACGTGCTTATGGAAAAGAACTTGCATGACATCTTTTGTCCTACCCTCCCGTGGCAGCGGGGTCCTAATGGAAACTAAGGGATATTAAGGCCTCCTTTTAATAGAGTACCGGAACAAAGCATTAGCACATAGTGAATACATGAACTCCTCAAACTACGGTCATCACCGATAAGTATCTCGATTATTGTCACTTCGGGGTTAACGGATCATAACACATAATAGGTGAGTATAGACTTGCAAGATAGGATCAAGAACTCTCATATATTGATGAAAACATAATAGGTTCACATCTGAAATCATGGCACTCGGGCCCTAGTGACAAGCATTAAGCATCGCAAAGTCATAGCAACATCAATCTCAGAACATAGTGGATACTAGGGATCAAACCCTAACAAAACTAACTCGATTACATGATAAATCTCATCCAACCCATAACCGTCTAGCAAGCCTACGATGGAATTACTCACGCACGGCGGTGAGCATCATGAAATTGATGATGGAGGATGGTTGATGATGACGATGGCGACGTGTTCCCCTCTCCGGAGCCCCGAACGGAGTCCAGATCAGCCCTCCCGAGAGGTTTTAGGGCTTGGCGGCCGCTCCATATCGTAAAACGCGATGAATCCTTCTCCCTGACTTTTTCTCCCCGAAACCAAATATATAGAGTTGGAGTTGAGGTCGGAGGAGCTCCAGGGGCCCATGAGGTAGGGGGCGCGCCCTAGGGGGGCAGGCGCGCCCCCCACCCTCGTGGACAGGTGGTGGCCCCCTGGCCTTCATCTTTTGCAAGGATTTTTTATTATTTCCAAAAAGTTGTTCCGTGAAGTTTCAGGTCATTCCGAGAACGTTTGTTTCTACACATAAATAACACCATAGCAATTCTGTTGAAAACATCGTCAGTCCGGGTTAGTTCCATTCAAATCATGCAAGTTAGAGTCCAAAACAAGGGCAAAAGTGTTTGGAAAAGTAGATACGACGGAGACGTATCAAGGAACCCTAGGGCTACAGGCAGGGGATCGAGGTAGAGGGAAAGGGGAGAGGAGATGCAAGAGGGCAGGGTAATGAACACTTGCGTATTTGTTTTTACTTGAGGGTCAGGTGTGACGCGGGCGTGAGCAGTTGCATTTTGAGTGTAATATAGGCAGACAACAGAGTCATTTCACTATTCCCCTTCCCTTCAATTTTTAGTGAGCTTCTACCCGAAACACCCCCTCCAAAGCGAAATAAGTTAAGCCCAAGCCCATAACTCAAAAATGACTTCTTTACATCTTTTATGGCTTATTTTGACAATAAGCCCTGAAAAGGCGAATTGAACTAGCCCTTAACCTACAATTCAATTGTGCGTGCAATGATGAATCACTCCTGCCTGCTATAGTGTGCATTTAGGCATCATCATACATGGCATAACCTAATACATGTGCATTCCATTGTAGAATCTGGAATATGCAATGTTTATGTTAGTTCATACGTTACACATGATGTTTAAATGCCCCTCAAATCTGGTCAGTCAAGTGATGGTCTTTAAGCCTCCTTGTTTGCTTCTTTTCTTGATATGTAAGATTTGCTCACACATCTGTTCAACTGTTGTTTGCATCAGCCAGCCATACTAGGACGGTTTGCTTTGATTACTTGCTGTCCTTGACCTAACACTCTAACAGAGCTTGTCAACGATTTAAACACTAAAGGTTGCTGTAGTGGGGCCTTGTCTAACTCATAGGTGACATAAAGGTTTGGTTGTATACTAAAGTAGGCTCTCCAAGAGTACCTGGAGATTCAGTTCGAAGGTATGCCTAGTTTTTACATAGTGCAGACATAGTAAATGCTCATTTCATTGTGTGGAAGTGCAAGAGATGTGGCATGTTTCATTATGTGGTATTGTTTTGTTATAATCTCATCATTTTGTGTTGTTCACATACTGGAAAGTATGCATATTTATCTTTCAAGGAGACGAGTAACTAGTTTGTGTCACCTTGCAGAGGGGGTGCAATGAAGATAAGATTGAGTATTTCCAAGTACAAGATGTTAGGAAGGAGCCTTGCAAGGGAAGTAGGAGCTGCGCTTAGCCTGTTCAACCAGTTAAGGTAAGTCACTGTATCCAACTCAACAGTTCAATTCCTTGTTTGTTTCAGGCATAGTTAATTTTCTCTTTTCAATTGCTTTATTTGTCCTTAGTTAATGAGATGCCCAAACAATGATGCCTGATGTTGGGTACTTGTATAATTATTAGTTGACATAATTAAAGGCCTTACCATTTAATTACTCTGGCGAAGTGTGCATGAAGCTTTGAAGTCTATTGACCAACTATTATTGCATGAGGCTCACAATCTAGTTTATACTAGGCTAATAATTGCATAGTTTTGCCTGCTGTAGTAGGTTTGTATGAATCCCTCTGCTGTTCATTAAGCTCCCTAAGACTTTAATTGAGCTACAGAATGGCTAACTGCTTGCTTACTTATACGCAACGTGCTATCTAAATTTGTAACTTGTCTGTGTTTTGGATTGGGCCCCAACATCATGCTCCTCTGGTGAGCTAAGAGAGATTTCTGTATGCAGGCTCACAAACTACCTTTTTAAAAAATTTAAAATATCACCTGCTTATGCTTCATGACGTGTAACATTATTGTTAGTCCTGTTTTGCCATGTACAAAATAGTCTGTCTTGCTCGCTTCACTATTGTAACTATATTTTTGCCTTAGTCATGTATACTTACAGAAACATTTCAGGATGAAGTGACATCAACACAAAGATCTACGAGCGATGCGGCATGGCCGTTACCGAATGATTATGGATTGGAATTGGAACATGTCGATGTTCTCGAGCATCAACTAGAGGTGGCAAGACAATGTGTACATGATTCTCAACGTACAATCAACAAGTTGAGACTGGACATGCAGGTATTAGATGCAGGAGTCAAAAAAAGGAAACAAGACACTGAGGTAACCACGAAGGAATTGGAGATTTTGCAGACTGAAATTTGTGCTATCTGAATCTGGCCAATCATTTTTTTCTGAAAAGATTATAGTTCAAATGGTAAGTTCTGTTGATGCGTGTCCATGATGTATGAGCTTTATTTGCCCAGTGTATGTAATGTGATGTTCGTGTACGCTTTATAATCACTAGTGCCGAACTATAATGCCCAGTGGGTATATTCGGCTGTAATTTCTTTATTGTATAGTGTAGGATTATTCTATGTTTTTATGCTTTTTATTGTATAGTGTATGTTTTTAGAGGCGATAATATAGAGTAGGATATTTCTTGAATATGCTATATCGTTGAAACGGGGGCCAACACGCCCAAACATTTCCTGGACGCCATACAAACGAACAAATATGTGCAGTCAAAGCGGGCCTTAATTGGGCTGGTCAAAATAATAGTAAGTGGATCCCAAATGGACCCATCGTAACAAGGGCTCTTAGCAGGCCGTCAACAGACCAAAAGCTCGATAGGGTCGAATATATGGAAATGGCATACGAGCCTTTAGCAGGCCGAAATAAAATGTCAATTGTCTCGGCCCTTTTACTTTACGGGCCAGTAAGAGGGCAAAAGTGTTATGGGCCAGAGGAGACCCAATTTGCAAACTAGACTTTTGACAGGCCGAAAGTCGCGTTGGGCTAAAATGATGCCCTGCGGAACGTGGGCCCCTAATGGACCTAAAGTCAAAGGCCCAACTGTTGTGCGGGCTCTTAACAGGCCGAGAGACAAAATGGGCTAAGAGTTGGCCCATTTACCGAATGGGTTGAGGACACGCCTAAAGTCACAGCGGGCTAGAATTGGCCCAACTGCAGAATGGGCCGAGAACAGGCCGAAAGACGTTTCGGGCCGTTAACGGGCTGGAACTGACGATGGGCTGCTAACAGGCCGAAAAAAGCTCGGGCCACAATTGGGCCCAAAAACACAGCGGGCCATTAACGGGCTTAAACAGACGATGGGCTGGAAATTGTCGAATCTAGAATGGGCCTTCGATGGGTCGATTCTGTGTAACTTGTATGGGCTGTACTTGTAAATGGGCCTAACTCAAGTAGGCCGCCAATGGGCCGGCCCGCTTATTTTGACAGGCCCGACCTTTTCACCGGAATGGGCCTCTGTTGGGCTATGCCACATGTCGACATATCATAGGCGCTTACAGTCCAATGAGTGGATGCCATCTGTCCGAACGTTGAGCAGACACGTGTTTCCTTCAGCCAATGAGAATTTTACACGTGGAAAATTCCCATTGGTCCGGGCTGTTAACGGGTTATCGGATCCAAAACCGGACCCGATAGCTTAACGGCGTCCCTTTACGGTGGATGCCACGTGTCGATCACCCTTGACGAAAGCACTTCTATGACGCGTGATTTATCGTTATGTAAGTGGACACTTCCGTGATGATAATTTTGGTAATGTCATGGAACACTTCTACGACAGCACATGTATGACTATTTTAATTCTGTCATAAATTTGTCATGAATGTACATGCATGACAGAAAACATGACCTACTGTGACAAACACGTATCATCATGGAAATGTCTTTTTTTAGTGGAAGGTTAGGTCACGTGGGCATGCGAAATTTTGACAAGCTTATTAGAGGTGATCATATCCTTGGTGTTAAAGATGTTATATTTGATAAGGATAGACTTTGCAGTGCTTGTCAAGCAGGAAAACAAGTTGGAGGAAGTCATCCCGTGAAAAATATTATGACCACGAGAAGACCGCTCGAGCTACTTTGGTCCCAATGCCTACAAAAGTCTCGGTGGTAACTCGTTCGGTTTAGTCATTGTCGATGACTTTTCGAGATTTACGTGGGTGTTCTTTCTTGATGATAAATTGCAGGTCCAAAATATCTTCAAGAACTTCGCTAGAAAGGCCTAAAATCAATTTAAAGTGAAGATCAAGAAGGTTCGCAGTGACAACGAAACGGAGTTCAAGAACGCCAATGTGAATACCTTTCTCGGCGAAGAAGGGATTTCACATGAGTTCTCGACTACGTGCATACCTCAATAAAATAGAGTTGTTGAGAGAAAGAACCGGACACTTATTGAGATGGCGAGAACGATGCTTGATGACGCCTTGTTTGTCATGGCATGACAGTGGAGGGCAGCAGAAGCACACTTGACATGAGAAGTGCATCGGACAAGCCTTGTTTGTCCTCCTCTCGAGATCGGAGAGACACATGTTCGCCTCTCTTCAGATATGCCTTCTCTCTCTGGTGTCGACTAGGTTTAAGAATATGATTGTGGCGGACATGCTGATGCGGGTGCTCCTGTGTGGTTGCAGCGAAGCCGAAGCCGTTGGGTCGCGAGTGCCATGGATGACGTACAATGACACCGCAATGGGCTGTGATGTGCTCTGCTCAGTCATGTTTAGTTTCTCCAGTATTTTTGTACGTCTTATGATGTTGGTGACCTACTTTAGCTAGGCGTAGTTGCTTTGTCCAGATTTTCGTCCGGTTTCTCTCTTTAGCAAGCAGTTCTCGCCGGTATACTACTTCCTCCATTCCCAAATAAGTGTCTCAACCTTAGTATTACTTTGTACTAAATTTAGTACAAAGTTATCAATCGAAACTTTACTAGTTTAAATGAACTTATTATTATTAAACAGAACAAAACTATTAGCAAAATGATTGTCATGACGAGGCGAAACATTGCTCCGGAGTCATCTGGAAGTTTCGCGGCATACTTGCGACCGAAGAAAGAAACACATCCATCCAGAAACAAAAGAAAACTAGAGATTTCGAGCGCCAGAGAGAAGAAAAGAATAGGGAAGGAATTGGGGGCAGCGAGTTGCGTGCGTCCTGCCTCCTCGGTGCCAGTCAGTATTCGGTTGGCGGTCCCCCAGTTTCAGGGGATGGGGGCGGGCATGAGCGGTGGCCGGCGGCGGGGCGCCGGCGTCGGCTGGGGCAGCGGCCCGTCGAGCGGGATGCTGCCGCTTCTGGCCCTGCAGGTGATTCTCGAGTACGGCCGCGCCGGCGCCAGCCGCCCGCCCGTGACGGCGGCGCTCATCGCCGCCAACGCGCTGGTGTACCTCCGCCCGGGCGCCCTCGACGCGTTCCTCCCGCCGCTCTCCCGCGTCGCCTTCAACCCGCACCTCATCATCCAGGTACGCACACTGTGGATTATGGCTGAGTCATGTTGCGCTGGTAGAAGAAATCGTATCGCACATGGAAAACCAACATTTGTTTTCTGTTATAATCTAGGGATTGAGAAGTTTAGGAACGCGATATGTTCCGAGTACTGATTATCCTTTGTCGAACAGGATGCGGATCTATTGGCGGTGGTTTCCGGTAGTATTTTGCTTAGGGTTTGTAGTGTAAAAGGTGGGGTGGAG
This sequence comes from Triticum urartu, assembly GCF_056163025.1. Classification (NCBI taxonomy): domain Eukaryota; kingdom Viridiplantae; phylum Streptophyta; class Magnoliopsida; order Poales; family Poaceae; genus Triticum; species Triticum urartu. The sequence goes on along the minus strand of NC_141873.1, from coordinate 443,804,793 downwards.
TGGCGGAAGTGGGTAGGCTAGTGTGTAGGTGGGGGACTGGGTGCTAGATGAGATGAAGAAGAGCTGCAGTCCCAAGCATTGAAAGGACTAAATTGCATTTTTAGACATAATTTACAAAATCACTGGTAGAAAGACCGTTCCAAATGTAATAACTAGTTAAAAGGACAGAATCTCCTATGCAGCAACCTTAAGAACATGAATTTATAGAAAATAACACCCTTCCTGACACGGTGGAGTTTGTGACCTCGATGTCTTCCTTGCAGCTGATTAGTGATGGCAACTTAACAGGGATTGGACCTCTAATGGACCCCTTTAAAATGCCTAGGGTTAATTCTGCTGTTCTCCAGTAGCCGAGTGTAACTGGAAGATGCTGACAAGATGAAGAACCCTGGCTGCATTTTATTCTATGCCACCCTTAAGACTATTTGAACCTTAACTTGTGTTTACAAATGCACTAAACACTAGTTGGGTGTCACCAGTTCCTAATCTCCGACCACGCTAGCTGAGACAGGATAATTTTGCATCAAGGCAGAGGGGAAAGAGTATCACCTGGCTCACTGTCTTGAACTATGATATCCTATGATATATCCAGATCAAATATTCCTAAAATGCAACTGTGCTGATGTCTCACCTTTGGTCCCTAAGTTATAAGTCTGCGTTCTAGGCCTCCTGATCTGTAGTCTGCTCTGCTTGGCTCTGTTTTCTATTTTTGGGTTGTTTTGCTTTCTTTCTTCTATTATGTAGCGCAGCGTAGTTTTGTTTTTGTTCAGTTTGCTTGGTTGGTTTTGTTTTGGTACTTGGCCTACTTGTGGTTTTGCTCTGCGAGTTCTTGTACCTTACCGCATACTTCTTCTAATAGTCATTAGCCCCTAAAATGTAGAAATGGTTATGAGGAACATTTTAAATCAGTAGAAAAGTACTACTATCTTCTTGTATTTCAAGAAAATATTCACAGCCGTTGGACATTTAGTGCCACATTCGACCATATTCCATGAGCTGGAGCAGACTTATAACTTGGGTCCATATAATTATAGATTAGCATATGTACTATCTCTGATGTGTGAGTGATTATGATCACAATATTAGTTAACTAAGAAATTTTATATGATTTCGTAGGCGAAGATTTTTTTTTACATGTCATTGGACATTTTTCACTATCATTTGATAGATGTAGTTAGCAATCCTATGAGTCAAATTTGGTCCATGTGCCACATGGTCATATTTAGTGGCTGTGGGTTACAATGCGCTGCATCCTAGTGTTTTTTTGGCGCGACAAAATTTTCATGTCCTACCCAAGCCCTTGCGTGCATGCCGCCGCCACTGGTGAGCCAAGGGGAATTTTGAGGAAGACAATGTGGAGTGAGTGACGGTGGAGGGGAGGAAAGAAAGGAGAAAAGGTCAGCCCTGCTGAAAAATGGGCCCAAGAAATGTAAAGGCTGTGTTTTACGGTTTCTGAATCTGCAAACTTGCTCTTGAGCCTTTAAAAACTTTTACAGTGCACTCTAAAATCATTTTGAAGGCCCTGCTAGAGTTGCTCTTATTGTGCCCTTTTCAACTCTATTTATCCAGTAAATGCAGGCTCTGCTGGTTTCACAATGATTTGTCGCTCTTTCCGTAGGGTATTATTCGTGGACCTAGGTGACATGTATGTGTGAGTTTTATGGCCTGATGGTGCCCCTTACACCCCTATATCTAGTAAAATGCAAGCTTTGGCTGATTCAGAATGATTTGTTGGCCTTTCCATAAGGATTATTGCTTTCAGAAATATCTAGCAGAGTGCACATCATGTGCTCTAAAATGTTGTAGTGCAGAGTAATCAGTGTACATTAGATTGATTTTTTCAGTATCTCTCATCTTGAGTTTAACAGTTGTGAACATGTTGCAGTACGGCGACCTGACGCGCTTCTTCCTGTCAGCTTTCTACCACCTGAGTGAAACCCACTTCTTCTACAACATGACGTCTCTCTTGTGGAAGGGCATACAGCTTGAAACATCAATGGGCAGTGTTGAGTTTGCTTCTATGGTCACTGCCTTGCTTGGCCTGTCTCAGGGCTTCACACTGCTCTTGTCCAAAGGTCTACTCCTTCTCGGCAATGAGACTGCGTATTATGATCAATATGCCGTTGGATTCTCCGGGGTGCTGTTTGGTATGAAGATTGTGCTGAATGCCTGGTCAGATGATTATGTCTTCCTGCATGGGATGGTCATTCCAGCAAAGTATGCTGCGTGGGCTGAACTGCTCCTCATACAGGCCTTCATTCCCGGGACGTCCTTCATTGGCCATCTTAGCGGGATTCTTGCTGGTCTAGCCTATCTTTGGATAAAGCGATCATACTCCGGGCCGGACCCGCTTTCTCTTCTGATCTCGGGCATTGCAAATGTTGTAAGTTGGCCGGTGAAATTCGCTCAGAGGCTCCTGAGGCCTGGTCGTCGTCAGGGGGGCAGAGTTGGGCGCCGCGCAGCAAGAGAGAGCGGCAGAGGCATGTGGAGATGCGCGGCCTGCACTTTTGACAACTCGCCTTCGGTAGATATCTGTGAGATGTGCAACAGCATGCGTGAGGATCGTGTTTTTCCCAACAGACAGCATCTCCAGGATGGGGGAAGCAGTGACCTCTCGGTTGATGAGATACGCCGTAGGAGGCTGCAGAGGTTTGACAGATGAGGCCATAATGTAGATCACCATTACCAGTATAAATTCCAAATAGTGCTAAAGATACTTCTTCCTTGAATATAAACTGTCATTTGCCCAGGATTCTATGCTCAATCCACACATTGCGAGGATTGCTTTACATTTTTGAATATTTCGTCACCATTTGAAGGCCCGGGTACTTTGATGTCCAACACATTTATTTATTTTTCGAGAGTACGCCAATGGTGATGGCAGCAAAAGGTGTAAAGACCTCTCACAACATCACCAGAACGGGTATAGAGTTGAAACACCGCGGCCTGCACTTTTGACAACTCGCCTTCGGTAGATATCTGTGAGATGTGCAACAGCATGCGTGAGGATCGTGTTTTTCCCAACAGACAGCATCTCCAGGATGGGGGAAGCAGTGACCTCTCGGTTGATGAGATACGCCGTAGGAGGCTGCAGAGGTTTGACAGATGAGGCCATAATGTAGATCACCATTACCAGTATAAATTCCAAATAGTGCTAAAGATACTTCTTCCTTGAATATAAACTGTCATTTGCCCAGGATTCTATGCTCAATCCACTCATTGCGAGGATTGCTTTACATTTTTGAATATTTCGTCACCATTTGAAGGCCCGGGTACTTTGATGTCCAACACATTTATTTATTTTTCGAGAGTACGCCAATGGTGATGGCAGCAAAAGGTGTAAAGACCTCTCACAACATCACCAGAACGGGTATAGAGTTGAAACACCGCACCATACACACTATCTACCCTCGTGCCTCCTGCTTCCTTCCAAAGATGAATACTGAAATGAAATGCGGGTGAATTACATATTTTTTCCAGGGCTGTAAACATTGCTAAAAAAAACAGATACACCTTTTTAGTTTCAGGAGGGCGCAGCAGTGGCTGAAACCGTGAGTGCGTAACCGGAAAGGCAAAAAAAATTAGACACAAGTTCAGAGTTGCTCTTTTCACCTGTTGCTACAGGTGCACAAGTGACGACCCAAGTTGTCACCGAGCGTTTCATCACTACAAGTGCCAACTGTGGGGTGAGAGAGGCTCGAACTCTCGACCTCAGGATTACTCACGTCTAGCTATGAGACCTACGCGCTAGCCAACTGCGCCACCACCCCGTTGTGATACTGGAGCGATGTAACAGCTTTTATTTGCCTCGTCCAGCGTGGTTACGTGAGATCTGTACCGTAGAGCTGAGCTGCAGATGAAAGGAGAACACAGGATATATCTCTTTTGGTTTGTACAAATCGCAGTCCTTCATAAAACTCCAAGAATTATCATTGGGCCATCTCGTTTCTTGGATTAATCAAGTGAACACCGGCGAGCTCCAAAGACAGTAAAAGGGGCTGTTAGGTTGACACCCCCTTTTACTGCCTTGGGGGCGCGGTGGATGTTCGTTGCATGCATGCGGTTCAAAGAAAGAACTACTCCTTCCGTTCTTAAATATAAGTCTTTTAAAGATTTCAACAAGGGACTACATATGGAGCAAAATGAATAAATCTACACTCTAAAATATGTCTATATACATCCGTATGTTATAGTCCATTTGAAACCTCTAAAAAGACTTATATTTAGGAATAGAGGGAGTATCACGGTTCTGTAAGGTTTGTGGTTTAGTTGGTCATGAGTATAAAGAGTGTGGCTCAGGTGTGCATGAAGAAAAGAATATGAAATTCGGTGATTGGCTCTATGCTGACCCTCCGAATCAATGGAGTAACAGTGGTGCCAACGTGCCTAGTCGATCACAAAAGGCTGGAGCTCATGATGAAGCTGATGGTAAAGGAACAAAGGCTCATGTGGTGGATCCAGAGACAGGAGTTAGTGCTACCAGCCCATGTAAACCCACTTCTATGGCTATGGATGTTGATAGGAACGGAAAAAAGCGTTTGAATATGGTGGAGGGGGAAGCCGGAGTGAATCCAAGCAAGCCGGCAGTAACGTCTGACCATGATGTTCTAGCTATCACCGAAGGAAAAGGTGAGGACCTCGAGAAGGATACTCCTCCTACGTTCAGCACAAGCAGTAAGCGTGCAAAAGTAGGCAATGATGATATTACTAGTGATGTTAGATCGGCGGCCTCCTGCGAGGAGGACCGCCGGAAGCAATGAGTCTTTTATTTTGGAACTGCCGGGGGGCGGGGAACCGCCGGACAGTTCGTGAGGACTTGGCCCTCTCAAAAGCCAATTCCCCGAAGATTGTCTTCCTCTGTGAAACTAGGCAATCTTCAGTGAAAATGGAAAAGCTTAAATGGAGATTGGGTATGAAGGGATTTAAAGGAATTTGCAATGACGGTCGCAGCATAGGGCTAGCTCTATATTGGGATGAAAGCCTCCAAGAAGCGATCATGGATGCTTGTGCACGGTATATTGACGTGCAAGTGATAGATGCTAGTTGTGATCTGTGTTGGCGAGCAACTTTTGTCTATGGTGAACCACGTGTGGAGCATCGTCATCGCATGTGGGATCACCTTACGAATCTACGGGCCAACTCACAGGTACCATGGTTTGTTTGTGGTGATTTTAATGAGACCTTATGGCAACATGAACACTTTTCAAGGTCGATGCGTGCAGAAAGTCAGATGGATGCATTTCGTGATTGTCTCATGGTGTGTGAACTTGAGGACTTGGGTTTTTCTGGTGTACCTTACACCTATGATAACGGTCGGCTGGGCAACAACAACATTCGAGTTAGGCTCGACAGGGCGTGTGCCGACGAGCAATGGCGTGATCTCTTCCCTGTTGTTCGTGTGATCCACCTCGCTACATCCTACTCGGATCATTGTCCTGTTCTAGTGGAGCTAGTTAACGACGTGAGCAAACAGCGGCGATGTTTCTCCCCACGATACGAGATTATGTGGGAAAGGCATGTGGCGCTGCCAGAAATAGTTGTTGGAAATATGCCCTAGAGGCAATAATAAATTAGTTATTATTATATTTACTTGTTCATGATAATCGTTTATTATCCATGCTAGAATTGTATTGATAGGAAACTCAGATACATGTGTGGATACATAGACAACACCATGTCCCTAGTAAGCCTCTAGTTGACTAGCTCGTTGATCAATAGATGGTTACGGTTTCCTGACCATGGACATTGGATGTCGTTGATAACGGGATCACATCATTGGGAGAATGATGTGATGGACAAGACCCAATCCTAAGCCTAGCACAGAGATCGCGTAGTTCGTATGCTAAAGCTTTTCTAATGTCAAGTATCATTTCCTTAGACCATGAGATTGTGCAACTCCCGGATACCCTAGGAATGCTTTGGGTGTGCCAAACGTCACAACGTAACTGGGTGGCTATAAAGATACACTACAGGTATTTCCGAAAGTGTCTGTTGGGTTGGCACGAATCGAGACTGGGATTTGTCACTTCGTGTAAACGGAGAGGTATCTCTGGGCCCACTCGGTAGGACATCATCATAATGTGCACAATGTGATCAAGGAGTTGATCACGGGATGATGTGTTACGAAACGAGTAAAGAGACTTGCCGGTAACGAGATTGAACAAGGTATCGGGATACCGACGATCGAATCTCGGGCAAGTATCGTACCGCTAGACAAAGGGAATTGTATACGGGATTGATCGAATCCTTGACATCGTGGTTCATCCGATGAGATCATCGTGGAACATGTGGGAACCAACATGGGTATCCAGATCCCGCTGTTGGTTATTGACCGGAGAAACGTCTCGGTCATGTCTGCATGGTTCCCGAACCCATAGGGTCTACACACTTAAGGTTCGGTGACGCTAGGGTTGTAGGGATATGTATATGCAGTAACCCGAAAGTTGTTCGGAGTCCCGGATGAGATCCCGGACGTCACGAGGAGTTCCGGAATGGTCCGGAGGTAAAGAATTATATATAGAAAGTGCTATTTCGGCCATCGGGACAAGTTTCGGGGTCACCGGTATTGTACCGGGACCACCGGAAGGGTCCCGGGGGTCCACCGGGTGGGGCCACCTGTCCCGGGGGGCCACATGGGCTGTAGGGGTGTGCACCTTGGCCTACATGGGCCAAGGGCACCAGCCCCAAGAGGCCCATGCGCCTAGAGATAAGGAAGGAAGAGTCCTAAGAGGGGAAGGCACCTCCTAGGTGCCTTGGGGGGAGGGACTCCTCCCTTGGCCGCCGCCCCCCTAGGAGATTGGATCTCCTAGGGCCGGCGCCCCCCCTAGGCTCCCTATATATAGTGGGGAAAGGAGGGCCTCTCAACCCAAGCCTTTGGTGCCTCCCTCTCCCTCTCCAACACATCCTCCTCCTCCATAGTGCTTGGCGAAGCCCTGCCGGAGTACTGCAGCTCCACCACCACCACGCCGTCGTGCTGCTGTTGGAGCCATCTTCCTCAACCTCTCCTTCCCCCTTGCTAGATCGACAAGGAGGAGACGTCGCTGCTCCTTACGTGTGTTGAACGCGGAGGTGCCGTCCGTTCGGCGCTAGGATCATCGGTGATTTGGATCACGACGAGTACGACTCCATCAACCCCGTTCTCTTGAACGCTTCCGCGCGTGATCTACAAGGGTATGTAGATCCACTCCTCCCTCGTTGCTAGATGACTCCATAGATAGATCTTGGTGACACGTAGGAAAATTTTGAATTTATGCTACGTTCCCCAACAGTGGCATCATGAGCTAGGTCTATGCGTAGTTTCTATGCACGAGTAGAACACAAAGTAGTTGTGGGCGTTGATTTTGTTCAATATGCTTACCGTTACTAGTCCAATCTTGATTCGGTGGCATTGTGGGATGAAGCGGCCCGGACCGACCTTACACGTACTCTTACGTGAGACTGGTTCCACCGACTGACATGCACTAGTTGCATAAGGTGGCTAGCGGGTGTCTGTCTCTCCCACTTTAGTCGGATCGGATTCGATGAAAAGGGTCCTTATGAAGGGTAAATAGCAATTGGCATATCACATTGTGGTTTTGCGTAGGTAAGAAACGTTCTTGCTAGAGACCCATAGCAGCCACGTAAAACATGCAAACAACAATTAGAGGACGTCTAACTTGTTTTTGCAGGGTATGCTATGTGATGTGATATGGCCAAGAAGAATGTGATGAATGATATGTGATGTATGAGATTGATCATGTTCTTGTAATAGGAATCACGACTTGCATGTCGATGAGTATGACAACCGGCAGGAGCCATAGGAGTTGTCTTAATTTATTTATGACCTGCGTGTCAACATAAACGTCATGTAATTACTTTACTTTATTGCTAACCGTTAGCTGTAGAAGTAGAAGTAATAGTTGGCGAGACAACTTCATGAAGACACGATGATGCAGATCATGATGATGGAGATCATGGTGTCATGCCGGTGAAGATGATGATCATGGAGCCCCGAAGATGGAGATCAAGAGGAGAAAAGTGATGATGGCCATATCATGTCACTATTTGATTGCATGTGATGTTTATCATGTTTATGCATCTTGTTTACTTAGAACGACGGTAGTAAATAAGATGATCCCTCATAATAATTTCAAGAAAGTGTTCCCCCTAACTGTGCACCGTTGCGACAGTTCATTGTTTCGAAGCACCACGTGATGATCGGGTGTTAGATTCTAACGTTCACATACAACGGGTGTAAGACAGATTTACACACGCGAAACACTTAGGTTGACTTGACGAGCCTAGCATGTACAGACATGGCCTCGGAACACAAGAGACCGAAAGGTCGAGCATGAGTCGTATGGTAGATACGATCAACATGAAGATGTTCACCGATGATGACTAGTCCGTCTCACGTGATGATCGGACACGGCCTAGTTGACTCGGATCATGTAATCACTTAGATGACTAGAGGGATGTCTATCTGAGTGGGAGTTCACAAGATGAACTTAATTATCCTGAACATAGTCAAAAGGTCTTCGCAAATTATGTCGTAGCTCGCGCTTCAGTTCTACTGTTTAGATATGTTCCTAGAGAAAATTTAGTTGAAAGTTGATAGTAGTAATTATGCGGACTAGGTCCGTAAACTGAGGTTTGTCCTCATTGCTTCATAGAAGGCTTATGTCCTTAATGCACCGCTCAGTGTGCTGAACCTCGAACGGCGTCTGTAGATGTTGGGAACATCTGACATACAAATTTTGATAACTACGTGATAGTTCAGTTAAACGGTTTAGAGTTGAGGCACCGAAGACGTTTTGAAACGTCGCGAAACATATGAGATGTTTCGAGGGCTGAAATTGGGATTTCAGACTCGTGCCCACGTCAAGAGGTATAAGACCTCCGACGATTTTCTTAGCCTGCAAACTAAGGGAGAAAAGCTTAATTGTTGAGCTTGTGCTCAGATTGTCCGAGTACAACAATCATTTGAATCGAGTGGGAGTTGATCTTCCAGATGAGATAGTGATGTCATTACCACCAAGCTGCTAGAGCTTCGTGATGAACTATAATATATCAGGGACATATATGATGATCCTTGAGATATTCGCGATGTTTGACACCACAAAAGTAGAAATCAAGAAGGAGCATCAATTGTTGATGGTTAGTGAAAGCACTAGTTTCAAGAAGGGCAAGGGCAAGAAGGGATACTTCATAAAACGGCAATTTAGCTGCTGCTCTAGTGAAGAAACCCAAGGTTGAACCCAAACCCGAGACTAAGTGCTTCTGTAATAAGAGGAACAGCCACTGGAGCAGAATTACCCTAGATGCTTGGTAGATGAGAAGGCTGGCAAGGTCGATAGAAGTATATTGGATATACATTGTGTTAATGTGTACTTTGCTAGTACTCCTAGTAGCACCAGGGTATTAGATACCGGTTCGGTTGCTAAGTGTTAGTAACTCGAAATAACAGCTCCGGAATAAACGGAGACTAGCTAAAGGTGAGCTGACGATATGTGTTGGAAGTGTTTCCAAGGTTGATATGATCAAGCATCGCACGCTCCCTCTACCATCGAGATTGGTATTAAAACCTAAATAATTGTTATTTGGTGTTTGCGTTGAGCATAGACATGATTGGATTATGTCTATCGCGATACAGTTATTCATTTAAGGAGAATAATGGTTACTCTGTTTATTTGAATAATACCTTCAATGGTCTTACACCTAAAATGAATGGTTTATTGAATCTCGATCGTAGTGATACACATGTTCATGCCAAAAGATAGTAATGATGGTACCACCTACTTGTGGCACTGCCACGTAAGTCATATCGGTATAAAACGCATGAAGAAGCTCCATGTAGATGGATCTTTGGGCTCACTCGTTTTTGAAAAGTTTGAGGCATGCGAACCATGTCTATTGGCATATATGCATGAAGAAACTCCATGAAGATGGATTGTTTGAACTCACTTGATTTTGAATCACTTGAGACATGCAAATCATACCACATGGGCAAGATGACTGAAAGCCTCGTTTTCAGTAAAATGGAACTAGAAAGCAACTTGTTGGAAGTAATACATTTTGATGTGTGCAATCCAATGAGTGCTGAGGCATGTAGTGGATATCGTTATGTTCTTACTTCACAGATGATTTGAGTAGATGTTGAGTATATTTACTTGATGAATCATGAGTCTGAATTATTGAAAGGTTTAAGTAATTTCAGGGTGAAGTTGAAAGATCGTCGTGACAAGAGGATAAAATATCTATGATATGATCATAGAGATGAATATCTGAATTACGAGTTTGGCATAGAATTAAGACATTGTGGAAATTGTTTCACAACTAATACAGCCTGGAACACCATAGTGTGATGGTGTGTCCGAACATCATAACTGCACCCTATTGGATATGATGCATACCATGATGTCTCTTATCGAATTACCACGATAGTTTATGGGTTAGGCATTAAAGACAACCACATTCACTTTAAATAGGGCACCACGTAATTCCGATGAGATGGCACCATATGAACTATGGTTTAGAGAAACCTAAGCTGTCATTTCTTAGAAGTTTGGGGCTGCGACGCTTATGTGAAAAAGTTTCAGGCTGATAAGCTCGAACCCAAAGCGGATAAATGCATCTTCATAGGACACCCAAAACAGTTGGGTATACCTCCTGTCTCAGATATGAAAGCAATAAGGGATTGTTTCTAGAATCGGGTCCTTTCTCGAGGAAAAGTTTCTCTCGAAAGAATTGAGTGGGAGGATGGTGGAGACTTGATGAGGTTATTGAACCGTCTCTTCAACTAGTGTGTGGCAGAGCACAGGGATTTGTTCCTGTGGCACCTACACCAACTGAAGTGGAAGCTTATGATAGTGATCATGAAACTTCAGATCAAGTCACCACCAAACCTCGTGGGATGACAAGGATGCATACTACTTCAGAGTGGTACGTAATCCTGTCTTGGAAGTCATGTTGCTACACAACAATGAACCTACGAGCTATGGAGAAGTGATGGTGAGCCCGGATTCCGAAAAATGGCTCGAGGCCATATAATTCGAGAGAGGATCCATATATGAAAACAAAGTGTAGACTTTGGGAGAACTACTTGATGGTCGTAAGGCTGTTAGGTACATATGGATTTTAAAAGGAAGACGGACAATGATGGTAGGTGTCACCATTAAGAAAGCTCGACTTGTCGTTAAGATGTTTTCCGACAAGTTCAAGGAGTTGACTGCGATGAGACTTTCTCACTCGTAGTGATGCTAAGAGTTTGTTGGAATTATATTAGCAATTACTGCATTATTTATGAAATCTTGCAGATAGGATGTCAAAACATTGTTTCCTCGACGATTTTTTCTTGAGGAAAGGTTGTATGTGATACAACCGGAAGGTTTTGTCAATCCTGAAAGATGCTAATAAGTATGCAAAGCTCCAGCAATCCTTCTAAGGACTGGAGTAAGCATCTCGGAGTTGGAATGTATGCTTTGATGAGATGATCAAAGATTTTGGATGTATACAAAGTTTATGAGAAACTTGTATTTCCAAATAAGTGAGTGGGAGCACTATAGAATTTCTGATAAGTATATGTTGTTGACATATTGTGGATCAGAAATGATGTAGGATTTCTGGAAAGCATATAGGGTCATTTGAAAGGTGTTTTTCAATGGAAAACCTGGATTAGGCTACTTGAGCATTAAGCATCAAGATCTATAAGGATAGATCAAAAACGCTTAATGGTACTTTCAAATGAGCACATACCTTGACATGATCTTGAAGGTGTTCAAGATGGACCAGTCAAAGAAGGAGTTCTTGCCTGAGTTGTAAGGTATGAAGTTAAGACTTAAAGCTCGACCACGGCAGAAGAAAGAGGAAGGACAAAGGTCGTCCCCTATGCTTTTGTCATAGGCTCTATACGGTATGCCATGCTATGTACCGCACCTGAAATGTGCCTTGCCATGAGTCAGTCAAGGGGTACAAGAGTGATCCAAGAATAGATCACAAGACAGCGGTCAAAGTTATCATTAGTAACTAGTGGACTAAGGAATTTTCTCGATTATGGAGGTGGTAAAAGAGTTCGTCGTAAAGGGTTACGCCGATGCAAACTTTGACACTAATCCAGATTATTCCGAGTAGTAAACTGGATTCGTATAGTAGAACAGTTATTTGGAATAGCTCCAAATGTAGCGTAGTAGTTGCATCTACAAGATGACATAGAAATTTGCGAAGTACATACGGATCTGAAAGATTCAGACCCTTGACTATAACATCTCTCACAAGCAAAACATGATCAAAACCCAGAACTCATTGAGTCTTAATCACATGATGATGTGAACTAGTTTAGTGACACTAGTAAACTCTTTGGATGTTGGTCACATGGCGATGTGACCTGTGAGTGTTAATCACATGGCGATGTGAACTAGATTATTGACTCTAGTGCAAGTGGGAGACTGTTGGAAATATGCCCTAGAGGCAATAATAAATTGGTTATTATTATGTTTACTTGTTCATGATAATCGTTTATTATCCATGCTAGAATTGTATTGATAGGAAACTCAGATACATGTGTGGATACATAGACAACACCATGTCCCTAGTAAGCCTCTAGTTGACTAGCTCGTTGATCAATAGATGGTTACGGTTTCCTGACCATGGACATTGGATGTCGTTGATAACGGGATCACATCATTGGGAGAATGATGTGATGGACAAGACCCAATCCTAAGCCTAGCACAGAGATCGCGTAGTTCGTATGCTAAAGCTTTTCTAATGTCAAATATCATTTCCTTGACCATGAGATTGTGCAACTCCCGGATACCATAGGAATGCTTTGGTTGTGCCAAACGTCACAACGTAACTGGGTGGCTATAAAGGTACACTACAGCTATCTCCGAAAGTGTCTGTTGGGTTGGCACGAATCGAGACTGGGATTTGTCACTCCGTGTAAACGGAGAGGTATCTCTGGGCCCACTCGGTAGGACATCATCATAATGTGCACAATGTGATCAAGGAGTTGATCACGGGATGATGTGTTACGAAACGAGTAAAGAGACTTGCCGGTAACGAGATTGAACAAGGTATCGGGATACCGACGATCGAATCTCGGGCAAGTATCGTACCGCTAGACAAAGGGAATTGTATACGGGATTGATCAAATCCTTGACATCGTGGTTCATCCGATGAGATCATCGTGGAACATGTGGGAACCAACATGGGTATCCAGATCCCGCTGTTGGTTATTGACCGGAGAAACGTCTCGGTCATGTCTGCATGGTTCCCGAACCCGTAGGGTCTACACACTTAAGGTTCGGTGACGCTAGGGTTGTAGGGATATGTATATGCAGTAACCCGGAAGTTTTTCGGAGTCCCGGATGAGATCCCGGATGTCACGAGGAGTTCCGGAATGGTCCGGAGGTAAAGAATTATATATAGAAAGTGCTATTTCGGCCATCACGACAAGTTTCGGGGTCACCGGTATTGTACCGGGACCACTGGAAGGGTCCCGGGGTCCACCGGGTGGGGCCACCTGTCCCGGGGGGCCACATGGGCTGTAGGGGTGTGCACCTTGGCCTACATGGGCCAAGGGCACCAGCCCCAAGAGGCCCATGCGCCTAGAGATAAGGAAGGAAGAGTCCTAAGAGGGGAAGGCACCTCCTAGGTGCCTTGGGGGGGAGGGACTCCTCCCTTGGCCGCCGCCCCCCCCCCCCCTAGGAGATTGGATCTCCTAGGGCCGGCGCCCCCCCCCTAGGCTCCCTATATATAGTGGGGAAAGGAGGGCCTCTCAACCCAAGCCTTTGGTGCCTCCCTCTCCCTCTCCAACACATCCTCCTCCATAGTGCTTGGCGAAGCCCTGCCGGAGTACTGCAGCTCCACCACCACCACGCCGTCGTGCTGCTGTTGGAGCCATCTTCCTCAACCTCTCCTTCCCCCTTGCTGGATCAAGAAGGAGGATACGTCGCTGCTCCGTACGTGTGTTGAACGCGGAGGTGCCGTCCGTTCGGCGCTAGGATCATCGGTGATTTGGATCACGACGAGTACGACTCCATCAACCCCGTTCTCTTGAACGCTTCCGCGCGCGATCTACAAGGGTATGTAGATCCATTCCTCCCTCGTTGCTAGATGACTCCGTAGATAGATCTTGGTGACACGTAGGAAAATTTTGAATTTATGCTACGTTCCCCAACAATAGTTGCAAAGTCTTGGGAGAAAAATAGGCCGGCAGGTAATTTGGGTTCAGTTTGTTTGTCGCTTCAAGAGGTGATGCGTTGCCTAAAAACATGGAGTAAACAAAATTTTGGCCACGTCTTGAAGGACATAGAGAAGCTACGGAATGAGCTAGCTGAGTTACAGATAGGGAATGCTGATCGTATGGCCCTTAGGCAAAAAATGAATGAGTTGGATGAACTTTTATACAGAGAAGAAATGCTTTGGTTACAATGGTCTCGAATTACGTGGCTTAAAGAGGGGAAGCGAAACACCAAATATCTTCACCGTCGAGCTGTTTGGAGGGCTAGACGGAATTATATACAGCGGCTCCGTAAATAGAATGGCTCATGGTGTAATACTCCCTCGAAGATGGAACTTATGGCTACCTCCTATTTTAAGGAGTTATACACTAAGGATCCTACCATCTCTCCTGATGGGGTCCTGGACTGTATTTTGCCCAAGGTAACAATTATGATGAATGATAGACTTTGTGAGCCGTTTTCAGAGGAAGAAGTGTCTAATGTGTTGGATAACGTAGCAGAAATTCAAAATTTTCCTACGTATCACCAAGATCTATCTATGGAGAGACTAGCAACGAGGGAAGGAGAGTGCATCTACATACCCTTGTAGATCGCTAAGCGGAAGCGTTCAAGTGAACGGGGTTGATGGAGTCGTACTCGTCGTGATTCAAATCACCGATGATCCTAGTGCCGAACGGACAGCACCTCCGCGTTCAACACACGTACGGAAGGGAGACGTCTCCCATGCCTTGATCCAGCAAGGAGGAGGGAGAGGTTGATGGAGATCCAGCAGCACGACGGCATGGTGGAAGTAGCGGGATTCCAACAGGGCTTCGCTAAGCGCTGCGGGAGGAGGTAGATGTGTCACGGGAGGGAGAGGGAGGCGCCAGGCCTTGGATTGGTTTGCTCCTCCTTTTTCCCCACTATATATAGGGCCAAGGGAGAGGGGGAGGCGCAGCCCTTGCCCCTTCCTCCAAGGAAGGGTGCGGCCAAGGGTGGGGAGGAGTCCATCCTCCCCAAGGCACCTCGGAGGTGCCTTCCCCCTTTAGGACTCTCCCCTTTTTCCCATCTCTTGGCGCATGGGCCTCTTGGGGCTGGTGCCCTTGGCCCATATAGGCCAAGGCACACCCCCTACAGCCCATGTGGCCCCCCGGGGCAGGTGGCCCCACCCGGTGGACCCCCGGGACCCTTCCGGTGGTCCCGGTACAATACCGATGACCCGAAACTTGTCCCGATGGCCGAAATAGCACTTCCTATATATAATTCTTTACCTCCGGACCATTCCGGAACTCCTCGTGACGTCCGGGATCTCATCCGGGACTCCGAACAACATTCGGGTTACCGCATACTAATATCTTCATAACCCTAGCGTCACCGAACCTTAAGTGTGTAGACCCTACGGGTTCGGGAGACATGCAGACATGGCCGAGACGTTCTCCGGTCAATAACCAACAGCGGGATCTGGATACCCATGATGGCTCCCACATGTTCCACGATGATCTCATCGGATGAACCACGATGTCAAGGACTTAATCAATCCCGTATACAATTCCCTTTGTCTATCGGTATGTTACTTGCCCGAGATTCGATCGTCGGTATCCATATACCTTGTTCAATCTCGTTACCGGCAAGTCTCTTTACTCGTTCCGTAACACATCATCCCGTGATCAACTCCTTGGTCACATTGCGCATATGATGATGTCCTACCGAGTGGGCCCAGAGATACCTCTCCGCTTACACGGAGTGACAAATCCCAGTCTCGATTCGTGCCAACCCAACAGACACTTTCGGAGATACCTGTAATGCACCTTTATAGTCACCCAGTTACGTTGTGACGTTTGATACACCCAAAGCATTCCTACGGTATCCGGGAGTTGCACAATCTCATGGTCTAAGGAAATGATACTTGACATTAGAAAAGCTTTAGCATACGAACTACACGATCTTTGTGCTAGGCTTAGGATTGGGTCTTGTCCATCACATCATTCTCCTAATGATGTGATCCCATTATCAACGACATCCAATGTCCATGGTTAGGAAACCGTAACCATCTATTGATCAACGAGCTAGTCAACTAGAGGCTTACTAGGGACATGGTGTTGTCTATGTATCCACACATGTATCTGAGTTTCCTATCAATAGAATTATAGCATGGATAATAAACGATTATCATGAACAAGGAAATATAATAATAACTAATTTATTATTGCCTCTAGGGCATATTTCCAACAGTCTCCCACTTGCACTAGAGTCAATAATCTAGTTCACATCGCCATGTGATTAACACTCACAGGTCACATCGCCATGTGACCAACATCCAAAGAGTTTACTAGAGTTAGTAGTCTAGTTCACATCACTATGTGATTAACACTCAATGAGTTTTAGGTTTGATCATGTTGCTTGTGAGAGAGGTTTTAGTCAATGGGTCCGAACCTTTCAGATCCGTGTGTGCTTTACAAATCTCTATGTCATCTCCTAGATGTAGCTACCACGTTCCATTTGGAGCTAATCCAAATAACTGTTCTGCTTGGAGCTATTCTAAATTGTTGCTCCATTATATGCATCCGGTATCTCTACTCAGAGCTATCCGGATAGGTGTTAAGCTTGCATCGACGTAACCCTTTACGACGAACTCTTTTTCCACCTCCATAATCGAGAAAAATTCCTTAGTCCACTAGTTACTAAGGATAACTTTGACCTCTGTATTGTGATCCATTCTTGGATCACTCTTGTACCCCTTGACTGACTCATGGCAAGGCACACTTCAGGTGCGGTACACAGCATAGCATACTGTAGAGCCTATGTCTTAAGCATAGGGGACGACCTTCGTCCTTTCTCTCTATTCTGCCGTGGTCGAGCTTTAAGTCTTAACTTCATACCTTACAACTCAGGCAAGAACTCCTTCTTTGACTGATCCATCTTGAACACCTTCAAGATCATGTCAAGGTATGTGCTCATTTGAAAGTACCATTAATCGTTTTGATCCATCCTTATAGATCTTGATGCTCAATGTTCAAGTAGTTTAATCCAGGTTTTCCATTGAAAACACTTTCCAAATAACCCTACATGTTTTCTAGAAATTCTACGTCATTTCTGATCAACAATATGTCAACATATACTTTATCAGAAATTCTATAGTGCTCCCACTCACTTCTTTGGAAATACAAGTTTCTCATAAACTTCGTATACACCCAAAATCTTTGATCATCTCATCAAAGCATACATTCCAACTCCGAGATTCTCACTCCAGTCCTTAGAAGGATTGCTGGAGCTTTGCATACTTATTAGCATTTTTCAGGATTGACAAAATCATCTGGTTGTATCACATACAACCTTTCCTCAAGAAAAACGTCGAGGAAACAATGTTTTGACATCCTATCTGCAAGATTTCATAAATAATGCAGTGACTGCTAATATAATTCCAATAGACTCTTAGCATCGCTACGAGTGAGAAAATCTCACCGTAGTCAACTCCTTGAACTTGTCGGGAAACTTCTTAACGACAAGTCGACCTTTCTTAATGGTGACATTTACCATCATTGTCCGTCTTCCTTTTAAATCCATCTGTACTCAACAGCCTTACGACCATCAAGTAGTTCTTCCAAAGTCTACACTTTGTTTTCATACATGGATCCTCTCTCGGATTATATGGCCTCAAGCCATTTATCGGAATCCGGTCCCACCATCGCTTCTCCATAGCTCGTAGGTTCATTGTTGTCTAGCAACATGACTTCCAAGACAGGGTCACGTACCACTCTGAAGTAGTACGCATCCTTGTCATCCTACGATGTTTGGTAGTGACTTGATCCGAAGTCTCATGATCAATATCATAAGCTTCCACTTCAATTGGTGCAGGTGCCACAGGAACAACTCTTTGTGCCCTGCTATACACTAGTTGAAGTGACGGTTCAATAACCTCATCAAGTCTCCACCATCCTCCCACTCAATTCTTTCGAGAGAAACTTTTCCTCGAGAAAGGACCCGATTCAAGAAACAATCCCTTATTGCTTTCGGATCTGAGACAGGAGGTATACCCAACTGTTTTGGGTGTCGTATGAAGATGCATTTATCCGCTTTGGGTTTGAGCTTATCAGCCTGAAACTTTTCACATAAGCGTCGCAGCCCCAAACTTTTAAGAAATGACAGCTTAGGTTTCTCTAAACCATAGTTCATACGATGTCATCTCATCGGAATTATGTGGTGCCCTATTTAAAGTGAATGTGGTTGTCTCTAATGCCTAACCCATAAACTATTGTGGTAATTTGATAAGAGACATCATGGTATGCATCATATCCAATAGGGTGCAGTTATGATGTTCGGACACACCATCACACTATGGTGTTCCAGGCTGTATCAGTTGTGAAACAATTTCCACAATGTCTTAATTCTGTGCCAAACTCGTAATTCAGATATTCATCTCTATGATCATATCATAGATATTTTATCCTCTTGTCACGACGATCTTTCAACTTCACCCTGAAATTACTTGAACCTTTCAATAATTCAGACTCGTGATTCATCAACTAAATATACTCAACATCTACTCAAATCATCTGTGAAGTAAGAACATAACGATATCCACTACATGCCTCAGCACTCATTGGACTGCACACATCAAAATGTATTACTTCCAACAGGTTGCTTTCTAGTTCCATTTTACTGAAACCGAGGCTTTCAGTCATCTTGCCCATGTGGTATGATTTGCATGTCTCAAGTGATTCAAAATCAAGTGAGTCCAAACAGTCCATTTGCATGGAGTTTCTTCATGCATATACACCAATAGACATGGTTCGCATGCCTCAAACTTTTCAAAACGAGTGAGCCCAAAGATCCATCAACATGGAGCTTCTTCATGCGTTTTATACCGATATGACTTACGTGGCAGTGCCACAAGTAGGTGGTACTATCATTACTATCTTTTGGCATGAACATGTGTATCACTACGATCGAGATTCAATAAACCATTCATTTCAGGTGTAAGACCATTTGAAGGTATTATTCAAATAAACAGAGTAACCATTATTCTCTTTAAATGAATAACCGTATTGCGATAGACATAATCCAATCATGTCTATGCTCAACGCAAACACCAATCTCGATGGTAGAGGGAGCGTGCGATGCTTGATCATATCAACATTGAGAACACTTCCAACACATATCGTCAGCTCACCTTTAGCTAGTCTCCATTTATTCCGTAGCTTTTATTTCGAGTTACTAACACTTAGCAACCGAACCGGTATCTAATACCCTGGTGCTACTAGGAGTACTAGTAAAGTACACATTAACACAATGTATATCCAATATACTTCTATCGACCTTGCCAGCCTTCTTATCTACCAAGTATCTAGGGTAATTATGCTCCAGTGGCTGTTCCCCTTATTACAGAAGCACTTAGTCTCGGGTTTGGGTTCAACCTTGGGTTTCTTCACTAGAGCAGCAGCTGAATTGCCGTTTCATGAAGTATCCCTTCGTGCCCTTGCCCTCCTTGAAACTAGTGGTTTCACCAACCATCAACAATTGATGCTCCTTCTTGATTTCTACTTTTGCGGTGTCAAACATTGCGAATATCTCAAGGATCATCATATATGTCCCTGATATATTATAGTTCATCACGAAGCTCTAGCATCTTGGTGGTAATGACTTCGGAGAACCATCACTATCTCATCTGGAAGATCAACTCCCACTTGATTCAAATGATTGTTGTACTCAGACAATCTGAGCACAAGCTCAACAATTGAGCTTTTCTCCTTAGTTTGCAGGTTAAGAAAATCGTCGGAGGTCTTATACCTCTTGACGTGGGCACGAGCCTGAAATTCCAATTTCAGCCCTCAAAACATCTCATATGTTTCGTGACGTTTCAAAACGTCTTTGGTGCCTCAACTCTAAACCGTTTAACTGAACTATCATGTAGTTATCAAAACGTGTATGTCAGATGTTCGCAACATCCACAGACAACGTTCGAGGTTCAGCACACTGAGCGGTGCATTAAGGACATCAGCCTTCTATGAAGCAATGAGGACAATCCTCAGTTTACGGACCTAGTCCGCATAATTGCTACTATCAACTTTCAACTAAATTTTCTCTAGGAACATAATTAAACAGTAGAACTAAAGCGTGAGATATGACATAATTTGCAAAATCCTTTTGACTATGTTCAGGATAATTAAGTTCATCTTATGAACTCCCACTCAGATAGACATCCCTCTAGTCATCTAAGTGATTACATGATCCGAGTGAGCTAGGCCGTGTCCGATTAACACGTGAGACGGACTAGTCAACGTCGGTGAACATCTTCATGTTGATCGTATCTTCTATACGACTCATGCTCGACCTTTCGGTCTCTGTGTTCCGAGGCCATGTCTTCACATGCTTAGGCTCGTCAAGTTAACCCTAAGTGTTTTTGCATGTGTAAAACTTCTTACACCCGTTGTATGTGAACGAAAGGATCTATCACACCCGATTAACACGTGGTGCTTCGAAGCGACGAACTGTAGCAACGGTGCACAGTTAGGGGAGAACACTTCTTGAAATTTTAATGAGGGATCATCTTATTTACTACCGTCGTACTAAGTAAACAAGATGCATAACATGATAAACATCATATGCAATCAAATAGTGACATGATATGGCCAATATCATGTAGCTCCTTTGATCTCCATCTTGGGGCTCCATGATCATCTATTACAAGAACATGATCAATCTCATACATTACATATATCATTCATCACATCCTTTTGGCCATATCACATCACATAGCATACCCTGCAAAAACAAGTTAGACGTCCTCTAATTGTTGTTTGCATGTTTTACGTGGCTGCTATGGGTTTCTAGCAAGAACGTCTCTTACCTACGCAAAACCACAACGTGATATGCCAATTGCTATTTACCCTTCATAAGGACCCTTTTCATCGAATCCGATCCGACTAAAGTAGGAGAGACAGACACCTGCCAGCCACCTTATGCATCTAGTGCATGTTTGTCGGTGGAACCGGTCTCACGTAAGAGTACGTGTAAGGTTGGTCCAGGCCGCTTCATCCCACGATGCCGCCGAATCAAGATAAGACTAGTAACGGCAAGCATATTGAACAAAATCAACGCCCACAACTACTTTGTGTTCTACTCGTGCATAGAATCTACGCAATAGACCTAGCTCATGATGCCACTGTTGGATAACGTAGCAGAAATTCAAAATTTTCCTACGTATCACCAAGATCTATCTATGGAGAGACTAGCAATGAGGGAAGGAGAGTGCATCTACATACCCTTGTAGATCGCTAAGCGGAAGCGTTCAAGTGAACGGGGTTGATGGAGTCGTACTCGTCGTGATTCAAATCACCGATGATCCTAGTGCCGAACGGACAGCACCTCCGCGTTCAACACACGTACGGAAGGGAGACGTCTCCCATGCCTTGATCCAGCAAGGAGGAGGGAGAGGTTGATGGAGATCCAGCAGCACGACGGCGTGGTGGAAGTAGCGGGATTCCAACAGGGCTTCGCTAAGCGCTGCGGGAGGAGGTAGATGTGTCACGGGAGGGAGAGGGAGGCGCCAGGCCTTGGATTGGTTTGCTCCTCCTTTTTCCCCACTATATATAGGGCCAAGGGAGAGGGGGAGGCGCAGCCCTTGCCCCTTCCTCCAAGGAAGGGTGCGGCCAAGGGTGGGGAGGAGTCCATCCTCCCCAAGGCACCTCGAAGGTGCCTTCCCCCTTTAGGACTCTCCCCTTTTTCCCATCTCTTGGCGCATGGGCCTCTTGGGGCTGGTGCCCTTGGCCCATATAGGCCAAGGCACACCCCCTACAGCCCATGTGCCCCCCCGGGGCAGGTGGCCCCACCCGGTGGACCCCCGGGACCCTTCCGGTGGTCCCGGTACAATACCGATGACCCGAAACTTGTCCCGATGGCCGAAATAGCACTTCCTATATATAATTCTTTACCTCCGGAACTCCTCGTGACGTCCGGGATCTCATCCGGGACTCCGAACAACATTCGGGTTACCGCATACTAATATCTTCATAACCCTAGCGTCACCGAACCTTAAGTGTGTAGACCCTACGGGTTCGGGAGACATGCAGACATGGCCGAGACGTTCTCCGGTCAATAACCAACAGCGGGATCTGGATACCCATGATGGCTCCCACATGTTCCATGATGATCTCATCGGATGAACCACGATGTCAAGGACTTAATCAATCCCGTATACAATTCCCTTTGTCTATCGGTATGTTACTTGCCCGAGATTCGATCGTCGGTATCCATATACCTTGTTCAATCTCGTTACCGGCAAGTCTCTTTACTCGTTCCGTAACACATCATCCCGTGATCAACTCCTTGGTCACATTGCGCATATGATGATGTCCTACCGAGTGGGCCCAGAGATACCTCTCCGCTTACACGGAGTGACAAATCCCAGTCTCGATTCGTGCCAACCCAACAGACACTTTCGGAGATACCTGTAATGCACCTTTATAGTCACCCAGTTACGTTGTGACGTTTGATACACCCAAAGCATTCCTACGATATCCGGGAGTTGCACAATCTCATGGTCTAAGGAAATGATACTTGACATTAGAAAAGCTTTAGCATACGAACTACACGATCTTTGTGCTAGGCTTAGGATTGGGTCTTGTCCATCACATCATTCTCCTAATGATGTGATCCCGTTATCAACGACATCCAATGTCCATGGTTAGGAAACCGTAACCATCTATTGATCAACGAGCTAGTCAACTAGAGGCTTACTAGGGACATGGTGTTGTCTATGTATCCACACATGTATCTGAGTTTCCTATCAATACAATTATAGCATGGATAATAAACGATTATCATGAACAAGGAAATATAATAATAACTAATTTATTATTGCCTCTAGGGCATATTTCCAACATAATGCTCTCTTCCAAATAGGGCCGCTTAAAGCACCTGGTCCAGATGGTCTTCCTGCCAGGTTTTTTCAGCGCAATTGGGATGTTCTCAAGTCTGAAATTATAGCGGCAGTTTTAGAGTTCTTTCGCTCAGGAGTGATGCCCGAGAATGTTAATGATACAGTAATTGTCTTGATCCCCAAAGTCCCCATCCCACAGGACTTGCAGGATTTTAGACCCATCAGTTTGTGTAATGTGATTTATAAGATCGTTTCTAAGTGCTTGGTTAATTGATTTCGACCTATTCTCACGGAGCTTATTTCGGATAACCAAAGTGCATTTATTCCAGGACGGCTTATCTCTGATAATTCGATTATTGCCTTCGAGTGTATCCACTATATTCAGTCCTTGATGCCTAATTCTCCGGCATGTTGTGCTTACAAATTGGACCTCTCGAAGGCATACGATCGTGTGGATTGGGATTTTTTGGAGAAGGCTTTAATTAAATGGGGCTTCTCCCGGCAGAGAATTTCCTGGATTATGGCTTGTGTGAAATCGGTGAAATATTCTGTCAAGTTTAACGGGAAGTTATTAAAATCCTTTACCCCATCCAGGGGCCTCCGACAAGGTGATCCTCTATCCTCTTTTTTATTTCTCTTTGTTGCTGATGCGCTTTCTGCCCTCATCAACAAGTCAATTGTGGAGGATGGATTGGTAGGGCTCCAGATTTGTCGTGGAGCACCAGTTATATCTCATCTCTTGTTTGCGGATGATACCATGCTCTTTTTTCGAGCAACTAACAGCAGGCTTCCATTGTTAAAGGTTTGTTGAACACATATGCATCGGCGACGGGTCAACTTATCAACCCGGCAAAGTGTTCCATCCTTTTCTCGGATAACTGTCTGGCTAATGTTGGGGAGGAAGTGAAGAGCATCCTGGAAATCACTCAAGAGGTTTTTGATCCCAAATATTTGGGTTTACCTGTACCTGAAGGTAGAATGAATAAAGGAAGGTTTGAAACACTCCAACACAGTATGAGTAAAAGATTGGTGGACTGGAGTAAACAATACTTATCGTCTGGTGATAAAGAGGTTTTAATCAAATCTGTGGCTCAAGCTATACCCACCTATGTGGCGTTTTCCGCCTACCGGCCTCAGTTTGTGACGATTTGACCAGGTTGATGCGCCAATACTGATGGGGTGTAGAGAAGGGTAAAAAGAAGATGGCTTGGTTGAGCTGGGATAAAATGAGGCTTCCTAAGTCGAAGGGTGGCATGGGATTCAGAGATATGAGGGCATTCAACCAGGCCTTGCTTGCTAAGCAGGCGTGGAGATTAATTGACAGCCCAGACAGTTTATGTGCGCGTTTACTGAAGGCTAGATACTATCCCCAAGGTAACCTGCTTGACACGGTTTTCTCTGGTAATGCGTCAGCAGTGTGGAAGGGAATTGAGCATGGCCTTGATCTTGTCAAAAAAAGGATTAATATGGCGAGTGGGTGATGGGTCTCTGATCCGTACTTGGAGAGACCCATGGATTCCTCGTGGCAAAGGCTGTCGTCCTATTACTCCTAAGCGAAATTGTCGATTTAATTGGGTTGCGGATTTCCTAGACGAACATGGTGCCTGGAACATGCAACGGCTCCAAGAACATTTTTGGCATATGGAGATACTGGAAATTGTAAAAATCAGGACCTCCCCTAGAAACCGGCAGGATTTCTTGGCTTGGTTTCCTGAGAGGAACGGTTGTTTCACTGTTAAGAGTGCGTACAAACTAGCATCTGCTGAACATGATGATCTATTTGTTGGGGGCGCATCGAGCAATTTTCCAGAGGGAGACCGCTCTTTATGGCGCCGCATTTGGAGTTCATCAGTACCACAAAAAATGAAAATAATGGCGTGGAAAACTGTTTCAGGGGCGCTGGCAACAAATCAATGCAAATCCTACCGGCACTTGCCCGTGCGTAGTTCATGTCCGATGTGTGCCCTGGAGGTGGAGACATCATTCCACGCACTTGTTACATGCAATCACGCTGCAGTACTATGGGACTTAATGCGTAGGATCTGGCCGCTGCACGGCCGTGACTTGTTGATTAATACGGGAAGAGATTGGCTTCTGAGTTTGCTTTCTTCATGCAACGGCACCGTTCGGGATATGATAATGATGTTGATTTGGAGGATCTGGAACTTACATACAGACATGGTTCATGGTAAAGAAGCTCCTCCACCTCAAACATCTGTTGATTTTCTGCAGAGTTACTTTAATTCGTTGCGGCTGTCAAGGATATATACTACAGAGGAAATCATTAAGGGGAAAATGACATGTGAAGATTTACTTCCATCTCCTGTGATCAAGGTCTCACCGCCGCCCCCGCCATGGCCACAACCCCCTGTAGATCATGTGGCCCTCTCGGTGGACGGAGCATTTTCAGAGGCTGACGGGTCGGCGGCCGCCGGTATGGTCCTATGAAGACATGATGGGAGTGTTATTTTCGCGGCATACAGGTTCTTATTTATCTGTAATGATGCGTTGGAGGCCGAGATTCACGCTTTGATGCAAGGTATGGCACTAGAGAAACAACACTCTGAAGGCCCGATCATTGTGCAGTCTGATTCCTCGACAGCATTGGCTTCTCTCAAAGGCGATAATCTGGATCGCTCTGCGTATGGTCATCTAATTGCTGAGATAAAGTTTTTGATGATTGATAGGGAGTTTATTCCCCAGAAAATTTGCCGTGAACAAAATAGGGTAGCAGATCGTTTGGCTAGTTATAGTCGATATGAATGTACTACTGCTGTATGGCTACACCGTGGTCCTCCGTGTATTGAGGCACTACTGCCACTGGACTGTAACCCTATCATTATGGAATAAAACTCCTATTTGCCCCGCAAAAAAAAGAGGGAGTATTTTGCATGCATGAGAGTAGCCTGATTTTGTTGAAGAAATTGTCTGATCAAGCACACCGCATATTTAGGCTAACCAACCCCTAAGAAAACGTGAGCGGACGCAGCCGCCTCCTTCCCTAAGAAATTAGGGTTCCTCCGTCTCCCGCCGGTCTGCCTCATCTCCGGTGGCCTTAGGGGTATGGGGGCGTGGTGGATCGCAGTCTTTGCCGGTGGGAGGGCTCCTTTTAAGATGTGCTTTTGAGGTTTGTTAGGGTTTGTATCCTTCTCAGAAAAGCGATACGACGACAGCTCACTGAAGATGGAATAAGGTTCTTCCCGCCCAGCCCCCATTCCGGTGATGCATCTAGCATCGTCGGCAGGCATGTGGAGTTGTGTCTCCGGTGGCTCTGCCTTTGGTGGATTTGTTCGGATCTATTCGTCACTCGTCTACATTTGTGTGTCTTCGGTTGGATCTTTTTAATCTACGCTACACTTCATCGGCGGCGGGTGTTGTTCTGGTGCGCTGGTCCTATGGAATCTTAGCACGATGACTTTTCGATTGACTAACACAACAAGTTTTGCCAGGCTCCGGTGAGGGAGGGGTGATGACGGGGGCGCGCCAGCTCGCTTCAGTGCTTGTAGTCGTTGTTGGGTGGTCTATGAATCTGGATATAATTTTATTGTGATGTTTGTTGTACTGTCATGATCGAAGATAAATAGATTGGATCTACTCCCGCAAAAAAAAGCACACCTCATATTTGATCATGTTTGGTTGCCGCCCTGATTATACTTAGGAGGGGATGCGTTTGCATGTAGGCCACCAATTTTCTAGGCCTGAGTCAGCCAGGAAAGATTCTCGTGACACCAAACACGGGTTTAGCAGATCACAGGTTTTTTTTCCCCACAGGTAGAGGCGTCAGGTGTTTGAGCTCAGGTACTCAGGGTAGCGATCAAGCAGCCCCAAAGTCACAGCACGAGCCGCCCCCGCCCGCGCTGAAGAAGGGTGCTCCTAATTGACGTCTTATGTGCCAGTTAGGGATACTAGTTGACTATCCGTGCGTTGCCACGATCCCTTCAAGTTTTTCATCATCTCATAAGTATAGACATAATGGATGTTGAAAATCACAAGTGTCGAAAACATAGACATGTAATATTCTGAAAAGAATAAAATTCAAAAAACTAAAGGAGGCACCATTCCTGAAGCGATAAAGCACAAGTGAATTTGAATATTGCACTTACATTTGTTTGCGAAAGCATTTTGGCTACAGTTTAGCAGAAAATGTTGCTTCTGAAATAGAGATAAAAGGTGTATGCATTTCTATATGATGAATGGAAAAGATTGCACAAATGTGTGTCTCCAGCCATCTATGCAACACTAGTTGACTGCCCGTGCGTTGCCACGGTCCCTTCAAGTTTTTCATCATCTCATAAGTATAGACATAATGGATGTTGAAAATCACAAGTGTCGAAAACATAGGCATGTAATATTCTGAAAAGAATAAAATTCAAAAAAAACTAAAGGAGGCACCATTCCTGAAGCAATAAAGCACAAGTGGATTTGAATATTGCACTTACATTTGTTTGCGAAAGCATTTTGGCTACAGTTTAGCAGAAAATGTTGCTTCTGAAATAGAGATAAAAGGTGTATGCATTTCTATATGATGAATGGGAAAGATTGCACAAATGTGTGTCTCCAGCCATCTATGCAACATAGAAGTAAGACCTGAATGAACAAACTTTGGCTACAGCACTGTAACCGCAAGGACACATAATAATGATAATTTTCAGAAAAGAATGTATCATATGAATGTCTTCTTTCATTTATTTGTGACAACTTTAAATTTGTACTTTCACTTCTTATCCTAGTCTTAGCTTCTCCGGACAATAGCTTGGACCCATTATGTCATTTGCAGAACAAAAGAAGAAGAAAACAAGGAGAGCCTTACCAGATTCAATGCACAAAATAGAGTGGTACACAGTCAAGTCATAACTATGCAGTTAATTAGCAATACAGATAGCACATGAATGCTTTATTTTTATTAGAACCAATTGTTTGATAAAACATATGGGCCTTCACACAAGAAATGTGTCATCAAGAAGTTACGTCACAGAAAATTAACAACGAGTGTAATAAATTGTTATTAAGCTTAGATATACAAGAATAGGACAGAAGTAACACGATATCTCCCTCTGGCGCCACAAAGCAGAGCATCAAAGAGTATCTCCCCTCAGTGTAAAACAACAAGGTCTATAAGTTTGCTACAAAGCAGCTCATGCCTGAACGAAATTTCAGCATCTATACTTCGCCCTCTAAGTGCACCACATACCTCAACTCCACTCACCTCTATCAATGGGGCATGTGCTCTTTGGTTTGTCATCTCCAGCATTGTTTAATAACAAAATAATCACTGATCATGTTTTACAGTTTGAGACCACATATATACTGGTACATAAAAAGTGTACACACGATTTCCCCTTCATCAGATATATAGCTTGGATTATGTTACAAACAAATGCTCAACATACATCAAGCAACGGGAGGCAATCCTGGTGGCAGGCAACCTGTGCAGCTGTGCTGTATATATAGTTGAACAAACTGTGACCCTCTTCTTACATTAGACAAACCAAGATTTGCCTATAACATGATTAAAACCGAAGTCACCTACTGCCTGCTACTTGAGTAGAACATTAAAAATGATATATAAGCCAGGAACACTGTGTTTAGTAAGATCAGGATCTTCTGACTATATTTCAGCATATTTGGGTCATCTAAAAAAATATCTCGTGCTAACCTTGATGCTTATTATAATTACCTTGCTTGGTGAGAAATGTCTTTTTAATAGCAGCTAGCTTAGAAGATCAAGCATAATCCCTTTAGGGTAGTTCTATATGATACAAGGTGCAGGAATGTTTACATGTAGATCTTAATCTGACAAAATATGACTACTGATAAAGAAAAATTATATCATTCTCACCTATGCTATAAATTACTTAATGTGCAAACAGTTGTCGGCATAGTCGTCCCTGCGGGGGTAACGGCGATGTCCACCCTTCCATGTGCATGCATTCCCCGCAGTCGCCCATCTTCATGATCATGCACCTCGGCCTTGCTGCTGCCACCCCAAAACTCAGAAGTAGTTGTTCCCTACAACGCAAAATTCTTTAAGAAAATTTAGAAGTACAACAACCCTACATACATCAAAAACTGATGGGACAGTCTTATGCAGTAGTTCGAAATGACCAAATGAGACGCATCAAGAATGCTCCTAATCAGCTGAACAACTCCCAACACCAGCGGCCATTTTCTCCAACCTGACAATTAAGCACACACCAAGATTGTTTCGCTATCCCCATAACAAATTCCAACAAACTTTAGCCCAAATGTCTATCCATTTTTACGTAGATCTCAAGCTAAATACGTTGAGTACTCAAAGAATGAAGGTGTATGTCGTCTCCCATATTTCTACCTTCTAATAACAATGGAAAATGAGTCACTTCTCATTGAGTGATATAATTAATCGTATTGTGGTCAGCAGCAAGAGGAATGTCTAAATGAACAGCAATTCAAATAAAACTAACATCTCTAGGATTGCCTTCTGGAAATTTAGAAATGGAAGACCAGGTAATATTTCCAACATCCACTACACTTTTTATGACGAGTCGACTGATAATCATAAATTTTTGATGGGGTGCGAGTATCATATTCAGCAACCAAAAATATACAATGCATCATAGGAAAAATGATCGACTAAGTGCGGATTGCCAGAAATAATCTCTATGTGTGAACTGTTTTCCTGCTTGCAAACATGCGGGAAAGCATTTTCATTTTCATTTTGCCGGTGTATTGTTACTAATTGGTATCCAAACAAAGCATTTTAATTTTACAAGTGTACTGTTCTATTATTCACTCGGAAGTGCATTTTAATTTTAGATAACAAAGATTTTTAATTTTGCCAGTGGACTGTTAGATTGAAGCTCCCGTGAGGCGCTGCTACCCTTCTCCTCCAGCGCAGCCATCGCTTACTGGAACGCCGATGTGCTGGGGGTGACGCCGTCTCCCACGGTCCGAACTCCTCCCAGGTTCAATCACATCTATCTGCAGCCAATCAGCGTGTTGTGTTTGAGCTTAGCGTCAGCAGCTGAACTGACGGTCAGATCGCAACAGCTAGCAGAATGGTCAGTTGCCGGGATAGTAGAGGTAACGAAGCCAAAAACATGTGAAGCAAGATAGATAAAATTCAGACCGGCGACCAAAGTATATTCAATTCTTGGCTTTAGGACTTTAATCACAACATCTTTCTGTGAGCTTTTCAACCTAGCCCCATGAACCTAGGAAGGTGGGGATGGGCGCGACCGTCGAAGACGAGGACGCCGTCGACCAGGAAGACGGAAGTGGCGCCCAACCCTAGTTGGACCAGGAAGACGGCGGCGGGTCGCAAGAGGCGGGTGGGACTCGTGGGTGGGGGCTGACTGCATGCGTGGATGGTAGTTTCCTTATCTATTCGCTTGTATTTTCTGTTTTTTTGGCATGATTTTTTCAATCGTGCGGGAGGGAGAAGGCCTGGGATTTTCGTAGCGATTTTTCCGGTGCAAGGGGATCGAACGAGGTGGTTGAACCATCACGACGTTCGATAGATTGGCGCTCACGCCCTCCCGCTCATGTGCCGGCCCATCTCAACCTCTCGAACACTGGCTCAGTTCATGCTCGCTCGCTAAAAAAAGTTCCTAGTTCCTTTGATTTTTATTTTCTGGTTCGGCCGGTTCCTAGTTGACTGGCCGCTGTTCACCAACCAGGGCCCACGTTGATCATTGAGCACTCAGAAATATTTACAAAATTAGAAAAAACATGAGAATTTTTTTTCACAAATTTTGGAAAAAAAAATCAAGGATTTGAAAAAAAAAAGTTCATTGACTTTGGAAAAAGTTCACAAA
Organism: Triticum urartu; assembly: GCF_056163025.1. Lineage (NCBI taxonomy): Eukaryota > Viridiplantae > Streptophyta > Magnoliopsida > Poales > Poaceae > Triticum > Triticum urartu. Next base: position 443,773,921 of record NC_141873.1, on the reverse strand, counting down.
TTTAAGAAAAGTTCCCCGATTTTGAAAAAAGTTCCCCGATTTTGCGAAAAAGTTCATTGACATTGAAAGAAACTTCATGAATTTGAAATAAAATAATTTTAACAAAATCTCACGGATTTGAATATAAAAATCATTGATCTTGAAAAAAAGTTCATCAATTTTCGAAAAAAGCATGAATTTAAAAAAACGATTTTGAAGAAACAGTTCGCAAATTTGAAAATAAGTTCATCAATATTGAATTTTTTTAATGATTTTCAAAAAGTTCATGAATTTGAAAAAAGTTCTTTGATTTTTAAAAATGTTTGCAAAATTAAAAAAATGCAGATTTAGAGAAACAAAACGGAAAAAATGAAAAAAAAAACTATTCCAAAAAACGAGAAAAGGGAACAAAAAAAAGACAAGACTGAACAGGATGTAGGTAATCACATGAAATGAGGGCGGCTGGTTAGTTACTGCGGCGTACTATGAACCACAAAGTCACCAGTTTTAATCCCACCCAGCTCCCAGTTTTTTGTGATTTAAAATCAAAGAAAAAGATCGATGGGTCAGCCCAGCTCATAGAAAGAGGTGTGCGCCCGTTTGCAAAATGACCTATAGTGGACGCCTGAAGGGGAGCTTCTTCTCGGCGCCTTAAGCGCCCGAACAGGTAGCTGGTGCTCATAGCCGTCTGCTCCTGGGTCGGCCCATGTAAGACAAGTGATCGCTTCACCGGTCCACCCCTTGGTCGCTTCGAGCATAGTTTGACCAGTTAAGCTTTGACTTAAAAAATGAATAAAGAAAAAAGGCAAAAAGTTGAAAAAAATGTGAATTCATATGGGCATACTGATTTTTAAAAATTCAAGTAATTTGAGAAAAAGTTTATTGAGTTTTAAAATAGTTCATCAAATTTGAAAAAAAGCTCATCGAATTTGAAAAAGGCTCATTGAATTTGAACAAAAGTTCATCGAATTTGACAAAAGTTCATTGAATTTGGAAAAAGTTCATTGAATTTGGAAAAAGTTAATCAAATTTGAAAAAAAGTTCATCAGTTTTGAAAAAAAACCATCAAATTTTTAAAAGTTTATCGATTTTGAAAAATAGTTCATGAAATTTGAAAAAAGTTCATCGATTTTGAAAAAAGGTCATCGTATTTGGCAAAAATTTCATCTATTTTGAAAAAAGTTCACCCTTTTAAAGAAACTCTAAAAAGGAAAAAAGCATTGATTTTGAAGAAAACATGAATTAAAAAACACACATTTAAAAAATGAAACGAAAAACTTGAGTAAAATTGCACTGAAAAATGACCAGTTAACCGAAAAAGCCAAAACTGGTGAACTTCCTGCGACTGAAGAGGGAAATAAAAATAAAGAAAAGTTATAAAACACTACTCGTTCTATGGTTTAGTGATTGATGAAGCTATGTATCTAGGGTAGGGTCATGGACTTGTCCCAGTTGCCCTACCCAAGGACATCTCAAGAAGAAATCACCTTTCAATCGACTTGGAAGTGTTCCACTCGACAGATTCGAAGACACTCGACCAAGAAGCAATCACTCGACCAAGATCCAACCACTCGACGGCCAGGAGACCTAAAGGCACTCCGCACGCTAACGGTCGGTTATTAAGTAGCTTTTATGGTCATCATAGAACTTTATTAGAGGCGTTACCAGTAACGCCCGACCTTAATGTATTTAAAACCCTGCACAACTGAGGGCCGGAGGGGTCCGGCGAACTCTATATAAGCCACCCCCCTCCTCAGTGTAAAGGGTTCGCACCCCTGTAATTCATACAAGCATAATCCAGTCGACCGCCTCCGGACTCCGAGATGCAGGCCTATTACTTCCTTCGAGAAGGGCCTGAACTCGTAAACCTCGTGTGCTTACAACTTCTCCATAGCTAAGATCTTGCCTCTCCATACCTACCCCCCTACATTACTGTCAGACTTAGAACCACGACAGTTGGCGCCCACTGTGGGGCAGGTGTTTTAGCGATTTGATTGGAGGAGTTGCGATCTTTTCCGATCCAAATCATCATGGTTTCTGGCGGAGTTTTGGTGGAGGGCCGCGAGATCCGTCTTGGCGCGCTCACGTTCATTGCTGACGACTCCGCTTGGCTTCAGGAGGCTCCGCTCGACGTGGACGCACTCCCTGTCCGCGGGGCAACGCACTTTTCGCGCGTGCGACCGCGGCGTCCTCTTGCGGCAACCGTCGACCCACTATTGGTCGGCTCCTGTGTTGTCCTCCCTCCCCGTTTCCCGCCGGCGCAAGCGCTCCGGTCGGTCGAGACTTCAGCGGTGGGTGAGACACGCGGTGGCACGCCAGTCGGCCACCCCTCAAGTCGCGGTGATCGAGCCCGACGAATCCCTCTACGGCATGTTCGACCTGTCGACTGGCTCCGCAGAGACCGCATCCGAGTGCGACAGCAGTGATCCGGCGGCGGAGATTCTGATGGTCGATGGACCGCCCAGTCCTCCCGGTTTTCCCCGCACCGACGGAGGCGCAGGTGGAGGCGACCCGTCGCGTCCCCATGAGGAATATCTCCCCGAGCCTCTCACGTCGCTGCAGAGAGAAGAACTTCGTCGCCGGAACATGGATGCACTGCACACTCCTATCGTTGGAGAAACCCCCGAGGCTCGTGCCTTGGAGGACGCGCGTCTGGCAAACTTGGCCGAGCGCGCTCGACTGGAGAACCTCCAGCGAGCACTCGACGAGCGTGCGCGACAACAGGTTCCAGAATCCAGTCGACGTCAGCTCTTTCCGCTCCCGCAGGTATATCGAACTCCGATTCAGAACTTAGCAGCTGCAGCCTGTATAGCAGAGTCGATTCAGCCTTCCCAGTCGGAGGCTGGCAGAGGCTTGATGCAGATCAGAGCGTTACTCCGGGCAGCAGGAGACCAGAATTCCGCTGTTTCTCAGTCGCGGAACAGGATTCATAGCAGATCCATTGCTGCAGACACAGTCCAGTCGGCTCATAGCCCAAGATCGCCCCCGAGGCATGAGGGACGTGGGGACCGGCGTAATCAGTACGGGAACCGTGAGCAGTATGATCACCGATTCGATCATGACGATCGACGTCGAGTGCCCACCCCTCCCCCGAGGAGCGGGTCGTATGTGCCTCGACAGCAGGATGACAAGCGCCCTCATAGTGTTGGGCGAAGGATTCCAGTCGACCCCAGGGAACCAGGCTTTGATGCGAGATCCATTCTCGTTCAAGGTTTGGTCGACAGGAACAGAGCTCACCGAGAAGGTCACGACAGAGATGCACCTACCAGCAGCATAGTACATGTTTCGGGGCCAGAGTGCTTTAGTAGAGCCATCAGGGCCGCTGTGATTCCTCCCAACTTCAGGTTGGCGACTGGAGTCAGTAAGTTCACTGGTGAGTCCAAGCCCGATACTTGGCTTGAAGACTACCGAGTGGCCGTCCAGATTGGCGGTGGCAATGATGAAGTGGCCATGAAGCACCTGCCTCTCATGTTGGAGGGCTCGGCCAGAGCGTGGCTGAATCAGTTAGCACCCAGCAGCATTTACACTTGGGAAGATCTCGCCCGAGTGTTTGTCACCACATTTGAAGGAACATGGAAGCGACCGGCAGGGCTGACGGAACTGCGGTCTTGCGTGCAGAAGCTGAATGAAATTTTGAGGAATTACATCCTGAGATGGATCACGTTACATCACACGGTAGAGAATGTGCCTGACCATCAAGCAGTCTGTGCCTTCAAAGAAGGCGTCAAGTACAGGGAACTGAATCTGAAATTCGGTCGAATCGGAGATATGTCTCTGAATCGGATGATGGAGATTGCCACCGATTATGCTAATGGTGAAGATGAGGATCGACTCAGGAGCGGCAAGCTCAAGTCAGTCGCTCAAGAAACTAGAGGAGGGAATTCCAATCAGAAACAGAAGTGGAAAGCCGAGCCAGCTGCTCCTGGGGAAGCCTTGGCTGTAACTCAAGGAAAGTTTAAGGGGAAACCCAAAGGACCTTGGCACCCCAAGAAAGTTAAAGACCAAGACGGAAATGATGTGTTGGATTTGCCATGTCACATCCACACCAAGAAAGATGAAGAGGGTAATTTCATTTACCCAAAACATATCACTCGACAGTGTCAGCTCTTGATCCAACAGTTCCAGGGCAAGCAGCCCAAAAATAAGGAAAAGGAGTCGGACAAAGTTGAGGACAAGGAAGACAGTGACGATGGATACCCCCAGGTCAATTCCACCCTGATGATTTTTGCTGATGTTGAAAGCAAAAGTCGACTAAAAGTTATCAACCGAGAGGTGAATATGGTTGCTCCGGCAACACCCAGTTATCTGAAGTGGTCTCAGACTGCCATCACATTCAACCAGTCCGATCACCCAATGCACATTGCCACCCCTGGGAGGCAAGCTTTGGTGGTTGACCCAGTTGTTGAAGGCACTCGACTGACCAAAGTCTTGATGGATGGTGGCAGTGGTTTGAACATACTGTATGCTGAGACGTTAAAAGGGATGGGCATTCCGATGTCCAGACTCAGTACCAGCAACATGAGTTTCCATGGAGTCATTCCTGGAAAGAAGGCTGAGTCACTCGACCAGATTGCTCTTGATGTGGTTTTCGGTGATTCCAAGAATTACTGCAAAGAAAAGTTGACGTTCGAAGTTGTAGATTTCCAGAGTGCTTATCACGCTATTTTGGGCAGGCCGGCTTATGCACGCTTCATGGCTCGACCATGTTATGTGTATCTCAAATTGAAGATGCCTGGTCCCAAAGGTGTGATCACTGTTACAGGCAATCGGAAGAAAGCAGAAGAGTGTTTTCAGAAAGGTTCAAAGATCGCTGATGCTCAGATGGCAGTGGTGGAGCTGCAGGAATACCAGAAGACTGCAGACCCGAGTGATTTGTTGCGAGCCAAGAAGCCCGCTATAGAATCAGCTTTTCAGTCATCTGGCGAAACGAAGCCGGCTCACATTCACCCGACCGATCCCAGTGCTGCTCCGACTCATATCTCAACAACACTCGACTCCAAATAGGAAGAAGCGCTCATCCAGTTCCTCCATGAGAACTGGGACATTTTCGCATGGAAGCCTTCTGACATGCCGGGTGTTCCCAGGGGGCTGGCTGAGCACCGCCTACGAGTCGACTCAAAAGTAAAACCTGTCAAAGAACATCTTCGACGGTCCGCCGTCCAGAAGAGAAAGGCTATTGGTGAGGAGGTGGCTCGGCTCTTAGCAGCGGAGTTCATGCGAGAGATCTACCACTCCAAGTGGCTCGCCAACGTTGTCATGGTCCCGAAGAAGGACAAGTCACTTCGCATGTGCATCGACTTTAAACATATCAATCGGGCTTGCCCGAAAGATCATTTTCCTCTCCCCCGCATCGACCAGATAGTCGACTCGACTGCGGGGTGTGAGCGACTGTCTTTTTTAGACGCCTATTCCGGGTACCATCAGATCCATCTGTACGGACCTGACGAGATCAAAACAGCTTTCATCACTCCATTCGGGTGCTTCTGTTATGTTACCATGCCGTTCGGCCTCAAGAATGCCGGAGCTACATTCATGAGGATGATTCAGAAGTGTTTGCTCACTCAAATCAGTCGGAATGTGGAAGCATACATGGATGATATTGTGGTCAAGTCATGGAAGGGTTCTGACCTGCTGACTGACCTTGCTGAAACCTTTGCCAACCTCAGGAGGTATGATATCAAGCTTAATCCATCAAAGTGCACATTCGGAGTTCCTGGTGGAAAGCTACTCGGTTTTCTCGTTTCCGAATGAGGAATCGACGCCAATCCAGAAAAAGTCGGTACTATACTCCGAATGAAAAGTCATGTGCGAGTGCACGGCGACCAGAAGCTTACTGGTTGCTTGGCCGCTTTAAGTCAATTCATCTCTCGTCTCGGTGAAAAGGCATTGCCTCTTTACCGATTGATGAAGAAGTCCGACAAGTTCGAGTGGACTCTTGAAGCTGATGCAGCGTTTGCAGAGCTCAAAGCTCTGCTCTCCACCCAGTCGGTGCTTACTGCCCCAATCAGCAAGGAGCCTTTGCTGATTTACATCGCAGCCACGGAGCAAGTCGTCAGTACGGTACTTACGGTCGAGCGGGAAGAAGAAGGAAAAGCCTTCAAAGTTCAGCGCCCAGTATATTACATTTCTGGAGTTTTGACCCCGTCGAAGCAAAGATATCCTCATTATCAGAAGCTTGTATATGAGATTTATATGACCACAAAGAAGGTTGCTCACTACTTCTCTGATCATTCCATTACAGTCGTCAGCGACACTCCATTGTCAGAGATCCTGCATAACAGAGATGCAACTGGTCGAGTGGCAAAATGGGCGATTGAACTCCTTCCTCTAGATATCAAGTTTGAGGCAAAGAAAGCTATCAAGTCCCAAGCAATAGCAGATTTCGTCACCGAGTGGATTGAACAACAACTGCCGACTCAGGTTCACTCGGAGCATTGGACCACGTTCTTCGACGGTTCCAAAATGCTCAATGGTTCCGGTGTTGGGGTGGTATTGGTCTCCCCCCGAGGAGATAAGCTCAGATATGTTCTTCAAATCCACTTTGATTCCTCCAATAACGAGGCAGAATATGAAGCACTTTTATATGGGTTGCGCATGGCCATTTCACTCGGCGTCCGTCGCCTCATGGTCTATGGCGACTCAGATTTGGTGGTTAATCAGGTGATGAAGGAGTGGGATGTCAGAAGTCCAGCCATGACTGGTTATTGCAATGCAGTGAGAAAGCTGGAGAAGAAATTCGAGGGGTTAGAACTTCATCACATACCCCGACTGAAAAATCAAGCAGCTGATGATTTGGCAAAAATAGGTTCCAAAAGAGAAGCCATTCCCAGCAATGTGTTTTTGGAACACATCCACACACCATCAGTTCAGGAGGATCCCTTCATTGAAGAGGCCCCGCAGCCAAAAAGTGCCACGGATCCGACTGTAGTAGAAGTACTAGCTGTGGTCGACCTGATCATGGAAGTCTTGGTCATCACTCCCGACTGGACCATACCGTACATCGCGTACATCCTAAGGAAAGAACTCCCCGAGGAAGAAGAAGAGGATCGACAGATCGTCCGTCGATCCAAGGCCTTTACAGTCATAAAAGGACAGTTGTATAGAGAAAGCGCGACTGGAGGTAGTCAGAAGTGTATAACACCAGAAGAAGGTCAGATGGTTCTTGATGATATCCACTCGGGGACCTGTGGTCATGATGCGTCCTCTCGGACCATTGTGGCTAAAGCATACCGAGCGGGGTTCTACTGGCCAAGAGCGAATGAAATGGCGAAAGAGATAGTCGACAAGTGTGAAGGATGTCAGTTTTACTCCAATATGTCGCACAAGCCCGCGTCAGCCCTGAAAACCATTCCGCTCATCTGGCCCTTCGCCGTTTGGGGACTGGACATGGTTGGACCGCTGAGAACGGGCAGGAGCGGCTTCACTCATGTGCTAGTAGCAGTCGACAAGTTCACCAAATGGATTGAAGCTAAGCCTATCAAGAATCTTGATGCTTGCACTGCTACCAGTTTCATCAGAGAGTTGATATTCAGATATGGAGTTCCTCACAGCATCATCACTGACAATGGGTCAAACTTCGACTCCGACAAATTCAGAGCCTTTTGCGCCTCTCAGGGCACATGAGTCGACTACGCTTCGGTCGCTCACCCCCAGTCGAATGGACAAGCGGAAAGAGCAAACGGCTTAATTCTCAAAGGACTGAAACCCCGATTGATGCGTGATCTCAAGCACGCAGCAGGTGCATGGGTCGACGAGCTTCCATCAGTTCTTTGGGGATTGAGGACAACCCCGAACCGATCAACCGGAAGAACCCCATTCTTTCTGGTCTACGGAGCCGAAGCAATTTTGCCGAGTGACCTGCTTCACAACGCACCCCGAGTCGAGCTCTACTCTGAAGATGAAGCAGAACAAGCCCGGCAGGACGCAATCGACCTCCTGGAAGAAGAAAGAGAAATGGCCATGATCCGATCGACCATATATCAGCAAGACTTGTGTCGATTCCATGCCAGAAATGTGAAGAGTCGAGCCTTCCAAGAAGGAGACTTGGTCCTCCAAGTGGATCAACAGAAACCACACAAACTCGCTCCTACTTGGGAAGGCCCCTTCATAGTCACCAGAGTCCTCCACAATGGAGCGTACCACCTATATAATGTCGATCGCCAGATTGATGAGCCACGAGCCTGGAATGCGGAGCTGCTCCGCCCCTTTTATACTTGAATTCTCACTCGAATGAGATGTAATAAGAAAAACTCATGTAGTTTATTTATCAAAGACAAGAGCGTTATAATTTTCCCAGTGATTGTTATTGTTTTTGTTTATGGGAGAAATCCCCCAGCGGGTGGCTTAGCTGCGAATCCGTTTCACCTAAGTTTGTAAAAATAATTTCCTCCCGAGTGTTGAGCCAGCCTCCCACTCGGGGGCTTAGCTGCGAACCCGTTTCGCCTAAGTATTAGAAAATCCTACTGAGTGGTGAGCCAGCCTCCCACTCAGGGGCTTAGCTGCAGTCCAGTACTCGCCTAAGTATTTGAAAATCCTACCGAGTGGTGAGCGACCCTCCCATTCGGGGGCTTAGCTGCGAACCCGTTTCGCCTAAGTATTAGAAAATCCTACCGAGTGGTGAGCGACCCTCCCACTCGGGGGCTTAGCTGCAGTCCAATACCCGCCTAAGTATTTGAAAATCCTACCGAGTGGTGAGCGACCCTCCCACTCGGGGGCTTAGCTGCGAACCCGTTTCGCCTAAGTATTAGAAAATCCTACCGAGTGGTGAGCGACCCTCCCACTCGGGGGCTTAGCTGCAGTCCAGTACTCGCCTAAGTATTTGAAAATCCTACCGAGTGGTGAGCGACCCTCCCACTCGGGGGCTTAGCTGCAGTCCAGTACTCGCCTAAGTATTTGAAAAATCCTACCGAGTGGTGAGCGACCCTCCCACTCGGGGGCTTAGCTGCAGTCCAGTACTCGCCTAAGTATTTGAAAAATCCTGCCGAGTGGTGAGCGACCCTCCCACTCGAGGTCTTAGCTGCAGTCCAGTACTCGCCTAAGTATTTGAAAATCCTACCGAGTGGTGAGCGACCCTCCCACTCGGGGGCTTAGCTGCAGTCCAATACTCGCCTAAGTATTTGAAAAATCCTGCCGAGTGGTGAGCGACCCTCCCACTCGAGGTCTTAGCTGCAGTCCAGTACTCGCCTAAGTATTTGAAAATCCTACCGAGTGGTGAGCGACCCTCCCACTCGGGGGCTTAGCTGTAGTCCAGTACTCGCCTAAGTATTTGAAAATCCTACCGAGTGGTGAGCGACCCTCCCACTCGGGGGCTTAGCTGCAGTCCAGTACTCGCCTAAGTATTTGAAAAATCCTACCGAGTTGTGAGCGACCCTCCCACTCGGGGGCTTAGCTGCAGTCCAGTACTCGCCTAAGTATTTGAAAATCCTACCGAGTGGTGAGCGACTCTCCCACTCGGGGGCTTAGCTGCAGTCCAGTGCTCGCCTAAGTACGTGCGCTCCATCCCAATCCACAAGGACGATGAGGTGCAGGTCGACTGCCACCTTCTCCTTGGGAGCTTCGCCACAAATACAACGTGCGCTCCATCCCACTCCGCAAGGACGACGAGGTGCAGGTCGACTGCCACCTTCTCCTTGGGAGCTTCGCCATAAATACAACGTGCGCTCCATCCCACTCCGTAAGGACGACGGGGTGCAGGTCGACTGCCACCTTCTCCTTGGGAGCTTCGCCACAAATACAACGTGCGCTCTATCGCCGACCCGCAAGGACGACGAGGTGCAGGTCGACTGCTACCTTATCCTTCGGGGCTTCGCCACAAGTACAACGTGTGCTCCATCACCGACCCGCAAGGACGACGAGGTGCAGGTCGACTGCTACCTTCTCCTTCGGGGCTGCGCCACAAATACAAAAGTTGTCTCGAGTGAAGAACGAGTTCCACTCGATGGAGGATTCATGAAGATATTCAACGATAAACCAAGTTCAGATAAATCCCAAAGGTTCCGGACCACAGATCGAAGTGCTCGGGCATTCAGCCCGAAAGAGTTTAACGATTACAAAAACCACTCGGCATTCCAAGGCAAATTTAAGGTGGGGCATAAAAGTTTGTTCACTCCGCGGGAGGAGGACTGGCAGGCTCGACGAACTCATCTAGGTCGACGCCGTCGGCGATCCGAGTGGCTGCAGCGATGAAAGTCTCCATAAAAGATCGGAAGTCATGCTTCTGGGTGTTGGCGACCTTGATTGCTGCCAGCTTATCTTGTCGCACCTCCTTGCAGTGGAGACGAACCAAAGACAGAGCCACATCAGCACCACACCGGGCAGAAGATTTCTTCCACTCCTACACTCGATCAGGGATCTCGTTAAGTCGAGTCATCAGGGACTCAAGATCATTCTGGAGCGTGGCCTCTGGCCAAAGTGCCGGGTGTAGTCCCCGAGACTATGGTGGACTGCGGCACCTTGCTTGCAGGAGCTTGCCTATTTTTCCTCGTCAAAGGCCTCTCGGGCTCTTCATCATCATCATGGAGGTCGATAATGTTGGGAGATGTTCAAAGTTCAATCGTCAAAATCACATCACCCAATGGTGCACATTGCAGTTGAGTCGACCAAATAAAGACAGAATGGCAGAAATCATACCCAGATTGGAGGTGACCGCATCCTCCATTACCTCATCCTCGTCCCTGCAAGCTGAGGTCCCGGAAGTAGCAGCGCTGCCAGTTCCAAAGTTCGTCTGGTTAAATCAAGAAAAAACAAACAGCACGGGGCGTCGAGTGAATACAAAGGGAGACACTCACGCAGAAGCGACGGGGATGTCAATCTTAATCTTCGGCAACGCCTTCCGAGGCTTCGGCTCTGCAACTTTGGGATGCTTTGACGCTTTTTCGGTCGGGGTTGGTGAAGAGGTCCGACGACGCTTTGAAGACTGACCAGCCTGAGCAGTCGCCTTTTCACGGGCGCTCGGTCGTTCTTGGTTAAGCTTGGATCGCCTCTCCCTGTGAGGAGGCGACTCGACTTCTTCTTCGTCACTTGAGTCGTCGCTTTCTTCGTCCCATTCACCGTCAGAAGTCCATTCGCCACTGCCGCCGCTCGCCTCTCCTTCCAGATCTTGCTCTTGCTCTCCGTTGGGCATTGAATACATTTCGATAAGGGCCTGAAAGAAAGCAGGAAGAATAAAGTCAGTCGACGTAGTATAGACAGCTGCGTGAGTGAATTCAGATTACAATCAAAGCTTAGAATCGGACCTTCTCTGGTACATGGGACTGGTCGAATGGAGGAACTCTCCTGGCTCCCCTGGGGTTGTCCTTGTTTCCGGTCATGCCCGACAGCCACTTCTCCAGTGTGTCGTCATCGACCTCCTCCGGGTGAATCCGAGTGGAGTCTTCAAGACCCGAATACATCCACATCGGATGGTCTCGGGCTTGAAGAGGCTGGATGCGCCGCTGAAGGAAAACCTCCAAGAGATCCATACCGGTGACCCCGTCACGGATAAGCTGGACCACTCATTCGACCAGCACCCTAACCTACGCCTTCTCCTCCGGGAGCACCTTCAAAGAGGAGGGTTTCCTCACTCGGTCCATGGTAAAAGGAGGGAGGCCAGTCGACTGTCCTGGCGTCGACTGGTCTTTGCAGTAAAACCAGGTCGACTGCCATCCGCGAACTGAGTCGGAAAGAATCATGGCTGGAAAGGAACTTTTCCCTCTCATCTAAACACCAAGACCCCCACACATCTGAATCACTTGTGTTCTATCGTCACTCGGATTGGCCTTTTTCACCGTCTGAGAATGACAGGTGAAAATGTGCTTGAAAAGACCCGAGTGAGGTCGACAACCCAGGAAATTCTCACACAAAGACACGAAAGCAGCGAGATACACGATTGTGTTGGGAGTGAAGTGGTGGAGTTGTGCCCCAAAGAAATTCAGAAATCCCCGAAAGAAAGGGTGAGGAGGCAAGGAAAATCCACGGTCGACGTGGGTGGCAAGGAGAACGCGCTCACCCTCCTGAGGTTGCGGCTCGGATTCCTTCCCCGGAAGCCGCGCCGATCCATGGGGGATCAGCCCTCCTTCGGCTAGGTCGTCGAGGTCTTCTTGGGTGATCGTCGAGTGGATCTAGTCGCCCTGGATCCAGCCCTTCGGCAGGACGGCTCGCGAGGAAGATCCACCCCGACTGGTCGCCTTCCCCTTCGCCTTTGTCGTCGCCTTCTTCGCCCGCTCCAGAGCCGCCGTCTTCTCCTTCCCCATCGTCGTCGGCGAGACGCGTACGGAGCGGTGGCGCTGGGGCGAGAGCGAGCGCGACGAAGAAGCTTGAAGAGGAGAAGAGAGAATGGGAACGCACTGTTCAAGAGACCCCGGTCCGACGCCTTATATGAGGTCGCTTCCGAGTGGCTGACTGGTAGGCCCGGGCGGTCCTGTCAAATCCTGTAACAATCGCGCGCACGATACGTGGCGAAAAAGGTGGCACGGGGATCGAGGCGGCTCCGCCCTATCCCATCCGATTACTGCCCCCCCCGTCCCGCGTGCTTCCCAAAATTCGGATCCCGTGAAATCTGCGGGTAGCAGAACAACTTGTCAGACCGAAGATCTCCTCCATGCCGTCACTCAGAGCCTTTCAAGTAAAGAAACTCACTTGACAAAAAACTAAGAATGGATCAAGGCGACTGAAAAGGAAGTTGTTGTCATCACTCGGGTTCATTGATCCGAAACAAGATATGCTCATGGCATGAAAAATGAGTCGGAGAAGTTCTCAACTCCTTCCCCACTCAAACCTCGATCCATTTGGGGGCTAATGATGAAGCTATGTACCTAGGGTAGGGTCATGGACCTGTCCCAGCTGCCCTACCCAAGGACATCTCAAGAAGAAATCACCTTTCAATCGACTTGGAGGTGTTCCACTCGACAGACTCGAAGACACTCAACCAAGAAGCAATCACTCGACCAAGATCCAACCACTCGACGGCCAGGAGACCTAAAGGCACTCCGCACGCTAACGGTCGGTTATTAAGTAGCTTTTATGGTCATCATAGCACTTTATTAGAGGCGTTACCAGTAACGCCCGACCTTAATGTATTTAAAACCCTGCACAACTGAGGGCCGGAGGGGTCCGGCGAACTCTATATAAGCCACCCCCTCCTCAGTGTAAAGGGCTCGCACCCCTGTAATTCATACACGCATAATCCAGTCGACCGCCTCCGGGCTCTGAGACGTAGGGCTATTACTTCCTCCGAGAAGGGCCTGAACTCGTAAACCTCGTGTGCTTACAACTTCTCCATAGCTAAGATCTTGCCTCTCCATACCTACCCCCCTACATTACTGTCAGACTTAGAACCACAACAGTGATTGCGGCCGTTGGCGTAGAAGAAGCAGATCGTGAGTTTGAGCTCTCATGTACGCAGCTTCTCTGAGCTTATAAACAAAAAAAAAGTAGATACATGGGTCGGCCCAGTCATAGCAGAGGGGGTGCGTTGTAGACGCCGGTTTGCAGAAACAATAATAACCGGTGTTTGCAGCGCCAAATAAGGATTGCCAGCCTGAAGCACCAAATAGGGAATGCCCTGAAGAAGACGTTTAGGTTCACAAATGGGCCATCTAGGGTTCTCCATTCTGCCACGGCCTTACTCCACAATACTAGCCAGTACCTACCAATTTCATAGGCTCATTCTATTACTCCTGCTTGGGCCACAGAAGGCTGGCCTAGCATTGCTTGATTGGCGAAGGAGCCAACATTGTTCATCTCATACCTAAATTCCCTCAACAAAAATCTCATACCCTAAAAAAAAGAAAAATATTCTTCATCTCAGCTGTCTCATCTACCTCTTAAAAAAGATCTATCTTCAGTTCCACCTCGGCGCTCTCTAGCTCCGCCTCGGTAACCTCCGTCTCCGGAGTCTCAGGAAATGAAGTTGTCCGCCTCCACGTCGCCGCCAAGTGGCTAATCAGCCGACGATGTTTAGCCTACCAAGCTTGGCTTCAACGGGAGGGAGGAGCGGTGGCCTTCTTGGGACCCAAGCGGTGGCGACCTCCTGTGCTCTACTCTTCTGCGTTGTCGGTGGCGCCCACGGATGTGCCGGCTTCGTGGTCGTGGCAGCGAGGCACATCCTCGGCGGAGCCGGCAATGTCCTCCGCCTCGTCGCCGGTCTTGCCCCACACCTTCCCGCCGCCTTGTGGAACTCCTTGTAGGCGGCCTCCAATTCCGCCTGACGCTAGCGGTACCAACAACGAGTGAGGTTGATCTCGCAGGCGGAGCGGTACGACTTGAGCAGTGCCAAGTCCATGTCCAACACGATCTCCCTATTGACGTTAGCCGCTCCTCTGCCTGCTAGTGCTCCTCCTGCACCATGTCCATGTAATGGGTACGGGCCTCGCCGATGGTCAGGGTGCAATGCACCGGCGAGGGTGGAGCCAACTCGTCCTCAGCCTGCTTGCCAAAAACAATGGTGGCCATCTTCTTCTCCCGCTCTGGCGACAATCCGTCCCAACGAGTTTTGGCATGCGAGGAGGCCATGGTGGGAGTGGTTCGGAAGAGGAGAAAGGGATCCGAGTAGGATGAATGCGACTATGGTCAGTTCTACAGTTTACATAGCGGGCGAGGTGATAATGGTGGGCGTCAAAGGGATGGACGGGTTGCGTTGGAGTAGCCGCCTCGGCAACCGGGTGTTATTAATGCAAACGACAGACGGACAGACGTCTGTCGTGTCGTTTGAACGCGGAGTAGTGGCCTGCACCGAGAAGCAGTGTGGGCGGCTTTCTCTCGGCCGGCGTGCCATTTTAATGCCGACAACAATGATAGGTCGCGTCCGCTCAGTCCCGGCATGGATGCGACACTAGCACTCTAGAGTGACTCTTACCATTTTGGGTGGGTAGCGCGCACGGGCGAGGAAGGGGGTTTGGGTGGGCCAAGATGATCAGACGCGTGCGTGACAACGGTCCGAAAGCCCGCAAAGCCCAATGTTTGTCCGGGAGAAAGTGTGTCCAGATTACCCCACAGATCGATACAGATTCGCCTTGGATGGCACAACACAGCCAGACAACACGGTCCAGACGTATACCGATGGTTTAAGGGTTGGCATTGGAGATGCCCTAACATTGAGCAAATAGTGGATAATTGACAGGTTTTTTTTGGTACCACGCCCGAGAAGATGTAGTTGCACAAGAATGAAAGTACCAAATTAGAAGAAAAAATGGCTATACTCAGTGGTAGTGCTAGTTGTGAGGCCAACTCCACCACGCGACCTCAAACGGACGTCTGTTTTGTCCGGATTCTGTCCGTTTGGGTAGGGCAATGGGGTCGTGTCCGGACGTGTCCGGGGATGCGGTGGGCGTGCGCCCAACGCGCGGTCGCATCTGTTTGCCCCATCCTGTCCGTCAGGGCCAAAAAATGCCTATTTTCATCAAAACTAGTTTACATGTTCAAATATTTGTCTGAAAATTAAAATAGTTTTACAACCCAATTAAAATTGTCTTTAATAAAATAGTTTTACAACCAAATCGAAATTGTCTTGACTGAACATAAATTGAACCAATACATCTATTGGTTGCCAATGTGATCCCACACGTGTTCAACCAAGTCATTTTAAAGATTCAAATGAGTGTGCCAATCACGCATCTCACGGTGGAATTGGACAAACTGTTCAAATGTGGCCGGATCTTGGTGCAGGGGATCAATATTTTCACCTTGATAATCAAATCCTTGGTCGAAGGTACTCTCATCACGCTCGTCCTTGACGGTCATGTTGTGCATGATCACACAAGCAGTCATCACCTCCCAAAGCTTCCTTTCATCCCATGACAGTGCAGGGTTTTGAACGATACCCCACCGGGATTGAAACACACCAAAAGCACGTTCCATATCCTTTCTAACACTCTCTTGCATTTGGGCAAATCTCTTTCTCTTCTCACCTTGGGGTTTCGAGATTGTCTTCACAAAAGTTGACCACTGAGGATATATACCATCAGCTAGATAGTATCCCTTGTTGTACTGGTGGCCGTTGATCTCAAAGTTGACAGGTGGAGAGTGACCTTCTACAAGCCTCGCGAAGACTGGAGAACACTGCAGCACGTTGATATCATTGTGAGAACCTGCCATGCCGAAGAAAGAATGCCATATTCAAAGATCCTGCGATGCCACCGCTTCTAATATGATAGTGCACCCGTTGACATGCCCCTTGTACTGGCCCTGCCAAGCAAATGGACAGTTCTTCCACTCCCAGTGCATACAATCTATGCTGCCAAGCATGCCTGGAAAGCCTCTAGCTGCGTTGGTCGCCAACAATCTCTCTATATTAGCGGCAGTTGGCTGCCTCAAGTACTCTGGGCCAAACACCTCGATCACAGCCTGGCAAAACTTGTACATTGATATTAGACATGTTGTCGCACTCATACGCACATACTCATCCACCAGATCGCCTGGAATACCATATGCAAGCATGCAGATGGCTGCGGTGCATTTCTGGTAAGAGGAGAATCCAAGCTTGCCAAGAGCATCCGTATTGCACTCGAAGTATGGGTCATGAGCAACCACACCCTCTCGGATATGATTGAACACATGCCTTGCCATACGAAAACGCCGACGAAATTTATCCGGCTTGAAAAACAGAGTGTTCGCAAAGTAATCGGCATAGAGCAGGGCGTGACCTCTCTCCCTGTTGCGGTTCAGGTTGGGAGCACGGCCAGGGACTGACCCCCCTGTACCGAGGAAGTTGCCGTTGAATGTGGCCGTGAACGACCAGTGCAACCACCACAAGATCTTCATCATGCGACGACGAATCGTCCGATGAACAAAGGAAGTGATGGAAGAAAAACTCGTCTCCACTGTCCATACCTTTGTGGGCAAAATGTCGAACACCTTGCGGTCGTGGTGGCGAAGAGGCCGCGATGGTCACCTCGACGCAGCAGGGGTGGTTGTCGGCCGGCTACTAGCCGCTCTGGAGCTCTCGTCGGAAGCTGCCGAGGCCGCCGTGGTACGTCACTGGAGGCCGTCTCCCCTCTGCCACCGGCAAAGACGGCGACGGCCAAACCTCCTCCCATCGACGGCCAAAACTACGACGAAAGCGCGGCCGTGGTGGCGGCCATGTCGAGACGTGGTTTGGTATGGACGGTCGGGGGCTGCGCGGTGAGGAGGCGGCCAGAAAATAGAGGCGGCGCCAGTGGCAGGGCGGGGCGGGAGTGAGAGGGTGAAAGCATTGGGAGCGAAGGGACTGCAAGTGTCCCCGACAGGCGGGTCACGGGAAGACAAGGCGCGTGCGTCGAGGCCGTCCGCGCGCGTCCGTTTCACCCCAAACCGAGCGCAAGTTTGGGTCGGGGATGGGTCGAAAACGGACGAAATCCAGACATTTGTCCCTTTGAGGCCGCGCGTTGGGCCACGCTATTCGTCCGTTTTACCTCAAACAAACGCGCGCGGATAGGATGGGGTCGCGCGGAGGAGTTGGCCTGACTATTAGGTTGGCCAACGGCCACAGTCCACATCAGTGCTCACTGTCACAGACGACAAATCTATCTACGCATCAAATGTGTGCATACGGAGTAGTAGAGTAACTCCAACGCAAGGACCCAAACGGACACCGATTTTGTCCGTTTCGTATCTGTTTGGGTCACCCGTCCGCCTAGTGGACATGAGGTGGACAAGCCTTGTATACAACGCACGTCGACCCAAACTCTCCGCGCCGCCCGCCCCCTCCTCTCTCCCTCGCGCTGCCCGCCCCCTCCTCTCTCCCTCGCGCCGCCCGCCCCCTTCTCTCTCCCTCGCGCCGCCCCTCCTCTCCTCCTCGCGGATCCCCTCCCCCGCGAGATTTTTCTCTGCTCGCGCCTCTGCTGCAGCCACCCTCTGATCGCGCCGCCGTCCGGGCCTCGAGCCCCAGCAGGAGCGCGCGGAGGAGCCCTGCACCGGTGGCCTCGCTGGGGCGTGGAGGAGTGGCCGAGCGTGCCGTGGCGACCTGCTCCGGTGGCCTCGCGGCGGCGCGGAGGAGCGGCCGAGTGCGCGTCGGCGACCTGTGCCGACGGCCTCGCTGCGGCGCGGAGGAGCGGCCAAGCTCGCGTCGGCGACCTGCGCCGGTGGCCTCGCTGCGGTGCGGAGGAGCGGCCGAGCGCGCGGTGGAGACCAGCACCGGTGGCCTTGCTGCGGGCGTTGCAGTCCGCTGACATATGGGACCAGGGACGGACACGAGCGGGCGACAGCGGTGGACGAAAGCGTCCGCTTCCGTCCGCTTTGTACCAATTTGTTCCCAGATTTAGGTCGGGTTTGGATCGGGGACGGATAGCAGGCAGGCATGGACGTCCGTTTGAGTCGCCCTGTTGGACCATGTTTTCTGTCCGATCACTCAAACAGACAAAATAGATCCTTTCGTTGGAGTTGCTCGTATTACTGTACACCCACGCAGCTCCGCCGCAGTATGCCCGGAGACAAGGAAATCATTGTGCAGCGACCTGGATCAACCACTCAGGACCGTATTCATTGTACCAGCCCCACCATAGTAACCTGGGGTCCAGGGCTGCTCGCGGGCAGGTCGCGAACCGGGAAAAGCAACGCGCAATGAAGCGCGGGGCGTACTACATACAGTACCATTCTCATTCTGTCCCGCTCCATCCATCATCGATCGACTCCCGGAATCTCGCGTAAAACTAGCTAGGAGTAGGAGTACGTACGTGATCGTGCGGTTGAAAATGAAAAGAAGTGCGCGATCCTGCGTTAGGAAAGTGGGCTATGATGCCCGGGCACTTTTGGATATAGTAGTGTTTTCTTTTTCTGTTCGACAAACCAGACCTCTCTGTGATGATCGGCCGTTCTGCTCGGAAAAGCTAGCCGCACGGGTCTCGAAATATGCTGAAATGGAATTGCTGTGGCTCGCCAAACCATGCCCGCCAACAAAGTTTACTCGCCAAAACATGCCCCGGACAGAATATAATAGTGATCCAAAAGTAATTATTTTATTCGCGGGGAGTGTCAGTACGAGTAGTAATCCACGGTACTAGTGAGAGATGCTTGATACGTTTTAGTCTCATGACTAAAAATAATAAGAGGGTGTTTCGATATGTTTTACTCCTATGACTAAAAATAGCAAGACTAAAACTTGCTAGCCTCACCCATGCTTGGATTCAAATACTAAAGAGACTAAAATCAAGTTATTGAGCATTTATTATCCTCCAAACCCTCCAATCCAGAATTCGTATATATTAAAGGAGAGTAATTAAATGAGAAGAGAGAGGGCTAATACATATTTTACTAGGTTTCATATGACTAAAAAAATTTAGCCTCAAGACTAGTCCTAGCCTCTCTTTAGTCAGAGGTGCTTGGAACTTTAGCCTCTAAAAGAGACTATTTTTAGTTAGACTAAAAATAGTCCCTTGGATCCAAGCACCCTCTGAGACTAAAACTTGCTAGCATCACCCATGCTGGAATCCAAATATTAAAAAAACTAAAATCAAGTTAATGAGCATTTATTATCTTTCAAATCCTCCAATTCAGAACTCGCATGTGTTAAAGGAAAGGAGTTAAATGAGGAGAAAGATGACTAATCCACATTTGAGTAGGGGTACCCCTGACTAAAATTTTTTAGTCTCAAGACTAGTTTTAGCCCCTCTTTAGTCAGGGGTGCTTGAAACTTTAGCCTTTTAAAAAGACTATTTTTAGTCAGACTAAAATAAGTCCCTTGGATCCAAGCACCCTCTAATTCAGTTGCTCGGATATGGTAGTCATTCGCCTATGTGCGAATGTCTTTACATTCGATCTTTTATCGACGCTATTCTTTTGGTTCTATGGGACCTCAGCAGGACGACTTCCCGACTACTACAGTAATTTTTGCCTGGTTTTGATGAGGAAGGGATGATGACAGCGGTGTGACTTCGGCTCGCTTCAATTTTTGTAATCGTCGCTAGGTGGTCTTCGAATCTAAATATGATTTTTTATTATTTAGTGTTTTTGTACATCACGATGAAAGATGAATAGATTAAAAGTTTTTCCAAAAATAATAATAATTCAGTACCGTATCAACCAACGTCTCGGTGACGTTGTAAACGTTGGATTCTTTCGGACGTAAACTGAGCGCAACTGCCCGTGTTCTACCTACCAAAGCTTGGTTCCTCGCTTCCATCCGCTCGACCCAATGCTTGCCAGCCAGACCGGTCGGTCACGGTCAGGGTAAAAGAGCTCACCCAACCACTTCCACAGGGATAACATCGTCCCGTGCAAGTCCGATCCAGCTCCGGTTCCCACTTCGCACCACCTATCACAACGGTTGCTGCGACACTCGGGCGCGGAGCACCAAGGATCGACGGGTACATACAGGGCACCTGGATGGATAGGACCACGCGCACCCCATTCTCCCAGCACATTTCTCAACGGCACCACCGAGCCGAACGGAGCCAACAGCTCAACACCACCTAGAAAGCCCAAAAAGAAAAGGTAAAAATATGTGAGCATTTATTCAGGCATGGGATCCTCTGCGCTTTTGGCAGAGCAGGCGCGGCTATTATCTTTGTGTACGCGATGCACGCTCACCCCTTGTGCACTGGCGAATTATACACTCATTTTAATTCGTATATAGTTTATATTAAAACATCTAAAAAGACTTGAACAGAAAAAGTAAATCCAAATAAGGTTATTTTCTCTTATAGGCCTTGTGCGAGACTGACTGCGCTGGGCTGAATACTAGTAAAAGTTGGTTTCTAATTTTCGGAGGGCGTGGGGGGCGGATCATATTCCAAGCCTTATTGGTAGACTCGCTGCCGCTCTCGTGCTTTGAGACGGAAAAAAAATATCCTTCTTCATGTAAGATGCATTGGTTTGCATAATGAAAATGTGCATTCCAAAGGACAAAAGTGAAATGGGATTTTGTGACGTTCATAGTTTTAACTTGGCATTGCTGGCCAACAATGTTGGAGACTCATACACCATCATGATTCATTATATGCAAGGGTACTCCGATCTAAATATTTCCCTTTCCGCTCCTGTCCCCGGAGCGGCCCGGGCGAAACCCTAGATCGCCGCCGCCGCTTCCCTTTCTCGCCTTCCTTCTCCCTCGCCGCCGCCAGGGGACGCCGCCGGGCAAAGCCCGCGCGTGCATCGGCGGCAGCGGGGCTCCCTCCCTCCTCGCGAGGTTCTTGGGCGGTGCGGGACGACCGGCTCTCGCGGCGGCGCTCAGCTCGGCAGCAGGTCGGGCCGCCGGTGGATCTGGGCGGGGCTCCCCTGCGCTGCGCTGGCGGCGGCGTGGTCTGCGCGGGGCGGCGAGGCGCGGGCTCCTCCTCCTCCCGATATGATGGCGCCACGGTGGCGTCGGCGCCCGGGCGTGTCGCGGGGTCCGCGAGGGTGGTCGGTGCGCGCGATCTTCCTCCCTGATCTGATGGCTCCACGGTGGCGCCAGTGCTCGGGCGGAGGTTGGCTTCGGCAAGCGGTGGCAGGCGCTGGGCTCTCAGCGGCGCTCCGGCGTGTGCAGGCGACGGCGGTCCCTGTGCACGGTCGGCGGCTTCGTCTCTGACCCGGACGACGCGGGGGATGGCGGCGGCCCGGCATGACCGGCGATCTGGATGCGGTGGTGTCGGCGGCTGGATGATTTGCCGGTATTCCATGGTCTGCCTGGTGGTGTTGGTAGTGACGGCAGCCCGTGCACGAGAGTTGGATCCCTTCGAACTGATCTGGGTGAAAACTTGCCTTCGGCTTCTGCTAAGGTCGGTGGTGGCGGTGCTATCTGCGTCGTTTCCTTCTTGAAGGCATCACCGCGGAGAAGTTCAAGGCCACTCTCTGCTACCTCCGGGGGAAACCCTAGATCGGATGACAGCGGCGCTCTGGTGTCGTTCCTCCCTTGGGGCGTCATTCTTGGAGGTACACACATGATCGAGGGACCAGAGGACGGATTCTTTGGTGGAGCGGTGCTTCATCCTACACACTGATGGCGGCGGATCTTGACGGCGTGGCGCAGTGCAGATTTGGAGTTCGCTGTGGGAGGATGGACTTGCGCAGTAGGACGATGTCGGGCATCGTGGTGGCGTCGATGGCAGAGAGCCCTTGCACGGTACATGCAGCAGTACAACTCTGAAGATGGATTGGTGGCAGGTGGCTGCGGCGGCCTCATACCCGGCAGGCGTCCTGGTTGAGGAGTGCGTCGGATTGGTAGGTGCCCCATACCCGACAGACGTCCTGGTTGGGACCTCAGGTCTTAGATGTTTAGGTTTGGCTGCGATGTCTGTTTGATATTAGGTTCAGACTATCTGCGCCCCTTCATTAATTAGATAGGTGTAGCGATAGTTATTGCTTAGACGGTGGCTTTAGTCTTGCTGTTGTATGGCTTTATAAGGTCTTATGAGAATAACTAGGAAAATTGTCCGTGTGTTGCAACGGGATACACTATTAAAACATAACCGCCATGAAAACTATGACACCCTTCCCGTCCTGCATCGTGTACATTGACATGACATGACATCAGACATGCACAATTGCTTAACATCCTGCCATGGATCCACCTTGGCCCCGTCGTGAATCCTGGTCGTGTACGACGGGGGTCGTGACTAGTATCTTCATCATCTTTTGCACTGCATTTTTGGCGACCTTGGTGCGGGTGAGTATAATGTTTCTGAGCTGACGAGTTAATGAATCATGTCCATTCTTGATGTCTGAACCGAAGATTTGGAAGTCCATATGTCGACGTATCCTCTTCTTGTATCTTAGTCTCTTTAACGGTAGATGGAAATAAACGGACATAACATGTTTACACTTACATGTGCTATTATGTTCATCTTTAAAATAGATTGACTGTACAGATAATTTGACCCACTTAGAAGTTCTATGTCAGAGCATATAAAATCACTATGTGCAGTTTACCAAATCTGACCATACTAATTAAGTGTAAGTGTAAGTGTAACTCATGCAAACAAAAAGGAAATTCACTATGCCCACAAAGATCTAACTTTGTTGATCCTCACGTAACAAATAGTGGGCAACTTCAGTAAAAAATCTGAATAAAAGTAGACTGTAATTCAAACCGCCCACTGAAGCAATCATGATACAAGACTGATTGAATACCAGATTTCAATCCGGTGTTGCAACATCTTACACTCACCTACTCACCATCTGCCAACCTTGATTTTGCTCTCTCGCACACAGATGGACCAGGCTGGAGTTTTCAGTTCCTTCCGTTTTTGAACTGGGTTTTCAGCTCCTTCATGCAGCCCTCAAAAGGACATGGCGCAGATTTATTTTCACCATCCTTGCTACTACCAAGTACCAACAGTCATCAAAATAACCCATAATTCTTTTATCTCCCAGTTTCGTTTTCTTTAAAATGGAACTTCCTTCTTCTCACAGATCCATCATTCCTTGCCTGTCGAGCTCCCTTTGTTGTCAGTTCCTCAGCCATCAGAGTCCCCCCATACAGTCGGCGGCCAAGCAGGTCTGGGTCGCAGCACAGGCGCCATGGAGGAGATTGGCCTAGAGGATTAGGACGACCTTGCGTCCCCTTTCAGCCGGCGGCCAAGTAAGCATCGGTTGTACCGTGGGTGCCGTGAAGGAGCTCAGCCGGGAGGAGCAGGACGTCCTTGCCGGTCCCCTTCCAGCCAGCGCCAAGCATGCCCGTGTCTCAGCCGGGGTGCCGTGGTCTCTGAAGCCATCAATGTTGCAGCGTTGTATGAGTGAGGGCAGGCACGAGCGATGATGGAGCCGAGCGTGGCTGTGTGGTGCGTGGGGATCGGCGACAGTGGTGCGGCTCCAGCCATTGGAGGCCAGATGCGGGATTGCGGATAGCAACGCTGCTCCGGCCGTAGGAGGCGGCAGCGGAGAGAACGGAGACCTGAAGCTTACGTACGGCTACGTATATACATATCTACTTGTTGTAGCCCTCATTACGAAGATCCTGCAAGGTGAGAACGACAAGATTCCAGTAAGGTTGGAAGAACGACGACACATCAATGTTGAGCACGGGCGCAACGACGAGATTGAAGCAGTGTTTAGCACGGGAAGCAAGCGAGCAGGGGTTTGATTGAGGGAGTTGAGGCTTCTTTATACATGCACGGGAGACAACTTTTTTTGTGGAGAAAGAAGTCAGAGGAGAGATAGTTTTTTTAGGAGAGATAGATTATTTTTTTTAGAATAGGAGAGATTTTTTTGAGTAAAGAGAATAGAAGAGATATATTTTTTTAGGGTCGTGAGCGAGAGGATGACCGGGTATTATTTCCAGGCCCACCAGTCTTGGTCCATGGGCTGATACTGGACCTACAAAATTAAATATACCCACGCTAGCTAAACGGGTATGACGCGTGTGTGTATCGGATGAGAAGCTTGCGATAAGACATGCGAGGGATGTACGTAGATTTTTACCACGGACCGAACCAAAAAGACCAAACCAAGAATACCTATTTCTTTTAATAGTAGGTATAGATTAATAAAGTGGCCGTATGCATCGCCCAAATACAGAGGCCAAGGGTAATCCTCCTTTAAGAAAATTCCCTTTCGATGAGTTGCTCAACTGTGAACTCAAGAAGGGGTCTTCATATATATGGCAGAGTATTTATGCTGGACTACAAACTTTTAAAAAAGGAAAGTATTTGGAGGGTTGTCAATGGTCTGGAAATAAATATTTTGAAAGATTGTTGGATCCCTACAGTTCATCAAGGAAAATTATCACTTCTAGAGGGAACATAGTTCTTACGAGAGTTCATAAACTTATTGACCCTGCATCAGAAGGTTAGGATGAGAGGTTGATTAGGGAAGAAAATTGGCCCATGAATGTTGACCGCATTATTTAAAGTCCCCTACATCAGAATGACAGGGAGGACTATGTTGTATGGCGCTTGACAAAATCTAGAATATTCAACATTCACTCTGCTTATTACAGGCAACGGGAAGACTCATACATAAATTTGAGCCCGAACTCAAGGCTGTCAAGTGGTTCAGTGCCACATCCAACCTGGAAGAAACTATGAGGGTTGAAAGTGCCAAGTAAGGTCAAGATTTTCATATGAAAATTACTACACAATGTTATCCCATGCTGCCACTACTGAAAAAAACCCTATAGGCCAGCACTTAATAGTGGCGTGGATTATTTGGCCCGCGCTAGTGCTACTTAGTAGTAGCACGGGTAAAAGTAATGCGCTGCTAGTAGAGAATGGTAGTAGCGCAGGCACAACAAGCTCGCGCTGCTACTAAGTGGTCCCCATCGTGCTCCCTGGGACAAGCCATAGTAGTAGCGCGGGGTATAAAACCCATGCTGCCACTAAGTTGATAGTAGTAGTGCGGGTGTGCCACCCCGCCCCACAACTATGGATAGACAGGCCAGCTGGTGAGCCCTACTTAGTAGTAGCACGGGTGTCCGAGACTGCGCTACAACTAATGGGCTTAGTAGTAGCGCGACACCCATTACCCTGCGCTACTACTAAGCGCATCAACCACCTTTATTTCCCCCTTCTCCCTTTCCCTCTCCACCGCTTCATCTAGCTCGCTCTATTCTCACACTTGCTTTCTTCTCTCTTCCTTCTCCTGCCTCCTTCCCCTCTCATTTATCCCTCCACCATCTTCATTAATGGCTCCCATTCCTCTCTTCCTCACTTGCCTTTTCTTCTCTCTCTCCTTTGCCCCTCCACCATCTCCATTAATGGCTCCCCTTCTCTATTCCTCACTTGCTTTCTTCTCTCTCTCCCTTCTCCTCATATCTCTAGTCCCTCCACTCCATTCACTCACTAGCTCTCTCCCCCTCTCCACTAGTTAGACTCATCTCCTCCAAGTAGATCTACTACTTAATCACCTGCCTTTCCCACTCATTAAATGAACTAACCTAGCTACCCCCTGACATCAATAAAGGAGCATTAAATATCTTTGTCCACCTTGATCCCAAGCGACATGGACTTCATCAGCCTGCTCTCTCGAGATAGGTGAGTAAAAGATATTGTTCTGCAAAAATGGAATGTGTGTGTGTGTGTGCGATATGACCGAATTATGCGTGACCATGATGAAATTGAGTAATTGTGGGTGACATGATTTGCCTATGTATTTGCTGAATTGTGTGTGACCATGATGAAATTGAGTACTTGTGTGTGACATGAGTTGCCAATGTTTTGCTGAAGTGTCGATTTATTTCCGTTTCGGTGAATTACGGGCAAACTCGATATGTCCTATTTTCCGGGAAGGTCATGCCGAATTTTTGTATGACTTTGATGTTGAAGGACCCCTAGAGGCAATAATAAAGTTATTATTTATATTTCCTTATATCATGATAAATGTTTATTATTCATGCTAGAATTGTATTAACCGGAAACTTAGTACATGTGTGAATACATAGACAAACAAAGTGTCACTAGTATGCCTCTACTTGACTAGCTCGTTAATCAAACATGGTTAAGTTTCCTAACCATAGACATGGGTTGTCATTTGATGAACGGGAGAACATCATTAGAGAATGATGTGATTGACTTGACCCATCCGTTAGCTTAGTACTATGATCGTTTAGTTTATTGCTATTGCTTTCTTCATAACTTATACATGTTCCTATGACTATGAGATTATGCAACTCCTGAATACCGGAGGAACACTTAGTGTGCTATCAAATGTCACAACGTAACTGGGTGATTATAAAGATGCTCTACAGGTGTCTCCGATGGTGTTTGTTGAGTTGGCATAGATCGAGATTAGGATTTGTCACTCCGATTGTCGGAGATGTATCTCTGGGCCCTCTCTGTAATGCACATCAATATAAGCCTTGCAAGCAGTGTGAATAATGAGTTTGTTGCGGGATGTAGCATTACGGAACGAGTAAAGAGACTTGCCAGCAACGAGATTGTCGTGGAATTGTCACGGCAGATGTCCTAGTGTGAGGACTTAGTCGTGGAGCCATCGCAATGAGGTTAGCTTTAAGGGGTTAATCAGGACAAAGGACACGAGGAGTTTATACTGGTTCAGCCCCTTACGGTGAAGGTAAAAGCCTAATCCAGTTTGAGGTGGTATTGCTAGGGTTTTGATGAGCAGGGAGCGAATACGCTTAACCTGGCTCTTGATATGTTGTTTCTTGTCCTAAGCCGCCGCTGGGTCGTCCCCTTATATACACGGGTTGACGCCCTACGGCTTACAGAGTCCCGGCCGGCTTATACAACGTATCCGGCTCGGTGACCTTTCTTACATACCTTACAATATAAGTTTACATACATGGCGGTTTATATCCGTGGGCCTTAAGCCGCCTTCGGGTTTGGGCCTTCTACTAAGCCTACCTATGAACTGCCATTTTTAATATGCTCTTAGGCTTCATAGAGATGAATCGCCATAAGGATGACCTGGCCTCTCCTGGGCGGGTCATACCTAATAGTCATATCCCCAACATTAGGCCCCAGGTTGATTTGAACTTGTTCATGTCAATCTTCAACACTTAGAAAAATCCTTCCTCTTCTTACTGTGAAATATTGTAACCCGCCATGACGTCGTGTCCAAAAGTTGTGATAACCCATCATGACATCATCTGCGATTAATGCTACATAGAATCCAAATCTTAATAAATCTCTTTCTTTACTGACCCTCCGAAAATCGAGGCGCCCGTGCCATCACATATCCATTTTACTGTTCCCCGATTCTTGCGCCTGCCGTTTGTACTCCCAAGTCTATAAATATGACCACAGAGTCACCTTTCATTCTTCTCTTTCTCCTTCTCACTTTCTTCCTCCTTGCGACGCACCGACCCGCACGAGCTCCGCCACCATCAACCTTCGTCTCCGACCTCAACTCCGGCCGCTGCATCACCCTGAACAGACCAGAAAACCGCAGTACCGCTCCGCCGCCCTAGCAACATCAGTAAGCCATCCTTTCTTTCGCCATAGATCTGCCATTAGGTTTCGTCGGTGTTCATCACCGCCCTTCTTTTTCTTTGTTTAGATCCATAGATTAAATCCAAATCTATATAAATCTTGCGCGGTAGTAGTTTTAGCACCTGTTTCTGATACTAGAATATATCCTCATCACAATAGATCTTCTTCCAGGGCACCTCTATTTTTCTACTATCGCCTTTGTAGGTTTTGAATTTATTCCCTTTTCTAAATAGCGGTAGATCCGAATTTATAGCCTCAACCTATGGAACCTGTTTGTCCTAAAACTTAGCAAATTTTACTCTTGGTAGCTCTTGAATGTCTTAGTCATGGCGGCTTATTCTGCCGGCTTATCGTTACTTCATATATCATTAGCCCTTACTTAAGCCACCATTCTGAACATGCACTGCAATTGTTGACTTGTATCCCACCAAGTAATTTGAGCCGGCAAATTATTTTCTGTCTTCAGGTTGTCCTTTCACCATGCCGCCCAAAACAATTACGACCTGTAACTGGGTTCCCTCCACCGTCACTGAGAGCACCTTGAAGGATTTTGTCACCATTGGGTATTTGCCAGATAAGAGTGTCATGCATTACCGTGCTCCTGACTCGGGCGAAGAAAGACCTCAGCCAAAGGACGGTGAAGTTATCATATTTACTGATCGTATGAACCGGGGCTTATCGCCACCCGGCTCTAAGTTCTTTAGGGATGTTCTGCACTTCTTCAAACTCCATCCGCAAGACATTGGACCCAACTCTATATCAAACATCTATAACTTTCAAGTTTTCTATGAGGTATACCTTCAAGAAGAGCCTAGTGTCAAGCTTTTCAGAGAATACTTCTACCTGAACCGACAGAATGAGTTCACAAATGGGCCCAGCTTGGAACTTGGCGGGATTTCAATTCAACGCAGACGAGATGCCATCTTCCCTCAAGTAGCTTTGCCAAGCCATCCCAAGGACTGGAATCAAACATGGTTCTACTGCAAAGATATCTCGCCGTCTGATGAAAATCCGTTGCCGGGTTATCATGCTGAGCGTCTCGACTCAAGTTATCAACTTCCAGATAAACTTACCGCCGCTGAACGCAAGAAACTTGTCCCTACAATCAGAAAAGTTCAAGCCTTGCTAGGAAACGGTTTAACCGGAGTTGACTTAATCCGCTGCTGGGTCGCATGGCGGATCATACCCTTAAGCCGCCGATCCGGCTTGATGTGTACTTATACCGGAGGAACAGATGATCCCTTATGTCATAGCTCTCTGCGTTTGACTGAAGAGGGCATCGTTGAGATGGCAACCACGCTTGTAAAGCAAATTTGAAGATTGCAGCAAAGTGGGTTTAAATCCTTTCTGCAAGCTTAACCCGGTGCCAGAGGTAAGTCTTTTGATTTCTTTTTCCTTACTCCATCACTCAAACATTGCATGAACTCAAATATGTTATCCTTCCGCGGGCTAAATCTGACTTCTGGAAGGCAAAGTATGATCATGAAGCTGCCAAGAAGGCTAGGGATGCCGCGAAAGCCGCCAAAAAGACCAGCAAGAGATCTAGGAAGAAACCAAGCGCCTCTGATCTGCTTAAGCTGGACGATATCTCTGAGTCGGAGGTAGCCCTCGACTCTCTTGGCTTGATTTTCAACCACCTTATTGACACTGACTTTTGCCAGGATGACACGGGAGCCAGCCAAGCAGTCGAAGAAGAGGTAATTATTACTTCCTCCGACTCAGAACCTTTACCAAGGCAGAAACTTCGGCGGGTTACCCGGAAAGTAAGGTTTTCACACCCCTTGGCTTATTTAGATCCTCATTTTCTTTTGAAACGACAGCAACATGAGAGCCGCCGCCAAACCCATACCAGTGGAGGTGAAGATTTATCCTCCGGTTTACCAAACACCCCTCGGAAACGCCAAAATGAGGTTCTTTTTAACCTTAACTCTTTTATTTACCAACAGGTTCCTTTCGTTAACCACTCAATTCTTTTGATTCCATTTTTGCAGGAGATTTCCCGTTCTTCCTCTGGTGATTCATCGCAGACTCAACTGCCGGCTTTCAAGACTTCCCCTGGGTAAGAATAATTATCTCTCTTCTGTACCTTTATATCTTCATAAATATGCTGACTTGTCCAAATTATTTTTAGCGGTCAAGCAAAGGCCAACAAGAAAGTGAAGGTGATAAAGCCGGCCGAAGATCCGAAAGCTGCTGAACCGGACCAGCTAACCTTTGTACCAGAACACCCTGAACAAACAGAAGATCCAGCTTCCAATGCTCAACCTGAGATACATGATCCGTCTGTTGATGAAACCACTATTAATCCATCAAATACTGAACCGTCAAGCTCAGTTAACCCGCCAGAGACTCATGGTGATGACGTTTTAATCACTGGCACCGGATTTACTGAACCGGGGAATCCAACTATACTAGCCAGACATTCTGCCAAACAAGAATTCATGGAAAGATGGAAAGTGAGGTTCGATGTCTCCCACTATGATCAATTGAGTAATAGTGAAGTGCTATCTGGTTATCTCAGTCAAGTACACTCCATCCGTGACTTAGAAATTGAGATGGTCAAGCAGATGCACCAGAAGTATGAGGTACGTCTTCCGGCTTATAGAAGTTATATATACTGCTAGCCCCCAAGTCTGCTGATTAGGATAAGGT
This sequence comes from Triticum urartu, assembly GCF_056163025.1. Classification (NCBI taxonomy): domain Eukaryota; kingdom Viridiplantae; phylum Streptophyta; class Magnoliopsida; order Poales; family Poaceae; genus Triticum; species Triticum urartu. The sequence continues at coordinate 443,743,538 of NC_141873.1, read as the reverse complement.
TGAACAATCTGTAGACTTAAAATCTTATAAGCTTCTGTCCTAGACTCCCTCCCAGTCCACTTTACAATTAAATCGGATGCTGGTAGTATCACAATTTTGCATGTATAGTCCCCAAGGGCCGTTTTAATCTGTATGAATGAGCCGGTCCTATTGATCACTGTAAAAGAACAAAACTGAATTGCATAGCCCCCATGAGTCGGCTGAGACTGTTGACAGCTCACCCGGCTCATCTTTAAGAAAAGACAAGCAATATGCATTAGCCCCCAAGTGCCAAGTGTTGTTGCTTGCAAAGCACTTGGGACTTTTTAGAAAAGCCATTTCCATTGAAAAATTGCGTTGACAGACATTAGCCCCCAAGTGCCAAGTGTTGTTGCTTGCAAAGCACTTGGGACTTATATTGTTATAATCTGCCATGAAACTTGACAAACTTGTGTTGTATGAAGGCTGCTACCACTGAATTGGAAACTCAACTGAACAAGGCCAAGACCCGGCTGGCTGCTCAGGGAACTGAGACCAAAAAGGCTGAATCAAAATTCCAGTTTAGTGTGTCTGAAGCCGAAAAATTGAAGACCAGCTTCACTGCGGATAAAGAGGCTTGGGCTAAGGAAAAGAATGCCCTGATTCAGTGTGCTGAGAAAGTAGAGTCGGCTCTTGAGGAAGTCACCACTGAACTCACCGGTTTAAAGAACCGTGTGTCTCAGATGGTTTGTGCTATCTTCGGTAAGTCACCTTGTCATTTATCCAAAGTAATTATTTTTCATCATAATGTAAGCCACCACTTAACCAATCTTTGACCTTTTTCAGGTCCCAGGAGCAGCAACCTTAGCCGAGACACACTGGTGAAGCTCAAGGCAGTTTATGCACTTATTGAGCAATTATACACTGGAGCTCAGCGGACTCTCACTACTATCTCCCCAACGAATCAAGGACCAAATCTGTTAAGTGACGTTTTGAAGAAACTAACCATCTTACCCAACAGGTTTCAAGAAATCAAACGGTCTTGTGCTAGAGCTGGAGCTGTAACAGCCTTGAGCTGTGCCAAAGCATGGGTACCCGAACTAGACCCGGCAGATGTAGCGAGTGGGTATCCTAGTCTGAAGGAAGATGTAACCTCTTTTGACCAACAAGACTTTGCCTCCTATGTCAAAGAGATTCGTCCACATGCAACAATCATCATTGAAGGGACGACCAATCTCACCAAGTGCCAGCCGGCTTACGATGCAGACAATCATAAGATGCAGACTCCTTCATATAAAGTGATGGATTTAATTCCGCCGATTCGTAAGCATACTTTCGCCCCTGATATTGACCCGTCTGATCTGATTGACGATGAAGCTGAATTCGTCGCCTTACGTGGCTTTGACTGGTCCAAACCCAACTTCCAGATGGTGGAGGAGGAAGACGAACCAGCAAGGGATGAATCGCAGCCTTCAAGCCAGCCAGGCCAAGATTCATGAATCGGGGCCGCTTTATCATCTGCTTTCTGCAAGACTTAAAAACAATTATCTTTTGGGCACCAAGCGCCTTGTAATAGGCTAGATGTAAACTCTTATTCTGCTATGCCATCGTCCATATTTTGCTGTGCATGACACTGTTCATCCGCCATGTTAAGATATGCCATGTATGCTTTATGATATGAGAAATTTTGAATCTGTTCCTGCATACAACAGGTGAAAAGTGTCCTAGCAGTTTACCACTGGACGGGTTATAATGCCCGATATAAACCTTAGGAAACTATCACAGTCTATAACCAAGCTGAATAATAACCATATATGATTAAAAATATGTCATACCTGTGATATTTGATCACACTGTTGGTTTACCAAGTCAGTGCGGTAAGGGTGATAATCCAAAATTTTGAGCACTGGTAATTATCAGAGATTGCCGGTTTATAAAGAAAGCCGGGCCGGGTTAATAAACACCAGATATTATCTCATCTCATACTGGCGACTTATAATCAAAAGCCAGGCAGGGTTAATAAACACCGGTGAATTATAATCATAAAACTTTATAAGCCTTATCAAATAAACCTCAAAAACAAAGAAATTGTCGAATAAAAAACCAACAAAAAACGAGGCTTTTCATGGGCTGCCAGGCCAAAAAACGAGGCTTTTCATGGGCTGTAAGGCCACCGAGTTAAACCTATATACAAACCTTATAAGATGAACCTCACATTTGAAGGAAATATGTCCTAGAGGCAATAATAAAGTTATTATTTATTTCCTTATATCATGATAAATGTTTATTATTCATGCTAGAATTGTATTAACCAGAAACATAATACTTGTGTGAGTACATAGACAAACAGAGTGTCACTAGTATGCCTCTACTTGACTAGCTCGTTGATCAAAGATGGTTATGTTTCCTAGCCATAGACATGAGTTGTCATTTGATTAATGGGATCACATCATTAGGAGAATGATGTGATTGACTTGACCCATTCCGTTAGCTTAGCACTCGATCGTTTAGTATGTTGCTATTGCTTTCTTCATGACTTATACATGTTTCTATGACTATGAGATTATGCAACTCCCATTTACCGAAGGAACACTTTGTGTGCTACCAAACGTCACAACGTAACTGGGTGATTATAAAGGTGCTCTACTCGTGTCTCCGAAGGTATTTGTTGGGTTGGCGTATTTCGAGATTAGGATTTGTCACTCCGATTGTCGGAGAGGTATCTCTGGGCCCACTCGGTAATGCACATCACTTAAGCCTTGCAAGCATTGCAACTAATGAGTTAGTTGCGGGATGATGTATTACAGAACGAGTAAAGAGACTTGCCGGTAACGAGATTGAACTAGGTATTGAGATACCGACGATCGAATCTCGGGTAAGTAACATACCGATGACAAAGGGAACAACGTATGTTGTTATGCGGTCTGACCGATAAAGATCTTCGTAGAATATGTGGGAGCCAATATGAGCATCTAGGTTCCTCTATTTGTTATTGACCGGAGACGTGTCTCGGTCATGTCTACATAGTTCTCGAACCCGTAGGGTCCGCACGCTTAAAGTTTCGATGACGGTTATATTATGAGTTTCGATGTACCGATGGTTGTTCGGACTCCCGGATGTGATCACGGAGATGACGAGGAGTCTCAAAATGGTCGAGACATGAAGATTGATATATTGGAAGCCTATATTTGGATATCGGAAATGTTCCGGGTGAAATCAGGATTTTACCGGAGTACCGAGGGGTTACCGGAACCCCCCCCCCCCCGGGGGGGGGCTTAATGGGCCATAGTGGGCCTTAGTGGAGAAGAGGAGAGGCGGCTAGGGCAGGGCCCTCCCCTCCAGTACGAATAGGACAAGGAGAGGGGGCGGCGCCCCCCTTTCCTTCCTCTCTCCCTCCTCTTTCCCCCTTCTCCTAATCCAACAAGGAAGGGAGGGATGTTGGGTTTCGTAGTAATTTCAAAAAAATTCCTATGCACACGCAAGATCATGGTGATGCATAGCAACGAGAGGGGAGAGTATGATCTACGTACCCTTGTAGATCGACAACGGAAGCGTTTGGTTGATGTAGTCGTACGTCTCCACGGCCCGACCGATCAAGCACCGAAACTACGGCACCTCCGAGTTCTAGCACACGTTCAGCTCGATGACGATCCCCGGACTCCGATCCAGCAAAGTGTCGGGGAAGAGTTCCGTCAGCACGACGGCGTGGTGACGATCTTGATGTACTACCGTCGCAGGGCTTCGCCTAAGCACCGCTACAATATTATCGAGGACTATGGTGGAAGGGGGCACCGCACACGGCTAAGAATATGATCACGTGGATCAACTTGTGGCTCTAGGGGGTGCCCCTGCCTACGTATATAAAGGTTCAAGGGAGGGGGCCGGCCGGCCAGGAGAGGCGCGCCAGGAGGAGTCCTACTCCCTCTGGGAGTAGGACTCCCCCCCTTTCCTAGTTGGAATAGGATTCGTGAGGTGGGAAAAGAGAGAGAGAGAAGGAGGGGGGCGCCGGCCCCCTCTCTCCTTGTCCTATTCGGACTGGGGGTGGAGGGGCGCGCGGCCCAGCCCTGGCTGCCTCTTCTATTCTTCCACTAAGGCCCACTAAGGCCCATATACTTCCCGGGGGGTTCCGGTAACCTCCCGGTACTCCGGTAAAATCCCGATTTCACCCGGAACACTTCCGATATCCAAACATAGGCTTCCAATATATCAATCTTTATGTCTCGACCATTTCGAGACTCCTCGTCATGTCCGTGATCACATCCGGGACTCCGAACAACCTTCGGTACATCAAAATGCATAAACTCATAATATAACTGTCATCGTAACCTTAAGCGTGCAGACCCTACGGGTTCGAGAACAATGTAGACAAGACCGAGACACGTCTCCGGTCAATAACCAATAGCGGAACCTGGATGCTCATATTGGCTCCTACATATTCTACGAAGATCTTTTATCGGTCAGACCGCATAACAACATACGTTGTTCCCTTTGTCATCGGTATGTTACTTGCCCGAGATTCGATCGTCGGTATCCCATACCTAGTTCAATCTCGTTACCGGCAAGTCTCTTTACTCGTTCTGTAATACATCATCCCACAACTAACTCATTAGTTGCAATGCTTGCAAGGCTTAAGTGATGTGCATTACCGAGAGGGCCCAGAGATACCTCTCCGACAATCGGAGTGACAAATCCTAATCTCGAAATATGCCAACCCAACATGTACCTTTGGAGACACCTGTAGAGCTCCTTTATAATCACCCAGTTACGTTGTGACGTTTGGTAGCACACAAAGTGTTCCTCTGGCAAACGAGAGTTGCATAATCTCATAGTCATAGGAACATGTATAAGTCATGAAGAAAGCAATAGCAACATACTAAACGATCGGGTGCTAAGCTAATGGAATGGGTCATGTCAATCAGATCATTCAACTAATGATGTGATCCTGTTAATCAAATGACAACTCTTTGTCCATGGTTAGGAAACAAAACCATCTTTGATTAACAAGCTAGTCTAGTAGAGGCATACTAGTGACACTCTGTCTGTCTATGTATTCACACATGTATCATGTTTCCGGTTAATACAATTCTAGCATGAATAATAAACTTTTATCATGATATATAAGGAAATAAATAATAACTTTATTATTGCCTCTAGGGAATATTCCCTTCAGTCTCCCACTTGCACTAGAGTCAATAATCTAGATTACACAGTAATGATTCTAACACCCATGGAGCCTTGGTGCTGATCATGTTTTGCTCGTGGAAGAGGCTTAGTCAACGGGTCTGCAACATTCAGATCCGTATGTATCTTGCAAATCTCTATGTCTCCCACCTGGACTAGATCCCGGATGGAATTGAAGCGTCTCTTGATGTGCCTGTTTCTCTTGTGAAATCTAGATTCCTTCGCCAAGGCAATTGCACCAGTATTGTCACAAAAGATTTTCATTGGACCCGATGCACTAGGTATGGCACCTAGATCGGATATGAACTCCTTCATCCAGACTCCTTCATTTGCTACTTCCGAAGCAGCTACGTATTCCGCTTCACATGTAGATCCCGCCACGACGCTTTGTTTAGAACTGCACCAACTGACAGCTCCACCGTTTAACGTAAACACGTATCCGGTTTGTGATTTTAGAATCGTCCGGATTAGTGTCAAAGCTTGCATCAACGTAACCATTTACGGTGAGCTCTTTGTCACCTCCATATACGAGAAACATATCCTTAGTCCTTTTCAGGTACTTCAGGATGTTCTTGACCGCTGTCCAGTGATCCACTCCTGGATTACTTTGGTACCTCCCTGCTAGACTTATAGCAAGGCACACATCAGGTCTGGTACACAGCATTGCATACATGGTAGAGCCTATGGCTGAAGCATAGGGAACATATTTCATTTTCTCTCTATCTTCTGCAATGGTCGGGCATTGAGTCTGACTCAACTTCACACCTTGTAACACAGGCAAGAACCCTTTCTTTGCTTGATCCATTTTGAACTTCTTCAAAATCTTATCAAGGTATGTGCTTTGTGGAAGTCCAATTAAACGTCTTGATCTATCTCTATAGATCTTTATGCCTAATATGTAAGCAGCTTCACCGAGGTCTTTCATTGAAAAACTCTTATTCAAGTATCCCTTTATGCTATCCAGAAATTCTATATCATTTCCGATCAGTAATATGTCATCCACATATAATATCAGAAATGCTACAGAGCTCCCACTCACTTTCTTGTAAATACAGGCTTCTCCAAAAGTCTGTATAAAACCAAATGCTTTTATCACACTATCAAAGCGTTTATTCCAACTCCGAGAGGCTTGCACCAGTCCATAAATGGATCGCTGGAGCTTGCACACTTTGTTAGCTCCCTTTGGATCGACAAAACCTTCCGGTTGCATCATATACAACTCTTCTTCCAGAAATCCATTCAGGAATGCAGTTTTGACATCCATCTGCCAAATTTCATAATCATAAAATGCGGCAATTGCTAACATGATTCGGACAGAATTAAGCATCGCTACGGGTGAGAAGGTCTCATCGTAGTCAACCCCTTGAACTTGCCGAAACCCTTTTGTGACAAGTCGAGCTTTGTAGACAGTAATATTACCGTCGGCGTCAGTCTTCTTCTTGAAGATCCATTTATTCTCAATTGCTTGCCGATCATTGGGCAAGTCAACCAAAGTCCATACTTTGTTCTCATACATGGATCCCATCTCAGATTTCATGGCTTCAAGCCATTTTGTGGAATCTGGGCTCACCATTGCTTCTTCATAGTTCGTAGGTTCATCATGATCTAGTAGCATGATTTCCAGAACAGGATTACCATACCACTCTGGCGCGGATCTCACTCTGGTTGATCTACGAGGTTCAGTAGTATCTTGTTCTGAAGTTTCATGATCATTATCATTAGCTTCCTCACTAATTGGTGTAGGTGTCACAGAAACAGTTTTCTGTGATGCACTACTTTCCAATAAGGGAGCAAGTACAGTTACCTCGTCAAGTTCTACTTTCCTCCCACTCACTTCTTTCGAGAGAAACTCCTTCTCTAGAAAGTTTCCGAACCTAGCAACAAAAGTCTTGCCTTCGGATCTGTGATAGAAGGTGTATCCAATAGTCTCCTTTGGATATCCTATGAAGACACATTTCTCCGATTTGGGTTCGAGCTTATCAGGTTGAAGATTTTTCACATAAGCATCGCAGCCCCAAACTTTCAGAAACGACAACTTTGGTTTCTTGCCAAACCATAGTTCATAAGGCGTCGTCTCAATGGATTTTGATGGTGCCCTATTTAACGTGAATGCGGCCGTCTCCAAAGCATAACCCCAAAACAATAGCGGTAAATCAGTAAGAGACATCATAGATCGCACCATATCTAGTAAAGTATGATTACGACGTTCGGACACACTATTACGCTGTGGTGTTCCGGGTGGCGTGAGTTGCGAAACTATTCCGCATTGTTTCAAATGTACACCAAACTCGTAACTCAAATATTCTCCTCCACGATCAGATCGTAGAAACTTTATTTTCTTGTTACGATGATTTTCAACTTCACTCTGAAATTCTTTGAACTTTTCAAATGTCTCAGACTTATGTTTCATTAAGTAGATATACCCATATCTGCTAAAGTCATCTGTGAAGGTGAGAAAATAACGATATCCGCCACGAGCCTCAATATTCATCGGACCACATACATCTGTATGTATGATTTCCAACAAATCTGTTGCTCTCTCCATAGTACCGGAGAACGGCGTTTTAGTCATCTTGCCCATGAGGCACGGTTCGCAAGTACCAAGTGATTCATAATCAAGTGGTTCCAAAAGTCCATCAGTATGGAGTTTCTTCATGCGCTTTACACTGATATGACCTAAACGACAGTGCCACAAATAAGTTGCACTATCATTATCAACTCCGCATCTTTTGGCTTCAACATTATGAATATGTGTGTTACTACTATCGAGATTCAGTAAGAATAGACCACTCTTCAAGGGTGCATGACCATAAAAGATATTACTCATATAAATAGAACAACCATTATTCTCTGATTTAAATGAATAACCGTCTCGCATCAAACAAGATCCAGATATAATGTTCGTGCTTAACGCTGGCACCAAATAACAATTATTTAGGTCTAATATTAATCCCGAAGGTAGATGTAGAGGTAGCATGCCGACTGCGATCACATCGATTTTGGAACCGTTTCGCACGCGCATCGTCACCTCGTCCTTAGCCAATCTTCGCTTAATGCGTAGTCCCTGTTTCGAGTTGCAAATATTAGCAACAAAAGCAGTATCAAATATCCAGGTGCTACTGCGAGCATTAGTGAGGTACACATCAATAACATGTATATCACATATACCTTTGTTCACCTTGCCATCCTTCTTATCCGCCAAATACTTGGGGCAGTTCCGCTTCCAGTGACCAGTCTGCTTGCAGTAGAAGCACTCAGTTTCAGGCTTAGGTCCAGACTTGGGTTTCTTCTCTTGAGCAACAACTTGCTTGCTGTTCTTCTTGAAGTTCCCCTTCTTCTTCCCTTTGCCCTTTTTCTTGAAACTAGTGGTCTTGTTGACCATCAACACTTGATGCTCCTTTTTGATTTCTACCTCCGCAACTTTCAGCATTGCGAAGAGCTTGGGAATAGTCTTATTCATCCCTTGCATATTATAGTTCATCACGAAGCTCTTGTAGCTTGGTGGCAGTGATTGGAGAATTCTCTCAATGACGTAATCATCTGGAAGTCTAACTCCCATTTGAATCAAGTGATTATTATACCCAGACATTTTGAGTATATGCTCACTGACAGAACTATTCTCCTCCATCTTGCAGCTATAGAACTTATTGGAGACTTCATATCTCTCAATCCGGGCATTTGCTTGAAATATTAACTTCAACTCCTGGAACATCTCATATGCTCCATGACGTTCAAAACATCGTTGAAGTCCCGGTTCTAAGCCGTAAAGCATGGCACACTGAACTATCGAGTAGTCATCAGCTTTGCTCTGCCAGATGTTCACAACATCTGGTGTTGCTCCAGCAGCAGGCCTGGCACCTAGCGGTGCTTCCAGGACGTAATTCTTCTGTGCAGCAATGAGGATAATCCTCAAGTTACGGACCCAGTCCGTGTAATTGCTACCATCATCTTTCAACTTTGCTTTCTCAAGGAACGCATTAAAATTCAACAGAACAACAACATGGGCCATTTATCTACAATCATACATAAACAAGCAAGATACTATCAGGTACTAAGTTCATGATAAATTTAGGTTCAATTAATCATATTACTTAAAGAACTCCCACTTAGATAGACATCCCTCTAATCCTCTAAGTGATTACGTGATCCAAATCAACTAAACCATGTCCGATCATCACGTCAGATGGAGTAGTTTCATTGGTGAACATCACTATGTTGATCATATCTACTATATGATTCACGCTCGACATTTCGGTCTCCGTGTTCCGAGGCCATATCTGTATATGCTTGGCTCGTCAAGTATAACCTGAGTATTCCGCGTGTGCAACTGTTTTGCACCCGTTATATTTGAACGTAGAGCCTATCACACCCGATCATCACGTGGTGTCTCAGCACGAAGAACTTTCGCAACGGTGCATACTCAGGGAGAACACTTCTTGATAATTTAGTGAGAGATCATCTTATAATGCTACCGTCAATTAAAGCAAGATAAGATGCATAAAAGATAAACATCACATGCAATCAATATAAGTGATATGATATGGCCATCATCATCTTGTGCTTGTGATCTCCATCTCCGAAGCATCGTCATGATTACCATCGTCACCGGCGCGACACCTTGATCTCCATGGTAGCATCGTTGTCATCTCGCCAATCTTATGCTTCCACGATTATCACTACCGCTTAGTGATAAAGTAAAGCATTACAACGCGATTGCATTGCATACAATAAAGCGACAACCATATGGCTCCTGCCAGTTGCCGATAACTCGGTTACGAAACATGATCATCTCATACAATAAAATTTAGCATCATGTCTTGACCATATCACATCACAACATGCCCTGCAAAAACAACTTAGACGTCCTCTACTTTGTTGTTGCATGTTTTACGTGGCTGCTACGGGCTTAAGCAAGAACCAATCTTACCTACGCTTAATTGGACTTTCACAAACCACATACCTTGACAAAATTTTGTAGAAGTTCAAAATGGATCAAGCAAAGAAAGGGTTCTTGCCTGTGTGACAAGGTGTGAAGTTGAGTAAGATTCAATGCCCGACCACTGCAGAAGATAGAGAGAATATGAAAGATGTTCCCTATGCATCAGCCATAGGATCTATCATGTATGCAATGCTGTGTACCAGACCTGATGTGTGCCTTGCTATAAGTCTAGCAGGGAGGTACCACAGTAATCCAGGAGTGGATCACTGGACAACGGTCAAGAACATCCTGAAATACCTGAAAAGGACTAAGGATATGTTTCTCATATATGGAGGTGACAAATAACTCATCGTAAAAGGTTACGTTGATGCAAGCTTTGACACTGATCCGGACGATTCTAAATCGCAAACCGGATACGTGTTCACATTAAACGGTGGGGCTGTAAGTTGGTGCAGTTCTAAACAAAGCGTTGTAGCGGGATCTACATGTGAAGCGGAGTACATAGCTGCTTCGGAAGCAGCAAATGAAGGAATCTGGATGAAGGAGTTCATATCCGATCTAGGTGTCATACCTAGTGCATCGGGTCCAATGAAAATCTTTTGTGACAATACTGGTGCAATTACCTTGGCAAAGGAATCCAGATTTCACAAGAGAACCAAGCACATCAAGAGACGCTTCAATTCCATCCGGGATCTAGTCCAGGTGGGAGACATAGAGATTTGCAAGATACATACGGATCTGAATATTGCAGACCCGTTGACTAAGCCTCTTCCACGAGCAAAACATGATCGGCACCAAGGCTCCATGGGTGTTAGAATCATTACTGTGTAATCTAGATTATTGACTCTAGTGCAAGTGGGAGACTGAAGGAAATATGCCCTAGAGGCAATAATAAAGTTATTATTTATTTCCTTATAATCATGATAAATGTTTATTATTCATGCTAGAATTGTATTAACCGGAAACATAATACATGTGTGAATACATAGACAAACATAGTGTCACTAGTATGCCTCTACTTGACTAGCTCGTTAATCAAAGATGGTTATGTTTCCTAACCATGAACAATGAGTTGTTATTTGATTAACAGGATCACATCATTGAGAGAATGATCTGATTGACATGACCCATTCCATTAGCTTAGCACCCGATCGTTTAGTATGTTGCTATTGCTTTCTTCATGACTTATACATGTTCCTATAACTATGAGATTATGCAACTCCCGTTTACTGGAGGAACACTTTGGGTACTACCAAACGTCACAACGTAACTGGGTGATTATAAAGGAGTACTACAGGTGTCTCCAAAGGTACATGTTGGGTTGGCGTATTTCGAGATTAGGTTTTGTCACTCCGATTGTCGGAGAGGTATCTCTGGGCCCTCTCGGTAATGCACATCACTTAAGCCTTGCAAGCATTGCAACTAATGAGTTAGTTACGGGATGATGTATTACAGAACGAGTAAAGAGACTTGCCGGCAACGATATTGAACTAGGTATTGGAATACCGACGATCGAATCTCGGGCAAGTAACATACCGATGACAAAGGGAACAACGTATGTTGTTATGCGGTCTGACCGATAAAGATCTTCGTAGAATATGTAGGAGCCAATATGGGCATCCAGGTCCCGCTATTGGTTATTGACTGGAGACATGTCTCGGTCATGTCTACATTGTTCTCGAACCCGTAGGGTCCGCACGCTTAAGGTTACGATGACAGTTATATTATGAGTTTAAGCATTTTGATGTACCGAAGGTTGTTCGGAGTCCCGGATGTGATCACGGACATGACGAGGAGTCTCGAAATGGTCGAGACATAAAGATTGATATATTGGAAGCCTATGTTTGGATATCGGAAGTGTTCCGGGTGAAATCGGGATTTTACCGGAGTACCGGGAGGTTACCGGAACCCCCCGGGAGCTATATGGGCCTTAGTGGGCTTTAGTGGAAAAGAGAAGGAGCAGCCCAAGATGGGCCGCGCGCCTCCCCCCTCCCCTAGTCCTATTAAGACAAGGAGAGGTGGCCGGCCCCCCTCTCTCTTTTCCCCCTCCGCGAATCCTATTCCAACTAGGATTGGGGGGGGGGGGGAATCCTACTCCCAGAGGGAGTAGGACTCTCCTGGCGCGCTCCCCTTGGCCGGCCAGCCTTCCCCCCTTTTGTTCCTTTATATACTGAGGCAGAGGCACCCTAGAACACACAAGTTGATCCACGTGATCTATTCCTTAGCCGTGTGCGGTGCCCCCAGCCACCATAGTCCTTGATAATACTGTAGCGGAGTTTAGGCGAAGCCCTGCTGCTGTAGTGCATCAAGATCGTCACCACGCCGTCGTGTTGATGGAACTCTTCCCCGACACTTTTCTGGATCGGAGTCCGGGGATCGTCATCGAGCTGAACGTGTGCTAGAACTCGGAGGTGCCGTAGTTTCGGTGCTTGATCGGTCGGATCGTGAAGACGTACGACTACATCAACCAAACGCTTCCGTTGTCGATCTACTAGGTATGTAGATCATACTCCCCCTCTCGTTGCTATGCATCACCATGATCTTGCGTGTGCGTAGGAAATTTTTTGAAATTACTGCGAAATCCAACACCTGTAGAGCTCCTTTATAATCACCCAGTTACGTTGTGACGTTTGGTAGCACACAAAGTGTTCCTCTGGCAAACGGGAGTTGCATAATCTCATAGTCATAGGAACATGTAGAAGTCATGAAGAAAGCAATAGCAACATACTAAACGATCGGGTGCTAAACTAATGGAATGGGTCATGTCAATCAGATCATTCAACTAATGATGTGATCCTGTTAATCAAATGACAACTCTTTGTCCATGGTTAGGAAACATAACCATCTTTGATTAACAAGCTAGTCTAGTAGAGGCATACTAGTGACACTCTGTCTGTCTATGTATTCACACATGTATCATGTTTCCGGTTAATACAATTCTAGCATGAATAATAAACTTTTATCATGATATATAAGGAAATAAATAATAACTTTATTATTGCCTCTAGGGCATATTTCCTTCAAGGGAGTCCTACTCCCGGTGGGAGTAGGACTCCTCCCGGCGCGCCTCCTCATGGCCGGCTGCACCTCCCCCCTTGCTCCTTTATATACGGGGGCAGGGGCATCCCATAGACACAACAATTGATTTGATCTTTTAGCCGTGTGCGGTACCCCCCTCCACCATAGTCCACCTCGATAATACTATAGCGGTGCTTAGGCAAAGCCCTGCGTCGGTAGAACATCATCATCGTCACCACGCCGTCGTGCTGAAGAAACTCTCCCTCAACACTCAGCTGGATCGGAGTTCGAGGGTGTAGCGACAGACCTCAAACAGTCCGATCTCTGTGCTCCGGTGTCATCCCTGGATCAGTAATGCTGACACCACACAGTACTCGGAGGATTTATAACAGAGTACAATCACACACTTATTACATCGAGTGTCTCAAAAGAGAACTTATTACAATAAATATGGCTTAAGGCCATCTAATAACCATAACAACAGAAGGCTTGGAAGATAAGTGAGTCCATCAACTCCAACGGCATCACTGAGTATAGAACCATGACCTAAAAACTCCTTAATCATCATCTAAAAAGTCTGCAACATTAACGTTGCAGCCCGAAACGGGTCAGCACATGGAATATGCTGGCAAGGTAACACATAGAGAGTAATGGAATGAAACAGCTATACTATATGCATATTTGGCTGGTGGAAAACTCTATGGTTACAGTTTTGCGTAAAGCCAATTTCTCCCTACTTCAAAGGAATAAAATTTAATTATTATCATGGTGGTTGTTAAACATTGAGAATGGTTGACAGCATTCTCAATCCCAATTAAGCATCATCATTAAACAAAGCCCACAAAATTAATTTAGAGTAACATGTTGAGATTCACATGAAAATCCAAGTACTAGATACTCAAGATGTTCATAACCGGGGACATGGCTAACCATGATTAGTTTATTACACTCTGCAGAGGTTTGCGCACTTTTCCCCACAAGACTCGATTGCCTCCGTTTGGTTTCTCGCACTACATGGTGTTTGAGAAGACGGATGACCGAGACATAGTCTTTCAGAAGCGCTATCACCTTACGATCGGGTAGACCGTACCACCTACATCCCCTACATCTGCTAGTCTACCACTGTAAGAGTTTGCACAACTTAGTCAACTATGCTAGAGCCCATAATAGCTTGTGGCTACACACGGAAGTTTCTAGTATGAATAGTCTCATGATCCCTTTGAGCCTGGGTGGCGGTCCAAAAGAAAACAGGCAAGTCCTGGAATACCGAGGTGCCTCAATCCACCCAAATGTGTGTTTAAGTTGCCACCTTAGATAAACCATTAATTAACAATCTCACATCTGTCATGGATTTCACTCACCCAATCCACGTGTACTAGCATAGCATGGCATAATAAGCAAACGTAGAAGTATCTCCCAAAGGTTTGATAATAAACAGGTAATAGGTACTACCTCATCTACTTCCCATCCCACAATTTAATTAGATCCTAATCATGCAATGTGTGAGGATTGATCTAATGCAATAAAACTGGGTAGTAGAAAAGGTATGATCATAGTGTTACTTGCCTCGCTGATGATCCGCGAAACCTAACGATTCGAAGTGACAGGCGGCGCACTCCGGGTATTCTATCACAGACAAACGAACAAGCATACAATAAGTACTCATCTAAAGCACAGGTAAAACTCAAATAAGAGATCTAACCAGAAGATTCAACTTAAGAACTCTGGTTTGCAAAAAGAATCAAATCGAATGAAGCAATGAAAGTCAAACGGCGAAAGAAAACACTTCGTTCTAGTAATCTGGATCTAGGGCAAATTTTACAGTAGCAAAATCTTGTTTAAGTTGATTAAACGGGTAGAGGGTTTCGAGACGAATCCCTAGGCGCTTGAATCGCCTGATTCCGATAAACGAGCGAAAAGTGAAACTAAAACGAAAATCGGATCAGGAATCGCATCAGAAAAATTGTGGATTTAATCCGAGAAAAACGACGAACGCCGATATTTTCTCTCTCTTTTTTTCGGCACAGAAAACGAGGCGCGACGAACCTCGGGCGGCGGGATCGTCGGCGGCGGCGGCTCCGGCGGCGCGCGCGGATTGAAGCTGGGCTGATGGGCTGGGGTGGCTCAGGGCGGCGCTATTTAAAGGCTGCCCCCGGGCGGTGTCCCGCTCGGGTACGGCCCGAAGTCGGTTCGTTTTTTTAATTATTCCGCTCGGAAGAAAAATAAAAAGAAATACTAAACGGACTCCAAAAATTTCAAAATAAATTTTCACGGGATTCTAAAATCAAGCCTCACAAGGTGAACATTTATTTAGGCCCTAAATGCAATTTTGAAAAACGCACTTTTTTCCTAAATTCAAATAAAACACCGAAAAACTCTGAAATAAAATCTTATTTGATTTTTTTATTAAATCCTCAGTATTTCTTTATTTTTGGAAAGTCATTTTATTCCCTCTCTCATATTTTTGTAATAGAAATAATTGATGATAAAATAAATAAAATCAAATGATCCTATTCTCAAAATTTGAGAGAACTCAAATATGAAAATAACGAAATCCCCAACTCTCTCCGTGGGTCATTGAGTTGCGTAGAATTTCTAGGATCAACCAAAAGCAAAAAAATAAAATATGATATGCATGATGATCTAATGTATAACATTCCAAATTGAAAATTTGGGATGTTACAAACCTACCCCCCTTAAGATGAATCTCGCCCTCGAGATTCGGGTTGGCTAGAAAATAGGTGAGGGTGGTCTTTGAGCAAATCTTCCTCTCGCTCCCAGGTGGCTCCATCCTCCGTGTGGTGGCTCCACTGAACTTTGCAAAACTTAATAACCTTGCTGCGGGTAACTCGGCTGGCAAATTCGAGGATCTTAACTGGTTTCTCCTCGTAGGTCAAATCATTATCCAACTGAATTGTTTCCAATGGCACTGTGTCTCTCAACGGTATGTCAGCCATCTCCATGTGACACTTCTTTAACTGAGAAACGTGGAACACATCATGAACTCCTGACAATCCTTCGGGCAATTCCAACTTGTAGGCCACTTCTCCCGTACGCTCCAAAACTCGATATGGTCCTACAAATCGTGGCGCTAACTTTCCCTTAACTCCAAAACGCTTTGTTCCCCGAAGTGGAGATACTCGAAGATAAGCTCTATCTCCGACTTCGTAAACTGTCTCCTTGCATTTAGAATCTGCATAACTCTTCTGTCTGGACTGGGCTACCTTGAGCCTATCGCGAATCAACTTCATCTTCTGTTCAGACTCTTTAATCAAGTCAGGTCCAAACAACTGGCGGTCTCCAACTTCGTCCCATGACAGCGGTGTCCTGCACCTCCTTCCGTACAAAGCTTCGAAAGGGGCCATCTTCAAACTGTTTTGGTAACTGTTGTTGTAAGAGAACTCTGCATATGGCAAATTATCGTCCCAACTAGATCCGTAATCTAGCGCATAAGCTCTCAGCATATCCTCCAAAATCTAATTGACTCTCTCGGTCTGTCCATCTGTCTGTGGATGAAAAGCTGTACTGAATTCTAGCCTGGTACCGAAAGTTTCGTGCAACTGCTTCCAGAACTTTGAGGTAAACTGGGTTCCTCTATCTGATACGATACTCCTTGGAACTCCATGCAGACATACGATCCTGGTCATGTATATCTTTGCCAACTTAGCACTGGTATAAGTGGTCTTTACTGGGATGAAATGAGTTACTTTCGTCAATCGATCAACTATAACCCAAATCGAGTCATAGCCTCAACGAGTCCTGGGCAATCCCGTGATAAAATCCATGCCTAGCTTATCCCACTTCCATTCGGGTATCGGCAATGGTTGTAACAATCCTGCTGACTTCTGATGCTCTGCCTTTACTCTCTGACATACATCACAAACTGCTACATACTCCGCTATATCCTTCTTCATTCCGGTCCACCAGAAAATATCCTTCAAATCCAGATACATCTTGGTATTTCCTGGGTGAATTGAATACGGTGAGTCGTGTGCCTCTTGCAAAATCAACTTCCTGATCTCCGGGTCATTGGGCACATAAACGCGGTCTTTAAACCATAAGGTGTCGTGCTCATCCTCACGAAATCCTTTAGCTTTTCCTTTGCTCAGTTTCTCCTTTATAGCGGCAATCTCTTTGTCAGCTTTCTGAGCTTCCCTGATTTTATCCATCAAGGTTGACTGAATCTCCATTGCTGCTACATAGCCTCTCGGAACATTTTCTAAACATAGTTCACGAAGATTTTCGGCTAACTCCCTTGGTATTCCTCCCGTCATTAATGTATTGACATGGCTCTTGCAACTTAATGCGTCAGCTACTACATTAGCCTTTCCGGGGTGATAATGCAATTTCATATCATAATCCTTGATAAGCTCCAACCATCTCCTTTGTCTGAGATTTAACTCCTTCTGGGTGAAAATGTACTTCAAACTCTTATGATCCGTGTACACCTCACAATGATTTCCAATGAGAAAATGTCTCCATGTCTTCAATGCATGCACTACGGCTGCTAACTCCAATCATGCGTGGCATAATTCAACTCATGAGGTTTCAGTTGTCTTGAGGCATATGAAACAACTCTCCCTTCCTGCATAAGCACTGCTCCAAGTCCTCGACGTGAAGCGTCGCAATACACCTCATAATCCTTGGTCTGGTCTGGCAAGATCAATACTGGTGAGGTAACTAAGCGTTTCTTCAACTCCTGGAAACTAGCCTCACATTCCTTTGTCCATATGAACTTGGTATCCTTCTTTAACAACTCAGTCATAGGCTTCGCAATCTTTGAGAAATTCTCAATAAATCTCCGGTAGTATCCTGCGAGTCCAAGAAAACTCCGGATCTCCCCAACTGTTGTTGGGGCTTCCCACTTGGTCACGCTTTCGACTTTAGCGGGATCTACTGCTATACCTTCTCCAGATATAACATGTCCGAGGAATCCTACTTCCTTCAACCAAAACTCACATTTGCTGAACTTGGCATATAATTGATGTTCTCTAAGCTTTCCAAGTACCAAACGCAAATGCTCCTTATGTTCCTCTTCATTCTTCGAATAAACCAGGATATCATCAATGAACACTATGATGAACTTATCCAAAAACTCCATAAACACTTTGTTCATCATGTTCATAAAATAGGCAGGTGCGTTAGTCAGACCAAATGACATAACGGTATACTCGTACAGCCCATACCTGGTAGTAAAAGCTGTCTTCGGAATATCCTGTTCTCGAATCTTCAACTGGTGGTATCCTGATCGCAGATCGATCTTGGAAAATACCTTAGCTCCTTGCAACCGATCAAACAGATCGTTGATCATTGGTAGTGGGTACTTGTTCTTGATCGTTACTTCATTCAATCCTCGATAATCAACAACCATCCTTAATGATCCATCCTTCTTCTCCACTAGAAGTACTGGCGATCCCCAAGGCGAAGAACTTGGGCGAATATATCCCTTATCCAGTAACTCCTTAATCTACTTCTTAATTTCCACCAAATCCTTTGCTGGCATCCTATATGGTCTCTTTGATATTGGAACTGTGCCTGGCAATAGCTCAATCAAAAACTCAATATCTCTATCCGGTGGCATGCCTGGCAACTCTTCCGGAAATACATCGGGAAAATCCCTTACTACTAGTACTTCCTCCTGCACAACTCCTGTTAGGCAATTTACTTGAGTCCTCTTTGGCACATGTCGGGATACATACTTGATCCTTCTCCCTTCTGGGGTGGTAAGCAAAATTGTCTTACTAGCACATTCAGTATTCCCTTCATACTTTGATAACCAATCCATGCCAATAACACATCCAATCCTTGAGATTCCAATACTATTAGGTCTGAGGGAAAAACATAGTTACCAATCCTTAATGGTAACCGATCACACCATAGACTAACCACATACTCTGCTCCGGGCGAGGTTACTAACATGGGTGACCTAAGGGCTTGGGTTGGTAGGTTATACTTATCCACAAATCCCCTTGAGATGTATGAATGCGATGCGCCAGTATCAAAAAGAACGAGTGCAGTAAATGACTTAACCAAAAACTTACCTATTACTACATCGGGCTGAGCTTCAACCTCCTCCACGCTAACGTGGTTCATATCTCCCCTGTTGAAAGGGTTCGGCTTCTTCCCAGAACTTCCATTGCTATTTCCATTTTGCAATTCAGGACATTCATTTGCATATTGTCCTATCTTCGAACACTTAAAACAAGTGACTTGGCTTAAATCCTTCTTGGCTGGGGTTGATGGGTTGGTGCGATTCTGGCCGTTGCTTCCTCCATTTCCATTACCATTCTTGGTGCCATTGTGATTGTGTGAGCTACCTACTCCATGGGTATGCTGAAAATGTCCTCCCGGTCTAGGGGTAAAACGTGGCTTCTGCTGAGCTCCTGAATTGTACTTTCCTTGTCCATACTTCCTCTTGCGATTCTCAATTACTGCTGCTTCCCTTCAATCATAAGAGCACGATCTACCAACTCCTGGTAGTTGTTGAAGGTTGCTACCATCAACTGCATGCTCAACTCATCATTTAGTCCTTCCAGAAACTTCTCTTGCTTAGCTGCATCCGTAGCGACGTCATCTGGGGCATAACGTGCTAGCTTACTAAATTCCTCCACATACTGGCCAACTGTCCTTCCTCCTTGGCGCAAGTTGCGAAACTCACGCTTCTTCATGTCCATAGCTCCTGCTGAAACATGTGTAGTACGAAAAGCCTGCTGAAACTGGTCCCATGTGACAGTGTCAATAGGGAAAGTGGCTGTGAAATTCTCCCACCATGATGCTGCGGGTCCTTCTAGCTGATGTGCGGCAAACTTCACCTTCTCCGCATCTGTGCATCCTGCTGTGGTCAACTCCCTAGCTGTCTTGCGGAGCCAATCGTCCGCTACTATCGGCTCGGTGCTACTGGAAAACAGCGGCGGATTCAGCCTAAGAAAACGGGCTAAGTGGTCAACAGGTGGTGGTGGTGGTGGGTTGTTGTTGTTGTTCCCCTGATTTTGATTCTGGACTAGCAACTGCATCAATGTGTTCTGCTGCTGGGTCAACTGGGTGAGCTCCGGTGGAAAGGCAAATCCGGGGTCACGTCTCGGAGGCATCTGAGGGTTTAGAAAAGATGAGATATAAGAATAGAGGGGGTCTAAAGAGAAAACACTACCCATATGCACATGAGGCAAAAGCAAACAATTCACTTCAATCAATCAAACAAAGGCATACAATCGATCTATCTATCGCAAAAGTGCTCGGACTACTATATTTACATGGTGGACTACTACTACTAATGAGGTGGTCTACTAGAAATATTCTACGGTCGTTGACTCCATAATATCTGCTCCAGCTTCATCAACATAGTCATCATCGCTACTATCTGGTTCCGAGTCGGTGCCGTCGATGATGATGTAGTCTTCCGGGCTAATCTCCTGGGGTTCTTCGTCTTCATCTACTGGCGTAGGGCCTCCCATAAATATTCCAATCTTCTTGATCAGGTCGTCATTCTTCTCCACCAATACTTCAATTTCCTCTTCATAATCTTCACATGTAGCCTTGAGTTCTTCCTCCAATTCCTTGATTCTAGTCTTAGCCTTCTTCAGATCTATCATGTCGGCGCACATCTGGTTCTCCTATCGTCGAATGTGCTGGTTTAGCTCCTGGATAAAAGCTGCGATTGACCTATCCTTCCTGGTACTGATCATCTCCCAGTGCTCATCTCGGCGCCCACAAATCTGGTAGATAGTATCCTTGAGATCCTTGCGGTAGACTTCTCCAATGCGTCCCATGGCGATGTGAGCTGCCATGCTCTTTCCTAGACTCCAAGTTGGTGCATCAAAATAAAACTCTACGGGCTCAGTGACTGGCATGAACGTCCTTCCTGGAACTTGAACTTGAATCATCCAGTGCTCTTCTTCAGGTAAAGTGGCGTTGTAGGTTCCGGTGAAACTTGGTACTCCTATGTTCACGTATCTAGTGACTTCCTTCAAGTGACGTCCAAAGGGTGTATCTTCATCCGGTTGTGTGAACTTGTTCCTTGCATCCGCCATCCTAAAGAGTAGAAAAGATGAGAGGTCAGAAGAGAAGAGAGTGAATAGTAATCTAGGTCTCTAACTTAGTCGTCGTGTCCTACAGTCAGCGTGTGCTCTGATACCATCTCTGTAGCGATCAGACCTCAAACAGTCTGATCTCTGTGCTCCGGTGTCATCCCTGGATCAGTAATGCTGACACCACACAGTACTCGGAGGATTTATAACAGAGTAGCAATCACACACTTATTACATCGAGTGTCTCAAAAGAGAACTTATTACAATAAATATGGCTTAAGGCCATCTAATAACGATAACAACGGAAGGCTTGGAAGATAAGTGAGTCCATCAACTCCAACGGCATCACTGAGTATAGAAGCACGACCAAAAACTCCTTAATCATCGTCTGAAAAGTCTGCAACATTAACGTTGCAGCCCGAAACGGGTCAGTACATGGAATATGCCGGCAAGGTAACACATAGAGAGTAATGGAATGAAACAGCTATACTATATGCATATTTGGCTGGTGGAAAGCTCTATGGTTACAGTTTTGCGTAAAGCCAATTTTTTCCTACTTCAAAGGAATAAAATTTAATTACTATCATGGTGGTTGTTAACCATTGAGAATGGTTGACAGCATTCTCAATCCCAATTAAGCATCATCATTAAACAAAGCCCACAAAATTAATTTAGAGTAACATGTTGAGATTCACATGAAAATCTAAGTACCAGATACTCAAGATGTCCATAACCGGGGACACGGCTAACCATGATTAGTTTATTACACTCTGCAGAGGTTTGCGCACTTTTCCCCACAAGACTCGATTGCCTCCGTTTGGTTTCTCGCACTACATGGTGTTTGAGAAGACGGATGACCGAGACATAGTCTTTCAGAAGCGCTAGCACCTTACGATCGGGTACACCGTACCACCTACATCCCCTACATCTGCTAGTCTACCACTGTAAGAGTTCGCACAACTTAGTCAACTATGCTAGAGCCCATAATAGCTTGTGGCTGCACACGGAAGTTTCTAGTATGAATAGTCTCATGATCCCTTTGAGCCTGGGTGGTGGTCCAAAAGAAAACAGGCAAGTCCTGGAATACCGAGGTGCCTCAATCCACCCAAATGTGTGTTTAAGTTGCCACCTTAGATAAACCATTAATTAACAATCTCACATCTGTCATGGATTTCACTCACCCAATCCACGTGTACTAGCATAGCATGGCATAATAAGCAAACGTAGAAGTATCTCCCAAAGGTTTGATAATAAACAGGTAATAGGTACTACCTCATCTACTTCCCATCCCACAATTTAATTAGATCCTAATCATGCAATGTGTGAGGATTGATCTAATGCAATAAAACTGGGTAGTAGAAAAGGTATGATCATAGTGTTACTTGCCTCGCTGATGATCCGCGAAACCTAACGATTCGAAGTGACAGGCGGCGCACTCCGGGTATTCTATCACAGACAAACGAACAAGCATACAATAAGTACTCATCTAAAGCACAGGTAAAACTCAAATAAGAGATCTAACCAGAAGATTCAACTTAAGAACTCTGGTTTGCAAAAAGAATCAAATCGAACGAAGCAACGAAAGTCAAACGGCGAAAGAAAACACTTCGTTCTAGTAATCTGGATCTAGGGCAAATTTTACAGTAGCAAAATCTTGTTTAAGTTGGTTAAACGGGTAGAGGGTTTCGAGACGAATCCCTAGGCGCTTGAATCGCCTGATTCCTATAAACGAGCGAAAAGTTAAACTAAAACGAAAATCGGATCAGGAATCGCGATCAGAAAAATCGTGGATTTAATCCGAGAAAAAGAAAAACGACGAACGCCGATATTTTTTTTCTCTCTTTTTTTTCGGCACGGAAAATGAGGCGTGACGAACCTCGAGCGGCGGGATCGCCGGCGGCGGCTCCGGCAGCGCGCGTGGATCGAGGCAGGGCTGATGGGCTGGGGCGGCTCGGGGCGGCGCTATTTAAAGGCTGCCCCCGGGCGGTGTCCCGCTCGGGTACGGCCCGAAGTCGGTTCGTTTTTTTAATTATTTTGCTCGTAAGAAAAATAAAAAGAAATACTAAACGGACTTCAAAAATTTCAAAATAAATTTTCACGGGCTTCTAAAATCAAGCCGCACAAGGTGAACATTTATTTGGGTCTAAATGCAATTTTGAAAAACGCACTTTTTTCCTAAATTCAAATAAAACACCGAAAAACTCCGAAATAAAATCTTATTTAATTTTTTTATTAAATCCTCAATATTTCTTTATTTTGAGAAAGTCATTTTATTCCCTCTCTCATATTTTTGTAATAGAAATAATTGATGATAAAATAAATAAAATCAAATGATCCTATTCTCAAAATTTGAGAGAATTCAAATATGAAAATAACGAAATCCCCAACTCTCTCCGTGGGTCATTGAGTTGCGTAGAATTTCTAGGATCAACCAAAAGCAAAAAAATAAAATATGATATGCATGATGATCTAATGTATAACATTCCAAATTGAAAATTTGGGATGTTACAGAGGGACGTCATCGAGCTGAACGTGTGCTGAACTCGGAGGTGCCGTGCGTTCGGTACTTGATCGGTCGGATCGTGAAGACGTACGACTACATCAACCGCGTTGTGCTAACGCTTCCGCTTTCGGTCTACGAGGGTACGTGGACAACACTCTCCCCTCTCGTTGTTATGCATCACCATGATCTTGCGTGTGCGTAGGAATTTTTTTGAAATTACTACGTTCCCCAACAACATTAACCAATCGTCGTTTTAACTTTGACAAGTTCAGTGTCTGTATAAGATTGACTTGTCAAACGTTCGGCGGGTCATTCCAAGATTACCTGGGCGGAGTGGCTTACTTAAAAAGGCAGGATAACCCGGGGTTTTAGGTGAATACACCTGGATTCCAAGCCTGGCTTTTAAGCCTATTACAAGGGTTATAAAAACTCTTTGTTCTTTAGAACAAAAGAGCCCCCAAGCAATATTTTGAGCTGTGCTCAAGGGCACGTATGTTTGAGTTGTGCTATTGCAACAGACTCTCTTTAGTCCCTTTAACCTGGGTAGCAAGCCCCCAAGTTTTTTTTGTTTTATGTGGCCTATAAGCCGGATCAAAGGGTAATCATAACTTTGCTGTATAAAGCAGAAGCCGGCAAGTGACCAAAAACTCGTTATTTAAAGAGAGAAAATGACAGAGGCCCTGCTTTAACAGGGATGTCGGCTTTATTATATTGATCATAATATATACATTGTCAAAATATGTACATTAGAAGAGCCAGTGGCTCAAGTGTAGTAAGGCCGAAGATGAGCAATATTCCACGGCCGGCGGGTCTCTTCCTCCGACGTGCGTGAGTCCTTGTGGTCTCGAACATCAATAAGGTAATATGACCCATTGTTCAGATTCTTGCTGACCACAAAGGGTCCTTCCCAAGGTGGGGATAACTTGTGCATATCAGTCTGATCCTGGATAAGCCGGAGCACCAGATTGCCTTCTTGGAAAGTTTTGGTTTTAACCCGACGGCTGTGATAACGGCGCAGATCTTGCTGGTAAATCGCCGAACAAGCCGCCGCAGTGTCACGCTCCTCATCCAACAGGTCAAGCGCTTCCTGACGTGCTTTTTCATTGTCAGCTTCAACATAAGACGCCACACGAGGTGAGTCATGACGGATGTCACTAGGGAGAACCGCCTCTGCTCCGTAAACCATGAAGAAAGGTGTATATCCCGTAGATCTGTTAGGGGTGGTATTAATGCTCCATAACATAGAAGGTAACTCCTCCACCCAACAACCCGGCATCCTCTGCAGGGGAACCACAAGCCGGGGCTTGATGCCTTTCAAGATCTCTTGATTGGCTCTCTCAGATTGACCATTAGATTGGGGGTGAGCCACTGACGATACATCAAGGCAGATATGTTCACGTTGACAAAAATTTTCCATAGCACCCTTAGAGAGATTTGTGCCATTGTCTGTTATGATGCCATGTGGAAAGCCAAAACGGAAGATCACCTTCTTCATGAATTGAACCGTCGTTGCTGCATCACACTTACTGACTAGCTCTGCCTCTACCCACTTAGTGAACTTATCAACCTCCACCAAAAGGTGGGTCTTATTATCCTTGGATCTTTTGAAAGGTCCAACCATATCAAGCCCCCAAACTACAAACAGCCAAGTAATTGGAATCATTCTCAATTCTTCAGCCGACACATGAGCTCGTCGTGAAAATTTCTGACATCCATCACACCTGCTGACCAGGTCCTCCGCATCGGCATGAGCTGTTAGCCAATGAAACCCATGACGAAAAGATTTGGCCACGAGAGATTTTAAACCATCATGATGAACACAATCTCCTTCATGAATCTCACGCAGGATCTCACACCCCTCTTCTGGAGAAACACAACGTTGAAACGCCCCTGTGACACTGCGATGATGTAGCTCTCCATTAACAATTGTCATTGACTTAGACTGCCGGGTTATCTGTCTGGCTAAGGTTTCATCCTCAGGTAACTCACCCCGGGTCATATAAGCCAAATAAGGGACTGTCCAATCAGGAATTATATGAAGAGCTGCCACCAACTGAGCTTCCGGGTCAGGAATAGCCAAATCCTCCTCTGTAGGTAACTTGACCGACGAGTTATACAAAACGTCAAGAAATACATTAGGCGACACCGGTTTACATTGAGAACCCAACCGGCTTAAAGCATCCGCCGCTTCATTTTTCCTCCGATCAACATGCTCAACTTGATAACCCTTGAAGTGACCAGCAATAACATCCATCTCTCGTCGATAAGCCGCCATGAGTGGATCCTTAGAATCCCAAGTACCAGAGACTAGCTGAGCCACAAAATCTGAGTCACCAAAGTACCTGACCTGGCTTAAGTTCATCTCCTTAGCCATTCGAAGACCGTGGAGCAAGGCCTCATATTCAGCTGCATTGTTAGTACAAGGGAACATCAAACAGAGAACATAACAAAATTTATCACCTCGAGGAGAAGCAAGCATAACTCCAACCCCCGAACCCTCCAATTGCCTGGACCCATCAAAGTGAATAGTCCAATACGTGTTATCTGGCTTTTCCTCAAGCATCTGCAGCTCTGTCCAGTCATTGATGAAATCCACCAGCACCAGAGACTTGATAGCCGTGCGAGGCATATATCTCAAACCATGAGGACCAAGCTCAATAGCCCACTTAGCTACCCGACCTGTGGCTTCTCTGTTCTGAATAATGTCCCCTCAAGGAGCAGAACTAACCACATTGATGGGATAACCCAGAAAATAGTGCTTAAGCTTCCAGCTGTCCATGAACACCCCATATACAAGCTTCTGCCAGTGCAGATATCTCTGCTTGGACTCAATAAGCACCTCACTGATGTAGTAAACCGGTCTTTCAACCGGATATTCCTTGCCTGCCTCCTTCCTTTCTACCACAATGGCTACACTGACAGCCCGTCTATTAGCTGCCACATATAACAACAAAGGCTCTTTATCAACAGGAGCAGCCAGAATAGGTGGCTCAGCCAGCTATTTCTTCAAGTCCTCAAATGCTTCATTAGCGGCATCACTCCAGACAAAATTATCTGTCTTTTTCATCATCTGATACAGAGGGATGGCTGTTGGTGTCAAAACCGGCGGATCTCGGGTAGGGGGTCCCGAACTGTGCGTCTAGGCCGGATGGTAACAGGAGGCAGGGGACACGATGTTTTACCCAGGTTCAGGCCCTCTTGATGGAGGTAAAACCCTACGTCCTGCTTGATTAATATTGATGATATGGGTAGTACAATAGTAGATCTACCACGAGATCAGAGAGGATAAACCCTAGAAGCTAGTCTATGGTATGATTGTATGTTATGGTTGTTGTCCTACGGACCTAAAACCCTTCGGTTTATATAGACACCGGAGAGGGTTAGGGTTACACAAGGTCGGTTACAAAGGAGGAGATATCCATATCCGTATTGCCTAGCTTGCCTTCCACGCCAAGTAGAGTCCCATCCGGACACGAGACGAAGTCTTCAATCTTGTATCTTCATAGTCTAACAGTCCGGCCAATGGAGATAGTCCGGCTGTCCGAAGACCCCCTAATCCAGGACTCCCTCAGTAGCCCCTGAACCAGGCTTCAATGACGATGAGTCCGGCGCGCAGTATTGTCTTCGGCATTGCAGGGCGGGTTCCTTCTCCGAATACACCGCAGAAGAATTTGAATACGAGGATAGTGTCCGACCCTGCAAAATAAGTTCCACATTCCACCGTAGAGAGAATAATATTTTCGCAGATCTAATTTGCTGGCTTGTTTTGGCAGCATGACGTTACGTCATGGCCCGGTGATTATTCGAACCGTTTCTTTTAACCAGCCCCGCGCATAATGCGAGGCAGTTTTTCGACACGTCTTGTCAAAGCAGAGATCGTGTCCCCTTATTACGGGATTCTCATCAATACAGGCGTGGGTAACCCAACCGCGCCATCAATTGCGGCGCTTGTGGGATAAGCGAGTTTTACCAGGCAAGTGGGGATGCTTAGTTTCGTCCGCCCATATAAAGGGATAAGGATTCACCTTTCTATCCATGCCTTCTTCCTCCTTTGCTCATCCATTCTCGCACACTCGAGCTCTAGCACCCAAGTCCGCACTTCCCACCTCGACCTTCTCCAGTCATGTCCGGAGTGGGAGGCAAGTGGATGGTCTCCTCCGTCACGGAGGGAGACATCAAGAAACTGAGGAGAGCCGGATACCTGCCCGACGACATCACGCACCGGCTCCCAGATGAGGGGCAGCTCATCCCCACCCCCAGGCCCCATGAGAGGGTAGTATTCCTCACCCATTTCCTCCGCGGACTGGGGTTCCCTCTCCATCCCTTCGTCCGGGGGCTCATGTTTTATTATGGCATGGATTTCCACGATCTGTCCCCGAACTTCATCCTCAACATCTCGGCGTTTATCGTCGTGTGCGAGGCCTTCCTCCGCATCAAGCCCCACTTCGGCTTATGGCTGAAGACCTTCAATGTCAAGCCGAAGGTGGTGGGCGGCCGCCAGGCGGAGTGCAGAGGCCATGGTGGGCAAGATGCCCAACATAACATGGCTCGAGGGCTCCTTTGTGGAAACCATAAAGGGGTGGCAATCGGGGTGGTTCTATATCACCGAGCCGCGTGACCCCGCATGGGTAGCGGCCCCCGAGTTCCGATCTGGTATCCCCATGCGGCTCACCTCCTGGAAAGAGAAGGGCATGTCCTGGGGTAATTCAAAAGAGCTGACCGGACTCCAAACATGTATTCAAAACATGGTGGACCAGAAGCTCAAGCTTGTCAACATAGTCCAAGTTATGCTCATCCGCCGGATACTCCCGTGCCAACAACGGGAATTCAACTTGTGGGAGTTCAATCCGGCGCAGCACCGAACTCTGAACAGGCTCTTCGACATGACTCATGAAGACGCCTGGAGGGTGATGTTCAAAGTGCCAAGGTCCCTCCCCCTATTACTGAGGATCGTGGATTTAGCGCGAAGCGCCAAGCCAGTGCGGTAAGCTGTTTTACCTTTCACAGGATAATTATTTTTTATATAGATCGGCTCTATGCGGGATCTAAACTCCCGTGCCTTTGACAGGACTGGCAGAAGATGGCCGGACAGATCGACTGTCCGGCTCCTTTGCCCGAAGGCCCCGCAGACGCTCTTCTGGCGAAGATGCTGATTCCGACCCCTTATAAGGTGCCGAAGAAGACCAAGAAGGCCAAGGGAACCTGAAAGATTTCCCGATGCTAGGCGTCGTCGGACTCACCGTCCGATGACTCTGCGGCGCACTCTTCCCCTGAAGACGATGAAGAGGAATAAGAAGATGCTCCCCTACCGACTGGGGGAGACAAGAAAAGGAAGGTCGCCCCAACTGGGGAGGCCGGAGGGTCCAAGAAGGGAAGGACTCTCCTTCCGGACAGTTCCACCGCCGCCGACGAAGGCGAAGGCGAGTGGTTGCCCAGGGTCAAGCCCCCGGGGAGATCGTAAGTATTCGGATACCAGAGTAACTCCTAGGATTCCTTTGTCGCACTACTTTCTCTAACGCCGAACGCAATTATGCAGGCTGCCACGAGCCAGTATCGATGTATCACCGGACGGCTCCTTGGGCTTGTCGGACATGGATAGTGATCCAGTCCCGACCGCCACCTCCCCTCATCCTGCCGACGACGCCGAGGTGCTGTCTCAAGAGGCACCAGATCAAGGGGAGACAGTCCTGGAGGCGCCTCAAGGCGACCTTCTAGACTCCGGGAGCCGCAGGGACGGGGCCCCCGAGAGCTCCGAGTTCGGCCCTCAGCCGAACACTGTGCCGGACCCTCCAGCGGTTCTGGGCTCGGGCAGGCGGTCTCCTTCTAAGAGGGGCAAGACGCCTGTGCCGGTGACCTCTGTCCATCCAGAGGCACCGGACAATCTGCTGGAAGCGCTTCGCAGCGCTTCCATCGACGAGGAGCACTGCACTATCATGAGTGCGGTGATCCAGAAGGTTCAGTCCGCCAAGAGCGTATTGACTGAAGCCTGTGCCAGCCTTCAACAGGCTTTGAGGTAAGTGTTGTAAAATGTAGTAGAAATATTACCGCATAGACAGTAGCCCCTGATGCTTTGTTCGGTGTTCACAAAGAAAAGCCGAACAGAGGATCAAATAATATCGCAGGAGTCTAATATAAGTATGTCAATATGCATATGCAAGCTTCGCTGCTGGCGTCCGCCGCACTAACTGCGGAGGTCGCCGTACTGAAGCAGGACCTCGAGGGGTCCAAGAAAGAGCTCGGCCTTGCCAAGAGGCAGCTCGAGGAGAACAAGGGTAAGTAATACCCCGTCTATAGAAATGTATATATAAAAAGGGACGCGATTGCAAAATGATAGGATCATTGTATGTTTGTAAGGGGCCACGACCGAGGTGGCGACCCTGAAGCAAGCGCTGGCCAAGGCCGAAGATACAGCAACCCAGGAGCGCACCGAGCGAGAGAAGCACGAGGCTCGGGTGGGCGAGGTGCAGCAAGAGCTCCAGGCTCTTGTGGCGAAGCATGAGGCGTTGGAGCTTGACTCCAAGACGCGGGACTCTGAGCTTGCTGCGGCCCTCGAGAGTGTAAAAAGTGCCAAGGCCGAAGCCCAAAAGGCCCTCCAAGAGATCGACGCGATGAAGAAGACAGCGGCGGGTAAGGCTTTCTATATGCAAAGCAAGCATGTAAAAGTAAATTACCGATTACGTACCCGGATCCGGAGCTCTTCAGGAGCATTCACAGATTTGCCCCGCAGTGTGTCCGATGCCGCACAATTTTACCAGGCCGAGGATGGAAGCTCGATGGAGAAGCTGTTCTGGTCTCAGTATGCTGAGGCCGAACATCCGGTGCCAATGAGCGACCAGCTGAAGCAGATGGTCGAGCTACATAAGGCGGCCGATCAGGCCTTGAAGAGCTTTATAGTACGGTTGTGGCCTGGCAACGCCCTTCCGAACAGCTTCTTCGGCCTAGTGAGGCGGCTCGTGGATGCCTGCCCGTGGCTGGAGGTCGTCAAGCGATCTGTCTGCATTGAAGGTGCACGCCGGGATTTCGCCCGTGTGAAATTGCAGTGGGTCAAGCTAGACGTCGTGAAGCTGATCAAGGAGGGGCCGCCAGAGGGCAAGGAGCACCGCCACCCCGAGATGTACTACGAGGGCGTTCTGCCGGGCGCCTGTCTCATCGCGGACGAGTGTTCGAAAGATGTAATATTTGAATGGGACTTGCTCATTTTATCCTGTATGTATGAAAACTTGTTTCATATGCGCTATGCAACGCTTGTTGGAATTTAAAATATTACCTTCTGTTTGGCTGTTTATCCAATCTGAGAGATGGCTAGTCCTCGGCTTCTGCCCCCATGCCACGAGTGCTGGGGTGTTCGGGATAAACCTGAGCACTCTTGTTCCCATGTTTGGGTCCTTCGAGGGAGGTGCTCAGCACAACAAACAAGGCAACTAGACTAATAATGCTTTATCACTCTCACTTAGCCATAGAATTCTATAATTTTAAATTTCGACGAAGCCCCTGTTATTCGGAAGGCTGAAATCGGGGCGCGATACACGCCTATAAGCCGGACAGGGCCGACCCCTCGCCCTAAGCAGCATAAGTCTTTAGGGACTCGAAAAACCTCGCCGAACAGCGACCAGTCTCTCGCCTTATCATGACAGTCAGTTTTAGCTTTCTCTACTGAGGTGCTCGGCCCGGCAGAACCGGACAATCGCAGTAGTTCTCCTAGCGCTAACTTAGCCGATAGAGCGGAACGTAAGGTACCAAAACATAGGAGCCGGGCAAACCCAACATTTGACCAAAGACATGATTCGGAGCTGATGCATATAATGCTATAAGTTCGGGGTGCCGCACTTGTGAAAGTGTTCGGACTTTTCACACCGCATTGTGGGGTACGTAAGCCCCTGGTGTATTGGCCGTACCAGAGTGTACGGTTGCAAGGCGTCATTAATGAACACACACACACACATACATATATAACAAGAATGCAATAATAGTCGTAATGTCATGCATTGTTTATTGAAAAATTGCGTTAAAGCAGAGTGATACAGATAGTGTGATAAGCAAAGAGTAGGACTATGTCCCTTCCAAGGGCGAGCTGAGGAATGATATGAAATCTGTAATCAACCTGGGAATTCCGTTGTATAACCGGCGGATCTCAGGTAGGGGGTCCCAAACTGTGCGTCTAGGCCGGATGGTAACAGGAGGCAGGGGACATGATGTTTTACCCAGGTTCGGGCCCTTTTGATGGAGGTAAAACCCTACGTCCTGCTTGATTAATATTGATGATATGGGTAGTACAAGAGTACATGTACCACGAGATCAGAGAGGCTAAACCCTAGAAGCTAGCCTATGGTATGATTGTATGTTATGGTTGTTGTCCTACGGACCTAAAACCCTTCGGTTTATATAGACACTGGAGAGGGTTAGGGTTACACAAGGTCGGTTAGAAAGGAGGAGATATCCATATCCGTATTGCCTAGCTTGCCTTCCACGCCAAGTAGAGTCCCATCCAGACACGAGACGAAGTCTTCAATCTTGTATCTTCATAGTCTAACAGTCCGGCCAATGGAGATAGTCCGGCTGTCTGGAGACCCCCTAATCCAGGACTCCCTCAATGGCCTTCTCTCCCAACCGGCTTATGAACCGGCTTAATGCCGCAATACGACCCGCCAGACGTTGCACATCATTGACACACGCCGGCTTAGCCAGAGAAGTGATGGCTTTGATCTTCTTCGGATTAGTTTCAATGCCCCTGTTAGACACCAAAAAACCCAAGAGCTTGCCTGCTGGCACACCAAAAACACACTTGGCCGGGTTAAGCATCATTTTATAAACCCGAAGATTATCAAAGGTTTCCTTCAAATCATCTATCAATGTATCTTTCTCTCTCGATTTCACCACAATATCATCCACATAAGCATGAACATTGCGCCCAATTTGATCATGAAGGCAATTTTGCACACATCTCTGATAAGTCGCCTGGCCACTCTTGATCCCAAAAGGCATAGACACATAGCAAAAGGTCCCAAAGGGAGTTATGAAAGCTGTTTTTGTTGGGGAATGTAGTGATTTCAAAATTTTCCTACGCACACGCAAGATCATGGTGATGCATAGCAACGAGAGGGGAGAGTGTTGTCTACGTACCCTCGTAGACCGGAAGCGGAAGCGTTAGCACAACGCGGTTGATGTAGTCGTACGTCTTCACGGCCCGACCGATCAAGCACCGAAACTACGGCACCTCCGATTTCTAGCACACGTTCAGCTCGATGACGATCCCCGGACTCCGATCCAGCAGAATGTCGGGGAAGAGTTCTGTCAGCACGACGGTGTGGTGACGATCTTGATGTTCTACCGTCGCAGGGCTTCGCCTAAGCACCACTACAATATTATCGAGGATTATGGTGGAGGAGGGCACCACACACGGTTAATATATCTCAAGGATCAATTGTTGTGTCTAGAGGTGCCCCCCTGCCCTCGTATATAAAGGAGCAAGGGGGAGGGGCGGCCGGCCAGGAGGAGGCGCGCTAGGGAGGAGTCCTACTCCGACTCCCTCCTTTCCTTGTCCAACTAGGAGAGGGGGAAGGAAGGGAAAGAGGAGAGAAAGGAAAGGGGGGGCGCCGCCCCTCCCTCCTTGTCCAATTCGGACTAGAGGGGGAGGGGGCGCGCAGCCTGCCCTGGCCGCCCCTCCTCTGCTCCACTTTGGGCCCATGAGGCCCATTAACCCCCTCGGTACTCCGTTTTATATCCGATAACTCCCGCAACCATTCCTGTGTCTGAATATAGTCGTCCAATATATCAATCTTTATGTCTCGACTATTTCGAGACTCCTCGTTATGTCCGTGATCACATCCAGAATTCTGAACAACCTTCGGAACATCAAAATATATAAACTCATAAAGAAACTGTCATCGTAACGTTAAGTGTGCGGACCCTACGGGTTCGAGAACAATGTAGACATGACCGAGACACGTCTCCGATCAATAACCAATAGCGGAACCTGGATGCTCATATTGGTTCCTACATATTCTACGAAGATCTTTTATCGGTCAGACAGCATAACAACATACGTTGTTCCCTTTGTCATCGGTATGTTACTTGCCCGAGATTTGATCGTCGGTATATCAATACCTAGTTCAATCTCGTTACCGGCAAGTCTCTTTACTCGTTCCGTAATACATCATCCCGCAACTAACTTATTAGTTGCAATGCTTGCAAGGCTTATGTGATGTGCATTACCGAGAGGGCCCAGAGATACCTCTCCGACAATCGGAGTGACAAATCCTAATCTCGAAATACGCCAACCCAACAAGTACCTTCGGAGGCACCTGTAGAGCACCTTTATAATCACCCAGTTATGTTGTGACGTTTGGTAGCACACAAAGTGTTCCTCCGGTAAACGGGAGTTGCATAATCTCATAGTCATAGGAACATGTATAAGTCATGAAGAAAGCAATAGCAACAAACTAAACGATCAAGTGCTAAGCTAACGAAATGAGTCAAGTCAATCACATCATTCTCCTAATGATGTGATCCCGTTAATCAAATGACAACTCATGTCTATGGTTAGGAAACATAACCATCTTTGATCAACGAGCTAGTCAAGTAGAGGCATACTAGTGACACTATGTTTGTCTATGTATTCACACATGTATTATGTTTCCGGTTAATACAATTCTAGCATGAATAATAAACATTTATCATGATATAAGGAAATAAATAATAACTTTATTATTGCCTCTAGGGCATATTTCCTTCAGTCTCCCACTTGCACTAGAGTCAATAATCTAGATTACACAGTAATGATTCTAACACCCATGGAGCCTTGGTGTTGATCATGTTTTGCTTGTGGAAGAGGCTTGGTCAGCGGGTCTGCAACATTTAGATCCGTATGTATCTTGCAAATTTCTATGTCTCCCACTTGGACTAAATCCCGAATGGAATTGAAGCGTCTCTTGATGTGCTTGGTTCTCTTGTGAAATCTGGATTCCTTTGCCAAGGCAATTGCACCAGTATTGTCACAAAAGATTTTCATTGGACCCGATGCACTAGGTATGACACCTAGATCGGATATGAACTCCTTGATCCAGACTCCTTCATTTGCTGCTTCTGAAGCAGCTATGTACTCTGCTTCAGATGTAGATCCCGCCCCGACGCTTTGTTTAGAACTGCACCAACTGACAGCTCCACCATTCAGTAAAAACACGTATCCGGTTTGCGATTTAGAATCGTGCGGATCAGTGTCAAAGCTTGCATCAACGTAACCATTTACGATGAGCTCTTTGTCACCTCCATATACGAGAAACATATCCTTAGTCCTTTTCAGGTATTTCAGGATGTTCTTGACCGCTGTCCAGTGATCCACTCCTGGATTACTTTGGTACCTCCCTGCTAGACTTATAGCAAGGCACACATCAGGTCTGGTACACAGCATTGCATACATGATAGAGCCTATGGCTGAAGCATAGGGAACATCTTTCATTTTCTCTCTATCTTCTGTGGTGGTCGGACATTGAGTCTTACTCAACTTCACACCTTGTAACACAGGCAAGAACCCTTTCTTTGCTTGATCCATTTTGAACTTCTTCAAAACCTTGTCAAGGTATGTGCTTTGTGAAAGTCCAATTAAGCGTCTTGATCTATCTCTATAGATCTTAATGCCCAATATGTAAGCACCTTCACCGAGGTCTTTCATTGAAAAACTCTTATTCAAGTAT
This sequence comes from Triticum urartu, assembly GCF_056163025.1. Taxonomy (NCBI): domain Eukaryota; kingdom Viridiplantae; phylum Streptophyta; class Magnoliopsida; order Poales; family Poaceae; genus Triticum; species Triticum urartu. The sequence continues at coordinate 443,708,225 of NC_141873.1, read as the reverse complement.
CCCTTTATGCTATCTAGAAATTCTATATCATTTCCAATCAATAATATGTCATCCACATATAATATCAGAAATGCTACAGAGCTCCCACTCACTTTCTTGTAAATACAGGCTTCTCCAAAAGTCTGTACAAAACCAAATGCTTTGATCACACTATCAAAGCATTTATTCCAACTCCGAGAGGCTTGCACCAGTCCATAAATGGATCGCTGGAGCTTGCACACTTTGTTAGCTCCCTTTGGATCGACAAAACCTTCTGGTTGCATCATATACAACTCTTTTTCCAGAAATCCATTCAGGAATGCAGTTTTGACATCCATTTGCCAAATTTCATAATCATAAAATGCGGCAATTGCTAACATGATTCGGACAGACTTAAGCATCGCTACGGGTGAGAAGGTCTCATCGTAGTCAATCCCTTGAACTTGTCGAAAACCTTTTGCAACAAGTCGAGCTTTATAGACAGTAACATTACCGTCAGCGTCAGTCTTCTTCTTGAAGATCCATTTATTCTCAATTGCTTGTCGATCAACGAGCAAGTCAACCAAAGTCCACACTTTGTTCTCATACATGGATCCCATCTCAGATTTCATGGCTTCTAGCCATTTTGCGGAATCTGGGCTCACCATCGCTTCTTCATAGTTCGTAGGTTCATCATGATCTAGTAGCATGACTTCTAGAACAGGATTACCGTACCACTCTGGTGCGGATCTTACTCTGGTTGATCTACGAGGTTCAGTAGTAGCTTGATCTGAAGTTTCATGATCAATATCATTAGATTCCTCACTAATTGGTGTAGGTGTCACAGAAACCGGTTTCCGTGATGTACTACTTTCCAATATGGGAGTAGGTACAGTTACCTCATCAAGTTCTACTTTTCTCCCACTCACTTCTTTCGAGAGAAACTCCTTCTCTAGAAAAACTCCGAATTTAGCAACAAAAGTCTTGCCTTCGGATATGTGATAGAAGGTGTACCCAACAATCTCCTTTGGGTATCCTATGAAGACACATTTCTCCGATTTGGGTTCGAGCTTATCAGGTTGAACCTTTTTCACATAAGCATCGCAGCCCCAAACTTTTAGAAACGACAACTTTGGTTTCTTGCCAAACCACAGTTTATAAGGCGTTGTCTCAACGGATTTCGATGGTGTCCTATTTAACGTGAATGCAGCCGTCTCTAAAGCATAACCCCAAAACGATAATAGTAAATCAGTAAGAGACATCATAGATCGCACCATATCTAATAAAGTACGATTACGACGTTCGGACACACCATTACGCTGTGGTGTTCCGGGTGGCGTGAGTTGCGAAACTATTCCGCATTGTTTCAAATGTAGACCAAACTCGTAACTCAAATATTCTCCTCCACGATTAGATCGTAGAAACTTTATTTTCTTGTTACGATGATTTTCAACTTCACTCTGAAATTCTTTGAACTTTTCAAATGTTTCAGACTTATGTTTCATTAATTAGATATACCCATATCTGCTTAAATCATCTGTGAAGGTGAGAAAATAACGATATCCGCCACGAGCCTCAACATTCATTGGACCACATACATCTATATGTATGATTTCCAATAAATCTGTTGCTCTCTCCATAGTACCGGAGAATGGCGTTTTAGTCATCTTACCCATGAGGCACGGTTCGCAAGTACCAAGTGATTCATAATCAAGTGGTTCCAAAAGTCCATCAGTATGGAGTTTCTTCATGCGCTTTACACCGATATGACCTAAACGGCAGTGCCACAAATAAGTTGCACTATCATTATCAACTCTGCATCTTTTGATTTCAACATTATGAATATGTGTGTCACTACTATCGAGATTCATCAAAAATAGACCACTCTTCAAGGGTGCATGACCATAAAAGATATTACTCATATAAATAGAACAACCATTATTCTCTGATTTAAATGAATACCCGTCTCGCATCCAACAAGATCCAGATATAATGTTCATGCTCAACGCTGGCACCAAATAACAATTATTTAGGTCTAATGCTAATCCCGAAGGTAGATGTAGAGGTAGCGTGCCGACCGCGATCACATCGACTTTGGAACCATTTCCCACGCGCATCATCACCTCGTCCTTAGCCAATCTTCGCTTAATCCGTAGCCCCTGTTTCGAGTTGCAAATGTTAGCAACAGAACCAGTATCAAATACCCAGGTTCTACTGCGAGCATTAGTAAGGTACACATCAATAACATGTATATCACATATACCTTTGTTCACTTTGCCATCCTTCTTATCCGCCAAATACTTGGGGCAGTTTCGCTTCCAGTGACCAGTCTGCTTGCAGTAGAAGCACTCAGTCTCAGGCTTAGGTCCAGACTTGGGTTTCTTCTCCTGAGCAGCAACTTGTTTGCTGTTCTTCTTGAAGTTCCCTTTCTTCTTCCCTTTGTCCTTTTTTTTGAAACTGGTGGTCTTATTGACCATCAACATTTGATGCTCCTTCTTGATTTCTACCTCCGTGGCTTTTAGCATTGCGAAGAGCTCAGGAATAGTCTTATTCATCCCTTGCATATTATAGTTCATCACGAAGCTTTTGTAGCTTGGTGGCAGTGATTGAAGAACTCTGTCAATGACACTATCAACAGGAAGATTAACCCCCAGTTGAGTCAAGTGATTATGATACCCAGACATTTTGAGTATATGTTCACTGACAGAACCATTCTCCTCCATCTTGCAGCTATAGAACTTATTGGAGACTTCATATCTCTCAATCCGGGCATTTTCTTGAAATATTAACTTCAACTCCTGGAACATCTCATATGCTCCATGATGTTCAAAACGTCGTTGAAGACCCGGTTCTAAGCCGTAAAGCATGGCACACTGAACTATCGAGTAGTCATCAGCTTTGCTCTGCCAGACGTTCATAACATCTGGTGTTGCTCCTGCAGCAGGCTTGGCACTTAGCGGTGCTTCCAGGACATAATTCTTCTGTGCAGCAATGAGGATAATCCTCAAGTTACGGACCCAGTTTGTGTAATTGCCACCATCATCTTTCAACTTTGTTTTCTCAAGGAACGCATTAAAATTCAACGGAACAACAGCACGAGCCATCTATCTACTATCAAACATAGACAAGCAAGATACTATCAGGTACTAAGTTCATGATAAATTTAAGTTCAATTAATCATATTACTTAAGAACTCCCACTTAGAAAGATATCCCTCTAATCCTCTAAGTGATCACGTGATCCAAATCAACTAAACCCTGTCCGATCATCACGTGAGATGGAGTAGTATCAATGGTGAACATCAATATGTTGATCATATCTACTATATGATTCACGCTCGACCTTTCGGTCTCCGTGTTCCGAGGCCATATCTGTTATATGATAGGCTCGTCAAGTTAAACCTGAGTATTCCGCGTGTGCAACTGTTTTGCACCCGTTGTATTTGAACGTACAGCCTATCACACCCGATCATCACGTGGTGTCTTAGCACGAAGAACTTTCGCAACGGTGCATACTCAGGGAGAACACTTATACTTTGACAATTTAGTGAGGGATCATCTTATAATGCTACCGTCAATCAAAGCAAGATAACATGCATAAAAGATAAACATCATATGCAATCAATATAAGTGATATGATATGGCCATCATCATCTTGTGCTTGTGATCTCCATCTTCGAAGCACCGTCATGATCACCATCGTCACCGGCGCGACACCTTGATCACCATCGTAGCATCGTTGTCGTCTCGCCAATCTTATGCTTCCACGACTATCACTACCGCTTAGTGATAAAGTAAAGCATTACAACGCAATTGCATTGCATACAATAAGGCGACAACCATCTGGCTCCTGCCAGTTGCCGATAACTCGGTTACAAAACATGATCATCTCATACAATAAAATTTAGCGTCATGTCTTGACCATATCACATCACAACATGCCCTGCAAAAACAAGTTAGACGTCCTCTACTTTGTTGTTGAAAGTTTTACGTGGCTGCTACGGGCTTAGCAAGAACCGTTCTTACCTAAGCATCAAAACCACAACGATAGTTTGTCAAGTTGGTGCTGTTTTAACATTTGCAAGGACCGGGCGTAGCCACACTTAGTTCAACTAAAGTTGGAGAAACTGACACCCACCAGCCACCTGTGTGCAAAGCACGTCGGTAGAACCAGTCTCGCGTAAGCGTACGCGTAATGTCGGTCCAGGCCGCTTCATCCAACAATACCGCCGAACCAAAGTATGACATGCTGGTAAGCAGTATGACTTATATCGCCCACAACTCACTTGTGTTCTACTCGTGCACAACATCAACGCATAAAACCTAGGCTCGGATGCCACTGTTGGGGAACGTAGTAATTTCAAAAATTTCCTACGCACACGCAAGATCATGGTGATGCATAGCAACGAAAGGGGAGAGTGTTGTCTACGTATCCTTGTAGACCGGAAGCGGAAGCGTTAGCACAACGTGGTTGATGTAGTCGTACGTCTTCACGGCCCGACCGATCAAGCATCGAAACTATGGCACCTCCGAGTTCTAGCACACGTTCAGCTCGATGACGATCCCCAGACTCTGATCCAGCAGAATGTCGGGGAAGAGTTCCTCAGCACGATGGCGTGGTGACGATCTTGATGTTCTACCGTTGCAGGGCTACGCCTAAGCACCGCTACAATATTATCGAGGATTATGGTGGAGGAGGGCACCGCACACGGCTAATAGATCTCAAGGATCAATTGTTGTGTCTAGAGGTGCCCCCTGCCCCCGTATATAAAGGAGCAAGGGGGAGGGGCGGCCGGCCAGGAGGAGGCGCGCCAGGGAGGAGTCCTACTCCTACCGGGAGTAGGACTCCCTCCTTTCCTTGTCCAACTAGGAGAGGGGGAAGGAAGGGAGAGAGGAGAGAAAGGAAAGGGGGGCGCCGCCCCTCCCTCCTTGTCCAATTCGGACTAGAGGGGGAGGGGGCGCGCAGCCTGCCCTGGCCGCCCCTCCTCTGCTCCACTTTGGGCCCATGAGGCCCATTAACCCCCGGGGGGGTCCAGTAACCCCCGGTACTCCGTTTTATATCCGATAACTCCCGCAACCATTCCTGTGTCTGAATATAGTCGTCCAATATATCAATCTTTATGTCTCGACTATTTCGGGACTCCTCGTTATGTCCGTGATCACATCCGGAATTCCGAACAACCTTCGGTACATCAAAATATATAAACTCATAATGAAACTGTCATCGTAACGCTAAGCGTGCGGACCCTACGGGTTCGAGAACAATGTAGACATGACCGAGACACGTCTCTGATCAATAACCAATAGCGGAACCTGGATGCTCATATTGGTTCCTACATATTCTACGAAGATCTTTTATCGGTCAGACAGCATAACAACATACGTTGTTCCCTTTGTCATCGGTATGTTACTTGCCCGAGATTTGATCGTCGGTATCTCAATACCTAGTTCAATCTCGTTACTGGCAAGTCTCTTTACTCGTTCCGTAATACATCATCCCGCAACTAACTTATTAGTTGCAATGCTTGCAAGGCTTATGTGATGTGCATTACCGAGAGGGCCCAGAGATACCTCTCCGACAATCGGAGTGACAAATCCTAATCTTGAAATACGCCAACCCAACAAGTACCTTCGGAGACACCTGTAGAGCACCTTTATAATCACCCAGTTACGTTGTGACGTTTGGTAGCACACAAAGTGTTCCTCCGGTAAACGGGAGTTGCATAATCTCATAGTCATAGGAACATGTATAAGTCATGAAGAAAGCAATAGCAACAAACTAAACGATCAAGTGCTAAGCTAACGAAATGAGTCAAGTCAATCACATCATTCTCCTAATGATGTGATCCCGTTAATCAAATGACAACTCATGTCTATGGTTAGGAAACATAACCATCTTTGATCAACGAGCTAGTCAAGTAGAGGCATACTAGTGACACTATGTTTGTCTATGTATTCACACATGTATTATGTTTCCGGTTAATACAATTCTAGCATGAATAATAAACATTTATCATGATATAAGGAAATAAATAATAACTTTATTATTGCCTCTAGGGCATATTTCCTTTAGTTTTCTCCTGGTCCTTAACTGCCATCTTGACATGATGATAGCCAGAATAAGCATCCAAAAACTCAAATGCTCACAACCCTCTGTAGCATCGATGATCTGATCAATACGAGGGAGAGCAAAAGGATTAGCCGGACAAGCCTTGTTTAAATCCGTGTAGTCCACACACATATGCCAAGTGCCGTTCTTCTTAAGTACCAGCACCGGGTTAGCCAACCACTCAGGATGGAAAACTTTGATGATAAACCCAGCTGCCAAGAGCCGGACCACTTCCTCTCCAATGGCCTTCCGCCTCTCCTCGTTAAACCGACGAAGAAACTGCTTAACCGACTTAAATTTTGGATCAATCTTAAGAGTGTGCTCAGCAAGTTCTCTCGGTACACCCGGCATGTCTGAAGGTTTCCATGCAAAGATGTCCCGGTTCTCATGGATGAACTCGATGAGCGTGCTTTCCTATTTCGGATCCATATTGGCACTGATACTGAACTGCTTCGACGAATCGCCAGGAACAAAATCAACCATCTTGATATCGTCTGCCGATTTAAACTTTAAGACCGGATCATGCTCTGTAGTTGGCTTTTTCAAAGATGTCATATCTGCCGAATCAACATTGTCCTTATAGAATTTTAACTCCTCCGTTGCACAAACCGACGCAACATAAGCCGCATCACCTTCTTCGCATTCTAGGGCTATCTTACGGCTCCCATGCACTGTGATGGTCCCCTTATAACCCGACATCTTGAGCTGCAGATAAACATAACAAGGCTGTGCCATGAACTTGGCATAAGCCGGCCGTCCAAACAGAGCATGATATGGGTTGTGGATCTTGACTACTTCAATGGTCAATGTATCTGACCTAGATTCATGATCATCTCCAAAAGCAACTTCTAGAGCTATCTTACCAACTGGGTACGCTGACTTACCAGGCACCACGCCATGGAAAACAGTGTTTGATGGCTTAAGATTTTTATCAGTCAACCCCATGCGATGGAAAGTTTCATAATAAAGGATATTTATGCTGCTCCCTCCGTCCATGAGTACCTTGGTAAACTTATACCCTCCAACCTGAGGTGCAACCACCAAAGCCAAGTGACCCGAATTATCAACCCGGGGCGGGTGATCTTCCTGACTTCACACAATGGGCTGCTCAAACCAGCGCAAGTAATGGGGAACCGCCGGCTCAACGGCATTGACTGCCCTTTTATGAAGCTTCTGGTCACGCTAACATAAGCTAGTGGTGAAGACATGATATTGTCCACTATTCAACTGCTTCGGATTGCTCTGATAACCAGACTGTTGCTGTTGTTGACTCCCCTGACTACTCTGCTAAGTGTAACCACCCTGGTTGCCGTGATTACCTTGATTTCCTTAGAATCCAGAGTTAGAGCCGCCACCGCCATAACCCGGTCCGCGAAAGCCGGATCCTGAACCGCCACCTGACACATGACTATCTTGAAAAAGATTGGAATTCTTGTACTCCTTCATAATGTAACAATCTTTCCATAGGTGCCCGGACGGTCTTTCTCGCGTACCATGTCTTGGGCAGGGCTGATTTAACATCTGTTCAAGATTGATACCGGATCCTCCAGTTTGTGGGGGCGGTTTACCCTTACGACGCTGACCATTATTCTATGCATTGGTGTTAGCCATAAAGTCAAAACTATTATCAGCTCTGCGCTTACCGTTGCCTCCCTGGTTTGCCGGGTTATGCTGCTGCCCCTTGGTGTTGCTGCTCTTCTTTCCATTTCCCGGCTTTTTGTCATCAGACTCGAGGTCCTTGGTACCATCAGAGTCAGCATACTTAACCAGAGCCGCCATCAGTGTCCCCATGTCATTGCAATGGCATTTCAGCCACCCTAATTTTTGTTTTAGGGGCGTGAAACGGAAATTGTTCTCCAACATCAACACTGCTGAGTCGGCATTGATGCGATTCGAGGAGTGCAGGATTGTTGAGACCCGGCGCACCCAATGGGTTGTCGATTCACCTTCTTCTTGGACACAGGAGGCTAAATCCACAATTGACATGGGCTGCTTACATGTGTCCTTCAAATTATGGATAAACCGGGCTTTTAACTCGGCCCATGACCCAATGGAATTGGTAGGGAGCCCCTTCAACCAAGTGCGGGCCGTTCCTTCCAACATCAGGGGGAAATATTTAGCACACGCAGCATCACTGACATCTAGCAATTCCATGGCCATCTCATAACTCTCAATCCACGCCTTAGGAGGTAAATCGGCCGTATAGTTAAGCACCTTGCGATGACCCTTGAAATCCTTTGGCAAACGCTCATTACGTAGATCCGGTACTAAGCATGGCACGCCCAAATTTCTAAAGGTTACCCCTGGCTCCACACAAGTGGTTAGATGAACCGGAGTATGCTGACGAGCCGCATACTGAGCCGCCAACTCGTCCTCTCGACGCTCTCTACCTTGATCCACTACATTCTGAGCATCAGCGCCACCGCCTGCCGGGTTATGTCCACGAGGCGGGTTATGGTTCCGTCCACTACTTGATACAGCCGGCTCATCAATATTTCTGCTGTAACTTCGGCTCGGGCGAGGGGTGGAATGAATCCTGTCACGACTGTAAGAATAAGCCTGCCGCTGAGTCAGTGTTGTCTAAAGAAGCTCTCTAGCCCTCTGTGTTTCGACCGCTGTCGACGACTCACCATCTACCGGGAGAGCCGCCAATTGTGATGCCGCAGCGATCATGTTATCCAAAGGGTTAGAATAATGACCCGATGGCGTCGGCACATGCTGCGGCGGGTTATTGTTCTGATGAGGTGAGTCCGTCGTGCGTGGCTAAACCGGCATACCCGTCCCGGGTGCTTCGACCCAGTTTACTACTGCCGGGTTACTAGTTCCTGCTCCTGGCGTGTTAAAGAGATTTCTTGCCTCATAAACTAATGGCAGACGAGTCTGATGCTTCCTCCTCATGACTTCGTTTGAAGCGTTCTAATCTAGCATGAGCCGGTAAGACTATGACTGAATTCTTTGTGCCTGAGCATCCAAAGCAGCCCGCTCCTCGGCCATCCTAGCGTTTTCTACGTTTAGCTCCTCCTTGGCCTATGTTATCTCATCACGTAACTTTACGACCGCCGCATTATACTGATCTTGCTCCGCTGGGTTAAACACCGCTGTTAACAGCGCTGTCAGCTTATCCAGTAAGTCGGTTAAGACCTGAGCCAGCGGGCGCTCAGGGCCTCCTGCCCCGGCAGCCGCTGCCGCTGCTGACCCGGAAATCAGCTCTGCCACAATCGATGAGTGTTTCATGGGCTGTGTACCGGCCATGAAAATTGCAACCCGGTTCGGCGGCTCATAGGGGTCCGGAATACTGCCGCCATCGGAACAGCCCCCAAGCCGGCCATCTTGCAGTTGATACAATGACTCGGTCTCGCCGGTGGATGACTCGCCATCAGAGTAAACAACGGTCTCACCACTAGACGCCGATCTATCCTCAGATTCCGCTCCATGGATAAATCCCACGAAGGCACGATTCACGATGGGCCAAACCCGGGCGGGTCTCGCATGCTGAGCCATCTCGATGATGTCGGTGCAGATGTCCGGCTCAGAGCCCGGTTCACCAGTCTTGCCTATGAAGACGTGAATTCCGCCGAAGGGGGCCCGGTACCCATACTCAATTGAGTCGGCCTCGGGGCCCCAGCCCGCGTCATCGATGTAGAGCTTGCCGAGGCGACTCTTGCTCATCCGGCCCACGGCGTATCCCTTGATCCTTTCGAAGTTGCCCTCTAAGAACTTGAAACCATCGTGCGATAGCCCCACGGTGGGCGCCAACTGTCGTGGAATTGTCATGGCAGATGTCCTAGTGTGAGGATTTAGTCGTGGAGCCATCGCAATGAGGTTAGCTTAAAGGGGTTAATCAGGATAAAGGACACGAGGAGTTTATACTATTTCGGCCCCTTACGGTGAAGGTAAAAGCCTAATCCAGTTTGAGGTGGTATTGCTAGGGTTTCGATGAGCAGGGAGCGAATACGCTTAACCTGGCTCTCGATCTATTGTTTCTTGTCCTAAGCCACCGCTGGGTCGTCCCCTTATATACACGGGTTGACGCCCTACGGCTTACAGAGTCCCGACCGGCTTAACAATGTATCCGGCTCGGTGACTGATATGTCTCCAATGTATCTATAATTTTTGATTGTTCCATGCTATTATATTATCAACCTTGGATGTTTTATATGCATTTATATGCTATTTTATATGATTTTTGGGACTAACCTATTAACCTAGAGCCCAATGCCAGTTTCTATTTTTTCCTTGTTTTTGAGTTTTACAGAAAAGGAATACCAAACGGAGTCCAATTGAGGTGCCAATTTTTGACGATTTTTTATGGACCAAAAGAAGACCCCAGAGTAAAAGAGTTGGGCCAAAAGAGTCCCGGGCCGTCCACGAGGGTGCCCCCCCCCCAGGCGCGTGGGTCTACTCGTGGACGACTCGGGCACCTCCTTGACGTGAGACCGACGCCAAAAATTCTTATAAATACATAAACCTCCAGAAAATAACCTAGATCAGGAGTTCCGCTGCCAGAAGCCTCCGTAGCCACCGAAAACAAATCTAGATCTGTTCCGGCACCCTGCCGGAGGGGGGAATCCCTCTCCGGTGGCCGTCTTCATCATCCCGGTGCTATCCATGACGAGGAGGGAGTAGTTCACCCTCGGGGCTGAGGGTATGTGCCAGTAGCTATGTGTTTGATCTCTCTCTTTCTCTCATGTTCTTGAGTCGGCACGATCTTGATGTATCACGAGCTTTGCTATTATATTTTGATCTTATGATGTTTCCCCCCTCTACTCTCTTGTGATGAATTGAGTTTTCCCTTTGAAGTTATCTTATCGGATTGAGTCTTTAAGGATTTGAGGACACTTGATGTATGTATTGCATGTGCTTATCAATGGTAACAATGGGATATCATGTGATCCACTTGATGTATGTTTTGGTGATCAACTTGTGAGCTTCGTGACGTCATGAACTTATGCATAGGGGTTGGCACACATTTTCGTCTTGACTCTCAGGTAGAAACTTTGGGGCACTCTTTGAAGTTCTTTGTGTTGGTTGAATAGATGAATCTGAGATTGTGTGATGCATATCATATAATCATACCCACGGATACTTGAGGTGACATTGGAATATCTAGGTGACATTAGGGTTTTGGTTGATTTGTGTCTTAAGGTGTTATTTTACTACGAACTCTAGGGATATTTGTGACACTTATAGGGATAGCCCAATGGATTGATCGGAAAGAATAACTTTGAGGTGGTTTTGTACCCTACAATAATCTCTTTATTTGTTCTCCACCATTAGTGACTTTGGAGTGACTCTTTGTCGTATGTTGAGGGATAGTTATATGATCCAATTATGTTATTATTGTTGAGAGAACTTGCACTAGTGAAAGTATGAACCCTAGGCCTTGTTTCCTAGCATTGCAATACCGTTTGTGCTCACTTTTACCACTTGCTACCTTGCTGTTTTTATATTTTCAGATTACAAAAACCATTATCTACTATCCATATTGCACTTGTATCACCATCTCTTCGCCGAACTAGTGCACCTATACAATTTACCATTGTATTGGATGTGTTGGGGACACAAGAGACTCTTTGTTATTTGGTTGCAGGGTTGCTTGAGAGAGACCATCTTCATCCTACGCCTCCCACGGATTGATAAACCTTAGGTCATCCACTTGAGGGGAATTTGCTACTGTCCTACAAACCTCTGCACTTGGAGGCCCAACAACGTCTACAAGAAGAAGGTTGTGTAGTGGACATCAAGCTCTTTTCTGACGCCGTTGCCGGGGAGTTTAGCTCTTGAAGGTCTTTAGATCTTGCAATCGAATCTTTTAGTTTCTTGTTTTATCACTAGTTTAGTCTATAAAAGAAAACTACAAAAAATGGAATTAAGGGTATCTCATATGCTTCATCTTTTTAATATCTTTCATGAAAATAAGATTCCGATAATTGTGCCAAAATGCTAGAAGAAGAATGTATTAAAATGTTTGGCACTAATTCTTTCAATGATGAGCATGATTGCACTATTGTTAGTATGAATTCTTTGAATATCCATGATGCTAATGATATGTAAAGCCACAAGCTTGGGATGCTATGTTTGCTGAAGATGATATTTTTTGTCCCCCAAGTTTTGATGAGCAAATTTATTTTGATGATATCATGCCTCCTATTTATGATGATTATATTGATGAAAGTGGGTTTGGAAGAGTGTCAACTTTAGTAAGTAATGATCCCACTATTTTGGAGGGTCTTGAATCTTATTGTGATAATTATGAAAGTGGGTTTGGAGAGGTCATGACTTTAGTTAATGTTAATCCCACTATTTTGGAAGAGTGTCAACTTTGCATACTTGTAGATCATGAAAATAATGCTCTATGTGATGGTTATATTGTTGAATTCATTCATGATGCTACTGAAATTATTATGAGCGAGGACCATATGCTTCTATGTATCTCAATAATATCAAGTTTCCTCTCTACGTGTTGAAAATCTTGAAGTTATCCTGGTTTTACCTTCCTATGCAAGCTGATTCTTGTTCCCACAAGTTGTTTGCTCACAAAATCCCTATGCATAGGAAGTGGGTTGGACTTAAATGTGCTAGTCATATTCTTCATGATGCTCTATTTATGTTTCAGTTCTTATCTTTTATGTGAGCATCATCAAAATCATCATGCCTAGCTAGGGGCGTTAAACAATAGCGCTTGTTGGGAGGCAACCCAATTGTATTTTTGTTCTTTGCTTTTTGCTCCTGTTTAGTAATAAATAATTCATATAGACTCTGTTTAGATGTGGTTTTATGTTTTAATTAGTGTTTGTGCCAAGTAGAATCTTTGGGAAGACTTGGGTGAAGTCTTTGCGATCTTGCTGTAAAAAACAGAAACTTTTGCGCTCACGAGATTAGCTGCCATTTTTTTTACTGGAGAGTGCGTTTAGGTTGATTCTTTTTGCAGATGATTAATAGACAAATTCCTCACGTCCACCAACTTATTTAGAATTTTTTGTGTTCCAGAAGTACACGTTTGATACAGATTACTACAGAATGTTCTATTTTTGACAGATTCTGTTTTGTATGTGTTGTTTTCTTATTTTGATGAATCAGAGAAGTTGGAATACAGTAGATATTACACCAATATGAATTTAGAATGAGTTCACAACAGTACCTAAGTGGTGATTGGGTAAAGATTCGATGGACTATGAAATAAGGAGTGGCAAGAGCCTAAGCTTGGGGATGCCCAAGGCACCCCATGGTAATATTTCAAGGACAACCAAGAGCATAAGCTTGGGGATGCCCCGGATGGCATCCCCTCTTTCGTCTTCGTTCATCGGTAACTTTACTCGAGGCTATATTTTTATTCACCACATGATATGTGTTTTGCCTGAAGCGTCATTTTATTTTATTTTGTTTTGCTTGCTATTTGAATAAAATACCAAGATCTGAAATTATTAAATGTTAGAGAGTCTTCACATAGTTGCATAATTATTCGACTACTCATTGATCTTCACTTATATCTTTTAGAGTAGTTTGTCATTTTCTCTAGTGCTTCACTTATATCCTTTTAGAGCACGGCGGTGGTTTTATTTTGAAGAAATAGATGAACTCTCGTGCTTCACTTATATCATTTTGAGAGTCTCTAAACAACATGGTAGTTTGCTTTGGTTATGAATTTAGTCCTAATATGATAGACATCCAAGAGGTATATAATAAAAACTTTCATATAGAGTACATTGAATACTATGAGAAGTTTGATACTTGATAATTGTTTTGAGATATAAAGGTGGTAATATTAGAGTTGTGCTAGTTGAGTAATTGTGAAATTGAGAAATACTTGCACTACTAGGGAAAAGCCTAGCAGCAGCGCGGGTTTTGGGTGTATCAGTAGCGCGGGTGCCCGCGCTACTAATATGGCGTCACAGCTAACTTGTAGCAGTAGCGCATGTTGACACACGCTACTGCTATACATGGTTAGCTGTAGCATGCGTTGTAGACAACGCTACTGCTAATTATCTGTAGCGGGTCTTGTACCCCGCGCTACTGCTATTGCTTTCAAAAACAGAAAAAATATCGATCCCGTGCGTGTTGTCAATGGCAGTAGTGGTTCGATCTAGCAACGATTGGCGTCACCGGAGGCATGAACGGATAGCGGAAGACCAGATCCGGTGGTGGCTATTGGAGAGGGCCCGTTTCTATGGCAGAGCCATGCCGCAGCATGGGGCTCCTCTTCCCGACCATGCCAGATAGCTCTGGGTCGTCAATGGCGACGACCTGCATGGGCATGGGCATGGACATGGGAGGGTGAGTCAAACCAGAGGGAGAGAGAGAAAAGGAAAACTGAGGAAGAGAGGATGGTAATGGAGGGAGCAGCGGAGCTATTCACCGGTGGTGAGGTGCTCCGGTGTGGTGGCGCGGGGCGGCGGCCTCCTAGACGTCGGTGGAAGACCGGCGAGCTCCTAGACGGCGGTGGCGCGAGGCGGCGGCCTCTTTCGGCGCCACGGAGGAGGAAGGGCGCATGGGCAAGAGGTCCATGTGAGAGCGTATGAAAAGTGAGAGGAGAGAGTGGCAGAAGAGAGGAGGGATTTGGGGGAGGAGATGGGGATTCGGCCGAGGATATGGCGACTTCACCTACCTCTTACTTAGTAGTAACGCGGGTTTATACCCCTCGCTACTACTATGGCATGTCTCGCGGGACACGGTAGAGACCGCTTAGTAGTAGCGAGGGTTAAAAACCCGCGCTACTACTATCAACTTAGCAGTAGCGAGGGGTAAAAACCCGCGCTACTAGTAAGTAGCAGTAGCGAGGGGTATAAACCCTCGCTACTAGTAAGCGTCTGCCTATAAGCTTTTCCCTAGTAGTGTTGTGTTGAGGTTGGCAAGTCCCGTAGCATGCACGTATGGTAAACGTTGTGTGACAAATTTGAAGCATGGGGTGTTCTTTGATTGCTTTCCTTATGACTGGCGGTCGGGGACGAGCGATGGTCTTTTCCTACAAATCTATCCCCCTAGGGGCATGCGTAGTAGTACTTTGCTTTGAGGGCAAATAAACTTTTGCAATAAGTATATGAGTTCTTTATGACTAATGTGAGTCCATGGATATTACGCACTCTCACCCTTCCATCATTGCGAGCCTCTTCGGTACCGTGCATTGCCCTCTCTCGCCTAGAGAGTTGGTGCAAACTTTGCCGGTGCATCCAAACCCCGTGATACGATACGCTCTACCACACATAAACCTCCTTATATCTTCCTCAAAACAACCACCATACCTACCTATTATGGCATTTCCATAGCCATTCCGAGATATATTGCCATGCAACTTTCCACCGTTCTGTTTATTATGACACGCATCATCATTGTCATATTTCCTTGCATGATCATGTAGTTGACATTGTATTTGTGGCAAAGCCACCATGCTTAATTTTTCATACATGTCACTCTTGATTCATCGCATATCCCAGTACACCGCCGGAGGCATTCACATAGAGTCATATTTTGTTCTAAGTATCGAGTTGTAATTCTTGAGTTGTAAGTAAATAAAAGTGTGATGATCATCATTAGAGCATTGTCCCATGTGAGGAAAGGACGATGGAAACTATGATTCCCCCACAAGTCGGGATGAGACTCCGAACGAATAAAAAATAGGGGAAAGAAAAAAAAGAGACCAAGAAAAAAGAAAAAAGAGAAGGCCCCCCCAAAAAAGGAGAGAAAAAGAGAGAAGGGACAATGTTACTATCCTTTTTCCACACTTGTGCTTCAAAGTAGCACCATGATCTTCATGATAGAGAGTCTCTTATGTTGTCACTTTCATATACTAGTGGGAATTTTTCATTATAGAACTTGGCTTGTACTCCCTCTGTTTCAAATTACTCGTCGTGGTTTTAGTTCAAATTTTAACTAAAACCATGACAAGTAATTTGGAACGGAGGGAGTATATTCCAATGACGGGCTTCCTCAAAATGCCCAAGGTCTTCGTGAGCAAGCAAGTTGGATGCACACCCACTTAGTTTCTTTTGATGAGCTTTCATATATTTATAGCTCTAGTGCATCTGTTGCATGGCAATCCCTACTCCTCGCATTGACATCAATTGATGGGCATCTCCATAGCCTGTTGATTAGCCGCGTCAATGTGAGACTTTCTTCCTTTTTGTCTTCTCACATAACCCCTATCATCATACTCTATTCCACCCATAGTGCTATGTCCATGGCTTGCACTCATGTATTGCGTAAGGGTTGAAAAGGCTGAAGCGCATTAAAAAGTATGAACCAATTACTCGGCTTGTCATCGGGGTTGTGCATGATGGGAGCATTTTGTGTGACAAAAATGAAGCATGGCCAAACTATATGATTTCGTAGGGATGAACTTTCTTTGGCCATGTTATTTTGAGAAGACATAACTGCTTAGTTAGTATGCTTGAAGTATTATTATTTTTATGTCAATATTAAACTTTTGTATTGAATCTTATGGATCTGAATATTCTTGCTACAATAAAGAGAATTACATGGATAAATATGTTACGTAGCATTCCACATCAAAAATTCTATTTTTATCATTTACCTACTCGAGGACGGGCGGGAATTAAGCTTGGGGGTGCTTGATACGTCTACAACGTATCTATAATTTTTGATTGTTCCATGCTATTATATTATCAACCTTGGATGTTTTATATGCATTTATATTCTATTTTATATGATTTTTGGGACTAACCTATTAACATGGAGCCTAGTGCCAGTTTCAGTTTTTCCTTGTTTTTGAGTTTTACAGAAAAGGAATACCAAACGGAGTCCAATTGACGTGCCAATTTTTGATGATTTTTTATGGACCAAAAGAAGACCACGGAGTAAAAGAGTTGGGCCAGAAGAGTCCCGGGACGTCCACGAGGGTGGGGGCGCGCCCACCCCCCGGGCGCATGGGCCTACCTCGTGGACGACTCGGGCACCTCCTTGACGTGAGACCAACGCCAAAAAATCCTATGAATACATAAACCTCCAGAAAATAATCTAGATCGGGAGTTCCGCCGCCAGAAGCCTCCGTAGCCACCGAAAACCAATCTAGACTCGTTCCGACACCCCGTCGGAGGGGGAATCCCTCTCCAGTGGCCATCTTCATCATCCCGGCGCTCTCCATGACGAGGAGGAAGTAGTTCACCCTCGGGGCTGAGGGTATGTACCAATAGCTATGTGTTTGATCTCTCTCTCTCTCTTTCTCTCTCTCGTGTTCTTGAGTCAGCACGATCTTGATGTATCGCGAGCTTTGCTATTATATTTGGATTTTATGATGTTTCTCCCCTCTACTCTCTTGTGATGAATTGAGTTTTCCCTTTGAAGTTATCTTATCGGATTGAGTCTTTAAGGATTTGAGAACACTTGATGTACGTCTTGCATGTGCTTATCTGTGGTGACAATGGGATATCACGTGATCCACTTGATGTATGTTTTGGTGATCAACTTGCGAGTTCCATGACCTCGTGAACTTATGCATAGGGGTTGGCACACGTTTCCATCTTGACTCTCCGGTAGAAACTTTGGGGCACTCTTTGAAGTTCTTTGTGTTGGTTGAATAGATGAATCTATGATTGTGTGATGCATATTGTATAATCATACCCACGGATACTTGAGGTGACATTGGAGTATCTAGGTGACATTAGGGTTTTGGTTGATTTGCGTCTTAAGGTGTTATTTTACTACGAACTCTAGGGCTGTTTGTGACACTTATAGGAATAGCCCAATGGATTGATTGGAAAGAATAACTTTGAGGTGGTTTTGTACCCTACAATAATCTCTTTGTTTGTTCTCCGGTATTAATGACTTTGGAGTGACTCTTTGTTGCATGTTGAGGGATAGTTATATGATCCAATTATGTTATTATTGTTAAGAGAACTTGCACTAGTGAAAGTATGAACCCTAGGCCTTGTTTCCTAGCATTGCAATACCGTTTGTGCTCACTTTTACCACTTGCTACCTTGCTGTTTTTATATTTTCAAATTACAAAAACCATTATCTACTATCCATATTGCAATTGTATCACCATCTCTTCACCGAACTAGTGCACCTATACAATTTACCATTGTATTGGGTGTGTTGGGGACACAAGAGACTCTTTGTTATTTGGTTGCAGGGTTGCTTGAGAGAGACCATCTTCATCCTATGCCTCCCACGGATTGATAAACCTTAGGTCATCCACTTGAGGGAAATTTTCTACTGTCCTACAAACCTCTGCACTTGGAGGCCCAACAACGTCTACAAGAAGAAGGTTGTGTAGTAGACATCAGTGACCTTTCTTGCATACCTTACAATATAAGTTTACATACATGGCGGTTTATATCCATGGGCCTTAAGCTACCTTCGGGTTTGGCCCTTCTACTAAGCCTACCTATGAACCGCCATTGTTAATATGCTCTTGGGCTTCATAGAGATGAATCGCCAGAGGGATGACCCGGCCCCTCCTGGGCGGGTCATACCTAATATTCATATCCCCAACAGAGATTGAACTAGGTATGATGATACCGACGATCGAATCTCGGGCAAGTAACATACCGATGACAAAGGGAACAACGTATGTTGTTACACGGTTTGACCAATAAAGATCTTCGTAGAATATGTGGGAGCCAATATGAGCATCCAGGTTCCCCTATTGGTTATTGACCAGAGATGAGTCTCGGTCATGTCTACATAGTTTTCGAACCCGTAGGGTCCGCACCCTTAACGTTCGATGATGATCGGTATTATGTGTTTATATGTTTTGATGTACCGAAGGTTGTTCGGAGTCCCGGATGTGATCACGGACATGAAGAGGAGTCTCGAAATGGTCGATACACAAAGATCGATATATTGGAAGGCTATGTTTGGACACCGGAATGGTTCCAGATGAGTTCGGGCATTTTCCGGAGTACCGGGAGGTTACTGGAACCCCCGCGGGAGTCAATGAGCCTTATTGGGCCTTAGGGGAAGAGAGGAGGAGATGGCCAGGTGGGGGCACCCCCCAAGCCCAATCCAAATCGGGGTGGGGGGCCGGCCCCCTTTCCTTCTCTCCCTCTCCCTCTTCTTCTCCTACTCCAACTAGGAAGGGGGAAAACCTACTCCTACTGGGAGTAGGACTCCCCCCCTTGGGCGTGTCCTATGAGGGACAGCCCTCTCCTCCTCCCCTCCTTTATATACGGGGGAAGGGGCACCCCATATACACACAAGTTGACAGTTGTCTCAGCCATGTGCGGTGCCCCCCTCCACAGATTTCCACCTCGGTTATATCATTATAGTGCTTAGGCGAAGCCCTGCGTCGGTAACTTCATCATCACCGTCATCACGTCGTCGTGATGATGAAACTCTCCCCCGGCCTCAGCTGGATCAAGAGTACGAGGGACGTCACCGAGCTAAACGTGTGCAGATCACGGAGGTGCCGTGCGTTCGGTACTTGATCGGTTGGATCGCGAAGATGTTCGACTACATCAACCGTGTTTCTTAACGCTTCTGCTTTCGGTCTACGAGGGTACGTAGACACACTCTCCCCTCTCGTTGCTATGCATCTCCTAGATAGATCTTGCATGATCGTAGGATTTTTTTTGAAATATTGCGTTCCCCAACAGATGTATGGTTATAATTCTTTTGCTTATACCACGCAGACGATGAAGGTCAATGGAAGGATGGTGGATAGATACTTGCGATCCGCTGTGACCAACATGTATCAAAATAGATGCAACGACATAAAATGTCCATGTAGAAGATGCAAAGAAGGATTCTGGATCGACCCCTTACTAACCGTCATATCTCGATGACGACACAATGCCCAACCTTTAAGCAGCATGCGAAAGACGTAGATCATGCTCTGTTTGGGTGTGTCTGGGCAAAGGAAATATGGTCTAACCTGGGTCTACATGAAATCATATCAAATGCAAGACTCCCGAAGAGATATGGCTCGGAGATGCTTGAGGTCCTCCTGTGTGACCCGACGAATCCGAAGAATTTTATGGATGTAATCGAGCAGACAGACATGATTGCAATTTCTTGCTAGTTCATATGGTGGCAGAGATTTCTCATCGACAAAGAGGTAGAGGTGTAGTCTAGTGAAAGATCAGCCCATGCTTTACTGGATGTAGCATTGAATTTTATCCGACCTGCGGGCAAACCATCTACGACCCCTTGACTAAATCAATGGATGAGGCCATAGGGTCGGCAAATGGTTTTGAACGTCGATGCTTTTGTTCTGGAGGATTATCATTCTCGGTCTTGTGGTACTATAATTCTGGATCATGCAAGTGCATTTGTCGCTGCTTCAACAGTGAAATTGGAACATGTTGTCGACGCGGTGGTGGCAGAAGCGACGACTCTATTTGAAGGAATAAAGCTTGCCCTCTCAATTGGTCTTAACTCCATTATCGTGCATATGGACAACCAAGCTGTTGTGGGTGCTATGAATCTTAACATTGGCCATTAGATAGTTGTTGTCCCAATACCAGAAGAATATCAATAGTTAAGTGATGATTTCGGGGAGGTCTTTTTGAATATTGTAATATAGAGTCGAATATGGTAGCTCATTCATTAGCTCAACAGGGTCGTGTTGATCCATTGTCTGTGTGGTGGGACTCGCCCCCTAGTTTTATGTCTCGTTTTCATGAGAATGATCTAAGCATTATTTGATATCAGGGATTATTAATTTTACGCCCCTAGTTGTGTCCCATTCGGTAGTTTTACCCCTAGTGTCTAAACACCCTCGGTTCTGCACAAGCCACTTTGCTCCTCTTACACTTTTGCCCATTGACCGTTTGACCATCACTTAGAAAACTTCATAACAAATTCATACTAACAAAAAATGCAAATAAGATATCAAAATGTTCAGAAAAACATCACCTATATGTGCATGGCATTTGCATTCATGACAAAAGTGTTGTGAAGCCCCCATCTCAATGTGAGCTCAAATGATCTTATTAGCATGAAGAATAAATTCTAAAAATTCTATTTTTTTTGTGGAAAACAATGTCAAATTTTGTTGAGTTCTTGCAAAGTTTCATCAGGGAATGCATTCGTGGAAGTCGTGACAAAAATACAAAATTAGATCTCCAAAATGCTTTTGTTTTGGAGCATCAATTTTGTTATTTTTGGCACGACTTGCAAGAAAGGCATTCTCTGATGAAACTTGACAAGCACTTAAAACATTGGTCAATGTCTGCCACCAAAACATTTAAGATTTTTTTGAATTTACTTCCAGTTATTTCAGATTTTACTATTCATGCTCATATCATATGAAATCGAGATGGGGACTTTCCAACACTTTTGTCGTGAATGCAAATGACATGCACATATAGGTGTTGTTTTCTACACATTTTGATATCTTACATGCATTTTTTCTGGGTTACTATACATTTTCTATGAAGTTTCAAAGTGATGGTCAAACACTCAAAGGGAAAAGGCGTAAGAGGAGCAAAGTGGTTGGGAAGAACCGAGGGTTTTTGGAAACTAGGGGTGGCACTGCTGAGTGGGACACAACTAGGGGTATAAAATTAATTATCCCTTATTATTAATAAAGCTAGCCGTAAGGCCTTCCCATAAGGAAAATAAAAAATAAATTCAAATGATATATTTTTACTCGAATTGTGAGTGAACTATGGAAGGTGATAGATGTATTTACTCCCATAGTTTTCATTCTAAATTGAATCGGCATACAGGTGAAAATATAGGCGACGACTTCCTTTGTTTTCCTTCCCTAACCCAAGGCAACTAGGGAAAACTCTCCTTTCCAGACTTCACCAATGAGCTTGTGGGTTCATCTCCCCTCTGCCTGCCGCTCCGGCCGCCGGCGGTGGGGTGGAGAATCCCGGTGCCTTCATTTTGGTTAGTAGTTTAGGTTAGGGTATTTTAGTTCAGGAAATCTAAAGTTCAATCATCATATTCAAAACATACTTTGCATTCTTCCAATTTGGAACAAAGTAGGAAATTTATACTATAGGAACAAATAACAACAACAACGATAATATTTTTATGAGGTATAATATACAATACTGGAGTACAACACACCTAGTAATCTAATATAGGCGTTAAAAACCACTCTCACAAATAGATCATGGCCCCGGTTTTCCCCATAAATTTCCAGAACAATCCTTTTTTTTCTTTTGGGAATTGAAACTTGTATTACTCAGACCCCCAACAGGATTACATTCGGAGGTAGCAATCTCCAAAGCACTAGGTGGAGCAGAACCTAACCAAGTCATAGTTCTACCTTCTACTTGTGCAAAAATAGCTAAACAGTTGCTAACTTTATTCTGGGATCTATGAACATGAGCAATACTCACAAAGACTCATGAGCTACGTTATCTACTTCACTAGGTAAGCATAAACCGATCTGTCGATGTGGATTGACTGAAATAGTTTTACCATCTCCAAAGAATCCACCTCACAACAATATGCATATCAATTCTACTCAGGGCAGAAGAGTGGCCCTCCATGCATGTACATAGTTTCGCCTCAAGCGTACCTCTACATGAAAAAAGCTTTGCACGCTGAGAAAACAATGGTCACTCTATTATCTCTTAACACAATTCCAGATCATGCTTGACCACCCAGAAAAAATGCACCATTAGAGTTCAGTTTCAACGTTAGGGGGGTGTCGGTACTAAAACCGACAGATCTCGGTAGAGGGTCCCGAGCTGTGGGTCTAGGAACAATGGTAACATGAGACAAGGGAGACGATGTTTTACCTAGATTCGGGCCCTCTCAAAGAGGTAAAACCCTACATCCCGCTTTTGATTGTATTGATTTGGAAGGGTACAAAGTACAAGATGATCTACCTCGAGATTGGATGAGTGTGTTCTAAACCATAAGGCTCGTAATCGTGCCTCTAAAGACTTAAACCCCTCGACTTATATAAGTACCAGAGGTACCTAGGTTACACATATGGTCAGTTGCCAACTAGGAATAAACATACCGACTACTAGAACTTTTTGTGAACTATACGCGAAGTCCTCGGAAGTTTCTATCTTGCTCACGCCGAGGGTCATAGTTTTGGTAGTCCTTACTCTAGTTGTCGACGGGTCATCAACCCAGACCATGGACGACATACCATACAAGTTGATACACCTTAGTCTGGGACACCATCATGGGGCTTCCGAGAAGGCATAGGTGCAGAGCCATTATCATGCTCCAAAGTAGGAGGGAGGAGATATCATATCAATGATTTCCTCTTTCGAGGATCAATAAAATGCTCGTTTTTATAGCCAGCAAAGAGTCCAAAAAGCTATACAAGAAATCCTTTGAAACCTACAAATGTGGTGGGACTTTGTCATGGATAATTCCGCTGCGGATATGCCAACAACGCCAAAAAATCATAATGACCATGCTTCTTTCCAGTTCAGACAGAGGATCTAGAAAATGTAGGAGCCACTCCTTTCCAGTATGACGAGCATTATCAAGTGTCGGGAGCTGCCAAACCAAAGACATGGAACACCATAAATATCTTGCGAGAGGGCATTGATAAAAGGGATGATAGTTGTCTTCCACTCTAGTGCCACAAAGCAGGCAAACCGCTGTAACCTCGAGCCCATGTTTGTGCTTATTATTCCATGCTCGAAGTGAATCTGTGGCCAGCTACCATGCAAAGTTGGATACTATGGGGGAACACGACAAGGTCGGGACATCTCCAACAAGCCCATGTGCCATCAAGAATAGTAGTTGACCCCACTGCATCACCTCTGTAAGCTTCACCCAGAGACAAATCATATGCGCTTTTCACAATTAACATGCCCAATTTTCAGCCTCCACGGAAGAGTGCCATCTTCTAGTTGTGGTAATGTTCTGATCTTCACGATCTCCTCAACATCGCATTGTAGAAAAGATTACTGCAGCAGATCTAACCTTTATGCACCATTTTCATTGAGAAGATCAGAGACACAAGTGGACCCTACATCTCCCCCGTGCAGATACATGTTTATTTGAATGCAATCTGGGATCCAATTATCTCTGAATATCCGCACCCTCCTTCCATTCCATTTTCTCCAAATCAAGCCTTTCTTTAGTAAGTCTAGTTCATGACTAATCGCCGTCCAAGAAGAGGAAGTATTGCCACAAAACATTGTGTCCTCAAGGTTGCCATCAGGGTAGTAGCGGGCTTTCAAAACCCGTGCACAAAAGCTCTTTGATTACGCTAGCAATCTTCATGCTTGGCTTGCTAACAATGCCTGGTTAAACATGCGAAAATCCCTGAAGCCAACTCCTCCCTTATATTTTGGCAGCAACAAATGTTTCCAAGCTTTCTAATGAACTTTCCGTTTGCCCTTCTTTGAGCCCCGATAAAAATTTCTCACCATTTTGGTGAGATCATCACAACTCGAAAATGGTAGCTTAAACACCCCATTATATAAGTGGGCATTGGCTGAGCAACCAACTTCATAAGGACTTCCCTCCTTGGTTGTGCTAGGAACCCATCACCCCACCGGAGTGGCCTCTGTAGCCTGAAGATTCTGGAACCACCCCTTTGACATGAGACCTTCCGGGGTAGCCTAAACAATCCATTTGATCCCCAAGCCATGTTTCTTGATGTGTCAACTGAAAGTAGGGGTGAACTTTCATGCCATGCTACACATACATACTGTTCATATTGTTTTATGATTTCGTTTCTTCGTGCCTCTGGAACTAATAACCGTGCACATGCAATACACGTCCAATTTGAGAGTAATATTGTTTTCAAGATTAATCACAATTAATGTTGATTCCAAAATTAATTACGTCTAATGCAATTAATGTTATTTTGAAATTATGAGTAATGCGATTAACATGTTTCCAAATTATTGATTATGCGATGAATACATCATTAGAGCAGCTTGAGACATTGGATATAGGTTGTTGGATGGCTCGGATCATTTGAATTCATCAAACTCGTGTTTTTATAAATAATAGAAAGATTTTATAAGTAGTAGATAGATAGATAGCAGA
Source organism: Triticum urartu (assembly GCF_056163025.1). Taxonomy (NCBI): domain Eukaryota; kingdom Viridiplantae; phylum Streptophyta; class Magnoliopsida; order Poales; family Poaceae; genus Triticum; species Triticum urartu. The sequence continues at coordinate 443,683,271 of NC_141873.1, read as the reverse complement.
TGGATCGAGACCGCGGTACACAAATTAGGCTAAAATCTTAGATGTACAATATGCTACCTTGTCGTTTTGCTTTTCCTACGCGGCCACACCTTCTCAACTACTGCTTCCATTTCGACTTCTCATCTGACGCTTGTTGCCTCACGACGTCGTTGGCTGTCTCGGCTTTGTAATATCATTGTTAAATGGACCTGACACTCACTCAGTAACATCTCATTATCAATCCTCCTGTGATCACTATCGCTTATGCCATATTCAAATCTGATTACCCAATAGGGCTAGGCCGTTAGGGCAAAACATTGGTCTATTTGAGAGACGCGGGCACCATCGTTCTACATGGGCATGGTTTTTTTAGAATCACCGGGGGAAGCAGCAAGCACATAATTATAAAGGCACGACGCAGTGTGCAGAGAAGTAGGAACGCCACGAGTAGACGTCCTCCTTGTCACATGTTTCCATGAGACGACGTGACCAAAGATCTAGATCAAAGATGAGAGTTTTCAGGGTTATTACAGAACGTTGATCAATGTTCCTAAACAACATGTCATTGCGCGCAACCCATATCTTCGAGAGGAGAGACATGAGAATAAAAGGCCAAGCCTTGTGTGGCAGGTGGTGAGGTAGCGGAACGTCCCAAAGGTCGATGATGCCCACCACCTGAATGGTGTTCGGAGCGAAGAAGACAGTGTGAGAAAGATTGTGACATCAATTGGTTGTGACTAACAATACCACAACAAATTTATGAGAAATCTTGGATATCACAAGATGTACATGAAAAACTAGTAAGAGCATACTAAGTGTGTGATATAATTCCTACATATCAAAAAAGGTTTTTAGTATTTTGATACGGAGGGAGTATTTAACATATACCCACTAACCAAACATGACAAGTCAGGGTTATGGCAAAGGGACAAACACACAACTAAATTTAAACGTGTCATTCTAACCATGAACTGAACGTGCGTAAACAAGTCACACGGCATTCTCTCTGCAAATACTACCTCTATACAAAAATATAAAACATTTTTAGGCTAAACTAGCCTAAAAAACGCATATATTTTGATACGGAGGAAGTATAACATTCTGCATAGAAGAAAGAAAAATCTCAGTCCCATATTCATCCGACGGCTCCAAATAAAACCCCAAAAAGCGGAACCAATCTGTGGTTGGATGGTTAAGAGGACAGTGATATCCACACCTCACCAAGGTTAAAGTCCTGGTGCTTGCATTTATCCTGATTTAAAAAAAAAAATCGACGATGCACGTTCAGTGGGAGGAGACGTTCCTGTCGACTACGAGGCGTCTACGATCTTCGTAAAATCTCAAGATGATATGCGGGCTCAGAGGTGCTCATAACGGTAGAGTCTGTACTGTGTCTAAGAAGAAGAAAAACCAAAAGGATATGCATTTTGTGGCGCAACAGAAGATCCAATTCGCACGTTCACCTGGCTCGTGTCGCCTCCGTCCCAAAGAACCCAATCAATCGTCCGCAGCTCGCAGCGCACCACCGCCCCCCTAACCAAAACCAAAACCAACCCGGCGGCCTTTTCCCCTCGCGAGCACCTCCCCTCGCCCGCACACGCGGACCCATGCGTGGCCACACCACAACGAGCCGGAAGTAGCCCCCCCGGCCCGGCAATGTCGGCGCTCCTCCCGCCGCCCCACGGGCCGCGCGCCGCCGGGGACCCCAAGAAGACCGACGTCGCCGGGGGCAAGCTGCCCCCCTGCGCCGCCGGGGACCCCAAGAAGCCCGCCGCCGCCGGCGCCCGCTCCGCCGCCAAGCTCGCGCTCGCCTCCTTCCTCGGCGTCGCCTTCCTCTTCGCCGTCGACGCCTTCCTCTCCGGCGCTGGCGCCGACGGCCGGCTGCGCCACCAGTACCAGCATTACCTCGGCGCCGGCCCCGCCGTGGGCGCCCCGCCTTCCTGGCCCTCCGTGCCCGACCCCACCAGCTTCGCCGAGGACGTCCTCGGCGGCGGCCGCGCCGAGAGCCCCCCGCCCTCCTGGCTCTCCGTGCCCAACCCCACCAACTTCACGGGCGACCTCCTTGCCCGCTGGCTCACGCCCGGGGGCTCGCCGTGCCGCGACGCCCGCACGGCCAACATCTCCGTCCCGGCCCTTGACGGCGCCGCGGCGGCGGGGGGCGTCACCAAGCTGAGCGCCGCCGAGATTCACGAGTTCACGTTCTGGGCGCTCGACGGCACCGGCCTGCGGCGCTGCCTCGGCGGGGACTTCTTCGAGATTGATCTCTCCGGGGAGGCGTGGAAGTCGCGGCCCCCCGTGGTGGACAACGGCGACGGCTCCTACACTTTCCGCCTCCAGGTTGCGCCCCGCTTCGCCGCGGGGGAGTTCCACCTCACCATCGTCCTCCTCTTCCGCAGCTTCGAGGGCCTCAAGTTCTCCTCCGCCAGGTTCAAGTACCGCGTCGAGCTCCGCCGCACTCCTCTACTCTTCCGGCCGGGCAACGCGTCGCTCCCCGCACTGGAGACCTGCCGGGCCGCCGACTTCGCGCGCGACGTCTGGTCCGGCCGGTGGACGCGGCTCGCCAGGAACGACAGGTGCGAGGATGTGGACGACGGCGGCCGCTACCGGTGCCTGGAGCCGGAGCACCCGTGCGAGGCACCGTGGTGCGACGGACCACTGGGCGCGCTGGAGAGCAACGGATGGGTCTACTCGGCGCACTGCTCGTTCAAGCTCTTCACCGCCGACGCTGCGTGGCGGTGCCTTGACGGCAAGTGGCTCTTCTTCTGGGGCGATTCCAACCATGTCGACACCATCCGGAACCTCCTGACCTTTGTTCTTGGCGTTGAGGACACATCCGCAGTGACACGCCGCTTCGACGCCGTGTTCACCAATCCCAGCGGCGAGCCGGGCACCCTGCGGATCACAAGCATCTTCAACGGCCATTGGAACATGAGCATGAACTATCTCGGCCTGCATTCCCTCCGGCACAAGGGGTTCCGGCAGCTTGTCCGGTCATACTTTGCGGGCGATGATCGTGTCCCCGATGTTGTCATCCTGAACTCTGGCCTCCATGATGGGTGCTACTGGAGCAGTGTCCGCGCTTACGTTCAGGCCACCGAGTATGCCGCACAGTTCTGGGCCGGCGTAATGGCTAAGGTGCGGTTGCGTGGGCTTGCCGTGCCAAGGGTGTTCTACCGGACGACGGTCGCGACTGGCGGGTATGCTCGGGACCTGGCATTCAATCCAAACAAGATGGAGCTATTCAATGGCGTGCTCGTGGAGAAGATGAGGCAGCATGGCGTGCTCACAGGCGGGGTGATAGACAACTTCGACATGACGTTCCCATGGCACTACGACAACCGTTGCAACGACGGCGTGCACTACGGGCGCGCACCGGCAAAGTTGGTATGGCGGGACGGCAAGATCGGCCACCAGTACTTCGTGGACCTCATGCTGGGGCATGTGCTCCTCAATGCCATCTGCAATGGATGAAACTCTGCTGGTTCCATGCTCGGTAAGTTTGTGCAGCTCAATTGTGTAAACTAGGGTAGGATAGCCACGGAAGTGAGGTTGCTGAGGTGAAATTGTGGTATCAGTTTATGTGTACCGCATATATTGCGGGCATAGCTGAACCGTTTTATATGGTGAGACCGTCTGATCATTTAGCTATGTCGCTGTTATGATCTTGCTCTAGCCGGCGAGGAAGGTCGAGGTTCGATCGGAGCTAGCTACGGGTGGAAATCAGGTACATGTAAATATATATACCAATACCGTTTTGGGGGCGTAATGCATATGCAATTTCAGTGGGTCATGTTGTGTCCAATGCAATGTTTGATTTCTTCAGTCGGTTCTTGTTTCTGTGGTCTGTGAACGGCATCATGCGAACCCTGGGACAATAGATGGTTGAGTGTCTTCAGGTGTTTCCATATATGTTCCGGGTTGATGTGTTTTGAGTGAAGCCATAGTGAGCTGCCTGATTTGAACTCTAGCCAGGGGGTGTCTTGATGAAGCCATTCAGAGCTAAGCTGTCTTGATCAGGATGATGCTTGTACTGGCATGAACCTAATGTCACTGTCCTTGACCAATTCCTAACTTTGTTGTAGCACTACCTGTCTTAGTGATCTAATTATGTGGTGGTAGGTGCATGACAATTGGAGGAGCCTTGTGCTCATATATATATATATATATATATATATATATATATATATATATATATATATATATATATATATATAGAAAGTTTAGGACTATGTCAGATTGTACCGTAGCCAGTAACCTTACTCTGTTCATTGTTATTCAGTGTGGCTTGTAAGGCTGGACTGCCCAAATGCAGAAATGCCAACATGGCTCATGGTTGTGTGCCTTGAGGTGAACCTACAGAGACACAATCCCATTGAGTGAAGCCATAGTTAGAGACCAGAAGAAAAGAATTCCCGCTTAGCTGATCTTTTTCATTCTCTTGGGGAGGTCAGAGTAGGGGTAGCAGACACCAGATCCGGCCTGTGCCGTTCGAGGAGAGCATTGATCTGAAATTTGTGCGAAGTCAGAATATATTCCTTTGTTCCTTTGCTAGCCTCGTTCCGACGAATCTAATCCAATCAGCTAATCAAGCAATGTGCGAGTACGGATGGCAGTATGGCACCGACTAGTGCACTGCAGTGCAGGAGGCTAAGCAAAGCAGGACCAGACAGTTGTCTGGCCTGATTCACAAAAGAAGAGGAGAAAAGAAGACGGTTGCGTCGCCTGATCTGATCCGTCGTGCCCATTAAGTTGGCCGTGGCAAGCGACAGGCAACATGGGGGTGGTGAGGGCGACGCCGAGCCTGTGACAGTGATCGCCACCCGCACGATCTGCCCCGTTTCTGTTTTTCTTCGCGGTGTGTTGGGGGTGGACCGTGGTCTGCGCGTTTTTCGCTTATCGTGATTGTGATTGTGATTGCGGATCTTACCTCCCTTCTCGGGTTGGTAGGTGGCCGTTGTTCGGTGACCGATTCTTCACGTGGCGTCGCTCGCGGCACAGCACTTGGCATAGGAGTGTCTCGGTTTACTTTTTTTTTGAGGGTGTCTCGGTTTACTTTTGAGTACAAGTACTCCTCAGTTCCGAAATAAGTGTCTGTAGTGAGCTTAGGACACTTATTTTGGGACGAAGTATATAAACGAAACAATCTGATAAGTTTAATGGAGTCGAGGACGGGCCGTCGATCCGTTGGCTGGGAAGCTGGTGTTGCTGCCAGCCCGTCTGAGTTCGAGTCCCGGCTCGGACGCACGGTGCTCGCGGAGTTTCGCCTATAAAAAAATGCCAACGAGGGTTAGCCTTTGGGTTGGTCTCATAAGTTTAATGGAGTTCTTGGGTATCAGTGCTCTGGTCTCCGGTGCTCAAGTCCAAATGGTCAAAACACTAATGTAAATGCGGTTTAATGGAAGACCAACAATGAAACTTTTGTGTAGTGCAACAGAAAGGCAAACCACTACTAGGACGATTGAAAACCTTTGCTGGCTGTGAAAGGACAATACAGTTTTTGAGGGTACTTGCCACTGGCTTTAATCGGGTAGTAGAACTCCATGGCAAAAAAGGAAAAAAAAAAAGGAGGACAATACAATACTGTAAACCATGTGCCTCTTTCAAAGATATGTGTCCCACTGTCCAAGAGGTATAGGATGAATTCTGAGCGAATTGCAAAAACTGGTTTGTGAAATAGCACATCTAAGTCCCTCACCGTTGAATTTGTTTTGTCTTTAAAATTCGCACACAAGTGATTTTGCAATCTGTCCGCGTTCGAGCGTGCGTTTGCGCAGCCCCGCACGTTGCAGCTTGCCAACGTGGGCTGGCCCATGTGTGCCAGCATGGGCTGGCTTTGCCTTTTTTTGTCTATTGTTTATGATCTCTTTTGTCTATTGTTTATGATCTGCTGCAGCCGTTGCGGTTTGTGACGTCTTTTGTCTTTTTTATTTCTTTTTTCTCCCTCTTGCGATGCTATGATATGTGTATATATCATATGCCGAGTGCATGCATCTCCTTTGTGCATCTATATACCGTATGATCATTTATGTATGTTTTTGTTTGTCTTTGTTTTGATTTGTGTTCATCTATGCAACGTGTCCATGGAACAGTAAATCATGTATAGGAATTGCTAAAACCCATATAGATGAGTGTAATGTCTCATCTAAGTTTCAGTCTATTTGATCTCTTGCTATAAATTTCATGCAGTTCTATGATTGGGGTTGTTTTGTCCCACGCGTCCGGTGTCTCTTGTCTGTTGTCCATTTTGCGGCCCATCGCACCATGCGTCTTTCTTTTTAGGGCCCTTTTTTGTGGTCTGTTTTTTCTGTGCTGTAGTTGAAGAGATGAGTTGTTTTTATAAGTCAAAGAGATGAGCTGACCGCTTGCTCATCAGTTATGTTCTTCTCTCTCTCTCTCTCTCACACACACACACACACACACATTACTCTTTGTCTTTGGAGTAGAGGCGATCCCGACCAAGTTTCTAAATAGTATGATGACGGGCAACATCCCACTTCTTTGTTTTTGTTTTTGTTTGCAAGTCTAACCCTAATATGTAAGAAGAACTTCTCTTTTTATTTTTCTTGTTTCTAGTTGCAAGTCGCTCACCAACATGCACGTGGGTCCAAACCATTTTGGTCTGTGTAAGGCAGTGTCCGGCAACCCACCAGCTCCTAAAAATACGAGGAGCTGCGGAGTGGAGGGACTGCAGCTCCGCCTGCTCCTGGAGCATAGCAGCAGAGTGGGGGGACTCCGAGCAGGGCTTAAGTGTACTCCCGATATGTAATTGGATTCATCTCTTTTATTTTTTGTCCTAGGTGCACGTCGACCACTGACATGCAAACATGAGCCTGTCTCTTTTATTTGTATTGTTGCAGTTGCAAGTCGTCCATCGACATGCAACTCGGCCTGACACATTTTTAGATTATGTTGCAAGTGCACCCTTGTCATGCAATCAGGCTCGCCTTTATTTATTTATTTCTTGTCCCATTTGCAAGTCAACCACTAACATGAAATTAGGGTCCAACCCATTTGTGTAGTTGCAAGTTGACCACAGACATGCAACTGGAGGTCCGACCAAGTCCACCCTCAACTTGTAAATGATATAATAGTTTTGTGTAGTTTCCCAGCTGCAAGTTCGCCCTTGACTCGCAAGTAGGCCTATCCCATTTGCAAGTCCATCCTAGACTCTCAATTGTTCTCGTAGTTTCATAGTTGTCTCAGTTGTAAGTACACCTGATTGGCAACTGGGCCCTAAGATTCTTTTCATCCAGTTGCAAGTTCACCCTCGACTCACGACTGGTATCGTAGTTTTGTGTACTTGTCTCAAATGCAAGTCCACCCTCGGTTCACAACTAGGCTCATAGTTTATTTTGCATCCCAGTCGCAGGTCCACCCTCAACTCGCAGCTGGGACTGTAGTTATTTTTCATCCTAGTTGCAAGTCCACCCTCGACTCGCAACTAGGCTCATAGTTGATCCAGTTGCAAGTTCACCCTCGACTCACAACTGGTCTCTTAGTTTTGTGTCCTTTCCCTAGTTGCAAGTCCACCCACGAGTCACAACTAGGCTTGTAGTTTATCTTCATCCCTGTTGCAAGTCTACCCACAACTCGCAAATGGGCTCATAGTTTTTTTGTCACCTAAGTTTGCAAGTCCACCCTTGACTTACAACTAGCACCGACCCTTTTTTGTTTCCCCGCCCCTAGTTGCAGGCCCACCCTCTTTGTGTAATCGAGTTTAATTTATTTGACTTTTTTGTTGCATTAGTACAAGCACCCTCTTTTTAGCGAGTAGGCCACCCTTTTTATTCTTTGCCCCAGCTGCAATTCCACCATTGACTTGCAATTGGGCTCCAAGTTTTTTATAGTACTTTTGTGTATTGTCTCAGTTAAAAGTCCACCCCCGACTCGCAACTAGGCTCACAATGAGCTCATAGTTTGTTGTTCTCCGAGTTGCAAGTTCATCCTCGACTCGCAACTAGGATAGTAGTTTGTTTTATCCTAGTTGCAAGCCTACCCTTGACTCGCAACTAGGCATCTATTTTGTCTTTCATCCCAGGTGTAAGTCCACCCTTGACTCGTAACTAGGACCGAAGTTTGTTTCATCCCAGTTGCAAGTAGACCCTTGACTCACAACTCAGCTCGTAATTCATAGTTGTCCTAGTTGCAAGTCCACCCTCGACTTGAAACTGGGCCCGTAGTTCTCCTAGTTGCATGCTCAACCTCGACTCGTAACTAGGCATGTGCTTTGTTTTTTATCCCAGTTGCAACTCCCTCTTTGAATCTCTATTGGGCCCCATTTCATCCCAGTTGCAAGTCGACTCTTGACTCGCAACTAAGCTCGTAGTTTCGTAGTTGTCCTAATTGCATGTCCACCCTTGACTCGCAACTAGGATCATAGTTTTTTGTTGTCCTAGTTGCAAGTCCACACTCGACTCGCAAAGGGGATCATAGTATTGTTGTTGTCCCAATTGTAAGTCCACCCTTGACTTGCAACTGGGCCCGTAATTACTTTTGCCTCACTTGCAAGCCCACCCTTAACTCGCAACTAGGCCCCGTAGTTGTTTTTGGCTTAGTTGCAAGCCCACACTCAACTTGCAACTGGACCCATTATTTTGTTATCCAAGTTGCATGTCCACCCTAGACTTGCAACTAGGCATGTGGTTGTTTTTGTCCCAGTTACGAGCTTTGCCAAGTCATGATTTTTTCCAAATTCGTTATTTCTTAAAAAAATGGCGAACTTTTTTGGTGCACTTTTTTCAAATTCGTTGACCTTTTTCATTTTCACAAACTTTTCCATGTTATGAACATTTTTCGGTTGTGAACTTTATAAATTATGTTTCATGACCTCTTTTCAAATTTACGTTTTAAAAGTCAATAGTCAATGTCGTGTTGCTTGCTCGTTTGCTTGCTTTGTCACTATGGCTAGTTCTTCACTTGTTTCTTGTATCCCTGAGTATGAAGTGCTTAATTTTAAACAAAGGGGAGATGAAAGTTTAAAAGGATGCTTGGTATAGGATTTACGATGCTCAAAATAGATCAACTCATAAACAGTCCACTACAGTTCCTCTTCGCAAATTTTATGTGGGTGTTACTACTAGGTATAGATTTGTGCTTGGCACTATTACCAGAGGGAATTTCTTGAGTAGACACCCTAACAATGCTTTCAATGCCATGGGAAATTTAGGCCCAGTTCTTGAAGGAAATATGCCCTAGAGGCAATAATAAAGTTATTATTTATTACCTTATTTCATGATAAATGTTTATTATTCATGCTAGAATTGTATTAACCGGAAACTTAATACATGTGTGAGTACATAGACAAACAGTGTCACTAGTATGCCTCTACTTGACTAGCTCGTTGAATCAATGATGGTTATGTTTCATAACCATAGACATGAGTTGTCATTTGATTAACGGGATCACATCATTAGAGAATGATGTGATTGACTTGACCCATCCGTTAGCTTAGCATGATGATCGTTTAGTTTGTTGCTATTGCTTTCTCCATAACTTATACGTGTTCCTATGACTATGAGATCAACTCCCGAATACCGGAGGAACACTTTGTGTGCTACCAAACGTCACAACGTAACTGGGTGATTATAAAGGTACTCTACAGGTGTCTCCAATGGTGTTTGTTAAGTTGGCATAGATCGAGATTATGATTTGTCACTCTTAGTATCGGAGAGGTATCTCTGGGCCCTCTCGGTAATGCACATCACTATAAGCCTTGCAAGCAATGTAGCTAATGAGTTAGTTATGGGATGTAGCATTACGGAACGAGTAAAGAGACTTGTCGGTAACGAGCTTGAACTAGGTATTGAGATACCGACGTCAAATCTCGGGCAAGTAACATACCGAAGACAAAGGGAACAACGTATATTGTTATGCGGTTTGACCTATAAAGATCTTCGTAGAATATGTAGGAACCAATACGAGCATCCGGGTTCCACTATTGGTTATTGACCGGAGACGTGTCTCGGTCATGTCTACATAGTTCTCGAACCCGTAGGGTCCGCACGCTTAACGTTCGGTGATGATCGGTATTATGAGTTTATGTGTTTTGATGTACTGAAGGTAGTTCGGAGTCCCGGATATGATCACATACATGACGAGGAGTCTCTAAATGGTCAAGACATAAAGATCGATATATTGGATGACTATATTTGGACGTCGGAATGGTTCCGGGTGAGTTCAGGCATATATCGGAGGACCGGGAGGTTACCGGAACCCCCCGGGAGGTATATGGGCCTTATTGGGCCATAGTGGGAGAGAAGAGAGGGGGCCTAGGAGGGGGCGTGCCCCCCTCAAGCCCAATCCGAATTGGGTGGGGGCCGTGATACGTCTCGAACGTATCTACTTTTCCAAACACTTTTGCCCTTGTTTTGGACTCTAACTTGCATGATTTGAATGGAACTAACCAGGACTGACGCTGTTTTCAGCAGAACTGCCATGGTGTTATTTTTTTGCAGAAATAAAAGTTCTTGGAATGTCCTGAAAATCAACGGAGATTATTTTTGGAATATATAAAAAATACTGGCGAAAGAATCAAGGCCAGGGGGCCCACACCCTGTCCACGAAAGTGGGGGCCGCGCCTACCCCCTGGGCATGCCCCCTGCCTCGTGGGCCCCCTGGTGCTCTTCCGACCTCAACTCCAACTCTATATATTCGTGTTCGGGGAGAAAAAAACCAAAGGGAAGGATTCATCATGTTTTACGATACGGAGCCGCCGCCAAGCCCTAATCTCTCTCGGGAGGGCTGATCTGGAGTCCGTTCGGGGCTCCGGAGAGGGTAATCCGTCGCCATCGTCATCATCAACCTTCCTCCATCACCAATTTCATGATGCTCACCGCCGTGTGTGAGTAATTCCATCGTAGACTTGCTGGACGGTGATGGGTTGGATGAGATTTATCATGTAATCGAGTTAGTTTTGTTAGGGTTTGATCCCTAGTATCCACTATATTCTGAGATTGATGTTGCTATTACTTTGCTATGCTTAATGCTTGTCACTAGGGACCGAGTGCCATGATTTCAGATCTGAACCTATTATGTTTTCATGAATATATGTGAGTTCTTGATCCTATCTTGCAAGTCTATAGTCACCTATTATGTGTTATGATCCGTTAACCCCGAAGTGACAATAATCGGGATACTTACCAGTGATGACCGTAGTTTGAGGAGTTCATGTATTCATTAAGTGTTAATGCTTTGGTCCGGTACTCTATTAAAAGGAGGCCTTAATATCCCTTAGTTTACAATAGGACCCCGCTGCCACGGGAGGGTAGGACAAAAGATGCCATGCAAGTTCTTTTCCATAAGCACGTATGACTATATTCGGAATACATGCCTACATTACATTGATGAACTGGAGCTAGTTCTGTGTCACCCTATGTTATAACTATTGCATGAGGAATCGCATCCGACATAATTATCCATCACTGATCCATTGCCTACGAGCTTTTCATATATTGTTCTTCGCTTATTTACTTTTCCGTTGCTACTATTACAATCACTATAAAACCAAAACTGCTACTGTTACTTTTGCCACCATTACCACTACTATCATATTACTTTGCTACTAAATACTTTGTTTCAGATATTAAGTTTCCAGGTGTGGTTGAATTGACAACTCAGCTGCTAATACTTGAGAATATTCTTTGGCTCCCCTTGTGTCGAATCAATAAATTTGGGCTGAATACTCTACCCTCAAAAACTGTTGCGATCCCCTATACTTGTGGGTGATACGTCTCCAACGTATCTATAATTTTTGATTGCTCCATGCTATATTATCTACTATTTTGGACATTATTGGGATTTATTATCCACTTTTATATTATTTTTGGGACTAACCTATTAACCGGAGGGCCAGTCCAGAATTGCTGTTTTTTTGCCTATTTTAGGGTTTCGAAGAAAAGGAATATCAAACGGAGTCCAAACGGATTGAAACCTTTGGGAATATGATTTTCTCAACAAACAAGACCCGGGAGACTTGGACCCTACATCAAGAAACAAGAGAGGAGGCCACGAGGTAGAGGGGTGCGCCCACCCCCACAAGGCGCGCCCTCCACCCTCGTGGGCCCCCTGTTGCTCCACCGACGTACTCCTTCCTCCTATATATACCTACGTACCCCCAAACGATCAGATACGGAGCCAAAAACCTAATTCCACCGCCGCAACTTTCTGTATCCACGAGATCCCATCTTGGGGCTTGTTCCAGAGCTCCGCCGGAGGGGGCATCGATCACGGAGGGCTTCTACATCAACACCATAGCCTCTCCGATGAAGTGTGAGTAGTTTACCTCAAACCTACGGGTCCATAGTTAGTAGCTAGATGGCTTCTTCTCTCATTTTGGATCTCAATACAATGTTCTCCCCCTCTCTTGTGGAGATCTATTCGATGTAATCTTCTTTTTGCGGTGTGTTTGTTGAGACCGATGAATTGCGGGTTTATGATCAAGTCTATCTATGAATAATATTTGAATCTTCTCTGAATTCTTTTATGTATGATTGGTTATCTTTGCAAGTCTCTTCGAATTATCAGTTTGGTTTGGCCGACTAGATTGATCTTTCTTGCAATGGGAGAAGTGCTTAGCTTTGGGTTCAATCTTGTTGTGTCCTTTCCCGGTGACAGTAAGGGCAGCAAGACACGTATTGTATTGTTGCCATCGAGGATAACAAGATGGGTTTTTCTTCATATTGCATGAGTCTATCCCTCTACATCATGTCATCTTGGTTAAGGCGTTACTCTGTTTTTAACTTAATACTCTAGATGCATGCTGGATAGCGGTCGATGAGTGGAGTAATAGTAGTAGATGCAGGCAGGAGTCGGTCTACTTGTCTCGGACGTGATGCCTATATACATGATCATACCTAGATATTCTCATAACTATGCTCAATTCTGTCAATTGCTCAACAGTAATTTGTTCACCCACCGTACAATACTTATGCTCTTGAGAGAAGCCACTAGTGAAACATATGGCCCCCGAGTCTATCTTTATCATATTGATCTCCTACTACTTAGTTATTTCCTTTGCTATTTACTTTGCCTTTATTTTACTTTGCATCTTTATCATAAAAATACCAAAAATATTATCTTATCATATCTATCAGATCTCACTCTCGTAAGTGGCCTTATAGGGATTGACAACCCCTATTTGTGTTGGTTGCGAGGATTTATTTGTTTTGTGTAGGTACGAGGGAATCGCGCGTAGCCTCCTACTGGATTGATACCTTGGTTCTCAAAAACTAAGGGAAATGCTTACGCTACTTTGCTGCATCATCCCTTCCTCTTCGGGGAAAACCAACGCAGTGCTCAAGAGGTAGCAGTGGGTTATCAAGACTATTTTCCGGCGCCGTTGTCGGGGAGCATAGCTCTATTCTTTAAGTCACTTGGGATTTATATCTACTGGTCACTATGAAGAACTTGAAAGATCAAAGAACCAAGATTTTTCCCTCAACTATGAGGGGGGCTAAGGAACTGCCATCTAGCTCTGCACTTGATTCACCTTCTATTTTGAGTAAACTTGGGACACCTACACCTGCTATTCATTCTGATATGTCGCATGTTATTGACGATGCCACTTATGCTTTGCATGATACTTATGATGAAACTACTTCTATGCTTGATAATATTGTGCCACTAGGTGAATTTCTTGATGAACAACTTGCTAGGGTTAGAGAGAATGAAATTATTGAAACTAACAATATTGATGAAAGTGATGATGAAGATTCTCCCCCTAGATATGAATTGCCTGTTGTGCCTGAGGGTTATGTTATGGATGAAGAAACTGCTAGAGACTTCTTAGCTTGCAATGATAGATCTGATCTTAAGAAATTATTAGCTAAGCTTAAAGAAAAATCATTGAACGCTAGAATGAAATATGACCCTGCTTTTGCTACTTCAACTATCTTTGTTACTGATAAGGATTATGATTTCTCTGTCGATCCTGAGTTAATTACTTTGGTTGAATCTGATCCTTTCTATGGCTATGAATCTAAAACTGTTGTGGCACATCTTACTAAATTAAATGATATAGCCACCCTGTTTACTCATGATGAGAAAACTCGCTATTACTTTATCCTTGAGTTGTTTCCGTTCGCATTAAAGGGTGATGCTAAAACATGGTTTAATTCTCTTGATCCTGGTTGTCTGCATAGTCCCCGAGATATGATTTATTACTTCTCTGCTAAATATTTCCCCGCTCATAAGAAACAAGCTGCCTTAAGAGAAATATATAATTTTGTGCAAAAATTGAAGAAGAGAGTCTCCCACAAGCTTGGGGGAGGCTTCTCCAATTACTTAATGCTTTGCCTGATCATCCTCTCCAGAAAAATGAAATACTTGATATCTTTTATAATGGACTAACCGATGCTTCCAGAGACTACCTGGTTAGTTGTGCTGGTTTTGTTTTAAGGGAAAGAACTGTTGATCAAGCTAAATTGCTATTGAATAATATGTTGAGTAATGAAAATTATTGGACACTTCCTGAACCAACTCCTAAGCTAACTCCAAAGAAAAGGGGTATTCTATTTCTTAGTCCTGAAGATATGCAAGAGGCAAATAAATCTATGAAAGAAAAAGGTATTAAAGCTGAAGATGTTAAGAATTTACCACATATTAAAGAAATACATGGTCTTGATAACCCGACACAGGTACTGAAGGTAAATTCTCTCTATAGATTTGATGAAGGTGATATTCCTTGTTATAAGTCTGCTAGCCAATGCTTAGATGAGTTTGATAATTTTATTGTTAAACAAGAAAATTTCAATGCTTATGTTGGTAGACAATTGAAACGTAATGCTAATATGCTTGAACACTTGAGTGATTATATGTCTAGAGTTAAAGGCGAACTTAAACTTATTAGTAAACATGCTTCTATGGTTATCACTCAAGTAGAACAAGTACTTAAGGCTCAGAATGATTTGCTCAATGAATTAAATAAAAAATGATAATGCTGTTAGAGTTATGACTAGAGGGGGTAAAATGACTCAGGAACCATTGTATCCAGAGGGCCACCCTAAGAGAATTGAGCAAGATTCTCATAGAACTAATGTTGATGCACCTAGTTCTTCTAATAAGAAGAAAAAGAAAAATGATAGGACTTTGCATGCTCCTAGTGAACCTGTTGTTGACACACCTGAGAATCCCAATGACATTTCTTTTTCTGATGCTGAAACACAATCTGGTAATGAACATGAACCTAGTGATAATGTTAACGATGATGTTCATATTGATGCTCAACCTAGCAATGATAATGATGTAGAGATTGAACCTGATGTTGATCTTGATAACCCACAATCAAAGAATCAACGCTATGATAAGAGAGACTTTGTTGCTAGGAAGCACGGTAAAGAAAGAGAACCATGGGTTCAGAAACCCATGCATTTTCCTCCTAAACCATCCAAGAAAAAGGATGATGAGGATATTGAGCGCTTTGCCGAAATGATTAGACCTATCTTTTTGCGTATGAGTTTGACTGATATGCTTAAAATGAACCCTTATGCTAAATACATGAAAGATATTGTTACTAATAAAATAAAGATACCGGAAGCTGAAATTTCCACCATGCTTGCTAATTACACTTTTAAGGGTGGAATACCAAAGAAACTTGGAGGTCCAGGAGTACCAACTATACCATGCTCCATTAAAAGAAACTATGTTAAAACTGCTTTATGTGATCTTGGAGCCGGTGTTAGTGTTATGCCTCTCTCTTTATATCGTAGACTTGATTTGAATAAGTTGACACCTACTGAAATATCTTTGCAAATGGCTGATAAATCAACTACTATACCTGTCGGTATTTGCGAGGATGTGCCTGTTGTGGTTGCAAATGTTACTATTTTAACGGACTTTGTTATTCTTGATATTTCCAAGGACGATAGCATGTCGATTATCCTTGGTAGACCCTTTTTGAATACTGTAGGGGCTGCTATTGATTGCAACAAGGGCAATGTCACTTTTCATGTTAATGGTCATGAGCATACGGTACACTTTCCGAGGAAACAACCTCAAGTCCACAGTATCAATTTTATTGGAAAAGTTTCAACAATCAGAATTGGAGGTTTTGAATTCCCTCTTCCTATTGTCAAGAAGAAATATGATATTCTTATTGTTGGGGATGTGCATATCCCAGTTGAGGTAACCTAGTGTTATTCAAAATTTCTTCGGTTTCATGCGATTTGGAATGAGTTTGTTAACAAGACTTGATCAACCTTGTTAGTGGATTCCTTTTGATGAGCATGAGATGGATGAAGTTAGAAAGCACAACCTTTTGTACCCTCTTTTTACTTTCTGTTATTTATATTAAATAAAGCAAAAATAGTATTTTCTGTCTGTTTTCTGAATTATCCTTGCAATAAAAAAAATACCCCAAAAATAAAAGTTCTCCAAATGCCCTGAAAATGAAATGTGATTTTTCCCAGACTATTTAAGAATTATTGGCACTAAAAACACATCAGGGGGACCCACCGTGTGCCCACGAGGGTGGAGGGCGCGCCCTACCCCCTGGACGCGCCCCCTACCTCGTGGACCCCACGTGGGTCCCCTCCACTTATTCTTGCACCCACACACTTCGTCTTGCTCCATAAAAAATCATCCACCAGCTCAAACCCGAGTTCTTGCTCATCTTGCTGCCATTTTCGATCTCCTTGCTCAAAGCTCCATTCACAAAACTGCTTTGGGGATTGTTCTTCGGTATGTGACTCCTCTAATGGTCCAATTAGTTTTTATCCTAGTGCTTTTTTTATTACAAATTTTTGCTGCTTAGGTGACCCTGTTCTTGAGCTTGCGTGTCAAATTTATGTGGTCAAAAGTAGTTTTAATACATGATATAGCCTCTAGACACTTGTAGGAGTAGTTGCTATCAATTTTATTGAGTTTGGTTCACTTTTATTTTGAGTCACTAAAAAATTCAGAAGTTTTTCAGAGGAAGAAATACGTTTAGGAAAATGTACCAAGGTGGTTCCTCACGGAAGCAAGGCCCAAGGCCCGCAATACGCGAGCCAGACAATGAACTACCAAGGGAGGCTCAAGTGCGGCCTTGTGAATGGCCGTCAGAGGATTTCATGGTTCAGGCAGGCATCAAGGAAGAATTTGACGCATATGTGCGTAACGCTGATCTTGAGAGCTTCGAGGCAGATAAGGGCCGGCAATACCTCTATTTAACTGATTCATTTGTGAGAAGGTTTGAATTTACATCCTCGCGCAATTCTCACAATGTCCTATTTGATCTTTATGATAAATGTTATACCATGGACTTAGAAGACTTTAATACTGCTTGTAAACTCCCGCAGTGGGGTAGTGCTAGTGAACGTCGCAAATCTGAATTTAAAGACTTTCTTGCTAGTATCACTGTGCAGGAACCTAGAGAAATAACACAAGCTACCATAGGGAGCATTCATTTTCCTGCTATACATTATTTTGCTCTCTTCGCGGGCAGATGCATTAACGGTAAGGATGAGGCATGTCATATGCATGTTCCTGGTCTTAGTGTTCTCAAGAGTGTTGTATTAGGAGATAAACAATACAACTTGGGGGCTATTATTGCATGTAGGTTGCATCTTAATGGTTTAACTGGAGATTTGTTTGGTGGAATTTATGCAACTCGTGTATCTAACTTTCTTGCTATACCCATACGTGGGGATGATATTGAGTTGCCTCCTGCTTATCTAGACTATAATGCTATGGTTCGTCATCAGTTTGTTGAGAAGAACGATCAGTTCCTCCAGTACCGACTAATCTTTGACAAACAGCGCACCATCCACGTTGCTCTCCCTGCTCCTGCTTTCTTTGATTTTCAGACAAAAGGGAGATATGTTATAACCAGGGAGGAGGTGAGCGAGTACGAGAGGAGGGCGGAGGCAGCTCGCCTCCAAGCTGCAGCTCATGAGGCAATTCCCGTTGTATCTCAATACGACCCCAGCTACAACTTTGATCCATGGGCATAGACCAACTTAGGCCAAAAGCCTAAGCTTGGGGGAGTACATATTTCTCACCGACATTACATTCATGTTCACACACTCATTCCAATTGTTGGTGCTCATACTTTTTCTTTGTATCATCCATGCTAGTTTATTTTCTTTTTAAGCTTTCTTCTTGTGTTTTTGAAAAACCTTAAGAAAAACAAAAAAAATAGTTGTAGCTTTTAGCTAGTTTACTTTCCATGCTTGTAGTAGTAGTAACTAAAAAGAAAACCCAAAAAGATTTTTCGTTCTTCTTTTGCTTGTTGGGAACTTTCCTGTGTAAATAGTTTTGTTTCTTTTCTTTTTCTTTGGGGGTTGAGAGGAGAAGACCATGATGAAAATGTTGAGTGGCTCTCATATGCATTATTGTTGATCTAACAAAGAGCCCATATTACCTTGTCTTCTCCCATGTATTGAATGATTGTAGATTCCAACTTAGTCCAATGCACGTGCACTATTATTATTATCCACACTATTCGGTCGTGCAAGTGAAAGGCAATAATGACGATATATGATGAACTAGTTGAGATGAGAAAAGCTGGTATGCACTCGACCTCTCTTGTTTTTGTAAATATAATTAGTTCATCGTTCCTGATTCAGCCTATTATGAATGAAACATGTTTGCAATGACAATTAGAGATTATAGTTGCTCATGCCATGCTTAATTAGCTAGGTGTTTATAATGGTTTACCTTGCGTGTCAACATGCTATTAAAATGGTTGTGATGTGGTATGATAGGGTGGTATCCTCCTTTGAATGATTCGAGTGGCTTGACTTGGCACATGTTCACGCATGTAGTTGAAACAAAATCAACATAGCCTCCACGATATTTATGTTCATGGTGAATTATACCCTACTCATGCTTGCATTCAGTGTTGATTAATTTTAATGCATGTTCATGACTGTTGTCGCTCTCTAGCTGGTCGCTTCCCAGTCTCTTTCTATCCTTCACTTGTACTAAACAGGAATACTGCTTGTGCATCCAACTCCATAAATCCCAAAAAGTTATTCCATATGAGTCCACCATACCTTCCTATATGCGGTATCTACCTGCCGTTCCAAGTAAATTTGTATGTGCCAAACTCTAAACCTTCAAATAAACATTTTGTTTTGTATACTCGAATAGCTCATGTATCAACTAGGGTTGTCTGTATCTTCCATGCTAGGCGGGTTATTCTCAAGAGGAGTGGACTCCGTTCCTCACTCACGAGAAAATGGCTGGTCACCGGGATGCCCAGTCCCATGCTCAAATCAAATCAAAATAATTGCAAACAAAACTCCCCCAGGATTGTTGTTAGTTGGAGGCACCTGTTGTTTCGGGCAAGCCATGGATTGATGCTTGTTGGTGGTGGGGGAGTATAAACTTTACCATTCTGCTTGGGAACCACCTATAATGTGTGTAGCATGGAAGATATCGAGATCTCTCGGTTGTTATGTTGACAATGAAAGTATACCGCTCAAAATATTATTCATCTCTATTTCAAAATCGAGCTCTGGCACCTCTACAAATCCCTGCTTCCCTCTGCGAAGGGCCTATCCATTTACTTTTATGTTGAGTCATCATCCTCTTATTAAAAAGCACCAGTTGGAGAGCACCGCTGTCATTTGCATCCATTACTGTTAGTTTACATTGAGTATGACTGTGACTGGATCTCTTTTACCATGAATTACAATTTCCAGTCAGCCCTTGATCTTCAGAGGTGCTCTGCATTTATGTTTTGCGGTCTCATAAAGGGCTAGCGAGATACCATCTTCTTATATCATATTATGATTGTTTGAGAAAGTGTTGTCATCCAAGATTTATTATTATTGCTCGCTAGTTGATTATGCCATTGATATGAGTAAACATGAGACCTAAATGTTATTGTGAATATGGTTAGTTCATAATCTTTGCTGAAAACTTGAATGCTGGCTTTACATATTTACAAAAACAAGAGCAAACAAAGTTTGCAAAAGTTTATCTTTATCACTTTCAGTTTGTCAACTGAATTGCTTGAGGACAAGCAAAGGTTTAAGCTTGGGGGAGTTGATACGTCTCCAACATATCTACTTTTCCAAACACTTTTGCCCTTGTTTTGGACTCTAACTTGCATGATTTGAATGGAACTAACCCGGACTGACATTGTTTTCAGCAGAATTGCCATGGTGTTATTTTTGTGCAGAAATAAAAGTTCTTGGAATGACCTGAAAATCAACGAAGATTATTTTTGGAATATATAAAAAATACTGGCGAAAGAATCAAGGCAAGGGGCCCACACCCTATCCACGAGGGTGGGGGCGCACCTACCCCCTGGGCGCGCCCCCTGCCTCGTGGGCCCTGGTGCTCCTCCGACCTCAACTCCAACTCTATACATTCGTGTTCGGGGAGAAAAAAAACCAAAGGGAAGGATTCATCACGTTTTACGATACGAAGCCGCCACCAAGCCCTAATCTCTCTCGGGAGGGCTGATCTGGAGTCCGTTCTGGGCTCTAGAGAGGGTAATCCGTCGCCATCGTCATCATCAACCTTCCTCCATCAACAATTTCATGATGCTCACCGCCGTGTGTGAGTAATTCCATCGTAGGCTTGTTGGACGGTGATGGGTTGGTTGAGATTTATCATGTAATCGAGTTAGTTTTGTTAGGGTTTGGTCCCTAGTATCCATTATGTTCTGAGATTGATGTTGCTATTACTTTGCTATGCTTAATGCTTGTCACTAGGGCCCGAGTGCCATGATTTCAGATCTGAACCTATTATGTTTTCATGAATATATGTGAGTTCTTGATCCTATCTTGCAATTCTATAGTCACCTATTATGTGTTATGATCCGTTAACCCCAAAGTGACAATAATCGGGATACTTACCAGTGATGACCGTAGTTTGAGGAGTTCATGTATTCATTAAGTGTTAATGCTTTGGTCCGGTACTCTATTAAAAGGAGGCCTTAATATCCCTTAGTTTACAATAGGACCCCGCTGCCACGGGAGGGTAGGACAAAAGATGTCATGCAAGTTCTTTTCCATAAGCACGTATGACTATATTCGGAATACATGCCTACATTACATTGATGAACTGGAGCTAGTTCTGTGTCACCCTATGTTATAACTATTGCATGAGGAATCGCATCTGACATAATTATCCATCACTGATCCATTGCCTACGAGCTTTTCATATATTGTTCTTCGCTTATTTACTTTTCCGTTGCTACTATTACAATCACTGTAAAACCAAAACTACTACCGTTACTTTTGCCACCGTTACCACTACTATCATATTACTTTGCTACTAAATACTTTGCTGCAGATATTAAGTTTCCAGGTGTGGTTGAATTGACAACTCAGCTGCTAATACTTGAGAATATTCTTTGGCTCCCCTTGTGTCGAATCAATAAATTTGGGCTGAATACTCTACCCTCGAAAACTGTTGCGATCCCCTATACTTGTGGGTTATCAGGCCACCCCCTTTCCTCCCCCCTCTCCCCCTTCCTTCCACTCCTAGTACAACTAGGGAAGGGGGGATCCTACTCCCGGTGGGAGTAGGACTCCCCATAGGGCGCGCCATAGGAAGGCCGGCCCTCCCCCTCCTCCACTCCTTTATATACGGGGAGGGGGGCACCCCATCGACACACAAGTTGATCATTGATATCTTAGCCATGTGCGGTGCCCCCTCCACCATAATCCACCTCGGTCATATCGTAGCGGTGCTTAGGTGAAGCCCTATTCTGGTAGCATCATCATCACCATCATCACGCCATCGTGCTGACGAAGCTCTCCCTTGACACTCTGCTGGATCGTGAGTTCGTGGGACGTCACCGAGCCGAACGTGGGCAGATCGCGGAGGTGCCATACTTTCGGTACTAGGATCGGTCGATCGTGAAGACGTATGGCTACATCAACCGCGTTGTCATAATGCTTCCGCTTACGGTCTACGAGGGTATGTAGACAACACTCTCCCCTCTTGTTGCTATGCTTCACCATGATCTTGCGTGTGCATAGGAATTTTTTTGAAATTACTACGTTACCCAACAGTGGCATCCGACCAGGTTTATGCGTAGATTTTATATGCACGAGTAGAACACAAAGGAGTTGTGGGCGTGGGTATATACATATTTCTTGCCGTCACTAGTTGATTCTTGATTCGGCGGTATTTTTGGATGAAGTGGCCCAGACCGACATTACGCGTATGCTTACGCGAGACTGGTTCTACCGACGTGCTTCGCACACAGGTGGCTGGTGGGTGTCAGTTTCTCCAACTTTAGTTGAATCGGATTCAATGAACAGGGTTGTGATATGGTCAAGACATGATGCTAAATTTTATTGTATGAGATGATCATGTTTTGTAACACAGTTATCGGCAACTGGCAGGAGCCATATGGTTGTCTCTTTATTGTGTGAAATGCAATCGCCATGTAATTGCTTTACTTTATCACTAAGCGGTAGCGATAGTCATAGAAGCAATAGTTGGTGAGACGACAATGATGCTTCGGTGGAGATCAAGGTGTCAAGCCGGTGACGATGGTGATCATGATGGTGCTTTGGAGATGGAGATCAAAGGCACAAGATGATGATGGCCATATCATATCACTTATATTGATTGCATGTGATGTTTATCCTTTATGCATCTTATTTTGCTTAGTTCGGCGGTAGCATTACAAGATGATCTCTCACTAAATTTCAAGGTATAAGTGTTCTGTCTGAGTATGCACCGTTGCGACAGTTCGTCGTGCCGAGACACCACGTGATGATCGGGTGTGATAAGCTCTACGTTCACATACAACGGGTGCAAGCCAGTTTTGCACATGCAGAATACTCGGGTTAAACTTGACGAGGCTAGCATATGCAGATATGGCCTCGGTACACTGAGACTGAAAGGTCGAGCATGAATCATATAGTAGATATGATCAACATAGTGATGTTCACCATTGAAAGCTACTCCATTTCACGTGATCATCGGTCATGGTTTAGTTGATATGGATCACGTGATCACTTAGATGATTAGAGAGATATCTATCTAAGTGGGAGTTCTTAAGTAATTTGATTAATTGAACTTTAATTTATCAACTTAGTCCACATAGTATTTGCATAACTATGTTGTAGATCAATAAGCTCGCGATATAGCTCCCCGTTTATTTTCTAATATGTTCCTAGATAAAAATAAGTTGAAAGTTAGTAGCAATGATGCGGACTAGCTCCGTGATCTGAGGATTATCCTCAGTGCTGCATAGAAGTATTATGTCCTTGATGCACCACTAGGTGATAGACCAATTGCAGGAACAGATGCAGACGTTATGAACGTTTGGCAAACTCGATATGATGACTACTTGATAGTTTAGTGCACCATGCTTTACGGCTTAGAACTAGGGCTCCAAAGACGTTCTGAATGCCACGGAGCATATGAGATGTTTCAAGAGTTGAAATTGGTATTTCATGCTCATGCCCATGTCGAGAGGTATGAGACCTCTGATAGTACTTTGCCTACAAGATGGAGGAGAATAGCTCAACCAGTGAGCATGTGCTCAGATTGTCTGGGTACTACAATTGCTTGAATCAAGTGGGAGTTAATCTTCTAGATAAAATAGTGATTGACAGAGTTCTCTAGTCACTATCACCATGTTACTGGAACTTCGTGATGAACTATAATATGCAAGGGATGACGAAAGTAATTCTCAAGCTCTTCGCGGTGCTGAAATCAGCGAAGGTAGAAATCAAGAAAAGCATCAAGTATTGATGGTTGACAAGACCATTAGTTTCAAGTAAAAGGGCAAGGGAAAGAAAGGGAACTTCAAGAAGAATGGCAAGCAAGTTGCCACTCCCATGAAGAAGCCCAAAGCTAGACCCAAGCCTGAAACTGAGTGCTTCTTCTGCAAAGGAAATGGTCACTGGAAGTGGAACTGCCCTAGATACTTGGCGGATAAGAAGGATGGCATACTGAACAAAGGTATATTGGATATACATGTTATTGATGTGTACTTTACTAGTGTTTATAACAACCCCTTGGTATTTGATATTGGTTCATTTGCTAAGCGTAGTAACTCGAAACGGGAGTTGCAAAATAAACAGAGACTAGTTAAGGGCGAGGTGATGATGTGTGTTGGAAGTGATTCCAAGGTTGATAAGATCACCATCGCACACTCCCTTTACCTTCAGGATTAGTGTCGAACCTAAAATAAATGTTATTTGGTGTTTGCGTCGAACATGAATATGATTGGATCATGTTTATTGCAATACGGTTATTCGTTTAAGTCAAAGAATAATTCTTGTTTTATTTGCATGAATAAAACCTTCTATGGTCATACACTCAATATAAATGGTTTATTGAATCTCGATCGTAGTGATACACATATTTCATAATATTGAAGCCAAAAGATGCAAAGTTAATAATGATAGTGCAACTTATTTGTGGCACTGCCGTTTAGGTCATATTGGTGTAAAGCGCATGAAGAAACTCCATGCTGATGGGCTTTTGGAATCACTTGATTATGAATCACTTGATGCTTGCGAACCATGCCTCATAGGCAAGATGACTAAGACTCCGTTCTCCGGAACAATGGAGCGAGCAACTGACTTATTGGAAATAATACATATTGATGTATGCGGTCCGATGAGTGTTGAAGCTCACGGCGGGTATCATTATTTTCTGACCTTCACAAATGATTTGAGCAGATATGGGTATATCTACTTGATGAAACATAAGTCTGAAACATTTGAAAAGTTCAAAGAATTTCAGAGTGAAGTGGAAAATCATCGTAACAAGAAAATAAAGTTTCTACGATCTGATCGCGGAGACGAATATTTGAGTTACGAGTTTGGTCTTCAACTAAAACAATGTGGAATAGTTTCACAAATTCATGCCACCTGGAACATCACAGCATAATGGTGTGTCCAAACGTCATAACCGTACTTTATTGGATATAGTGCAATCTATGATGTCTCTTCACCGATTTACCACTATCGTTTTGGGGTTATGCATTAGAGACAGCTACATTCACATTAAATAGGGCACCATCTAAATCCGTTGAGACGACACCATATGAACTGTGGTTTAGCAAGAAACCTAAGTTGTCGTTTCTTAAAGTTTGGGGCTATGATGCTTATGTGAATAGTTTCAACCTGATAAGCTCGAACCCAAATCGGAGAAATGCGTCTTCATAGGATGCCCAAAAGAAACTGTTGGGTACACCTTCTATCACAGATCTGAAGGCAAGATATTTTGTTGCTAAGAATGGATCCTTTCTAGAGAAGGAGTTTCTCTCGAAAGAAGTGAGTGGGAGGAAAATAGAACTTGATGAGGTAATTGTACCTTCTCCCGAATTGGAAAGTAGTTCATCGCATAAATCAGTTCTAGTGATCACTACACCAATTAGTGAGGAAGTTAATGATGATCATCATGAAACTTCAGATCAAGTTACTACCGAACCTCGTAGGTTAACCAGAGTACGTTCCGCACCAGAGTGGTGCGGTAATCCTTCCTGAAAGTCATGTTACTAGTGTTGGAAATATGCCCTAGAGGCAATAATAAAAGCATTATTATTATATTTCTTTGTTCATGATAATTGTCTGTATTCATGCTATAATTGTATTATCCGGAAATCGTAATACATGTGTGAATAATAGACACCAACATGTCCCTAGTAAGCCTCTAGTTGACTGGCTCGTTGATCAACAGATAGTCATGATTTCCTGACTATGGACATTGGATGTCATTGATAACGAGATCACATCATTAGGAGAATGATGTGATGGACAAGACCCAATCCTAAGCATAGCGCAAGATCGTGTAGTTCGTTTGCTAGAGCTTTTCCAATGTCAAGTATCTTTTCCTTTGACCATGAGATCGTGTAACTCCCGGATACCGTAGGAGTGCTTTGGGTGTACCAAACGTCACAACATAACTGGGTGACTATAAAGGTGCACTACAGGTATCTCTGAAAGTGTCTGTTGGGTTGACACAGATCGAGACTGGGATTTGTCACTCCATATGACGGAGAGGTATCACTGGGCCCACTCGGTAATGCATCATCATAATGAGCTCAAAGTGACCAAGTGTCTGGTCACGGGATCATGCATTACGGTACGAGTAAAGTGACTTGCCGGTAACGAGATTGAACGAGGTATTGGGATACCGACGATCGAATCTCGGGCAAGTAACATACCGATTGACAAAGGGAATTGTATACGGGGTTGCTTGAATCCTCGACATCGTGGTTCATCCGATGAGATCATCGTGGAGCATGTGGGAGCCAACATGGGTATCCAGATCCCGCTGTTGGTTATTGACCGGAGAGCGATCTCGGTCATGTCTACATGTCTCCCGAACCCGTAGGGTCTACACACTTAAGGTTCGGTGACGCTAGGGTTGTAGGGATATGTATATGCAGTAACCCGAATGTTGTTCGGAGTCCCGGATGAGATCCCGGACGTCACGAGGAGTTCCGGAATGGTCCGGAGGTAAAGATTTATATATGGGAAGTCCTGTTTCGGGCATCGGGACAAGTTTCGGGGTTATCGGTATTGTACCGGGACCACCGGAAGGGTCCCGGGGGTCCACCGGGTGGGGCCACCTGTCCCGGGGGGCCACATGGGCTGTAGGGGGTGCGCCTTGGCCTACATGGGCCAAGGGCACCAGCCCCAAGAGGCCCATGCGCCTAGGGTTTGAAGGGAGGAAGAGTCCTAGGAGGGGAAGGCACCTCCTAGGTGCCTTGGGGAGGAGGGATTCCTCCCCCTTGGCCGCACCCCCTAGGAGATTGGATCTCCTAGGGCCGGCGCCCCCCCCTTTGCCCTCCTATATATAGTGGGGGATGGAGGGCTTTTGATCCACGCCTTTGGTTGCCTCCTTCTCCCTCTCCAACACCTCCTCCTCCTCCATAGCGCTTGGCGAAGCCCTGACGGAGTACTGCAGCTCCATCATCACCACGCCGTCGTGCTGCTGCTGGTGCCATCTCCCTCAACCTCTCCTTCCCCCTTGCTGGATCAAGAAGAAGGAGACGTGGCTGTTCCGTACGTGTGTTGAACGCGGAGGTGCCGTCCGTTCGGTGCTAGGATCTTCGGTGATTCGAATCACGTCGAGTACGACTCCCTCATCCACGTTCTTTGAACGCTTCCGCTCGCGATCTACAAGGTACGTAGATGCATCTAATCACTCGTTGCTAGATGAACTCCTAGATGGATCTTGGTGAAACCGTAGGAAAATTTTGTTTTCTGCAACGTTCCCCAACAGTGGTATCAGAGCTAGGTCTATGCGTAGTTCTCTTGCACGAGTAGAACACAATTTGTTGTGGGCGTTGATGTTGTCAACTTTCTTGCCGCTACTAGTCTTATCTTGTTTCAATGGTATTGTGGGATGAAGCGGCCCGGACCAACCTTACACGTACGCTTACGTGAGACCGGTTCCACCGACTAACATGCACAAGTTGCATAAGGTGGCTGGCGGGTGACTGTCTCTCCTACTTTAGTTGGAGCGGATTCGATGAAAAGGGTCCTTATGAAGGGTAAATAGAAGTTGACAAATCACGTTGTGGCTTTCACGTAGGTAAGAAAACGTTCTTTCTAGAACCCTACTTCAGCCACGTAAAACTTGCAAACAACAATTAGAGGACGTCTAACTTGTTTTTGCAGCAAGTGCTTTGTGATATGATATGGCCAAAGTTGTGATGAATGATGAATGATCTATATGTGATGTATGAGATGTTCATACTATTGTAATAGGAATCACGACTTGCATGTCGATGAGTATGACAACCGGCAGGAGCCATAGGAGTTGTCTTTATTTTTGTATGACCTGCGTGTCATTGAGAAACGCCATGTAAATTACTTTACTTTATTGCTAAACGTGTTAGCCTTAGTAGTAGAAGTAATAATTGGCGAGCAACTTCATGGAGACACAATGATAGAGATCATGATGATGGAGATCATGGTGTCATGCCGGTGACAAGATGATCATGGAGCCCCAAGATGGAGATCAAAGGAGCTATGTGATATTGGCCATATCATGTCACTATTATTATTTGATTGCATTTGATGTTTATCATGTTTTGCATCTTGTTTACTTAGAACGACGGTAGTAAATAAGATGATCCCTTACAACAATTTCAAGAAGTGTTCTCCCCTAACTGTGCACCGTTGCTAAAGTTCTTCGTTTCGAAGCACCACGTGATGATCGGGTGTGATAGATCCTTACGTTCACATACAACGGGTGTAAGACAGTTTTACACATGCAAAACACTTAGGGTTAACTTGACAAGCCTAGCATGTGCATAGACATGGCCTCGGAACACAGAAGACCGAAAGGTCGAGCATGAGTCGTATAGAAGATACGATCAACATGAAGATGTTCACCGACGTTGACTAGTCCGTCTCACGTGATGATCGGACACGGCCTAGCCAACTCGGATCATGTTATACTTAGATGACAATAAGAGGGATGTCTATCTAAGTGGGAGTTCATTATAATTTGATTAGATGAACTTAATTATCATGAACTTAGTCTAAAATATTTACAATATGTCTTGTAGATCAAATGGCCAATGTAGTCCTCAACTTCAACGCGTTTCTAGAGAAAACCAAGCTGAAAGACGATGGCAGCAACTACACGGACTGGGTCCGGAACCTGAGGATCATCCTCATAGCTGCCAAGAAAGATTATGTCCTACAAGCACCGCTAGGTGATGCACCTGTTCTCCCTGCAGAACAAGACGTTATGAACGCTTGGCAGGCACGTACCGATGACTACTCCCTCGTTCAGTGTGGCATGCTTTACAGCTTAGAGCCGGGGCTCCAAAAGCGTTTTGAGAGACATGGAGCATATGAGATGTTCGAAGAGCTGAAAATGGTTTTTCAAGCTCATGCCCGGGTCGAGAGATATGAAGTCTCCGACAAATTCTTCAGCTGTAAGATGGAGGAAAATAGTTCTGTCAGTGAGCACATACTCACTATGTCTGGGTTACATAACCGCTTGACTCAGCTGGGAGTTAATCTCCCAGATGACGCGGTCATTGACATGATCCTTCAGTCGCTTCCACCGAGCTACAAGAGCTTTGTGATGAACTTCAATATGCAGGGGATGGAAAAGACCATTCCTGAAGTATTTGCTATGCTGAAATCAGCAGAGGTAGAAGTCAAGAAGGAACATCAAGTGTTGATGGTCAATAAAACCACTAAGTTCAAGAAGGGCAAGGGTAAAAAGAACTTCAAGAAGGACGGCAAGGAAGTTGCCGCGCCCGGCAAGCAAGCTGCCGGGAAGAAGTCAAAGAATGGACCCAAGCCTGAGACGGAGTGCTTTTATTGCAAAGGGAAGGGTCACTGGAAACGGAACTGCCCCAAATACTTAGCGGACAAGAAGGCCGGCAACACCAAAGGTATATTTGATATACATGTAATTGATGTGTACCTTACCAGTACTCGTAGTGGCTCCTGGGTATTTGATACCGGTGTCGTTGCTCATATTTGTAACTCACAGCAGGAGCTGCGGAATAAACGGAGACTGGCGAAGGACGAGGTGACGATGCGCGTCGGGAATGGTTCCAAGGTCGATGTGATCGCCGTCGGCATGCTACCTCTACATTTACCTACGGGATTAGTTATAAACCTCAATAATTGTTATTTAGTGCCAAGTTTGAGCATGAACATTGTATCAGGATCTCGTTTAATACGAGATGGCTACTCATTTAAATCAGAGAATAATGGTTGTTCTATTTATATGAGAGATATGTTTTACGGTCATGCTCCGATGGTCAATGGTTTATTCTTTATGAATCTCGAGCGTGATGCTACACATATTCATAGTGTGAGTACCAAAAGATGTAAGGTTGATAATGATAGTCCCACATACTTGTGGCACTGCCGCCTTGGTCACATAGGTGTCAAACGCATGAAGAAGCTCCATGCTGATGGACTTTTAGAGTCTCTTGATTATGAATCATTTGACACGTGCGAACCATGCCTCATGGGTAAAATGACCAAGACTCCGTTCTCAGGAACAATGGAGCGAGCAACCAACTTATTGGGAATCATACATACTGATGTGTGCGGTCCAATGAGTGTTGAGGCTCGCGGTGGCTATCGTTATGTTCTCACCCTCACTGATGACTTGAGTAGATATGGGTATGTCTACTTAATGAAACACAAGTCTGAGACCTTTGAAAAGTTCAAGGAATTTCAGAGTGAGGTTGAAAATCAACGTGACAGGAAAATCAAGTTCCTGCGATCAGATCGTGGAGGAGAATACTTGAGTCACGAGTTTGGTACACACTTAAGAAAATGTGGAATAGTTTCACAACTCACGCCGCCTGGAACACCTCAGCGTAATGGTGTGTCCGAATGTCGTAATCGCACTCTATTAGATATGGTGCGATCTATGATGTCTCTTGCCGATTTACCACTATCTTTTTGGGGCTATGCTTTAGAGACTGCCGCATTCACTTTAAATAGGGCTCCGTCGAAATCCGTTGAGACGACACCGTTTGAATTATGGTTTGGGAAGAAACCTAAGTTGTCGTTTCTAAAAGTTTGGGGATGCGATGCTTATGTCAAGAAACTTCAACCTGAAAAGCTCGAACCCAAATCGGAAAAATGCGTCTTCATAGGATACCCTAAAGAAACTATTGGGTATACCTTCTACCTCAGATCCGAAGGCAAGATCTTTGTTGCAAGAAATGGATCCTTTCTAGAGAAAGAGTTTCTCTCGAAAGAAGTAAGTGGAAGGAAAGTAGACCTTGATGAAGTATTACCTCTTGAACCGGCAAATGGCGCAACTCAAGAAAATGTTCCTGAGGTGCCTGCACCGACGAGAGAGGAAGTTAATGATGATGATCAAGATACTTCTGATCAAGCTCCTACTGATATTCGAAGGTCCACAAGGACACGTTCCGCACCAGAGTGGTACGGCAACCCTGTCTTGGAAATCATGTTGTTAGACAACGGTGAACCTTCGAACTATGAAGAAGCGATGGCGGGCCCGGATTCCGACAAATGGCTAGAAGCCATGAAATCCGAGATAGGATCCATGTATGAAAACGAAGTATGGACTTTGACTGACTTGCCCGTAGAGCAGCGAGCCATAGAAAATAAATGGATCTTTAAGAAGAAGACAGACGCGGATGGTAATGTGACCATCTATAAAGCTCGGCTTGTCGCTAAGGGTTATCGACAAGTTCAAGGGGTTGACTACGATGAGACTTTCTCACCGGTAGCGAAGCTAAAGTCCCTCCGAATCATGTTAGCGATTGCCGCATTCTATGATTATGAGATATGGCAAATGGACATCAAAACGGCATTCCTTAATGATTTCCTTAAGGAAGAATTGTATATGATGCAGCCGGAAGGTTTTGTCGATCCTAAGAATGCTGACAAGGTATGCAAGCTCCAGCGATCCATTTATGGGCTGGTGCAAGCATCTCGGAGTTGGAACATTCGCTTTGATGAGATGATCAAAGCGTTTGGGTTTACGCAAACTTATGGAGAAGCCTGCGTTTACAAGAAAGTGAGTGGGAGATTTGTAGCATTTCTCATACTATATGTAGATGACATACTTTTGATGGGAAATTATATAGAACTCTTGGACAGCATCAAGGCCTACTTGAATAAGAGTTTTTCAATGAAGGACCTTGGAGAAGCTGCTTATATATTAGGCATCAAGATCTATAGAGATAGATCAAGACGCCTCATAGGTCTTTCACAAAGCACATACCTTGATAAGATTTTGAAGAAGTTCAAAATGGATCAGTCCAAGAAAGGGTTCTTGCCTGTTTTGCATGGTGTGAAATTGAGCTCAGCTCAATGTCCGACCACGGCAGAAGATATAGAAGAGATGAGTGTCATCCCCTATGCCTCAGCCATAGGTTCTATTATGTATGCCATGCTGTGTACCAGACCTGATGTAAACCTTGCCGTAAGTTTGGTAGGAAGGTACCAAAGTAATCCCGGCAAGGAACACTGGACAGCGGTCAAGAATATCCTGAAGTACCTGAAAAGGACAAAGGACATGTTTCTCGTTTATGGAGGTGACGAAGAGCTCGTCGTAAAGGGTTACGTCGACGCTAGCTTCGACACAGATCTGGATGACTCTAAGTCACAAACCGGATACGTGTATATGTTGAATGGTGGAGCAGTGAGCTGGTGCAGCTGCAAGCAGAGCGTCGTGGCGGGATCTACATGTGAAGCGGAGTACATGGCAGCCTCGGAGGCAGCACATGAAGCAATTTGGGTGAATGAGTTCATCACTGACCTAGGAGTCATACCCAATGCGTCGGGGCCGATCAAGCTCTTCTGTGACAACACTGGAGCTATTGCACTTGCCAAGGAGCCCAGGTTTCACAAGAAGACAAGGCACATCAAGCGTCGCTTCAACTCCATTCATGAAAATGTTCAAGATGGAGACATAGAAATTTGTAAAGTACATACGGACCTGAATATAGCAGATCCGTTGACTAAACCTCTCCCTAGGGCAAAACATGATCAACACCAGAATTCCATGGGTGTTCGATTCATCACAATGTAACTAGATTATTGACTCTAGTGCAAGTGGGAGACTGTTGGAAATATGCCCTAGAGGCAATAATAAAAGCATTATTATTATATTTCTTTGTTCATGATAATTGTCTGTATTCATGCTATAATTGTATTATCCGGAAATCGTAATACATGTGTGAATAATAGACACCAACATGTCCCTAGTAAGCCTCTAGTTGACTGGCTCGTTGATCAACAGATAGTCATGATTTCCTAACTATGGACATTGGATGTCATTGATAACAAGATCACATCATTAGGAGAATGATGTGATGGACAAGACCCAATCCTAAGCATAGCGCAAGATCGTGTAGTTCGTTTGCTAGAGCTTTTCCAATGTCAAGTATCTTTTCCTTTGACCATGAGATCGTGTAACTCCTGGATACCGTAGGAGTGCTTTGGGTGTACCAAACGTCACAACGTAACTGGGTGACTACAAAGGTGCACTACAGGTATCTCCGAAAGTGTCTGTTGGGTTGACACAGATCGAGACTGGGATTTGTCACTCCGTATGACGGAGAGGTATCACTGGGCCCACTCGGTAATGCATCATCATAATGAGCTCAAAGTGACCAAGTGTCTGGTCACAGGATCATGCATTACGGTACGAGTAAAGTGACTTGCCGGTAACGAGATTGAACGAGGTATTGGGATACCGACGATCGAATCTCGGGCAAGTAACATACCGATTGACAAAGGGAATTGTATACGGGGTTGCTTGAATCCTCGACATTGTGGTTCATCCGATGAGATCATCATGGAGCATGTGGGAGCCAACATGGGTATCCAGATCCCGCTGTTGGTTATTGACCGGAGAGCGATCTCGGTCATGTCTATATGTCTCCCGAACCCGTAGGGTCTACACACTTAAGGTTCGGTGACGCTAGGGTTGTAGGGATATGTATATGCAGTAACCCGAATGTTGTTCGGAGTCCCGGATGAGATCCCGGACGTCACGAGGAGTTCCAGAATGGTCCGGAGGTAAAGATTTATATATGGGAAGTCCTGTTTCGGGCATCGGGACAAGTTTCGGGGTTATCGGTATTGTACCGGGACCACCGGAAGGGTCCCGGGGGTCCACCGGGTGGGGCCACCTGTCCCGGGGGGCCACATGGGCTGTAGGGGGTGCGCCTTGGCCTACATGGGCCAAGGGCACCAGCCCCAAGAGGCCCATGCGCCTAGGGTTTGAAGGGAGGAAGAGTCCTAGGAGGGGAAGGCACCTCCTAGGTGCCTTGGGGAGGAGGGATTCCTCCCCCTTGGCCGCACCCCCTAGGAGATTGGATCTCCTAGGGCCAGCGCCCCCCCCTTTGGCCCTCCTATATATAGTGGGGGATGGAGGGCTTTTGATCCACGCCTTTGGTTGCCTCCTTCTCCCTCTCCAACACCTCCTCCTCCTCCATAGCGCTTGGCGAAGCCCTGACGGAGTACTGCAGCTCCATCATCACCACGCCGTCGTGCTGCTGCTGGTGCCATCTCCCTCAACCTCTCCTTCCCCCTTGCTGGATCAAGAAGGAGACGTGGCTGTTCCGTACGTGTGTTGAACGCGGAGGTGCCGTCCGTTCGGTGCTAGGATCTTCGGTGATTCGAATCACGTCGAGTACGACTCCCTCATCCACGTTCTTTGAACGCTTCCGCTCGCGATCTACAAGGTACGTAGATGCATCTAATCACTCGTTGCTATATGAACTCCTAGATGGATCTTGGTGAAACCGTAGGAAAATTTTGTTTTCTGCAACGTTCCCCAACAACTAGACCATGACGAACCTACGAACTATGAGGAAGCGATGATGAGCCCAGATTCCACGAAATGGCTTAAGGCCATGAAATCTGAGATGGGATCCATGTATAAAGAACAAAGTATGGACTTTGATTGACTTGCCCAATGATCGGCAAGCCATTGAGAATAAATGGATATTCAAGAGGAAGACGGACGCTGATAGTAGTGTTACTATCTACAAAGCTCAAATTGTCGCAAAAGGGTTTTCGACAAGTTCAAGGTGTTGACTACGCTGGGATTTTCTCACTCGTAGCGATGCTTAAGTTTGTCTGAATCATGTTAGCAGTTGCCACATTTTGTGAAATCTGGCGAATGGATATCAAAAATACATTCCTTGATGTATTTATTAAATAAGAGTTGTATATGATGCAACCAGAAGGTTTTGTCAATCCTAAAGGTGCTAAAGAAGTATGCAAGCTCCGGCGATCCATCTATGGACTGGTGCAAACATCTCGGAGTTAGAATATACGCTTTGATGAGTTGATCAAAGCATATAGTTTTGTACAGACTTGCGGTGAAGCCTGTATTTACAAGAAAGTGAGTGGAAGCACTACAACATTTCTGATAAGTATATGTGAATGATATATTGTTGATCGGAAATAATGTAGAATTTTTTGGAAAGCATAAAGGAGTGTTTGAAAGGAGTTTTTTTTAAAGAAAGACCTCAGTGAAGCTACTTACATATTGAGCATCATGATCTATAGAGATTGATCAAGACGCTTGATATATTTTCAACGAATACATACCTTGACAAAATTTTGAAGTAGTTCAAAATGGAACAGTCAATGAAGGAGTTCTTGCCTGTATTGCATGGTGTAAAGTTGAGTAAGACTAAAAAACCCGACCACAGCAGAAAATAGAAAGAGAATCAAAGTCATTCCATATGCCTTAGCCATAGGTTCTATAAAGTATGCCATGTTGTGTACCAAATCTATTGTATACCCTACACTGAGTTTGGCAAGGGAGTACAATAGTGATCTAGGAGTAGATCACTGGACAACGGTCAAAATTATCCTTAGTGGAATAAGGATATGTTTCTCGGCTATGGAGGTGACAAAAAGTTCATCGTAAAGGGTTACGTCAATGCAAGTTTTTTACACTTATTGTAACACCCCGGATGTAACTTTCCCAATTTGTACTTCAACTCTTGCTGTTTCTGGCGTTAAGTTATATTTATTTTCTCGGGTTCGGGTTTTGTCTCCGTGTGTTGTTGTCGTTGTCATGCATCTCATATCATGTCATCATGTGCATTGCATTTGCATACATGTTCATCTCATGCATTCGAGCATTTTTCCCATTGTCCGTTTTGCATTCCGGTGCTTCGTTCTCCTCCGGCGATCATTTCTAGCTTTCTTTCATGTGTGGGGATTAAATATTTCCGGATTGGACCGAGACTTGCCAAGCGGCCTTGGTTTACTACCGGTAGACCGCCTGTCAAGTTTCGTATCATTTGGACTTCGTTTGATACTCCAACGGCAAACCGAGGGACCGAAAAGGCCTCGTGTGTGTTGCAGCCCAACATCCCTTCAATTTGGCCCAAAACTCACCTAACTCTGCTCCATCATCTAGAGCGTTCGATCACAATCGCGTGGCCGAAAACCGCACCTCATTTGGACTCTCCTAGCTCCCTCTATGCCTATTTAAACACCCCCCCCCCCGATTTTCGGATCTCCTCCTACCTCCGAAACCCTAAATTCACCCCGCGCCGCACCGGACATTGTCCGTCCGGCCGGACAAAACCGCCGCCGCCCACGCCCTATCGCCACCTGCCACGTGGCTCCCCGCCCCACATCGCCGCCGAAGCCCGCCGGGCCCGAGGCCGGCCCTCCCCGCGAGCCGCCCGGGCCAGAGCCGCCTGCCCGCGCGCCCGCGTCCTCCTCCTCCGCGCCGCCCGCCGCCGCCTTCCTGCACCGACGCCGGCGCCGCCACTAGAGAGCAGCTCCGGCGAGTCCTCCCGCCGCCCGACGCGCGTCAGCCCCGCCGGCGCCGCGCCCGACCCCGGCCACCACCGACGACCCAACTCCGGCGGCCGGATCCGGTCGGCCCCGGCCTCCTTCGACCTCCCCGGCGCCGCCCCGCGTCCCCTCCGGTGACTCCTCCGGCCGACGAACCTCGTGCTCCGTGCGATCCAGATCTGGATCGGGGTGAACAGTGAAACCCTAGGTCGTTTTTTTCTCTAAGTCCCGAAATTCTCAGTCCAAGTGCTCATGTTCGTGACCCTGTAACTTTGCATCCGTAGCTCCGATTCATGCATATAGCATATCAAAATTTTCATCTCTGAGAGTACATCATTTCATTCCATTGCATCATTTTCATTTGAATTCATCTTGATGCCCGAAATGCTGTTAGAAGAGGGCTACTTGAGTTAATTGTCAGATCTGCTACTTCGTTTAGGTTTTTGTCATTTTTGCCATGATTAATGTGTGCATGCTATGCCCTGATGCTCTACATGTGTTTTTTTAAGGGTTTTGTCATCTTTCCAGAGGTGCAACCCATGTATTTTTGTGATATGTGTGGTGACTTGTGCAAGCTTTCAAAGTGGTGCACTTGCTAATTCTGTTGTCAGGGACTTAGTAATTTCACTAAGTCCTGGAGCTGTTTATCTCATGATGCCATATGTTCTTGTTGTTTTCTAGTGATCCGTGCCTCTTTTGAGGATGATCAGTAAGGATGTTTTGTTAATATTGTAGTGCTCTATCCATCCATGCCTTTGTTTGAAATTATGGAGCACCCTAGCTTGAGTCAATCGAGCTCTACTTTTGCTACTTTGTGAATCTGGGCAGATTGTCAACTTGTTTGCAATTTTGCCGGTGATGTTGTAGTTGATCCGTGCATGCTATGCTATTGTTCTTGCCATGCCTAGCTTTAATTTTGTGCCTTCTTGATGGATGTATGCTTGTCTTGCCATGACTTGCTCTGTAGTGAGTGCATCGAGCTCGTAAACATGCCTACTTGAGTTATATTTCAGCATGTGTCAGTTTTTCACTGTCTGAAAACTGATTATGTTTTTGCTATGTTCACATGCTTGCAATTGTATTTTCTGGTCCTTTTTGGCTCAAGGTCACTAAGGGACTTTTGTTAAGCTCTTTGAGTAGATCCATACCATGCTTTACTTTGCCATGTTCAGATCCTGTAGCATGTAGTTTTGTTGCTCCGAAGAGGGCTACCTGATCTGAAATTACAGACAAGTGTTAATTTCACTAAGTCTGAGATCTGTTTGCCATATGCATTTTTGCCATGCTTGTTTGAACCTGTTAATGGATGAATTGGCCGTAGCTCAGTGCTAGACTTTTGTTAAGCATCTTGTGTGCATCCCTGCCATGTATTTTGTTGTCATGTTTGGTTGCTGTAGCATGTTCATTTCGTTGCATTTAGATGCCTACTTGCTGTAAATCGCAGACCGGTGTCATTTTTGAATCTCTTGACATTTCCAAACCGTAACTCCGATTCCGGCGTTCTTTATATCGTTTTCAAGCGACTTCATCTCATCTTTCCAGTGGCACACTTGGAATTCCAAGTTGAGGCCAGGTTCATGCATTTCCTGTCATATCTTACATTTTGCATCCCGCATCGCATCCCGCATAGCATACCATCTTTGCATTGTGTTGTTTGAGTTTGCACGTGGTTGATTGTATCCTTGTTGCTTGTTTGTCTTGTTTGGGTAGAGCCGGGAGACGATTTCGCTAGCGAGGAGCCCGTTGAGTTTGCTTTCGAGGATCCAGTCAACTCTGACAACTGTGCAGGCAAGATGATCATACCCTCGAAATCACTACTATCTTTGCTATGCTAGTTTGCTCGCTCTTTTGCTATGCCATTGCTACGATGCCTACCACTTGCTTGCAAGCCTCCCAAATTGCCATGTCAAACATCTAATCCACCATGTCCTAGCAAACCGTTGATTGGCTATGTTACCGCTTTGCTCAGCCCCTCTTATAGCGTTGCTAGTTGCAGGTGAAGATTGGAGGCCGTTCCTTGTTGGAACATTTATTTACTTGTTGGGATATCATTATAATGCCATGTTATTTTAATGCATCTATATACTTGGTAAAGGGTGGAAGGCTCGGCCTCTCGCCTAGTGTTTTGTTCCACTCTTGCCGCCCTAGTTTCCGTCATATCGGTGTTATGTTCCCGGATTTTGCGTTCCTTACGCGGTTGGGTTATAATGGGAACCCCTTGATAGTTCGCCTTGATTAAAGCCTTTCCAGCAATGCCCAGCATTGGTTTTAACATTTGCCACCTAGCCCTTTTCTTTCCCCTGGGTTCTGCAGACTCAAGGGTCATCTTATTTTAGCCCCCCGGGCCAGTGCTCCTCTGAGTGTTGGTCCAACTGAGCGATGTCCGGGGCTACCAGGGGCAACTCTGGGCTGGCCTACCCGACGTCTTGCTCATCTGAGTGTGCCCTGAGAACGAGATATGTGCAGCTCCTATCGGGATTTGTCGTCACATTCGGGCGGTGTTGCTGGTCTTGTTTTAACCTGTCGAAGTGTCTTGAGTAACCGAGATACCGAGTCTGATCGGAACGTCTTGGGAGGAGGTTTATTCCTTCGTTGACCGTGAGAGCTTGTCATGGGCTAAGTTGGGACTCCCCTGCAGGGATTAGAACTTTTGAGAGTCGTGCCCGCGGTTATGGGCAGATGGGAATTTGTTAATGTCCGGTTGTAGATAACTTGAACCTTAATTAATTAAAATGTATCAACTGAGTGTGTTACCGTGATGGCCTCTTCTCGGCGGAGTCCGGGAAGTGAACACGGTGTTGGAGTAATGTTTGCGCAGGTTGCTCTCTAGTT
Organism: Triticum urartu; assembly: GCF_056163025.1. Lineage (NCBI taxonomy): Eukaryota > Viridiplantae > Streptophyta > Magnoliopsida > Poales > Poaceae > Triticum > Triticum urartu. The sequence goes on along the minus strand of NC_141873.1, from coordinate 443,644,302 downwards.
TCTCGCTCGCGCTTTGCCTCCTCTTCTCGCTCTTTTTTGCGAATAAGTTAGCCACCATATTTGCTAGTCGCTTGCTGCAGCTCCACTCATATATTTACCTTGCCTTTACCTATAAGCTTAAATAGTCTTGATCGCGAGGGTGCGAGTTTGCTGAGTCCCTGTGGCTCACAGATTACTATTACACCAGATGCAGGGCCTGATGATTCCGCTCCAGGAGACGCGTATGAGCTCAAGTGGGAGTTCGACGAAGACTCTCAATGTTACTATGTTTCCTTTCCCGACGATCAGTAGTGGTGCCCAGTTGGGGGTGATTGGGACCGTGTCGCATGTTGGGTTCTCTTTTATTTTGGCGCCGTAGTCGGTCCATGAGTGTTTGGATGATGTAATGTTATTTATGTACTTGATTGACGTGGCGAGTGTAAGCCAACTATGTTATCTCCCCTTTATTATTTATATTACATGGGATGTTGTGAAGATTGCCTAACTTGCGACATATGCCTTCAATGCGATTATGTCTCTAAGTCGTGCCTCGACACGTGGGAGCTATAGTCGCATCGAGGGTGTTACACTTGTCCAGATGACTCTAAGTCTTAATCTGGATACATATTGGAAGTGGGAGCAATTAGCTAGAGTAGCTCCGTGCAGAGCATTGTTGACATAGAAATTTGCAAAATACATACGGATCTGAATGTTACAGACCCATAGACTAAACTTCTCTCACAAGCAAAACATGATCACTCTTTGGGTGTTAATCACATAGCGATGTGAACTATATTATTGACTCTAGTAAACCCTTTGGGTATTAGTCACATGGAGATGTGAACTATTGATGTTAAATCACATGACAGTGTGAACAAGATTATTGACTCTAGTGCAAGTAGGAGACTGAAGGAAATATGCCCTAGAGGCAATAATAAAGTTATTATTTATTTCCTTATTTCATGATAAATGTTTATTATTCATGCTAGAATTGTATTAACCGGAAACTTAATACATGTGTGAATACATAGACAAATAGAGTGTCACCAGTATGCCTCTACTTGACTAGCTCGTTGAATTAATGATGGTTATGTTTCCTAACCACAGACATGAGTTGTCATTTAATTAACGGGATCACATCATTAAAGAATGATGTGATTGACTTGACCCATCCATTAGCTTAGCACGATGATCATTTAGTTTGTTGCTATTGCTTTCTCCATAACTTATACATGTTCCTATGACTATGAGATCATACAACTCCCGAATACCGGAGGAACACTTTGTGTGCTACCAAACGTCACAACGTAACTGGGTGATTATAAAGGTGCTCTCTACAGGTGTCTCCAATGGTGTATGTTGAGTTGGCATAGATCGAGATTAGGATTTGTCACTCCGAGTATCGGAGAGGTATCTCTGGGCCCTCTCGGTAATGCACATCACTATAAGCCTTGCAAGCAATGTAGCTAATGAGTTAGTTACGGGATGTAGCATTACGGAATGAGTAAAGAGACTTGCCGGTAACGAGATTGAACTAGGTATTGAGATACCGATGATCGAATCTCGGGCAAGTAACATACCGATGATTGAAAATTAAAGGCCTACTATTGAAAATATTGAAAATCTAGACAAGAAGGTCCATAATCTATTACTCAATTTGGCTCCAAGGTAGGAACTACATTAAAGATGCTAAAAGAGAAGGAATCAATAATTAACGAGAGAAAGAGGAAAGTCCTTCTAGAATCGATAAGTTGGAAGAAGTCATTACTAATTTTGGATCCGCTTTTTCTTTCTTTAAATCTATAGAAAGAACTCCTCTTAATAAGAATAAAATCCCAAGCTTATTTATGTTCCTAAGAATAAAGGTGCCACATCTAGTAACGAAAGTGAGGATCTTAAAATGATTAGTGTGCACCCCAATTTCATTGATTTGATAAAGGAACCTATTTATGAAAATAAATTCCTCAACTTTGTCCCTAGGAGTGTGATTATTAAAAACATGTATGCTAAGGCTCCTAGGAAGAGTGGATGCATAATTGAGTTGAATCCGAAGATGATGATACTTGAAACAATGCCTTACGCCTAGCTAGAGGCATAAAATAATAGCACTTGTTGGGAGGCAACACAATAGTTATCTTAAAAATTCTCTTACTTTCCATTTTGGTGCGTTAACACAATTATGGCTACTATTATGATTGTGTTTTTATGTTTTAATTAGTGTTTGTGCCAGGTAAAGTCTTTGGGATGATTTGGATGATAGTTGACTGATTCTGTGGAAAAAATAGGAACTTTTGCTCTCAGTCCAGGAAGTATTAAAATTCACTGAAACATAACACATGATTGATATTCAAATTTCCCATGCTGTCCTAATTTTTCAGAATTGTTAGAGTTCTAGAAGTATGGTATTTGTTTAGATCATTATATATAGACTGTTCTGTTTTAGACAGTTACCATTTTTATTGCGCAGTTCACTTGTTTTGATGATGCTATGGATTATATCGGGGGGTATAAGTCATGGATAAGTTGGAATATAATAGGTATTATCCAAGATTAAAATATGAATGGGTTGATAACAGTAACTAAAATTTATGATTTGCCTATTATACTAACGGATCTCATGAGATTTATGTTGAGTTTTTGTGCTGAAGTTTTCAAGTTTTGGGTGAGATCACGATGGATGAAGGAATAAGGAGTGGCTAGACCCTAAGCTTGGGGATGGTCAAGGCACCCCAAGATAATATTCAAGGAGGACTCAAGCGTTTAAGCTTGGGGATGCCTCGGATGGCGTTCCCTCTTTCATCTACAATCTATCGGTATGTTACTGGGAACTACATTTTTATTCAACACATGATATGAGTTTTACTTGGAGCGTCTTGCACTATAGTAGTTTTTTTTGCTTTGTTTGCTTTTAGTTTTCCACAACCATTGTTTGCTGGACACACCTTTTGAGAGGGACACACATTTATTCGTGATTTTCAGAATACTCTATGTGCTTCACTTATATCTTTTAAGCTAGTCAGTTGCTCTAGTGCTTCACTTATATATTTTAGAGCACGGCTGTGGTTATATTTTATAGAAATAGTTGCACTCTCATGCTCCACTTAAATCTTGAGGGTATAAAATAGTAATGGCAATTTGCACGGTTTATAAGACTAGTCCATAAATGATAGGTATTCAAGGGGGATATAATAAAAACTTTCATATAGATCGCTGAATATGATATGTTTGATTCATGCAATAGTTTTTGATATTAAGATGGTAATACTAGCAAAAGGGTCCGTGCGTTGCAACGGAAGAAAAAAAAATCATAACCTCCAATGGCCATGATCACATTTTGTTGCATCACCGAGATACACTATCACTCTCAATTTTGTGAACTTGTGAATAATTTTTTTTAACTAGCGAACATATTTGAAATCATGAACATTTTTTAAATTCATGAACACTTTAACAAATATTCAAACATTTTCTAAAACCAAGAACATTTTCTGAATTCATGAACATTTTATACTACTCACAAACATTTAAAAAAAGAGCATTGTTTTTAACAATTTTCTTGAATCGGCGAACATTTCTAGAATAGACGAACATTGTTTTGAAAATTGATAGAACAATTTTTAAAATTCACGAACATTTTTTGAAATGCATGATCATTTTTTGAATCATCAAACATTTTGTGAATGAATAAACTATTTTGTAAGTCATGACAATTTGAATTTTTAGGATATTTTTCCATTCATGATTTTTTTTGAATTGGTGATTTTTTCAATTTCATTAACATTTTTCAATTTCCCAAACATTTGTTTTAAAATTTTCAACCATTTTTAGTATGCAAATTTTTTTTATAAAATCGCAAACATTTTATGAATTATTAAACATTCTATTTCAAAAGTCTCATTATTTAAAGTGGGAAAAACTAAACGGAAAAGAAAAATAAAAAAAGGAAAAAGGAAATTTTAGAAACAGGCCAGCGCGCAGAGCGCGGTATAGGAGGCCCCTAATGCATGTGTAGGCTCAGACGAGGGATTCCCCTGTGTGAAACTTTTTTTATCACTTAATAGCATTTAAGTAATATTTTGCAATTTTGAGGGCAGTTTCCGCAACGTACCACAAGAAGCAATAGCTTCTTTAGTAAATGTGCCTGTCCGTTGCAACTGGAGAGCAACAGCAGATTCTACCTATCTAAACACAGAGTTGCATCGATAATTCAATTTTTTGACCTGAATTCATTCAGGTGACAGACGTAGGGTAACTTTCTCTATAATACTTAAAAGCTCAAGCGGGTATATAATTCGGTGCAGGGAAGTAGATAATAAAAAAATGATGAATGAGATTATGGCCATTCCTCACATCTCACACAAGTTTCGAGTTCAGCAGAATTAGACAGACCGTTGGTGCTCTGCAAGCTCAAAATTCAAATTGCACACCTAAATTTAGTATATTATACACAGACATAATAATAATAATAATAATAATAATAATAATAATAATAATAATAATAATAATAATAATAATAATAATAATAATAATAATAATAATAATAATGGTGATCACCAACAGAGCACATCTCGCAAGCACTTGGCCAATATCACTCAGCAAAACCACGAAGTAAACCAAGGAGAAGAGAAGCCCGCTGCTAAGTTCAGTAAGGCAAGGGCGGCGATGCCGAGATGGCTCTAAACAAATCTCCCATGTTGCTGCTACTTCAGTAGGCATAAGTTGTTAAGTACTGACAGTCTAGCAGATAGTTAAGTACTACTCCCTCTGTCCCATAATATAGGACTTTTTTTACATTAATGTAGTGTCAAAAAACATCTTACATTATAAGACAGAAGGAGTAACAGTCTAGCAGACCATAACTGTTAGTGTGTGCATCTTTTACCATTGCCGCCATTACTACTTGACGTATAAGTATGAATTTATTTTATTTATGAAGGAGATTTGTGTATTCTCTTTTATCAGCTTCTCAACTCTACCTCGACTCCACCGTTGCATTATCTCTATGCTCTTATCATCATTTTTAGCCGTTCTTCCATCGATGATGGTTTCGTTCAACTACAGTAAACCTTGGCTGCATTTCCATCGCTTGTAAAAATGTTTGGGTGTCTCATCTTATAATGCTAACTCCACTTCACTATATATAACTCATGTCCACTGGCGACGGACAGGTCGCAAACTCCTCCAAGAATGAGTAGGCAACAGGAGGCGGCAGTGCCTTGTGTCCCATATGGGTAGGTCTGTCTTTCATGTTCTACTCTTCCTCGCCGAAGACCGCACTTCACTTCATCGGTCTTATTGTCCGTGCTCACAGAGACGACGGATGAAGGAGGACACGGACTTGGACATCGGGCGCCGACGCCGTAGGATAGGTTTAGGGGTGGATCTTTTTTTTCTAAATGTAATAAAATCCGCTGTATTTGTATGAAATCCGTCATGTTTGTATGAAATCCGGGCATGTTTGCATGAATTTCATCCGGTTTGATAAAAAAAAGTTTGAAATGTATGAGGCTAGCGCTGGATGTCCTCCTCCCGCATCCGTGTTCGTGGACTGGTCCCCCTGACCACGGACGGATGTGGGAGAAAATTTGCTAGTTGCCGTTGGAGATGTCCTAATGACCATAGATAACAAAGACATCATTTTTGTCAAAAAAATAAATATAGCAAAGATGTTTACAAGAGGCCCCTGCCTATAACAAGTGAAAGGTTAGGTAGGCAGTGCACCCACCAAAACTCACACGCTAATCTACTCCCACCTGTCTGGCTGTCCTCCAAGGATTAAATTCAGCCAAACAGGCTATAAATTGCAACTTTCCCAGCATTATCATCGATATCTTGTTCAGTGACGCTGTCTAGCCCAGAATCCACAAACTGCTCTAAAACATCAGTTGAGGAGGACGCAATCACTACGACGACGATTACACGAAACAAACACAACCAGTGTCGGACTCGGCATCAGATGCCTCCCGTCCGACGACCATGCCTCCGCCACCGGCCGCCACGCGGCCGTCCCGTCTCTTCCTGCCCCCCAACCAGCGCCGCCGCCGCCGAGCCTCCACCTCCACGGCGCGCTGCTTCCGGCCCCGCTGCTGCAGGACCTTGCCGCACGAGTCGCAGGAGACGAACTCGCCCTCCATCCTGACGCGTCGGAGGCCGCCGCAGTGGCCGCACGCCATGAGGGCGCCCGTGGCCGCCACGTACCGCCCGGACATCGTCATCTCTGCCACGTACGGAGGCGCGCGCGTCGGGGGCGCCGCTGGTCGGGGGTCGATCGGCCGGGTTCGTCAGCGCATCCTTGTGCTCGATTGCTCGGCTGCCGTTTCGTGGATTATGGTAGCGTATATGTAAGGCGAGGCCCGGAACTGAGTCGGATGGAAACCCGACGCGCTTTAGTTGTGCAGGTATCTTGGCAGCCAAGTTCATTCTTATCTTAGAAAGAGACCAGAGTGGAAGGAAGGATCGAGATATAGGAAGAGTAGAGCACACGTAACCTACGCAGCGTAGGAAGACAAACGTTGTTTTATCCGGAAAGGGGTGGTGGAAGCCTTGGCATACGCAAGGCCATGTCGGTCTGGACTTCACTTCCACTCGGACCGCTCGTATTTTCCAACAAGCACGAAAATCGCACGCAATACTCTCCAGTGCCAAAATAAAATTCAACAGTAGCTCACTTGAAAGAGAAACATATACTCCATTTAAAAAAAAACTGATGCTAACAAAATGATGCTCGTACATGAGCCGGGATTTTGTTGACTACGCCAATAGTCGATTTGAAGTCAGGCACACCGTGTAGGCATTCCACCTTATAATATTCCACGTGCTTGACATTCAGAAAGTTTGCGGACACATCTAATTTATCATTTGAACTAGTTCCAAGTCTATGATTCCCAAATGTCAGTAGTTGCTACCGTCCCAGTGATGAATCTCAACGCTGACATAGTGACATTCATGACAAGGTTCAAATTGCTACTGTGGAAATTTACAGCGAGCAAACTCGTATTTACTCTCACTGGATATAGCAACATCACAACATGCTTCCATGCGTCCCGTCGCTCTATTTATGCGAGACATCTACAATTACCTCCTATTTTCCAGCAGAGGTTCGACAAGGTTCACCTGTTTTGATGGGTTTGAATCACCTTCAGTAGCAGGCTTTTTCAAAATTCCAGCAGGCTGTCCAGCCTGCCCTTGCCGGCTCTGCGCTCCCTGCAATGAAAGCGAATTTAACATCTTTTGACCCTCGCATAAGATGGACCATCGGAATAGTTATCGAGAGAAGGAATAGGGTGAGACACCATCATGTAATTGTGGATTGTGATTCATGAGTTAATACATGTCAGTAGGAACCTTCCCTACTGTCTTTGAAGGTTCAAAAAAAATAGCAATTATCATAGAAGCAAGACTAACGGTTATATATTTTTTATAAAGATAAGACTAAATTGCAGTCTATTTAGCAAAGAATGTGTTTTATGTGCAACAATATAAGTTCGAGTAAGACTGACTTCTACAGAAATTTGGCAATTCCAACTTAACAGTTCATATATAACAAAAGCTTACGAAATAACTTTCACCAAACATTCAGTGTAACCAGGAAAAGAATGCCCAACGAGCATATGGGTAAAGAATGGAAGAAGATTAACACTGCCAACAGAAATTTATATATCAAATTTAACTTTGTATGCTATAATTTACTTTTAGAAGATGCAGTATTTTGTAGAGGTAGACTCCTAAGGCCTTGTTCGGTTTGGCAGGGTTTGGAGAGGTTTGAAAGGGATTGAAGGGGATTAAATCCCTTGCAAGTCAAAAAACCCCTCAAAACTCCCCAATCCCCATTCAATCCCTGTGGCGAGGGGATTAAACGAACAGGGCCTAAAGAATCGCCACAACTCAGATGCTAGCTAGAAGCCTATAGGAAACTGAACTCGAAAGTGAAAACAACGAAAAGACAAAGGATCCACTTTGGGCATTGAACTTTGCCTCGACTCCACCTTTGGTCCTAAACTTAAAAACCGTCTGAAACAGACCTTAAACACCAAAACTGTCTGCTTTAGCCCCTTGACCAATTCCGAGGCTGTTTAGAATGGGGATGGTGCATATTGTACAAAAGAAAATTGATCAAAGACTGCACAAGAAGACCAAGATTATAGTCATCTCTTATTTCATAAGTATACCGTTTTAGTACTTCTGTTGTTAAAATGCACATATAATCATATTTCAACCAGTTTCCTACACGTAATAATATTTTACCATGTACTAGTATCAGGATTTGTTTAAAGGCACATGTACTAATATCTAAATGAGAGTAGATTGAGAAGGGAGGAGAGGACCCCCATCAACACTTCCACACATGGTAAGTAAAAAATGGCACTTACGGAAGCCTTTTGAGCAGTTAATCTTCTAACTGATGGAGCCCTTGCAACTGATGACGCGGCAGCAGCAGCAGCTACCCGGATCCTGTAAGGAATATAATTCATTTTTGTGCATATAATATACTCAGCAGAAGTTGAAGAATGCAGCTTGTAGCAAGCAGTTCCTCTAAAGATGAGACAATACCTTTTATGAACATCAACATATTCGTCGGTTTCATCCACTATCTCTTCCTGCAAAATCAGAAAACTCAAAACGGTGAGAGATTCAAAAGATGTTTGAATCAAAATTACGAACTGCATAAATGCCTCCAATTGGGATGATTATCGTCTTAGGATAGATTTCAAATAACAAAGGCTAGGATTTTTTTTTTTGCTAAATAGCGAATGAAGCAACCTCCAGAAATTTGATAAGATTCAATTCATCAGACCAAGCAACCTGCGTATAAGTAGATGGTCAAGAGGCAGAGTATATGCATGACAGAACTGTCTAGTGTCTACAGACAACATAATCCTCTAGAGGGTTTTTCCCTTGAGCCGGGGCAAATGAATTGGCCCGACTGACCATGGGAGTCTTAGTTTGGTCATGGTTGAGTGTTGGTCGTGCTTATTCTAGCTGAAACAGTGGGGTGTGTGGGTGCTGTTGTACTTTATAATCATCTAGGGGTAGTAACTCATAATAATAGGGATGTGTGCATCATCGTGATGCAGAGGGCCGGGGTTTTCCCGCTTGTCACGAAAAGACTTTACTCGTAATATTGAGTCAAGAAGATGAGGTAACAAATCTGTTTGGTTTTGTCTTTTCCTGATCCAAACCATACAGGTAAATATCCATGCTCTATGTTTCCTTTCAGACACTCTTAAACTCTGTTTGCCAATAGGTGGAACACTTTGTGTTGCCCAATCCCCATGTTTCAGTATAAATTATCTAGGACCAATACAAATGATTGTCAGTGTTTGGCTATACACAAAGAATACAATAGTTCAGAAGGTACATAAACAGAAGCCGTGATAACTTGAAAGAGATTCCCAAAATCATCAAATATTTTAGATGATTAAACTGAATCATGTAACTTATCTTGAAAATAGTATCCGTTTTCCTGAGGAAAAATGACAAGAGCTATACCATAGATTGGTTGTTGCAAGCCAAAATGAAAGTGCACTTCAAGTGTTGACTACAAAATCAATTAATTATGATAGACATGGTTCCTAGATCATCTCACAATTTACCAAAACTGTCACATGATACTATATCTCCCTGCTTTCCAGTACAACATCTACAACAGAAAACGCAAGAGTAAAACAATGAAATGTTCGGGTGCATACGTTCAATATACTGGATTCAGATTGTGTTTTTTGTACTAATAAACCACATATTCGATCGTCCACGATACAGCAGAAAAACAAAACAATGATACATTCCAAAGAACAAATTAGCCAGCTTACAGCTTACCTGCAAGAGTTCTTCAAATACATCTTCAAGTGTGATGATACCAATGACCTCGCCTTCCTCTATGTCCTCTGATGACCGACCCACTCCATTCGATGGCTTATCGTTTTGCTGCACAGAGTGGTGTTTGTTTCCATTAGTCTGCCTGCTATGCGGTGCTTCAATGTCGACAACCACACTTTCCGCCCTTTCTTCAGCATTGGATAGTAAGGGTGCAGTCAGCTGTGTTGCCCCAGCTGCTTCCATGTTTGGTTCAGTTGTGTCGGCTGGAGGATTCTTTGGTCTAGCCTTCACAACAGCAGCCATATGGCTACTCCCTTTCTGAAACTCGTTCAATATGTCATACAAAGGCATGTCCGCCGGAACCCTGAAAAGGTAAATATTGATCAATGATTTCTCAGATTATCTTAGAGGTATCGTACACCAAAGGAGATAGTTAAACTGCTGGAACAATTGTACTTCAACTGCTAGACCAATTGTATCACACACAGAAACCAAAAAAATCTGAAGTATATAATACAAAAGGTGTATACCTCGGAATCCTTCGAATGGAAACCGCACTAACTGGTGTCTCTGTTTCAGCACGAACTGTCAGAAGACTTTTCACCTAGTTAAATTCAAAATGGTTGAGTTAGTGAAGAACATACACGACAAATCACTCTAATACTTCATGGCATAATTGGCACTTACCAACAGGAGGCCAATAACATTTCTAGGGTTTCCTGAGTACACGGGCACACGGCTGTGGCCCCGGGCAAGAATTTTACCAATTGCTTCCCTGCAAATGCAAGTAAAGAAGATTGGCAATGTGCCTTACAAAAACTGCTGCAAGTAAAATAAGTATGTCTGGAAAAAATTCCATAACATAGTGTTCTGGACATATCACTATTTTCATTAATGATTAAACAAAATTTGTTGTTCCTAAGTCAACTATCATTATGAAGGCGCAGAGTTGCATCATCATGAAGCCTAAATTACACGTGTTATGCAGAATACAAAAGATTGTGTCATCTAACTTCAGGCCCACAAATAGATAGAAGAATCAGGAGTTATAGGATGGACTTGAACCTTCCGACTAGGAGGGGAAGTACAGAATGACAACCAGATATTGTAAACTGCTTATTGCAACCTTTCAGGTGAAGCAAATGAGCACTAAGTGAATCTGGATCTAATGTGTGGCATACTAACTTTGTTCATTGGAATTGGTGTGCACATCATCAACACATGGCAGCACCCGATCACCAAAACCAAGATTATATACACAATGGCAAAACTCCACAAAAAGGACAACAAAAACAAGAAAGTACAAGGAAAGCAAAGAATAACAAAATGGAATATAATAAAAATATAGCATGAACAATAACTGATAAAATGAGCAAAAGTTCTGGTGTACTAAGTGGGACTGTTATTTTTACCAATCCAATTTGGAGTCCACGTCTAGTGAGAAAGTTGATTCGATAGGTGTCATAGCTTCTTGAGCAGTCTGCACACACAGATATAATAAGATTTCTGCCAAGTGAAGTTACAATAATTCATGCTTTCTCATTCTAAGTATAATCAAGCCGTTCTCTGTCAGCACTGTTCTGTTAAATCGAAATCACCATTCACTTTGTTTCTTTCAAAGAGTTGCAATGAAAATGAGGCACCTAGTTCTGAATACAACACAGAGGATTGCTCAAGACTTGTGAAAAAGATTTAAAATACTTCTCAAGAGTAACATGTTTTCTGAAGCTACAAGCCCATAAGGGCCAGTTCTTTTCGGCGATTCTCCCAGAATCGCCCCCCTCCCCAGCTTCTCCCAGAATCGCCACTCCATATTTTTTTTACAATCCTATCTAGTTAAGGTCTAATTAGCTAGGATTGTAAAAAACATATGGAGTGGCGATTCTGGGAGAAGCTGGGGAGGGGGGCGATTCTGGTAGAATCGCCCAAAATAACTTATCAAAAATACGAAGAGAGCTATAAAGCATGAAATAGATCAAAGTCCTCTACAGGCAAGATCATTGGAGATACAAGCACATCATCAAATGTTAAGAGACTAAAGACAAGAATCGTAGCTCAGTTTCTTTTATTCTCCCCCAAAAGCCAAAAAAGGCAGGCACTAGTCACATATAGAAAATAGTAAGTCAAGCAACATCTAACTTTGCACCAAGTTTATTTGAATTCCAGTTACCAATGTCGCCTTCAGATTATGCTTACGCATTACATATAGAAATAGAAGACAAATTATAAACATGATGTGCACCTTTTCAGTCAAGTCCAAAGCTCCACTTATGATTGTAGTCTCATCGTGGGTAAGCTCCCCACCCTTACCAGCCTGCCAGGGTATAAGCATTTAAATGAGAGAATCTTAGATAGAAAGTGTGAACTTCGTAAAAAGTTACATGTTAATATCATGTACCTCTTTGCTGTGTATAGAAACAAGAGCTTTCAGTTGAGCTCGCCTAAAGAGTGCAGATTCATTATGCCCAAGAGCGCAGTCTAGGAGCTGGGATAACATCAAAGTTTCAAATACTTCAATAACCCCTTTAAAAATCAGATCAACTACAATTCAAACTCATAAGAAAAAGAATAGAACACAACAACACAAAATTCACATACTATTTTCCAGTTCAAAAATTTGCATACCTATTGTAGATTTGTAATCAAGTTAGTTTTTACTAAATACTAAGAAAATACGAATCTGCAAGAAATCAAACTCCCATGATCCCATCAACATGTCAAAACTGCATCAAAATTCTGGACTGAATTGTAGTATAGGGCATTAAATGCTCACAGGAACTTTAAACGATACATTCGGTAATCACGCATTGCTCATGTGAATAGAAGCTTCAATACAACTACAACGAAGGACATTGATTAACCTACTCTAAGCTCATATGATGTGTCAGACATAAATCCTCAATGGAATGTACCAAAGGGTCAATCTGTGAGGGCTTGTTGGAGTCTATAGCAATAATCGTGTGTTGTACCATAGCAGTGCCAGAACCCTCACACCTTTACAAATACTGCTTGATTACAATTGTAGCTGGACTCTAATCTGAACCCAACTTGGACTCCAATTGGACCCAATTACTGACTCACCGACATATCGCCTGCTAGCATTTTCATAAACTGTGCTATTCAAGACAGGCTTATCAGGAAAAAATGGCAACCAATATATATATATATATATATATATATATATATATATATATATATATATATATATATATATATATATCCCCGCGCATAAGTGAGTTCCAATGTGATCAGCTTAGACCTTATCAGAGGAGTTATTTCATTGATAATTTAATCTTAAATGTTAAACACACAGAAGATCGTTGGTGTTCCACAAAAGTTAAGTCACTCATGAAGAACCAATATCAATTTTCGATTAAAAACAAGAAATAAGACCACTGAATCGATCCCAAGAACACATGAGGACTTCAGAATCTGGACAAATATCTAAAAAATCCGAAATAAAAGTACCCTTTTGAATCCATCAATTGCAATGTACTTAACACAGAACCAAAGCTAAGCCCTTAAATTCCAATGCTTTTACTAGTTTCTGTAGCCAGATGCATGATGGGATTCCAACTATTAACCATATTTACAATCACTAGTAGCTGTTCTTCTCGATACATCTAGCAGCACTGCTTTCAAGTTTCAACATATGACAGGGAATAATTAATAAAATTAATTGTTGCAGGGCTAAATATTTGTGAAGCATACAAACATACAGAGCTACAAGGGCTAAAGCATAAAAACTAGAAATAACTTGCACATTAACTATCAGAATCTCCAATTAGGATAGTGCAATCCAAATACCAATCTGCCCATCAATTGTGCCACTAAATTGAGCATAAGCCTTGTAATAATCTAATTCATGGGATTTCCAAACCATAGATTCTATGCAATTAACTCATAGGCACCAAACTTGAAAAGGACATATAAATTTCTTTACCTTCCCAATAGGGTATGCAATAGGATAGCACATGATCATGAGGATACGTACAAGCCATACAAAGTTAGCACCCACCGCCAACCCATACCTAGTACAGATTGCTTGTGGTATAACCTGGTGCCAAAATAGGAAATTAATTAGACCATACCTGGCATTGTAGAGGAATTAATAACACGAAATAATAACAATGTTTGGAAAGCAGTACCTCTCCAAAAGCAAGAACAAATGTCACTGACAAGACAACAGCGACAACAGGATGAAAAATCCTGTCAAGGAATATAGGAAGAGCCTGCAAAGGCCACGAGCACAAATGAAAAAAATTACTGGCTAAAACAAAGCATTGTGCAAAAGGTACCAGAGAATGCATTCTCTATTTACCAATGGATGTATGATTCTGAATAAAGCGGATGGTGGGAACAAGTAGTGCACATGCATGTCAACTGTACTAGGAGAAAGAACTACGTAATAAGGTTTGCAAATGTGAAACAATGAATGCAGAAGATCCTTTGTGCATAGCTGAAAAACAATATACCTAGGACAAGGATGCATATGACAACATGGTATGACTTATGAGTTATGAATCCACTTAGCAGTCAACACTCCAGTTATATTGTGCTTACTGCATGTTTTATCTCATAGCATGCACTTCCAATTTGCAAAATCACGTAAAATGAAATATAGACAGTTGCATATCAATCCTATCACAAATGAAAAATACAATAGCACTGTCCACTTCGTGAATAAATCTACAGAGGATGCAATAAGCACGACAGTCAATCTCATCCAAACTTTCTTCAAGGCATTAACATAGAACTAAAGCCTCTTCTCCGCAATTTTAATAGTACAACTAAAGTAAAATGGTGTGCAGATTCTGATGAGCACCCAAGTTGCAGATCGGAATCACTGGGTATCTGTAGCATAATATTATTCAGCTCAACACCTCTGTCTTTAAACTCATTTATGTGTTCAGATAGAAAAGTGGTGTATTGAAGTTCTCTCTGTCGATTCGTTTGTCTGCACTAGACCATATCTTAACATGTTTACCAGTATATGATCATCAGAATCCTAGTTAGAAACTTGGAAGAGAGGCAATATGTTTGCACAAATGTACTGATGACAGTGCAATATAGTGTGATAAATCGTTAAAAAATGCAACAAATTATGTACCTCCATGGCAACAGCATTACACAGTAGCAGGGTGACAAGAAGTTGGTGCTGCTTTTGAACAACTGGAAGGATAGTAGCTGCAGCAAGCAAAACACACAAGTAACTAAAACACGAACAGTGACAAAACCCGATTATTAAATTACAGATTTTCAAAAGAAGAAAAGTGATAGTAGCATCAGTGTAGAGGCACACATTAAATGAAACCTGCTGAAAGAGGTGACAGTTAAGAGTAACACGAGATAGGCAGTATCGCCACTTTGGCGTTTCAAGTGAAAATTCCTACCACCTGAAGGTCTGAGGTTCTGTAATGTCTCGTGACAGATTATGTCAATTTACAGCATATCAGAAGGATAAACAAAAACACCAAAAGTTACAGCAGCCATAGTTGCATGACAACCCTGTAAACAAATGTGACAGATCAAAGAAGCACTAGATTACATCTTTATAGTATATCTACTGCAAAATACTTCCAACTCCCAGTTGACTAAAGTATCCTCTGCTCATTTCATATCTGCCCACGTAAGATGTGAGTCCTACAAAAAGCCAAATCCCATCCACACCCCCTTTTCCCATTTCCCCAATTCCTCACTACCTTTTTGTTAGTCCAACTTCCCTTCCACAACACTTTTAGAAACATGTCATCATTAGTGACGAATTTTTTAACTGCCAGAACCGGAAATTTTACTAGCAGATGATTTAGCACATGAGCAGACATGGTCGGAGCCCTTAAATCCTTCCGATTCGTAACATAAACGGCAGCGTATAAACCACAATTTTCAACCATTCAGTAACGATACCCACAATCCCCAAAATGTAACGTACCGCGATACCTCGTAAAATCATCACTCCTTAAACGGAAAACAGATCGAGCACAACGAGGGGGCGGCGAGGAAAACGTTAGGGGTTCGGATCGGACCAGCCTGCGCCTTCTCGGAGTCGGTGCCGCTGCGCTGGAGGATCTCGAGCTCGACGAGGCCGAGCGACATGAGCCCGAGGGTGAGCCCCGACATGATCCCGGCGAAGAGCACCAGGAAGCAGGAGATGCCGGCGTACGCCCACCACCCGACCGACCCGAATGGCGTGTCATTCCCCTTGAGGACGACCGCCGCCACGCTCACCCCCGCCGCGGCAGCGGCGCTCGACGCCGGGCGCGCCGTCGCCGCGACGGCCCGCACGGCCGCCGCCAGGCTCGCCCCCCTCGCCCTCCCGGCTCCGGCCACCGCCGCCATCGCGCTCGCCGCTCCGATGTGTCAGAGCCAAAGCCCCACAGCCCGACAAGCGCTGGCACCGTATAAGGATGTGGGCGAGAGGTAGGCGACAGGATCACCAGGAGCGGAGCGGAGCGGAGCGGGGCGCGGGAGCCGTCCGATGCGCCGCGAGGCGTGGGGGTGGCCGTCGATCGGACGGCTGACGAAAGGAGCGCGGGGACACCTGTCCCGCCGCTCGGGAACCCGCTGCGGCCGGGCGGTACACGTCTTTGGCGTTTTGGACCGTGGACTGGAAAATTGGCGGTGGCTGGAGTACGTGTGCTGAGTCGCTGGTGGGACTAGATTCAGCATTTGTGCTCGCGGTGCATAACGGCATGAGAAAGAGGGCTTCACGATGGCCAACTTTGATGATGTGATTGTAGATTGTGATGTTCCCTTCCATGTGCCGATTCTACCACGGAGAAAACATTGGGAAAAAATTATCGTATATGCAGGTGCTTGGCAATAGTTTGACATGGAAGTGATCAAAGTTGGTGACATCAATGTTGATGGTAAGATCAAAGATGTCGTATGGGGTGATTGCCTTATTGGTCTGCCCAACTGTTACTACGTACAAAAAATTATCTTGTGCATTAGTGCTGCCTTTTGATAACGACGTTGACAGTTACGGATGAGGGGAATACATGCTACCTGTCTTGCCAACACATGCTATTTTCCAACACGCAGCACTCCATTGCTCTTGTCAACAAGGCACCTCGAACTACTGCTGCTAGCTAGACAAAATCCGAAAAAGCACAGTACTAGTATCTCAGTTATGGACGACTTTGGGCTTGAGACAGACGTGCCTAATTTTCAAAAATAAAAAGACAAAGACGGACGTGTTCATGTGTTGTGTTACCGTGGATCTCTACGGCATCATGATTCATGAGATCATGATAATGCAACTCATACATACTCACTTTTCTAGGGAAGTCCAAAGATAATCTAGTGACGAGTAGACATCAGTTCTTTCTTTTTCTCCTTCTTCTTTTTGTTGTTGAGAAAAGTCACCCAAAGAACATCAGGAATTATTGACTTAGCTTGATGCTTCCATATCCATAAAGAAAAACATCATGCGGCGTGAAAGCATCATAGCCCGGCCCAAACCAACCCGGGTAGACACTATGCCTTGGTTTTGTTAAAAAAAAAAACTATGCCTTGGTTTCTATTAAAAAAACAATGCACTGTTTTTTTTTCTTTCCAAAATCACTAATTAGAGGGTTGTGCTTGCCAAAGATGCTCACATAACTTCAGCTTGCCAGTGCTATTCAGGAAATCTTACCTCAATCCAACTTTTGATAGAAGCAGTTGACGGTCGAATTTATTTAGGACATCTCCAAAGCGGACCATCAAAGCGCCTATATATGTTAAGATCATAGTGTCTGAACCGCTTTTGCCATCCAATAGGGTCCCCTAAATGACCGCGGACCAATCTACATGTCTGATTCCCGATATATTGAAAGGAAACCTGTCGAAGCTATCCGGAAGTCTGAACATCTACGTGACGAACCAAAAGCCACCACGTACCCCACACACTATGTCCTCATCTCTCTCCCTCCCACGTATCGGGGTGTCTGTTTTGAGGGCTTGCATTGGAGATGCCCTTCCAAAGGTTGATTCTCATCTTCTCCATGGTTACAAGTGGCGCATTGGACACTTGTCACAACCTGTGAGTTTTCTTTTTTGCCTTTTTTCATATATTTATTTCCCAAAACATTTCATCTCTTAAACCATCTGTCATAATCATAAACCATTTCCGCTGCCTTTTTCACGTCAAGTTCTTCAACACTATATCACATGTTAATAAGTTCTAAAAGAACCGAAAAAATGGGAATAAAAAATCAGGAACCAAAAAAACATAAACAAAAAAGGGAATAAAAAATCAGGAACAAACAAGAAATAAACAAAAAACCATAATCATGAAGCAGAATTTTCCTTTTCACTTTTTCGGGAAAGCGCAAATGTTCTTTTTCGGAGTAGGTGCCGCTGCGCTGGAGGATCTCGAGCATCTCAAGCTCAACGAGGCCAAGCGACCTGAGCCTGAGGGTAAGCCCCGACATGATCCCGGTGAAGAACACCAGGAAGCAGGAGATGCCGGCGTACGCCTACCACCCGACCGACCCGAATGGTGTGTCATTCCCCTTGAGGATCACCGCCGCCATGCTCACCCCAGCCGCCACCGCGGCGCTCGACGCCGGACGCGCCGTCTCCGCGACGGCCCGCACCGCCGACACCAGGCTCGCCCCCTCTGCCCTCCCGGCTTCGGCCACCGCCGCCATCGCGCTCGTGCTCGCCGCTCCGATGTGTCAGAGCCAAAGCCCCCATAGCCCGACAAGCGCTGGCACCGTATCAGGACAAGGAAGGTGACAAGATCATCAGGAGCGGAGCGGAGCGGGGCGCGGGAGCCGTCCAGTGTGCCGTGAGGCGTGGAGGTGGCCGTCGATCGGACGGCTGACGAAAGGTGCGCAGGGACACCTGTCCCGCACCCGCTGCAGGCAAGCGGTGCACGTCTCTGGCGTTTTGGACCGTGGACTGGAGAATTGGCGATGTTGTCTTTTTTTCTTTTTGAACCTAGTGTCGAGTCATTTTTTGAGAATAGATCGAGCATTTGTACTCACGGGGCATAACGACATGAGAAAGAGGGCTTCACAATTGTGATTGTATTTTTTCAAGAGTACACTAATGACATACCATAGTTTTATAGAAAGGAGCAAAGTATCGAGAAATAAGAGATCGAGTCACTCCCGGACGTCCTCAGAGCACAGGCGATTCTGGCCGTCCGATCCGTTTGCTTGATGCGTTTTCGTGCGTTGGATCAAGCCGCTGGAAGAGCTGGGCCGTCGGATAAAAAAAAGGAGCTGTAACAATGAATAGTTACCCCCGCTGTAAAGATCTCGTACTACCGCACGTAAATCACGCGCCCCGCCGAGGGCACTCTCGTCTTTTCACGTCCTGCCTCTTCGTGCGTGTTGGGCGCTGATTGGCCCATGGTCGGATGAGGCAAGGAAGGTGCCGATTGGGTGAGAACCCTAGCCTCCGTCCCCTCCCTCCCTTCTCCCCCTCGCGCCGCCTCCCCATCCTCTCCCGTCGCTGCTGCTCCCCCTGGCGCCGCCCCCAGCCTCATCACCTGGACACGGCGACCATGAGCGCCAGCGAGAGGAGGAAGGCTGGCGACTGGGCGCTGCCGTACGAGAGGCCCGGCGGCCACCTCTGCGCGCGTGCCATCGCCGTCACCACCAACGCCGGGGGCTACGGCCACGCATCGCCATCGCCGGGACGAGCGTCGGCCGCCGAGACGGCCGTCCACGTCGCTGTTTCCGTCGTCCTCGCCCCGACAGATCGCCTCTCCGGCGCGGACTCCTCCTTAGACCACAACGCCGGCAAGTGGAACGGCATCTTCTAGGTACGTACGCCCTCCGCCCCTTAATCCCCAAAGCCTCCCTTTTTCTTGGTTCATGGTTTGCCTAAGAAATGTCCGTGTTCTTGCGCTTTGTGCAGCAATTGGATGCGCACGGGAGGGTGTAGCAGGAGATCAGCACGAGGCTGTCCGCCAGCACGTACGGGGAGGGTGACCTCATCATCCTCATGCAATCGTAATGCTCCCGATGACACTGATATTCATATAGTATTTATCCCACCATTCTGCTATGCTTCAGTTAATATGTTCATTCCTCTCCATTTTCAGTCAAGTCAAGCTCTAAACTTGTTTCTGCAAGCGTTTTGACCATCCATGGCTTACACAGCTATCTTTGTGTGGATCCCATCCTTGGACCCTGGTCCCTAAATGATGTATCTGCGATTTATATCTGTAGGCTGTATATCAAGCAGGCTTCGTCCGGGATAACATTTGCAGACGAAGATGATCCGGAGCCAGAGTGGGCGGAGTACAAGATCAAAAAACCAACATGTTCACCGTAGGTAAATATCAGCAGGTGGACTGAAGTTCTTGGTCATTATGTTTTTACATTTTTGGGCTGTGAACATTTTTAACGAGGTGCCCAAAAATGTAACATGTATGAACATTATTGATGGTCCTGCTTGCACTCACGGTTAAGTGAACCTGACAGGTTCCAGTAGCTCCGTTGCCGATACCGACTGAATTTTCACCTTTTTTACCATTCAGGGATTAATGGCTCGGATGAATGCACCAACAATAGCCCCCTGGAAAACGGAATTCCAACTTTGATTACATGGAGTCAAGGAGGAAATGAGGTCATTTCTGGAGGGATCATGGGATAACTGGACATCAAGGTTTACCATTTACCTAATCTGCTCTTGAAATGTTTTATACAGTGGAAATGACATGCTAAAATACTAAAAAATCAATATGATTACTTCAAAAAGGTGTTACAGAGATCTGGGAAAGATCATGCTGTATCGTTGGTTCTGACATCTCGAATATATCATTGCAGGATTATTGTTGATGGGGTGCCGAGACATGTGTCTGAACTACCTCATGTGACTGATGAAAGAGGGCAGGTGGCCGACCTCCTTGATATCCATGCCAGTAAGGATTATATATGTCCGTTTTAGCATTTTGTTCATATATATGCCATTCAGCAATAACTGCAGTCTTTAGATATGGATTCAGAGATACTGTAGTGTGTGCCCTATGCTGAATATTATAATTTGGTATGAGGTGTTTGTGTGTTTGGATGCTCTTCAACTTTTCTGGTTATACCAGATACTAATCTACAATTCTATATATGCCATGCTATTCGGCTTTTCATTTTCTTGATCTACCTGAATTGGTACTATAGAGATGTCTGATGTATGCGCGCTCGCGCGCGTGTGTGTTTAGGCAGTTTAGCCTCCTATTAGTTTCAACGATTGGTTTTGATTTTAGGAGAACCAAGGAGGTTCTGTTAGGAGAACTTGCTTTTGTTTTCCATGGTTAATTAATCCTGGGACTATTCAAAAGCAGGCCATCATTGCTATTAGGAGAATCAAGGAGGTTCTGATAGTCCTTTCTGTTTAGTGTACGATGGTCACATTTGTATTGACATCAAAATTCAGATTTAGTATGTTTATTGGGAGACCTTACTTATATTACTGAATCATGAATATCATTTGATCTTCTAAGAAATAGTTCTCCTGGATATCCCAAGTTATACCTGCTCATACATCTGTTATATTACAATTTATTTGCCTGTCAAATGTTCATGGTTTCAGATTAGAAGTATGCAGTAGCATCCATATCCAATGTAACTAATGTGTTCCAGGCTTTAGTGTTTTATTTTGATGGACCAATGTGCATCTTCTCCGAGACAGAAAATTAGGGGGAGTGATAGCTCTTGGATAGTTAGCCATTATGATAGAATAATAAATAAAACTGTCAGTTAATGGCTTATTGCACGGGTCTTAATAATAGAATTTCAGCATTGTTAGAACACTCAAACATGCTCGTGGAAGCAATCTGAGGCCTTCACCTGATGCTTGGACCATATTACGAGCCTTCCTATTTGCGCAGAATACCTTTGCTGAAACTACCCATTCAACAGATAATACCTGCACTGGATAGTCTAATTAATATGTGGCGTACCACTTCGCTATCGATATTGTCTTACACTTATTAATTCTACGCTACATTGTACCATTAAACAGACTATGCAATTTCTTCTAGCACCTGTGCCGTTGGTTGGATGATGTTTACGGAAGAATAGATGTCTTCCCGCAGCACTTCACGCCCAAGAAAGAGCCCATGGAGGCATGGACGCTGCCGATGGTCTGTCCACAAGTAAGAGCAACATGGATCCGTCACCAAGGTGATGATACTCATGGCAGAACGAACAATGGCTGTCAAAGGCTTGTTTAATTTTCGACCGCTTCCTTTAATTCTGGGTGTACTGACACGCTTGCTGTTCCTGTCCTGTAATAAGCAGTCCACGCAGGTGTTCTTGGACCCCGAAATGAGTCAAGGGAGCTTCGTCGCTTCTGCAACTGTTGTCTATTCCTCGCATTAGGTGGTCTTCCAGCAACAAGGATGACGACAAGGTTACAATGTTTTCTAACTACCCCTGTTTCTGTCATGTATCTCGAATCCTGTCTTACAAGTACACCAACGGTTTTCACTGTTATCAGATTGAATTGACAAGAGCTGAAGTAGAATCATTACGAAGCGAAATTGCCGATGCCGATGAAAGGGAGTCCCAGCTAAAAGCCCGGTATGATGAAGTACCCCTTCAATATTCAGCCTCAACGTTTGTGTGGATTTTCACCTGAACCTAAGTGTCTGTTTATATTCAGTGTTTTTTCTCCGTCAGACGTGATTCATACAGTTTAGCATTGCAGGTTAGAAAATATTGACGAAGTCTTGAGATATGCATTCCTTTCCGGGTACCTCCATATCAGAAGTGTACGTAAGAAACCAGTGCACTTTTGTTTGCTTGCCCCAAAAACAGCTTCGTTTGTGTGACAGTTGTTCAACAGACTGATGACTCTAAATGATCTCTTGTGCGTTGCAGAGATGGACTCAACTTCCTGGGGAGCCACCTATCATAGACGACGCCGATGTCGATGACTGGCTTCCTCGCTTTGTTGTCCTACAAGCACAGTGTTTATACTACTATCTGAAGTCTACAGGTAAGATGAAGCTTTTGACATACTGGTCATGGTCATCCAATCACAGAGGAATACATAGCACTACTGCTCTTTCTTGACATGCTGAACCTGAATTCATGTAATCAAGTTACAGATGAATACACATAATACTTGCTCACTAGACACTAAAAACCACATTTCTCATGGTGGCGTGTTCTTTGCCATACTGAACCTTAATCACATTTCACTTGGTGATGTGTTCTTTGTCATACTGAACCTGAATCAGATTTGTCTTGGCGTCCCATTCTTTGTCATACTAAACCTGAATTTGAGTCTGACGGTGTTGGACATTGTGATGCATTTCAGACCTGAGCCCGCAGGAATCGCTGCTGCTGCGCGACGTGGAACCCACGTCCTACCCCGACGACGGCGGTCGACCACAACCTCCCCCTCAGGTGAGTGAGCCCTTCTCCTACCTCTGGCTCCCTCTCTTTCTCTTGTGCTGCTCTAGGTAGGTTGCCTGTAGCTTTTTGTGCTTGTTATGTGCTTGCCTGTAGCTTTTTGTTTTAGTTAAACAATTATGTTTTCCGTTTCTGCATTGGGACCCCATAGTAGATGCGAGCATTAATTTCTTGGAAGTTATTTGCCACCCCTGCCAATGTGGACCAGGGAGTGGATTGATGGATATCTCGAAGAGTTTTGGTTCCCTGCTTGGATTGATGTCTCTTTGTTGCATGCTTCGTATATTGTTTATTTCCTACTCCCTCCGTTCCTAAATATTTGTCTTTCTAGAGATTTCAACAAGTGACTACATACGGAGCAAAATGAGTGAATCTACACTCTAAAATATGTCTATATACATCTGTATGTGGTAACCATTTGAGATCTCTAAAAAGACAAATATTTAGGAACGGAGGGAGTATATCATTTTGCTTGCGAAGTTCAGATTCAACTTAAAGAACAAGGACTGTTTGTGCTTTCTTGTGGGGACGTGAGTATTTGGTTTGCTTTGAAATATTAATTCTTCCTGAATCTTATTACAATTACATCAGACTATGGTTTACTGGAACAATTTTCCGCTTAGACTGATATAAGCTCCCAGAATATTTCTCAAATTAGGTTGCCCCTGTCGTGTATATAAATGTGATGCTTCCTTCCATGACTAATCAGGCTGATGAGATGTTGTGGTTCCTCTTCTTTTTTAATTTCAGGGGCTTACACCGTTGCGGTTCCTCAGGACTCGGAAGGAGGAGCGCGGGCCGTAGAGACGGAAGAGGAGGCTGAGACAGCCGTGGTGCCTGCTGCAGCGACCATGGCCACTACATCGAAAAGAAAGGTACTAACTAAACTACATACATATTCTAGAATGTAGTAGCAGGTGAATTTGCTGCTT
This sequence comes from Triticum urartu, assembly GCF_056163025.1. Lineage (NCBI taxonomy): Eukaryota > Viridiplantae > Streptophyta > Magnoliopsida > Poales > Poaceae > Triticum > Triticum urartu. Next base: position 443,620,217 of record NC_141873.1, on the reverse strand, counting down.
AGCACCCTGGAGTCATGGACAGATTCCAGGACTCCAGGCAACAATTTCAGTCCAAATTGCATTGCTTTTGGCATAACTGATTCCACTGCATCTTGTTATTGCTTGGACCAACTGTTATGTACTGAACCTATTTATATCTATGCCATCCTTCTGATGTATGCTTGCTATATTAGACTGGTCATTTTCAGCAATCACTCTGATTTCCCTATGCGCCCGTGGGTACTTACATAAATATATAATCTAGACCTATGTCATTGTTAGGGTAAAAATGGTCATTGCATTTAGATCCTTACAAAAATGAATTGTTGTATGTCTGTCTCGGGTTAATAATATCCATGGTGCTTTTCATTGGGATGCTGATGTTTTAAAGGTATTAGGTTCCCGGTATTTTAAGCGCGAAAAAATGATCAACTATGTCAGCTATTCATATTCCTCTGAACTGATTAATTTATTTCGACTGTTGTTACTTTCTACAGACAACAAAATGTATTAGGCCCCCTTGTGCTGGATTGGGCTCAACCCAATTATAAAAGAGTAGCAAATGAGAGGAATACAAGAAGTCAAGAAGACACCTTTCTCTCCATGTCTAAGTTTCACGGTACCTCGCCTGGATCCGGAAGTGCGGCTATGGCGACCTCGACATAGTCAAGGTACAAACCCTACCCCGCTCGATTAATCTCGGTCGACGAATCTTGGTACACTCTTGCCCCTCATGCCTCCATGTTTCTCCTGCTCGCTCCCTTATACATGAGAGCTAATTCTTATGTTTCTGGTACAGATATACCACATGTACGTTCATATATATAGTACTAAAATGCTTTTATTAGCCAATTACTTTTGCAGTTTTTTCTTAAGGATTACTCAATCAGGGGAAACTTTAATTAGGACTCCGAAACTTCTTTTGTATTTTTAGACCCAGGTAGATTGTAGACAAAAAGAGAAATGCTTTTATTAACCTATTACTAAAATTCTTTTATTTCCATGTATTCTTTTGTAATCACATATCACTTTCTAACTTCCCATGTAACCGAGTCAGAAAGTGATATGTGATTACAACAGTCCTACAAATGATGCCAACTACTCTGGTTACATGGATTGCTGAATCTCACATGTCATCCTTCTTTTGGAAGCTCCTTGCACTGTTGTATATATTTTGTGTTAAATAACCTTCCCATTTTTGTTGCAGGAGATTCTAAAAAACTTAGCAATGGCAGGGCTCCTGGAGCTCAATCCTCACCACCACCAGCAGATGATGATGATGCACAAGTGGATGGTCCATCTGAAGATGGCGCAGCAGGTGACAACTTCACTTTCCAAGTTCTCATTTCTGTGTTTCTCATAGAGCTGGACAAGTGGATCTTAGGCTATTCTCTATTTTGGTCAATTATAGTAGTAGTTGTGTAACAGTGTCTAATTTTCATCCATGTCCTAATGTTTATCATGGAACTCTTTCTGCTATGTAATCTCCAATTCTGTTTTACCTACAGGTTTGGCTGATTTACACTTGATTCCTAAAAAAAGGTCTACTTCTTTGAGTGGGGTGAATTCGTATATATTTTTTAGCTGTACAAGTAGGATAAGACCCCACTGCTATTTTTATGAAAAGCAAGCCAACACTATTTTTTTGTGAAGTGTACATGAGGAATGTAGGTGAAATCATATTTGATGCATATTCCCTTTGTTCTGACTTCTGTTTGATACATAGTTTATTTTAGAAAATATATAGGATATATCCAATAGGGCAAGTTTATGGTTACATTTCTCTTTACGATGCTTATATGAAGAATGTAGATAAAAATATATTTCACATGCCATTTCAGTTTCTAAAATTTCACTCAAACTTAACAATTTGCATATATTTGCTTTTTCTTCTGTTTATATTCCACAATGATAAGGTTTTCTTATTTCAAAATTAGTATTAAGAAAACTGTGTTCTTCCTAGAGCACCGGCAGCAACCACATCATGAAAGGGTCGAGGGAAGATTATCTGATATGTGTCACTGAAAGCGAAGGTAAAATTCCAATACAACACCTTCATATTACCTGCCAATTCACAAGTGCATGTTCTGTATCAAAATTAACTGTTCCCTCTTCGTTACATTGGTATATGTTCTGAATGGGTTGATGAATATCTTGGTATATGTAGTTTCAAAGCTTCATTACATTGTAGCAGGGAAAATTGGTATGAAGATTGTGCAGCACCATGCCTTAGCCAGCCCCTTAATTTGGCTAGAACAGAGGGCTAATCTTCTTACTCATTTGCCGCCTAATTTATATGGTTCTGCTATGAACCATTCCTACTTTGGCAATAAATTGCATCACTTTATGCCATAGAAGAACCATATAAATCAGTATCCGGCAACGGTGACGCGGGGCCAGGCACGAGGAGGGGTGGTGAGCCACCGGCGGCTGGGTTCCCCCCAATCGCCCAGGTTGGGCGACACCTAATTTATATGGTACATATTGAACAGAGGGCCCAAATATGTACAAGTGGATATGATCGTTAGATTATTCGATTTGGACATTGTAGTAGCTACCAATAGTACAGTTTACTTCTTTATCCTCCTATTGCCACTAACTAAATCTCTCTGCTTTCTTCCTTTTGCTCATGGCCCTATGAAAGGTTGAATGTCAAGACGATCAAGAAGATCAGGTGGATCTATCCAAAAATATGCTTCCGTGGAACTACATAGGTTATTTGTCTCGCATTGCTGCTGTGCCTTGATTTTGCTGTATGAGAAGTACATTGTATCAAACTTGATGTGGATTGTTCGTCTGGTCTCGCTTTTGGAAAAGTATATATTTACATTCCTCATGAACTTCAAGATGAATGGTTCTACTACAAAATCCCTCATGGTAGGTTGAGATGGCCGTGGGTGGAGTGGAAGGACCCGACTAGACTATGGGTGGGATTAGGAAACCCATGCTCTGAGGTGGATATGGACCTCTTCTACGCCTCCACCGTCATTACCGTGGGAAATGGAGGGAAGACGCCCTTCTGGGAGGCACCATGGTTGAGAGGAAAAAAAACTAAAGATATCGCCCCCCTCATCTTCACAGCCTCCAAGCGTAGGAAGTGGGTGGTGAGAGATGCTCTGCGAGACAATGCTTGGGTGCACAAGATCGATCCTTCCATCAACCTAACGATCAACCACATTGTGGAGTTTGTGGTCCGTTTGAAGCAATTCCAGCTTTCACCGGACATTGATGATGACATATCCTGGAAATTTGAGGCCAACGGTGAGTATTCGGCGGCCTCTGCTTATAGGATCCAGTTCTTGGGCTCCACGACGACAATCATGAACAAGACTATTTGGAAGGTTTGGGCACCTCCCAAGGTCAAGTTCTTCTCTTGGCTAGCGATTCAAAACAGGATATGGATGGCGGATAGATTGGAGAAGTGAGGTTGGGAGAATTGCGGCCTATGCACCCTCTGCAGAAGGGCAAATGAGACGTCCGCGCACCTCTTCTTTCGATGCAGGTTCACCTTGCGCGTATGGAGATTGGTAAAGGAGTGGCTTGGCCTAGGGGCTCTCGAGATCCATCAATGGCAGGCGGAGCGCAGCATCAAGCATTGGTGGACAAACATGTCGAAGCCCAATACGGCGAACCGGAAGGCCATGGCTTCCCTTACTATGCTTGTTGGTTGGGCCATCTGGAATGAGAGGAACGCTAGAGTTTTTAGGAAGAAATCAACGCCTCACTTCTACATTCTAAAACTAATCCAAGATGAAGCCAAACTTTGGGTCATGGCAGGAGCTAGGCACTTGAGCATTATCATGCCGCGAGAGTAGTTGTTATTTTCCTTTTATTGACGAACGGGCTATGTTGTGGAGCCATTAATTTGTACTCTAAAACTCTCCTCCTTTATCAATGAATGAGGTAAGTCTTTTGCCTCTGTTTCAAAAAAAAATCCCTCATGGTTGCTTTGCATTTTGTACATGTGATTGCCTTGCCTTCTTCCATGACTTTGGAAAATGATCCTATACCAAATATCAACAGTATTGCGGTTGTTTAAAAGCTGGGATAAAACGTTCAGCCGGGCACCACGCGCCAAGGCGCGTTTTCGATCTAGTTTACAAGATGCTAAACGTGGATGTGAACATCTTGCTAGATACACCAACACCACACAAGAAACCTCTAGCCTACTTTCTCACAAAAAGTTGTAGTCGTCCAACTCCCGTGGTGTGTCAATCTTGAATCTCTCCATGATTTGAAAGATCAATTGTTGTGGTCTCCTATGCTATTCCGTGCGCCTGAATGCTCGTGCATTCCATTGTTTCCATAAGGACCAAGCAACGAGTATGGTCAAAGTATCGAACCCTCTTCTATGCCTTGTTGGAATTACCATTCGTGCCTGAAGCCACCAAGATGTGAAGGTGGAAGCTTGATCTGGTTGTGATTGACACCCACCCTCGCAAAGCATGAATGCCAAACCTTCTTGGCGTATCCACATTGCATCATGATATGATCCATTGTGTCTTCCTCTTGTAGACAAGAGTAGTAAACTGCCGTTTCGTCCTGTAGCCCATGCCGCACCCTCCTGTCTGATGTCCACAACCTATACTGTACAGCCGGCCATGCAAAAAAAAATTGCATTTAAGTATCGCACCGCTCCTCCAAATGCACTTATATGCCGGTGATCTGGTAAGCCCAAGGCACAATATGTGGTACACCGTTTTTGTCGCGTATCTCCCAGATGTATCACATGGCCAAGTAAACACGTCCGGTGAATCAACATCTCTCTCTACTGCAGTAATGGCCACCCAGAGGTGCATGAGTTGCATGAGAGCCATAAAGGACGGGTCTCGGCTGATGTCTTGTTCACAATGTTTGTCAATCATAGCTTGACAGACCGTTCACTGATTTTGTGCTCTAGCGTGTACCACGGCTAGAATGGCTAGGGCAACATCAGCAAATGTCATGCCATTCAACCATCTATTTTTCCAAAACAGCACTCTTTCGCCATTGCCCACCGTTATCTTCACCAAACTGTTGAACACTGTCCTAGCATCTTCATCAATGAGGAACGGGTTTCATATTCGCCGGAACTGCCTTACGCACGATACTTTTTTCGTCCGATTTTTGTGCCACAAGACACAGGCCTGATTCCTAAAGTTATGGCCCACAAAACCAGATCAGTCTGAACGTACAGACATCATGCGATAATTCATCGTATGTGTAGTTCCTCATCCATGGGTCGATTTAATTGGTGGAATATTCTACCACGGAGAAAACATTGGCAAAAACATACTCACCTAGTACATAAACATAAGATGTTTTGAATATTTCAATATGAAATATGTACGGACTAAAATAAATGAACAAGCACACAAAAACATGTATATATACATTCAATTCATAAGATAGTTCATCGCAAAAAAAAATCACCAAATAGTTAGAACTTTTTATTTATGAACGAGATCGCTGAAAAAACATGCCCCGCGTCGCCTACCTAGGGCGCCACGGGGGGCGTATCGCCGCTGCCACAGCTTGGTCTGGCACCCTCCCCACGCTGCCACCACCGGGCAAAGCCCTGCCTTCTCCCGTTCCTCTCCTCCTCCTCAGTCCTCGTGTCTCATCGCTCCCGTACGGCGTTGCCCTGCGAGATCTCCGGGGCCGCCCTCGCCCTCCCTCTTCATGGATCCAACGGGGCCTCGTGGTTGGAATGGATACTCTGGTTCCGGTTGGGGTCCCCTTGACCTGCTCGAGATCCAACTCTGCCACCGGCATGCTGGGCTCCTCTATGCTGCGGTGTGGATCTCGTCCTACTGCATGGTAGCCGACGCCGGGTTGGCTACAGCCTAAATTTATATTTGATTTTTCTTTAAAGACAAACTTTCCCTAAATTCATTCCTGAATATTTATGAACATTCCAACATTTTATTTGAGACTTTTAACTTTTTTCTGCACTATTATTTGTAGGCTTTACTAATAATTCTTTTGACTATATTTTATTCTCCAAAATAGTTTCCTCCTGTTTTTCTAACTTGAATTTTCCTTTGAACTATCTTCATTTGTTTTGAATGTTTTTCTTATTTCCTTTTGAAATTATTTTTCTACTTTACCCATTTAGGGTTTTCATTGCTGTTCAACTTTCTATCGTCAGGGTTTCAAACAAAGTCCGGGCTTGGTTCCCACTAGTTGCATAGGGCCTTTAACCCTCCTAGGTGATCACTCAAGTCAACCAACAAGCAATGCTAGGTAAATGTTAGTCGGCTAGTAAGAAGACACTCAAAGGCAATTATCGAATTATCAAAAATAAGTCTCCCTGGAATAAAAGCAGCTAGAGAGGTAAACTTCATAGATTGTATGTAATGGAGACACTCAAATGACACGTATTTAACAACAAAAGATTTGCATGTTACAAGATAGTCATGTATGCAGTTCACACATTCAATCTACAAACATGACATTGCATATCTGACACACATTCAGGTAAACTTCAAGATTGTCATTTAGGCAAACCTATCACACACATTCTGTTGGGGATATAGCTATCAGCTATGACCCGCCCAGGAGGGGCGGGTCAGCCCCAATGGCGGGTCACAAAGGAAGCCCAATAAACATTCAAGGCGATAGTTTATTAAAAGCTTATAGAAGGCCTAAAGCCTAGAGGCGGCTTAAGGCCCAACTTTGTAAACTGCCGTATGTAAGGAAAGACTTGTAAGAAAAGACATGTAAAAGAAGTCACCGAGCCGGACACGCTGTATGAGCCGGCCGGGACTCTGTAGGCCACCAGGCGTCAACCCGTGTATATAAGGGGACGGCCCGGTGGCGACTTAGGGCAAAAAACAAGAGACCGATAACCAAGCCGGCGAACTAGCCTCTTGGTGATCGAAAATCCAGCAATATCAACACAACTAGACGTAGGCTTTTACCTTCATCGTAAGGGGCCGAACTAGTATAAAACCTCTCGTGTCCTTTGTCTCAATTAACCCCTTTAAGCTTCCTAGTTGCGATGGCCCTATGACTAAGTCCTTTTGCTAGGACATCTGCCGTGACAATTCCACGACAGTTGGCGCCCACCGTGGGGCCAGCGCACAGTGGATTTGAGTTCTTGAAGGGCAACTTCGAAGGGCTCAAGGGATACGATGTGGGCCGGATGACCAAGAGTCGTCGCGGCAAGCTCTACATCGACGACGAAGGCTGGGGCCCCGAGGCCGGCTCAATTGAGTACGGGTACCGGGTCCCCTTCGGCGGAATTCATGTCTTCATCGGCCGGATCGACGAATCGGGCCCTGAGCCAGACGTCCACACCAACCTCGTCGAAACGGCTCAGCGCGTGAGGTCCACCTGTGTTCAATCTGTCGTGAAGCACACCTTCGTGGGTTGCATCCACGACGATGAATACTCGGAAGGATCGGTGGATGGCGGTGAGACGGCCATCTGTTCTGACGCTACATCATCAACGGGCGAGACGAACTCTTTGTATCAGTTGCAGGATGGCATGCTGGGGGGCTATTCTAATGGCAGCAGTATTTCGGACCCCTTTGAGCCGCCAAATCGAGCTGGAGTTTTCATGGCAGGCACCCAGCCCGGGCAGAATTCCACGGCTGAACAGCGACGACCACCGGGTCAGTAGCGGCTGGGCCAGGAGACCCCGCGCGCTCCCCGGCTCAGACACTAATGGACCTCACAGATAAGATGACGACCCTGTTGACTGCCGTGGTGGAAACGGCGGATAAAGTTCAGCATGATGCGGAGGTGACACGGGTGCGCGAAGAGATGGCACATGCCAAGGAAAACTTAGCGGCTGAAGAGGTCAGGATGGCCACGGAGCGGGCGGCTTTGGACGCTCGTGCTCAGCAGCTTCAAGTAGAGACTTTCCGGCTCTCGGTGGATCTGAACGCGTCAAACGAGGTCATGAGGAGAAGGCATCAGAAAACTCAATCACGTCTGCCTCTAACGCTCGATCCAAGGAACCTTTTCTATACACCTGGGGCCGGTCAAAGCAACCCGCCGGAAGCAAATCGGATCACGACACCCAAAGCACAGGTTCAGCCACGGGCCATGGAACCACCTCGCATGAATACCTCTCTGCCTCATTATGCGCCAACACCGTCAGGTCACTTCTCTAATCCCTTGGAAAATCTCATAGCTGCGTCGGCTCGTTTGGCAGCTCTCCCGATGGAAGGCGATTCTCCAACAGCAGTCGAAACTCGAAGGGTGAGAGAGCTTCTTCAGACGGCTTTGGCACACCAGGATGCATACTCTTATAGTCGAGACAGAATCCATTCAACCCCTCGCCCGAGCCAGAGCCCGAGCTATAGCAGGCATATGGACTCAGCTGATATGTCAAGCAACACTCAGCGCCACAACCAACCGCGTAGGCATGAGCTGGTGCAGGCGGGAGCCCTTAACTTAGTGGATCAGGAGAGGATTCAGCAGGAGGCTGAGCGAGCGGTTCAACTAGCAGCGGAGCAGGCGGCTCATCAAACTTTTCCGGCTTATCCAGCAACCTCGGTTGAGGCAGGAGTGGCCACGAGAACCAGAGGTGTCCCTTGCCTGGTGCCGGCTATACGTAATGAGCGCTTACCTAAAGACTTCAAGGGGCCTCGTAAAGTGTCTAACTACATGGCTGACTTACAGCCTGGGGCCTGGATTGAGAGTTATGAGATGGCAATGGAGTTGTTGGAGATCAGCGACGCGACAATGGCTAAGTATTTTCACTATGATGTTGGATGGAACGGCTCGCACTTGGCTAAAAGGATTGCCCCCCAATTTCATCAGCTCATGGGCGGAGTTAAAAGCCCGATTCATTCAGAACTTCAAGAAGACATGCAAACAACCTATGCCAATCGTGGACCTGACTAATTGTGTAACATCCCAAATTTTCAATTTGGAATGTTATACACTAGAACATCATGCATATCATATTTTCATGCATTTTGGTTGATCCTAGAAATTTCACGCAACTCAAGGACCTTCGGAGAGAGTTGGAGATTTCGTTATTTCCATATTTGAGAGTTTTCTCAAATTTTGGAAAAGAGGATCATTTGATTTATTTATTTCGTCTTCAATTATTTTCCCAATATCAAAATATGAGAGAGGGAATAATATGACTTTCCCAAAGTTAGGAAAAATGAAGATTTAATGAATAAGTCAAAATTTGGTTTTGCCGGAGTTTTGTTTGCTTTTTATTTGGATAGGGAAAAATGCGTGTTTTCAAAAATTGCATTTTAGGCCCGGAGAAAAGTTCATTTTGTTCGACTCATTTTTAGGAGTCGGGGAAAATTTACTTTAGTAATTTTGGAGTTCGTTTAGTTTCATTTTCTTTTGTTTTTCTGCGCGCGAATCCAGTTAAAAAAAAGGACCAAGGCCAGCCGGGCCAAAGGCCCAGCCAGCCGGCCGCCTCCCCAGCCAGCGCGCGCGCCAGGCGCAGCGCCAGGCCGCCGCCTCCCTCGCTCTAGGCCGAGTCCCAGAGGGACTCTAGGCTGGTTAGCCCCCCTTTCCTTGTTTTGTTTTCCCTCTTTTGCTTGCCCCCTACCCCAAGTAATCCCCCCACCTATATAAATACACCCCAAACCCTCCCTCTCCTCACATCAATCCCAAGCCCCTCTCCTCCTTAGCCGCGCCCCACCCCGCGCCCCTCACCCGCCGCCGCCGCCCTATAGCCGCCGCCGCCCTATAGCCGCCGTCGCCGCCGTTCACCGGAGCCTCGCCGAGGTTGTCCCGCGCCGCGTCTCTTTTTCTCCCCTCAGTTCAGTTTTTCTTCTTTCGTTCTTGTTTCGGTTTTCTTTTCTGAAACCCTAGATCGGTTTTCTTCTTTCGGACCGTTCGTCTCAACGAACGTGATCACCGATTTTTCCCGGTTAACGACGCCCGTTCGTTTAACTGTTCGTCTCTTTCTTTTCGTCGGATTTATTCCGCGATCGTGATCTCAGATCCGATCTTCGTTCTAGTCTTTCTTCTCGCTCGTTTATCGGAATCAGGTGATTCAAGCGCCTGGAGTTTCGTTTCGAAACCGCCGTTCCGTCTAATCAACTTAAACAAGTTTTTTCCCCGGTAAAATTTGACCTAGTTTCAACTTGCTAGAACCGAGTTGTTTTCTTCCGCCGTTTGTTTTCCGTTTCTTTGTTCGATTCGTTCTTTCTTTGCAACCGGAGTTCTTAAGTTGAACCTTCTGGTTCGTTCTCTTGTTCGAGTTTTACCTGTGCATTAGATGCGTACTTATTGTGTGCTTGTTGTTTGTCTGCGATAGATCACCCGGATTGCGCCGCTTGTTACTTCGATTCCCTAGGTCTCGCGGATCATCAGCAAGGCAAGTAACACTTTGATCATACCTTTTCTACAACCCATGTTTTATTGCATTAGATCAATCCTCACACATTGCATGATTAGGATCTAATTAAATTGTGGGATGGGAAGTAGATGAGGTAGTACCTATTACCTGTATTATTATTAAACCTTTGGGAGTTACTTCTACGTTTGCTTATTATGCCATGCTATGCTAGTAGACGTGGATTGGGTGAGTGATATCCATGACAGATGTGAGTATTGTTAATTAATGGTTTATCTAAGGTGGCAACTTAAACACACATCTGGGTGGATTGAGGCACCTAATGTCTATCAGGACTTGCCTGTTTTTTTTTTCGGACCGCCACCCAGGCTCAAAGGGATCATAAGACAATTTATGCTAGAAACTTCCGTGTGCAGCCACATGCTACTATGGGCTCTGGCATAGTTGACTAAGTTGTGCGAACTCTTACGGGGTGGACTAGCAGATGTAGGGGTTGTAGGTGGTACGGTCTACCCCACATGTAAGGTGCTAGCGCTTCTGAAAGACTATGTCTCGGTCATCCGTTTCTCAAACACCATGTAGTGCGAGAAAACAAACGAAGGCGATCAGTCATATGGGGAAAAGTGCGCAAACCTCTGCAGAGTGTACAAACTAATCATGATTAGCCGTGTCCCCGGTTATGGACAACTTGAGTATCTAGTACTTGAATATCATGTGAATCTCATCATGTTACTCTAATTAATGTTGTTGGGTTTTAATTGTTCACTTAATTGGGATCGGAATGCTGTCAACCATTCTCGATGTTTAACAACTACCATGATAGTTAAATAAATTTATTCCTTTGCAGTGGGGAAAAACTGGCTTTACGCAAAACTGTAACCATAGAGCTTTCCACCAGCCATATATGCATGTAGTATAGCTGTTTCATTCCATTACTCTCTATGTGTTACATTGCCAGCATATTCCATGTGCTGACCCGTTTCGGGCTGCAACTTCTCATGTTGCAGACTTTTCAGACGACGAGTAAGGTGCTTTTAGGTCGTGGTTCTATACTCAGTGATGCCGTTGGAGTTGATGGACCCATTTATCTTCCGAGTCTTCCGCTGTTATTGTTATTAGATGGACTTAAGCCATATTTATTGTAATGAGTTCTCTTTGAGACAACGATGTAATAAGTGTGTGATTGCCACTCTGCTATAAATCCTTCGATGTACTGTGTGGTGTCAGCATTACTGATCCAGGGATGACACCGGAGCACAGTAGACTTGATCCATTCGGGTCGGGTCGCCACAGAGATGGTATCAGAGCACACACTGACTGTAGGACACGACCACTAAGTTAAAGCCATAGGTCACCATTCTCTTCTCATTTTCTAACTCCTCATCTTTTCTACTCTTTTAGGATGACGAACACGAAGATTAAGTATGCTCAACCGGATGAAGGCACACCATTTGGATTTCACCTGAAGGAAGTTACCAAGTACCTGAACATTGGATTACCAAGCTTCACGGGAACCTTCAACGCCACTCTGCCTGAAGAGGAGCGCTGGAAGATTCAAGCTCATGTTCCGGGAAGGACATTCGCGCCAATCACGAAGCCTATAGATAGTGTTTTCAATGCACCAACCTGGAGTCTGGGAAAGAGCATGACAACTCATATCACCATAGGACGCATTGGAGAAGTTTATCAAGAAGACCTCAAGGACACTATCTACCAGATTTGCGGACGCCGAGATGAACAATGGGAGTTAGTCAGCACCAAGAAGGATAGATCCATTGCATCATTCATCCAGGAGTTAAACCAGCACATTCGACGCCACGAGAACCAGATGTGCAATGATATGATAGAGTTGAAGAATGCAAAGGCAAGGATCATCGAGCTAGAAGGAGAACTGAAGTCTACACGCAAGGACTACATGGACGAGATCGTAGCTCTAGCGAGACACAATGGCGATCTTAAGCAGGAGATTGAAGAACTCAAGAGGAAGTTAGCATCCAGGAAGGAAGACATGTACGTCGCATGTCCGGACAACTACATCATCATCGACGACACCGATTCGGATCCAAGTGAACCCGACTTTGAAGACGAAGCTGGAGCAGATATCATGGAGTCTTCCACCGGTTCAAATTTCTAGATGACCACCAGATAGTAGTAGTATTCCCCCATGTAAACACAATAGTTCAAGCACTTTTGCGATAGTTAGACCGTTTGTAAGCCCTTGTTTGATTGATTGGAGTGATTTTGTGTGCATTGGGGTAGTGTTTTCCCTTTAGACCTCACTCTATTCTTAAATCTCGTCTTTTCTAAAACCCTCAGATGCCTCCGAGACGTGACAATAGATTCCCACCGGAGCTCACTCAGTTGATCCAGCAGCCGAATCAATTGATGCAGATGTTAGTCCAGAACCAGCAGAACAACAACAACAACCCACCACCACCACCACCACCACCTGTTGACCACTTAGCCCGTTTCCTTAGGCTGAATCCGCCGGTGTTTTCCAGTAGCACCGAGCCAATAATAGCAGACGATTGGCTCCGCAAGATAGGAAGGGAGTTGACCACTGCAGGATGCACGGATGGTGAGAAAGTGAAGTTTGCCGCACATCAGCTTGACGGACCCGCGGCATCATGGTGGGAGAATTTCACAGCCACTTACCCAGTTGACACTGTCACATGGGATCAGTTTCAGCAAGCTTTCCGCACTGCCCATGTTTCAGCAGGAGCTATGGCCCTGAAGAAGCGTGAGTTTCGCAACTTACGCCAAGGAGGAAGGACAGTTGGCCAGTACGTTGACGATTTCAGCAAGTTAGCATGTTATGCCCCAGATGACGTTGCTACGGATGCAGCTAAGCAGGAGAAGTTTCTGGAAGGACTGAATGATGAACTAAGCATGCATTTGATGGTAGCAAGTTTCAACAACTACCAGGAGTTGGTAGATCGTGCCATCATGATTGAAGGGAAGAAACAACAGATTGAGAACCGTAAGAGGAAGTATGGACAGGGGAAGTATAACTCTGGAGCCCAGCAGAAGCCCCGTTTTACCACTAAACCGGGATTTCAGTTTCAGCACACCCATGGAGGAGGTAGCTCGCACAACCATAATGGCCACAAGAATGGTAATGGGAATGGAGGAAGCAACGGCCAGAACCGGACCACCCCATCGACCCCAACCAAGAGAGACCTGAGTCAAGTCACCTGTTTCAAGTGTTCCAAGACCGGACATTATGCCAATGAATGTCCTGAAGGCCAGAATGGAAATGGCAATGGAAGCTCTGGGAAGAAGCCGAACCCTTTCAACAGGGGACGGGTGAACCACGTTAATGTGGAGGAGGTTGAAGATCAGCCCGATGCAGTAATCGGTAAGTTTTTGGTTAAGTCTTTTACCACACTCATTCTTTTTGATACTGGTGCATCGCATTCATACATATCAAGGGGATTTGTGGATAAATATAACCTGCCAACCCAAGCCCTTAGGTCACCCATGTTAGTAAGCTCACCAGGAGTGGAGTTTATGGCTAGACGATGGTGTGATCGGTTACCATTAAGGATTGTAACTATGTGTTTCCCTCAGACCTAATAGTATTGGAATCTCAAGGTCTGGATGTGATTCTTGGTATGGATTGGCTGTCGATGTATGGAGGAAACATCGATTGCGCCAGTAAGACAATTTTGCTTACCACACCAGAAGGAAGAAGGATCAAGTATGTATCCCGGCATGTGCCAAACAGGACACAAGTAAACTGCCTAACAGGAGTTGTGCAAGAAGAAGTACCAGTGGTAAAAGATTTTCCTGATGTATTTCCTGAGGAATTACCAGGCATGCCACCGGATAGGGACATTGAGTTTTTGATTGAGTTATTGCCAGGTACAGGCCCAATATCGAAGCGACCATACCGGATGCCAGCAAAGGATTTGGTAGAAATTAAGAATCAGATTAAGGAGTTATTGGATAAAGGTTACATTCGCCCAAGTTCTTCGCCTTGGGGATCACCCGTACTTCTAGTGGAAAAGAAGGATGGATCATCAAGGATGGTTGTAGATTATCGGGGATTGAATGAAGTAACCATCAAGAACAAGTACCCACTACCAATGATCAACGATCTGTTTGATCGGTTGCAAGGAGCTAAAGTGTTTTCCAAGATCAATTTGCGATCAGGGTACCATCAATTGAAGATTCGGGAGCAGGACATACCTAAGACAGCATTCACCATGAGATATGGACTGTATGAGTATACCGTTATGTCATTTGGATTGACTAACGCACCTGCCTATTTTATGAACCTGATGAACAAAGTGTTTATGGAGTTTTTGGATAAGTTCGTCATAGTGTTCATTGATGACATCCTGGTTTATTCAAAGAATGAAGAGGAGCATAAGGAACATTTGCGTTTGGTTTTGGAGAAACTAAGGGAACATCAGTTATATGCCAAATTCAGCAAATGTGAGTTTTGGTTGAAGGAAGTTGGATTCCTCGGACACGTTATATCCAGAGAAGGTATAGCAGTTGACCCCACAAAGGTTGAGACCGTAACCGAATGGGAAGCACCAACGACAGTTGGAGAGATCCAGAGTTTTCTTGGACTCGCAGGATACTACCGGAGATTTATTGAGAATTTCTCAAAGATTGCGAAGCCTATGACGGAGTTGTTGAAGAAGGATACTAAGTTCAAATGGACTGAGGAGTGTGAGGCTAGTTTCCAGGAGTTGAAGAAACGTTTGGTTACCTCACCAGTATTGATTTTGCCAGATCAGACCAAGGATTATGAGGTGTATTGCGACGCTTCACGTCGAGGACTTGGAGCAGTGCTTATGCAGGAAGGGAGAGTTGTTTCGTATGCTTCACGGCAACTGAAGCCTCATGAGTTGAATTATGCCACACATGATTTGGAGTTAGCAGCCGTAGTGCATGCATTGAAGACGTGGAGACATTTCCTCATTGGAAATCATTGTGAGGTGTACACGGATCACAAGAGTTTGAAGTACATTTTCACTCAGAAGGAGTTGAACCTCAGACAAAGGAGATGGTTGGTGCTCATCAAGGATTATGACATGAGATTGCATTACCATCCCGGAAAAGCTAATGTGGTAGCTGACGCATTGAGCCGTAAGAGCCATGTCAATACTCTAATGACGGGAGAAGTACCAAAGGAGTTAGCAGAAAACCTTCGTGAGCTATGTTTGGAAATAGTTCCGAGAGGCATTGTAGCAGCATTGGAGATTCAGTCAACATTGATGGATAAGATCAGAGAAGCTCAGAAATCTGACAAGGAGATTGCTTCTATAAAAGAGAAATTGAGCGAAGGAAAAGCAAATGGATTTCGTGAGGATGAGCACGATACCTTATGGTTTGAGGACCGTGTTTATGTGCCCAATGACCCGGAGATCAGGAAGTTGATTTTGCAAGAGGCACATGATTCACCGTATTCGATTCACCCAGGGAATACCAAGATGTATTTGGATTTGAAGGAAACATTCTGGTGGACCGGAATGAAGAAGGATATTGCAGCATATGTAGCAGTTTGTGACGTATGTCAGAGAGTAAAGGAAGAGCATCAGAAGCCAGCAGGATTGTTACAACCATTGCCGATACCCGAATGGAAGTGGGATAAGATAGGCATGGATTTTATCACAGGACTACCCAGGACAAAATCAGGCTACGGCTCGATATGGGTAGTAGTTGATCGTTTGACAAAGGTAGCACATTTCATTCCAGTTAAGACCACTTACACCAGTGCTAAGTTGGCGAAGATATACATGACTAGGATCATTTGTTTGCATGGAGTTCCGAGGAGCATCGTATCAGATAGAGGAACCCAATTTACCTCAAAGTTTTGGAATCAGTTGCATGAAACTTTAGGAACCAGACTAGAGTTCAGCATAGCTTTTCATCCACAGACGGATGGACAGACCGAGAGAGTCAATCAGATTTTGGAAGATATGCTGAGAGCTTGTGCACTAGATTATGGATCTAGTTGGGACGATAACTTGCCGTATGCGGAGTTTTCTTATAACAACAGTTACCAAACCAGTTTGAAGATGGCACCTTTCGAAGCTTTATACGGAAGGAGGTGCAGGACACCGTTGTCATGGGACGAAGTTGGAGACCGTCAATTCTTTGGACCAGATTTGATTAAGGAGTCTGAATAGAAAGTTAAGTTAATTCGCGATAGGCTCAAGGTAGCCCAGTCCAGGCAGAAGAGCTACGCAGATTCTAAACGCAAGGAGACAATTTACGAAACCGGAGACAGAGTTTACCTTCGAGTATCCCCACTTCGAGGAGTTAAGCGCTTTGGAGTTAAGGGAAAGTTAGCACCGCGTTTCGTTGGACCGTATAAGATCTTGCAACGTATGGGAGAAGTCGCTTATAAGTTGGAATTACCAGAGGGACTGTCAGGAGTTCATGATGTATTCCATGTTTCCCAGCTGAAGAAATGTCATGCCGAGATGGCGGAGGTACCGCTAAGAGATACCGTGCCACTCGAAGCGATTCAGTTGAAGGATGACTTAACATATGAGGAGAAGCCAGTCAAGATTCTCGATTATGCCAGCAGAGTTACCCGCAGCAAGGTTATCAAGTTTTGCAAAGTTCAATGGAATCACCACTCAGAGGATGAAGCCACCTGGGAAAGAGAAGAAGATTTGCTCAAGGACCACCCTCACCTATTTTCTAGCCAACCCGAATCTATAGGGCGAGATTCATCTTAAGGGGGGTAGGTTTGTAACATCCCAAATTTTCAATTTGGAATGTTATACACTAGAACATCATGCATATCATATTTTCATGCATTTTGGTTGATCCTAGAAATTTCACGCAACTCAAGGACCTTCGGAGAGAGTTGGAGATTTCGTTATTTCCATATTTGAAAGTTTTCTCAAATTTTGGAAAAGAGGATCATTTGATTTATTTATTTCGTCTTCAATTATTTTCCCAATATCAAAATATGAGAGAGGGAATAATATGACTTTCCCAAAGTTAGGAAAAATGAAGATTTAATGAATAAGTCAAATTTTAGTTTTGCCAGAGTTTTGTTTGCTTTTTATTTGGATAGGGAAAAATGCGTGTTTTCAAAAATTGCATTTTAGGCCCGGAGAAAAGTTCATTTTGTTCGACTCATTTTTAGGAGTCGGGGAAAATTTACTTTAGTAATTTTGGAGTTTGTTTAGTTTCGTTTTCTTTTGTTTTTCTGCGCGCGAATCCAGTTAAAAAAAAAGGACCAAGGCCAGCCGGGCCAAAGGCCCAGCCAGCCGGCCGCCTCCCCAGCCAACGCGCGCGCCAGGCGCAGCGCCAGGCCGCCACCTCCCTCGCTCTAGGCCGAGTCCCAGAGGGACTCTAGGCCGGTTAGCCCCCCCTTTCCTTGTTCTGTTTTCCGTCTTTTGCTTGCCCCCTACCCCAAGTAATCCCCCTCCACCTATATAAATACACCCCAACCCCCCCCTCTCCTCACATCAATCCCAAGCCCCTCTCCTCCTTAGCCGCGCCCCTCACCCGCCGCCGCCGCCCTATAGCCGCCGCCGCCCTATAGCCGCCGTCACCGCCGTTCGCCGGAGCCTCGCCGAGGTTGTCCCGCGCCGCGTCTCTTTTTCTCCCCTCGGTTCAGTTTTTCTTCTAAACCGTTCCGGTTTTCTTTCGTTCTTGTTTCGGTTTTCTTTTCCAAAACCCTAGATCGGTTTTCTTCTTTCGGACCGTTCGTCTCAACGAACGTGATCACCGATTTTTCCCGGTTAACGACACCCGTTCATTTAACCGTTCATCTCTTTCTTTTCATCGGATTTATTCCGCGATCGTGATCTCAGATCCGATCTTCGTTCTAGTCTTTCTTCTCGCTCGTTTATCGGAATCAGGTGATTCAAGCGCCTGGAGTTTCGTTTCGAAACCGCCATTCCGTCTAATCAACTTAAACAAGTTTTTGCCCCGGTAAAATTTGACCTAGTTTCAACTTGCTAGAACCGAGTTGTTTTCTTCCGCCGTTTGTTTTCCGTTTCTTTGTTCGGTTCGTTCTTTCTTTGCAACCGGAGTTCTTAAGTTGAACCTTCTGGTTCATTCTCTTGTTCGAGTTTTACCTGTGCATTAGATGAGTACTTATTGTGTGCTTGTTGTTTGTCTGTGATAGATCACCCGGATTGCGCCGCTTGTTACTTCGATTCCCTAGGTCTCGCGGATCATCAGCAAGGCAAGTAACACTTTGATCATACCTTTTCTACAACCCATGTTTTATTGCATTAGATCAATCCTCACACATTGCATGATTAGGATCTAATTAAATTGTGGGATGGGAAGTAGATGAGGTAGTACCTATTACCTGTATTATTATGAAACCTTTGGGAGTTACTTCTAAGTTTGCTTATTATGCCATGCTATGCTAGTAGACGTGGATTGGGTGAGTGATATCCATGACAGATGTGAGTATTGTTAATTAATGGTTTATCTAAGGTGGCAACTTAAACACACATCTGGGTGGATTGAGGCACCTGATGTCTATCAGGACTTGCCTGTTTTTTTCGGACCGCCACCCAGGCTCAAAGGGATCATAAGATAATTCATGCTAGAAACTTCCGTGTGCAGCCACATGCTACTATGGGCTCTGGCATAGTTGACTAAGTTGTGCGAACTCTTACGGGGTGGACTAGCAGATGTAGGGGTTGTAGGTGGTACGGTCTACCCCACATGTAAGGTGCTAGCGCTTCTGAAAGACTATGTCTCGGTCATCCGTTTCTCAAACACCATGTAGTGCGAGAAAACAAACGGAGGCGATCGAGTCATGTGGGGAAAAGTGCGCAAACCTCTGCAGAGTGTACAAACTAATCATGATTAGCCGTGTCCCCGGTTATGGACAACTTGAGTATCTAGTACTTGAATATCATGTGAATCTCATCATGTTACTCTAATTAATGTTGTTGGGTTTTAATTGTTCACTTAATTGGGATCGGAATGCTGTCAACCATTCTCGATGTTTAACAACTACCATGATAGTTAAATAAATTTATTCCTTTGCAGTGGGGAAAAACTGGCTTTACGCAAAACTGTAACCATAGAGCTTTCCACCAGCCATATATGCATGTAGTATAGCTGTTTCATTCCATTACTCTCTATGTGTTACATTGCCAGCATATTCCATGTGCTGACCCGTTTCGGGCTGCAACTTCTCATGTTGCAGACTTTTCAGACGACGAGTAAGGTGCTTTTAGGTCGTGGTTCTATACTCAGTGATGCCGTTGGAGTTGATGGACCCATTTATCTTCCGAGTCTTCCGCTGTTATCGTTATTAGATGGCCTTAAGCCATATTTATTGTAATGAGTTCTCTTTGAGACAACGATGTAATAAGTGTGTGATTGCCACTCTGCTATAAATCCTTCGATGTACTGTGTGGTGTCAGCATTACTGATCCAGGGATGACACAGGAGCACAGTAGACTTGATCCATTCGGGTCGGGTCGCCACAAATTGTAAACAAGAGGAAGGTGAGTCCACAACCCATTGGGTGCGCCGGGTCAAGGAGATAGTTCATTCATCTGATAAGATGGATGCCGGCTCGACAGTCTTAATGTTGGAGAAAAATTGCCGTTTTGAACCTCTCAAGCAGAAGCTGGGGCAGCTTAATCGTGACTGCAATGACATGGGCCAGTTGATGGCGGCTCTCGTCAAGTATGCTGATTCTGGTAGTACCAAGGACCCTGTGTCTGATGAAGAAAAGACAGGGAAGGGAAAGAAGAACGGCAACGACAAGGGTCACCAGCATAACCCGACAAATCAAGGAGGTAATAAACGTAAGGCTAACGAATTTGTGGCTAACACCAATGCGCAGGGCAACAATCAATGGCGCAAGGGTAGGCAACCTCCTCGGTCGGGCGGGTCAGGTCCCACCCTTGAGCAACTATTGAATGAACCTTGTCCAAGACACGGCACCCGGGAGAAGCCAGCCCCCCATCTATGGAAGGACTCTACAATCATGAAGGCGTTTAAAAATTCAAATGCATTTGATGGAAGTCACGGCCCTGGCGGCGGTTCAGGTGGAGGCGGCTTTCATGGCCCGGGCGCCGGTTCAGGTGGAGGCGGCTTTCACGGTCAGGGACATACGGGTAACCAGGGAGGTTATAATCCACAACCCGGCCAAGGTAATCAGCATCAGTCCAGATATCAGAGCAACCCAAAACAATTGAATAGTGGGCAATATCATGTATTTACCACTAGCTTGTGCAAGAGGGACCAGAAGCTTCACAAGAGGGTTGTCAATGCCGTTGAGTCGGCGATTCCGCGTTACTTATGGTGGTCAGAACAGCCTATTGTGTGGAGCAGAGAGGATCATCCTCCCCGGGTTGATAATCCGGGTCACTTGGCCTTGGTAGTGGCGCCTCGGGTTGGTGGATATAAATTCACTAAAGTGCTCATGGATGAAGGCAGTAGCATCAACATCCTCTACTATGAGACGTTTCGTCGGATGAGGTTGACTGATAAGAGTCTTAAGCAATCCAGCACTGTTTTTCACGGTGTGGTACCTGGCAAGTCGGCATACCCAGTTGGTAAGATTGAACTGGAAGTAGCCTTTAGGGATGAATATGATTCCAGAGCGGAGAAATTAACTTTTGAGGGGGTTAAGATCAAAAGCCCATATCATGCTTTGTTTGGACGGCCGGCTTATGCCAAGTTCATGGCTCAGCCGTGTTATGTGTATCTGCAGCTCAATATGCCGGGTTATAAGGGCACCATTACAGTACATGGAAGCCGGAAAATAGCCCTGGAGTGTGAAGAAGGAGATGCTGCATATGTTGAGTCTGTTTGTGCAACAGAGGAGCTAAAGTTTTATAAAGATAATGTTGACCCGGCAGACATGACGTCTTTAAAGAAGCCAACAATGGAGCATGAACCGGTGTTGAAATTCAAGTCAGCTGATGACACCAAGACGGTTGATTTTGTGCCCGGCGACTCATCCAAGCAGTTCATCATCAGTGCCAACTTGGATCCAAAATAGGAAAGCGCGCTCATCGAGTTCATCCGTGAGAACCGGGACATCTTTGCATGGAAACCTTCTGACATGTCGGGTGTCCCGAGAGAACTCGCTGAGCACACTCTCAATATTGATCCAAAGTTTAAGCCGGTCAGGCAATTTCTCCGACGATTCAACGAGGAAAGGCGCAAGGCCATTGGAGAAGAGGTGGCCCGGCTCTTGGCGGCCGGGTTCATTGTGGAAGTTTTTCACCCAGAGTGGTTGGCCAACCCGGTGCTTGTACTCAAGAAGAACGGCACCTGGCGTATGTGTGTGGATTACACCGATTTAAACAAAGCTTGTCCAGCTGACCCTTTTTCTCTCCCCCGTATTGATCAGATCATTGATGCCACGGCGGGTTGCGCGCGTTTGAGTTTTCTGGATGCTTATTCAGGTTATCATCAGATCAAGATGGCAGTTAAGGACCAGGAGAAGACAGTTTTCATCACTCCGTTTGGAGCCTTCTGCTATGTGTCTATGCCCTTTGGGCTTAAGAGCGCCCAGGCAACTTATCAATGGTGTATGCAAAATTGCCTTCACAATCAGATTGGGTGTAATGTTCATGCTTATGTGGATGATATAGTGGTAAAGTCCAGGAAAGAGGAAACCTTGGTAACAAATCTGAAGGAGACCTTTGATAACCTCCGGGTCTACAAAATGATGCTTAACCCGGCCAAGTGTGTTTTTGGAGTCCCCACTGGCAAACTCTTGGGTTTTTTTGTGTCCAACCAAGGTATTGAAGCTAACCCGGAGAAAATTAAGGCAATCACATCCCTGGCCAAACCAACACACATCAATGACGTTCAACGGCTGGCGGGTTGTGTTGCTACTTTGAGCCGGTTCATAAGCCGGTTAGGGGAGAAGGCGACGCCTTTGTATCAGATGATGAAGAAAACAGATGATTTCGTTTGGAGCGATGTTGTGAACTCTGCTTTTGAGGATCTGAAGAAACAGCTTGCTGAGCCGCCGGTTCTTGCTGCTCTGGTTGAGAAAGAGCCGCTATTGTTATACGTAGCTGCTAACTCACGAGCTGTTAATGTGGCAATTGTGGTGGAGCGCAAGGAGGTTGGCAAGGAACATCCGGTTCAACGGCTGGTTTATTACGTCAGTGAGGTGCTGATTGAATCTAAACAAACATATCCACATTGGCGGAAGCTCGTGTATGGGGTATTCATGGCAAGCCGGAAACTCAAACATTACTTTCAGGGTCACCCAATCACTATGGTTAGCTCTGCGCCTTTGGGAGACATCATCCAGAATAGAGAGGCTACTGGACGAGTCACCAAGTGGGCCATTGAACTTGGGTCTCATGGGTTGAAGTATGTGCCACGTACTGCGATCAAGTCTCAAGCGCTGGTTGACTTTATTAATGACTGTACAGAGATGCAGATGCCAGAAGAGAAACCGGACAACACTTATTGGACGATTCACTTTGATGGGTCCAGACAATTGGAAGGCTCGGGGGCTGGAGTTGTTTTAACCTCCCCTCGAGGTGACAAGTTTTGTTATGTGTTGCGTTTGATGTTTCCTTGTACTAACAACGCAACAGAATATGAAGCTTTGCTCCATGGTCTCCGAATGGCGAAAGAAATGAGCCTAAGCCGGGTCCGATGCCTTGGCGACTCAGATTTGGTGGCTCAACACGTGTCAGGAAAGTGGGATTCCAAGGACTCTCTCATGGCGGCTTATCGCCGTGAAGTTGATGTTGTGGTAGGACATTTTAAAGGTTATTAGGTGGAACACATTGACCGTAGGAGGAACGAAGCGGCTGATGCTTTAAGCCGGTTGGGATCTCAGCGTAAGCCGGTGCCCCTAACACCTTTTTGGATGTTTTGCATAACCCGTCTGTTAAGTTACCTACAGAAGAAGATCTGGCCGTTCCTGACCCGGAGGCACGGTTGGTGGCGGCTCTTCATGTCATCCTAGATTGGACAATCCCGTTCTTGGCTTACATGGCTGCTACCTCTTGAGCACTGCGTTGGTTTTCCCCGAAGAGGAAAGGATGATGCAGCAGAGTAGCCTAAGTATTTCTCTCAGTTTTTGAGAACCAATGTATCAATCCAGTAGGAGGCCACGCGCAAATCCCTCGTACCTGCACAAAACAAATAAATCCTCGCAACCAATGCAAATAGGGGTTGTCAATCCCTATGAGGCCACTTACGAGAGTGAGATATGATAGATATGATAAAGATAATATTTTTGGTATTTTTATGATAAAGATGCAAAGTAAAATAAAGGCAAAGTAAATAGCAAAGTAGTAGGAGAACAATATGATAAAGATAGACCCGGGGGCCATAGGTTTCACTAGTGGCTTCTCTCGAGAGCAGAAGTATTCTACGGTGGGTGAACAAATTACTGTTGAGCAATTGACATAATTGAGCATAATTATGAGAATATCTAGGCATGATCATGTATATAGGCATCACGTCCAAGACAAGTAGACCGACTCCTGCCTGCATCTACTACTATTACTCCACTCATCGACCGCTATCCAGCATGCATCTAGAGTATCAAGTTAAAAACAGAGTAACACCTTAAGCAAGATGACATGATGTAGAGGGATAGACTCATGCAATATGAAGAAAACCCCTTGCTGCCCTTACTGTCACCGGGAAAGGACACCGCAAGATTGAACCCAAAGCTAAGCACTTCTCCCATTGCAAGAAAGATCAATCTAGTAGGCCAAACCAAATTGATAATTCGAAGAGACTTGCAAAGATAACCAATCATACATAAAAGAATCCAGAGAAGATTCAAATATTGTTCATAGATAGACTTGATCATAAACCCACAATTCATCGGTCTCAACAAACACACCGCAAAAAGAAGATTACATCGAATAGATCTCCACAAGAGAGGGGGAGAACATTTTATTGAGATCCAAAAAGAGAGAAGAAGCCATCTAGCTACTAACTATGGACCCGTAGGTCTGAGATGAACTACTCACACTTCATTGGAGGGGCTATGATGTTGATGTAGAAGCCCTCCGTGATCGATGCCCCCTCCGGTGGAGCTCCGGAACAGGCCCCAAGATGGGATCTCGTGGATACAGAAAGTTACGGCGGTGGAATTAGGGTTTTTGCTCCTGTTCTGATCGTTTGGGGGTACATGGATATATATATATATAGGAGGAAGAAGTACGTCGGTGGAGCAACAAGGGGCCCACGAGGGTGGGGGGCGCGCCTGGTAGGGTAGGGCGCGCCCCCCTACCTCGTGGCCTCCTGTTACGTGCCTTGGCGTAGGGTCCAAGTCTCCCGGGTCTTATCTATTGAGAAAATCACGTTCCCGAAGGTTTCATTCCATTTGGACTCCGTTTGATATTCCTTTTCTTCGAAACCCTAAACAGGCAAAAAAACAGCAATTCTAGGCTGGGCCTCCGGTTAATAGGTTAGTCCCAAAAATAATATAAAAGTGGATAATAAAGCCCAATAATGTCTAAAACAGTAGATAATATAGCATGGAGCAATAAAAAATTATAGATATGTTGGAGACGTATCAAGCATCCCCAAGCTTAATTCCTGCTCGTCCTCGAGTAGGTAAATGATAAAAACAGAATTTTTGATGCAGAGTGCTACTTGGCATAATGTAATTCTTCTTAATTGTGGTATGAATATTCAGATCCGAAAGATTCAAGACAAAAGTTCATATTGACATAAAACTAATAATACTTCAAGCATACTAACTAAGCAATTATGTCTTCTCAAAATAACATGGCCAAAGAAAGTTCGTCCCGACAAAATCATATGGTTTAGTCATGTTTCATTTTCGTCACACAAGAATGCTCTCATCATGCACAACCCTGATGACAAGCCAAGCAATTGTTTCATACTTTAGTAATCTCAAACCTATAAACTTTCAAGCAATATATGAGCGTGAGCCATGGACATAGCACTATAGGTGGAATAGAATATAATGAGGGGGGTTATGTGGAGAAGACAAAAGAGGAGAAAGTCTCACATCAACGAGGCTAATCAATGGGCTATGGAGATGCCCACGGATTGATGTTAATGCAAGGAATAGGGATTGCCAATTTGCCATGCAACGGATGCACTATAGCTATAAATGTATGAAAGCTCAACAAAAGAAACTAGTGGGTGTGCATCCAACTTGCTTGCTCACGAAGACCTAGGGCACTTGAGGAGGACCATTGTTGGAATATACAAGCCAAGTTCTATAATGAAAATTCCCACTAGTATATTAAAGTGACAAAACAAGAGACTCTCTATCATGAAGATTATGATGCTACTTTGAAGCACAAGTGTGGCAAAGGATAGTAACATTGTCCCTTCTGTCTTTTTCTCTCATTTTTATGACCTTTTCTTTTTATGGCCTTTTCTTTTTTTCTTTTTATAGCCTTTCTCCTTTTTTTATATTCCTCACTTGGGACAATGCTCTAGAAAATGATGATCATCACACTTCTATTTATTTACAACTCGATACTAGAACAAAAGATAACTCTATATGAATGCCTCCGGCGGTGTACTGGGATATGCAATGGACCAAGAGTGACATGTATGAAAGAATTATGAACGGTGGCTTTGCCACAAATACTATGTCAACTACATGATCATGCTAAGCAATATGACAATGATGAATGTGTCATGATGAACGGGATGATGGAAAGTTGCATGGCAATATATCTCGGAATGGCTATGGAAATGCCATAATAGGTAGGTATGGTGGCTGTTTTGAGGAAGATATAAGGAAGTTTATGTGTGAAAGAGCGTATCATATCACGGGGTTTGGATGCACCAGCGAAGTTTGCGCCAACTCTCAATGTGAGAAAGGGCAATGCACGGTACCAAAGAGGCTAGCAAGGATGGAAGGGTGAGAGTGCGTATAATCCATGGACTCAACATTAGTCATAAAGAACTCACATACTTATTGCAAAAATCTACAAGTCATCAAAAACCTCGGTACTACGCGCATGCTCCTAGGGGGATAGATTGGTAGGAAAAGACCATCGCTCGTCCCCGACCGCCACTCATAAGGAAGACAATCAAATAACACCTCATTTTTCAAATTTGTTGCATAACGTTTACCATACGTGCATGCTACGGGACTTGCAAACCTCAACACAAGTATTTCTCAATTTCACAACTACTCAACTAGCACGACTTTGATATTATTACCTCCATATCTCAAAACAATTATCAAGCATCAAACTTCTCTTAGTATTGAAAACACTCTTAAGAAAATTTTACTAATCTTGAATACCTAGCATATTAGGATTTTAAGCAAATTACCATGCTATTAATACTCTAAAAATAATCTAAGTGAAGCATGAGAGATCAATAGTTTCTGTAAAACAAATCCACCACCATTCTCTAAAAGATATAAGTGAAGTACTAGAGCAAATCTATATAACTCAAAATATATAAGCGAAGCACATAGAGTATTCTAACAAATTCCAAATTATGTATGGCTCTCTCAAAAGGTGTGTACAACAAGGATGATTGTGGAAAACTAACAAGCAAAGACTCAAATCATACAAGACGCTCCAAGCAAAACACATATCATGTGGCGAATAAAAAATATAGCTCCAAGTAAAGTTACCGATAGAAGTAGACGAAAGAGGGGATGCCTTCCGGGGCATCCCCAAGCTTTGGATTTTAGGTGTACTTAGATTATCTTGGGGGTGCCATGGGCATCCCCAAGCTTAGGCTCTTGCCACTCCTTGTTCCATAATCCATCAAATCTTTACCCAAAACTTGAAAACTTCACAACACAAAACTTAAAGTAGAAAATCTCGCGAGCTCCGTTAGCGAAAGAAAACAAAAGACCACTTCAAGGTACTGTAATGAACTCATTCTTTATTTATATTTGTGTTATACCTACTGTATTCCAACTTCTCTATGGTTTATAAACTATTTTACTAGCCATAGATTCATCAAAATAAGCAAACACCACACGGAAAACAGAATCTGTCAAAAACAGAACAGTCTGTAGTAATATGTAGCTAGCGCAAGATCTGGAACCCCAAAAATTCTAAAATAAATTGCTGGACGTGAGGAATTTATCTATTAATCATCTTAAAAAATAATTAACTAAATAGAACTCTCCAAATAAAAATGACAGCAGTTCTCGTGAGCGCTAAAGTTTCTGTTTTTTACAGCAAGTTCAACAAGACTTTCCCCAAGTCTTCCCAACGGTTCTACTTGGCACAAACACTAATTAAACACAAAAAACACAACCAAAACAGAGGCTAGATAATTTATTTATTACTAAACAGTAGCAAAAATCAAGGAATAAAAATAAAATTGGGTTGCCTCCCAACAAGCGCTGTCGTTTAACGCCCCTAGCTAGGCATAACAAGCAAGAATAGATCTAGGTATTGCCATCTTTGGTTGCCAATTCTTCAATGAGGCATCTACCATCTTTAGGAATTTCTTTCTTTTTATTGATTATCAAACTTTTAGGCACAAGATCGAAATATTCATTTGTAGCAAATGGTTCCTTAATGATAGCAAAAAGATTGGGATGAACACTTATAGATTTGAGATCCGCATTTTCCTTACTAGAAGATTCACCCTTATTTTTAGGAATGTACATAAGCTTGGAAACTTTAGCGGAAGGACTTGGAGTATTATTTACGGAATAAAAAGCGGTTCCCATGTTGGTAATAATATTCTCAAGTTTATTGATCCTAACGGAATCATGATTTATTTTCTCATTAACTATGGGTTCCTTTTCTTTAATATCTTTCAAAGTAACTCCTACTTGAGATCCATATTGAGAGATTCGACTGTGGATCTTTTTATCCAAATTTTCAATTAACTCTACGGTAGCAACCTTATTTTCAATAATCTCAAGCCTTTGCATTACATGCTCCAAAGTTAATATAGTTCCATTAACCAAGAGAGGAGGTGAGCCAAATAGATCTAACATAGCATTATAAGAATCAAAAGTATGGCTACCCAAAAAGTTCCCTCCGGTAATAGTATCAAGAACATAACGGTGTCAAGGAGTAATGCCTACATAAAAATTGTGAAGGAGAATGGTAGTAGATTGCTTCCTAGTAGATCTATTTTGAGCATTGCAAATTCTATACCAAGCATCTTTTATATTTTCACCATCCCTTTGCTTAAAATTTAGAATTTCATTCTCGGAGACAACAGAGAAGATAAGGGACTAGCCATAACGACAAGCAAATAAACTAACACACAAGCAAACAAAGAGGCAAACGGGCAAAAGAGGCAAATAGAGAGGAAGGATAGAGAGAGAGAGGACGAATAAAATGGCAAGGGTGAAGTGGGGGTGAGGAAAACGAGAGGCAAATGGCAAATAATGTAATGCGGGAGATAAGGGTATGTGATGGGTACTTGGTATGTTGACTTTTGCGAAGACCTCCCCGGCAACGGCGCCAGAAATCCTTCTTGCTACCTCTTGAGCACTGCGTTGGTTGTCCCTGAAGAGGAAGGGATGATGCAGCAGAGTAGCGTAAGTATTTCCCTCAGTTTTTGAGAACCAAGGTATCAATCCAGTAGGAGGCTATGCGCAAGTCCCTCGTACCTGCACAAAACAAATAAATCCTCGCAACCAACGCAAATAGGGGTTGTCAATCCCTATGAGGCCACTTACGAGAGTGAGATCTGATAGATATGATAAAGATAATATTTTTGGTATTTTTATGATAAAGATGCAAAGTAAAATAAAGGCAAAGTAAATAGCAAAGTAGTAGGAGAACAATATGATAAAGATAGACCCGGGGGCCATAGGTTTCACTAGTGGCTTCTCTCAAGAGCATAAGTATTCTACGGTGGGTGAACAAATTACTGTTGAGCAATTGACATAATTGAGCATAATTATGAGAATATCTAGGCATGATCATGTATATAGGCATCACGTCCGAGACAAGTAGACCGACTCCTGCCTGCATCTACTACTATTACTCCACTCATCGATCGCTATCCAGCATACATCTAGAGTATTAAGTTAAAAACAGAGTAACGCCTTAAGCAAGATGACATGATGTAGAGGGATAGACTCATGCAATATGAAGAAAACCCCATCTTGTTATCCTCGATGGCAACAATACAATACGTGCCTCGCTGCCCTTACTATCATCGGGAAAGGACATCGCAAGAATGAACCCAAAGCTAAGAACTTCTCCCATTGCAAGAAAGATCAATCTAGTAGGCCAAACCAAACTGATAATTCGAAGAGACTTGCAAAGATAACCAATCATACATAAAAGAATTCAGAGAAGATTCAAATATTGTTCATAGATAGACTTGATCATAAACCCACAATTCATCGGTCTCAACAAACACACCGCAAAAAGAAGATTACATCGAATAGATCTCCACAAGAGAGGGGGAGAACATTTTATTGAGATCCAAAAAGAGAGAAGAAGCCATCTAGCTACTAACTATGGACCCGTAGGTCTGAGATGAACTACTCACACTTCATTGGAGGGGCTATGGTGTTGATGTAGAAGCCCTCCGTGATCGATGCCCCCTCCGATGGAGCTCTGGAACAGGCCCCAAGATGGGATCTCATTGATACAGAAAGTTACAACGGTGGATAGGGTTTTTGCTCCTGTTCTGATCGTTTGGGGGTACGTGGATATATATAGGAGGAAGAAGTACGTCGGTGGAGCAACAGGGGGCCCACGAGGGTGGGGGCACGCCTGGTAGGGTAGGGCGCGCCCCCTACTGTTGGAAATATGCCCTAGAGGCAATAATAAATTAGTTATTATTATATTTCCTTGTTCATGATAATCGTTTATTATCCATGCTATAATTGTATTGATAGGAAACTCAGATACATGTGTGGATACATAGACAACACCATGTCCCTAGTAAGCCTCTAGTTGACTAGCTCGTTGATCAATAGATGGTTACGGTTTCCTGACCATGGACATTGGATGTCATTGATAACGGGATCACATCATTAGGAGAATGATGTGATGGACAAGACCCAATCCTAAGCCTAGCACAAAGATCGTGTAGTTCGTATGCTAAAGCTTTTCTAATGTCAAGTATCTTTTCCTTAGACCATGAGATTGTGCAACTCCCGGATACCGTAGGAATGCTTTGGGTGTATCAAACGTCACAACGTAACTGGGTGACTATAAAGGTGCACTACAGGTATCTCCGAAAGTGTCTGTTGGGTTGGCACGAATCGAGACTGGGATTTGTCACTCCGTGTAAACGGAGAGGTATCTCTGGGCCCACTCGGTAGGACATCATCATAATGTGCACAATGTGATCAAGGAGTTGATCACGGGATGATGTGTTATGGAACGAGTAAAGAGACTTGCCGGTAACAAGATTGAACAAGGTATCGGTATACCGACGATCGAATCTCGGGCAAGTATAATACCGCTAGACAAAGGGAATTGTATATGGGATTGATTAAGTCCATGACATCGTGGTTCATCCGATGAGATCATCGTGGAACATGTGGGAGCCAACATGGGTATCCAGATCCCGCTGTTGGTTATTGACCGGAGAACGTCTCGGTCATGTCTGCATGCTTCCCGAACCCGTAGGGTCTACACACTTAAGGTTCGGTGACGCTAGGGTTATAGAGATATTAGTATGTGGTAACCCGAAAGTTGTTCGGAGTCCCGGATGAGATCCCGGACGTCACGAGGAGTTCCGGAATGGTCCGGAGGTAAAGAATTATATATAGGAAGTGCTATTTCGGCCATCGGGACAAGTTTCGGGGTCACCGATATTGTACCGGGACCACCGGAAGGGTCCCGGGGGTCCACCGGGTGGGGCCACCTGCCCCGGGGGGCCACATGGGCTGTAGGGGGTGTGCCTTGGCCTATATGGGCCAAGGGCACCAGCCCCTAGGGGCCCATGCGCCAAGAGAAGAGAAAAAGGGGAGAGTCCTAAAAGGGGAAGGCACCTCCGAGGTGCCTTAGGGAGGATAGACTCCTCCCCACCCTTGGCCGCACCCTTCCTTGGAGGAAGGGGCAAGGGCTGCGCCTCCCCCCTCTCCCTTGGCCCTATATATAGTGGGGAAAAGGAGGAGCAAACCAATCTAAGGCCTGGCACCTCCCTCTCCCTCCCGTGACACATCTTCCTCCTCCCGCAGCGCTTAGCGAAGCCCTGTTGGAATCCCGCTACTTCCACCACGCCGTCGTGCTGCTGGATCTCCATCAACCTCTCCCTCCTCCTTGCTGGATCAAGTCATGGGAGACGTCTCCGTTCCGTACGTGTGTTGAACGCGGAGGTGCCGTCCGTTCGGCGCTAGGATCATCGGTGATTTGAATCACGACGAGTACGACTCCATCAACCCCGTTCTCTTGAACGCTTCCGCGCGCGATCTACAAGGGTATGTAGATCCAATCCTCCCTCGTTGCTATATGACTCCATAGATTGATCTTGGTGACACGTAGGAAAATTTTGAATTTATGCTACGTTCCCCAGCAGTGGTATCAGAGCTAGGTCTATTGTGTAGATTCTATGCACGAGTAGAACACAAAGTAGTTGTGGGCGTTGATTTTGTTCAATATGCTTGCCGTTACTAGTCTTATCTTGATTCGGCGGCATCGTGGGATGAAGCGGCCCGGACCAACCTTACACGTACTCTTACGTGAGACCGGTTCCACCGACTGATATGCACTAGTTGCATAAGGTGGCTAGCGGGTGTCTGTCTCTCCTACTTTAGTCGGATCGGATTCGATGAACAGGGTCCTTATGAAGGGTAAATAGCAATTGGCATATCACGTTGTGGTTTTGCGTAGGTAAGAAACGTTCTTGCTAGAAACCCATAGCAGCCACGTAAAACATGCAAACAACAATTAGAGGACGTCTAACTTGTTTTTGCAGGGTATGCTATGTGATGTGATATGGCCAAAAGGATGTGATGAATGATATATGTGATGTATGAGATTGATCATGTTCTTGTAATAGATGATCATGGAGCCCCAAGATGGAGATCAAAGGAGCTATATGATATTGGCCATATCATTTCACTATTATATAATTGCATGTGATGTTTATTATGTTTATGCATCTTGTTTACTTAGAACGACGGTAGTAAATAAGATGATCCCTTACAACAATTTCAAGAAGTGTTCTCCCCTAACTGTGCACCGTTGCTACAGTTCGTCGTTTCGAAGCACGCCGTGATGATCGGGTGTGATAGATCCTTACGTTCACATACAACGGACAGTTTTACACATGCAAAACACTTAGGGTTAACTTGACGAGCCTAGCATGTACAGACATGGCCTCGGAACACAGAAGACCGAAAGGTCGAGCATGAGTCGTATAGAAGATATGATCAACATGAAGATGTTCACCGACGTTAACTAGTCCGTCTCACGTGATGATCGGACACGGGCTAGTTGACTCAGATCATGTGATCACTTAGATGACTAGAGGGATGTCTATCTGAGTGGGAGTTCATAAGATGAACTTAATTATCCTGAACATAGTCAAAAGGTTTTTGCAAATTATGTCGTAGCTCGCGCTTTAGTTCTACTGTTTAGATATGTTCCTAGAGAAAATTTAGTTGAAAGTTGATAGTAGCAATTATGCGGACTAGGTCCGTAAACTGAGGATTGTCCTCATTGCTTCTCAGAAGGCTTATGTCCTTAATGCACCGCTCAGTGTGCTGAATCTCGAACGTTGTTTGTGGATGTTGCGAACATCTGACATACACATTTTGATAACTACATGATAGTTCAGTTAAACGGTTTAGGGTTGAGGCACCAAAGACGTTTTGAAACGTCACGAAACATATGAGATGTTTTGAGGGCTGAAATTGGAATTTCAGGCTCGTGCCCACGTCAAGAGGTATAAGACCTCCGACGATTTTCTTAACCTGCAAACTAAGGAGAAAAGCTCAATTGTTGAGCTTGTGCTCGGATTGTCTGAGTACAACAATCATTTGAATCAAGTGGGAGTTGATCTTCCAGATAAGATAGTGATGTTTCTCCGAAGTCATTACCACCAAGCTGCTAGAGCTTCGTGATGAACTATAATATATCGGGGACATGTATGATGATCCTTGAGATGTTCGTGATGTTTGACACCACAAAAGTAGAAATCAAGAAGGAGCATCAATTGTTGATGGTTGGTGAAACCACTAGTTTCAAGAAGGGCAAGGGCACGAAGGGATACTTCATAAAACGGCAATTCAGCTGCTGCTCTAGTGAAGAAACCCAAGGTTGAACCCAAACCCGAGACTAAGTGCTTCTGTAATAAAGGGAACAACCACTTGAGCAGAATTACCCTAGATACTTGGTAGATTAGAAGGCTGGCAAGGTCGATAGAAGTATATTGGATATACATTGTGTTGATGTGTACTTTACTAGTACTCCTAGTAGCACCAGGGTATTAGATACCGGTTCGGTTGCTAAGTGTTAGTAACTCGAAATAAAAGCTACGGAATAAACAGAGACTAGCTAAAGGTGAGCTGACGATATGTGTTGGAAGTATTTCCAAGGTTGATCAAATATCGTACGCTCCCCCTACCATCGAGATTGGTGTTTGCGTTGAGCATAGACATGATTGGATTATGTCTATCGCAATACGGTTATTCATTTAAGGAGAATAATGGTTACTCTGTTTATTTGAATAATACCTTCAATGGTCTTACACCTAAAATGAATGGTTTATTGAATCTCGATCGTAGTGATACACATGTTCATGCAAAAAGATAGTAATGATAGTACCACCTACTTGTGGCACTGCCACGTAAGTCATATCGGTATAAAACGCATGAAGAAGCTCCATGTTGATGGATCTTTGGGCTCACTCGTTTTTGAAAATTTTGGGACATGCGAACCATGTCTATTGGTATATATGCATGAAGAAACTCCATGCAAATGGACCGTTTTGTACTCGCTTGATTTTGAATCACTTGAGACATGCAAATCATACCACATGGGCAAGATGACTGAAAGCCTCGTTTTCAGTAAAATGGAACTAGAAAGCAACTTGTTGGAAGTAATACATTTTGATGTGTGCAGTCCAATGAGTGCTGAGGCATGTAGTGGATATCGTTATGTTCTTACTTCACAGATGATTTGAGTAGATGTTGAGTATAGTTACTTGATGAATCACGAGTCTGAATTATTGAAAGGTTCAAGTAATTTCAGGGTGAAGTTGAAAGATCGTCGTGACAAGAGGATAAAAGATCTATGATATGATCATAGAGATGAATATCTGAATTACGAGTTTGGCATAGAATTAAGACATTGTGGAAATTGTTTCACAACTAATACAGCCTAGAACACCATAGTGTGATGGTGTGTCCGAACATCATAACTGCACCCTATTGGATATGATGCATACCATGATGTCTCTTATCGAATTACCACGATAGTTTATGGGTTAGGCATTAGAGACAACCACATTCACTTTAAAAGGGGCACCACGTAATTCCGATGAGATGACACCGTATGAACTATGGTTTAGAGAAACCTAAGCTGTCATTTCTTAAAAGTTTGGGGCTGCGACGCTTATGTGAAAAAGTTTCGGGTTGATAAGCTTGAACCCAAAGCGGATAAATGCATCTTCATAGGACACCCAAAACAGTTGGGTATACCTCCTGTCTCAGATCCGAAAGCAATAAGGGATTGTTTCTGGAATCGGGTCCTTTCTCGAGGAAAAGTTTCTCTCGAAAGAATGGAGTGGGAGGACGGTGGAGACTTGATGAGGTTATTGAACCGTCTCTTCAACTAGTGTGTGGCAGGGCACATGAAGTTGTTCCTGTGGCACCTACACCAATTGAAGTGGAAGCTTATGATAGTGATCATGAAACTTCAGATCAAGTCACTACCAAACATCGTAGGATGACAAGGATGCGTACTACTTCAGAGTGGTACGTAACCCTGTCTTGGAAGTCATGTTGCTAGACAACAATGAACCTACGAGCTATGGAGAAGCGATGGTGGGCCCGGATTCCGATAAATGGCTCGAGGCCATAAAATCCGAGAGAGGATCCATGTATGAAAACAAAGTGTAGACTTTGGAAGAACTACTTGATGGTCGTAAGGCTGTTGAGTACAGATGGATTTTAAAAGGAAGACTGACAATGATGGTAAATGTCACCATTAAGAAAGCTCGACTTGTCGTTAAGATGTTTCCCGACAAGTTCAAGGAGTTGACTACGATGAGACTTTCTCACTCGTAGCGATGCTAAGAGTCTGTTGGAATTATATTAGCGATTACTGCATTATTTATGAAATCTTGCAGATAGGATGTCAAAACATTGTTTCCTCGACGATTTTCTTGAGGAAAGGTTGTATGTGATACAACCGGAAG
Organism: Triticum urartu; assembly: GCF_056163025.1. Lineage (NCBI taxonomy): Eukaryota > Viridiplantae > Streptophyta > Magnoliopsida > Poales > Poaceae > Triticum > Triticum urartu. The sequence continues at coordinate 443,584,759 of NC_141873.1, read as the reverse complement.
GTTTTGTCAATCCTGAGAGATGCTAATAAGTATGCAAAGCTCCAGCAATCCTTCTAAGGACTGGAGTAGGCATCTCGGAGTTGGAATGTATGCTTTGATGAGATGATAAAAGATTTTGGGTGTATACAAAGTTTATGAGAAACTTGTATTTCCAAAGAAGTGAGTGGGAGCACTATAGAATTTCTGATGAGTATATGTTGTTGACATATTGTTGATCAGAAATGACGTAGAATTTCTGGAAAGCATATAGGGTTATTTGGAAAGTATTTTTTCAATGGAAAGCCTAGATTAAGCTACTTGAGCATTGAGCATCAAGATCTATAAGGATAGATCAAAACGCTTAATAGTACTTTCAAATGAGCACATACCTTGACATGATCTTGAAGGTGTTCAAGATGGATCAGTCAAAGAAGGAGTTCTTGCCTGAGTTGTAAGGTATGAAGTTAAGACTTAAAGCTCGACCACGGCAGAATAGAGAGAAAGGACGAAGGTCGTCCCCTATGCTTAAGACATAGGCTCTACAGTATGCTATGCTGTGTACCGCACCTGAAGTGTGCCTTGCCATGAGTCAGTCAAGGGGTACAAGAGTGATCCAAGAATGGATCACAGGACAGCGGTCAAAGTTATCCTTAGTAACTAGTGGACTAAGGAATTTTCTCGATTATGGAGGTGGTAAAAGAGTTCGTCGTAAAGGGTTACGCTGATGCAAGCTTAACACCTATCCGGATAGCTCTGAGTAGAGATGCCGGATACATATAATGGAGCAACAATGTGGAATAGCTCCAAGTAGAACAGTTATTTGGAATAGCTCCAAATAGAGCGTGGTAGCTGCATCTAGGAGATGACATAAAGATTTGTAAAGCACACACGGATCTGAAAGGTTCAGACCCGTTGACTAAAACCTCTCTCACAAGCAACATGATCAAACCCAGAACTCATTGAGTGTTGATCACATAGTGATGTGAACTAGATTATTGACTCTAGTAAACTCTTTGGATGTTGGTTACATGGCGATGTGACCTGTGAGTGTTAATCACATGGCGATGTGAACTAGATTATTGACTCTAGTGCAAGTGGGAGACTGTTGGAAATATGCCCTAGAGGCAATAATAAATTAGTTATTATTATATTTCCTTGTTCATGATAATCGTTTATTATCCATGCTATAATTGTATTGATAGGAAACTCAGATACATGTGTGGATACATAGACAACACCATGTCCCTAGTAAGCCTCTAGTTGACTAGCTCGTTGATCAATAGATGGTTACGGTTTCCTGACCATGGACATTGGATGCCATTGATAACGGGATCACATCATTAGGAGAATGATGTGATGGACAAGACCCAATCCTAAGCCTAGCACAAAGATCGTGTAGTTCGTATGCTAAAGCTTTTCTAATGTCAAGTATCTTTTCCTTAGACCATGAGATTGTGCAACTCCCGAATACCGTAGGAATGCTTTGGGTGTATCAAACGTCACAACGTAACTGGGTGACTATAAAGGTGCACTACAGGTATCTCCGAAAGTGTCTGTTGGGTTGGCACGAATCGAGACTGGGATTTGTCACTCCGTGTAAACGGAGAGGTATCTCTGGGCCCACTCGGTAGGACATCATCATAATGTGCACAATGTGATCAAGGAGTTGATCACGGGATGATGTGTTATGTAACGAGTAAAGAGACTTGCCGGTAACGAGATTGAACAAGGTATCGGTATACCGACGATCGAATCTCGAGCAAGTATAATACCGCTAGACAAAGGGAATTGTATATGGGATTGATTAAGTCCATGACATCGTGGTTCATCCGATGAGATCATCGTGGAACATGTGGGAGCAACATGGGTATCCAGATCCCGCTGTTGGTTATTGACCGGAGAACGTCTCGGTCATGTCTGCATGCTTCCCGAACCCGTAGGGTCTACACACTTAAGGTTCGGTGACGCTAGGGTTATAGAGATATTAGTATGCAGTAACCCGAAAGTTGTTCGGAGTCCCGGATGAGATCCCGGACGTCACGAGGAGTTCCGGAATGGTCCGGAGGTAAAGAATTATATATAGGAAGTGCTATTTCAGCCATCGGGACAAGTTTCGGGGTCACCGGTATTGTATCGGGACCACCGGAAGGGTCCCGGGGGTCCACCGGGTGGGGCCACCTGCCCCGGGGGGCCACATGGGCTGTAGGGGGTGTGCCTTGGCCTATATGGGCCAAGGGCACCAGCCCCTAGGGGCCCATGTGCCAAGAGAAGAGAAAAAGGGGAGAGTCCTAAAAGGGGAAGGCACCTCCGAGGTGCCTTAGGGAGGATAGACTCCTCCCCACCCTTGGCCGCACCCTTCCTTGGAGGAAGGGGCAAGGGCTGCGCCTCCCCCCTCTCCCTTGGCCCTATATATAGTGGGGAAAAGGAGGAGCAAACCAATCTAAGGCCTGGCGCCTCCCTCTCCCTCCCGTGACACATCTTCCTCCTCCCGCAGCGCTTAGCGAAGCCCTGTTGGAATCCCGCTACTTCCACCACGCCGTCGTGCTGCTGGATCTCCATCAACCTCTCCCTCCTCCTTGCTGGATCAAGGCATGGGAGACGTCTCCGTTCCGTACGTGTGTTGAACGCGGAGGTGCCGTCCGTTCGGCGCTAGGATCATCGGTGATTTGAATCACGACGAGTATGACTCCATCAACCCCGTTCTCTTGAACGCTTCCGCACGCGATCTACAAGGGTATGTAGATCCAATCCTCCCTCGTTGCTAGATGACTCCATAGATTGATCTTGGTGACACGTAGGAAAATTTTGAATTTATGCTACGTTCCCCAACACCTACCTCGTGGCCTCCTGTTACGTGCCTTGGCGTAGGGTCCAAGTCTCACGGGTCTTATCTATTGAGAAAATCACGTTCCCAAAGGTTTCATTCCGTTTGGACTCCGTTTGATATTCATTTTCTTTGAAACCCTAAAACAGGCAAAAAAACAGTAATTTTGGGATGGGCCTCCGGTTAATAGGTTAGTCCCAAAAATAATATAAAAGTGGATAATAAAGCCCAAGAATGTCTAAAATAGTAGATAATATAGCATGGAGCAATTAAAAATTATAGGTACGTTGGAGATGTATCAATGACCCGGGGCGACTTGCCAGCGGATGAGACCCTGGCCCGACAGATAATCCGACGGTCTAAGTCAATGACGATTTCAGACGGAGAATTATACCATCGCAGCGTCTCCGGAGCGTTTTAGCGGTGTGTTTCTCCTGAAGAAGGCCAAGAAATACTTCGTGAGATCCATGAAGGCGATTGTGGGCATCACGCCGGGTCAAAATCTCTTGTGGCCAAAGCTTTTCATCACGGTTTTTACTGATTAACGGCTCGTGCCGATGCAGAAGATCTGGTCAGTAGGCGTGATGGATGTCAAAAATTCGCACGACGAGCACATGTGCCAGCTCAAGAGTTTGCGGATGATTCCAATCACCTGGCCGTTTGCGGTCCGGGGGCTTGACATGGTTGGACCTTTCAAAAGGTCTAAGGATAAAAAGACACATCTTTTAGTGACAATTGACAAATTCACAAAGTGGGTTGAGGGAGAGCCAGTGAGTAAGTGTGATGCAGCCACGACGGTTCAGTTCATGAAAAAGGTGATTTTTCGTTTTGGTTTTCAACACAGCATTATCACTAACAATGGCACTAATCTATCCCAAGGGGCTATGGAGGAGTTTTGTCAATGTGAGCATATCCGGCTTGATGTTTCTTCTGTAGCCCATCCTCAATCCAATGGTCAAGCTGAGGGAGAAAATCAGGAAATCTTAAGAGGTCTCAAACCCCGGCTTATGGTTCCTTTGCAGCAGACGCCGGGTTGTTGGGTAGAGGAGTTACCCTCGGTGCTGTGGAGTATCAACAACACTCCTAACAGGTCTACAGGTTATACACCTATCTTCATGGTTTATGGAGCGGAAGCAGTGTTGCCTAGTGACATCCGTCATGACTCGCCCCGTGTGGCGGCTTATGTTGAAGCTAATAACGAGCAAGCCAGATAGGATGCACTTGACTTGTTGGATGAGGAAAGAGACTTAGCAGCGGCTCGATCATCAATTTATCAACAGGACCTGCGCTGTTATCACAGCCGCCGGGTTAAGTCCAGAACTTTTCAAGAAGGTGACCTGGTGCTCCGGCTTATCCAGGATCTGTCAGATGCACACAAGCTATCCCCGCCTTGGGAAGGATCCTTTGTGGTTAGCAAGAACTTGAACAACGGGTCATATTACCTAATTGACGTTCGAGAGCACAAAGACTCACGTAAGTCAGAGGAGGAGACCCGTCGGCTGTGGAACATTGCTCAACTTCGGCCATACTACACCTGAGCCACCGGCTCTCATCATGTACATACTTTGACATTGTATATACTATGATAAGTAATAAAGCAGGACCTCGGTCTTTTTCCCTTTCAAAGATTACATATCTTTACTATTTTTTATTTAATATGACTATTAAGGAGCTGATCATATCTGAATCAAGTCTAACCTTTTTGGTTTGGCTTATGATCGTATTCGAATCTAGCTGTAAACTATCATGGTCACTTGGGGGCTTCCTGTTCAAACATAGGTCGTATTCGAACCAAAGAGAACATAGCTGTCGTAACCCTCTTGATCGGCTCAAAGCCAAACTCACTAGGGGGCTTCTTGATCGTATCCGAATCATAGCTTAACCCCTTTTGGGTCCGACTTGGATTGTATTCGAATCAAGGTCGTTAAAAACCTCTTAAGGTCATTTGGGGGCTTCCTGTTCAAACATAGGTCATATTCGAACCAAATAGAACATAGCTGTCGGTACCCTCTTGATCGGTGCAACGCCAAAGCCACTAGGGGCTATATGGTCGTATTCGAATCTTAGCTTAACCCCTTTGGTCCGGTTTACTGATCGTATTCGAATCAGAAACCCCCAGCCTTTAACTACAAGGTTAATTTATATTGGTTACCAACTATTATTTGTTTTATTTGTCTTATTGGTCTTTTATTGTCTCAATTTTAAACAAGTCAGCACGGTCTTTTCACCGACTTAACTATTTGACAATAAGCCGCCAAGGCATTACAGTCATCAGTCGTACCGAAGCATTGACTTCTCACAAAGATCGATTCATTAACCTCATCGCCCGGATCGCATAAACCGATGATCCAGAGGTAAAAAAATACAGTTATGATTGTTATTTAAGAACAGTTGCTTTCTATATTAATCAAGGTTTGTTTCCACCTTGGTTATTTTTTGCATCTGTTTTTCTATTTCATCTACTATGATAACGTATTGGTTACACATCGGGTGTTCTGACCCGTTCGGTGTTAAACCGCCAAGCAAGTTTTTCTTTTTGCTACAGGAACAGAGCTGAAATATCGCAAAGATAACCATGAATGTGACGCATATATTGACATCAAGAAGCAAAGAGTCAGACACAACATCTTGTGCGCGATGGCATAAGCAAAATATGCAGCTGTTTTCAAAGCTAAGTCTATTACAAGGCTGTTAAAAAGCCCACAAAGATGGTTCTCACTCCTCCCTTGCCGGTTCACTTCCTTTTGTTAATTGGAAGCCGGGGTTGGACCAGTCGAAGCCGTTCACGGCGATGAATTCTGATTCTTCATCAATCAAGCTGGCTGGATCAACATCCGGAGCAAATGTATGTTGACGAACCGGCGGGATAAGGTCGGTCACCTTGTAGGAGGGAGTCGCCATCTTCTTATTTTCCAAATCAAAACCCGGCTGGTATTTATCGATATTTGTTTCATCTCCGAGAACGGTGGTCTGAGGTCGGACCTCCCTCACGCAAGCAACGAAGTCATCCTGTTCAAACAGAGACCCGTCTTCTTTCACCATGGGGTACCCTCTGGCTACATTCGCCGGGTCTAGATTTGGCACCCAAGCCTTGGAGCGGCTCAGGGCAGTCAAAGCTCCGGCTCTGGCACAGGATCTCTTGACTTCTTGGAACCTGGCGGGTAAGATTGATAGCTTTTTCAAGACATCACTGAGCCGGTTGGGTCCTTGATTGACAGGAGAGATAGCAGCAAGTGCCCGTTGTGCGCCAATGTACAACTGCTCCACTAAGGTATAGACCGCCTTCAGTTTAGTCATGTTGTCTTGGCTCAGATTCTTGCTTCGCGGGCCTGCACATATTTTGTACACAAAGGGTCAGCTAGCGGTTTATATTCCGGGTCAGCAGAAGATACAAAAGATCAGTACAGATGACGTACCAAAGATGGTGGGAACCATCTGAGACACCCGGTCCTTTAATCCGGTCAGCTCCGTAGTAACCTCTTCAAGAGCTGCTTCAGATTTTTCGGCGCGTTGTGTCAGCAGCGTTTTCTCTTCAGCCCAGATTTTCTTCTTGGCGGTCAAGCTGGTTCTCAATTTCTCCGTCTCAGCAAGACTTAATTGCAGTTTGGAGTCAGCAGACTTGATTTCTGCCTCCTGATCCGCCAGCCGGGTCTTCGCATCAGTTAATTGCGAGCTCAGTTTAGATAAGGCATTCTACAAAACATACACGAGTGTGTCAAGGTTTTAATTAGCGTTTAAGAGTCAAGGTTCAAGTCTCAAGTACTTTGCACTGCAAAACCACTTGACAATTGGGGGCTAATGTATGCCAAAACAAATTCTTATGACTCTACTATACTTCAAGTCCCAAGTACTTTACAAAGTAACATCACTTGGCACTTGGGGGCTAATGTATGATATTCAGCAAGTATCTCAAGGTTAAGCCGGACTGCAATATTTGTTGAGTTCGGCACAAGACAATTATGAAATTCAAAGTACCGGCTCATTTATGGTCAAGTGAACCGGCCCTTGGGGACTACCGGTGAAGTTTATTCTATTTTATTGGACTCTAGAAATATCTAAAGGTAAAGCTTTAGCCTATATCATAAGTCTATAGATCATTCAAGGTTTTATCATAATCTGAAGACTTGGGGGCTGACAGAATATAAGTAAGCCGGAAGAGCATACCTCATACTTTAGCTGCAACTGCTTGACCATTTCGATTTCTGAGTCACGGCTGGAATGCACATGGCTCAGATAGCCGGACAATATGTCGTTGGCGTTCAGATGGCTATAATGAGAAATGTCAAAACACACTTTTTGTCTCTCCAAAGCCTCTTGTTTAGCCGTGTGACGAGCCAACACGATGGGATTCCCCGGCTCAACAAAGCAGCTTCCAGTGATCAGAACGTCCTGGGCAGATATCGATGGCAGGTTGGCTGAGCTGGATGGACCAGTAGCAGAAGGATTAACGATGGTATCGTCAGCTGACGGCTTAGGAGGATCTACTTCAGCATTGACATCCGGGTCTTCCGATGCTTTAGCTAATGGAGGAGAAGGTGGCATAGCCGATTCGGGTGCAAGGACTGGCTGGTCTTCCGCCGGCCTAGTCACCTTGGCCTTCTTGGATTTGGCTTGGCCACTAAGAAAGATATTATGAAACAGTCAGTATAAAAAAGCAGTTTGAAAGACACGGAGGAAAGATGATTTCTTCCTTACCTAGGGGCAGTCTTAAAGGCCGGGAATTGAGTTTGAGATGAGTCGCCAGAAGAGCGGGACACCTCCTGCAAAGATAAAATAAAGTTAATAATACAAGGGAGAAGATCCATTAATGGAAAGTAAAAGGCGAAGGAATAAACCTCATTCTGACGCTTTTGAGGAGTTTGTTGAAGAACAGCGGGCGGTTCATCGACATTCCGGGCCTGACGGCGGCTCTCATGTTGCTATTTTTTCAAAAGAAAATGAGGGTCCAGATAAGCCAAAGGGTGTGAAAACCTTACTTTCCGAGTTACGACTCAAAGTTTCTGTCTTGGCAAATGGGCTGAGTCGGAGGAAATAGTTACCTCTTCTTCCACGGCCTGACTGGCCCCTGTGTCGTCCTGGCAATGATCAATGTTAATAAGATTATTAAAAAGCTGGCCAAGGGAGTCAAGGGCTACCTCCGACTCAAAAGTATCATCATCAAGCTTCAGCAGGTCTTCAGCGGTGCTCTTCTTCTTCTTCTTCTTTTTAGATCTTCGGGTCGTCTTCTTGGCGTTTATGGCAGCGGCTCTTGCTTTCTCGGCAGCTTCGTGGTCGTACTTGGCTTTCCAGAAATCATATTTAGCCTATAAACAAATAAGCAAGATGAAAGGTCATGCAGGTATTTAAAACGGTTGAGAAAAATACAAAGAGGAAGAGATCAGAGTTTCTTTACCTCTGGCACTGGGTTAAGCTTGCAGAAGGGGTTTAACCCGACTTTACTGCAGTCTTTGTATTTTCCGTTCACCAGAAGAGTTGATATTGAAACAATATCTTCTTCGGTTAATTGAACGGAGCTGTGATGAAGAGAGTCATCTGGGCCTCCACCATATTCATACATCAATTTTGATCGGCGGCTTAGAGGGATGACCCACCATGCAACCCAGCAATGGGTCAAGTCAACTCCGGTTAAGCCGTTCCCCAATAAAGCGTTAATCCTTTTAATGCATGGTATCAGCTTCTTGCGTTTGGCGGCGGTGAGTTTGTCAGGAAGTGCAAATTTGGAGTCAAGACGCTCTGAGCGATAACCCAGAAGTGGATGCTCATTTGCTGGTGAAGTGTCTTGACAATAGAACCAAGTCTGATTCCAGTCCTTGGGATGACTTGGCAAGACTATTAGGGGGAAGACGACGCCTTGTCGATGCTAAATTGAGATACCTCCAAGTTCCAGGCTAGGGCCATTGGTGCACTCATTTTGGCGGTTCAGATAAAAATACTCTCTAAAGAGTTCCACAGTCGGTTCTTCTTGAAGGTACACCTCGCAGAGAACTTGGAAGTTGCATATATTGGATATGGAATTAGGCCCGGTGTCTTGAGGGTGGAGTTTGAAAAAATGGAGGACATCTCTGAAGAACTTTGAGCCGGGTGGGGAAAAGCCACGGTTCATGTGATCAGAAAAGACAATAACTTCACCATCTTTTGGATTGGGCCGTTCCTCCTCCGGGTCAGGCGCACGGTAGGACATAACATTCTTCCCTGGTAAAAACATATGGTAAAGAATTCCTTCAGATTGTCCTCAGTGACTGTTGAGGGAACCCAGTTGCAGACAGTCGGTGCTTTGGACGACATGATGTTCAAAAGACGAACTGAAAAGAAAGCCACATACCGGCTTAATTCAATGACAATGGTGAAAGTAAATGATGATGATACAGGGGAGTAATGGCGGCTTAAGTAAGGGCTAATGTCATATAAGGAAAAGTAAGCCGTCACAATAAGCCGCCATGACTACAGATATTTGAGAAAGCAGATTCAGCTAAGTGTTGAGACAAACAAGTTTCCCAAATTGCTTAATATTATTCCAGATCAAATGGCTATCCAAAATGGAAAAAATTCTAGACCTAAAAGTTTAGCGTAGATGAGTTTGTAAGTCCTAATGAGGCCTTTATATTGGGAAAAGGGACCTACTAGTGTCAAGAGCAAACACAAAACAACTACTGCACAAACATGTATCTCTTTTTGAATCAAGAAGAGGCTGCAGTGGAAGAACTACGAAGAACTGCAATGAACTACGAAGAACATGTGGAAAACCTAGAAAGTCCTAATGCAGATCTGAGGAGCAAGAAGGGAAACACTTACAGCCACAGATCCTCCACGGAAAGTCACTGCCGTTTTCTGGACTGATTCCGGTCGATGCAGCAGCCAAGGTCGATGGAGGGGAGATGCTCTCTGACGGCGACGGAGCTCGAGCAGCAGAGGAGGTCGCGAGAGGAGGAAGACGAAGAAGAGAGGAGAATGAGAAAGACCGGACGCGTGCCTATTTATAAGGGGATAAGCGAACAGGTGGGCGCGAAAATCGAGGAAGACCCGAATAATGGTTATCCAACTAAATAGACGCCTCGATTCTCGAAAGTCATTAAAGATGAAGATCCGTTGAGAGATGACGTCATAAAAGTTTTTTGTGTTTTCAAGAGATGACGTCATGGCGGGTTACAAAAACTTCTGCGAGGATAAGAAGATGGATTTTTGTTTAAGTGTTGAAGATTGACAAAGAACAAAGTTCAAAATTAATCTGGGGCCTAATGTTGGGGATATAGCTATCAGCTATGATCCGCCCAGTAGGGGTCGGGTCAGCCCCAATGGCGGGTCACAAAGGAAGCCCAATAAACATTCAAGACGATAGTTTATTAAAAGCTTATAGAAGGCCTAAAGCCTAGAGGCGGCTTAAGGCCCAATATTGTAAACTGCCGTATGTAAGGAAAGACTTGTAAGGAAAGGCATGTAAAAGAAGTCACCGAGCCGGACACGCTGTATGAGCCGGCCGGGACTCTATAGGCCACCAGGCGTCAACCCGTGTATATAAGGGGACGACCCGATGGCGACTTAGGGCAAAAAACAAGAGACCGATAACCAAGTCGGCGAACTAGCCTCTTGGTGATCGAAAATCCAGCAATATCAACACAACTAGACGTAGGCTTTTACGTTCATCGTAAGGGGCCGAACTAGTATAAAACCTATCGTGTACTTTGTCCCAATTAACCCCTTTAAGCTTCCTAGTTGCAATGGCCCTACGACTAAGTCCTTTTGCTAGGACATCTGCCGTGACAATTCCACGACACATTCGGTTTTAAACATGACACGTATTCAGTACCCGGTTGTCATGTCCACAAAAGAACTTAGTTCGACACATAAGGTACGAAACAAATAGCGACATGCTCACTCTGGACTAGTAGTTTTAACCAAAGTAGCAAACTAACTAGGCCATGGACCCACATTGCGAGTCCAAACTAGACACACACAACCTAATCAATCATCAAGATTACCTAACAGAGATCCCAAGCAACAAGTAAACCACCGATAAACATATGCACGCGGATAACGAGATCACAATAACGAGAGACCGAAATAACGAGGAGATCCTCTCGCCTAGTCCACTCAGCGAGGAGCGTTGTGCCGTCGATGCCGCACTCGACACCCTGCAAAAAAAAGATGCCGCACTTGACACCAGCGTCACTCAATCGGCCCATCACGGTGACGACTGCAGCGTGGGGGCAGTGGCGGAGCTTGATGAAGATTCTTGAGGGCGTGAAGAAGATAAATTATGCATGAACTCTAAGAAACAATCGATATTCAAACCTATAATTAGGGGTAGTTTTCCTGGGAGGGGGCAATGGCCCCCATGAAGCTCCGCCACTGCGCGAGGGGATTTGCACCTGCACAATGGTGGTGCCCTCCTCCTTGTCGCTCGGGGAGCTTCGACGGCTCCCCGGCGGAGAACCCATCGGGTGCAGAGGACGAAGAGGAGTTCCGAAGGGAGGAGCGAGGTGAGCTACTGTATGCATCGCGGTATGGGACATGCACTACCGGAATAACTGGCTATACAGATGTTTTTTCTATGTTGGCGGCTTTTTGTTGAGGCCTCGATATAAATGGACGTATGCTGGCGGCCTGGGAAAAACAGTCGGCACAGAGAAGTCATCGGCACACCTCCATCTATGCCGTCGGCATACCTCAGTCTTGGCAGACGGCTGTCGTAGACATAGAAAGGGCATCGGCATATAGGCGGCCCTGGCGACCCAGCCTCCAACGGCCGACTAATGTCGTCAAATTTATGTCGATGACCTTGACAGTGGCCGTCAACATAGGTTATGTCTTTTTTTTAAATGTTTTCTTTGTTTAGTTAAAATTTGATTAATTTAATATATTTTCTCGGGTGAGATTTAAATCTGACTTATTTAAACTTAAACATACACAAACTATATATCAATCTGGGGTCGAATTTCCCATAGATTATGAATATCTAGTTCATTTTTATTTTTGAGTATGTTAGAAATGTGACCTCATGGACTTTTGCATACAGTTCCTTATACTTTATTAAAATCACAAATAATTGATACTTGCATAGATTTTGACAAATTTTATATAGTTTTTCTATTAGAATCTTGAAAGAGTTATGTTGCTATACTATGTTTCCCGCACCACAGAAGATCGTCCGCTGCTCGTCGTCGTCCGTACCACTGCATCTGCATTGTCTCGATTTTTTTTGAACGGTTTACAAGAGAGATTTTCCTTTTTTTTGGCCAAAGGTTTACAAGAGAGATTACAACTAGAAAAAAGAAAAGCTAGCCACTGTCTAGCATTTTCCCTGAGTTCCAGCTTCTTAAAGTGAAAGATCCAGAGAGAGAATCCGGAGTGCCGACGAACACCGTTGACATCTGAAGTGCCGGGGAACAGCAGGTGAACCGGAAGGGAACATTATCCGGCGACATCCTGATGGAGACCTGATTGCCGTACATCTGTGCGTGTATGCTTCCAACCACATCCACAGGCACGGCGCATGGGACATTTGGACGTTGTCCCTACTCCCCTAGCCATGGAAGCTCCAAAAGGCTTCGGTCCCAGACCCCAGTCGTGCCCCGACGCGCCAAAGCTTTCGTTCTCCAGATCCCATCTCAGGCACATGATGAACCAGTGGCCTGCGCGGGAGCACGGATCCACTTCATCGTCAGAAACAAAAAAGAACAGGGGGCCGAACGTCCTTAGGGCACCACCACCACCAAGCGGCACGTACACGGAGGCGCCAGGTGTGGTGAAAGCAAAAGCTCCGATGAATAGCAGCGCCACGTTCACGGACGGTGATTGCTCTCGTTCCCTGCTCCGGCTCACGGCCTGATCTGTTTTTGCACTGGACAGTTGACGCGGTATACACGGAGTAGTAGTAGCATATGCATACAGTGTGATTTGTTCTAGAGAGAGTTATGCCCTACATTGTGGGACCTGGCTTTGATTCAAGTGGCTGGCTGTTCGTGCTCGCTCGTGCGGATTCCTCACGCCGATGTCCTAACTTTCTTGATTAATAAGTCTGCTAAAATCTGCATTCGGCAACTTAAAGCATCTACAACCGAATCCCATACCCGCTCCAAATGCTCGGACGGGCTGTCTGGTCGGTGTCCGAACGCAAAAATGCCGCCTAATTGGGCACCCCATAGCTGGACCAAACACCCGAACTGACTGGCACTCCTCATATCCAGTCTAAATTTTAGGCGGATATGGAGACTCCTGGACGCGTCTGGACACGCCCGTCATGTCGGACAGATCGGGAGAGCCCGCGCAATTCACCTGTATTTGCCCCCCGCCCCCTTCCTTGCCACCGAAGGTCAGCACCACCGGACAACGCCACTTGACTTAAAAAAGTTATATGGTCATCGATGTACCTTTTCGGATTCGGACGAACATGTCGAAAATGACTTCTTTGTTACAAAGAGAGAAGATTGATAGTGACCATCCACAATCTTCAAAAAGGATATGTTGATGACCGAAGGTTATCTCTATGGGAGGAGTCGGCTATTTAAGCCGATCGCGTCACTCCTCGCGTGGCAAGGTGGGACTAAACCCCTAACCAATCACACACACACATAGGCTTTGTCAAGGCGGACCCACCCAAATCGTCTGAAAATACTACCAGTTTAGTCTCACCTCCTCGGGCGAGGCACGCGCCGACCGGCTTAAATAGTCGCGTCGACAGATGTCGGTAAGTTTCTCTCTTGTTGCATTAGGTCCATCAATTATCGTTGTGTGAACAAGGCAACTTGACACTAGATTGCATTTCATCAACCGATAATTGTTCATCGAGTGTCAAGTTCATCTCGTTCGTTGATGACCCACAAGTATAGGGGATCTATCGTAGTCCTTTCGATAAGTAAGAGTGTCGAACCCAACGAGGAGCAGAAGGAAATGATAAGCAGTTTTCAGCAAGGTATTCTCTGCAAGCACTGAAATTATAGGTAATAGATAGTTTTGTAATAAGATAATTTGTAACGAGCAACAAGTAACAAAAGTAAATAAAGTGCAGCAAGGTGGCCCAATCCTTTTTGTAGCAAAGGACAAGCCTGGACAAACTCTTAATATAGAGAAAAGCGCTCCCGAGGACACATGGGCATTATCGTCAAGCTAGTTTTCATCACATTCATATGATTCCCGTTCGGTACTTTGATAATTTGGTATGTGGGTGGACCGGTGCTTGGGTACTGTCCTTACTTGAACAAGCATCCTACTTATGATTAACCTCTATTGCAAGCATCCGCAACTACAACAAATGTATTAAGGTAAACCTAACCATAGCATGAAACATATGGATCCAAATCAGTCCCTTACGAAGCAACGCATAAACTAGGGTTTAAACTTCTGTCACTCTAGCAACTCATCATCTACTTATTACTTTCCAATGCCTTCCTCTAGACCCAAATAATGGTGAAGTGTCATGTAGTCGACGTTCACATAACACCACTAGAGGAGAGACAACATACATCTCATCAAAATATCGAACGAATACCAAATTCACATGACTACTAATAGCAAGACTTCTTTCATGTCCTCAGGAACAAATGTAACTACTCACAAAGCATATTCATGTTCATAATCAGAGGGGTATTAGTGTGCATATAGGATCTTAACATATGATCTCCCACCAAGTAAACCAACTAGCATCAACTAAAAGGAGTAATCAACACTACTAGCAACCTACAGGTACCAATCCCAGACTTAGAGACAAGAATTGGATACAAGAAATGAACTAGGGTTTGAAAGGAGATGGTGCTGGTGAAGATGTTGATGGAAATTGGGCCCCTCCCGATGAGAGGAGCGTTGGTGATGACGATGGTGATGATTTCCCCCTCCCGGAGGGAAGTTTCCCCGGCAGAACAGCTTCGCTAGAGCCCTAGATTGGTTCCTCCAAGGTTCCGCCTCATGGCGGCGGAGTCTCGTCCTGAAAGATTGCTTATGATTTTTTCCTCAACGAAAGACTATATAGTAGAAGATGGGCATCGGAGGGCCACCAGGGGGCCCATGAGGAAGGGGGCGCGCCCCCCACCCTCGTGGCTGGTGAGTGGCCCCCCTCTGGTACTTCTTGCGCTCAATATTTTTATATATTCTGAAAATAACTTCCATGAAGTTTCAGGACTTTTGGAGCTGTGCAGAATAGGTCTCTAATATTTGCTCCTTTTCCAGCCCAGAATCCCAGCTGCCGGCATTCTTCCTCTTTATGTAAACCTTGTAAAATAAGAGAGAATAGGCATAAGTATTGTTACATAATGTGTAATAACAACCCATAATGCAATAAATATCGATATAAAGCATGATGCAAAATGGACGTATCAACTCCCCAAGCTTAGACCTCGCTTGTCCTTAAGCTAAAGCCAAAATCGAAAAATATGTCCACATGTTTAGAGATAGATGTGTCGATAAAAATAAAATACGTACAGGAGGGCATCATGATCATTCTTAGAACAACAGCTTATATAATTATTTTCATATGATCTCTTATGCTAGAGTAACAATTCAATCACAATTTCAAGTATGAATCATAAACTTCATTGAAAACAAACAAACTATAATTTCAGTCATTGAAGCAATTGCAATTTATCATAACATAGGAAAGAGTCAATATAAGAGCTTTTCAGCAAGACCACATACTCAACCATCTTTTAGTCTTTCACAATTGCTAACACTCACACAATATTTATGGGTATGAAGTCTTAATCAGACACAGAGAAAGATATGGGCTTATAGTTTTGCCTCCCAACGTTTTACCTCAAGGGTAATGTCAACAATAATAGTTCATGAAAACTCACATCCAATTAGCCATATATACCAGGATCCTTCCAACATATTGTGCTTGTCAAAAGATAAAATGTAAAAAGGAAAGGTGAAGATCACCATGACTCTTATGTAAGGTAGGAGATAAAAGTAAAAGATAGGCCCTTCGCAGAGGGAAGCAGAGGTTGTCATGCGCTTTTATGGTTGGTTGCACAAAATCTTAATGCGAAAGAAGGTCACTTTATATTGCCACTTGTGATATGGACCTTTATTATGCAGTCCGTCGCTTTTATTTCTTCCACATCACAAGAGCGTATAAAGCTTATTTTCTCCCACACTAATAAGTCATACATATTTAGAGAGCAATTTTTATTGCTTGCACCGATGACAACTTACTTGAAGGATCTTACTCAATCCATAGGTAGATATGGTGGACTCTCATGGCAAAACTGGGTTTAAGGGTATTTGTAAGCACAAGTAGTATCTCTACTTGGTGCAAAGAGTTTAGCTATCATGAGGGGGAAAGGCAAGCTCAACCATGTGGATGATCCATGGCAATATAATTTATCTTAGATGTAAGAAACATAACCCATTACGTTGTCTTCCTTGTCCAACGTCAACTCTTTAGCATATCATATTTTAATGAGTGCTCACAATTATAAAAGATGTCCAAGATAGTATATTTATATGTGAAGACCTCTCTTTCTTTATTACTTCCTATTAATTGCAACGATGACCAAAACTATGTTTGTCAACTCTCAACAACTTTTATTCATCATACTCTTTATATGTGAGCTCATTACTCTCCATAAGATCCATATGATCTCTTTTATTCTTTTTATTTCTTCTCTTTTCTTTTATTCACTCAAGATCATGGCAAAATAATCAAGCCCTTGACTCAACACTAATCTTTATTATATAGCTCACTGACTCGATTACATAGAGGGATCATAAAGCAAAACTCAAAACTAGATCATACCAAAAACTTTATTCTACTAGATCAAGATATTACTAAAAGGATCGAACTAAGAAAAACGATAAAGATAGGAGTGTTATGGTGATATGATACCGGGGAACCTCCCCCAAGCTTGGCAGTTGCCAAGGGGAGTGCCGATACCCATATGATTATGTCTCCTTTGTTGGTGAAGAAGGTGATGGTTTTGTTGATGGCATAGGCTTGTTCCTTAATTTGCGCTTGAGGACAGAATTTTGGTCCCTTAGGTCATCGATCTCCTGCTCCAGGCTCAGTATCTTTTTGCATAGTTCCTGCTTGTTTTCCTGCAAGAGGCGAAAAGGGATAAACTCGATCTTAGGTTTCTTTACTCTATCCGGGAGGCTTGACTTTTTGAACTCCACATGCATGTCCTCAGGTTGAGGTAATGGGACTTCATCTTCTTCTGAGCTCGTCTCTTCCCTTCCCTTGGGTTCGTAGTCCTCTTCTTCTTCCGTAGTCCAACCACAATGCTCCACATCCCCATAGACCTTAGGATCTGCAAGGTAGTCAGCCACATAGCTTTCTCCTTCCGAATCCTGGGACGACATGTTGCTCTAATCTGCAGCAGGACAGCTCGAAACAAACACAGTAGATATTTGCGTGATGCGGAGGTCAAAACCTTCGAGAGATTAAATAATGAATTTTCACTGACCAAAATACGTAACGTGCAAGAAAATGGAGTCCGGAGAGCGCACGAGGTGCCCACGAGGTAGGGGGCGCGCCCTCCAACCTCGTGGAGCCCTCGTGTCCTTCCCGGACCGCTTCTTATTTTTCTATTTTTCTAAATATTCCAAAACAGAGAAAAATTGCCATTAGAACTATTTTGGAGTCGGTTTACTTACCGTACCACGTACCTATTCCTTTTCGGAGTCTGAAACGTTCTGGAAAGTGTCCCTTATGTATTCCTCCGGGGTTACAGTTTCAATAACATTGTTTTCAACATTTATAGGATTACCTGAGATATAATGTTTGATTCTTTGACTGTTCACCACCTTCGGATTTGTGCTTTTGAAGTTGTTGATTTTTATGGCACCGGAACGATAGACCTCCTCGATAACGTAAGGACCTTCCCATTTAGAGAGAAGCTTTCCTGCAAAAAATCTTAAACTAGAGTTGTATAGCAATACATAATCACCTACATTGAACTCACGCTTTTGTATTCTTTTGTCATGCCATTTTTTAACTTTTTCTTTAAACAATTTGGCATTCTCATAGGCTTGGGTTCTCCATTCATCAAGTGAGATAATGTCAAATAACCTCTTCTTAGCGGCAAGTTTGAAATCATAATTGAGCTATTTAATAGCCCAACATGCCTTATGTTCTAGTTCGAGAGGTAAGTGACATGCTTTTCCATAAACCATTTTATACAGAGACATACCCATAGGATTTTTATATGCAGTTCTATAGGCCCATAATGCATCATCAAGTTTCTTGGACCAATTCTTTCTAGATCTATTAACAGTCTTTTGCAAAATTAATTTGAGCTCTCTGTTACTCAATTCTACTTGACCACTAGACTGTGGGTGATAAGGACATGCAATTCTATGATTGACATCATACTTAGCAAGCATTTTACGGAAAGCACCATGAATAAAATGTAAACCACCATCAGTCATTAAATATCTAGGGACTCCAAACCTTGAAAAAATAACTTCTTTAAGCATCTTAATAGAGGTGTTATGATCAGCACTACTAGTTGGAATAACTTCTACCCACCTAGTAACGTAATCAACAGCAACTAAAATATGTGTATATCCATTAGAGGCAGAAAAAGGTCCCATATAATCAAAGCCCCAAACATCAAATGGTTCAATAACAAGTGAATAATTCATAGGCATTTCTTGACGTCTACTAATATTACCAATTCTTTGACATTTATCACAAGATAAGACAAACTTACGGGCATCCTTGAAGAGAGTAGGCCAATAAAAACCGGATTGCAATACCTTATGTGCAGTTCTATCTCTAGCGTGGTGTCCTCCATAAGCTTCGGAGTGACACTTGCGTAGGATCTGTTCCTGTTCATGCTCAGGTACACAATGTCTAATAACACCATCTACTCCTTTATAAAGATGTGGGTCATCCCAAAAGTAATGCCTTAAATCATAGAAAAACCTTTTCTTTTGCTGGTATGTGAAACTAGGTGGTATAAATTTAGCAACAATGTAATTAGCATAATCAGCATACCATGGAGCAGTATGAGAAGCATTTATGACATTTAATTGTTCATCAGGAAAGTTATCATCAATAGGTAGTGGGTCATCAAGAACATTTTCCAACCTAGACAAGTTATCTGCAACGGGGTTGTCGGCTCCCTTTCTATCAATAATATGCAAATCAAATTCTTGTAGCAAGAGAACCCATCTAATAAGTCTAGGTTTAGCATCTTTCTTTTCCATAAGATATTTAATAGCAGCATGATCCTTGTGAATAGTTACTTTAAAATCAACAATATAAGTTCTGAACTTATCACAAGCAAATACAACTGCTAAGAATTATTTTTCGGTTGTAGCATAATTTCTCTGGGCATTGTCTAGAGTTTTGCTAGCATATTGAATAACATTTAATTTCTTATCAACTCTTTGCCCTAGAACAACACCCACACCATAATCACTAGCATCACACATAATTTCAAAAGGTAAATTCTAATCAGGTGGCTGAACAATAGGTGCAGAGATCAATGCTTTCTTAAGTATTTCAAATGCTTCTACACAATCATTATCAAAGATGAACGGTATATATTTTTGTAATAAATTAGTCAGAGGCCGAGAAATTTTTGAGAAGTCCTTAATGAACCTCCTATAAAAGCCGGCATGACCAAGGAAACTTCTTATACCTTTGATGTCCTTGGGACACGACATCTTTTCAATAGCATCAACTTTAGCTTTATCAACTTCAATGCCCCTTTCAGAAATTTTATGCCCCAAGACAATACCTTCATTAACCATAAAGTGTCACTTATGTTAGTTTCTTCACATCTCTGCAAAACTCGATCAAGGTTGCTTAAGCAATCATCAAAAGAGGATCCATAAACGGAGAAATCATCCATGAATACCTCACAAATCTTTTCACAAAAATCAGAGAATATAGCCATCATGCATCTTTGAAAGGTAGTAGGTGCATTGCATAAACCAAAAGGCATATGTCTATAAGCAAAAGTACCGAAAGGGCAAGTAAAAGTGGTCTTTGATTGATCATCAGCTAACACTGGTATTTGAGAGAAACCAGAATAACCGTCTAGAAAGCAAAAATGTGTATGTTTGGATAATCTTTCTAGCATTTGATCAATGAAAGGTAAGGGGTAATGATCTTTTTAGTAGCCTTATTTAATTTGTAGAAATCAATTACCATCCTATAACCTATAATAATTCTTTGCGGAATCAATTCATCTTTATCATTGGGAACGACAGTAATACCTCCCTTCTTAGGAACACAATGCACAAGACTTACCCACTGACTATCAGCAATGGGATAAATTATACCTGCCTCAAGGAGCTTTAGTATTTCTTTTCTTACCACTTCTTTCATCTTAGGATTCATCCGTAGTTGGTGATCAATAACCGGTTTGGCATCTTTCTCCAAATTTATTTTGTGTTGACATAGAGTGGGACTAATGCCCTTAAGATCATCAAGAGTATATCCAATAGCAGCACGGTGCTTCTTCAGAATTTTCAATAATTTTTCTTCCTCCTTCTCCGAAAGGTTAGCACTAATAATAACAGGATATATCTTCTTTTCATCAAGATAAGCATATTTAAGAGTATCAGGCAATGGTTTAAGCTCAAACACGGGATCACCCTTGGGTGGAGGAGGATCCCCTAAGATTTCAACAGGCAAGTTGTCTTTCAGAATAGTCCCTGTTTAAATAACACCTCATCTATTTCCCTTCTTTCATTCATAAACATATCATTTTCATGGTCTAGCAAATATTGTTCTAAAGGATCACTAGGAGGTACGGCAATAGAAGCAAGACCAATAATTTCATCTTTACTAGGCAATTCCTCTTCACGGTGTTGTATACGAAATTTAGAAAAGTTGAACTCATGAGACATATCACCTAAACTAATAGTAACAACATCCTTTTTGCAGTCTATCCTAGCATTAACAGTGTTTAAGAAGGGTCTACCAAATATAATGGGACAAAAGCTATCTTGTGGGGAACCAAGAACAAGAAAATCAGTAGGATATTTAGTTTTCCCACACAAGACTTCAACATCTCTAACAATCCCAATTGGTCAAATAGTATCTCTATTGGCAAGTTTAATTGTGACATCAATTTCTTCTAACTCAGCAGGTGCAATATCATGCATAATTTCTCTGTATAAGTCAATAGGTATTGCACTAGCACTAGCACCCATATCACACAAGCCATGATAACAATGATCTCCTATTTTAACAGAAATAACAGGCATGCCTACCACAGGTCTATATTTATCTTTAGCACAAGGTTTAGCAATTCTAGCAGTTTCATCACAGAAATAAATAACATGCCCATCAATATTATCAGCCAAGAGATCCTTAACAATAGCAATATTAGGTTCAACTTTAACTTGCTCAGGAGGTGTATAGGTTCTAATACTGCTTTTATGAACCACAGTTGAAGCTTTAGCATGATCTTTTATCCTAACAGGAAAATGTGGTTTCTCAACATAAGCAGTAGGAACAATAGGATCATTATAAGTGATAGTCTTTTCTTCAACTTTAATAGGTGCAACTACTTTTAATTCTATGGGGGGATGATATTTAAACCACTTCTCGTTAGGGAGATCAACATGAGTAGCAAAAGATTCACAGAAAGAAGCTACTATCTCAGAGTCAAGTCCATATTTAGTGCTAAATTTACGAAAAACATCGGTATCCATAAAATATTTAACACAATCAAACTTAGGTGTCATACCTGACTCCTTACCTTCATCGAGATCCCAATCTTCAGAGTTGCGTATAACTCTTTCCAATAAATCTCATTTGAATTCAATAGTCTTCATCATAAAAGAGCCAGCACAAGAAGTATCGAGCATGGTGTGATTGTTATCAGAAAGCCGAGCATAAAATTTTTGGATAATCATTTCTCTTGAGAGCTCATGATTGGGGCATGAATATAACATTGATTTAAGCCTCCCCCAAGCTTGAGCAATGCTTTCTCCTTCGCGAGGCCAAAAATTATATATGTAATTGCGATCACGATGAACAAGATGCATAGGATAAAACTTCTGATGAAATTCCAGTTTCAATCATTTGTAGTTCCATGATCCCATATCATCACATAGCCTATACCATGTCAATGCATCTCCCTCCAAAGATAAAGGGAAGACCTTCTTCTTGATAACATCATCGGGCATACCTGCAAGCTTAAATAATCCACAAACTTCATCCACATATATTAGGTGCTCATCAGGATGTAATGTTCCATCTCCTGCAAAAGGATTAACTAGCAGTTTTTCTACCATACCTGAAGGAATTTCAAAGTAGACATTTTCATTTTCAGTAGGTTCAGTAGGTTGAGTAGGTTGAGGAGCAACTCTTTGCTCTACTGGTCGAGGTGAATATACCCCGAACAAGCCCCTCAGAGGATTACTTTCCATAGTAACAAGTGACAGTAAATTTCAGCACACTATATAAATTTTTCCTTACCAAATTCCACCTACCAAAGGCGCTTCACTCCCCGGCAATGGCACCAAAAAAGAGTCTTGATGACCCACAAGTATAGGGGATCTATCGTAGTCCTTTCGATAAGTAAGAGTGTCGAACCCAACGAGGAGCGGAAGGAAATGATAAGCGGTTTTCAGCAAGGTATTCTCTGCAAGCACTGAAATTATAGGTAATAGATAGTTTTGTGATAAGATAATTTGTAACGAGCAACAAGTAACAAAAGTAAATAAAGTGCAGCAAGGTGGCCCAATCCTTTTTGTAGCAAAGGACAAGCCTGGACAAACTCTTATCTAGAGAAAAGCACTCCCAAGGACACATGGGGATTATCGTCAAGCTAGTTTTCATCACATTCATATGATTCGCATTCGGTACTTTGATAATTTGGTATGTGGGTGGACCGATGCTTGGGTACTGTCCTTACTTGGACAAGCATCCCACTTATGATTAACCTCTATTGCAAGCATCCGCAACTGAAGGATATATGCACTAGAGGCAATAATAAAGTTATTATTTATTTCCTTATATCATGGTAAATGTTTATTATTCATGCTATAATTGTATTAACCGGAAACATGATACATG
Organism: Triticum urartu; assembly: GCF_056163025.1. Lineage (NCBI taxonomy): Eukaryota > Viridiplantae > Streptophyta > Magnoliopsida > Poales > Poaceae > Triticum > Triticum urartu. The sequence goes on along the minus strand of NC_141873.1, from coordinate 443,561,984 downwards.
TGTGAATACATAGACAAACAGAGTGTCACAAGTATGCCTCTACTTGACTAGCTCGTTGATCAAAGATGGTTATGTTTCCTAGCCATAGACAAAGAGTTGTCATTTGATTAACGGGGTCACATCATTAGGAGAATGATGTGATTGACTTGACCCATTCTGTTAGCTTAGCACTTGATTGTTTAGCTTGTTGCTATTGCTTTCTTCATGACTTATACATGTTCCTATGACTATGAGATTATGCAACTCCCGTTTACTGGAGGAACACTTTGTCTGCTACCAAACGTCACAACGTAACTGGGTGATTATAAAGGTGCTCTACAGGTGTCTCCGATGGTACTTGTTGAGTTGGCATGGATTGAGATTAGGATTTGTCACTCCGATTGTCGGAGAGGTATCTCTGGGCCCTCTCAGTAATGCACATCACTATAAGCCTTGCAAGCAATGCAACTAATGAGTTAGTTGCGGGATAGTGCATTACGGAACAAGTAAAGAGACTTGCCAGTAACGAGATTGAACTAGGTATTGAGATACCGACGATCGAATCTCGAGCAAGTAACATACTGATGACAAAGGGAACAACGTATGTTGTTATGCGGTTTGACCGATAAAGATCTTCGAAGAATATGTAGGAGCCAATATGAGCATCCAAGTTCCGCTATTGGTTATTGACCGGAGACGTGTCTCGGTCATGTCTACATAGTTCTCGAACCCGTAGGGTCCGCACGCTTAAAGTTCGATGACAGTTATATTATGAGTTTATATGTTTTGATGTATCGAAGGTAGTTCGGAGTCCCGGATGAGATCAGGGACATGACGAGGAGTCTCGAAATGGTTGAGATGTAAAGATCGATATATTGTACGACTATATTCGGACATCGGAAAGGTTCCGAGTGGTTCGGGTATTTTTCGGAGTACCGGGGAGTTACAGGAATACGGGGGAAGAAGTATATGGGCCTTATTGGGCTTTAGGGGAGAGAGAGAGGCAGGCCGCGCGACCCCCAATGACTAGTCCGAATTGGACTAAGGGGAGGGGCGGCGCCCCCTCCTTCCTTCTTTTCCCTCTTCCCCTTCCTTGTCTCCTACTCCTACTACTTGGAAAGGGGAGGAATCCTACTCCCGGTGGGAGTAGGACTCCTCCAGGGCATGCCATAGGGGCCAGCCCTCTCCTCCTCCTCCACTCCTTTATATACGGGGAGGGAGGCACCCCTTGGAGACACAACAATTGATCTCTTGGATCTTTTAGCCGTGTGCGGTGCCCCTCTCCACCATAGTCCACCTCGATAATATCGTAGCGGTGCTTAGGCGAAGCCCTGCGACGGTAGAACATCAACATCGTCACCACACCATCGTGCTGATGGAACTCTCCCTCAAAGCTCGGCTGGATCGGAGTTCGAGGGACGTCATCGAATTGAACGTGTCCAGAACTCGGAGGTGCCGTGCGTTCGGTAGTTGATCGGTTGGATCGTGAAGACGTACGACTACATCAACCGCGTTGTCATAACGCTTCCGCTTTCGGTCTACTAGGGTACGTGGACACATTCTCCCCTCTCGTTGCTATGCATCACCATGATCTTGCGTGTGCATAGGATTTTTTTTTGAAATTACTACGTTCCCCAACAGTGGCATCCGAGCCTGATTTTATGCGTAGATGTTATATGCACGAGTAGAACACAAGTGAGTTGTGGGCGATACAAGTCATACTGCTTACCAGCATGTCACACTTTGGTTCGGCGGTATTGTTGGATGAAGCGGCCCGGACCGACATTACGCGTATGCTTACGCGAGACTGATTCTACTGACGTGCTTTGCACACAGGTGGCTAGCGGGTGTCAGTTTCTCCAACTTTAGTTGAACCGAGTGTGGCTACGCCCGGTCCTTGAGAAGGTTAAAACAACACTAACTTGACGAACTATCGTTGTGGTTTCGATGCGTAGGTAAGAACAGTTCTTGCTCAACCCGTAGCAGCCACGTAAAACTTGCAACAACAAAGTAGAGGACGTCTAACTTGTTTTTGCGGGGCATGTTGTGATGTGCTATGGTCAAGACGTGATGAGATATAAGTTTTTGTATGAGATGATCATGTTTTGTTGAAGTTATCGGCAATTGGCAGAAGCCTTATAGTTGTCTCTTTATTGCATAAGATGCAAGTGCCAAATAATTGCTTTACTTTATCGCTATGCGATAGCAATAGTTGGCGAGATGACCATGTGACGACACATTGATATAGATCAAGATGATGGAGATCATGGTGTCATGCCGGTGACGATGGAGATCATGACGATGCTTTGGAGAGAGAGATCAAAGGCACAAGATGATGATGGCCATATCATGTCACATATTTTGATTGCATGTGATGTTTATCTTTTATACATCTTACTTTGCTTAGTTATGATGGTAGAATTATAAGATGATCTCTCAGTAAATTTCAAGATAAGAGTGTTCTCCCTGAGTATGCACCGTTGCCAAAGTTCGTCGTGCCCAGACACCACGTGATGATCGGGTGTGATAAGCTCTACGTCCATCTACAACGGGTGCAAGCCAGTTTTGCACACACAGAAATACTCGGGTTAAACTTGACGAGCCTAGCATATGCAGATATGACCTCGGAACACTAGAGACCGAAAGTTCGAGCGTGAATCATATAGTAGATATGATCAACATAATGATGTTCACCATTGAAAACTACTCCATCTCACGTGATGATCGGTTATTGTTTAGTCGATTTGGATCACGTGATCACTTAGATGATTAGAGCGATGTCTATCTAAGTGGGAGTTCTTAAGTAATTTGATTAATTGAACTTTAATTTATCATGAACTTAGTCCTGGTAGTATTAGAATATCTATGTTGTAGATCAATAGCTCGCGTTTAGCTCCCCTATTTTATTTTTGATATGTTCCTAGAGAAAACTAAGTTGAAAGATGTTAGTAGCAATGATGCGGATTGGATCCGTGATCTGAGGATTATCCTCATTGCTGCACAGAAGAATTATGTCCTTGATGCACCGCTAGGTGACGGGCCTATTGCATGAGCAGATGCAGACGTTATGAACGTTTAGCTAGCTCAATATGATGACTACCTTATAGTTTAGTGCACCATGCTTAACAGCTTAGAATCGGGACTTCAACGACGTTTTGAACATCATGGATCATATGAGATGTTCTAGGAGTTGAAGTTAATATTTCAAGCAAATACCCGAGGTGAGAGATATGAAGTCTCCAACAAGTTCTATAGCTACAAGATGGAGGAGAATAGCTCAACCAGTAAGCATGTGCTTAGATTGTCTGAGTACTACAATCACTTGAATCAAGTGGGAGTTAATATTCCAGATAAAATAGTGATTGATAGAATTCTCTAGTCACCATCACCAAGTTAGTAGAACTTCGTGATGAACTATAGTATGCAAGGGATGACGAAAACGATTCCCAAGTTTTTTCATGATGATGAAATCGATGAAGGTAGAAATCAAGAAAGAGCATCAAGTGTTGATGATTAACAATACCACTAGTTTCAAGAAAAGGGGAAGGGGAAAGGGAAAGAAAGGGAACTTCAAGAAGAACGGCACGCAAGTTGCTGCTCAAAGTGAAGAAGCCCAAGTCAGGACCTAAGCCTGAGACTAAGTGCTTCTACTGCAAAGGGACTGGTCACTAGAAGCGGAACTGCCCCAAGTATTTGGCGAATAAGAAGGATGGCAAAGTGAACAATGCTATATTTGATATACATGTTATTGATGTGTACTTTACTAGTGTTTATAGCAACCCCTCGGTATTTGATGCTGGTTCAGGTGCTAAGAGTAGTAAATCGAAATGGGAGTTGCAGAATGAACAGAGACTAGTTAAGGATGAAGTGACGATGAGTATTGGAAGTGGTTCCAAGATTGATGTGATCATCATCACACACTCCCTATACTTTCGGGATTAGTGTTAAACCTAAATAAATGTTATTTGGTGTTTGCGTTGAGCATGAATATGATTTGATCATGTTTATTGCAATACAGTTATTCATTTAAGTTAGAGAATAATTGTTGTTCTGTTTACATGAATAAAACCTTCTATGGTTGTACACCCAATGAAAATGGTTCATTGGATCTCGATCGTAGTAATACACATATTCATAATATTGAAGCCAAAAGATGCAAATTTAATAATGATAGTGCAACTTATTTGTGGCACTGCCGTTTAGGTCATATTGGTGTAAAGCACATGAAGAAAATCCATGCTGATGGGCTTTTGGAATCACTTGATTATGAATCAGTTGATGCTTGCGAACCATGCCTCAGGGGCAAAGATGAATAAGACTCCGCTCTCCAGAACAATAGAGCGAGCAAACGACTTATTGGATATAATACATACTGATGTATGAGGTCCGATGAGTGTTGAGGCTCGCGGCGGGTATCGTTATTTTTTGACCTTCACAGATGATTTGAGCAGATATGGGTATATCTACTTGAAGAAACACAAGTCTGAAACATTTGAAAATTTCAAAGAATTTCAGAGTGAAGTGGAAAATCATTGTAACAAGAAAATAAAGTTTCTATGATCTGATCGCAGAGGCGAATATTTGAGTTACGAGTTTGGTCTTCAATTAAAATAGTGTGGAATAGTTTCACAAACTCATGCCACCTGGAACACCACAGCGTAATGGCGTGTCTGAACGTCGTAATCGTACTTTACTAGATATGGTGCGATCTATGATGTCTCTTACGGATTTACCGCTATCGTTTTGGGGTTATGCATTAGAGACAGCTGCATTCACATTAAAAAGGGGCACCATCTAAATCCGTTGAGACGACACCGTATGAACTGTGGTTTAGCAAGAAACCTAAGCTGTCGTTTCTTAAAGTTTGGGGTTGCAATGCTTATGTGAAAAATTTTCATTTTGATAAGCTCAAACCCAAGTCGTAGAAGTGCATCTTCATAGGATACCTAAAAATAACCGTTGGGTACACCTTCTATCACAGATCCGAAGGCAAGATATTGGTTGCTGAGAATGGATCCTTTCTAGAGAAGGAGTTTCTATCGAAAGAAGTGAGTGGGAGGAAAGTATAACTTGATGAGGTAACTGTACCTGGTCCCTTATTGGAAAGTAGTTCATCACAAAAATCTGTTTCTGTGACTCCTACACCAATTAGTGAGGAAGCTAATGATGATGATCATGTAACTTCAGATCAAGTTACTACCGAACCTCATAGGTAAACCAGAGTTAGATCCGCACCAGAGTGGTACGGTAATCCAGTTCTGGAAGTCATGTTACTTGACCATGACGAGCCTACGAACTATGAGGAAGCGATGATGAGCCCAGATTCCACGAAATGGCTTGAGGCCATGAAATCTGAGATGGGATCCATGTATGAGAACAAAGTATGGACTTTGATTGACTTGCCCGATGATCGGCGAGCCACGATGTGAACTATGTGTGTTAATCACATGGCAATGTGATCTAGATTATTGACTCTAGTGCAAGTGGGAGACTGAAGGAAATATGCCCTAGAGGCAATAATAAAGTTATTATTTATTTCCTTATTTCATGATAAATGTTTATTATTCATGCTAGAATTGTATTAACCAGAAACATAATACATGTGTGAATACATAGACAAACAAAGTGTCACTAGTATGCCTCTACTAGACTAGCTCGTTAATCGAAGATGGTTATGTTTCCTAACCATAGACATGTGTTGTCATTTGATTAACGGGATCACATCATTAGGAGAATGATGTGATTGACATGACCCTTTCCATTAGCTTAGCACCCGATCGTTCAGTATGTTGCTATTACTTTCTTCATGACTTATACATGTTCCTATGACTATGAGATTATGCAACTCCCGTTTACCAGAGGAACACTTTGTGTGCTACCAAACATCACAACGTAACTGGGTGATATAAAGGAGCTCTACAGGTGTCTCCAAAGGTACATGTTGGGTTGACGTATTTCGAGATTAGGATTTGTCACTCCGATTGTCGGAGAGGTATCTCTGGGCCCTCTCGGTAATGCACATCACATAAGCCTTGCAAGCATTGCAACTAATGAGTTAGTTGCGAGATGATGTATTACGAAACGAGTAAAGAGACTTGTCGGTAACGAGATTGAACTAGTTATTGAGATACCGACGATCGAATCTCGGGCAAGTAACATACCGATGACAAAGGGAACAACGTATGTTGCTATGCAGTCTGACCGATAAAGATCTTCGTAGAATATGTGGGAGCCAATACGAGCATCCAGGTTCCGCTATTGGTTATTGACCGGAGACGTGTCTCGGTCATGTCTACATTGTTCTCGAACCCGTAGGGTCCGCACGCTTAAGGTTTCGATGACAGTTATATTATGAGTTTATGAGTTTTGATGTACCGAAGGAGTTCGGAGTCCCGGATGAGATCGGGGACATGGCGAGGAGTCTCGAATTTGTCAAGACGTAAAGATCGATAAATTGGACGACTATATTCGGACATCGGAAAGGTTCCGAGTGATTCGAGTATTTTTCGGAGTACCGGAGAGTTACGGGAATTCGCCGGGGAGTATATGGGCCTTATTGGGCTTTAGGGGAAAGAGATAGGAGAGGTTGGGCGCCCCCCAAGGCCTAGTCCGAATTGGACTAGGGGGAAGGGTTGTGCCCCCTCCTTCCTTCTCTTCTCCTTTCCCTTGCCTTGACTCCTACTCCTACTACATGGAAGGACTCCTAGTTGGACTAGGAAAGGGGGAATCCTACTCCCGGTGGGAGTAGGACTCCCCTAGGGCGCGCCATAGAGAGGGCCGGCCCTCCCCTCCTCCACTCCTTTATATACGGGGGCAGGGGGCACCCCATAGACACACAAGTTGATCTTCAAGATCGTTCTCTTAGCCGTGTGCGGTGCCCCCCTCCACCATACTCCTCGATAATATTGTAGCGGTGCTTAGGCGAAGCCCTGCGACGGTAGAACATCAAGATTGTCACCACGCCGTCGTGCTGACGGAACTCTTCCCCGACACTTTCCTGGATCGGAGTCCAGGATCGTCATCGAGCTGAACGTGTGCTAAAACTCGGAGGTGCCGTAGTTTCGGTGCTTGATCGGTCGGGCCGTGAAGACGTACGACTACATCAACCGCGTTGTCATAAAGCTTCCGTTGTCGGTCTACAAGGGTACGTAGACAACACTCTCCCCTCTCGTTGCTATGCATCACCATGATCTTGCGTGTGCGTAGGAATTTTTTTGAAATTACTACGTTCCCTAACAAGTGTCAACCCACCAATCGGTGGGCTGACAAACTGAAAGTATGGTAAATAGATTACCATACCCACATGCCCCATCATTGTTGCTCAGAAGGACATTCACAGACTTGGAGTCCTGTGCTGGCTTCTTGTACTTGTTTGGGCACTTGTTTGCCCTATGTTCATCTGAACCAAAAGTAAAACAACCATCTCTCTTTCTGTCTTTCTTCTTACCCTTCTTCTTAAAGGTAGTATTCTGCTGGACATAGTTCTTTCCCTTGAACTTGTGGAAGTTCTTCTTGTTGGGCATCGTAGCAGAAACTTAAAATTTTCTACGCATCACCAAGATCAATCTATGGAGTATTCTAGCAACGAGGGGAAGGAGAGTGCATCTACATACCCTTGTAGATCGCTAAGTGGAAGCGTTACAAGAACACGGATGAAGGAGTCGTACTCGTAGCGATTCAGATCACGGTTGATTCCGATCTAAGCGCCGAACAACGGCGCCTCCGCGTTCAACACACGTGCAGCCCGGTGACGTCTCCTACACCTTGATCCAGCAAGGGGAGAAGGAGAGGTTTGGGAAGACTCCGTCCAGCAGCAGCACGACGGCGTGGTGGTGGTGGAGGAGCGCGGGACTCCAGCAGGGCTTCGCCAAGCACTACGAGAGACGAGGAGGGAGAGAGGTAGGGCTGCGCCAAGAGAGAGATCGAATCGTATGTTGGGAAGCCCCCATACCTCAAGTATATATAGGGGGAGGGGAGGGGGTTGCGCCCCCTCTAGGGTTCCCACCCCAAGGGGTGCGGCAGCCCTAGATCCCATCTAGGGTGGCGGCCACAAGGGGGAGAGGGGGAGGCGCACCTAGGTGGGCCTTAGGGCCCATCTGCCCTAGGGTTTGCCCCCCCTTCCCTCTTGGAAGCGCCTTGGGCCTTGGTGGGAGGTGCCCCAGCCCACCTAGGGGCTGGTCCCTTCCCACTATTGTCCCATGTAGGCCTCTGGGGCTGGTGGCCCCACCTGGTGGACCCCCGGACCCCTCCGGTGGTCCCGGTACACTACCGGTGATGCCCGGAACACTTCCGGTGGCCAAAACCATACTTCCTATATATCAATATTTACCTCCGGACCATTCCAGAACTCCCCGTGATGTCCGGGATCTCATCCAGGACTCCGAAAAACATTCGGTAACCGCGTACATACTTTCCCTATAACCCTAGCGTCATCGAACCTTAAGTGTGTAGACCCTACGGGCTCGGGAGTCATGCAGACATGGCCGAGACAACTCTTCGGTCAATAACCAACAACGGGATCTGGATACCCATGTTGGCCCCCGCATGCTCCACGATGATCTCATCGGATGAACCACGATGTCAAGGATTCAATCAATCCCGTATACAATTCCCTTTGTCTATCGGTACGATACTTGCCCAAGATTCGATCGTCGGTATCCCGATACCTTGTTCAATCTCGTTACCGGCAAGTCTCTTTACTTGTTCCGTAACACATCATCCCGTGGTCAACTCCTTGATCACGTTGTGCACATTATGATGATGTCCTACCGAGTGGGCCCAGAGATACCTCTCCGTTTACACGGAGTGACAAATCCCAGTCTCGATTCGTGCCAACCCAACAGACACTTTCGGAGATACCCGTAGTGTACCTTTATAGCCACCCAGTTACATTGTGACGTTTGGCACACCCAAAGCACTCCTACGGTATCCGGGAGTTGCACAATCTCATGGTCTAAGGAAATGATACTTGACATTAGAAAAGCTTTAGCATATGAACTACACGATCTTTGTGCTAGGCTTAGGATTGGGTCTTGTCCATCACATCATTCTCCTAATGATGTGATCCCATTATCAACGACATCCAATGTCCATGGTTAGGAAACCGTAACCATCTATTGATCAACGATCTAGTCAACTAGAGGCTTACTAGGGACATGGTGTTGTCTATGTATCCACACATGTATCTGAGTTTCCTATCAATACAATTCTAGCATGGATAATAAACAATTATCATGAACAATGAAATATGATATAATAAGAACTAATTTATTATTGCCTCTAGGGCATATTTCCAACAGTCTCCCACTTGCACTAGAGTCAATAATCTAGTTCACAACGCCATGTGATTAACACTCACAGGTCACATCGCCATGTGACCAACATCCAAAGAGTTTACTAGACTCAATAATCTAGTTCACATCACTATGTGATTAACACTCAATGAGTTCTGGGTTTGATCATGTTATGCTTGTGAGAGAGGTTGTAGTCAACGGGTCTGCCATATTCAGATCCCTATGTATTTCGCAAAACTTTATGTCATATCATAGATGCTGCTACCACGTTCCACTTGGAGCTATTCCAAATTGTTGCTCCATTATACGTATCCGGTATCTCTACTCAGAGCTATCCGGATAGGTGTTAAGCTTGCATCGACGTAACTCTTTACGTCGAACTCTTTATCACCTCCATAACCGAGAAACATTTCCTTATTCCTCTAAGGATAATTTTTGACCGCTATCCGGTGATCCACTCCTAGATCACCTTTGTACCCTCTTGCCAGACATGTGGCAAGACACACATCAGGTGCGGTACTCAGCATGGCATACCGTATAGAGACTATGACAAAAGCATAGGGGACGACCTTCGTCCTTCCTCTTTCTTCTGCCGTGGTCAATCTTCGAGTCTTACTCAACTTCACACCTTACAACTCAGGTAAGAACCCCTTCTTTGACTGATCTATTTTGAACTCCTTCAAAAACATGTCAAGGTGTGCGTTCTTTGAAAGTATCATCAGGTGTCTTGATCTATCTCTATAGATCTTGATGCCCAATATGTAAGCAGCTTTATCCAGGTCTTCCTTTGAAAAACACTCTTCAAACAACTGTTTATGCTTTCCAGAAATTCTACATTATTTCGGATCAACAATATGTCATCCACATATACTTATCAGAAATGTTGTAGTGCTCCCACTCACTTTCTTGTAAATACAAGTTTCTAGCAAACATTGTATAAACCTAAAAGCTTTGATCACTCCATCAAAGCACATATTCCAACTCCGAGACGCTTGCTCTAGTCCATAGAAGGATTGCTGGAGCCAGCATACCTTTTTAGCATCCTTAGGATCGACAAAACCTTTTATTGTATCACAGACAACTTTTCTTACGAAAACTGGTAAGAAAACTTGTTTTGACATCCATTTGTCAGATTTCATAATCGAAAAATACAGCTAATGCTAACATGATTCCGACGGACTTAAGCATCGCTACGGGTGAGAAATTCTCATCGTAGTCAACTCCTTGAACTTGTGAAAAGACTCTTTCCCACAAGTCGAGCTTCATAGACGGTAACATTACCGCCCACGTCCATCTTCTTCTTAAAGATCCATTTATCTCAATGGCTTGCCGATCATCGGGCAAGTCCACCAAAGTCCATACTTTGTTCTGATACATGGATCCTATCTCGGATTTCATGGCTTCTAACCATTTGTCGGAATACGGGCCCACCATCGCTTCTCCATAGCTCGTAGGTTCATTGTTGTCTAACAACATGATATCTAAGATAGGATTACTGTACCACTCAGGAGTAGTACATATCCTTGTCGACCTATGAGGTTCGATAGCAACTTGATCCGAAGCTTCATGATCACTATCATTAACTTCCTCTTCAACAGACGTAGGCGCCACAGAAAACATCTTTCTGTGTTGCATCACTCTCTGGTTGAAATAAAGGTTCGACAACCTCATCAAGTTCTATCTTCCTCCCACTCAATTCTTTTGAGAGAAACTCCTTCTCGAGAAAGGACCCGTTCTTAGCAACAAACAATTTGCCCTCGGATCTGAGATAGAATGTATACCCAACTGTAACCTTTGGGTATCCTATGAAGATGTGTTTGTCCGCTTTGGGTTCGAGATTCTCCAGCTGAAGCCTTAAGCATCGCAGCCCCAAACATTAAGAAACGACAACTTTGGTTTCTTGCCAAACCAATGTTCATATGACATCGTCTCAACGGACTTATATGGTGTCCTATCTAAAGTGAATGCAGCTGTCTCTAATGCATAACCTCAAAATAATAGCGGTAGATCGGTAAGAGACATCATAGATCGCACCATATCTCATAAGGTTCGATTACGACGTCCGGACACACCATTACGCTGTGGTGTTCCAGGTGGCTTCAACTGCGAAACAATTCCACAATGTCTTAAGTGATTGCCAAACTCATAACTCAGAAAATCCCCTTTGATCAGATCGTAGGAACATGATCTTCTTGTTATGATGATTCTTAACTTCACTCTGAAATCGCTTGAACTTTTCAAACGTTTCAGACTTGTGCTTCATTAAGTAGATATACCTATATCTACCCAAATCGTCAGTGAAGATGAGAAAATAGTGATATCCACCGCACGCTTCAATTCTCTTTGGATCACACACATCAGCATGCATGATTTCCAACAAGTCACTTGCCCATTTTCATTGTATCTGAAAACGGGGTCTTAGTCATCCTGCCCATGAGGCATGGCTCGCATGTGTCAAGCGATTCAAAATCAAGTGACTCCAAACATCCATTGACATGGAGTTTCTTCATGCATCTTACGCCAATATGACCTAAGCGGCAGTACCACAAGAAAGTGGTACTATCATTATTAACTCTACATCTTTTGGCGTGAACATGCGTATTACCACGACCGAGATTCAATGAACCATTCACATCGGGTGCATGACCATGAAAGGTATTATTCATGTAAACAGAATAACAAGTATTCTCTAACTTAAATGAATAACCGTATTGCAATGAACATGATCTAATCATATTCATGCTCAACGTAGACACCTGATAACATTTATCTAGGTTCAATACTAATCCCGAAGGCAGATGGAGCGTGACCTCATCAACTTTGGAAACACTTCCAACACACATCGTCACCTCGCCCTTAGCCAGTCTCCGTTTAGTCCGTAGCTTTTGTTCAAGTCACCAATAATAGGAACTGAACCGGTATCCAATACCCAGGTGCTACCAGGAGTACTAGTGAGGTACACATTAATAACACGTATATACTTTGTTGAAGTTGCCAGCCTTCTTATCTACCATGCATTTGGGGTAATTCCGCTACCAGTGACCGTTCCCCTTACAATAGAAGCGCTTAGTCTTGGGTTTGGGTTCAACCTTGGGTTCCTTCACTTGAGCGGCAACTAGTTTGCCATCCATGAAGTTTCCCTTCTAGCCCTTTCCCTTCTTGAAACCAGTGGTCTTGTTAAACCATCAACACTTGATGCTCCTTCTTGATTTCTACCTTTTGCGGTCTTAAGCACCGCGAACAGCTCCGGGATCAACTCCATCCCTTGCATGTCATAGTTCATCACGAAGATCTAGTAGCTTAGTGATAGTGGCTAGATAACTCTATCAATCACTATCTTATCTAGAAGTTTAACTCCCACTTGATTTAAGTGATTGTAGCACCCAGACATTCTGAGCACATGCTCACTAGCCGAGCTATTCTCCTCCATCTTGTTGGCAAAAGAACTTGTCATAGGTCTCACACCTCTCAACACGGGCATGAGCCTGAAATCCCAATTTCAGCTCTTGGAACATCTCATATGTTCTATGGCGTTCAAAACGTCATTGGAATCCTGATTCTAAGCCGTAAAGTATGGTGCACTAAACTATCAAGTAGTCATCAGGATGTGTCTGTCAGGTGTTCACAACATCCACAGACGATGTTGTAGGGGTTTGCACATCGAGCGGTGCATCAAAGACGTAAGCCTTGTATGTAGCAGTGAGGACACTCATCGGACTACGGACCTAGTCCGCATCATTGCTTACAATATCTTTCAACTTAGTATTTCTCTAGGAATGTATTGAAACAGGGAGCTACAACGTGAGCTATCTATCTACAACATATTTGCAAAGACAATTTAGACTATGTTCATGATAATTGAGTTCATCTAATCAAATTATTTAATGAACTCCCACTCAGATAAACATCCCTCTAGTCATCTAAGTGAAACATGATCCGAATCGACTAGGCCGTGTCCGATCATCACGTGAGACGGACTAGTCATCAACGGTGAACATCTCATGTTGATCGTATCTTCTATACGACTCATGTTCGACCTTTCGGTCTTCCGTGTTCCGAGGCCATGTCTGTACATGCTAGGCTCGTCAAGTCAACCTAAGTGTTTCGCATGTGTTCCGAGGCCATGTCTGTACATGCTAGGCTCGTCAACACCCGTTGTATTCGAACGTTAGAATCTATCACACCCGATCATCACATGGTGCTTTGAAACAACGAACCTTCGCAATGGTGCACAGTTAGGGGGAACAATTTTCTTGAAATTTTAGTGAGGGATCGTCTTATTTAAGCTACCGTCGTTCTAAGCAAATAAGATGTAAAACATGATAAACATCACATGCAATCAAATAGTGACATGATATGGCCAATATCATTTTGCTCCTTATGATCTCCATATTTGGGGCTCCATGATCATCGTTGTCACCGGCATGACACCATGATATCCATCATCATGATCTCCATCATCGTGTCTTCTTGAAGTTGTCTCGTCATCTATTACTTCTGCTACTATGGCTAACACTTTAGCAATAAAGTAAAGTAATTACATGACGTTTATGTTGACACGCAGGTCATAAATAAATTAAGACAACTCCTATGGCTCCTGCCGGTTGTCATACTCATCGACATGCAAGTCATGATTCCTATTACAAGAACATGATCAATCTCATACATCACATATATCATTCATCACATCCTTTTGGCCATATCACATCACAAGGCATATGCTGCAAAAACAAGTTAGACGTCCTCTAATTGTTGTTGCAAGTTTTTACGTGGCTGCTATAGGTTTCTAGGAAGAACGTTTCTTACCTATGCCAAAACCATAACATGATATGCCAATTTCTATTTACCCTTCATAAGGACCCTTTTCATCGAATCCGATCCGACTAAAGTGGGAGAGACAGACACCTGCTAGCCACCTTATGCAACTAGTGCATGTCAGTCGGTGGAACCAGTCTCACGTAAGAGTACGTGTAAGGTCGGTCCGGGCCGCTTCATCCCACGATGCTGCCGAATCAAGATAAGACTAGTAACGACAAGTAAATTGACAATATCGATGCCCACAACTGCTTTGTGTTCTACTCATGCATAGAAACTACGCATAGACCTAGCTCATGATGCCACTGTTGGGGATCGTAGCAGAAATTTAAAATTTTCTACGCATCACCAAGATCAATCTATGGAGTAATCTAGCAACGAGGGGAAGGAGAGTGCATCTACATACCCTTGTAGATCGCTAAGCGGAAGCGTTACAAGAACGCGGATGAAGGAGTTGTACTCGTAGAGATTCAGATCGCGGTTGATTCCGATCTAAGCGCCGAACAACGGCGCCTCCGCGTTCAACACACGTACAGCCCGGTGACGTCTCCTACGCCTTGATCCAGCAAGGGGAGAAGGAGAGGTTGGGGAAGACTCCGTCCAGCAGCAGCACGATGACGTGGTGGTGGTGGAGGAGCGCGGGACTCCAGCAGGGCTTCGCCAAGCACTACGAGAGACGAGGAAGGAGAGAGGTAGGGCTGCGCCAAGAGAGAGATTGAATCGTATGTTGGGCAGCCCCCATACCTCAAGTATATATAGGGGGAGGGGAGGGGGCTGCGCCCCCTCTAGGGTTCCCACCCCAAGTGGTGCGGCAGCCCTAGATCCCATCTAGGGTGGCGGCCACAAGGGGGAGAGGGGGAGGCGCACCTAGGTGGGCCTTAGGGCCCATCTGCCCTAGGGTTTGCCCCCCCTTCCCTCTTGGAAGCGCCTTGGGCCTTGGTGGGAGGTGCCCCAGCCCACCTAGGGGCTGGTCCCTTCCCACTATTGTCCCATGTAGGCCTCTGGGGCTGGTGGCCCCACCTGGTGGACCCCCGGACCCCTCCGGTGGTCCCGGTACACTACCGGTGATGCCCGGAACACTTCCGGTGGCCAAAACCATACTTCCTATATATCAATATTTACCTCCGGACCATTCCAGAACTCCCCGTGATGTCCGGGATCTCATCCAGGACTCCGAAAAACATTCGGTAACCGCGTACATACTTTCCCTATAACCCTAGCGTCATCGAACCTTAAGTGTGTAGACCCTACGGGCTCGGGAGTCATGCAGACATGGCCGAGACAACTCTTCGGTCAATAACCAACAACGGGATCTGGATACCCATGTTGGCCCCCGCATGCTCCACGATGATCTCATCGGATGAACCACGATGTCAAGGATTCAATCAATCCCGTATACAATTCCCTTTGTCTATCGGTACGATACTTGCCCAAGATTCGATCGTCGGTATCCCGATACCTTGTTCAATCTCGTTACCGGCAAGTCTCTTTACTTGTTCCGTAACACATCATCCCGTGGTCAACTCCTTGATCACGTTGTGCACATTATGATGATGTCCTACCGAGTGGGCCCAGAGATACCTCTCCGTTTACACGGAGTGACAAATCCCAGTCTCGATTCGTGCCAACCCAACAGACACTTTCGAAGATACCCGTAGTGTACCTTTATAGCCACCCAGTTACGTTGTGACGTTTGGCACACCCAAAGCACTCCTACGGTATCCGGGAGTTGCACAATCTCATGGTCTAAGGAAATGATACTTGACATTAGAAAAGCTTTAGCATACGAACTACACGATCTTTGTGCTAGGCTTAGGATTGGGTCTTGTCCATCACATCATTCTCCTAATGATGTGATCCCGTTATCAACGACATCCAATGTCCATGGTTAGGAAACCGTAACCATCTATTGATCAACGAGCTAGTCAACTAGAGGCTTACTAGGGACATGGTGTTGTCTATGTATCCACACATGTATCTAAGTTTCCTATCAATACAATTCTAGCATGGATAATAAACGATTATCATGAACAATGAAATATGATATAATAATAACTAATTTATTATTGCCTCTAGGGCATATTTCCAACACTTCTACACCACATTGGCGCTAGAAGAACCCTCTGCCCCTTTCACGTGTGAGTCTTTTGCTCTCGAGTTCTGCTCAACATTGAGATGACCGATGACATCCTCGACAGAGAATTCACGTCTCAAGTGCTTGAGAGAAGTAGCAAAGTTCCTCCAACTAGGAGGGAGTTTTGCAATAATGCAACCCGTGACGAACTTGTCCGGTAACTCACACTTCAAGAGCTCCAGCTCCTTAGCAATGCACTGTATCTCATGAGCCTGGTCCAATACAGGACGGTTATCAACCATCTTGTAATCATGGAACTGCTCCATGGCATACAACTCACTGCCAACATCGGTTCTGCCGAATTTGACTTCGAGCACATCCCACAAGTTTTTGGCAACCCCCATATGAATATATGCGTCAACCAACTTGTCTCCAATCACACTCAGAACTGCTCTCAAAAAGATTGTGGTTGCCTCCCTAAACGTCTTCTCCTGTTCAGGAGCAATCGTTTCTATGGGGGACACACCACCAACCCAGAACACGTTTATCGCTGTGAGCCACAAGGTGGTCCTAGTCTGCCAACGCTTAAAATGCATCCCGGTAAACTTTTCCGGTTTCAGAGTAGCAACAAAGCCTTGAATCAAAAAGTGCCTAAAATAAGTTTTTTTAATTGTTGGAAATATTAGCACTTTTCCAATTAGACTAATCCACGAGAATACTGTTGGCATGGCATAAAAGGTATGCATCTCATAGCGATACCTAAGCATACTAGCACGTACAAAACATAGAAGCGAACCATCTACGAGCAGTACATATACGGCTAGCACAAGTACGAGTAAGTGAGGGATGAACAGATCATACCCTCCGGTTGGCCAGGCCAACGCGGCTGCGGCAGTAGTAGCCTCGGCGGCGTCCGTGGCCTTCTTCTTAGCTGTGGCATCGTCGGCCATGGTGTCGATGCGGAGGTAGTAGTGGAACCAGAGGCAGACAGAGCTGGGAACGGATCGGGAGCAGTTGCGTCGAGACGCTCCCAAAAAATCTTATTGTCGTTCTCCCGGGCAGGATCTCGAATGACAGGGTTCTGGAGGCACCTGCTCTCCCGACCAGTCGTGCACGCGATCGTCGGGATGGGGTCACCGGAGACAGCACAGAGTGAGGAACAGTAGATGACGGCTAGGTTACGCGAGAGGGAGTGAGTGAACCGAACTTGGTCACTCCGCTGGGCAGAGCCTTCTTATATAGGCCGTTGGGTAGGAAGACACACTCCCGGAAAGGGAGTCGTCGTTCCCGGAGAAGGGTCGCACACCCGCGAACGGAGTCAACGAATCCCGGGAACGCAAGTCAGCCCACAGTCCAACGTCTCGGACAGTGGCCCACCTGTTAGCGACTCGTTCCTGAGCGGCAAAAATAAGCTCTGGCTCGGCTCACCCGTGGCGCACGTCGTGACGAGGCGGGCGGAGGAGGAGGAGGAGCGTGTGTGTACCACTCCTCTTCCCAAGCTCCCAATGGCAAGTGGTAGAGCAACCCTTATAAATGGGTCTCAACTCTCCTCAACTAGCAAGGTGGGACTAAACTTCCTCCATCTGCCATCTCATACATGAGCCTCAAGATTAACCAGGGATTAGTGTCTTATATGGGCCTAAGCCCATCCATAATCCAACAGTAGCCACCCGATCATTTGTTGGTTCTCATGAATAGTTGTTTCAAATCTCTGGAAAAAAATGTTTATGTTCTTGCTCCCAATATCAGTAGCACTTGGTCTCGAGCTCCAGGTGAAAAACCTCTGTCTGACTTAATGGTTTGTATGGGCCGGCAATGACAACGCGTTCACATTATTTCTTTGTTAAAGATATTGCATGGAATTTTACTCAAACTTGAAAATATCTTGCTAATTTCTTCGACTACGTTCTTGTGTAGATCTTTACTCTCTTTTTTTTGTAAACCCAGGATTTTATTTATATAAGATAGGTCACAGCTAAAACACCAACATTGTCCTTAACTAAATTACATAGAGCAGCCTTTGTTGGACAAGAGGCTCAAGAGTGAGCTGCACTAGAAAAGTGTAAATGTAAATGCTTCCAGGAGTTGAATGGATAGCAGCTTGAGCTTCCCTATGGGCATTTCTTTTGATTTTGGACACCCTGACACCCTACTATCAACCCCTTTTGTGTTCAATATAGGGAATGTCTAAGGCACATCTAGATGTGTCTTACTTATTGCACATCTAAATAAGTGAATCAAGCATAAAAAGGAAAAGAAAAAATAAAAAGAAAATATCCGCACAAATCTCAATGTAAGATCAATGATATAGGACTTAGATGTGCAATATTTATGACACATCTAAATGTGCCTTAGCAAAACTGTTCAATATAAAGCTTTGGTTTGATACTCCAATATCCTGGCTTCTCTATCGGCTTTCTTGCCACTGCCGCCATAGCAAGTGTAGATCTTCTACTAGTAGCTGCTCTCATATCTACAGCAAAGCTTCTCGATGTAATGCCAGGTTGACTTATGAAGCCATTGACTTTCCTCTGGGAAAGATCCTTTCTATACACTGCGCTGGGATGCTGAATTAATAAAAAAATACATCCCTTTTTGAGGGCTTCAGTTTGCCAAAGAAAAAATCTTCTGTGGAACACATGATCTAACTTTGGAACCAAGAACAACTTCACGTCCATACCACTAATACTACGTGTCAGTTGATCGTCTGGTCAGTGATCAAATGCTCAATTTTATTCACTACCGTGCACGATCTCACGACTCACGAGCACCACCAACGACCAATCTGAAGTACGGCAGAATTGCAGAAAAAATAATCCAAAAGAGATCCAGAAAACACCACTCAACACGAGTTGAACAAGCCGGCCCGGCCCTCAGCACTCATCAGTGAGCCAGCGACCTTTTCCCCGTCGCAGCGCAAGATGCCGCCGCTGGCTCTCCTCCTCCTCCTCCACCTCCTCGGCCCGGCTCTCGCCGAGGCCCCCGACCGCTACGCCGTCCGCTACGCGCCGCCGGCCACGGGCAATGCGGCGGCCCAGGAGTACGTCGACCCCACCTACCCGCTCCAGGGCCCGCCCCCCGCCGCGCCGACCTGCACCGTGCCGGTGCTCTCCTACTCCTTCGCCAACACCTACGGCGCGCCCCCGGCCAAGGCCGCCTATGCGCCCCCGCCCGGGTGCCCCGCGCCCTGGTCCCAGGTCGTGCTCTCCTTCTCCACCGCCTGCGCCGGCGACCAGTACGACCGCGTCGCCGCCGTCTGGCTCGACGGCTCCGAGCTCCTCCGCACCACCACCGCCGAGCCCACCCCCGAGGGCGTCAGCTGGACCGTGCGCAAGGAGGTCACCCGCTACTCCGCCCTCCTCCGCTCCCCGCCCGACGGCGTCCTCTCGGTCATGCTCGAGAACCTCGTCAACGACCAGTACACCGGCATCTACAACGTCACCGTCTCCTTCGAGTTCCACGGGACTCCGGCTTACCTCTCCGTGGTAAATCCCCCCTCCTCCGATGGTGATGTCGCCGACGCCAGTCCGGCGGCACCGACGCTGCCGGAGTCGTACTTCCAGCCGGCGGACCTGATCCTGCCCATCTCGGAGGCCACCGGCGACAGCGGCTACTGGTTCCGCATCCAGAACTCGTCCGACTCGCGCTCCAAGCTCGTGACCATTCCGTCGAGCACCTACCGTGCGGTCCTCGAGGTGTTAGTGTCCCCTCACTCCAACGACGAGTTCTGGTACTCCAACCCGCCGGACCTCTACATCCAGGAGAACAACCTCACCACGCAGAGGGGCAACGCCGCGTACCGCGAGGTCGTCGTCAGCGTGGACCACCACTTCGCCGGCTCCTTCGTGCCGTTCCCCGTCATCTACACGGGCGGCATCAACCCGCTCTACTGGCAGCCCGTGTCCGCGCTCGGCGCGTTCGACCTGCCCACCTACGACATCGAGCTCACTCCGTTCCTCGGCCTCCTCGTCGACGGCAAGGCGCACGAGTTCGGCATCAGCGTGGTGGACGGCATCGCCGAGTGGCTCGTGGACGCCAACCTGCACCTCTGGCTGGACCCCAGCGCGTCGGACGTGCAAGCGTCGCTCGGCCGGTACCGGACGCCGCGGCTGTCCATCTCCCGCCGGTACACGACGCAGCTGCTGAACGGCAGCTTCAGCATCCATGCCAAGCGGAAGTCCTTCTTCAGCGGCTGGGTACTGTCGTCGCTCGGCAACTTGACGACCGAGGTGGAGACGGAGCTGGAGGCACGCAGCCTGGTCGAGTTCACCAGCGACGGCCGGAACAAGACCGTCCAGATGAAGGCGGAGCAGGAGACGGAGGTGCTGGTCCGGTCGGAGGCGAGGAAGGTGATCGGCAAGCTCAAGACCGAGTCCGAGTACCCTCTGTCGTTCTACATGGACACGGAGGACGGCGAGGACGGCACGTCCGTCGTCACGGGGAGCCTGTCCCACACCCTCAAGCTCGAGACGGAAGTGAAGTCCGACGGGTTCGAGAACGAGGCGAAGCTGGTGGACGAGCAGACGGCGGTGGGCTGGATGGTCGTCAAGGACCACGACGTGATCAACGGGTCGGCGGCGACGAGCCAGATGTACCGTTACAGCGACGACCGGTGGCGCTACCAGCGGATGATCGACGCGGTGGACGGGCTGGTGCTGGGCGACAACGTGAGCGAGAGCTACCGCGTCCAGGACGCGGCGAAGGCCAAGGCTTGCCTCCCCGGAAGGAGCTGCGACGGGACGGCGTCGGCGGCCGAGCGCTGGGTCGACATTACTGCAATGTAAGCATGGTGATGGAGGATTTTTTTGGGGGGGAGTCCCAGATCCGTGGGAAGTTACGAGCAGGTTCAAATTGTTTTTGGTAGTTGGATTAATCCAGTGCACCACATTATGTCCGGTGCATTCTTGTTGTTCTTGTATACTTGTAGTTTATGTGAAGTGATGATGTAGTGCACATTCGTGTCAACGCTTAGAGGCCGCACTTTAGGGATCTCGATCTATTGCTGTGTGTAGCGATTTGTGTGACTACCTAGCTGTATTTTTTATAAAATATATAAAACGTGGAGACGCTATTATGATGCTTGTTATTAATAAAGCTGGGGGTTGTGATATGTATGTCTTGTTGGTCAGTAAGTTGGTGAGTGTGGCAGTCTTTCGAAAAGGGTACAAAGGCTTTGCTTAATGTACGACTTGATATTCCTCTGGACGAACAAAGTATCCAATTAGCACACTTTACCCTCATCTAATAAATATGATCATCCCTCTAATCAATTTCAGATTGTAGGTCCTAAAGCTTTTGTTGTTGTAACGATTGGATACTGGACTATTACAAACCATTGCTCCTAGAGTGAAAACATTTGCTTGGAGGCTGCTTCGACGCACTCTTCCTCCATTTTCTCCATGCTACAAAGGCTTTGCTTAATGTACGCCTAATAAATATGATCATCCTTCTAACCAATTTCAGATTGCAGGTCCTAAAGCTTTTGTTGTTGCAACAATTGGAGTGTTCTTAATAAACCCTATCTCTAATTAGGGGCGGAGCCAGGATTTGGATAGGGGAGGGGGAGGGGGGGGGGGGGGGGGGGAGCCAAACCAAGCAAAGAAAAAAATCCAGTACAAAAATAATCATATAGAACAAGGTTTTGCTGAAGTGACATAAAAATATCATTACATTTCTATTAATTTAAAGTGGCCTCCACTATTGCCAATAAGATCAAAAATATTAATAATCTCATCAGAAGATATCTTAACTGCTATTTTTTTTCTATGTAAATTATCATGCAATGGCGAAGCAAATCATCTCCCATTTTAGTTCAAAGACGTGTCTTGACAATTTTCATAGCCA
The DNA here is from genome assembly GCF_056163025.1 of Triticum urartu. Taxonomy (NCBI): domain Eukaryota; kingdom Viridiplantae; phylum Streptophyta; class Magnoliopsida; order Poales; family Poaceae; genus Triticum; species Triticum urartu. The sequence continues at coordinate 443,539,979 of NC_141873.1, read as the reverse complement.
AAAAAGCCCGCTCTGCAGTTGCCGTTGAGATTGTGAGAGTGATAACTAGTCGCAACAACCTGTCAACCATTGGATATGAAGAAGCTTTTCCGGTTTTAACTAGCCCTTTTGTTAAACAAGCAATAGATGGCAAGGTCATCAGTTCTGGATGGTTGCACACATCTAGCTGAAAATGAGGTAGCTGACTTTCCAACCGTGCTAATTCTTGACTTGAAAAATCAGTGGGATAGAATTTTTCTGCAAGCCTGCTTATCTTTGGGATGTCAAAAGATTCATGCCTTGGATCCAATGATGAACAGAGAGTAAGGAGCTCAGTTGCTTGTGTACTGAATTGATCATTCAGTTCACTCAGTTGTTGATCAATTGCAACACTGAAAACATCGACTTTGTAGTGGTGGAGCGTTGTTGTGTTGTCATGCTTATTTCAAGATTTGGTAACATCAACATACCTATTAATTTCATTACAAAGTCAGCTAAATTCTCAAGATAAAAAACAACCAAGATATAACTTAATATAAGTTAAGTAATTTTAGAAAGTAGAAAAACATACTTGCGGTCCAAATCTGGGATATCAATCTCGTGCTTCACACAAAAAGATTTGACCTCATTTAAAAGAGAGTCCCAACCATGTTCCCTTAGCTCACCCAGTAGGACCTTTGTGTTAGAAACAGAATCCATGGCATTTAAAATATCTAAAAATTTCTATTGGAGTTTCTGACACAACACATCAGTGATCTTCATAATCTTTTCCATCAGATGTAGAATGAACACGAAATCAAATGATATGACAATTTTAAGGGATCCAACGACATCTCCACGAGAATATTTTGAGACTGAACGGTCACTTGCTATACCTCTTAAGACGGCAACTGTAGCAACAAACATCTTCTTTAAGCTCTGTATGGACTTATAGTGTGAACTCCATCTTGTGTCTCCTGGTCTCTGTAAGGTTCCTATTTGGTTTTGCCCTTTGCCTGTATCAAGCTCTCCCAACTCAATTTCACGAGAAATTTCCTCCGCTTGGTTCGCTGGCAGCTCATCGTTGCGCTTTCTAGAAGCACTAACAACATTTTATTACAAAATTTGCATTCTTAAAGAAGTTATGTACCTCATGTACCTCTCGTGATGCAGCAACAAGCGCCAATTGTAATTGATGACCCATACAATGAATATAGTAGGCATGTGGACACTCACAGAGAATAAGAGCCTTCAATCCATTCCACTCCCCTCTCATATTACTTGCACCGTCATATGCTTGGCCCCTGATGTCTTGTACATTCATGTTATTATCTGACAGTACATTACAGATTGCATTTTTCAAAGTTAAGGCAGCAGTGTCATTAACATGAACTAGATCAAGGAAACACGCAATTATTTCTGCTTCTTTGTTGGCAAACCGAAGAACAATTGCCATTTGTTCTTTTTTTATTCATCCCGAGGTTCATCAACCATTATACAGAACTTGGCATTACCTATTTCTTCTCTAATTGCCTTTTGCACTTCTAGAGCAAGTATGCCAACAATCTCTTTCTGAACTTCTCCGGATGTATACTTTGCATTACCTGGAGCATTTTCCAGAACAACTCCCGCGACATCCTTATTGTATGAAGCAAGAATCTTAACCATTTCAAGAAAATTTCCTTGGTTTTTAGACCTCGCAGATTCATCATGACCTCTAAAAGAACAAGCTTGGAATATCAGCCACCTAATGGGACAAAGCGACTAGATGTTAGATATCAAAACATTAAGTCATGTGAAATTTTAGTTGATGTAAAAAACTTGCTTACCTCATGGCATCGATGGTAGTCTTAAGCCTCAATCTCGCATTAGTAGCTACTTTCTCATTTTTCTTTTCCATCATCTTGTCGATATGAGCCATACTGGTCTTGAGATCTTCATAGCACCGAGCAGAATAGTTGTGAGCAGAGTGCGGGCCCCCAACATGAGTTTAAAAAACACATGTTTTTCCATCGTTAACCTTTTTCCAGTTTCTAAAACCCTTGACCGAGAATGTATCAGACCCACATCTCCCAACAGGTTCTTTTGAGAAGAGAAGCACGACAAACAATATGCGTTATCATTGTGTGTTGAATACTCAAGCCACCAGAAATTTGTGTACCAATATTTTTGAAATCGACGATGGTGTTTAGACTTTTCATCAAATGGATACTCTTCCAACTCCGGTCGATATGCTCCCTTAGATATATAAAAATTCCGAGCATCATCTTGCTTGTCTGGTGGGAGCTCCCAAATTTGACAATGCTTGCCGAGGTCTCTCTGATAAGGTGTGGTTATAACTTCTGCTTGTTCTACAACATTTACCACGTCCGGCATATCCTGATCAGAAGTGTTAACTGGACTCGGATTTGTAACTTGCACATCCGCCTCACTAACAATTTCAGTAGGTTGAGAACTTGAAGTAACCGGCTTAGAAAAGGCATTAATCTTAATGGTGTTTGGCCCTGCTTTCCACTCCATAGCTGCTGCATGCAAATTGGAATGAACTCATGGAGAATTAACATATTGTATAAGTTCGACATAATCATAGATAGGAACAAATACAAGATAATGGATAATTAAATTAAGAAGGTGGAAGATGGGAGAGCTACTAGCGAACAGGGAACTCTTCATAGAATCACAAATTACACAACCAAATTACCAAAGCAAAAAAAATCTGGAGCATCAATTCGACACGGATATAGGATGAGAATCGACTTGCTAGTTTGTGGATTGAAGCGGGACTGCAGGAAGAATTGACAAGTGTAGCAACCATTTACCTGAATATGTGAATCAGATCGGCTGATCCCTGGTCAAGAATCAAGAGCAGGCACGACTGAGAGCAGGACTGCAGGAGCCACCGAGCCAGGAGATGAAGAGAAGCATTGAAGCGATTTTTTTTCAAAAGTGTGATGATTTTTATAGCAAATTCGGAATCTATATGTCCTTACGCACCAAAATCAAAACTAGCACCCCGTTGGCCTCTAGTTGGCCGAAGAGCGGCTCTTCAGCCTGCGGTTGACTGAAGTGGGCTCTTCAGCCTCCCGTTGGCCGAAGAGTGCCCCAACTGGGCCGAAAAGGACTCTTTGGTCTGTCGTAGGCCGAAGAGCACTCTTTGGTCAACCGTAGGCTGAAGTGTCCTTGGGCCCCAACTTTCAGCGTTAACGGGAGGCCGAAGCTGCATGGTTGCGCTCTTCTGTCTATGCTAGGCCTTGGGCCCCAAAGAGTACTCTTTGGCCTACGGTTGACCAAAGAGTACTCTTTGGCCTACGGCACACCAAAGAGTCCTTTTTGGCCCAGTTGGGGTAATCTTCGGCCAACGGGAGGCTGAAGAGGCCACTTCGGTCAACCGCAAGCCGAAGAGCCCCTCTTTGGCCAACTGGAGGCCGACAAGGTGCTAGTTTTGATTTTCTTATGTGAGGACATATAGATTCTGAATTTGCTATAAAATCATCACAATTTTGAAAAAAATCCAATGAAGCAGGCCTGGGTCCTCGGCAGGAGCAGCCGAGCAAAGAAGGGCAATAATGGGTGAGAAGGGAAATGATAACCCACAAGTATAGGGGATCGCAACAGTTTTCGAGGGTAGAGTATTCAACCCAAATTTATTGATTCCACACAAGGGGAGCCAAAGAATATTCTCAAGTATTAGCAGCTGAGTTGTCAATTCAACCACACCTAGATAACTTAATATCTGCAGCAAAGTATTTAGTAGCAAAGTAATATGATAGTGGTGGTAACGGTAGCAAAAGTAATGTTTTTGGGTTTTTGTAGTGATTGTAACAGTAGCAAAGGAAAAGTAAATAAGCGAAGAACAATATATGGAAAGTGATCGATCATGTAACAGCTACAACATAGGGTGACACATAACTAGCTCCAGTTCATCAATGTAATGTAGGCATGTATTCCGAATATAGTCATATGTGCTTATGGAAAAGAACTTGCATGACATCTTTTGTCCTACCCCCCCCCCCCCCCCCCCCCCCGCGTGGCAGCGGGGTCCTATTGGAAACTAAGGGATATTAAGGCCTCCTTTTAATATAGTACCGGACCAAAGCATTAACACATAGTGAATACATGAACTCCTCAAACTACGGTGATCACCGGTATGTATCCCGATTATTGTCACTTCGGGGTTAACAGATCATAACACATAATAGGTGACTATAGACTTGCAAGATAGGATCAAGAACTCTGATATATTGATGAAAACATAATAGATTCATATATGAAATCATGGCACTCGGGCCCTAGTGACAAGCATTAAGCATAGCAAAGTCATAGCAACATTAATCTCAGAACATAGTGGATACTAGGGATCAAACCCTAACAAAACTAACTCGATTACATGATAAATCTCATCCAACCCATCACCGTCCAGCAAGCCTACGATGGAATTACTCACGCACGGCGGTGAGCATCATGAAATTGGTGATGGAAGATGGTTGATGATGACGATGGCGACGGATTCCCCTCTCCGGAGCCCCGAACGGACTCCAGATCAGCCCTCTCGAGGGAGTTTAGGGCTTGGCGGCGGCTCCGTATCATAAAACGCGATGAATTCTTATCTCTGATTTTTTTCTCCCCAAACACGAACATATGGAGTTGGAGTTGACGTCGGTGGAGCACCAGGGGGCCCACGAGGGAGGGGGCGCGCCCCCCACCCTCATGGACAGGTGGTGGACCCCCTGGCGTGGATTCTTCTTCTAGTATTTTTTATATATTCCAAAATAATTCTTCGTTGATTTTCAGGTCATTCCGAGAACTTTTATTTCTGCACAAAAATAACACCATGGCAATTCTGCTGAAAACAACGTCAGTCCGGGTTAGTTCCATTCAAATCATGCAAGTTAGTGTCCAAAACAGGGGCAAAAGTGTTTGGAAAAGTAGATACGACAGAGACGTATCAACTCCCCCAAGCTTAAACCTTTGCTTGTCCTCAAGCAATTCAATTGATAAACTAAAAGTAATAAAGGAAAACTTTTACAAACTCTGTTTGCTCTTGTTGTTTTAAATATGTAAAGCCAGCATTCAAGTTTTCAGCAAAGATTATGAACTAACCATATTCACAATAACATTTAGGTCTCATGTTTACTCATATCAATGGCATAATCAACTAGCAAGCAATAATAATAAATCTCGGATGACAACACTTTCTCAAAACAATCATAATATGATATAACAAGATGGTATCTCGCTAGCCCTTTCTGAGACCGCAAAACATAAATCCAGAGCACCTTTAAAGATCAAGGACTGACTAGACATTGTAATTCATGGTAAAAGAGATCCAGTCAAGTCATACTCAATGTAAACTAACAGTAATGGATGCAAATGACAGAGGTGCTCTCCAACTGGTGCTTTTTAATAAGAAGATGATGACTCAACATAAAAGTAAATAGATAGGCCCTTCGCAGAGGGAAGCAGGGATTTGTAGAGGTGCAAGAGCTCGGTTTTGTAATAGATATGAATAATATTTTGAGCGGTATACTTTCATTGTCAACATAACAACCGAGAGATCTCGATATCTTCCATGCCACACACATTATAGTTCCCAAGCAAAATGGTAAAGTTTATACTCCCCCACCACCAACAAGCATCAATCCATGGCTTGCCCGAAATGACGGGTGCCTCCAACTAACAACAATCCTGGGAGAGTTTTGTTTGAAATTATTTTGATTTGATTTGCTTAAAGCATGGGACTGGGCATCCTGGTGACCAGCCATGTTCTCGTGAGTGAGGAGCAGAGTCCACTCCTCTTGAGAATAACCCGCCTAGCATGGAAGATACAGACAACCCTAGTTGATACATGAGTTGTTCGAGCATACAAAACAGAATGTTTATTTGAAGGTTTAGAGTTTGGCACATACAAATTTACTTGGAACGGCAGGTAGATACCGTATATAGGAAGGTATGGTGGACTCATATGGAATAACTTTGGGGTTTATGGAATTGGATGCACAAGCAGTATTCCTGCTTAGTGCAGGTGAAGGCTAGAAAGAGACTGGGAAGCGACCAGCTAGAGAGTGACAACAGTCATGAACATGCATTAAAATTAATCAACACCGAATGTAAGCATGAGTAGGATATAATGCACCATGAACATAAATATCGTAGAGGCTATGTTGATTTTGTTTCAACTACATGCGTGAACATGTGCCAAGTCAAGCCACTCGAATCATTCAAAAGAGGATACCACCCTATCATACCACATCAGAACCATTTTAATAGCATGTTGGCACGCAAGGTAAACCATTATAAGCTCCTAGCTAATTAAGCATGGCATAAGCAACTATAATCTCTAATTGTCATTGCAAACACGTTTCTTTCATAATAGGCTAAATTAGGAACGATGGACTAATCATATTTACAAAAACAAGAGAGGTCGAGTTCGTACCAGCTTTTCTCATCTCAATAAGTGCATCATATATTGTCATTATTGCCTTTCACTTGCACGACCGAACGATGTGTATAATAATAATAGTGCACGTGCATTGGACTAAGCTGGAATCTGCAAGCATTCAACTCAAGAGAGAAGACAAGGTAATATGGGCTCCCTGTTAGATCAACAATAATGCATATGAGAGCCACTTTAACATTTTCATCATGGTCTTCTCATCTCGACCCCCAAAGTAAAAGAAAAGAAATAAAACTATTTCCCAACAAGCAAAAGAAGAACAAGAAATCTTTTTGGGTTTTCTTTTTAATTATTACTACTACAGGCATGAAAATTAAACTAGCTAAAAGATACAACTAATTTTTTTGGTTTTTCTTAGGTTTATTAAACACACAAGAAAACACACAAGAAGAAAGCAAAAAACACAGAAATAAACTAGCATGGATGATACAATGAAAAAGTATGAGCACCAACAACTAGCATGAGTGTGTGGACATAAATGTAATGTCGGTGAGAAATACGTACTCCCCCAAGCTTAGGCTTTTGGCCTAAGTTGGTCTATGGCCACGGCTGGCCTGGCAGATATCCAAAATTGCAACTGGGGTCGTACTGAGAAGGAGTCTCAGGTTTCCACTGGTTGGCAATCTCCTCCGGATCCCACTGGTAAACAGACTATCGTGAAGGATCAAATTGTGGTTCCGGCTCCAGCTCTGTAGCTGGTGCGGGGTTTTGGTAGGCGTGAATGACCTCCGGCGGAACAAGGTACTTGCCTGCAGATAAATCAAACAAAGAAGGAGTAGGCAAAGTAATAATCTCAGGGCGAACTTTATCAAATATCAGTTTGTACTTAAGCGCCCTTTCCCTATTCTCAACGATAAAACCATGTGCTACCATACTCTTATAGTCTAGAAAAACAAGAGGCAACAATTTTTCTTCCTTCTCAGCATGCCTAATAGGTATGTTAAAATGTGAAGCTAGGCGCGAGGCGAAGATACCTCCCAAGATGGGGCCCTTCGTGAGGTTAAGATTTAACCGTTTGGCAATGATAGCGCCTAAACTAAAAGAGTTATCACGAAACAAGGCATGGCCCAAAATAACAATGTCAGGGGCACTAAGGTTTCTACAGTTTCCATGACCAATTAAACATCTACTAGCAAATATAGCAAAATAATGTAGTACAGGAAAAATATATGCTAGTGATTCTTGCATCGGAAACTTTCCTCGTTTCCCCTACAGCAATCATATCAATAAATCCCTCCATATCATTACGATGTGGTTCCTCTATGCTGCCTGCAAAGAGTATCTTACAAACCCGACAGAAATCAAAAAGGGACATCTCCTTATGCTCATCATATAAATAAAATTCCACTGAAGGTATTGGTCTCCTAGCATGGAAATGAAAATTTTGCACAAAAAAATTAGTGAGTAAGAGATACTGTTCGCGCTGGTCGCGGAGGAAGTCGGTGAGGGCCGCATTATCAACCAAAGAATAAAAATCATCATGAATCCTGGCTGCTGTTAAGAACTCATCACAAGGCCATTCACACGGCTGAACTTCCGTGGTGCGAGGGAGATTATATTTGGGCCTCCTATCCTCCTCACTTTGCTTATCCCTCGAGCTTCGGCTTGAAGAGCCCCTCAAAAATCTCTTCATTATTTTCTGAATTTTTTCGAAATTATTAGTAACTTCAAATAAAAGTGAACCAAACTCAACAAAATTGATAGCAACTACTCCCACAAGTGCCTAGAGACTATATCATGCATTAGAACTACTTGGGACCATATAAATTTGACATGCAAGCTCAAGAATAGGGTCACCTAAGCAGCAAAAATTTGCAATAAATAAAGCACTAGAACAAAAACTAATTGGACCAATGGAGAAGTCACATACCAAAGAATAATCCCCCAAAGCAGTTTTGTGAATGGAGCTTTGATCTAGGAGATCGAAAATGGCAGCAAGATGAGCTAGAACTCGTGCTTGAGCTGGTTGGTGATTTTTTGGGAGGAAGAAGGAGTGTGTGGTGGCTGGAATAAGTGGAGGGGAGCCACCGGGGGCCCACGAGGCAGGGGGCGCGCCCAGGGGGGTGGGCGCGCCCTGGACCCTCGTGGCCAGGTGCTTGCTCCCCCTGATGTGTTCTCAGTGCCAGATATTCTCAAATATTCCAGAAAAAATCGTATTTAAATTTCAGGACATTTGGAGAACTTTTATTTTGGGGGTATTTTTTAATGCATGGATAATTCAGAAAACAGACAGAAAATACTATTTTTTTCTTTATTTAATATAAATAACAAAAAGTAAAAAGAGGGTACAGAGAGTTGTGCTTTCTAACTTCATCCATCTCATGCTCATCAAAAGGAATCCACTAACAAGGTTGATCAAGTCTTGTTAACAAACTCATTCTGAATAACATGGAACCGGAGAAATTTCGAATAGCACTAGGTTACCTCAACGGGGATATGCACGTCCCCAATAATAAGAATATCATATTTCTTCTTAACAGTAGGAAGAGGAAATTAAAAACCTCCAAAGTAATAGTTGGAGTTTTTCCAATAGAATTGATACTGTGAACTTGAGGTTGTTTCCTCGGAAAGTGTACCGTATGCTCATTACCATTAACATGAAATGTGACATTGCCTTTGGTGCAATCAATAACAGCCCCTGCAGTATTCAAAAAGGGTCTTTCAAGAATAATAGACATACTATTGTCCTCGGGAATATCAAGAATAACAAAGTCCGTTAAAATAGTAACGTTTGCAACCACAACACGCACATCCTCACAAATACCGACAGGTATAACAGTTGATTTATCAGCCATTTGCAAAGATATTTCAGTAGATGTCAACTTATTCAAATCAAGTCTACGATATAAAGAGAGAGGCATAACACTAACACCGGCTCCAAGATCACATAAAGCAGTTTTAACATAGTTTCTTTTAATGGAGCATGGTATAGTTGGTACTCCTGGATCTCCAAGTTTCTTTGGTATTCCACCCTTAAAAGTATAATTAGTAAGCATGGTGGAAATTTCAGCTTCCGGTATCTTTCTTTTATTAGTAACAATTTCCTTCATGTATTTAGCATAAGGATCCATTTTAAGCATATCAGTCAAACGCATATGCAAAAAGATAGGTCTAATCATTTCAGCAAAGCGCTCAAAATCCTCATCATCCTTTTTCTAGAATGGTTTAGGAGGAAAGGGCATGGGTCTCTAAACCCATGGTTCTCTTTCTTTACCGTGCTTCCTAGCAACAAAGTCTCTCTTATCATAACGTTGATTCTTTGATTGTGGGTTATCAAGATCAACAACAGGTTCAATTTCCACATCATTATCATTGCTAGGTTGAGAATCAACATGAACATTATTGTTAACATTATCACTAGGTTCATGTTCATTACCAGATTGTGCTTCAGCATCAGAAATAGAAATATCATTGGGATTCTCAGGTGTGTCAACAACAGGTTCACTAGAAGCATGCAAAGTCCTATCATTTTTCTTTTTCTTCCTCTTAGAAGGACCAGGTGCATCTACATTAGTCCTCTGAGAATCTTGCTAAATTCTCTTAGGATGGCCCTCAGGATACAAAGGTTCCTAAGTCATTTTACCACCTCTAGTCACAACTCTAATAGCATTATCATTCTTATTATTTAATTCATTGATCAAATCATTCTGAGCTTTAAGTACTTGTTCTACTTGAGTGGTAACCATAGAAGCATGTTTACTAATAAGTTTTAGTTCACCCTTAACATTAGCCATATAATCACTCAAGTGTTCAATCATATAAGCATTATGTTTCAATTGTCTGCCAACATAAGCATTAAAATCTTCTTGCTTAACCATAAAGTTGTCAAACTCATCTAAGCATTGACTAGAAAACTTAGTAGGAGGGATTTCAGCTTTATCATATCTATTGAGAGAATTTACCTTTATTACCCGTGTCGGGTTATCAAGACCATGTATTTCTTCAACAGGCGGCAAATTAAGACCATGTATTTCTTCAATAGGCGGTGAATTCTTAACATCTTTAGCTTTAATACCTTTTTCTTTCGTAGATTTCTTTTCCTCTTGCATATCTTCAGGACTGAGAAATAGAATACCCCTTTTATTTGGAGTTGGCTTAGGAGTTGGTTCAGGAAGTGTCCAATTATTTTCATTAGTCAACATATTATTCAATAGAATTTCAGCTTCATCAATGGTTCTTTCCCTGAAAACACAACCAACACAACTATCCAGGTAATCTCTAGAAGCATCGCTTAGTCCATTATAAAAGATATCAAGTATTTCATTTTTCTTGAGAGGATGATCAGGCAAAGCACTAAGTAATTGGAGAAGCCTCCCCCAAGCTTGTGGGAGACTCTCTTCTTCAATTTGCACAAAATTATATATTTCCCTTAAAGCAACTTGTTTCTTGTGAGCAGGGAAATATTTAGCAGAGAAGTAATAAATCATATCCTGGGGACTACGCACACAACCAATATCAAGAGAATTAAACCATATTTTATCATCACCCTTTAATGAGAACAGAAATAATTTAAGGATATAATAATAGCAAGTTTTCTCATCATTAGTGAACAGGGTGGCTATATCATTTAATTTAGTAAGATGTGCCACAACAGTTTCAGATTCATAGCCATAAAGAGGATCAGATTCAACCAAAGTAATTATCTTAGGATCGACGAGAAATCATAATCCTTATCAGTAACAAAGATAGGTGAAGTAGCATAAGCAGGATCATATTTCATTCTAGCATTCAAAGACTTCTCTTTAAGCTTAGCTAATAATTTCTTAAGATCAGATCTATCATTGCAAGCTAAGAAGTCTCTAGCAGTTTCTTCATCCATAACATAACCCTCAGGAACAACAGGCAATTCATAGCTAGGGGGATAATCTTCATCATCACTTTCATCAATATTATTAGTTTCAATAATTTCATTCTCTCTAGCCCTAGCAAGTTGTTCATCAAGAAATTCACCTAGTGGCACAGTAGTATCAAGCATACAAGTAGTTTCATCATAAGTATCATGCAAAGCAGAAGTGGCATCATCAATAACATGTAACATGTCAGAATTAATAGCAGAAGCAGGTTTAGGTGTCGCAAGCTTACTCAAAATAGAAGGTGAATCAAGTGCAGAGTGATGTCTACTACACAACCTTCTTCTTATAGACATTGTTGGGCCTCCAAGTGCAGAGGTTTGTAGGACAGTAGCAAATTTCCCTCAAGTGGATGACCTAAGGTTTATCAATCCGTAGGAGGCGTAGGATGAAGATGGTCTCTCTCAAGCAACCCTGCAACCAAATAACAAAGAGTCTCTTGTGTCCCCAACACACCCAATACAATGGTAAATTGTATAGGTGCACTAGTTCGGCGAAGAGATGGTGATACAAGTGCAATATGGATGGTAGATATATGTTTTTGTAATCTGAAAATATAAAAACAGCAAGGTAACTAATGATAAAAGTGAGCGTAAACGGTATTGCAATGCGTTGAAACAAGGCCTAGGGTTCATACTTTCACTAGTGCAAGTTCCCTCAACAATAATAACATAATTGGGTCATATAACTATCCCTCAACATGCAACAAAGAGTCACTCCAAAGTCACTAATAACGGAGAACAAACGAAGAGATTATGGTAGGGTACAAAACCACCTCAAAGTTATTCTTTCCAATCAATCCGTTGGGCTATTCCTATAAGTGTCACAAACAGCCCTAGAGTTCGTACTAGAATAACACCTTAAGACACAAATCAACCAAAACCCTAATGTCACCTAGATACTCCAATGTCACCTCAAGTATCCGTGGGTATGATTATACGATATGCATCACACAATCTCATATTCATCTATTCAACCAACACATAGGACCTCAAAGAGTGCCCCAAAGTTTCTACCGGAGAGGCAAGACGAAAACGTGTGCCAACCCCTATGCATAGATTCCCAAGGTCACGAAACCCGCAAGTTGATCACCAAAACATACATCAAGTGGATCATAGAATACCCCATTGTCACCACAAGTATCTCATGCAAGACATACATCAAGTGTTCTCAAATCCTTAAAGACTCAATCCGATAAGATAACTTCAGAGGGAAAACTCAATCCATTACAAGATAGTAGAGGGGGAGAAACATCATAGGATCCAAATATAACAGCAAAGCTCGCGATACATCAAGATCGTACCACCTCAAGAACACGAGAGAGAGAGAGAGATCAAACACATAGCTACTGGTACATACCCTCAGCCCCGAGGGAGAACTACTCCCTCCTCGTCATGGAGAGCACCGGGATGATGAAGATGGCCACCGGAGAGGGATTCCCCCACCGGCAGGGTGCCGGAACGGGTATAGATTGGTTTTTGGTGGCTACAGAGGCTTCTGGTGGCGGAACTCCCGACCTATTGTGCTCCTCGAAGTTTTTAGGGTATATGGGTATATATGGGAGGAAGAAGTACATCGGTGGACCTCCGGGCTGTCCACGAGGCAGGGGCGCGCCCAGGGGGGTGGGCGCGCTCCCTACCCTTGTGGGCAGCCCGGGACTCTCCTGGTCCAACTCTGATACTCTGTGGGCTTCTTGTAGTCCAAAAATAAGTTCCGTGAAGTTTCAGGTCAATTGGACTCTGTTTGATTTTCCTTTTCTGCGATACTCTAAAACAAGGAAAAAACAGAAACTGGCACTGGGCTCTAGGTTAATAGGTTAGTCCCAACAATCATATAAAATAGCATATAAATGCATATAAAACATCCATGGTTGATAATATAATAGCATGGAACAATCATGAATTATAGATACGTTGGAGACGTATCAGCATCCCCAAGCTTAATTCCTGCTCGTCCTCGAGTAGGTAAATGATAAAAATAGAATTTTTGATGTGGAATGCTACCTAACATATTTCTCTAAGTAATTCTCTTCATTTTGGCATGAATGTTCAGATCCATAAGATTCAAGACAAAAGTTTAATATTGACATAAAAATAATAATACTTCAAGCATACTAACTAAGCAATCATGTCTTCTCAAAATAACATGGCCAAAGAAAGTTCATCCCTACAAAATCATATAGTTTGGTCGTGCTCCATTTTCGTCACACAAGAATGCTCTCATCATGCACAACCCCGATGACAAGCCAAGCAATTGTTTCACACTTTAGTAATCTCAAACTGTTTTCAACTTTCACGCAATACATGAGCGTGAGCCATGGATATAGCACTATGGGTGGAATAGAATATGATGGTGGGGGTTATGTGGAGAAGACAAAAAAGGGAGAAAGTCTCACATCGACACGGCTAATCAATGGGCTAGGGAGATGCCCATCAATTGATGTCAATGCAAGGAGTAGGGATTGCCATGTAACAGATGCACTAGAGCTATAAATGTATGAAATCTCAACAAAAGAAACTAAGTGGGTGTGCATCCAACTTGCTTGCTCACGAAGACCTAGGGCATTTGTGGAAGCCCATTGTTGGAATATACAAGCCAAGTTCTATAATGAAAATTTCCCACTAGTATATGAAAGTGACAAAACAAGAGACTCTCTATCATGAAGATCATGGTGCTACTTTGAAGCACAAGTGTGGAAAAAGGGATAGTAGCATTGTCCCTTTTGTTTTTTGTTTTTTTATTTGGCCTTTCCTTTTTTTATTTGGACTTTCTTTTTTATTTGGCCCCATTTTTTGGCTTTTTTGGGACAATGCTCTATGAATGATGATCATCACACTTCTATTTACTTACAACTCAAGAATTACAACTCGATACTTAGAACAAGATATGACTCTATATGAATGCCTCCAGCGGTGTACCGGGATTGCGATGAATCAAGTGTGACATGTATGAAAAATTATGAACGGTGGCTTTGACACAAATACGATGTCAACTACATGATCATGCAAAACAATATGACAATGATGATGCGTGTCATAATAAATGGAATGGTGGAAAGTTGCATGGCAATATATCTCGGAATGGCTATGGAAATGCCATAATAGGTAGGTATGGTGGCTGTTTTGAGGAAGATATAAGGAGGTTTATGTGTGAAAGAGCGTATCATATCACGGGGTTTGGATTCACCAGCGAAGTTTGCACCAACTCTCAATGTGAGAAAGGGCAATGCACGGTACCGAAGAGGCTAGCAATGATGGAAGGGTAAGAGTGTGTATAATTCATGGACTCAACATTAGTCATAAAGAACTCACATACTTATTGCAAAAATCTACAAGTCATCAAAAACCAAGCATTACGCGCACGCTCCTAGGGGGATAGATTGGTAGGAAAAGACCATCGCTCGTCCCCGACTGCCACTCATAAGGAAGACAATCAAATAACACCTCATGTTTCAAATTTTTTACACAACGTTTACTATGCATGCATGCTACGGGACTTGCAAACTTCAAAACAAGTATTCCTCAAATTCACAACTACCCAACTAGCACAACTTTGATACACTATCTCCATATCTCAAAACAATCATCAAGTATCAAACTTCTCTTAGTATTCAATGCACTTATATGAAAGTTTTTATTATATCCCTCTTGGATGCCCATCATATTAGGACTAATTTCATAACCAAAGCAAATTACCATGCTATTCTAAAGACTCTCAAAATAATATAAGTGAAGTATGAGAGTTCACCTATTTATGCAAAATAAAACCACCACCGTGCTCTAAAAGGATATAAGTGAAGCACTAGAGCAAATGACAAACTACTCCGAATGATATAAGTGAAGACCAATGAGTAGTCGAACAATTATGCAACTATATGAATACTCTCTAACATTTAATAATTTCAGATCTTGGTATTTTATTCAAACATCAAACAAAATAAAGAAAATAAAATGACGCTCCAAGCAAAACACATATCATGTGGCGAATAAAAATACAGCTCCAAGTAAAGTTACCGATGAACGAAGACGAAAGAGGGGATGCCTTTCGGGGCATCCCCAAGCTTAGGCTCTTGGTTGTCCTTTAATATTACCTTGGGGTGCCTTGTTCATCCCCAAGCTTAGGCTCTTGCCACTCCTTATTCCATAGTCCATCGAATCTTTACCCAAAACCTGAAAACTTCACAACACAAAACTTAACAGAAAACTCGTGAGCTCCGTTAGTATAAGAAAATAAATCACCACTTAGGTACTGTTGTGAACTCATTATAAATTCATATTGGTGTAATATATACTGTATTCCAACTTATCTATGGTTCATACCCTCTGATACTAGTCATAAATTCATCAAAATAAGCAAACAACACGATGAAAACAGAATCTGTCAAAAACAGAACAGTCTGTAATGATCTGTAGGTTTCCACCACTTCTGAAACTCATAAAATTCTCAAATAAATTGCTGGACGTGAGGAATTTATCTACTGATCATATTAAAAAATAATTAACTAAATAGGACTCTCCAATAAAAAATGGCATCAATTCTCATGAGCGCTAAAGTTTCTGTTTTTTACAGCAAGATCAACAAGACTTCCCCCAAGTCTTCCCAAAGGTTCTACTTGGCACAAACACTAATTAAAACATAAAACCACATCTAAAAAGAGGCTAGATGAATCATTTATTACTAAACAGGAACAAAAAGCAAAGAACAAAAATAAAAATTGGGTTGCCTCCCAATAAGCGCTATCGTTTAACGCCCCTAGCTAGGCATGATGATTTCAATGATGCTCACATAAAAGATAAGAATTGAAACATAAAGAGAGCATCATGAAGAATATAAATAGCACATTTAAGTCTAACCCACTTCCTATGCATAGGTATTTTGTGAGCAAACAACTTGTGGGAACAAGAATCAACTTGCATAGGAAGGTAAAACAAGCATAACTTCAAAATTTTAAGCACGTAGAGAGGAAACTTGATATTATTGCAATTCCTAAAAGCATATATTCCTCCCTCATAATAATTTTTAGTAGCATCATTAATGAATTCAATAATATAACCAGCACCTAAAGCATTCTTTTCATGATCTACAAGCATAGAAATTTTATTACTCTCCACATAAGCAAAATTCTTCTCATTCGGGATAGTGGGAGTATCATAAGAGACTTGAATACTATAAATTGTTTCCACATTAAAAGAGTAATATTAAGAAAAGGGGTAATCATAATCATGACAAGTTTTATAAATATAATCATCACTAATTTTTATAGCATATGTGTCATCACAATAATCATCATAAGTAGCAACTTTGTTCTCATCATAATCGATTGAAACTCCTTCCAAGATAGTGGCATCATCACTAAATAAAGTCATGACCTCTCCAAATCCACTTTCATAATTATCATAATAAGATTCAACATCCTCCAAAATAGTGGGATCATTACTTCCTAAAGTTGACACTCTTCCAAACCCACTTTCATCAATATAATCATCATAAGTAGGAGGCATGCTATCATCATTATAAATTTGCATATCAAAACTTCGAAGACTAAAAATATCATCTTCATCAAACATAGCATCCCCAAGCTTGTGGCTTTGCATATCATTAGCATCATGTATATTCAAGGAATTCATGCTAACAACATTACAATCATGCTCATCATTCAAATATTTAGTGCCAAACATTCTAATGCATTCTTTTTCTAGCACTTGAGCACAATTATCGGAATCCTTATTTTCATGATAGATAATAAAAAGATGAAGCATATGAGGTACCCTTAATTCCATATTTTTGTAGTTTTCTTTTATAAACTAAACTAGTGATAAAACAAGAAACAAAAAGATTCGATTGCAAGATCTAAAGATATACCTTCAAGCGCTAACCTCCCCAGCAACGGCCAGAAAAGAGCTTGATGTCTACTACACAACCTTCTTCTTGTAGACGTTGTTGGGCCTCCAAGTGCAGAGGTTTGTAGGACAGTAGCAAATTTCCCTCAAGTGGATGACCTAAGGTTTATCAATCCGTAGGAGGCGTAGGATGAAGATGGTCTCTCTCAAGCAACCCTGCAACCAAATAACAAATAGTCTCTTGTGTCCCCAACACACCCAATACCGTGCTAAATTGTATAGGTGCACTAGTTCGGTGAAGAGATGGTGATATAAGTGCAATATGGATGGTAGATATATGTTTTTTAATCTGAAAATATAAAAACAGCAAGGTAACTAATGATAAAAGTGAGCGTAAACGGTATTGCAATGCGTTGAAACAAGGCCTAGGGTTCATACTTTCACTAGTGCAAGTTCCCTCAACAATAATGACATAATTGGGTCATATAACTATCCCTCAACACGCAACAAAGAGTCACTCCAAAGTCACTAATAGCGGAGAACAAACGAAGAGATTATGGTAGGGTATGAAACCACCTCAAAGTTATTCTTTCCAATCAATCTGTTGGGCTATTCCTATAAGTGTCACAAAAAACCCTAGAGTTTGTACTAGAATAACACCTTAAGACACAAATCAACCAAAACCCTAATGTCACCTAGATACTCCAATGTCACCTCAAGTATCCATGGGTATGATTATACGATATGCATCACACAATCTCAGATTCATCTATTCAACCAACACATAGGACCTCAAAGAGTGCCCCAAAGTTTCTACCGGAGAGTCAAGACGAAAACGTGTGCCAACCCCTATGCATAGATTCCCAAGGTCATGGAACCCGCAAGTTGATCACCAAAACATACATCAAGTGGATCATAGAATACCCCATTGTCACCACAAGTATCCCACGCAAGACATACATCAAGTGTTCTCAAATCCTTAAAGACTCAATCCGATAAGATAACTTCAAAGGGAAAACTCAACCCATTACAAGAGAGTAGAGGGGGAGAAACATCATAGGATCCAAATATAATAGCAAAGCTCGCGATACATCAAGATCTTACCACCTCAAGAACACGAGAGAGAGAGAGAGAGATCAAACACATAGCTGCTGGTACATACCCTCAGCCCCGAGGGAGAACTACTCCCTCCTCGTCATGGAGAGCACCGGGATGATGAAGATGGCCACCGTAGAGGGATTCCCCCTTCGGCAGGGTGCCGGAAAGGGTCTAGATTGGTTTTTGGTGGCTACGGAGGCTTCTGGCGGCGGAACTCCCGATCTATTGTGCTCCTCAAAGTTTTTAGGGTATATGGGTATATATGGGAGGAAGAAGTACGTCGGTGGACCTCCGGGCTGTCCACGAGGCAGGGGGCGCGCCCAGGGGGCGCGCCCCCACCGTCGTGGGCAGCCCGGGACTCTCCTGGTCCAACTCTGATACTTCATGGGCTTCTTCTAGTCCAAAAATAAGTTCCGTGAAGTTTCAGGTCAATTGGACTCCGTTTGATTTTCCTTTTCTGTGATACTCTAAAACAAGGAAAAAACAGAAGCAGAAACTGGCACTGGGCTCTAGGTTAATAGGTTAGTCCCAAAAATCATATAAAATAGCATATAAATGCATATAAAACATCCAAGGTTGATAATATAATAGCATGGAACAATCAGAAATTATAGATACGTTGGAGACGTATCACAAAGCTAGATGGCAGTTCCTTACCTCCCCTCGTAGTTGAGTGATAAATATTAGTTCTTGGATCTTTCAAGTTCTTCATAATGATAAGCAGATATAAATCCCAAGTGACACAAAGAATAGAGCTATGCTCCCCGACAACGGCGCCAGAAAATAGTCTTGATAACCCACAAGTATAGGGGATCACAACAGTTTTCGAGGGTAGAGTATTCAACCCAAATTTATTGATTCGACACAAGGGGAGCCAAAGAATATTCTCAAGTACTAGCAGCTGAGTTGTCAATTCAACCACACCCGGATAACTGAATATCTGCAGCAAAGTATTTAGTAGCAAAGTAATATGATAGTGGTGGTAACGGTAGCAAAAGTAACAGTAGCAAAAGTAATGTTTTTGGGTTTTTGTAGTGATTGTAACAGTAGCAACAGAAAAGTAAATAAGCGAAGAACAATATATGGAAAGCTCGTAGGCATTGGATTAGTGATGGAGAATTATGCCAGATGCGATCGATCATGTAACAGCTACAACATAGGGTGACACAGAACTAGCTTCAGTTCATCAATGTAATGTAGGCATGTATTCCGAATATAGTCATTCGTGCTCATGGAAAAGAACTTGCATGACATCTTTTGTCCTACCCTCCCGTGGCAGCGGGGTCCTATTGGAAACTAAGGGATATTAAGGCCTCCTTTTAATAGAGTACCGGACCAAAGCATTAACACATAGTGAATACATGAACTCCTCAAACTACGGTGATCACCGTTAAGTATCCCAATTATTTTCACTTCGGGGTTAACGGATCATAACACATAATAGGTGACTATAGACTTGCAAGATAGGATCAAGAACTCTCATATATTGATGAAAACATAATAGGTTCAGATCTGAAATCATGGCACTCGGGCCCTAGTGACAAGCATTAAGCATAGGAAAGTCATAGCAACATCAATCTCAAAACATAGTGGATACTAGGGATCAAACCCTAACAAAACTACTCGATTACATGATAAGTCTCATCCAACCCATCACCGTCCAGCAAACCTATGATGGAATTACTCACGCAGGGCGGTGAGCATCATGAAATTGGTGATGGAGGATGGTTGCTGATGACGATGGCGACAGATTCCCCTCTCCGGAGCCCCGAACGGACTCCAGATCGGCCCTCCCGAGAGAGTTTAGGGCTTGGCGGCAGCTCTGTATCGTAAAACGCGAAGAATCCTTCTCTCTGATTTTTCTCTCCCTGAACACGAATATATGGAGTTGGAGTTGATGTCGGTGGAGCACCATGGAGCCCACGAGGCAGGGGGCGCGCAGGGCGCGCCCCCACCCTCGTGGACAGGTGGTGGACCCCCTGGCATGGATTCTTCTTCCAGTATATTTATATATTCCAAAATAAGTCTTCGTTGATTTTCAGGTCATTCCGAGAACTTTTATTTTTGCACAAAAATAACACCATGGCAATTCTGCTGAAAACAGCATCAGTCCGGGTTAGTTCCATTCAAATCATGCAAGATAGAGTCCAAAACAAGGGCAAAAGTGTTTGGAAAAGTAGATACAACGGAGACGTATCAGGCAAGAGGCGAACGGGGCAAGGGCATCGAAATCTGGAACGGCGGCGGTGACTAATCCCATGTATACGCTAATTATGGATGTACAGTTATGATGAAAGCTAGCCAGCTAGGGGACTAGAGCGGTAGAGCCAATGCCCTAAAACCGTTTTCCCCAAAAACCTAAAACCTCTGGCGGCGCCCGAGGCGATTTAGGGTTTCGAGTGAATCCTGCCAGCGGTCGATCGGTCTCCTTGACGGCGCACACCTGTGACTCCAGGACTATGGCGGCTGCAGCAGCCAACGGTAGCCGGACGGGATCGGGAGACAAGGCGAGGTCAGCTCGGTCTCCCTTGGAGGAAGCTTTGGGCAAGTTTGATATATCTGAGGAAGAAGCTACGCCTATGGCAATTGATGATCGTAAAGAGGGGCCGAAGATGTGGTTGCTGGCTGGGAAAGTACTTTATCGGAATCAGTTCCACACCCAGACAATAACCAATGCTCTTCGGCCGGCATGGGGAAACCCTAGAGGTCTGAGTTTTGTCTCCACGGGCACCAACACCTTTGTTGCAGAATTTGAAAATCAGCGAGAGAAAGATAGGGTCTGGGATGGTTCTTCTTGGCACATTAGTAAGAACGCTATGATCTTCGCAGAATTCGAGGAGTGTATGCGACCTGATGAGGTCAATTTTGATCGTATCAATATCCGGGCTCGGATTTTGAACCTTCCTTATCATATGAGGAATGATACTTGGGGTCCATCGATAGCTGCACAGATCGATAAGGATGCCACAATGGTGCAATTTGATCATGTGGGGGGCTTCTTGCGTGCTCGTGTCTCCATCCAAGTTGATAAGCCCCTAAGAAGGTGGATTTTGATAGATTCCGTGAGAAGGAAGAAGTTCGGTCCCTATGATATTCAATATGAGCAGCTGCCATATTTTTGCTTCTCGTGCGGACGACTGGGTCACTCGGATCTCCACTGCCCAACTCCAGGCTCTAGGGATGAGCAAGGTAATCTGCAGTGGGGCGCCCATCTCTGGGCACCCGAAGAATACAAGAAACCGGCCTCTGGCGAGAATTCCTCCGAAGAGCAAGGGTCGAAAACGAACAGTCACCGTGAATCAAACAACTCTAGCTCACACGGAGGGGGAGGTTCTGAGGCAGAAGTTAACTCTCCAAAAAAGCAGACGCAGCAGCACGAACGGAAACGGGGTCCTCAAGAACAAGTTTACAGACCGGTTGTTAACAAACCACTCATGCTTACTTTGGGAGATGATGTGGGCAACCTCAGCCAGGCTGATCTGGATAAGCTAGCTGCGGAGAAAGGTATGACTGATGAGGATGATTTGGGGACAGAACATGATCCTAAAAAGAAAAAACCAACACCTGAAAATTCGGCAAAGGCTGCTGGACAGCCCTGCCCATCCCAACGACTGTCTTGAGTTGGAACTACCGGGGGCTTGGGAACCCCGAGGCAGCTCGAGAGCTTCGCAGTATTGTGAAGCAAGAAGTGCCCTCTCTTCTCTTTGTCATGAAGGCGAAGATTAGAGGAAGGAGAGTGGAAGAGATGAAGAATAGTTCGGGTTTTGGTGGTTGCTTAGCAGTGGACAGTGTTGGCCTTAGTGGTGAACTAGGCATTTTCTGGTCCAGAGACGTTTTGGTTGAGCTGAAGAACTTTAGCTCAAGCCATATTGATGTAATGGTAAAAAACAATGAACAGAATTCTCGGGCGTGGGGATTTACAGGTTTTTATGGGGCATTGCGAGCTACAGATAGACATCATAGTTGGCGGTGCCTGCGTACACTTCATGTCGTGCAACATGAGGAGTGGCTTTGTATGGGAGATTTCAACAAGACACTTTTCGCTTGCGAACATTTTCGCAAATCTGCAAGACCAGAGTGGCAAATGCGTGCCTTTCGGGAAGTGACTGATGAAATTTCCTTCCAGGATCTCGGTTGGACAGGAATCCCATACACTTGGGATAATCGGCAACAAGGAGGTGCTAATTTTAAAGCAAGGTTAGATCGAGCCTTAGCTGACGAAGAATTCTGGCAACGCTTTGTCCATACTCGTGTTAGGCATATCAGTGCAACCGAGTCGGATCATTGCTTCGTTGTAGGAGAGATGAGAGAAAATTTGCCAACAAGTCATAAGTCAAAAAAGTATTTTAGATATGAGAATGTGTGGTAGACACATACGGACTATGACCAGCTGGTGAAGGATGTTTGGACAAGTTATCAATATGGCCCTGGGCTTCAAGGTGTTGTTCAGGCTCTTGCTAATCTGCAGAAAACACTTGAACCTTGGGGAGTCAAAGAGTTTGGGTCTCTAACTCGAACGATCCGTCAACTACAAAATAAACTTGATAACTTATGTAGCCTCTCCATCGGCGGGGGACTGTCAGATGAGGAGAAGGCGGTGGTCAAGAAGCTTAGAGAATCTCTGTACCAAGAGGAAGTGTGGATGCGGCAACACTCAAGAGTGCCTTGGCTACGTGAAGGGGACCGCAACACAGGATATTTTCATGCGCAAGCAACAAAGTGGCAGAGAATCAACCGCATATCTGGGTTGCGACGCTCGGACGGCTCTGTATGTGCCAATGAGCAGGAGGATAAACAGGAGGTGCAGTCGTTTTTGAGTCGCAAGGGTTTTCAGATTCTAGTGAACTGTTGCAACATGTGCCGACGAAGGTTACGACTGATATGAACGAGCTGGTCGACAAACCTTTCGACCAGCATGAGGTACGGACGACGCTATTTCAAATGGCTCCATCCAAAGCTCCGGGTGTCGACGACTTCACTGTTGGTTTCTACCAACGCCACTGGGATATTCTGAAGGATGATATCACAGCGGCGGTGCTAGATTTTCTTAATGACGGGGAATTACCAGTGGGTCTAAACGATACCTCGATTACTTTGATACCAAAGGTACGACATCCCCAGTTCATATCTCAGTACCGTCCAATTGCTCTCTGTCCAGTGCTATATAAAAGTGCATCAAAGGTTATCGCGAACAGGATGAGATATTTGTTGGAAGAGGTTATTAGTGAGGAACAAAGTGTGTTTGTCCCCGGCCGATTGATCACAGACAACGTACTAGTGGTCTATGAAACTGTTCATACTATGAAAAGAAGGAAGAAAGGAAAGAACTATGCTTGTGTTGTTAAACTTGATATGATGAAGGCCTATGATCGAGTTGAGTGGCACTATCTTGAGTCTGTTATGCTCAAATTAGGTTTAAGCAGCATGTTTGTTCGTCTTGTCATGAAGTGTGTCACTTCAGTCAGATTATCAGTGAGAGTAAATGGTGATCTTTTACCCTTTTTTTACACCTTCGAAGGGATTGCGATGGGGTGATCCTGTATCACCTTACCTTTTCCTTCTATGTGCAGAAGGGTTTTCATCTTTGCTGAAATATTATGGTGGTGACTACATTGATAGAGGAATCAGAGTCAGCTACAGATCTCCTTGGGTCAGCCACTTATTATTCGCCGATGATAGTCTCATTTTCATTAGTGCGAAACAGCAAAGTGCTCAGCGGTTGAATGAAATTTTGCAGATATATGCTTCGGCTTCTGGGAAGTGTGTTAATCATGATAAAAGTGCTATTTATTTTAGTACAAACACACCGCAACCAGTTCGTCACTTGTTGAAGGGGTCTCTGAATATTCAAGCTAAAACTTTCAGCGAGAGATATCTCGGTCTTCCCACGGCAGTAGGGCAGATTACAAGTGGCACTTTCGATCATATTGGAGAGAGAGCTCGTGCCAAAATCCAAGGATGGTCTGAAAAGTTACTTGTGTGTGCTGGACGTGAAGTCTTTTTGAATTCAGTTGTGCAAGCAATGCCAACCTACAGCATGAGTACATTTCGGTTGATAAAAAACATGTAAGAGCATTAGTTCACCTATGGCCCATTATTTCTGGAGTAGTTCTCTTGACAAAAAGGGTATGCACTGGGTTTCTTGGAATGAACTTGCTTCACCCAAGTGCAATGGAGGTATGAGTTTCCGCGATATGCCACTCTTCAATCTTGCTTTGCTTGGAAAACATGGTTGGAAACTCATGACCAAACCTAGTTCCCTTGTGCTCGGGTCTTGAAGGGCCGCTACTTCCCTGATACTAATTTCTTACATGCATCGGTGCCCAAGTCTGCTTCGGCGACGCGGCGTGCGATCATAGCAGGAAGAGAGGCACTTAATGCCGGTCTGATCAAGAGGGTCAGAGACGGCAGCTCTATTTCAGTCTGGACGGATAAATGGATACCAGGAACTACTATGATGACTCCACTGTCTAGACCACTAGCGACTCATGTTGAATATGTGTCGGACCTTATTGACACAGATAATTGGACATGGAATCAACAACTGGTTCGAGAGTCTTTCATTGCACCTGATGCTGCAGCTATTCTTAATATTCCGCTACGGCAGGGAGGCGATGAAGATTACTATGCTTGGGCCTTTGATCCCTCGGGCAACTACACTGTAAAAATGGCGTACCGTACTCTAGTGACTCAAAAAGATCGATCTGCTCTCGAGGATGGGACGGCTAACGAAACCTCACCGACTGAAAAACAGATGTGGAAAGCCCTTTGGAAACTGAATGTGGTCCCAAAAGTTCGAATTTTCTGGTGGCGAGTCCTACACGGAATTCTTCCAGATGAACACACTCTGAAATGGTGACACATTGCAGAGATTAGCAGGTGCAAAATTTGTTTAACTATGGAGGAGGATCTCCAACATGCGCTGATGTTCTTCCCCCATGCAAAGAGTTTTTGGGAAGAAGCATATGCTTGCTTTGATATACGACTGCCCAGACTACACTCTAGCTCTTGGGCGAGGGACATTTTATGTGATCCTACGATGGCAGAGATGGACCGAGCTAAAATTATCACCATCATGTGGACTATTTGGCACTCACGCAATAGGTTAAAACATGAGCAAAAGGGCGTGGATCCTGCTACTTCCTTGCGCTTGATCAAGGAGTCGCTTGCGTTGCTGGAATTGCCACGGAGTGCTACCAAAATACTCCTAGGTTATGGATGGAGGCTTCCGGATGCGGGTACTGTTAAGCTCACAACGGATGGGACAATCAACTTCGCTCAAAATTGCAGTGGTGCGGGTGGTGTCGTGCGCTCGAGCACTGCATTCCTAGGAGCTTTGTGTAAACCACATGTGGGTATTTCTGACCCACTTATCGCGGAAGCTTTGGCAATGCGTGATGGTGCTTGCTTTGCCAAAATTTGTGGATTCACGCATGTCATCGTGGAGATGGATTGCCTAGAGATGGTGCAACTTTGGAGCAATCGTCACAATTCTCGTTCAATTGTGGCCCCTATCTTACTAGAAATTGGAGAGCTAGTTAGCAATTTTTTGTTATTTGATGTACATCATGTAAATCGGTCAGCAAACGTTCCGGCACATCTGTGTGCCAAGCATGCTTGCACGCTGAGTGTGACTGAGTGCTGGCTCGATGAGACCCCTAGCTTCCTAGTAACCAACCTGTTGGCTGACTGTCCTGGGAATCCCTTGATTTAATAAATCTCTCTGAATTACCGCAAAAAAATGCCCATCGGTCGCTATTAGTTGGCTTTTTTCACATGGGCCTTTGTTTTTTCTTGCTTCCAATATTGACGCTGAGATAATTAGGGGGGACAAATACATGCGTACCTGCCTATGTATCGTCAATTGTATAGTAGGTACTTCATGTTCGCTCGATCGTTGCCCCCCGGTCTCCGCCACTGTCTCTAATCATTCTATCCTTATCCAGCCAATTTCTTCAAACACAAAATCTTTTTTGTAGGCTGAAGCTTCACGCTTCTTTTGGCGGCCTTAGTGATACGTCTCCAACGTATCTATAATTTTTGATTGTTCCATGCTATTATATTATCTATTTTCGATGTTAATGGGCTTTATTATACACTTTTATATTATTTTTGGGACTAACCTATTAACCGGAGGCCCAGCCCAAATTGCTGTTTTTTGCCTATTTCAGTGTATCGCAGAAAAGGAATATCAAACGGAGTCTAAACGGAATAAAACCTTCGGGAACGTGATTTTCTGAACAAATGTGATCCAGAGGACTTGGAGTGGACGTCAAGCAATCAACAAGGAGGCCACGAGGCAGGGGGCGCGCCTACCCCTTGGGCGCGCCCTCCACCCTCGTGGGCCCCTCGTTGCTCCACCGACCTACTTCTTCCTCCTATATATACCTACGTACCCCGAAACCATCCAGGAGCACCACGAAAACCTAGTTCCACCGCCGCAATCTTCTGTACCCGTGAGATCCCATCTTGGGGCCTTTTCCGGAGCTCCGCCGGAGGGGGAATCGATCACGGAGGGCCTCTACATCAACTCCATGGCCTCTCCGATGATGTGTGAGTAGTTTACTTCAGACCTTCGGGTCCATAGTTATTAGCTAGATGGCTTCTTCTCTCTCTCTCGATCTCAATACAAAGTTCTCCTAGATTCTCTTGGAGATATATTCGATGTAATTTTCTTTTGCGGTGTGTTTGTCGAGATCCGATGAATTGTGGGTTTATGATCAAGTTTATCTATGAACAATATTCGAATCTTCTCTGAATTCTTTTATGTATGATTGGTTATCTTTGCAAGTCTCTTCGAATTATCGGTTTGGTTTGGCCTACTAGATTGATCTTTCTTGCAATGGGAAAAGTGCTTAGCTTTGGGTTCAATCTTGCGGTGCTCGATCCCAGTGACAGAAAGGGAAACGACACGTATTGTATTGTTGCCATCGAGGATAAAAAGATGGGGTTTATATCATATTACATGAGTTTATCCCTCTACATCATGTCATCTTGCTTAAAGCGTTACTCCGTTCTTATGAACTTAATACTCTAGATGCATGCTGGATAGCAATCGATGTGTGGAGTAATAGTAGTAGATGCAGGCAGGAGTCGGTCTACTTATCACGGACATGATGCCTATATACATGATCATACCTAGATATTCTCATAACTATGCTCAATTCTATCAATTGCTCGAGAGTAATTTGTTCACCCACTGTAATACTTATGCTCTCGAGAGAAGCCACTAGTGAAACCTATGGCCCCCGGGTCTATTCTCCATCATATTAATCTACTGTTATTTCTATTACTGTTTATTTTTGCAATCTTTACTTTTTATCTTTATCATAAAAATACCAAAAATATTATCTTATCATATCTATCAGATATCACTCTCGTAAGTGATCGTGAAGGGATTGACAACCCCTTTATCACGTTGGTTGCGAGGTTCTTATTTGTTTGTGTAGGTACGAGGAACTTGCATGTGGCCTCCTACTGGATTGATACATTGGTTCTCAAAAACTGAGGGAAATATTTATGCTACTTTGCTGCATCACCCTTTCCTCTTCAAGGGAAAACCAACGCAGTGCTCAAGAGGTAGCAAGAAGGATTTCTGGCGCCGTTGCCGGGGAGTCTATGCACAAGTCAAGACATACCAAGTACCCATCACAAACTCTTATCCCTCGCATTACATTATTTTCCATTTGCCTCTCATTTTCCTCTCCCCCACTTCACCCTTGCCGTTTTATTCACCCTCTTTTTCCGTTCCCCTTCTCTTTTCTAGTTCGCCTCTTTTTGCTTGCTTCTTGTTTGCTCGTGTGTTGGATTTCTTGCTTGTCACGATGGCTCAAGATAATACTAAATTCTGTGACCTTTCCAATACCAACAATGATGATTTTATTAGCACTCCGATTGCTCCTCTTACCGATGCTGAATCTTGTGAAATCAGTGCCGCCTTGCTGAATCTTGTCATGAAAGATCCGTTTTCCGGCCTTCCTAGTGAAGATGACGCTACCCATCTAAGTAACTTTGTTGATTTGTGTGATATGCAAAAGAAGAAATATGTGGACAATGATATTGTTAAACTAAAGCTGTTTCCGTTTTCGCTTAGAGATCGTGCTAAATCTTGGTTTTCATCTTTGCCTAAAAATAGTATTGATTCATGGAATAAGTGCAAGGATGCTTTTATCTCTAAGTAATTTCCTCCCGCTAAAATCATCTCTCTTAGAAATGATATTATGAATTTTAAGCAACTTGATCATGAATATGTTGCACAAGCTTGGGAGAGGATGAAATTAATGATACGTAATTGCCCTACTCATGGTTTGAATTTGTGGATGATTATACAAAAATTTTATGCCGGATTGAATTTTGCTTCTAGAAACCTTTTAGCACTACAAAAAAAAGACACATCCGTGACATTTTGGGCCGAACGAATTTTTTTCTGCCATACATATGACACTTCTATGACGATAATTGTGACAAAACCCGGTATCATCATAGATGTGGTGGGCTCCTACTTCTATGACAAAAAGAAAATGGACTTTCGTCCTGGGCGGGCCGGAGACGCAGCTGCATGACATTCTTTGGGTCGTCCATGACGGAAAAAACCATGGTAGAAGCGAGGGCGAGGAAAATTTCGGGGAGTTCCCGGTTACTGTGGGAGGTCGGGGCTGAGCGATGCGCGTTTCTCTCGTACACGTACGCGCGTGTGTGCGAGGCGTTGGCTCTAACTGAACCCGAGCGAGGCGTTGGGCTCTAACTGAACTCGAGCGATTGCACTGCAGGCTACGCGTTACTGAACCCGAACGATCGATCGATGGCTGTTAACTGAACCCGATCGAGCAATTCCTTCGCTACTGCTGCTAACTGAAGCCGATCAATGCTACCTCTGGATGAACAGTGAGCGTTGTGGGGGGGGGGGTGGATGAACAGTTCCCGGTGGGGGTGGATGAACAGGACCCCGTGGTGTTGCCTTTGGATGAACAGGACCCCGATCGATCGAGCCGGTTGGGGCTGGATGAACAGGACCCCGTGGAGGGCTGGATGAACAAGACCACCCCGTGGAGGGCAGGATGAACAGTAGATGGTGGAGGGCAGGATGAACAGTAGCCCGTGGAGGGGTGGTTGAACAGGAGCCCGTGGAGAGGGCTGGTTGAACAGTAGCCGGTGGAGTAGCGCGCGGTGGAGGCTGGATGAACAGGAGGCCAGGAGCCCGTGGATGAACAGTCGCAGGTGGAGGCTGGAGGAGGTCGACGGTGGATGAACAGTAGCTCATGGAGGCTGGAGGGGGCCGATGGTGGAGATGAACAGTATCCCGTGGAGTCCCGTTTTGCGGTACGCCACACCCCTCCCGATGAACAGGACCCCCGTTTCGACCGTAGCGCTCCAACACAAGTCCGTTTCGTCCATTTTGCGGTACGCCACACCCCTCCCGATGAACAGGACCCCCGTTTCGACCGTAGGAGGTCCGTTTCCTCTGTTTTGCGATACGCCAGACCCCTCCCGATCAACAGGATGCCGTTCCAAACGTAGGAGGTCCATTTCCTCCGTTGTGCGGTACGCCAGGCCTCGTTTCCATCGCCTGTTACGTCCAAGCCCTCCTGATGAACACGACGCATTCCGTTGCCTCCCCATGAACACGACGACGACGCTGTTTCTCCGTTCCGACCCAGCAATGTACACGAGCCCTGGCCGTACGTATGCGCGAGTAGGCGTTTGAGACCCCGCCCGTATGTACACATACGTGGCCGTATTTTCTTTCTTGCACCCTGGCCGCTGTACGTACGTGTACATGCTACGTGCGCGCCTCTACTATGACACGTGCGCGCCTCTACATCGACCAGTATGTACGTACATGTTCGTGACCAGAATGACAACGCTACGTACGCTTCGACCAGGTGGGTCCCGACTGTCAGGCACTTCCTTGCCTGCGAAGATGTAGCTGGTGGGTCCCAGCAGTCAGGGGGCGAATCATTTTTTTTGCCCGGACGCACTTCCTTGCATGCGAAGATGTAGCTGGTGGGTCCCAGCAGTCAGGGAGAAACGTTTTTTTTCGTGAAATATAGTGGCCCGTCCGGTGGGTCCCAGCTGTCAGGTGGAGGAATCATTATTTTCCGCGTAATAAGGAGGCACTTCCTTGCTGTGGCCGTGGACCCAGCTGTCAGCCTCTCCACGTACAGTCCACGTCTGATGCAAGTCGTTCCTTGACCACGTTGACCACGCCACGCCGAGAGCACCAGGGCGGTGGACGACGGCGAGGCCTAGGAAGGGGACGACACGGAGGCAGGGAAGACTCGGCAGTTGTTTCCCACGCGGAGGGGAGTACGACTGTACGAGGGTTTAATGGTGCGTCTGCCGTCACCGGAGAATAACAGCAGGTGTGGGTGAGTAGAGGGATGGCTAGCCCAGCGATGGGAGTACGGTCGGGCGATGAGGCCTGCGCGGCAGCACAGCCGGCCGCGAGCAGGAGGGAGCAGGCAGTCCCGCCGACCCTTATTTGAGCGGCTGGAGCAGGAAGAGCAGAGATTGAAGAAGCACGACGGCCGTTGGATGAACATCCAACAGCCAGTGCTTGTGCGTCAACCTTTTTTTTAGGAAAGCCTCAAATCTGTGGAAAACAACATACAACCCATCTGCCATTATTTCTAATAATTTACAGCCCATTTGCTAATTCTTAAGGTTTTTTTGGAGCCCATATTCTTTTTGTTAGCATTACAGCCCATATTGTGGCAACGGTTAAAAAATTATACAAAATTTTGCATATTTCGGTGCGGTCCGAACTGTTTTTAATCCCGAAATTTCGACTCGCATTCAAACTGATTTTAAAAATAAATGTATATCAATATAAAATCCAACAAATTCTCCACGCATAAAAATTAATGTAATTTAAAATCATGAAATGAAAAAAAAAGATATTTGAAACTAATTGCCGGTTTGATGTGTTTTAAAAATGTACAACCCATTTCTCATTACTGATGGGCCATTTTCTCAGCCAGCCGAATGAAAGCTCTCCTCGTCTTGAAAGATTTGCAGCCCAACAGGCCTGACAAAGCGACTTACTTGGCAAATCACAAAAAAGCTGTGCTGTGGCCATGGACCCAGCTGTCAGCCTCTCCACGTACAGTACTCTTCCGATGGAAGTCGTTCCTTGACCACGTTGACCACGCCACGCGGAGAGCACCACGGCGGTGGACGACGGCGAGGCCTAGGAAGGGGACGACGCGGCAGTGGAAGCCCATGCGGAGAGGACTACGAGGGTTCACTGGTTCGGCTGCGGTGTGAGGCTGCCGTCGCCGCAGGGCCTGGCCAGCGGTGGGAATAGTAGGGGCGGTGAGGCCTCTACGGCAGCACAGCCGGCCACGGGAGGCAGGAGCATGTGGCGTGCTGCTTTGGGCGGCTGGAGTAAGAAGACTAGAGGTTGAAGAAGTACTACGGCCGTTGGATGGACATTGTATGGTCATTGGAGCTAGAATCGTTCATATTGACTAAGTTGACAAAGCCCTTCGTCCCCGTCAACTTAGTAGGCCCACAAGTCAGCCTCCCAGCAAGGTGGGTCCCAGCTAGCCGGGGGAGTATTCATTTTTTTGTGCGTAATAAGGAGGCACTTCTGGTGGGTCCGAGCTGACACGGGGGAACGTTTTTTTCGCGAAATACGGTGGCCCGTCCGGTGGGTCCCAGCTGTCAGGGGAAACATTTTTTTTCGCAAAATACTGGTGGCCCGTCCGGTGGGTCCCTGCTGTCAGGCGGAGGAATCATTATTTTCCGCATAATAAGGAAGCACTTCCTTGCTGCCGCCATGGACCCAGCTGTCAGCCTCTCCACGTACAGTTCACGTCCGATGGAAGTTGTTCCTTCCACGTTGACCACGCCGCGCCGAGAGCACCAGGGCGGTGGACGATGGCGAGGCCTAGGAAGGGGACGACGCGGAGCCGGTGAAGACATGGCAGTGGATGCCCACGCGGAGAGGAGTATGAGGGTTCACTCGTTCGGCTGCGGTGTGAGGCTGCCGTCGCCGTAGGGCCTGGCCAGCGGTGAGAATAGTAGGGGGTGGTGTGGCCTCCACGGCAGCACAGCTAGCCACGGGAGGCAGGAGCAGGCGGCACGACCGGCGCTGCTTTGGGCGGCTGGAGCAAGAAGACCAGAGGTTGAAGAAGCACTATGGTCGTTGGATGGACATCGTACGGTCACTGCAGCTAGAACCGTTTATATTGACTAAGTTGACAAAGCCCTTGGTACGTCAACTTAGTAGGCCCACAGGCCAGCTTCCGAAATGGTGCGCCCTAGATGTCAGGGGGAGGAATCATTTTTTGGGCGGGTGAAGCTAGAATATCCAAGATTGAAGAAGAAGCACGGCATCCGTTGGATGGACATCCAACGACCACTGCTGCTAGAACCGTGGGTTGACTATAAGTTGACAAAGCCTTGCATACGCGCCAACTCCATTTTTTAGGGGACGCGTCAACTTAGTAAGGCTAGAAGTGTGTGGCAGAGAACTTATAGCCCATTTGAGATTTGTAAGAATGTGTAGCCCATTATTGAATTCTAATGGAATTTACTACAACCCATTTACAATTTTTTTTAAAGTAGAGCCCATTTCAACCAACCGTTCAAAACAGAATTCAATAAAATTTCCCACATTTTGATGGGATCCGAAATATTTTTATCCCGAAATTTCTAGTCAGATTAAATACAATTTCAATATAAATTTATATTATGTAAAAATACAACGAAACATTGCG
Organism: Triticum urartu; assembly: GCF_056163025.1. Lineage (NCBI taxonomy): Eukaryota > Viridiplantae > Streptophyta > Magnoliopsida > Poales > Poaceae > Triticum > Triticum urartu. Next base: position 443,507,056 of record NC_141873.1, on the reverse strand, counting down.
CTCGCAACAATTAATGAAATTAAAATTTTCAATATCCAAAAATAATATTTTATAAAGTAATCACGTGTTTGGTGCATTTTTTTATAGTTACTGCCCAGTTTTTATAATTACATCCCATTTATTATTTCTTAAAGCCCATTTTCTTGTTAAGCCTAATGCATCCCTCCTAGGAAAGATTTGCAGCCCAGCGGGGCAGAGAATAACAACTTGACCTTGCCTGGGTATTCCTAAAAAAAGTATAGCTGGGCTAGCCATTTTCAGCTTGAAAAAAAATTAATATCTGGGCTGAATATCTGCCCTGGGCTAGATGGGCCACACCCCGCCCAGATAATACATGCAGCGATGTTTTCGTTGTTGTTTAGAGGAGAAAAATTAATATCTGGGCTAAACATCGAAAAACTCTGCAGTGCTCACACCTCAAAAACACAAATACTGCTCGAGCTGCTTGGTCCCAGCTGTCGGCCGCTTCTTGTGCAATTCTCTCGTTTATTGACTAGTACTACATAGGTTGACAATGGTGTGGGACCGTGATGTCAGGAAACCAGGGGGAAGCAAAATAAATAACTCCAGCGAGCGCTTCCACCTCTGCCTAAAAGTGCAACTATCCCTAGGTGGTTTTGGTAATTCATAACAACATATAGCTCATTGAGCTAATGCTATTCCAAGATGACTATTTCAGGAAAGCTCAATGATTGGCATGGCATGGATGTGAAAGTGAAACCCTCAAAATGCTAAGGACAAAGGATTGGCTCGAGCTCAAAAGCTCAAGACTCTTCATTTTATATTTTAGTGATCCAAGACCACATTGAGTCTTTAGGAAAAGCCAATACTATCAAGGAGGGATGAGGTGTTGCTTAATGAGCCTCTTGCTTCATGTGCTTAGTGTTATGCTCTAAAATCCTCAACTACTTTCCCATATCCACATATGACCTAAACCCTAAGCCAAACTCGGTCATACCGATTTTTTCTATCCGGCGCCACCGAGTTTCACTTGTCATAAGCCACTGCCAAACCCTAGCAATTCGGTTCTACCGATAGGGATCTTGGTCTCACCGAGATGGGATTGCAAACTCTCTGTTTCCCTTTCGTAACTTTTCGGTCTCACCGAAAGAGCGAATCGGTCCCACCGAGATTGCAATGTAAATTCAGTGTTTCCTTTTTGTAACTTTTCGGTCTCACCGAAAGAGCAAATCGGTCCCACCGAGTTTGCCTGACCAACTCTCTGGTTAGCTAATTACCAAAATCGGTCTCACCGAGTTTGTGTAATCGGTCTCACCGAGATTACGTTATGCCCAAACCCTAACCATATCGGTCCTACCGAGTTGCATGTCAGTCCCACCGAAAATCTCTAACGGTCACTAGGTTTACCTTTTCAGTCCGACCGAGTTTGTTGATTCGGTCCCACCGAGATTGGAAAACTGTGTGTAACGGTTGGATTTTGTGTGGAGGCTATATATACCCCTTCACCTCCTCTTCATTCGTGGAGAGAGCCATCAGAACACATACACAATTCCAACTCATATGTTCTGAGAGAGAACCACCTACTCATGTGTTGAGACCAAGATATTCCATTCCTACCATATGAATCTTGATCTCTAGCCTTCCCCAAGTTGCTTTCCACTCAAATCTTCTTTCCACAAAATCCAAATCCTATGAGAGAGAGTTGAGTGTTGGGGAGACTATCATTTGAAGCACAAGAGCAAGGAGTTCATTACCTATACACCATTTGTTACTTCTTGGAGAGTGGTGTCTCCTAGATTGGCTAGGTGTCACTTGGGAGCCTCCAACAAGATTGTGGAGTTGAACCAAGGAGTTTGTAAGGGCAGGGAGATCGCCTACTTCGTGAAGATCTACCGCTAGTGAGGCAAGTCCTTCGTGGGCGATGGCCATGGTGGGATAGACAAGGTTGCTTCTTCGTGGACCCTTTGTGGGTGGTTGCTTCTTCGTGGACCCTTCGTGGGTGGAGCCCTTCGTGGACTCGCGCAACCGTTACCCTTTGTGGGTGGAGCCCTCCGTGGACTCGCGCAACCGTTACCCTTCGTGGGTTGAAGTCTCCATCAACGTGGATGTAGGATAGCACCACCTATCCGAACCATGGGAAAAACTTCCGTGTCTCCAATTGCGTTTGAATTCTCCAAACCCTTCCCTTTACATTCTTGCAAGTTGCATGCTTTACTTTCCGCTGCCAATATACTCTTTGCATGCTTGCTTGAATTGTGTGATGATTGCTTGACTTGTCCTACAATAGCTAAAATCTGCCAAGAACTAAAATTGGGAAAAGGTTAAGTTTTTATTTGGTCAAGTAGTCTAATCACCCCCCCTCTAGACATACTTTCGATCTTACACTGCCTCGTTGTCTCCCGTGGAAACCGCTTTCCTCCCTTTTTTGCTCGGGCAAGGACCAATGCATGCAGCACGTCCATGCGGTTATTAGGCAAGAAATAAAAGCGCTTTGCATGCTATGAATTACGATGGCCTGCATGGGTAGCTAATAAGGCATCCTCTTAACTGTTGTGATTAAATGTTGTGTTTAGAAGAGAGAAATACTCTTTTTTCCACCAATCTGCTTGCACCTAGGTCGTGATGCACCTTCTAATACGACTTATTCACCTAGACGGAGGGAGTATAGTTTTATACACATATATATAATAAGGAGGCACTTGCGTACGTAGGCTATGGACCTGGTGGGTCCCCATTGTCATCCTCTCCAAGTAAAGTCATCTCCTCGCCCGCGCGCGCTTTCTGCCCGAAACAGTCAGCGCCGCCCGCCCCGCTTCCCTGTGCAGGCGATTGCTCCGCCTTCAAACAACACAAGTGTCGTCCGTCCGTCCATCTGCCGCCCACATTAATGATACACGGTTGCCGAGGCGGCTACTCCGGCGCCACACGCCCGTCCCTCCGCCCCGCCCACCATTGCTATATAAACTGTTGCGCCGGCCATAGCCGTAGTCATCCGCATCCGTTCCCTTTCTCCTGTCCACACCACTACTGCCCACCATGGCTTCCTCGCGCTCCAGCGCTCTTCGAAACGGGCGGACGACGGACCACAAGGAGATGGCAGCCATTGCTGCCGACCGGCAGGCAGCCGGAGGACGACGACGTCCCAATGAAGAACATGGTAGTCGACGATCCGGCGCCAACCCCCTCCTCCGCGCCATCCTCGCCGGTGCATTGCACCATGACCATCGCGCGAGGCCCATGCCCAATATATGGACAGTGTGAGGCAGATGCATCAGGAGCAGTTCCGGGAGGCGCAAGCTGACGCCACCTACAACCACCATCTCCTCCAGGAGCATCTGCATGCGGAGGAGCAGATCACCGCGGAGCGGGCGGAGAAGGAGGCGCTGCTCGACTCGTACCGCTCCGCCCGCAAGGGCCGCCTCGAGCGCTGGAGGGAGGGCATGTGGGTGGCGGAGGCTGCGGCCGCCTACAAAGAGGCTAGCAAAGAGGGCGATGAAGCGGGCGAGGCGTTGTTTGGCGAGACCGAGGACGAGGCAGAGGACAATGCCGGCTCCGACAAGTCCCCGCTCCGCTGGCGTCGATGAGGCCCTGCTCCGCCGAGGCCCCGTGGCGCCAATAACAAGGCAGAGGACACCGCCGGCTCCACCGAGGCCCCACCCCACCAACAACGAGGCAGAGGACATCGCCGGCTTAGCCGAGGCCCTACCCTGCCGACAACGCGGGGGAGGATTTCCACTGCTCCGCTGAGGCGCCGCCCGCCGGCAATGAGACAGAGGACATCGCCGGCTCCGTCGAGGCCCCGCCCCGCTGCCAACGAGGCCGCGCCAGACAAAAAATGAGGAAGAGTAGAACACGGTAGGTCGCCGCCGCTCGGGTCCAAGTAAGGCCACCGCTGCTACCCTCCTGTTGAAGCCGAGCTAGGCGGGTTGACCATTGACGCTCGGTTAGCTTCTTGGCGGTGACGTGGAGTCGGGGAGTTCTGCTGGAGAATAACGCAGCTTCTACTTAACTGCTGGTGCAGTTAGCTGACTGACACGTGGGCCCAATAGGCCACATGTCAGTTACGCAACTACACCTGCAGTTAAGTCACCGAAGCTTCTGTTCGGCTCAGCAGGACACAGGTGGGTAGCTTCGGTTAATTAATTATACCTCCAGCGCACCCCTTTTTAGTTGAAGAATGTATGAAATGTAATGAAATCTGGCATGTTTATATGAAATCCGACCATGTGTGAATGAATTTATTTCGATTAGTTCGAATTCCTGTATCACTGGCATTGGATGAACATGCAAAACAATATGTACTAGCATTATTCCCAGGGTGATCACCTCGTCTGCAGCAGTTTCACATGTACTCCCACCAGTCCTTCCTAGTCTGCATACAAGTTTTGTCTACAGTCAAAGTATCTGTACTTTGACCAATCTTATACAAAAAAGTATGCACTTTCACAATGTGCGAAGTAAAAAGGAACAGAAGGAGTACAAAGAGTTTGAGCAGGTTTTTAACATTTCTGTACATTGCAATCAAACACACAGGCCTGGCAATTCATAGAGAACATTCAAAACAATCGATGATTATGCATCTCAGTGACTCACATGTCAGAGGCAATATTACTTCACAACTAAAGAATAAAGAAAAAAATTGATCGACGCTGCTGATAGCAAGGGCGTCCCATTCAAAAATATCAAACGCATGTCTTGCTAAAATCAATGAGCAAAATTTGACAAGGTTGTCCCATTCCAAAATATCAAATGCCTACGATTGTGGAATGGGCAGGGTTTGCCATCAGTTCGGACATTGACATGGCACCTCGTGCTAAATAAACCAGTTGTTCTTTTTGTGCAGTTCCACCAAAATCAACCAAATTCGCGCGTAGCCTGTATGATTTCGCCCTTATATGTTACAACGCCTTGAACTTATCGGCACCTCCTTTCTTGTGGTGGAAATGAATGATTCGATGTATTCATGAACATTTTGTGCAGTTCCCATTGAAATCAAGCTGAGCACCCCTGTTTGCATAAATACAAAAAGTGATTAGTATAGAGCAAAATGTACTATGAATTGACAGTTTCAACAGGCACATACATGGTCCATGTAGAGCACACTTTTAGAAAAATGGAACTCACCAGAAAGAATCCTAGAACAACATTGTACTCGCGCATCACAGCAAAAAAATGGAGATTTTGTCAGTCCTTCTGAGCTGAAGTTAGTTTGGTCTTGTGGGGAGTAATGTAACCATCCTTCAACTGCTCCTTTTGATGATAAGATAGACAGGGCTTCTTCATCCTGGCATAATCGGAACTAGTCGCTTCGCGTACTCAATATTCTTCTTCAGAGGAAGATGATCCTGTTGTGCAAAGACAAGATGACTACTAAATGCTAGCATCACTGTTTGCTCGAAAAAAGGAAAGTAAATATTTAAAACAGCACAGATGAAGCACTTCTCGAGGACAATACCACTTTTTCATGACCGGGAGTTGATTTTTGTTTTTCTTCCCCTTCATCACTTGGTTCAATAACAAACAAGCTTCGCGTTCAATGTAAGATTTGGCATGTCAATTAGGGAGCACAAGTATAGTACTAAACTTAATTTTCTGATGAAAGTGGCAAAATACAGGCCAGCAGTTGTGAAATATCCTTATCTTACCTCAATGGGATATTACGGTGCACATACAGATTGGAAGTCTTGTCTCCATTTGTGCAGTTCACTAAAATCAAGCAACATTATCGTAGAAGTAGCACAACATATGAATGCACACTGCAGAATCATGTGAAAGAAGGCTAGTACTGACCTCTCATGATGCGGAATTCAAACAACTCACAAGAAGAAGATCTAAACCAAATTTGCCTTAACGGATAGGAAGTAAGATCTCCTCTTGTGCAGTTCCACTAAGATCAAGCAATCAAGCAACGTTGTCGGTGTGACATTTTGGTTGAACTGCACAAAACACTCTTAAAACGGAAGTGTTTTGTGCAGTGCAACAAAAGGTCACAATGGCAACGAGGTGAAGCAGATAACCCTATTTACACAGAGGTGCAAAGGAAACAATTAGTGGTCAATAATGGTGGATGACACAGAAGCCAACAAAAAGAAGCATCTACCTTATCTAAATGGGAAAGAAAGCAAGACAGTAGCATTTCTCAAACGGTGGCATTGATTAATATTAACATAGAGATTATATTAACAATAAAATTCGTTAAATATGTAATTTGCTTTTAACTGTGGCATTGCATCAATTTTCCAGCGGCATTATTAGAGGGTGTTTGCTTCCAGGGACATTTTGGTGTAGGGACTAAAAAAACTCCGTGTCAGTCCCATCTAAACCAAAGAGGAGGGACTTTTAGGGACTAAAAGTGGGCATTTGGGACTAAAGAAAGAAGACCCCGAGGGAGTCTTTTTGGGACTTTTTCCAACAGTTGCCCCTACCACGCATCGCACCTTGTCTCTATTAGTTCATTACTAGGGGTAACATGGTCTTTTAGCATGTCATTTAATAACCTCTAGTCCATGTTTAGTCCCTGGAACCCAGCAGGTAGGGACTAGGGAGTTTTTAACCAAATAGGGCCTTAGATTAACAACAGCTAATGAGTTGCACTGGACAGTGGACGCACCAGCACCATGTGCATCTACCGATGTACTGTGGTCATGCACAGTCTATTGCAACAAAGAACAAGCAACCAAGGAGCATATTTGTGTTGGTCCCAGTTTTGTTATCTTTAGACGCCTTTCCCTATGTGAGCGCAGCAAATCTAGTCCTGCTCAAGCTCTACAGCCTTGTCCCTTCCTTTCCTTTTTGAACTAGTACTTTCGCCCCTTCCTTTCCTTTTTGAACCACGTCCTAGATTTATGCGATACAACTTTCCCCACTACTTTCCCCCATTCCTTTCCTCTTTGAACCACATCCTAGATTAATGCTATAGAACTTTCCCCCTTCATTTCCTCTTTGAACCACATCCTAGATTCATACTATATACAACTTTTCCCACTACTTTCCCCCACTCCTTTCCTCTTTGAACCACGTCCTAGATTCATGGTATACATGCAGCTAGAGCAATGCATGTGGAGTAAGTAAATTATACCTTAAGGTTCTTGGGGCGTGGTTCGGTGGGCGACGGGACGGCGGCGAAGAAGAAGGGGTCGGAGGCCCTCCCGCGCCGCCGCTGTGTGGAAAGTGAACAGCTGCGCCGGTAGTCCCTCGCTGACGGCGACAGCATTAAGCCTCCTTCCCTTCCCGGCGGACAGATCCTGTCGGCTCTTTGAGCAGCAGTGAGGGGAGAGAGAGGCCAACGAAGTCTTGTTTAGATCTGGAGAGGGCGAGAGAGTGTGAAGAGAGCAACTACAAGTGTTGAGGCTCCAGCAGGAGAGGGCGAGAGAGTGAGCGAACAGGCTAACCAGCTACACAACCCTCCCGTTATGTTCAACGAGAGGGAAATAACCTTTTATACATTCCTGCATTCGTGTGACAAGCATGCCGTGTTTTTTTGTGTGTGTGGGAGTCATTGGGATTTCAATCATAATCGTGTCATGTGGCTTTGGTGGTAAGACTATCCAGAGTGGTGCAGAAATAATGCAGCCTTAGTCACCTTACCTCTCTCCACGTAGTACGTTGGGTCCCACCAGTCAGAGGGTGAAACAAACAAATTAATAAGAAAAATTAAAAGCGCTAGCGGTGTATCTTACCTCACACATCTCGCTACTGCTCGGGAACACTGTCCAATTGATCCCTCTGTTCGCTCACGTACTATTTTAAGTGAATCCTTATTATAACATGCACACAAATTGATCCCTCACACATCTCGTATACTTACTACTCCCTTCGTCTAGGTGTAATAAGTCACGTTAGAAGGTGTAACGGGACCAAGGTGCGTGCGTGTGCGTGCGTGTGTGTGTGTGTGTGTGTGTGTTTAACACCATGTGTGTGTTAGAGAGAGCGACAGATCGACCTACTCCTACAGAGAGATGTTGTGTAGTGTACGATTTTAGCTGCGAGAGTCGGTGCATCCTCTCGTTTCCGGACGTGTCCGGTAGGGACATGTGGACAGCTGCCACGCCCGCTCCTGACCAGCCTGGCCCACCCAAAGCCCCTCCATCACCCGTGCGCGCTTCCCGCCCGAAACGGTCAGCGCCGCTCCAAAGAATCGGGGCCGCATTCATGCCCGGGCAGAGCGGACGCGACCTCTCACTGGCGCAAGAGTGATGGTTGCTTCGTCCGTCCAACTTACTGCTGGGTCTATGTGATTTGACGGCTCATTGGTCTTTATTACTGAGGTGGTAGGACTGCTAGATGTCCCACGCTTTCGACGAAAGGAGGTATACTACTACTACTATATTACAATTTTCTCTATTCTTACAGCGGAGGCGTGCAAGAGCAGTGAAACACGCAGGCTCAGTGATTACATGGCCCACCTCACACTACTATCACCGTGCGACACCTAACTCTTTACATAGTACTCCCTCCGTTCCTAAATATTACTAGATGAGTCCCCGCGCGTTGGCGCGGAACAGCGGTATATCTCTCTGCGCAAAATTATCGATTTCATAGAACAAAAAAAACTCTATAACCGCATGACAAATGTGGTAGCCAAACTAAATAAACTCCCATCATCATTTAGATCATCCCACGTAAGGAAAAAAGATCAGCCAACTCCTGAACTCCTACTGCATAATGGGATTATATTTTTCTTTTTGACATGTTAATGGGACTTAAAAGCTCACTTACATGCATGCTACCGGTGCATGCTTGCATGCAGACATGTTGATGTGATTTAAAACCCACTCACATGCATGTGGCACGGTATTTCTGCATGCTTGCATGTGGCTTAGTGCGGAGCCTCTCAACGTCAAGATTAGACGGCTATTATGGACTGATTTACTTCATCTAATGGCTACATCAATTTTGATGACATGGCTCCAGGAGAGGATAGAGAATTCCTAGTAGTGGGGGCTAGCTATTACTAGTAGATATAAGTCTTTGTAGAGATTCCACTACATACGGTACAGAATGAATGAATCTACACTTAAAATGCATCTATATACATCCGCATGTGGTTCATGGTGAAATCTCTACAAAGATTTATATTTAGGAACGGAGGAAGTACTAGTATAGTACGTACTGTAATTTATCAGCGAGATAAATTTGTACAATGCTATGAAGCTTCCAGCTTCGGTTACATGTATCTTGCATCCAAGGTTGCCCGTTGCAACATTTCATCAAATACAAAGGAGACTAACATGCATGCTATTGCATCTCAATGATTGACAGATCATAGCAAATATGTACTCCCTCCATTCCAAAATAAGTTTCTCAACTTTGTGCAAACGTTAGTACAAAGTTGTACTACTACTAAAGTTGACACTTATTTTGGAACAGAGGCAGCTAAAGAAAAAAACGATCCATGCGGTCCCTAGCCCTTGAACCGTGAACCCTGACCAGGCTTCAATTTGCTGGCAACGTTCGAGCTTCCTAATAAATGAAGTTTTCAACCTTTTGACCATCAGATCATTTTGTGCAGTTTCACCAAAATCGAGATGAGCATCCCTGCAACAAAGAAATTGAACAAGCATGATTAGAATAAGATTACTGGTACTAGTTGATGAGACATAAACTCATCACAAATACAGTACGTAGAAGCCAGTAGAGGTATGTGCGGGGCAAAGAAGTAGAGAAATATCCACAGGGAGTGATGTGGGTAGCTGGAGCAGTGGTGCAAGCCGGCTGTAAAGGGAGTTGTACCTGAGGGACGTAGCTCAACCTTGAGGAGGGCAGCGGGAGGCGGCAACTGCCCACGTCGCGGCAGTGAGCAAGGGACGAAGGCAACCTCACTAGCTTTGAGAGAGAGAACGGCAGGGACCCCTGATCGGGACGTGCCAACAGTGGGTTTTCGCCATCGGCGACGGCCACCGCATCTACACTAAGCATCCACCCCTTCCCCAAGCGGACGTGATCTGCCGGGATGTTAGAGATGTGGCCACAGTCATTTTGTGCGAGAGTGTGTGAAGAGAGCAACCCCAGCAAGCAACCGTGTAGGCTGGCCCGTCCTGACTATGTACTCCTTTTCTCTCCATATGAACCTATCATATTGCGTACATGCCACTGAAGAAAAAAACTTTATTTATAAATGACGCGACACCTACTACTCGTTATCCTATAACCTTGCGCTTGGCATCTCCAAAATATTGACCTTGCGATTGGCTCTTCACCTCTTCGGGAAGTCGAGCAATAATGGTAGTGCAGTATATATCGTTTTGGCTATATGAGACCGAATGAATTGTTGCACGTCCACCACGTGGGCGAGGGTCGAGGGGCGAGGGAGAGTGCTACATACGGAGAAAAATGAGTGAATCTACACTCTAAAATACGTCTATATACATCAGTGTTTGGAGTATGTACTAGTAGTTCATATTGAAATCTACTAAAGGACATATATATTCCAAACAATATGATATAATCTCTATAACCAAGGTAGTAGGGATGAGGAGTAAACGGAGGGAGTAGTAAGGGGTTGTTTGGTTTGTGACTAACTTTGCCAAAGATTGCCACACCTAAGGTTAGGCAAGTTTGACCAACTTAGGTGAGTGTTTGGTTCAAGCCACACCTTAGGCAAGCCACACTTGGACCCCACATGGCATACACACAAAAAATGTGGCAATATTCCCTTAGGCTTGCCAACTTGTGGCTCTCATTTTGATAAACTAACCTTAGTCAACTTTGGCAAAAATGTGTGGCAAAGTGTGGCAATACTAGTCCTAAAACCAAACAACCCCTTATTTTTCTCCTCGTCCTGCGAGCCACCGCGCGCATGGGCGAGGGAGCGGGCGTAAGGCGTAGTAAGCAAGCTTCACCTCATCCTGCGAGCCACCGCGCCCGTGGGCGGGGTAGATGGTGTACTAAGCAAGCTTCTCCTCGTTTTGCGAGTTGACGGGACACATCAAAAGTACTCCAGTGTATAGAGCCTTGCCTCTAAGGTAGGCCCCACATGGTTTGCCTCTTTTTTTAACATAACACGTCAAGTTGCAATTTGTTTGTTCACCCGTGGTAGACGATCCTCCCTCCACCAACTGGACAACCAGTACATGTGCCAAATTACCACGTGGGCTGCCTTTTTCGTACAGAAATGAGCTCCGCCGTGTACCCGCGCGGGTGTGGTTGGGAAAGAGACGGGAGTACGTGCGCTGTGCATGCACCTCTTTTCTTCGTGCACGTTCCCCACCTACGTGGGTGTGTGTGAGAGATACAAACCGTGTTCGTGAGTTTTTTTTGTTTTGGGGTGGGGGTGGGGTGGGGGTTGATTTCGTGAATTATTTGTGGTAATATGTGTCGATGACATCTCAAACAAAATTTTGCATGCAATGTGTGTGAAATGGAGGCCTATCCATATCATACATAGAGGGTCGGGCAATCCACGAGAAGAGAGGGAGGGGTCATAGCTACCGATAGAGTCGAAGAGAGGATCAAGTGGGTGGGTGCGAGATCGATGAAGAGAGCCATCGAAATTGTGTGTGTGTACAAGTCAAAGATATAGGGCGACTGGCCTACCGGAACGTTAGAGGGCACACGTCAAGTTTGTGTGTGGCAGGGAGACATGACTAGAGCGCTCGATGTATCGGTGTGTGGGGGGAGGGGGGTGGTGGGAGGGGTAGGCAGAGGCCTAATTATAGAGGTAGAATGACTCGTATATGTGTTGAGAAGGAGAGACCCAGCTATGTCTTGAGGGAGATCGGTCGACATCCATACATAATTGAAGGACGGGAAATATGATGGGAGAGAGATAGAGGAGAGAGAGAGAGGGAGGGAGAGGGAGGGAGAGGGGTAGAGTGCTGGATGGGTGATGGAGTTGCTTCTCGAAGATGGTGGGAGAGGCCTACTAGACAAACTGAGGGTGGAACTTCAATGTTATCAATAAGAGTGGGGATGTGTTTCTGTGTGTGCCTGTGCGTGATAGATCTGTCGGGACGCATCCATGGATGATGAAGGGGAACCATGTGTTTGGTAAGCAAACCTAACTAGATCGGTAGATCAATTGTTGTTTGTCGGAGGAAGGGAGAGACACAACTAATGAGGTAGGTCGATTGACGTGTGGGTAAAAACGAGTTATAAGGACCTAGCTAGCTATATGTATAGCGAGAGATCGGTCGGTGTACGTCCATTTGTTAGAGGCTAATAAGGCCCAGCGAGACGGATAGACAGAGAGAATGGAGCTAGGAGGTGGTGCGAGAGGCCCAACTACTAGCTAGATAGGGGGAGGAGTGTGTGGTTGTGAGAGAGCGATGAAAAGAGGGGCGAGAGTTTACACGTGTGTCTGACCGTATGAGAGACACGAGGCAAGGACACATAAAGGAGGAGATTGAAGGTGTGTTTGTATGTTGTAGGCAGGCATCGCTGGAGAGGTTTATGGATCGGTGTGTGTCGGAAAGGAGTTGTGGAGACTCTGGGAGAACGACCTAAAGAAAAAAAATGAATGTGCCCGGTGGATAGAATGCCAGGGGAGGGGGAGGGCGAGGAGGGCATGTGCATGCATGAGAGAAAGTTAGTGATAGCTACAAAGGTTAGAGGATTGTGTGGGTGTAAGAGACTAACAAAGATCATAAGAAAGCGGATTCATATATTTGAATAGGAGATCATAGTGTTTTAAACATTGCATGCATGAATATAGCGGTGATACAGGTGTTGTGCACATGTTATACCATAATGTGATAATGCATGGTTTTTGCAACTCACAGCTAAATGCCGAACATCTAAACCATACTATACATCAAACAATCTCATATTTTATTTGAATTTGGGATAATGTGTGGCGTTTGCAGCTTACAACTAAATATCGAACAATCTAAACAATACTATATATCGAACATTCTCACATTTTATTTGAATTTGTGGTAATGTGTGGTGTTTGCAACTCACATCTAAATACTTGTAGGCGTATGGGGCGGGGCACCATACATAATGTGATAAACACATTATACATATGAGACATGGTTTAGATTATGAAGGTCTAGCTAGAGCTAGAAATGTAATGTGATTTGAAATCAAAATAAAGTGGATTCAAAAAATCTAGTTCGAGTTCATATAGTACACATAGTTCATATGTAACTCGAGACTAATCATGTGGTGTGCTATGAAGATAATACACAAACGATGGTTTAACTTAACAATAATGATGATTGTAGATCTTATTAAAACAGAGAAATGAATTCAAATGCTTTGACTTCACAACAATCATTACTGTAGATCTTATTCAAATAGAGAAACGAATTCAAATTTAGTTCATATTGAAGCGGTAGTATATACATTTGGAATGCACTAAAACGCTCATTTGAGTAGTAGGTTGCATGCATTATACACAAAGCGAAATATTTTAATTGAACATAACATGAATTCAAAGTTTTGAATGACATTTGTAGGGCGCATTGATTTGGTACAACGACGAAACCCTCCATCACAGCGGAGCAGTACCTCGGGCTCCATCTCCAGACGCCTAAGATCTTCTTCCCCTCCTCCGACAGCCAAGTCAGCCGGAGCATCCTCACCGGCCAACCCAATCACCCTGAGATCGACATGGCTTCGCCAAAGAGGTTGTACACTTGTTGCATCTCTTTTTTACTCTACATGTTATATATATTGTCCACTGAGCACACGGATTTGTTCCTTTAGTGTCTCCTTGAAAGAAAAAACGTAGGAATTTTAATTTTCACTTGTCCTCCTTTTCAAATTCCTATTCATGAAGCACAAGACAAAGAGATAGTAGCATAATAGCATTATAACCGTACATTTTCTTATGGTTTGACTTAATCTCACCATGCTTCTTTGCATCCTGTGATCTTCCAATTGTTGTGAATCAAACACCCAGGTTGGCAGAAATCCTGTGTTTTTAAATTCTTTGTTTTGCACGTGCATTCCTATCCTATTCCTGTCAATTTCCTATCCCTGCATTGTTGTAATCCTCCAATTCAAACGAGCCCTTACAGAATTACTTCTCTTACAGATAGTTGTCAAAGAAAACCTTGTGTGGTTTGTCCCGCTCCTGCTGCGCCGTCGTCCATCCTAGCTCAGCTGCTCCAACGACAGAAAGGTCCAGCACAGCAGGGATCCGGCCTCCAGACTGTCTTTTGCCACCTCAGATCTCCTTCCACGCCGCTGGCAGCCATGAAAACTGCACTACCATCATCAACCGAGCAGATGACCTCGAGGACTACACGGGTCCGCAAGAGAGGTCGCACTCTTTCGTGTCTGCTTATGTTATGCATCGCTTAATATTACATGCTACTTTATCGTCCTGTTCACCGATTAGACTCTGAGTCAGCTCCAAACTAATGGTCAAACTTGAGTTTTTAAATGGTTGTGGGGTACATATCGGGGCCGCTATCAATAGTATCTATCTACTATCTGGTTAATCTCCGGTGTCTACTATGAGTTTCATGTTGGGTGGGAAACAAACAGTAAAGAAGCCATTATTTGTATTTTTTAACTGAAGCCATTATCTGCCTGCTATTATTGGTTTTAGGTCTATCCACAGGTTGCTACCATCACTCTGGATTTTTGCATGCACTCGTTACATAATCTCACTATGTTTTATTCCTATGCATGACAGTTATTGTAAACAATGGAACTGAACATGTAGAGCAAAAGAGACGAGCCTTGTGTGGCAATAAAATTTCATGCAGACGTCGCTCCATGGTAGGCGCAAAGGCAGCCCCCCAACACGCATTTCGGATTGTAATCGAGAGGAAGATATCTGTTCTGAGGGGGATTCAGAAGGAGAAGACAACTCCTATTTACCCCCTGAGGTCTTCGCTCTAACTTGGCATGCTGATGTTGGTTATATCATGCATATGGTGTCTTGCATTGCTTACTTTATACATCAAATATGTCATCTGCGTAGTTTAGACATCCTTTGTGCGAATGACATCTGTTTAGTTTATTCGTCGTTTATGTGAATTATGCAACGCCATCTTGTTTAGCCAGGCATCATATATGTGAATTTTGCAATGCCATCCTGCTTAGGCAGTCATCTTATATGTAAATTATATTAGGCCATCCTTTTTTTCGTTACATATTACATTTGTCAACAATGTTATTACATTCAACTGCTCTTCATGTGCATCATCCATTTGACACGGTGATGGCAAATTCTAGAGTGAAAATAAGGTCTTCAGAGCAGACTATGCTATCTGACGAAGCGCATATCTCGCTGGTTACGGATATCTCCTGAGAGGAGGATTCAGAGACAGATGACCATTCCTATCCCCCCCCCGAGGTGTATGCTCTAACTTGGCAGGGTTATATTGCTCATATAGTGCGTATGGTGTCTCGCATTGCTATGTCATTTGATTAGTTTAGACATGATTTGTGTGAATGCCACCTATTCAGTGTCTAATTACCATATATGTGAATTATGCATTGCCATCTTGTTGCAAGACATTATATATGTGAATTATACAATGCTATCTTGTTGCAAAGGCATTATATATGTGAATTATGCAATGCCATGATGTTTAGCCAATCATCATGTATGTGAATTATATCATGCTATCATTTTTTTGTATTACGTGTTCCATTTGGCGACAACGTTTGTATATTCAACTACTCTTCCTGTGCATCAGCCATTTGAAGCGGGGATGGAAGTATCTGGAGTGAAAACAAGGTATTCAGAGCAGAAAATGCTACCTGCTGAAGCAGACATCTTGCTGGTTACAGAGAGCTCCTCAGAGGAGGATTCAGAGACTGATGACCAGTCCTATTTTCCCCCTGAGGTCTATGCTCAAACTTGGCAGGGTTATATTACCCATGTCATGCATGTTGTCTTGCATTGCTTAGTTTTTACATCATATATGAATTGCCATCTGCTTACTTGCTTACTATATAAATCATATATTTGAATTATATCATGCCATCATGTTTACATAGTACATACACATCATCTATCTGAATTATGGCATGGCAACCCATTTAATAAAGACATCATATAGTTATATCATCTCATCCTGTTTAGTGTTTACAGTCATCATATTTTGAATTATGGCATTCTATCCGTGAATGTATGTGAATTATGGCATGCCAACCTATTTAATAAACACATTATATAGTTATGTCATGTCATCCTGTTTACATAGTCTCATATTTTGAACTATGTCTTTCCATCTTTTTTAGTTAGCCATCATAATGTGAAATTGTGTCATGCTATCATGTTTAGTTAGCCATCATATATGTGAAATTGTGTCATGCTATCCTGTTTGGTTAGACAACATAAATATGAATTATTTCATGCCCTCTATTATTCCTCACTATCCATTGCACCTGTCTATCATACAATGTCTATACTTTCAATTACTTTTCTTGTTTATCAGCCATTTGAATTGGAGAGCATGATGGCAGTATCTAAGGGAGTAACAACACGGTCTTCAAAAAAGATAGTGCTACCAGTTGATGCAGATAGAACCACGGTTGTACTTGCCCAAGGACCAGACCCACCACACATAACCCAGACTCTCACAGATTGTACCCCTACCCAGTTGGACAGAGAACCAGCTACACCCCTTCTAACTCCAACCCCGGCAGATAGTAACCCAGTTCCAGTTGACACATCACCGTCTCCACCACAGAGCACCCAAACACGAGCAGCTAGTAAGGGAACTGCAGTGCCCAAAGCAAGAGGACCACCACTCCGAATCCCAACTCAACGCTTAAAGGAGAAGAAGATTTGTTCTCAGGTCAGGTTCTGTAGCTATGGTTCATACTCCTTTGCTCTTGCATGACTGTATTTACTCATACCAACTATTTTCAAATTTGAAGGATGGAATTGAAACTTCAATGGCGCAACAGGTACGTTTTAAACCTGTTTCTTTAACTGGTTTGCTGTTGTAACCTGCTTTATGTTGATTTCAGTTTCAATTGAATAAACAGTTATGTTCTCATGTCATGCACATTACAAGTGTTGTTATTGCTCTATAGTTACCCACACTTATATTCTGTCTATTCTGCTTTGTCTTGAACAAATATTATTTGAACTGTATCTCTATCTTGATTTGGCAACAAAAACTAGAATGGTATAGACCATAAAGTGACCATGGTACATAGATATATGTTTGTTTCATGTTGTTATCATGTCCACTTTACTACTGAACTCATTTACCAAAATGAGTTTCATATACAACATGGTAAACATGTGATGTGTCTGCTTGTTTCTCTTTTAGAATGCGGACAAAATATTGGAGAACAGTACCGCGTTATCCAATGGTAAAGGAAGTAATGCAGATAAGGTTCAAGATAGTGAGACATCCCTGTTGGTCTTCAAGAAAGCTGATAAAAACTATCTTGACGACAGTGAGGGAACCCAAAAGTCCTGTCTTGATATAGTGTTCGAGTTACTGGCCACTACTGCTGGCACAAGCTCTTCGAACTCGCTGTCTGAGTCAGTTCGTCTTCTTGAGTCTCAACTTCA
This sequence comes from Triticum urartu, assembly GCF_056163025.1. NCBI lineage: Eukaryota > Viridiplantae > Streptophyta > Magnoliopsida > Poales > Poaceae > Triticum > Triticum urartu. The sequence continues at coordinate 443,489,658 of NC_141873.1, read as the reverse complement.
AGTTGAAAGACATCGATCAGATGTGCTGTGACAAGAAGCTGAAGGACTGAGGAAGTCCCTGCAGAATTCAGATGCATATTTTCTGGTGCAACAGCAAGCGCTGGAGGATTTAAGCGCCAAACAAGAGAAAGTTAATAAGCTTTCTAAGCATCTTGCCAGCATTATGGGTACCCAGGATATTGTTTCTTGAGATCTTCTGTGACACCCGGATAGTTAAGCTACAATGAACCTCTGCTAATGATGACACGTCACTTCGATTACTGCTGCTAATGTCGCGTTAGTTCGAAACCGATTCAAATTCAAATTCAAAATCAAGCAAAAAATTTCAAATATTAAAACTAAAATGTTCGGAGTGAACCAAATAATGCATATGTAATTATGGTGGATAAACCACACCTTTATAAAATATTTAAATACTATTAGGCAAATAAAACAGTAGCGAAAACTATTATTTAAATGCTTTTAAATATTAGTTAAATACGAAAATATTTTAGTTTGGGTAACAAGTTAATGTGGTAGTGGCATAATTGGTAACATCAATTTAGGTGCCACTTTGGTATATTATTAACGCTAGAATAAGCAGCAACTAAAAGAAACAGAAAAGAAATAAGAAAAAGGAGAAAGGGAGAAAAGCCAAAACAAACAAATGAAAACAAAAGGCCCCAACCCCCACCTAGGCCTCGGCCACCCGATCGGCTTCATCAGAGGCTGGGTGGCCGACGTGCGCCCGTCCACGCCGCGGATCGGCCATGTGCCGGCAATCTGCCGCATCCCCGACATCTACAAGGCACCCCGAGACCCCCCCCCCCCGGCGAACCCTAGCGCCATTCATTCCCTCCCCGCGCCGCTTCTCTTCTCTCCCATGCAAATCCGAGCGTAGCCGTCGCCATGGATTTGCCGCCGGCGTAGCCACCGTGCTCCCCTCGCCACTCTACCTTGTCCAGAAGACGTAGTCCATCGTCCTCGACCTCTACGTGGACTGCCTCGAGCTGGAACGCCAAGACGACGCCGCATCCGTCGATCCCCTCCGTCGGCAACCGCCACTGCTCGTCTTCGATTCAACCGTCTCCGAGCAGATTCGGTGTCCCCGAGCCCTCCACGAACTTCTACGTGAGCTCCTCCTCCACCCCCCTGCTTGCCCCCTCGATTCATTGTTGTAGCCTCCGTCCCCGAGCTCATCCGATCTCGCGCATACGCGTACATACGAGCGTGCGTGCTCGGAGTTGCTGCTGCTCCTACGTACTTGCTCGCGCCGCCCGCGTGGCCGACCCCCATCGCCCCGTGGCCGCAACCGTGCCCCTGAACCCCGCTCGTGCCTACTGCCGCCTATGGTCGTGCCCTGCTCCCCTTACTCGCAAGCGCCAGCGCGCCTCCTCCCTGTTGCTGCCCGATGCTTCTACTAGCTGCTATTCCTTCTGCTGCTGCTATGCTCCGCTTGCTGTCGCCGCTCTACTTGCTGCCGCTCTGCATGCTGCGGCCTGCTGCTGCCGCGTGCTCTAACTGCTGCTGCCCGGGGCCGCGTAATGGCTGCGCCCAGCCCGCGCGTGCGTGCGCGCCTGCATCCCCGCTGATAGCGTCGCTGGTTTCAGCCGCCGGCACACTTGTGTGCTCGTGCGTGCTGCGCTGCAGCTACTGCCTCTGTCCAGGAGGCCGGCCGCCATTAGATTAGTACTAATCTCTCTAGTACTAATCCCCCTCTATTACTAAGAGCATCTCCAAGAGCATGTGCATATTTGGATACCTATATATTCATATAGACAATGGTCTAAAAAAATTCTCTCATGTACACGTCCAGTTTTACATCAGAACGTCTATATACAAGGACCATGGCAGGTGGGCCGTCGCTGGGGAGATGAGGAAATCATAACTGCAGTCGAGTTTAGACTGATGCCTTCACATTGTCCAGACATGGACATTGTCGAGGTCGATTTAGAGGATGTGTATATTTGGACGACCATATAGACAAGCTGTTGGACGCCTGTTTTAGGCTCACGTCGTGGAAAACGAGTATAGACATCCATATAGACAAGCTATTGGAAATGCTCTAATTCTCTCTTGTACTAACGTACGCCACTTTGGGTCTATTACATGCGGCCCCACTAGGTAAATTGATTACTAAAATAATTTTATCACATATTATACTTACATGTGGGTCCACTAACCCTGTTGACTGGTTAATCATTGACCCGGTCAACAGTCAACCAAACCACCCTAACCCCACCGTCATAGATTAGGCTAGGCAACCCTTGGGTACACTTGGAATTTCTGTTTTAATTTTGAATTAATAATAAATCCAGGAATTTCAAAAATCAGTTAAACTTTGAAAATTAATATAAAATAAACTGTAGCTCGGATGAAAATACTTTGTACATGAAAGTTGCTCAGAACGACGAGACGAATCCGGATACGTAGCCCGTTCGTCCGCCACGCATCCCTAGCATAGCGAATACGCAACTTTCCTCCTCCGGTCCATCTGTCCGAAAATGCGAAACACCGGAGATATTTTCCCAGATGTTTTCCCCCTTCACCGGTACCATCTTGTACCGCGTTAGGGCACACCTAGCACCACGCTTTGTCATGTCATGCATCGTCATGCATTTGTTTGCATTATATTTATTGTTTCTCCCCCCTCTTGTCTCGCTAGACACCGAGACCGACGTCGCTGCTGCCCTGATCGACTACGGTGTTGACGACCCCTCCTTGCCAGAGCAACCAGGCAAGCCCCCCCCCCTTGATCACGAGATATCGTCTACTCTTTTCTATATTGCTTGCATTAGAGTAGTGTAGCATGTTACTGCTTCCCGTTAACCCTATCCTGATGCATAACCTGTCCTTGCTACTACTGTCGTTACCTTTACCTGCAATCCTAATGCTTAGTATAGGATGCTAGTTTATCATCAGTGGCCCTACACTCTTATACGTTTGCCATGCTATACTATCGGGCCGTGATCACTCGGGAGGTGATCACGGGTATATACTTATACATATATACATGCTAGACAGGTGGTGATTAAAGTCGGGTCGGCTCGTAGGAGTACCCGTGAGTGATTCCGATGTTGGTGGCTGAAGGGGCAGGTGGCTCCATCCCGTTAGAGGTGGGCTTGAGTTCCCGAAGGCCCTCGACTGTTACTTTGTGGCGGAGCGACATGGCAGGTTGAGACCACCTAGGAGAGAGGTGGGCCTGGCCCTGGTCGGCGTCCGTGGTTATTTCAAAATAACACGCTTAACGAGATCTTGGTATTTGATCCGAGTCTGGCTACTGGCCTATACGCACTAACCATCTACGCAGGGACAGTTATGGGCACTCGACGTCGTGGTATCAGCCGAAGCCTTCGTGACGTCAGCGACTGAGCGGCGCGCGCCGGGTTGGACCGCGTAACGCAACTTCCTTTGTAATGGAGGTTGCTAGGTCTGCTCACCGGCCGCGTACGCAATGTGCAGGTGTGCAATGGGCGATGGGCGCAGACCCCTGCGCCATAGGATTTAGACCGGCGTGTTGACCTCTCTGTTGTGTCTAGATAGGACTGCGACGTGTTGATCTTCCGAGGCCGGGCATGACCCAGAAAAGTGTGTCCGGACAAAGGGGATCGAGCGTGTTGGGAAATGTGGCGCACCCCTGCAGGGAAGTTGATCTATTCGAATAGCCGTGTCCCTCGGTAAAAGGACGACCCAGAGTTGTACCTTGACCTTATGACAACTAGAACCGGATACTTAATAAAACACACCCTTCCAAGTGTCAGATACAACCGGTGATCGCTCTCTCACAGGGCGACGAGGAGAGGATCGCCGGGTAGGATTATGATATACGATGCTACTTGGTGAAGTTACCATCTACTCTCTTCTCCTGCTGCAAGATGGAGGTTACCAGAAGCATAGTCTTCGAAAGGACTAGCTATCCCCCTCTTATTCCGGCATTCTGCAGTTCAGTCCACATATGATACCCTTAATCCATTTGATACCAATGCATACATATGTAGTGTAGCTCCTTGTTTGCGAGTACTTTGGATGAGTACTCACGGTTGCTTTGCTCCCTCTTTCCCCCCTTTCTATACCCGATTGCTGCGACCAGATGTTGGAGCCCAGGAGCCAGACGCCACTATCGATGACGACTACTACTACTTGGGAGGCGCCTACTACTACGTGCAGCCCGCTGACGACGACCAGGAGTAGTTTAGGAGGATCCCAGGCAGGAGGCCTGCGCCTCTTTCGATCTGTATCCCAGTTTGTGCTAGTCTTCTTAAGGCAAACTTGTTTAACTTATGTCTGTACTCAGATATTGTTGCTTCCGCTGACTCGTCTATGATCGAGCTCTTGTATTCGAGCCCTTGAAGCCCCTGGCTTGTAATATGATGCTTGTATGACTTATTTTTAATTGTAGAGTTGTGTTGTGGTATCTTCCCGTGAGTCCTTGATCTTTATCGTACACGTTTGCGTGTATGATTAGTGTATGATTGAATCGGGGGCGTCACATCTTCTGAAGTGGTTTCAGTTCTGGATTTGTTTTGCTGCGGCGTTTATTTGCGCTGGTTGCCAACTTTGACAACCAGTGTATATGATATGCTGCTTTGTTCCCTATATTTGCACTGGTGGCGAACTTTGATGCCCAGTGGATGTAATATGTGTAATAGCCGTGATAGCCTAGCGTTAGTTGCTTGCTTATTTATTTCCTTGTTGTCTTGTTTATTTGTTTGCTTGTAGTCATTGCAGTTCTTTTTCCGTGGTTAGCTAGTGGCTGCAATAACCTATTTTTTAAAACTAGGCCACAATAACCATGGGCTAATATTTACTGTAGTGACACTAGGCCTCCTACTGGCCATAGAAACAGTGGGCCTTCTACGGGCCGTAGAAACAATGGGCCTTCTACGGGCCGTAGAAACAATGGGCCTTCTGCGGGCCGTATTATCAATGGGCCTTATACGGGCCGTATAATCGATTGGCCAAACATGGGCCAAACAGACCGCATTATGGCCGTAAACGGGCTAGAGTTGGAATCGTCCGTTCATGGGCCAACCATAACGGGCCATCGTTAATAGGTCGTATTTGATGACGCTATGAAATCGGCCCAACATATTAACGGACCACAAATGGGCCGACTGTAACCACGGGGTGAATTTGGCCCATAAGCAGAAAATAACAGTAACAGGCCGTAAGTAAATGAATGCTGGAAATGAGCCCAAGAATAAATGGGCTCTGAGAAGGCCGAAAGATAACATGGGCTGGAAACGGCCCAACGGAATAACGGGCCGTTAATGGGTATAAAGTGATACACTGTTCATTACGGGCTAGTTTCATCACGGGCCGTTAATGGGTGTAAAGTGATACACTGTTCATTATGGCCCAGTTTCACCACGGGCCGTTAGTAGGCCAAGAGTTACATAGGGCCTCATATGGGCCGAAAGACATCATGGGTCATACATGGGCCAGAAGTGAAAACAGGCTGGAATCATATTGGATGGCCCAGATGACGCTACTGGGCCTATTTTGGATAGGGTGTAACGGGCCTTGGGTTAGCGGGCTGTAAATGGGCTATATTCGAACATGCCGTTAACAGGCTTTCCATGGGCCGGCCCGCCAGCTTTTGACCAAGTCAAACGGGTCGGCCTTTTCACAGGAATGGGCCTCTGTTGGGCCGTGCCACGTGTCGACGTATCATAGGCGCCTTCCGTCCAATGAGTGGTTGACATCTGTCCCAACGATGAGCCAACACGTGTTTCCTCCAGCCAATGATGATTTTACACGTGGAAAATCCCCATTGGTCGGGGCTGTTAACGGGTTATCGGATCCAAAACCCGACCCGATAGCTTAACGGCGTTCCGTTACGGTGGATGCCACGTGTCGGTCACCCTTGACGAAAGCACTTCTGTGATGCGCGATTTATCGTCATGGAAGTGGACACTTCCGTGATGATAATTTTGGTAATGTCATGGAACACTTCTACGACAGCACAGGTATGACTATCTTGATTCTGTCATAAATTTGTCATGGATGTACATGCGTGACAAAAAAAGCGACCTACTGTGACAAACACGTATCATCACGGAAGTGTATTTTTTTGTAGTGTAGATTCGGCCGTGGGTGGCACTTTTATGGAAATAACTTTAGGAGAAGCTACTAAACTCCTAGATAATATTATGGTTAATTATTCTTAATGGCACATTGAAAGATCTACTAGTAAAAAAGTGCATGCGATAGAAGAAATTAATGTTTTGAGTGGAAAGATGGATGAACTTATGAAATTGTTTGCTAATAAAAGTGTTTCTTCTGATCCTAATGATATGCCTTTGTCTACTTTGATTGAGAATAATAATGAATCTATGGATGTGAATTTTGTTGATAGAAATAATTTTGGTAACAACGCGTATAGAGGAAACTTCCCTAGTAATTCCTCTAATAATTATGTTAATTCCTACAACAAATCTTATGGAAATTTTAATAAGATGCCCTATGAATTTGAGACTAGTGTTAAAGAGTTTATGAATTCACAAAAGAACTTCAATACTTTTCTTGAAGAAAAAATGCTTAAGGTTGACGAATTGGCTAGGAACGTGGATAGAATTTCTCTTGATGTTGATTCTTTGAAACTTAGATCTATTCCACCTAAGCATGATATCAATGAGTCTCTCAAAGCCATGAGAATTTCCATTGATGAGTGCAAACAAAGAACCGCTAGGATGCGTGCTAAGAAAGATTGCTTTGTGAAAGCGTATTCTTCTAGTTTTATGAGAATAAAGATGAAGATCTAAAAGTTATTGATGTGTCCCCTATTAAATCTTTGTTTTGCAATATGAATCTTGATAATGATGGGACTGGAGATGAGTCAACTTTAGTTAAAAGGCGTCCCAAAAATTTAGAGTTTTTAGATCTTGATGCAAAAATTGGTAAAAGTGGGATTGAAGAGGTCAAAACTTTAGATGGCAACGAACCCACTATTTTGGATTTCAAGGAATTTAATTATGATAATTGCTCTTTGATAGATTGTATTTCCTTGTTGCAACCCGTGCTAAATTATCCTCATGCTTATAGCCAAAATAAAGCCTTTACTAAACATATCGTTGATGCTTTGATGCAATCTTATGAAGAAAAACTTGAGTTGGAAGTTTCTATCCCTAGAAAACTCTATGATGAGTGGGAACACACAATTAAAATCAAAGATCATGAATGCTATGCTTTATGTGATTTGGGTGCTAGTGTTTCCATGATCCCAAAAACTTTGTGTGATTTGCTAGGTTTCCGTGAATTTGATGATTGTTCTTTAAACTTGCATTTTGCGAATTCCACTATCAAGAAACATATGGGAAAAATTAATGATGTTCTTATTGTTGCAAATAGGAATTATGTGCCCGTAGATTTCATTGTTCTTGATATAGATTGCAATCCTTCATGTCCTATTATTCTTGATAGGCCTTTCCTTAGAACGATTGGTGCAATTATTGATATGAAGGAAGGGAATATTAGATTCCAATTTCCGTTAAGGAAAGGCATGGAACACTTCCCTAGAAAAAAGATTAAATTACCTTATGAATCTATTATGAGAGCCACTTATGGATTACCTACCAAAGATGGCAATACCTAGATCTATCCTTGCTTTTATGCCTAGCTAGGGGCGTTAAATGATAGCGCTTGTTCGGAGGCAACCCAATTTTATTTTTGTTTCTTGCTTTTTGATTCTGTTTAGTAATAAATAAATCATCTATCCTCTGTTTAGATGTGGTTTTATGCTTTTAATTAGTGTTTGTGCCAAGTAGAACCTTTGGGAAGACTTGGGGAAAGTCTTTGCGATCTTGCTGTAAAAAACAGAAACTTTAGCGCTCATGAGATTTGCTGCCATTTTTTACTGGAGAGTCATATTTAGTTAATTCTTTTTGAAGATGATTAATAGATAAATTACTCAAGTACAAAAAGTTATTTTGGAATTTTTGGGGTTCCAGAAGTAGTCGGAACCTTCAGATTACTACAGACTGTTCTGTTTTTGACAGATTCTGTTTTTCGTGTGTTGTTTGCTTATTTTGATGAATCTATGGCTAGTAAAAGAGTTTATAAACCATAGAAAGGTTGGAATACAGTAGGTTTAACACCAATATAAAGAAAGGATGAGTTCATTGCAGTACCTTGAAGTGGTAGTTTGTTTTCTTTCACTAATGGAGCTCATGAGATTTTCTATTTGAGTTTTGTGTTGTGAAGTTTTCAAGTTTTGGGTAAAGATTTGATGGATTATGGAACAAGGATTGGCAAGAGCCTAAGCTTGGGGATGACCAAGGCACCCCAAGGTAAAATTCAAGGACAACCAAAAGCCTAAGTTTGGGATGCCCCGAAAGGTACCCCCTCTTTCGTCTTCATCTATCGGTAACTTTACTTGGGGCTATATTTTTATTCATCACATGATATGTGTTTTGCTTGGAGCGTTGTCGGTGTCAAAACGGGCGGATCTCGGGTAGGGGGACCTGAACTATGCGTCTAAGATTGATGGTAACATGAGGCAAGGGACACGATGTTTACCCAGGTTCGGGCCCTCTGGATGGAGGTAATACCCTACGTCCTGCTTGATTGATATTGATGATATGAGTGTTACAAGAGTTGATCTACCATGAGATCATAGAGGCTTAACCTAGAAGCTAGCCTATGGTATGATTGTTGTATATATCTATCGACTAGCCTGGCCTCGGTTTATATAATGCACCAGAGGCCTAGGATAACAAGAGTCCTAGCCGAATACGCCGGTGGGGAGGAGTCCTTGTCTTGATCGCCAAGTCTTGTGGAATCTTCCTTGTATGCGGCAGCTGTCCGAACTGGCCCATGAGTATGCGGCCATGGGGGTCCTCGGCCCAATCCAACTGATCGGGAGACGACGTGATGAGTACCCCCTAGTCCAGGACACCGTCAGTAGCTCCCTGAACCGGTCTTCAAGTTAGGAATGCTCCTCGATTCTTTCGAACTATTCTTCATCTTCGGTCGTCGGTCTTGAAAACTGGTTCAACAAATATTCTCATCTTCGATCTTGAGGATCGCCGAAGTGCATCCGACAAGTTTACACGTCGGGTATCCGAGGAGCCCCTTTAAGTTTCCGGCCTTTATCAATGCCTTGTTATTTTTATGCCACGCCTCGGGTTTGAAGTTGTTCCCAGGCGGCAGTTTCCTCTTGCGTCCAAACCCCAATGTCGGACTGCATTCGAGGTATCTTTTGTAGCCGAGCACCAATGTCGGACTGCTTCCGAGCTCCAACGCCGAAATGTATCCGAGCTCCAACGCCGGACTGTGTCCAAGCTCCAACGCCGGACTATATCCAAGATGTCATAGATCATCTTGGTACAAAAAAGTTGAAGGAGTTTAGCCGAGCTTAATGCCGGAAATGCCCTCTATGGAGCTAGCCGCTGGCGCCCGAGCTTTATGCCGGACTGCTTCCGAGGTGGTGCACCACCCGACAGCGGGCTGATATTTTGTGAATATTTTTTATTGGTGCAATTTATTCTCTGCCGAGATATATAACCGGTATATGTATATCCAGTAGCCCTCAAGGTATGTGTCGGTCTAAAACCCGAGATGCACCTGAAGGAAAACATGAAACCGATGTTCCCAGTAGCCCCTGAGACTCGGGCCGATGCGCGAAATCGGCTTGACGATCAACTCCTCGCTCGGCAGCATACATAGGAATAAAAACACAGTGTAATATATTAGAGATAATAGTGATCGGCGAACGGGCCCTTGAGAGAGGGTCTTGAAAAGTTGCCGTAATTTATTTATCTTGACGCCGGATAGGTCCAAATGGTACCTATTGTTATCCGAAGACACGTTTGCCCATAGTTCGGTCAAGCCGAACACTTGGCATTTGGAATTTTCTGCATTGAAATAGGCAATGCAGTAGCCCTCGAGACACTAGTCGGGTGGCAACACCAGATCAGGGGATCGATGTGCCCTTTTAATTTGTTTGTAAATAATGAGCGCAAAGCCCAGTAGCCCCCGAGCCTTAATGTGGGCACGGGTGGCCGAATTAAGGATCGATATCCAGAGTAAAATCACAGATTATGTGTAATGATTCTATGTATCCAAGTACTTTACATCATTATTTTGACTCCATTGTGACCGTTTATCAGTTGAAAGTGTCCCATCGTCGGCTTCTACCCCTTGGTAGATACTACGCAGGGTGTTTCCGCACTAACAAAACAACCCTTAGCCGATGTCTCGGTGCCCGGAGGCAGTTGTGTTAGCAGAAACGAACCAATCAGATATGCGGGCTTTATAACTTTCCCTTAGTCATAGGAGCTTTAAACTGGGGAAGCTAGCTATGAGCCCCCGGTTACTGTTCGGCGACATCCGAGGTCAAGCCGTAAACACTTCGGCCAGTGTTATGAACGGCCCATCATTTAATATAGTCATCGGATCGCTGACCAGTTTACGCCTATTGTGACAGTTAGTTTTCGGCTTTCTCCACTGAGGTGCTTGACCATGCGAGCTGGAAGCACAATCGCAGTGGTTCTCCCTTTGCACACCTAGCCGAACAAAGCAGAACGTAGGAGGCAAGCACAGGAGCCGGGCAACCCAACTATTGACCGAAGACACAATTCGAAACTGATGCATGTATAGCAATATCCGAGAATGTTTTTGTCGAATCCCTAAAGGTGTCCGGCGTTGCACTGCGAGACTAATGCTGGAAACGCACAAATAGTTTAAAAGTGCCATAGGCTTGGAAAACCAAAAAAACGTCAGAAAAAATCGACGTCCGAACTAGATCAATTGTTCGGTGCCAATCAGAAAATTGGACTTTAAAAAAAGTGCTTCTGTCATGCTTTAACATGACACATCCTATCTCAAGACTTCAAGCGGGTTAGCCTACGGCTTCAACCTCCTATTCCGAAAGCGGAGTACTTCTCATTAGACCAGTTTAGCAAACTAAACTCTAGCGGCTTTGAGAGAGAAATTAGGCTCCCCGGCTAGTGACCACACACTCCTGTCGAAAAAAAGGAGTGATGAATAATAATAGTAATAAAAACTTTGCAACAACTAAGAAGAAGAACACTTATTATAAAACGGCTCATATAAATTTAAGAGCCCCCAAGTGACTTGGGTAAAAGAATTTTATGTATAATAATTGTATGTACCGAAGTACTAATATCATATCTTTGTTCACCCGAACTTTAAACGCGTCTTAACCGACCGTCGGCTTCTCCCTCTTCGGTCAAGGACCGAAAAGTGTTATGTACTCCGCCTGTCGAGAATATCGACAGTGTTTCCGATAACCAGGCAACCGAGCCATAAGGCTGTAACAGACAAAGCGCGCTGAGGGAACTTATGCTATATTAGAGACGAAGTGTAAGAAGCATCTTCAAAGAAAATAGTACCCCCATCGATACCTTTCTTCGGTGCTCATTATTACTATGAGACTTGTGCAATAGATTTTTTGTACTCATGAGTTCCGTTGTGTGCCGACCATGATTGAAAACAATAAGAGCGCTAGCTTTCAGCTTCACCCAGTCTGAGGTCAGAGCTCGGAGGACCCGGTCATGACAATCGCAGAGGTGCTCCCTTTACTCCCTAGCCGAAAAATCGAGAACGTAGGGGTAAGCACAGGAGCCAGGCAACCCAGCTTGCAAATCGCTTAAGTCAATATGGTGCATATTGTGGCGTAATACACAAACAAGGAACGAAGCCGTACAAGTATAATCATATGCAAGAGGAAAAACTTCATAAAGGAAGCCCCCAAATAAACCGGGTATTTGAATTTGTGCGTCACAAACAAAGTTTGGACAATGAAAATTTTACAAGCAACTTTTTTCCAAAAAAGTATAATGCTTGGTCGAACCGAACACAAGTTAAAAATTTAAAACTTGGAGCATGAAGGCAACTTAGCTGGTTAATGTGTTCGGTATTGAAGACGCAGTCCGAGCTTGATGCGGGACAAGGTTCCATCCCCCAAGCCGGTCCCGAGGTGGCGGAGCAAAGAGCCCGGCACTCCGAAGTTGTGACATAGCACGGTCAATGCAAGCCGGCAGAGTGATGCCGAAGTCCCCGGCATGGGGTAATGAAGTGTTGACGAAGCCCCCCGTCCAGCCGAGGTGACGCCAAAGGATATAGTCCGGCCGGATCATTTTCATGTGCACAAAAAGTAGTGCAAACCGGAGATAATAGTAATAATAATAATGATAATAATAATAATAAGAAGAAGAATAATAAATCGTTGCATAATAAATAATTTATGCAAAGTGAGTAATAAAATAAATATGGCCTGGCGCCGAAGTCAATGTCGATGCAGGGCGTCAGCGTGATGCGGTAAAGGCGTGACAAAGCTTGAATTCATAGGTCGGTCCGAGTTCCGGATGCGGCGTTCGCCGGACTATGTACGGAAACTTGACCGAACCACCATGCGATCGTCGTTAATGCGGCCACCATTTGATAGACCTGCATACATATGATGGACAAATCAGAGTAATAATTCTTTGGGAAAAATGAACCCAAACAAGCAAAAAATACTAGGATTAATAGCACATGATTTATTTGTTGTAGCAATCCGAAGAAAGGTGATTACCAAAATTAGGACTCGATCCGCGCACCCATTGCCTGATGGGCGATAAAGCAACGACACAGCGATGCTGGCAAAGGTTGGCTCGCCGAGGCAAAGCCCTCGGTCCAGCTAACGTGACGGAACTGGTCGGCTAGTGACGCCGAAGTCTCCGGAGTATAGGTTGATGAAGAGATGGCTAAGCCCCCGGTCCAGCCGAGATGTCGAAGCCTCGATGTCAGCCGATGAGTCGAAGTAGGTCAGCGTGATGGACACCGGCTTGAAGAAGCAACAGTGCGGCCCTGCCGATGCAGGTTGTGACGTGGTCGATGCCGGCTTGATGAAGTGACCGTGCGGCGATGCCGGTATGCCCGCTCCATGTAATCCGTGGGGCGGCGATGTTGGTGATGATTTATTCTTCACGATGCCGGACTCTTATTCGGCTTGCCGAGACGATGATCCGAAGAAGTTGAGCTCGGCTCAACAAAGTGACGACGCGTCTAGCGCAGGTCGGCAGCCGTGGAGCAATATTGTCGAATTGATTTGACACCAGCATGATGTTGAAGATTATGTTCAAAAGATTTTAAAGTTAGTGGGATGTGTTCGGGAACAAAACACAACACCCCATACAAAACTTCCTTCAAAAAGGATGTCCGAAATTCCGTTCATAAAAAAGATGAACTCGGGTCGGATTCGTTTTCGCGCAGAAAACAGATCCGAAAAGTGATGCACTAATCGGAAGGTTCCTGGAGTTTGGACAGTCGGATCGAGCTGAAATTTTGAGGGGTGTTAGATATAGGAATTCCGCAGCAGATCAACGGTTGGATCTTCCAAAGGACGTCCGAGCTAGAAGCCGGACACCACGCCCGAAATTTTGCGTGGTTGTTGTAGACTTAATTCCACACAATTCCACCAAGGGGATCGTCAAAGCGGTGCTCAAAGAGGTGGTGGCAGCGAATATAAGTCCGCTGTTCGGAAAAACAGCACGGTCACCCGAGGGCAATGTTGACGTTGAGCCCCCGAGCTCCATGGATGATTCCTCCATGATCTTGATAGAGATCGGAATTGATGTTGATGAAGACCCTCGTCCGAACATGACGATCGGAGATGGAGTACGGTCCTTGGTCGAGCCAAGGTGACCAGTCGAGTCGGGGACGAAGATGCCGGCATCGCAGTTGACCTGCAGACGAGCCATCGATCCTTTTGCCGATCACACATCGGAACTTTCAATGAAAGCACCAATGTCGGTGTCAAAACCGACGGATCTTGGGTAGGGGGTCCCGAACTGTGCGTCTAAGATCGATGGTAACAAGAGGCAGGGGACACGATGTTACCCAGGTTCGGGCCCTCTTGATGGAGGTAATACCCTACGTCCTGCTTGATTGATATTGATGATATGAGTGTTACAAGAGTTGATCTACCACGAGATCGTAGAGGCTTAACCCTAGAAGCTAGCCTATGGTATGATTGTTGTATATATCTATCGACTAGCCTGGCCTCGGTTTATATAATGCACCAGAGGCCTAGGATAACAAGAGTTCTAGCCGAATACGCCGGTGGGGAGGAGTCCTTGTCTTGATCGCCAAGTCTTGTGGAATCTTCCTTGTATGCGGCAGCTGTCCGAACTGGCCCATGAGTATGCGGCCATGGGGGTCCTCGGCCCAATCCAACTGATCGGGAGACGACGTGATGAGTACCCCCTAGTCCAGGACACCGTCAAGCGTCTTGTATGATTTCACTCTTTGCTTTTTAGTTTACCACAATCATCCTTGTTATACACACCTTTTGAGAGAGACACACATGATTCGGAATTTGTTAGAATACTCTATATGCTTCACTTATATCTTTTGAGCTATATAGTTTTTGCTCTAGTGCTTCACTTATATCTTTTAAAGCACGGTGGTGGTTTTATTTTATAGAAATTATTAATCTCTTATGCTTCACTTATATTATTATTAGAGTCTTGAACAGCACGGTAATTTGCTTTAATTGTGAAATTAGTCCTAATATGATAGGCATCCAACATGAAAACTTTAAAGTGCACTGAATACTATGAGAAGTTTGATACTTGATGATTGTTTTGAGATATGAAGATGGTGATATTAGAGTCAAGCTAGTTGAGTAGTTGTGAATTTGAGAAATGCTTGTTCTAAAGTTTGTGATTCCCGTAGCATGCACGTATGGTGAACCATTATGTGATGAAGTCGGAGCATGATTTATTTATTTATTGTCTTCCTTATGAGTGGTGGTCGGGGACGAACGATGGTCTTTTCCTACCAATCTATCCCCCTAGGAGCATGCGTGTAGTACTTCGTTTCAATAACTAATAGATTTTTGCAATAAGTATGTGAGTTCTATATGACTAATGTTGAGTCCATGGATTATACGCACTCTCACCCTTCCACCGTTGCTAGCCTCTCTAGTATCGCGCAACTTTCACCGGTACCTTAAACCCACCATATACCTTCCTCAAAACAGCCACTATACCTACCTATCATGGCATTTCCATAGCCATTCCGAGATATATTGCCATGCAACTTACCACCGTTCCATTTATTATGACACGCTTTATCATTGTCATATTGCTCTGCATGATCATGTAGTTGACATCGTATTTGTGGCAAAGCCACCTTCATAATTCTTTCATACATGTCACTCATGAGTCATTGCATATCCCGGTACACCGCCGGAGGCATTCACATAGAATTTTTTTTCTAAGTATTGAGTTGTAATTCTTGAGTTGTAAGTAATAAAAGTGTGATGATCATCATTAGAGCATTGTCCCATGTGAGGAAAGGATGATGAAGACTATGATTCTCCCACAAGTCGGGATGAGACTCCGGACGAAAAGAAAAAAAAGAGGCCATAAAAAAAGAGAAAAAGCCCAAATAAAAAAATATAAAAAATGAAAAATGAGAGAAAAAGAGAGAAGGGACAATGTTACTATCATTTTTTCACACTTGTGCTTCAAAGTAGCACCAGGTTACGCTCCGGTTCGATGCGCCCCATCGCCCGGCCCTTGGCACTCCCTGCCCGGCCATGCTCCGGCCCGATCCGCCCCATCGCACGGCCTCTGCTCCTCCCCGCTCGGCCAGATCCCCCCATACCGCATTCATGCCCAGCCATGGCGGCGTGCGTTGATCCATGGCTGCGACGGGTGGGGTTTCCATGGCCACGCCGACCGGTGCGATGGCATCGCACCACTAGTGTCGAGGAAACCGTGGCACCCTTGGTGGCTGCGCTGCCGGTGGACCATAGTGACCGCCGGAGAACACTGAGGGCGAGTTCTCGAGCTCGAGCACGAGGTCATCCCGGGGTCATAGAGAGCCTCAAGGTATGGATAGACGTCGCCCTCTTTCTTCGCTCCCTGTTGTTTATTTAGAGGATCCCCTTCAGTCCTTCACCTGTTCATTGGTTGATGATTGGGTCCTATAGCTGGTACGTGGTATGCCATTGGTGGATTTGGCAGAACATAGTTAGTCGGTAGTTGATAAGAGAATTTCATATTGCAAAGTTGCCCACTATTAGTTAGAGTATATCACATGATTTACCTGCATTAACGTGATGCTATCAGCATGTTATCTATCTCAATACATGTAAATTTGAGCAGTCTGAATTTGTGCCCATGGTAATATAGTTAACTAAAATACTTTTGGAAATGTGCTCATGTCCTGGATCTTTGGTGATGAGACCACCTCAAGTTCTGGTATATATCCAACAAAAGTGCATACATATGAAAATGCATGAATACGAGTGAGCCAATCAACCATTTAAATTCTGGTCAAAATGTAGACATTTAAATGTATCAAGTAGGATATATTCATGCAGTCTATCTATTGGTTATTATAGAATGCATTACTGTTTGACAGTGTCTTCCAGTCTCTTTTTGCTAGCTATTTGTAATGCAAACTTGTATTGTTGGCTTTGCTGTTTATATTTCTGTACACATAGAACTGATAACTGTAGCTACTTACGACGTGTTGGTTCATAGTTGCTACACTTCTGTAGTGTCATTTATATGTTTACTGCTCATGTTCACTGTCATATATACTCCTACTGATCAGCATATATAGTTAGGTAAATAGATTCTAGTCTTGGTCCTCCTGGAAGCTTGTGCCATAGCATGCCCAACTGTTTGAAGTTTGTTCTTAGAGCTAGCTACCCGTAATCTTCAGGCATATTGTCCAGATGTTTAAGTTTAAAATAGTCCAGTCATCTAGCTATACAAGTTGTAAACTTTGTTGTTAGTGTTAGCTAGACAAGTGTAAGGATCATAAGAATTTCTATTTGGCCTTAAATAACAGGCTCACCATGGCATTTACCATTATACTGATATTTCCCGTAAAGTTTGCCATCATACTAATTTCCTATTTTATTTGTCTTCTCCATGGAGCAGCTGCATTAAAGTTGCAATTATTATTGTATAGGTGGAGGAGATAGCTGAAGTCGGGGGTGCTGTTGATGGTATAAAAGGCGTTAATAAAATAGAGTTTTCTGAAGAACAGAGGAGAAAATATAGAAAGGTCAGTGGAAACTACTTCTGCAGCACAACATAATTATCTAGCACTAAAAACCATCCAACCTACTTTGTGCTGATGTTCCTATCCTTCAATATCTCCTTTGTGCTTTTTGTAATTGCTTGTTTCAATTTCTTAGTTAATTTATTGCTTGGTACAACACCTAGTTCCTCCTAGTTCGATAGAGTTGTTTGTTTTGTTCCTGGTGGGTGCATAATATGTAAAATCTCAAATGGTATTTTATAGCCGCATGCCTACTTTGATAAAATTCTGACTGCAAACATTTACTCTGCATACTAATGACATCGTTGTGATGCTTTTAATCCTTGTATCTATGTACTATGCCTGATTGTTCTCTATTGCTCAGTACCTATTTATTTTTTAAGAGAGCGCCACTCAATACTATGTGGTCGTTCTCTAATTCAGTTGCAATACAAGTGACATGACTTCTTTAAAGCCGAGGGTTGCTAATATGTTGTACGTCATGTTATTTTTTCTATTGTAAATATTACTGAAATGCCTGGTGTATAGGTAAGAGAAGAAGGTGATGCAAATGCTATAAAACTTTTGCGACATTATATGAAAAAAAAGACACGAGGCTGCTGTAAGGTAACTGGTCATGTTACTATTTGGTGTGAGACCAGTCTTTTTCTTGCTCAGCTTTATTTGTTATGTTTCTATTGGGTGCTCTAATTTACATTCAACGCTGGGATTTTCTTCTCTCTTACCTGACATAGTATTACACAAGGAATACTCTCAGTACGTCTGTCACATATGTTTTCCTGTTATGAACTTATGATGGTGCGAAGTAGTTGTAATACAAAGTAAAACATGTCATTTGAGTTAAACTATAGGCAATATGAAACTTCCATGGTTTTACCCAATGATTACTAGTCTAATAGTCTCAATCTAATTGTCAACTAGCTTCTTCATGTAGACTAGCTCGCTGAGTCGAGCGATGGAGCGACTAGTCGTCGACTAGTCTAGACTAGTCTGGTGGCTCAATTTGCGAGGGATAAGTGAGCAGAGCTCAGCCCACAGGAAAAAAAAAACATTGCAACCCTAGCTTTCCAGGCTCGCTCCACAACGAGTCGCCTCACCTGGGGCTAGGCCGCCACCACTGCCCATTGCCCGCCACTGCCGCTGGCGGTGGCCAGGAGCATTACAATGCTCTCCCTTATTGGTTCCGCTCCTTCCCTGGATCCACGCCCCTTGCTGCTCAATTTTTATTGTATACTCCCTCTGTCCCAAAATATAAGAGCGTTTTTGACACTACACTAGTGTAAAAAACGCTCTTATATTATGGGACGGAGGGAGTAATATATAGTATGTACTATATTGCATACTAGGTATTAGTAGTTAATTACTATAAGTTGAGTACTACAGTACCATGTTAACTAGTCCAGCAGTAGTCTAGACTAGTCACGATTACTCTATGAGTCTCAACCTCGGCTCTCGACTCGTCGACTCCTTGACTCGTAATTCTTGGTTTTACCTCGAAGTCAAATCACCATTTTCTTTTACTTACACTTACTAATTGTTGTTGCCAATATACCTTTACTTACAACTAAGTGCTAAACTGCTTGTCATCACTAATTTCAGGACCATAATGTCACTTTGATGCTTCTTCCAAGCTTTTGACTCTGGTGGCACCCGACCCAGATGCTGAAGGGATGTTCGGCTTCTTTTCATGGCATCTAGAACTTCCTTACTCAATTTGTCACACATCTCAGGAAGCCAACCGCTTGGGCAGGGCTTGACACTTGAAGACCATGCATCTTCTGCAGTGCATGATAGATAACATGTTACAGTTCTTTTGTAGTAGTAGATACCTGACCAACAGTGCTAGTCGTGCCAAATTTCGCAATAGTTTATTTTTTGAATTCTGGCGCTAAATTGACCATGAGCCTGATGTATGTGTTTGTTGATAATATGATGTGTATGATGAATTTTGGCTGCAATTTATAAATTTTAATTATGGCACAGAATCTAATTATTTAAATTATGTTGGACATGAATTTCAATTTGAAATGTGTATTTGTATATGAAATATATGAATATATGTATCCCTATGGTATTATTTAAACATCTAGTAGGGAAAGAATTGTAGGGGAAGTAGTGGGGTGTCACAATTCATATGGACCCCATGGTCTTTCCCTAGGGTTTGTGCCCCTAGGTAAAGAGAGTTTCCCTAGAGCTTGCCACATGCACCCTAGGGAAAGAGTTCTTTCCTGACTATACTACACCTAGGGTTCTTTACCTAGGGCAAGCTCTAGGTAAAGTCTTCCCCTATGGTTTTTTGCATTTCACCTAGGGTATATGGCTCTAGGTAAAATGTGGATTTCTAGTAGTGCTTGTATATTCCAATGACGGGCTTTCTCAAAATGCCCTAGGTCTTCGTGAGCAAGCAAGTTGGATGCACATTGTCAGTGTCAAAACCGGCGGATCTCGAGTAGAGGGTCTCGAACTATGCGTCTAGGATCGATTGTAACAGGAGGCGGGGGACACGATGTTTACCCAGGTTCGGGCCCTCTCGATGGAGGTAATATCCTACTTCCTGCTTGATTGATCTTGATGATATGAGTATTACAAGAGTTGATCTACCACGAGATCGTAGAGGCTAAACCCTAGAAGCTAGCCTATGGTATGATTGTTGTATATATCTTCTATCGACTAGCCTGGCCTCGGTTTATATAATGCACCAGAGGCCTAGGATAACAAGAGTCCTAGCCAAATACGCCGGTGGGGAGGAGTCCTTGTCTTGATCGTCAACTCTTGTGGAATCTTCCTTGTATGTGGCAGCTGTCCGAACTGGCCCATGAGTATATGGCCATGGGGGTCCTCGGCCCAATCTAACAGATTGGGACATGACGTGGTGAGTACCCCCTAGTCTAGGACACCGTCAGTAGCCCCCTGAACTGGTCTTCAAGTTATGGACGCTCCTCGATTCTTCCGAACTGTTCTTCATCTTCGGTCGTTGGTCTTGAGAACTGGTTCAACAAATCTTCCCATCTTCTATCTTGAGGATTGCCGAGCTAAATCTGAAGATCTCACACATCGGGTATCCGAGGAGCCCTTTAAGTCTTCGGCCTTTATCAATGCCTTGTTACTTTTATGCCACACCTCGGGTTTGAAGTTGTCCCCGGGCGGCAGCGTCCTCTTGCGTCCGAGTTCCAACGCCGGACTGCATTCGAGGTATCTTTTGCAGCCGAGCACCAACGCCGGACCACTTTCCGAGCTCCAACGCCGGAATGTATCCGAGCTCCAACACCAGACTATGTCCAAACTCCAACGTCGAACTGTATCCGGGCTCCAACGCCGGACTATATCCGAGGTGTCATATCACCTTGGTTCAAAAAAGTTGAAGGAGTTTAGCCAAGCTTAATGTCAGAAATGCCCTCTATGGAGCCAGCCACTAGCGCCCGAGCTTTATGCCGGACTGCTTCCGAGGTGGTGCACCACCCCGACTGTGGGCCGATTTTTTGTCAATATTTTTTATTGGTGCAATTTATTCTCTGCCGAGATATATAGCCAGTAGCCCTCAAGGTGTGTATCGGTCTAAAACCCGAAATGCACCTGAAGGATGACGTAAGACCGCTGATCCCAGTAGCCACTGAGACTTAGGTTGATTTGCAAAATCGGCCTGAGGATCAAGTCCTAGCTCGGCAGAATACTTCGGGACACAAAAAGCGGCGTGCTCAGTCCTTGAGACTCAGGTTGGGTGCGGCTGACCAACCTGAGGATCAAAATCTCCTCGGAAACTATATTGCACTTAAAAGTTTCTGCATTGAACAGGCAATGCAGTAGCCCCCGAGGCACTGGTCGGGTGGCAACACCAGATCAGGGGATCGATGTGCCCCTTTAATATTTTTAAATAATAAGCCCGAAGCCCAGTAGCCCCCGAGCCTTAATGCGGGCACGGGTGGCCGAAATAAGGATCGATATCCATAGTAAAATCACAAATTATGTGTAATGATTCTATGTATCCAAGTACTTTACATCATTAATGCTCGGATCCGCATTGTACAAAACTTTGTTGACCGACCATCGGCTTCCACCTCCTCGGCTAGTAGCCGTGGAGTGTTTGTCCTACTTTATAAAGCCTTTATGAGGGAAAATATTTATGACAAACAAGGCAATCTGGCCATACGGTTTTATAAATAAAGGTACGCAGAGAGATATGTTATATTACTGTTTAACATAAGAAATGTCTTCCAAAGAAAATAGTCCCGCTATCGGTTCCTTTCTTTGGGTTGTTATGCTAAGCATGATCATGAAACCTCAGCTCTAATGTAAGAGCAAAATATTGAGGATTTAGTTTGGGAGGCCAGTTACTATCCCCCGGTAGTGTTCGGCGACAGTCGAGGTCAAGCTGTAAACACTTCGACCAATGTTATGAATGGCTGTCATTTAACATAGTCATCGGATCGCTGACCAGTTTACGCTTATTGTGGCAGTCAGTTTTCGGCTTTCTCCACTGAGGCGCTTAACCATGCTAGCTGGAAGCACAATCACAATGGTTCTCCCGTTGCGCACCTAGCCGAACAAAGCGGAACGTAGGAGGCAAACACAGGAGCCGGGTGACAATGTCCTGGACTAGGGGGTACTCACCACGTCGTCTCCCGATCTGTTAGATTGGGCTGAGGACCCCCATGGCCGTATACTCATGGGCCAGTTCGGACAACTGCTGTATACATGGAAGATTCCACAAGACTTGGTGATCAAGACAAGGACTCCTCCCCACCGGCTTATTCGGCTAGGACTCTTGTTATCCTAGGCCTCTGGTGCATTATATAAACCGAGGCCAGGCTAGTCGATATATCATATACAACAATCATACCATAGGCTAGCTTCTAGGGTTTTAGCCTCTACGATCGCGTGGTGGATCAACTATTGTAATACTCATATCATCAATATCAATCAAGCAGGACGTAGGGTATTACCTCCATCAAGAGGGCCCGAACCTGGGTAAACATCTTGTCTCCTGCCTCCTGTTACCATCGATCCTAGACGCACAACTCGGGACCCCTTACCCGAGATCTACCGGGTTTGACACCGACATTGGTGCTTTCATTGAGAGTTCTGCTGTGTGATCGGCAAAAGGATCGATGGCTCACCCGCAGGTCAATTGCGACGCCGGCATCTTCCTCGCCGGCTCGACTGGTCACCTTGGCTCGACCGAGGACCGTGCTCCATCTCCGATCGTCATGTTCGGACGGGGGCCTTCTTCAACATCAACTCCGATCTCTATCATGGTCATAGAGGAGTCATCCATGGAGCTCGAGGGCTCAACGTCAACATTGCCCTCGGGCGGCCGTGCTGTTTTTATGGACAGCGAACTTGAATTCGCCGTCACCGCCTCCTCGAGCGTCGGTTTGATGATTGCTTCGGTGGAATAGTGCGGAATTACGTCTACAACAGCCATGCAAAATTTCTTCGAGTTCCGATGGAGGAATCTCCAACAAACTACGATATACCGGAGCCCTGTCAAATCTGGACGAGTTTAGGGCGTGGTCTCCAGAGCCTAGCTCGGAGGTCCTTTGGAAGACCCAACCGTTCATCTACTGCGGAATTCCCATATCTACCACCCCTCCAAATTTCAGCTCGATCCGACGGTTCAAACTCCGGGAACCTTCCGATGAGTGGACCAATTTTTGGATCCGTTTTCTGCGCGAATACGGATCCGACCCGAATTCATGTTTCTTTATGAACATGATATTGGAAAACCTTTTTAGAGGAATTCTCTTCTAGGGTATTGTGCGTTGTTTTTAAACACGTGCCCGTAAATTTTTAAGCCTCCCCTGACGTCATCTTCATCATTATGCTGGTGTCAAACCAGTCCGGCAATATTGCTCCAAGGCTGCCGACCTGCGCTAGACACGTCGTCACTTTGTTGAGCCGAGCTTAATTTCTTCGGATCATCATCTCGGCAAGCCGAACAAGAGTCCGACATCGTGAAGGATAAATCATCACCAACATCGCCGCCCCACGGATTACACGGAGCGGGCATACCGGCATCGCCGCATGGTCACTTCATCAAGCCGGCATCGACCACGTCACGGCCTGCATCGGCAAGGCCGCACTATTGCTTCTTCAAGCTGGTGTCCATCACGCCGACCTACTTCGACTCATCGGCTGACATCGAGGCTTCGACATTTCGGCTGGACCAAGGGCTTCGTCATCTCCTCATCAACCTACTCCGGAGACTTCGGCATCACTAGCCGACCAGCTCTGTCACGTTAGCTGGACCGACGGCTTTGCCTCGGCGAGCCAACCTTTGCCAGCATCGCCATACCGTCGCTTTATCGCCCATCAGGCAATGGGTGTGCGGATCGAGTCCCAATTTTTGGAATCACCTTTCTTCGGATTGCTACAACAAATAAACCAGGTGCTATTAATCCTAGTAATTTTTGCTTGTTGGAGTTTATTTTTCCCAAGAAATTATTACTCTGGTTTGTTTCTGTACACAGGTCTATCGAATGATGTCCGCACTAACGACGATCGCGTGGTGGTTCGGTCAGTTTCCATACATAGTCCGGCGAACGCCGCATCCGGAACTCGGACCGACCTGTGAATTCAGGCTTTGCCACACCTTTACTGCATCACGCCGATGCCCTGCAATGACATTGACTTCGGCGCCAGGCCATATTTCTTTTATTACTCACTTTGCATAAATTATTTATTATGCAACATTTTTTTATTATCATTACTATTATCTCCGGTTTGCACTATTTTTTGTGCACATGATAATGATCCGGGTTGGGCAGTATCGTCAACTCGGCGTACTGACATACCACGTCACCTCGGCTGGACAGGGGGCTTCGTCAACACTTTATTACCCCATGTCGGGGACTTCGGCATCACTCTGCCGGCCTGCATTGACCGTGCTATGTCACCACTTCAGAGTGCCGAGCCCTTTGCTCCACCACCTTGGGACCGACTTGGGGGATGGAACCTTGTCCCGCATCAAGCTCGGACCGCGTCATCAAAACCGAATACATTAACCAGCTAAGTTGTCTTCATGCTCAAAGTTTTAAATTTTTAACTTGTGTTCGGTTCGACCAAGCATTATACTTTTTTGGAAAAAAAGTTGCTTATAAAAAATCTCCTTGTCAAAACTTTGTTTGTGACACACAAATTCAAATACCCCGTTTATTTGGGGGCTTCCTTTATGAAGCTTTTCCTCTTGCATATGATTATACTTGTACGGCTTCGTTCCTTATTCGTGTATTACGCCACAATATGCACCATATTGATTTAAGCGATTTGCAAGCTGGGTTGCCTGGCTCCTGTGCTTACCCCTACGTTCCCGATTGTTCGGCTAGGGAGTAAAGGGAGCACCTCTGCGATTGTCACGACCGGGTCCTCCGAGCTCTGACCTCAGACTGGGTGAAGCCGAAAGCTAGCGCTCTTATTGTTTTCAATCATGGTCGGCACACAACGGAACTCATGAGTACAAAAAATCTATTGCACAAGTCTCATAGTAATAAGCACCAAAGAAAGGTATCGGTGGGGGTACTATTTATTTCGAAGATGCTTCTTACACTTCGTCTGTAATATAGCATAAGTTCCCTGAGCGCGCTTTGTCTGTTACAGCATTATGGCCCTGTTGCCTGGTTATCGGAAACACTGTTGATATTATCAACAGGTGGAGTACATAACACTTTTCGGTCCTTGATCAAAGAGGGAGAAGCCGACAGTCGGTTAAGACGCGTTTAAAGTTCGGGTGAACAAAGATATGATATTAGTACTTCGGTACATACAATCATTATACATAAAATTCTTTTACCCAAGTCACTTGGGGGCTCTTAAATTTATATGAGCCGTTTTATAATAAGTGTTCTTCTTCTTAGTCGTTGCAAAGTTTTTTATTACTATTATTATTTATCACTCCTTTTTTCGACATGAGCGTGTGGTCACTAGCCGGGGAGCCTAATTTCTCTCTCAAAGCCGCTAGAGTTTAGTTTGCTAAACTGGCCTAATGAGAAGTACTCCGCCCTCGGGATAGGAGGTTGAAGCCGTAGGCTGACCCGCTTGAAGTCTTGAGATAGGATCTCACTATATATGCATTGGTTTCACTATATATGCAATGCCGGACACCTTTATACATTCGGCAAAAACATTCTCGGATCTCACTATATATGCATTGGTTTCGAATTGTGTCTTCGGTTAATAGTTGGGTTGCCCGGCTCCTGCGCTCGCCTCCTACGTTTCGCTTTGTTCGGCTAGGTGTGCAAAGGGAGAACCACTGCGATTGTGCTTCCATCTCACATTGTTAAGCACCTCAGTGGAGAAAGCCAAAAACTGAATGTCACAATAAGCGTAAACTGGTCAGCGATCTGATGACGGTGTTAAGTGACGGGCCATTCATAACAATGGCCGAAGTGTTTACGGCTTGACCTCGACTGTCGCCGAACACTACCGGGGGCTATTAACTGGCCTCCCAAACTAAATCCTCGATATTTTGCTCTTACATTAGAGCTGAGGTTGCATGATCATGCTTAGCATAACAACCCAAAGAAAGGAACCGATAGCGGGACTATTTTCTTTGAAAGACATTTCTTATGTTAAACAGTAATATAACATATCTCTCTACGTACCTTTGCTTATAAAACCGTATGGCCAGATTGCCTTGTTTGTTGTAAATCTTTGCCCTCATAAAGGCTTTATAAAGTAGGACAAACACTCCTCGGCTACTAGCCGAGGAGGTGGAAGCCAATGGTCGGTCAACAAAGTTTTGTACAATGCGGATCCGAGCATTAATGATGTAAAGTACTTGGATACATAGAGTCCTTACACATAATTTGTGATTTTACTATGGATATCGATCCTTAATTCGGCCACCCGTGCCCGCATTAAGACTCGGGGGCACTGGGCTTCGAGCTTATTATTTAAAAATATTAAAGGGGCACATCGATCCCCTGATCTGGTGTTGCCACCCGACCAGTGTCTCGGGGGCTACTGCATTGCCTGTCCAATGCAGAAAATTTTAAGTGCAATACAGTTTCCGAGGAGATTATGATCCTCAGGTTGGCCAGCCGCACCCAACCTGAGTCTCGAGGACTGAGCACGCCGCTTTTTGTGTCCCGAAGTATTCTGCCGAGCTAGGACTTGATCCTCAGGTCGATTTTGCAAATCAACGTGAGTCTCAGCGGCTACTGGGATCAGTGGTCTTACATCATCCTTCAAGTGCATCTCAGGTTTTAAACCGATACACACGTTGAGGGTTACTGGCTATATATCTCGGCAGAGAATAAATTGCACCAATAAAAAATATTGATAAAAAATTGGCCCACAGTCGGGGTGGTGCACCACCTCAGAAGCAGTCCGACATAAAGCTCGGGCGCTAGTGGCTGGCTCCATAGAGGGCATTTCCAGCATTAAGCTCGGCTAAACTCCTTCAACTTTTTTGGACCAAGATGGTCTATGACATCTTGGATATAGTCCGGCGTTGGAGCTTGGACACAGTCCGGCGTTGGAGCTCGGATACATTTCGGCGTTGGAGCTCGGAAGCAGTCCGGCATTGGTGCTCGACTGCAAAAGATACCTCGAATGCAGTCCGACGTTAGAGCTCGGACGCAAGAGGACACTGCCTCCCGGGAACAACTTCAAACCCGAGGTGTGGCATTAAAATAACAAGGCATTCATAAAGGCTGGAAACTTAAAGGGGCTCCTCGGATACCCGACGTGTAAACTCGTCGAATGCATTTCGGCGATCCTCAAGATCGAAGATGGGAAGATTTGTTGAACCAGTTTCCAAGACCGACAACCGAAGATGAAGAATAGTTTGGAAGAATCGAGGAGCGTCTCTAACTTGAAGACCGGTTCAGGGGGCTACTGACGGTGTCCTGGACTAGGGGGTACTCACCATGTCCTCTCCCGATCTGTTAGATTGGGCCAAGGACCCCCATGGCCGTATACTCATGGGCCAGTTCGGACAACTGCCGCATACATGGAAGATTCCACAAGACTTGGTGATCAAGACAAGGACTCCTCCCCACCGGCTTATTCGGCTAGGACTCTTGTTATCCTAGGCCTCTGGTGCATTATATAAACCGAGGCCAGGCTAGTCGATAGATCATATACAACAATCATACCATAGGCTAGCTTCTAGGGTTTTAGCCTCTACAATCTCATGGTAGATCAACTATTGTAATACTCATATCATCAATATCAATCAAGCAGGACGTAGGGTATTACCTCCATCAAGAGGGCCCGAACCTGGGTAAACATCGTGTCTCCTGCCTGCTGTTACCATCGATCCTAGACGCACAGCTCGGGACCCCCTACCCGAGATCTGCCGATTTTGACACCGACACCGAGCAACCCAACTATTGACCGAAGACGCAATTCGAAACCGATGCATATACAACAATGTCCGAGAATGTTTTTGCCGAATCCCTAAAGGTGTCCGGCACCGCACTACGAGATTAATGCTGGAAACACACAAATAACTTAAAAGTGCCATAGGCTTGGAAAACCAAAAAACGTTAGTGGAAAACTGACGTCCGAACTACAACAAGTGTTCGGTGCCAAATCGAAAATTGGTCTTAGAAAAAAAGGTGCTTCTGCCGTGCTTTATCATAACACATCTTATCTCAAGACCTCAAGCGGGTCAGCCTACGGCTTCAACCTCCTATCCCGAAGGCGGAGTACTTCTCGTTAGGCCAGCTTAGCAAACTGAACTCTAGCGGCGTTGAGAGAGAAATTAGGCTCCCCGGCTAGTGACCACACACTCGTGTCGAAAAAAGGAGTGATAAATAATAATAATAAAAACTTTGCAATGACTAAGAAGAAGAACACTTATTATAAAACGGCTCATATAAATTTAAGAGCCCCAAGTGACTTGGGTAAAAGAATTTTATGTATAATGAATGTATGTACCAAAGTACTTATATCATATTTGTGTTCACCCGAACTTTATACGCGTCTTAACCGACCGTCGGCTTCTCCCTCTTCGGTCAAGGGCCGAAGAGTGCTATGTACTCCACCTGTCGAGAATATCGACGGTGTTTCCGATAACCAGGCAATCATGCCATAAGGCTGTAATAGACAAAGTGCGCTCAGGGAACTTATGCTATATTACTGACGAAGTGTAAGAAGCATCTTCGAAGAAAATAGTACCCCCACCGATACCTTTCTTCAGTGCTCATTGTTACTATGAGACTTGTGCAATAGATTTTTTGTACTCATGAGTTCCGTTGTGTGCCGAACATAATTGAAAACAATAAGAGCACTAGCTTTTGGCTTCACCTAGTCTGAGGTCCGGCTTGGATGACCCGATCGTGACAATCGCAGAGGTGCTCCATTTACTCCCTAGCCGAACGATCAGGAACGTAGGGATAAACACAGGAACTAGGCAACCCAGCTTGCAAATCGCTTAAGTCAATATGGTGCATATTGTGGCATAATACACGAACAAGGAACGAAGCCGTACAAGTATAATCATATTCAAGAGGAAAGGCTTCATGAAGGAAGCCCCCAAGTGAACTGGGTATTTGAGTTTGTGTGTCACAAACAAAGTTTTGACAAGGAGATTTTTGACAAGCAACTTTTTTCCAAAAAAGTATAATGCTTGGTCGAACCGAACACAAGTTAAAAAATTTAAAACTTCAAGCATGAAGGCAACTTAGTTGGGTAATGTGTTCGGTATTGATGACGCGGTCCGAGCTTGATGCAGGACAAGGTTCCATCCCCCAAGCCGGTCCCGAGGTGGCGGAGCAAAGAGCTCGACACTCCGAAGTGGTGACATAGTACGGTCAATGCAGGCCGGCAGAGTGATGCCGAAGTCCCCGGCATGGGGTAATGAAGTGCTCACGAAGCCCCCCATCCAGCCGAGGTGACGTGGTATGTCAGTACGCCGAGTTGACGATACTGCCCAACCCGGATCATTTTCGTGTGCACAAAAAATAGTGCAAACCGGAGATAATAATAATAATAATGATAAAAAATGTTGCATAATAAATAATTTATGCAAAGTGAGTAATGAAATAAATATGGCCTGGCGCCGAAGTCAATGTCGATGCAGGGCGTCGGCGTGATGCGGTAAAGGTGTGACAAAGCCTGAATTCACAGGTCGGTCCGAGTTCCGGATGCGGTGTTCGCCGGACTATGTACGGAAACTGACCGAACCACCATGCGATCGTCATTAGTGCGGCCATCATTCGATGGACCTGTGTACAGATGATGGAACAAACCAGAGTAATAATTTCTTGGGAAAAATAAACCCCAACAAGCAAAAATTACTTGGATTAATAGCACCTGTTTTATTTGTTGTAGCAGTCCGAAGAAAGGTGACTGTCACACCCTAGCCAGCTCAAGCATTAGAGTGTGCATCATGTTTAAATTTCCCTTAAATTTGAAATGGGGATGTCAGAACCCCCAACACCCCCCTGGAACAACTAGGTTTACTAAAAAAACTTTTCAATGAACCTAAAATGCCCTTCTAAAAAGCCCACCTTTTTTGTTTTGGGTTAAAACCCCTGACAAAAATGGTGCACATTTTTCTAGGACATCTAAGGTCATTGGATTAATCCTTATGGTATTTGCATTTGGGCATTTAAATGCTATAAAATATTTTAAATGCTCAAATAATCATAAACTAAAATGTTTGCTGTTGGATATATTCTAAGCAGTAGCCATGATTAATTTTATGATTTATGGAAATGCCCTGGCATTTTTAATAAAGCCCTGAAGCTACAGAAATAATAGAATAAATAAGAAAAACAGAAAAGGAGAGAGAGAAGTAACTTACCTGGTGCAGCCCATCGAGCCCACCGGCTCGGCCCAGTCCACTGGCACTTGCCAGTCCTCCTCCTCCTCCCGCCAGGAGGACAAGGAGCGCGTGGCCGGCGCTCACGGCCACACGCCGGCCACCTCCTGCTTCCGCCGACGCCCTGGAGGCGTCTACGAGTGCCACGCCGACCCCCACGTCTCCCTCTCTTTCTTCCCACTCTCCCCGTGGCCTCTCCCCCTCTCTGGCTCTCTCCCCATCTCCCTGCCGAGCGCAGCCGTCACCGCCGACAAGCTCCACCGCAGCCACCGCCGTCCATTCGTTGCCCCGTCATGCCAGGAAGCTCCGCCGTCGTCGACTACATCAAGTAGGCCGAGCCCCGAGCGCTCGCTCGCCCCGGAGACGCTGCACCGAGCTCGTCCCCAACTCCGGCCACCGGAGATCCCCTTCGCCGTCCCCGCCGCATCAGCTCATCCCCGACCTCTCCGACCGCCTCGACGAGACCCCCGTGAGCTCAGCCACCTCCCCACCCTCTCTGTTCTCTCTCTCTCGAGCCCCGTAGTGACCGCACGTAGCTCACCCGCACGCACCGCCGCGGAGCTCGTCGCCGACGAGGCTCCGGCCACCCAATGGCCGCGCCACCCTGTCCACTAGTCCTACCGCACCTCCAGGAGCTCAACGCACCAATCCACGCGCCTCCCCGTGCCCCCTAGCGACTAGCTCGACCTCACCCGAGCTCCGGTCGCCGCCAAACTCGTCGCCGGCGACGTTTCCGGCCACCCCAGCTCCACCCACTGCCACCACTCGACGTTGCTTCCTCCCCGCATCACGTAGATTGAGCTATGTATGCGATTCCTACCTTGCTATGCCTGCTATGCTTAGAGTTGTGTCAGGTCTGGTTCATCTGGGTGATGGGCTAGAGTGAAATGATTATGTCGGTAATGTGAGGGATGTGTTGAACATGTTTTGGTAAAGGTATCGATGAGAGGCCATGTAGGAGTACATGGTGGGTTGTTTCATTGAGGCCGTCCATAAGAACTGAGATCTGTATGTGTGATTTAAGATGCAGTTACTACCATACATTGGGCTCGAAACCAATGGACCCTCTCGGCTTCTTAATCACCCTAGTACTCTGTCTAGGAGTTGCAAATAGTTTCTGGTGTTTGTAGGTTATGTGTTGGCGGCCGTGCGTAGCGCTGACCCTAGGGGTGGGCTATGTTGCGGTAGATACACCGTGGCACGGTGTACCGAGTCACCCGTTTGGTGTCTCGGGAACCCTGTTCACATCGTTCGGGGCCGTATGTGGAAACCTCGGCCGGACTCCCTGCGGATGGAACCTGGATAGGCGATGCACCTGGACTAGAGACTTGAGTGTCTGGGTAGGCCGTGGCCGACACCCTCGTTGGGCTTCCGCTTGAAGGTTGCCGAGTACATGTCGTGTAAACGGCGGTAAGTGGTGAAAGCGTGTATGAAGAAGTACACCCCTGCAGGGTATAAACTATTCGAATAGCCGCGTCCGCGGTAAAGGACTACCTGGTTGCCTATACAGTTCATAGACAAGTTAATGGATACTACTAAAAGACTCAAGATAAGTGTGAGTACCGAGGATGGCCCTCTCGTAGGATAACGAGGGAGGATCCCCGGTGGAGTATTGTGTTGGTGAGTAGTTGACTCGTGTGCGAAAACTATTTTACTAGTGGAGTTCCGTAGGATAGCTTAGCCAAGAGTCAAAGCTGGCTTGCTGCAATAACCCCACCACCTTCTTGAGAATGAGCATGTATAGTACGATCTGATATAAGACTTGCTGAGTACCTTTGTACTCATGTTTGCTTAATTACTGTTTCCAGACGACAACACCACCCCCTCCGATGGGTTCTACGTAGACCTTGATGTCGACGAGTGACTAGCCAGCCAGGTGGTGATCTTGGCCATGGAGGGGCCTATGTAGATAGACAGGCTTCGAGAAGCCTTCTTTCTTTCTAGTGTCTGTACTCAGACTAGTTGCTTCCGCTTGTGCTTGTATGACTTGAGTGTCGGGTCATGTGACCCCTACCTGTATGAACTTGTTATGTATGGCTCTATGGAGCCTTTAAATAAAGTACTTGAGTTGTAGAGTTTTGTTGTGATGCCATGTTGTATGTACTCATATCGGGCATATTGTGTGTATGATTGAAATGCTTGGTATGAGTGGGATCCGACAATCTAGTTGTTTGTCCTTGGCAGCCTTTCTTATGGGGAAATGTAGTCTAGTGTTCCTCGAGCCATAGTAGTCCGCTACAGCCCGGTTCACCGGAGTCCTGCTAGCCCAGCACTACTGCTCAGGACACTTGACTGGCCGGCATGTGTTTCACTTCGTTCCTATGTCTGTCCCTTCGGGGAAATGTCACGCGGTGACATCCGGAGTCCTGCCTAGCCTGCTACAGCCCGGGTTCCCCGGAGTCTTGTTAGCCCAGTGCTACAGCCCGGATTCACTCGCTGATGACCGACATGCTCGATGTGATTCATGTATGCCTGTCTCCATAGGTCTGTGCCGCTTTGGGTTCACGACTAGCCATGTCGGCCCGGGTTCTCTGTCATATGGATGCTAGCGACACTATCATATACGTGAGCTAAAAGGCACAAACGGTCCCGGGCCATAGTAAGGCGACACCCGTGGGATACCGTGCGTGAGGCCGCAATGTGATATGAGGTGTTACCGGCTAGATCGATGTGACTTGGAATCGGGGTCCTGACAGCGACTCCCAAAATTGGGACTCGATCCGCACACCCATTGCCTTTTGGGCGATGAAGCGACGGCATGGCGATGCTGGTGAAGGTTGGCTTGCGGAAGCTGGTCTACTAGTGACGTTGAATTCTCCGGAGTAGGTTGATGAAGAGATGGCGAAGCCCCCGGTCCAGCCGAGATGTTGAAGCCTCAATGTCAGCTGATGAGTCAAAGTAGGTCGGCGTGATGGACATCGGCTTGAAGAAGCAACAGTGCGGCCCTGCCGATGCCGGTCGTGACGTGGTCAATGCCGGCTTGATGAAGTGACCGTGCGGCGATGCCGGTGTGCCTGCTCCGTGTAATCCGTGGGGCGGCGATGTTGGTGATGATTTATCCTACGCGATGCTGAACTCCTGTTCGGCTCGCCGAGATGATGATCCGAATAAGTTGAGCTCGGCTCAACAAATTGACGACGTGTCTAGCATAGGTCGGCAGCCGCGGAGCAATATTGCCGGACTGGTTTGACACCAGCATGATGGTGAAGATCATGTTCAAAATATTTTAAAGTTAGTGGGATGTGTTCGGGAACAAAACACAATACCCCATACAAAACTTCCTTCAAAAATGATGTCCGAAATCCCGTTCATAAAAAAGACGAACTCGGGTCGGATTCGTTTTCGCGCATAAAACAAATCCGAAAAGTGATGCACTAATCGGAAGGTTCCTGAAGTTTGGACAGACGGATCGAGCTGAAATTTTGAGGGGTGGTAGATATAGGAATTCCGCAGCCGATCAATGGTTGGATCTTCCAAATGACGTCTGAGCTAGAAGATGGACACCACGGCCTAAACTCGTCCAGATTCTCGTCCAGATTTGACACGCCTCCAGTATATCGCGGATTGCCAGAGATTCCTCCATCGGAACTCGACGAATTTTTCCAGCGTTGTTGTAGACCCAATTCCGCACAATTCCATCGAAGCAATCCTTAAAACGACACTTGAGGAGGCGGTGGCGGCGGATACGAGTTCGCTGTCCAGAAAAACAGCACGGTCGCCCGAAGGCAATGTTGACGTTGAGCCCCCGGGCTCCCTAGATGATTCCTCCATGATCTTGATAGAGATTGGAGTTGATGTTGATGAAGGTCCTCATCCGAACATGACGATCGGAGGTAGGGCACAGTTCTCGGTCCAGACAAGGTGACCGGCCGAGCCGACGACGAAGAAGCCGGCGTCGTAGTTGACCTGCGGGCGAGCCATTGATCTTTTTGCCGATCACACAGCGGAACTCTCAATGAAAGCACCAATGTCGGTGTCAAAACCGATGGATCTCGGGTAGGGGGTCCTGAACTGTGCATCTAGGATCGATGGTAACAGAAGGCGGGGATCACGATGTTTACCCAGGTTCGGGCCCTCTCAATGAAGGTAATACCCTGCTTCCTGCTTAATTGATCTTGATGATATGAGTATTACAAGAGTTGATCTACCACGGGATCATAGAGGCTAAATCCTAGAAGCTATCCTATGGTATGATTGTTGTATATATCTTCTATCGACTAGCCTGGCCTCCGTTTATATAATGCACCAGAGGCCTAGGATAACAAGAGTCCTAGCCGAATACGCCGGTGGGGAGGAGTCCTTGTCTTGATCGTCAAGTCTTGTGGAATCTTCCTTTTATGCGGCAGTTGTCTGAACTGGCCCATGAGTATACGGCCATGGGGGTCCTCAGCCCAATCTAACAGATCGGGACATGACGTGGTGAGTACCCCCTAGTCTAGGACACCGTCACGCACCCACTTAATTTCTTTTGTCGAGCTTTCATACACTTATAGCTCTAGTGCATCCATTGCATGGCAATCTGTAGGATCGAAAGTATGTCTAGAGGGGGGGGGTGATTAGACTACTTGACCAAATAAAAACTTAACCTTTTCCCAATTTTAGTTCTTGGCAGATTTGAGCTAATTTAGGACAAATCAAGCAATCATCACATGATTCAAGCAAGCATGCAAAGAGTATATTGGCAGCGGAAAGTAAAGCATGCAACTTGCAAGAATGTAAAGGGAAGGGTTTGGAGAATTCAAACGCTATTGGAGACACGGATGTTTTTCCCATGGTTCGGATAGGTGGTGCTATCCTACATCCACGTTGATGGAGACTTCAACCCACGAAGGGTAACGGTTGCGCGAGTTCACACAGGGCTCCACCCAAGGGTAACGGTTGCACGAGTCCACACAGGGCTCCACCCATGAAGGGTCCACGAAGAAGCAACCACCCACAAAGGGTCCACGAAGAAGCAACCTTGTCTATTCCACCATGGCCATCGCCCACACAGGACTTGCCTCACTAGTGGTAGATCTTCACGAAGTAGGCGATCTCCTTGCCCTTACAAACTCCTTGGTTCAACTCCACAATCTTGTCGGAGGCTCCCAAGTGACACCTAGCCAATCTAGGAGACACCACTCTCCAAGAAGTAACAAATGGTGTGTAGGTAATGAACTCCTTGCTCTTGTGCTTCAAATGATAGTCTCCCCAACACTCAACTCTCTCTCATAGGATTTGGATTTGGTTGAAAGAAGATTTGAGTGGAAAGCAACTTGGGAAGGCTAGAGATCAAGATTCATATGGTAGGAATGGAATGTCTTGGTCTCAAGACATGAGTAGGTGGTTCTCTCTCAGAACATATGAGTTGGAATGGTGTGTGTGTTCTGATGGCTCTCTCCTCGAATGAGAAGAAGGTGGAGGGGTATATATAGCCTCCACACAAAATCCAACCGTTACACAGTTTTCCAATCTCGGTGGGACCGAATCAATAAGCTCGGTCAGACCGAAAATGTAAACCTACTGACCGTTAGTGATTTTCGGTGGGACTGACATGCAACTCGGTAGGACCGATATGGTTAGGGTTTGGGCATAACGTAATCTCGGTGAGACCGATTACACAAACTCGGTGAGACCGAATTTGGTAATTAGCTAACCAGAGAGTTGGTCAGGCAAACTCAGTGGGACCGATTTGCTCTTTCGGTGAGACCGAGTGGAACTCGGTGAGACTGAAAAGTTACAAAGGGGAAACACTGAGTTCACATTGCAATCTCGGTGGGACCGATTCGCTCTTTCAGTGAGACCGAAAAGTTACGAAAGGGAAACAGAGAGTTTGCAACCCCATCTCGGTGAGACCGAGATCCCTATCGGTAGGACCGAATTGCTAGGGTTTGGCAGTGGCTAATGACAAGTGAAACTCGATGGTGCCGGATAGGAAGAATCGGTAGGACCGAGTTTGGCTTAGGGTTTAGGTCATATGTGGATATGGGAAAGTAGTTGAGGGTTTTGGAGCATATCACTAAGCACATGAAGCAAGAGGCTCATTAAGCAACACCTCATGCCTCCTTGATAGTATTGGCTTTTCCTAAAGACTCAATGTGATCTTGGATGACTAAAATATAAAATGAAGAGTCTTGAGCTTTTGAGCTTGAGCCAATCCTTTGTCCTTAGCATTTTGAGGGTTCCACTTTCACATCCATGCCATGCCAATCATTGAGCTTTCCTGAAATAGTCATCTTGGAATAGCATTAGCTCAATGAGCTATATGTTGTTATGAATTACCAAAACCACCTAGGGATAGTTGCACTTTCAATCTCCCCCTTTTTGGTAATTGATGACAACATATAGATCAAAGCTTCGACAAATGATAATAAGCAAGAAATATATCATTGCTTTGAGAAGTATGTGATAAGTAAGAGCTCCCCCTAAATTTGTGCATATTTAAAATTTGCTTTGGACTGCAAATGCACAAAGAGTTAGAGTCATGGGTTACTCTTCCATGTCACATACATCTTGGTGGAGCGCTCAAAATGATAAGAATGAAATACATGCACTCATCACCAAGAAAAGTGAATGATCACACAAGATAGATAGGATAATAATATTAAGCAAGCATTAAGTGTAGCTTATGATCAAACACATGATCATCAATGTCTCACAAATAATGACGTAGTATCTCAGGCACTCAAAAGCAAACAAGTTCGAAAAACCACCAAATAAAGCAAGAGAGAAAAGCAACACTCTCTCTCTCGAAGCCTATGATCTATACATCTTCTCCCCCTTTGGCAACAAGTTATCAAAAAGTTCTTAGAAAATGCATAGCACTAGATCGACGCTCAGGCTTGATCTTCAGGTGGTGGTGGAGTCCGGATCACTCCAAGGACGAAGGCTTCGGTAGATGCTGAAGTAGTCGCTGGAGTTGGAGCTGAAGTAGATGCTGGAGCTGGTGGAACTGAGGCTGTGGCTGGTGCTGAGGTGGTGGCTCTTGTGTCAGCAACTAGCACGGCAGATGACCTCGGGCCTCGTGGCACTCTGGCAAAGGCATGAGTGGTAGTCCTGCCTCTCCTCTCCTGCATGTCCTCCTGGAGCTGCTCCACTGCAGACTGAACTTCCGTTACCTTGACATTCAAGTCATAAAACTTCTGTTCCATGATTCTCTCTAGGCTCTGCTGATTCTGAGTGAGGGTGGCCAGACTTTGCTCAATCCTCAGCGTGGATGCAATCAAGTAACCAAGCTGCTCTTGTTTAGTCTTCAAGAAATACTCAGATGCCTCCTCTTGAGTAGGCATCTTGGCAGCTTTCTCCTTCCTCGCCTTCTCCTTCTTCGCGTATGCTTGGGCAGATGATGGCTCGTTCTCAGTCATGACAACTTGATTGTCCTCGAAATCTGGACGGATGGGCAGGTGTTCCTTGTCCAATAGATATATACCCGTGCCCATCTTGGAGTTGATGAGCTCCTGAATTTGAGGGGCATATCCGCAGCTCCTCTTCTGATCTGCTGCAGTCCTCTTGATTGTTTCCACTATGAGGCTCATCACCTTGAACTTCTGAGGCACATCAAACACATGTAGCAAGTTGATAGCATGGCCTCTGATCATCTTTTGATCTCCAGACTTGGGCAGTAAGGTGTGCCTTAGTATCCAATTGATCGTAGGCAGTCCTGACAGAAGGTAATGCATAGACCCAAATTTGAAGGTGTTAAGAGCTTCATTGGGAATTTCCTTGTACATATTGGACATGGAGTTATGGTCCATCTTCTTCTTGGCATAGATATACAAGTCATCATCTTGCTCCTCTGGGGCATTAATGATCTGTGCCCACTCAGCAACTGTGGATTGGTACCTTGTACTCTCAGACATCCATTGGATCCTCCCATCTGGATAAAAGTGTGCCGTGGAGTAGAATTGCATGATCAGTTCCTCGTTCCACTTTGTGAGCTTCTGCCCAACAAAGTCAGCTACTCCACAAGCATTAAAGCTGTCATATACTCCTGGGTAGTGTTCCTCCTTCTCCTTGATGTAGGTCCAGTCAACCCATCTCATGTCACAGACAATCGGCTTCTTATCTAGCAAAACAGTCTCATAGAAGTCCTGCTGCTCCTTGGTGTGAAACCTGTAGTCCACTGCTGTCCTTCTCCTTGAAGCATATGGGTCTGCTTCTCTCCACTTCCTCAGCCCTGAATCTCTCCTGAGCTTCATATCCTCAGCCACAGGATGAGCATCGTTGTGGTCTGGGATCTTGGGCTTTAGCTTTCTCAGGACATTCTCTTCCTCTTCTTCAGCAACAGTCTCAGGCACTGGGGCCTTGTTCTTCTCAGCTGCAGGAATGCTCCTTGTATTTCTCTTAGGCTTTGGCTTTGGAGCTGACTTGGCCTTGGAAGCAGCTCCCCCTGATTTTATGGCATCTCCCATTAGCTTGGGTGCCTTGGGCGCTGGTGCAGCTACCTCTTCTTCCTCTTCTTCTTCTTCCATGATGGAATCTTTGCCAAGCACTCTAGCCACAGTCTTCTTCACCCTTT
Organism: Triticum urartu; assembly: GCF_056163025.1. Taxonomy (NCBI): domain Eukaryota; kingdom Viridiplantae; phylum Streptophyta; class Magnoliopsida; order Poales; family Poaceae; genus Triticum; species Triticum urartu. The sequence goes on along the minus strand of NC_141873.1, from coordinate 443,451,382 downwards.
CCTTTCTTTTCTTGCCCTCAGCTGCAACTGGCTCTTGGGGAGTGGGCTTCTCAGTTGAGGCTCTTGCCTTTGACATGGGCTGCCTGCCTGCTGGCCTTTTGATTTTCAGACCTGGCTTAGTGCCTTGAGCTGGCTCAACTCTCTTGGAAGTGGCCTCTTCCTCTGCCACATAGTCCTCATCTTCGGAATCTGAAGTCCTCTTCTTCCTTTGTCTCGTGGCAGCCTTTGGCAAATTGCTAGGAGTGCTCCTGCTGCCTTCATCAGATGAACTGGAGGGACTAGTGCCCTCACTCATCACCACTTGCTGCTCTGACATATTTTGGCTATCACTTTGATCAGACATGCTGCAAACTGACTGCTGACCCTGTGAATAGATTATAGATGAGATAGAAAAGATGAGCATCACAAAATGCAGAGATTTTGCAAAAAAAATGATCCAAAAGCTTAGTTTTAGTTTCCCACTGAAATCATCTCGGATCTACCGATTTTCAAACTCGGTGATACCGAAGCAGTTTTGGAACCTAAACTAGTGAACTCGGTAGGACCAAGTCACAGTTCGGTGGCACCGAGACTGCTAGGGTTTCACTGAGTTCAAAAATCGGTCACACCGATAAGTAATTCTCGGTCAGACCGAGTCTCACTTGTGCAATGGCAAGAGCCAAATCGGTGGGACCGAGTTTTTCAACTCGGTGGGTCCGAGATGGTTTTGGCGGAAACCTAACCCTAAAATTTTCGAATCAAACCTAATCTACGGGCGTTTTGACTGGATAGGAGTGTTTCAATCGTGGCTAGAATCAATATGATCACAATGTGCTAGGAATCAGATTGAGGAATAGCACAAAGATCAAGTCCATACCCTAGTTCGGCGGGGACTTGCTACGGCGGCAACGGCGGGGCAGAATTCCCGTTGACGGCGACGGAGACCAGCGACTGGAGGCTGCTGGCGGCGAGAAGACGATCCGGAGACCACGAGGGCAGAGCAGGCTATCGCGCGGGCGAAGGGCTTCGGAGAAATTTCCAAAATTTTGCCCGTGACTATATATAGCCCGACCCTGTCGGTGTGACCGAGTGAAACAACTCGGTGGCACCGAGATTCAGAACTGCAAGCAGTTACTGAAACTCGGTGTGACTGAAAGGTTCAAATCGGTTGCACCGAGATCGAAAACTTAGATCAACTTAATGATCTCGGTAGGAGCGAAGGTGGAGTATCGGTCAGACCGAGAATCATAAAGAGGTTTTGGAAGTTTAAGTCTATGACGAATCGGGAACTCTGAGCTCTCCTCACACAGAGTGGTTCGAATCTGACTTGATCAAATTTTGTGATGCAGCATGAATAGAGTTTGAGACGAGAAAAGCATAGATAGCTAGAGGGGGTTCTTAGGCATTATTTTCCATCCACTTGGCAAAAGACGATAAAACCAAACAATCAAAACATCAAGTGGATGTCCTCAAATGAGTAAAATATGCAACCAGCATGCTCACACAATAAGATGGCAAATGAAATATGTGGCAAGGCATGCACAACCAATTCTAGCATCTATCAAGCAATTTGCGATGACTAGGTCATCTATATATGAGTATATTGACTTAGGAGTCAAATGAGAACACTTGATCATAGGTCATACTCATCGTTTAAGCTCAAGTGGGGTTACCACTTTTACATAAAGCATTGTTTTGTTCACATCTTTAGAGTTGCTTTAGCTCAAGTCTTAGAGTAAAGCTCCCCCTAGATGTGATATCCCCCCTAAGAGGGATGAACTAACCTTGGGTTTTGTCGATGATGACTTCATGTAGATGTTGAAGATGTGGATGCTCAATGTTGATGTAGATCACTTGGAGCTATCCATTTGAGTGAATTGCACTTTCAATACCTACATGGGTTAGTCCCACAAGGAACAAGCAAGGATATCCATAGACATAGAGTGATGCACACAAAAGATGATGTCCATGAAAACTTTTAGGTTACCTTGTCCCTTGTCTTACCAACAAGAGGGTTTGTGACTCCTTGAACTAGTGCAAGATGTGGAAGTTGATTGCACTTGTTCTTGCCAAAATGATAAGAGTGAAGTATGTTGGCGGAGTCACCCTCAAGAACTCTCTAGTTCTTCTTCTTTTGGATCCACATCATCTTGATGGGAATCCTTGGAGTTGTAGTCGTACTTGATGAAGTGGAACTTGAAGTAGTCTTGGGAATCCACTTGACTAAGGTCTTTGGAGCTTCTTTAAATGCATCAATTTCCTCTTGAAGCTTGTCCTTGCCTTTTTGCTCGTAGTCTTGTGGTGGAAGATCATCTTGAGCTTGTGTCCCCTTGAAAGAAGCATACTTCTCTTGTTGAGGGACAAACTTTGTCTTGGGGTATTAATCTTCTTCCCACTCAACTCCATTGGCATTGAACTTTCATTCAAAACCAACACCTTGATTCTTCCGGTGCATTCCTTGCTTGCGCACAATTTCCTCGAATTGCTTACTCCTGGCAAGGCTTTTGTACACTCCTTTCTCTATAATTCCCTTCAATAAGCTATTTTCTTGCTCAAGTGTAACTTGGCTAAGAGAATCATTAGTGGAATCAAGAGAACTACTAGAAGCAACAATATTGGATTTAACATGATCATTGTTACTGCCAGAGGAAGAATCTTTCTTGTTACTAGACTTGACTTGAGGCATGTAAGTAGATAAGAGTAAACGCTTGGCAATGTAAGAAGAACTTTTCTTGCGGAGATCATCATTGATTGCTTTTAAGAACTCATGCTCTTGCTCAAGATTGAGCTTCTCAAAGCGTAATTTCTCATGAGCTCTTAAAAGTTCTCGATGATCTTCGAAGATGGTTTCATGAGCTAACTTAAGAGTGTTTAGTTCTTTAGTTAGGGCCTCAATCTTCTCCTTATCATTGTCATTCGTTTTATCTTGATTAGCATGTTTAATTGACATTTCATCATAGTATTCATCACTAAAGTTGTCAACAAGCAAATCATCACCTAACAAGTCATCTTCATCACTATTGAAATCAACATACTCGGGGTGTGTTACCTTAGGACCTTTGGCCATGAAGCATCTTCCAATTCCTTCATTTGGTGAGTTAAATATGTCGTAGGAGTTGGTTGACACAAGTGCTAGACCGGCAACACCTTCATCTTGAGTATCTTCGGAGCCGGAGTAATAACTTCTCTCGGAGTAGCTGTTGGAGTCGGAGCCGGATACCTATTCACCAACATGAGCTTGATGTCTTCGTCTTGTGTAGCTCCTTGATGATTTTTCCTTCCTTTCCGAATCCTTACTTCTCCGTGAGTATCTTCGTTCATAACGATCATCTCTACTCCTTCTCTCTCTTGGTGGTGATCCTTTGCTTCTTCTTTTTGGAGAATCTTCTCTTCTCTTGTAGGGAGCCGTACACTCATTGGAATAGTGTCCGGGTCTTCCACAATTGTAGCAGTTTCGCTCTCGACTAGAAGATCTTTTGTCATTGTAGGACCTTGACTTGGAGCTTCTATCTTTGCTTCTACTCTTGTAGAACTTGTTGAAGTTCTTCACCATTAAGCTCAATTCTTCATTGAAGTCTTGTTTCTCACTTGATGATGTAGGGGCTTCACATGAGGCTTTATAGGCACCACTTGATTTGTTGTGAAGTTCCTCTTTATCCTTAAGTGACATCTCATGAGCAACAATTCTTCCAATCACCTCCATTGGCTTGAGATCTTTGTAATTAGGCATCATTTGGATCAATGTGCACACGGTATCATATTTTCCGTCCAAGGCTCTTAGAATCTTCTTGATGATGAATCTATCGGTCATCTCTTCACTTCCTAAGCCGGCAATCTCATTTGTGATAAGAGCAAGCCTAGAGTACATTTCGGCGACACCTTCACCATCCTTCATCTTGAACTTGTCAAGTTGGCTTTGAAGCACATCCAACTTGGATTCCTTGACGGAGTCGGTACCTTCGTGCATATCAATCAAAGTGTCCCAAATTTCCTTTGCATTCTCAAGACGGCTGATTTTGTTGAATTCTTCGGGGCATAATCCGTTGAAGAGAATATCACAAGCTTGAGCGTTGTATTGCAACATCTTCAACTCATCCGCGGTAGCTTCACGGTTCGGTTCTCTCCCATCAAAGAAGTCACCTTGCAAACCAACACACACAATAGCCCAAACGGCGGGGTTATGTCCAAGAATATGCATTTTCATTTTATGCTTCCAACTAGCAAAATTAGTACCATCAAAGTAAGGACCTCTACGGTGATAATTTCCCTCGCTAGACGCCATACTCTCCTAGGTTGTGAAACCAAGGCTATGACCACCAAAAGCTATGGAGATCAAAGCAAATGGAGACCAAAGCTCTGATACCACTTGTAGGATCGAAAGTATGTCTAGAGGGGGGGGGTGATTAGACTACTTGACCAAATAAAAACTTAACCTTTTCCCAATTTTAGTTCTTGGCAGATTTTAGCTAATTTAGGACAAATCAAGCAATCATCACATGATTCAAGCAAGCATGCAAAGAGTATATTGGCAGCGGAAAGTAAAGCATGCAACTTGCAAGAATGTAAAGGGAAGGGTTTGGAGAATTCAAACGCTATTGGAGACACAGATGTTTTTCCCGTGGTTCGGATAGGTGGTGCTATCCTACATCCACGTTGATGGAGACTCCAGCCCACGAAGGGTAACGGTTGCGCGAGTTCACACAGGGCTCCACCCAAGGGTAACAGTTGCGCGAGTCCACACAGGGCTCCACCCACGAAGGGTCCACGAAGAAGCAACCACCCACAAAGGGTCCACGAAGAAGCAACCTTGTCTATCCCACCATGGCCATCGCCCACACAGGACTTGCCTCACTAGTGGTAGATCTTCACGAAGTAGGCGATCTCCTTGCCCTTACAAACTCCTTGGTTCAACTCCACAATCTTGTCGGAGGCTCCCAAGTGACACCTAGCCAATCTAGGAGACACCACTCTCCAAGAAGTAACAAATGGTGTGTAGGTAATGAACTCCTTGCTCTTGTTCTTCAAATGATAGTCTCCCCAACACTCAACTCTCTCTCATAGGATTTGGATTTGGTTGAAAGAAGATTTGAGTGGAAAGCAACTTGGGAAGGCTAGAGATCAAGATTCATATGGTAGGAATGGAATGTCTTGGTCTCAAGACATGAGTAGGTGGTTCTCTCTCAGAACATATGAGTTGGAATGGTGTGTGTGTTCTGATGGCTCTCTCCTCGAATGAGAAGAAGGTGGAGGGGTATATATATCCTCCACACAAAATCCAACCGTTACACAGTTTTCCAATCTCGGTGGGACCGAATCAATAAGCTCGGTCGGACCGAAAATGTAAACCTAGTGACCGTTAGTGATTTTCGGTGGGACTGACATGCAACTCGGTAGGACCGATATGGTTAGGGTTTGGGCATAACGTAATCTCGGTGAGACCGATTACACAAACTCGGTGAGACCGAATTTGGTAATTAGCTAACCAGAGAGTTGGTCAGGCAAACTCGGTGGGACCGATTTGCTCTTTCGGTGAGACCGAGTGGAACTCGGTGAGACCGAAAAGTTACAAAGGGGAAACACTGAGTTTACATTGCAATCTCGGTGGGACCGATTCGCTCTTTCGGTGAGACCGAAAAGTTACGAAAGGGAAACAGGGAGTTTGCAACCCCATCTCGGTGAGACCGAGATCCCTATCGATAGGACCGAATTGCTAGGGTTTGGCAGTGGCTAATGACAAGTGAAACTCGGTGGCGCCGGATAGGAAGAATCGGTAGGACCGAGTTTGGCTTAGGGTTTAGGTCATATGTGGATATGGGAAAGTAGTTGAGGGTTTTGGAGCATATCACTAAGCACATGAAGCAAGAGGCTCATTAAGCAACACCTCATCCCTCCTTGATAGTATTGGCTTTTCCTAAAGACTCAATGTGATCTTGGATCACTAAAATATAAAATGAAGAGTCTTGAGCTTTTGAGCTTGAGCCAATCCTTTGTCCTTAGCATTTTGAGGGTTCCACTTTCACATCCATGCCATGCCAATCATCGAGCTTTCCAGAAATAGTCATCTTGGAATAGCATTAGCTCAATGAGCTATATGTTGTTATGAATTACCAAAACCACCTAGGGATAGTTGCACTTTCACAATCCGTACTCACTCACATTGATATCTGTTGATGGGCCTAGTTGATGTGAGACTATCTTCTCCTTTTTGTCTTCTCCACAACCACCATTCTATTCCACCTATAGTGCTATGTCCATGTGTAACGCCCTCGATGCGGCTATATCTCCCACGTGTCGAAGCACGACTTAGAGGCATAACCGCATTGAAAGCAATGTCGCAAGTGAGGTAATCTTCACACAACCCATGTAATACATAAGGGAAAGAGATACATAGTTGGCTTACAATCGCCACTTCACACAATACGTGAATAAAGCATTACATCATCCGGATACAATCAAGGTCCGACTACGGAACCAAAATGAAAGAAGACTACCCCAAATGCTACACAGATCCCCGATCGTCCCAACTGGGCTCCACTACTGATCAACTCAAACGAAACAACACAATGAACGAGATCTTCATCGAGCTCCTCCTTGAGCTCGGTTGCGTCACCTGTACGGTATCATCGGCACCTGCAAACTGGTTTTGGAAGTATCTGTGAGTCACGGGGACTCAACAATCTCACATCCTCGCGGTCAAGACTATTTAAGCTTATGGGTAGGGAAAAGGTATGAGGTGGAGCTGCAGCAAGAGACTAGCATATTTGGTGGCTAACATACGCAAAAGAGAGCGAGAAGAGAAGGCAAAAGCACGATCGATGAACTATGATCAACAAGTGATCCTAGAACAACCTACGTCAAGCATTACTCCAACACCGTGTTCACTTCCCGGACTCCGCCGAGAAGAGACCATCACGGCGACACATGCGGTTGATGCATTTTAATTAAGTTAATTTTCAGGTTTTCTAAAACCGGACATTAACAAATTCCCATCTGCCCATAACAGCGGACACGGCTTTCGAAAGTTCAAAACCCTGCAGGGGTGTCCCAACTTAGCCCATCACAAGCTCTCACGGTCAACGAAGGATATTCCTTCTCCCAAGACAATCCGATCAGACTCGGCATCCCGGTTACAAGACATCCTCGACAATGGTAAAACAAGTCTAGCAAGACCGCCCGATGCGCCGACATCCCGATAGGAGCTGCACATATCTCGTTCTCAGGGCACACCGGATAAGCGATATGTACAACTAAAACCAACCCTCGAGTTTCCTCGAGGTGGCGCTGCAAGGGGATCTAGTTTGGGCCAACACTTAGACAAGCACTGGCCCCGGGGGGGGGTAAAATAAGATGACCCTCGGGATGCGCGACTCCCAAGGGAAAAAGGCTAGGTGGCGAATGGTAAAACCAAGGTTGGGCCTTGCTGGAGGAGTTTTATTCAAAGCGAACTGTCAAGGGGTTCCCATTATAACCCAACCGTGTAAGGAACGCAAAATCCGGGAACATAACACCGATATGACGGAAACTAGGGCGGCAAGAGTGGAACAAAACACCAGGCATAAGGCCGAGCCTTCCACCCTTTACCAAGTATATAGATGCATTAATATAAATAAGAGATATTGTGATATCCAAACAAAATATCCATGTTCCAACAAGGAACAAACTCCAATCTTCACCTGCAACTAACAACACTATAAGAGGGGCTGAGCAAAGCGGTAACATAGCCAAACAACGGTTTGCTAGGACAAGGTGGGTTAGAGGCTTGGCTTAACAAAATGGGAGGCATGATAAGCAAGTGGTAGGTATCGCAACATAGGCATAGCAAAAGAGTGAGCAACTAGCAAGCAAAGATAGAAGTGATTTCGAGGGTATGGTCATCTTGCCTGAAATCCCGCAAGGAAGAAGAACGAGTCCATGAAGAAGACAAATGGACGTAGTCGAACGAATCCTCACAAACGCAACGTTATCGGAACCAACCCGAAGAAGCAACACCGGAAAGGAGCAAACAACATAGTAAACAACCATCACCTAAACATGGCATGATGCACAAGCAATTATGATGCATGTCCGGTTTAATGAGGCATGGCATGGCAAAATGCACAAACAACCCTACAAATTAAGTGGAGCTCAATATGCAACTCTGTTGCATATTGACGAAACACCACGTGACTTATTTAGTTCGATCTCGTTTATGTACCCAACAATATTAAATGTTGATTAACATGGCAAGAGGTGAAGCTAAGTAAAACTGCCTAACTAGTCAAGTTTAAATGAGGCCGGAAGCAACGAACAACAATTTCGGAAAATCCTCATATGCATATATTAGGTTTGGTACTGTTCTGCCCTAAAAACAATTTTAGAGTTGTTAAACATGCAAAGAGATGCCACCATGATAAACTAGGCATTTTTATACCCCATTTACATATAAAGATTATTTAAATCCGAGCTACGGTTATTTAGTTATGAATTAAATCATTTTAACATGGCATAGGGGCAAATTTAATCAAAATGCATTTTAAACATTTTAAACATAGATGAAAAAGACATATTATGAAACTAGATGAAAAACTAAGCATATTTCATATAAAGTTTGTTTTAAACCGATGCACGGTTAATTAGTTATTAAATGCATGAACAACAAGGGGTAATCTGAAAATGTGCAGTTTTTCTGTAAATAGCAAAATTCGCTCATAGCAGGAAAAATATATATCGGGCCGAAACTGCACATGGGCCAACAATGCAAAAGGAGAGGGGGCGGCTCACCCATGGGCCTCGGCCCGGTTCAGAGAAGGAGGCAGGCACGCAGCTGGCCTAACAGATCTGGGCCACGGGGAGGCTTGCGGCCCAGGAGGCTGCCCACGCGGTGCTCGAACGAGTCAACGGGGACGAAAGGCCGAAGCAAAGCAGCGCACGACAGGGGCCAGTGGGCACGACGTAGAGCAGCGCCCGAGCTTCGGCGAGCGGGCAAGGCGGAGGGAGAAGGGCGGCGGCGAGGACCACTCCGGCGAGGCAGGGGTCGGGGCGCATCACGTTCTCTTGCTCGAATCAGAAATGGGGATGTGAGAACCCCCAGCACCCCCCTGGAACAACTAGGGTTTACTAAAAGAACTTTTCAATGAACCTGAAATGCCCTTCTAAAAAGCCCACCTTTTTTGTTTTGGGTTAAAACCCCTGACAAAAATGGTGCACATTTTTCTAGGACATCTAAGGTCATTGGATTAATCCTTATGGTATTTGCATTTGGGAATTTAAATGCTATAAAATATTTTAAGTTCTCAAATAATCATAAACTAAAATGTTTGCTGTTGGATATATTCTAAGCAGTAGCCATGATTAATTTTAGGGCCATTTGCATTTCTGTCCCTAACTCGAACCACCTAATCAGATATACCCCTAATTCCAAAGCCTGCTCAAAAATGCCCCTCCGCCGTGATGTGCCCTTATAGAAATGCCCCTCCGAGCCGTTTCCGTCCAGTCAAGGTTGTTTGACCGCTAACGTGCCGTTTCTTTGACATTTTTGCCCCTCCTGCCGTACATCTGGGCCCAACTAACCGGTTCACTCTCTCTCCCCTCTTTCTTCTTCCTCGCGACGACAGGGGCATTTTTGAGCACGTACTGGATCGGGCATTTCCGCGGTCGGAGAGAGAGAGGGGCAGGTCAAGCACGGCGTGGTGAGCGATGTCTACGGCGGGCACGGCGGGGATGTCTTCTACGAGCTCGTCGGTGGCCGCCAATGTAAGTTTCAGTGTCGATTTGGGGGAGAGATGGGCATATTGCGAAATTAGGGTTCATCAATTTGGGTTTTTTTGCTGCTGTTAGGTTGATGGTGTCGGCATAGTTCAGTTTCAATCGGAGTTTTACATCCCCGATCTGACATTCTGTGGCCTTGAGGTTCGCTCGATGCAGCGGTGCCCTGGCCACGGGCTTATTCCTGCTCGTCGTGTCGCCTGGGGAGGAGCAAGCTCCGGCAGAAGGTTTCTCGGCTGCCCTCTTGATGTAAGTGTTTGGCTTTTAAGCTTGATTCGATTCTGCTCTTTCCCCTCTTTCTAATTTGATCATTGATTTTGCAGCTTTCTGATGAATGTGAGTGGGTTGTATGGATTGACCCGCCACCGACCGAACGTGTTGCTCGTGCATTTGAGGAGCTTCATGCAGGATTGGAGAAGAGCTGGCTAAAATCTCATGATTTAGAGAGGAGGGTGATGTATCTAACCGAGAAGAACAAGAAACTGAAGCTGAAGATGAAAAAGAGGAACGAGCTTATGCAAGCATGGGAATTTATCATAGTTCTTGGTATTAGCATTGTGGCCACATTTGTTTCTGGGTGGTCTAATAATCCATACTAAATGGATTTCTCTTTGTAGTGTATGTTGTGATGGAGCTTGGTGTGGGTATGTATTATCACAGGACAATGCTATTTGGAAATGAATCAAGAATCTTGCTTTGATCGATGACTGAAAAAATAGCATAGATTGAAATATTTGAACAAATTATCTGTTGTGACAAAATAGGAGCTCACAAAAATATTTGAAAGTAGCATCTCACAAGATAGCAGCTCACATAATATTCCAAACTAGCAGGTCACAGAAGGACCATTGCACATTCAAGATAGTATCTCACAAGTTCACCATTACATAAGTTCATAATTTCAGCATCACAAAAGGAACAACAAAAACAGCAGTGCCCTACATGATTCCAGTCACAGGTCTTTCATCTTCTTGCTCCTGGTGTTGCAAGCAGGGTTAGTTAAGAGCCTTGAACTCCTCCTTGTGGTGACAGTTTTGCTCACTTCTTTGCTTAGCTGGTTGCTTCCAGTTACAGATCCTACTGTAGGATCTGGTGCAAACTTGAGCCTCTTCTTGGCTGGTGACATCCCTCTATCAGCTGCCCTTTTGTAGTTCTTCCTTGGGCTACAATTGAAATGAGAACATTAAATGCAGCAAAAAGGAAATGAGAACATCAAATAAAGCAAAAAAGGAAATGAGAACATCAAATAAAGCAAAAATTGAAATGAGAAAATCTATAGCAGTTGCACCTTACAGCAGATGACACTGTTGGTGCATCTGTAGCAATTGGAGCATCAGGTTCAACCTCTATAGCATTTTCAGCATCAGGTTCAACCTCTATAGCATTTTCAGCATCTGTTTCAACCTCAGTAGCATTGTCAGCATCTGTTTCAGCATCTAAATGATCATCTGTTGCATTTTCAGCCCCCCAGTGCTCTTCTTCCCCAAAAGCTGGGTCAATGGATTCCTTGCAGTGAGTGCCACGATGGCCAAGCCTTCCACACCTGCCACATTTCTTTCTCCTTCCTCCAAGTCCTTTTCCCTCGGATTTTGCCCTAATTCTTGTCTTCCTAGGTCTACCAGGGGCCCTGTTTTGCAATGGAGCAGACAATTTAAACCCAGGGTCCACCACATCCCACTGTTGTTTGCCCTCCATTGCAGGCAAATTTTTAGCATAAGTAGCATTGAATCTAGCAACAGAAAAGTACTCATGTACATACTGATCAATCTCACTTACTGGGCCTCTCATTGAAGTAATAAAATACAAAGCATGTATGCAAGGCTGTCCAGTTAACTGCCACTTTCTACAACTGCAAGTCCCAGTGGCCAAATTTACTGGATATCTCCACTCTCTCTTTTCCTTGTCAACTGCTGTGATCTCTGCCTCATATGTGCTTCTCTTCACTATCTCCATATCAAGGTCCTTAGATTTTGCATGAAGCATTTTCATGACTTTGGGGATTATGATGTGGCCAATGAATGTAGCAGCTGCAATCTGCTGTCTGAGATCAAACTTCTCCATTATAAACTGTCTTATTTTGTCTAGCAAGTCCACAATGTGTACACCCTTCCATTTTTTAATCTTTGAATTAAAGGACTCAGCTAGATTGTTATTAACATAATCTACTTTACATACTTCATTGAACAGTGACCTTGCCCATAGCTTGGTATGATGCTCCTCTAAGTACTCCTTCACACCAGCCTTACTGTGCAACTGCCTAAGATGGTAGTTGTGTTTCTTTATGCTGTATGTCAATGAACAGGGCCATAAATTTTCATCAAAGAATTTTCCTCTAAACTTTTTTGTGAAATTTGCAGCCAAATGCCTCATGCATTCTCTATGCTCCACACCTGGGAACACATCTTCCACTGCAGTCTCCAGGCCTTTGCATGCATCAGTGTGGATAACAAGACCTGGTGGGTGTCCTATAAGCTCTCTTAAGTTCTGAAAAAACCAAGTCCAACTGTCTATGTTTTCACCCTCTAGAACTCCATATGCAACTGGGAAGATCCAACTGCAAGAATCCACAGCACATGCACTAACTAGTTGCCCTCTAAATCTGCCATTTAATGCAGTGGCATCTACTGCAAGATAAGGCCTACATCCATTCAAAAAACCTTGCCAACATGCTTTGAAAGAAACAAATACTCTTCTAAAGCACTCTTTTTGTCTACTCTTCCCATTTAGTTTGTACTGCACAGTGTGTTTATCAATGGTAACTACACTACCAGGAGATGCTTTCTCCACTTCTGCCTTGAAGGTATACAGTAACTGGAAAGAGTCAACCCACTTACCATAGATATTGTCAAGTGCCATTTGCTTCCCATAGAATACTCTCATATATGGAACTGCCAGGCCATACTTCTTCTTCAAATTTTTCTGCAATTCTGTTGGTCCCACTTCTGAATCCTCTAAAACCCAGGTCTTCACAGCATCAGCAACCCATCTACTCTTAGCTGACTTTAATCTTTTTCTCCTGTTCACACTGGGACATGTATGAGCAGTTTTGTTCACCTTAACCGGCATTCATGAAAGTTCAGTCACATGTTAGAACCTATGTACTGCAACAAGAAAACAAAATACAGTATCAATGCTGCTAACTATAAGCACAATGCAATGTTAGTTGCTATATATTAGATACCTGAAACAGTGTGCTATGTCTCATTCAGGAGGCATGCATCCTCCATTGACACCTCTTATAAGCACAATGCACTGTCAACCTAGTACTGTCACTCTTGTCTATCACAAATTCACTTTCAGTCTTTATTGAGAAGGTTGCAAGAGCATTTCTACAGTCTAAAGCACTGGAAAATATTGTTCCCTGTGCCAAAGAAGGATCATCTCTATTGTATTGCACATCTGGTCTTTCCTCATCAGATGTTTCAGAGTATCCCATGTCCCTGTCCTCCTCCTTCTCATCTTCACCTGCCTCAGCAAACATGCCTTCAGGGGGTGGAACATAATCTTCCCCCTCATCATCTTTCTCCTTGCCCTTCTTCCTTGTTACAAACTGTGGAAACAACTTTTCATCCTCATCATCACTTGGCCAATCATCTGGTAGTCCCTCTTCAGTATAGGGGTCAACTGAATCTCTACTCTGAGAGGGACATGCATTCTTAGGAACTTCTACAGTAGGTGTTCCTGGTGCCTGCATGGAACTGCTGCTGCCTCTACTATGAGCATTTTTTTCCTGCCCCTTGATTGGCTGGTCCTACCTTTATCTCTAGACCTAGACTGAGATCTTGTTCCTCTGCTCTCTGGCTCTCCTCTCTTCGTTTGTATGACACTGATTTCTAGTTTAGCAGGGAAATAATCGTGTATTGCAAACATGATACCAAGCTCATCATCACACTGGACAGGGACCCAAGCTGTTTTGTCAATGTCCCAGTACCTGAATTCCACTGCATCATATAGACCCCATGGATATTGAGCACATATGGCAGATCTAAACTGATTAAAAGTCCATTGATTGTCAGCAACAAAAGGAAAAGAGAATCCTGTATTGGTTGCTTTTGTGCCAGCTCTAGCTAAAAGTGTGGTTTCCATTCTACATTCCATCCCAACTGCTCTATCGGGGTCGATCCTACGATGACCATGGAAAACAGAGACAGATCCCAATGCCATGAGCACTATGAACTAGGTCAACAAATCCCAAATCGAACTACAAATGGCATGAGACTCCGCCAGATTAGAAGAGAAAACTTACCCCGCTGAAGCATGCTTCTGTGGCTGCGGTGTGCTCCCTCGTTCGCCGCCGCCGCCGCTGCCGCCACAACTGCTATCCCCATCCATCCGCCGCCGCTGCCGTAGTAGAGTGTCGCGCAGAGTCAAATCTGAAGCTCCACCATGGCTGCCATCAGGAGATCGAGCCTTGCGAGTTGGATCGAGCGAGCTAGGGTTAGGGTTACGGCGGGAGGCGATTTGGGGGAGAAAGAGAGAGCGTGCGGCTCAGGCGAGAGAATGAGAGGGAGAGAGAGTGAACTGGTGACCTGGGCCCAGGTGTAAGGACGGAGGGGCAAAAATGTCAAAGAAACGGCCGCTTACCAGTCAAACAGCCTTGACTGGACTGAAACGGCATGGAAGGGCAATTCTATAAGGGAACATGACGGCGGAGGGGTATTTTTGAGCAGGCTTGCGAATTAGGGGCAAATGTGAGTAGTGGGTTCGAGTTAGGGATACAGATGTAAAAGACCCTTAATTTTATGATTTATGGAAATGCCCTGACATTTTTAATAAAGCCCTGAAGCTACAGAAATAATAGAATAAATAAGAAAAACAGAAAAGGAGAGAGAGAAGTAACTTACCTGGTGCAGCCCACCGAGCTCACCGGCTCGGCCCAGTCCACTGGCACTTGCCACTCGTCCTCCTCCTCTTGCCAGGAGGACGAGGAGCGCGTGGCCGGTGCCCGCGACCACACGCCGGCCACCTCCTGCTTCCGCCGACGCCCTGGAGGCGTCTACGAGTGCCACGCCGACCCCCACGTCTCCCTCTCTTTCTTCCCACTCTCCCCGTGGCCTCTCCCCCTCTCTGGCTCTCTCCCCATCTCCCTGCCGAGCGCAGCCGTCGCCGCTGACAAGCTCCACCGCAGCCACCGCCGTCCATTCGTTGCCCCGTCATGCCAGGAAGCTCCGCCATCATCGACTACATCAAGTAGGCCGAGCCCCGAGCGCTCGCTCGCCCCGGAGATGTTGCACCGAGCTCGTCCCCAACTCCAGCCACCGGAGATCCCCTTCGCCGTCCCCGCCGCATCAGCTCATCCCTGACCTCTCCGACTGCCTCGACGCGACCCCCGTGAGCTCAGCCACCTCCCCACCCTCTCCGTTCTATCTCTCGAGCCCCATAGCGACCGCACGTAGCTCACCCGCACACACCGCCGCGGAGCTCGTCGCCGATGAGGCTCCGGCCACCCAATGGCCACGCCACCCTGTCCACTAGTCCTACCGCACCTCCAGGAGCTCAACGCACCAATCCACGCGCCTCCCCGTGCCCCCTAGTGACTAGCTCGACCTCACCCGAGCTCCGGTCGCCGCCAAACTCGTCGCCGGCGACGTTTCCGGCCACCCCAGCTCCACCCACTGCCACAACTCAACGCGGCTTCCTCCCCGCATCACGTAGATAGTCTCCGCCGTCCTTTTGGTCGCCGGAGTGCAAATCCCGCGCTGCTCCGCCGCGTCTGGCCTCGCCGGCGGCTAGACGCCGACGAGTTGACCCTGTTTGACCCTGTGTGGGCCCAGGTTGACCCCTCCTGAGTGTATGACAGGTGGGGCCGGTCTGCTAATTAGTTTAGGATTAGTTTTAGCTAATTTTAATTAGTTTAGTCACTGACATGTGGGCCTAGGCCCCACTGATAGCTAATTAGTGTTAATTTAATTCTGTTAATTAGCTGAGTCACTGACAGACAGGGCCCACCAGTCAGGTTTGACCTGGCCGACCCAGTTGACCCGCTGACGTCACACCTATGTCATGCTGACGCATTAATTCAATTACTGGATTTATTCTTTAATAGGAAATTCCAGAAAATAGCCAAAACTTCTAAAAATCATAGAAAATCAACCATAACTCCAAATGCAAAGATTTATATATGAAAAATCATCAGAAAAATTCAATCTATCCATCTGTAATGGTTTCATGCATGAAAAAACAAGTTAACCTTGCTGTTTAAGCAGAACAAGATAATACACTAATAAGGCTATGTTTAATGAGCTAACATTTGAATCTTTGATTCAAATGAGTTCATCCCCTTCTGTTTTAGCTTGCATTAGGCCAAGACACTTTCATCTTGCCATGTCATAGCATGCATCATATTGTTGCATATTGTCATGTGTTGATTATGTCCGGTGTGCTTTTCGTGGTAGGTTCTGCCTCCGAGGATAACCCCGAGTATCCGTCTGAAGGGCAGTACCCTACTACCACTACAACAGGCAAGCAACCCATTGATCATTCTGATACAATCCCATGTTCTCCCTTCTGCTCTTGTTTACTACATTAAGACAGCGTGATTCAAACTGCTGTGTGCTACGGTAGTTGAACCCTTATCCTCTACATGACCTGTCATTGCCACAGTAACTAGATGAAACCCACTAGCATGTGTAGGAGTTGATTGAGCTATGTATGTGATTCCTACCTTGCTATGCCTTCTATGCTTAGAGTTGTGTCAGGTCTGGTTCATCTGGGTGATGGGCTAGAGTGAAATGATTATGTCGGTAATGTGAGGGGTGTGTTGAACATGTTTTGGTAAAGGTATCGATGAGAGGCGATGTAGGAGTACATGGTGGGTTGTTTCATTGAGGCCGTCCATAAGAACTGAGATCTTTATGTGTGATTTAAGATGCAGTTACTACCATACATTGGGCTCGAAACCAATGGACCCTCTCGGCTTCTTAATCACCCTAGTACTCTGTCCAGGAGTTGCAAATAGTTTCTGGTGTTTGTAGGTTATGTGTTGGCGGCCGTGCGTAGCGCTGACCCTAGGGGTGGGCTATGTTGCGGTAGATACACCGTGGCACGGTGTACCGAGTCACCCGTTTGGTGTCTCGGGAACCCTGTTCACATCGTTCGGGGCCGTATGTGGAAACCTCGGCCGGACCCCCTGCGGATGGAACCTGGATAGGCGATGCACCTGGACTAGAGACTTGAGTGTTTGGGTAGGCCGTGGCCGACACCCTCGTTGGGCTTCCGCTTGAAGGTTGCCGAGTACATGTCGTGTAAATGGCGGTAAGTGGTGAAAGCGTGCATGAAGAAGTACACCCCTGCAGGGTATAAACTATTCGAATAGCCGCGTCTGCGGTAAAGGACTACTTGGTTGCCTATACAGTTCATAGACAAGTTAATGGATACTACTAAAAGACTCAAGATAAGTGTGAGTACCGAGGATGGCCCTCTCGTAGGATAACGAGGGAGGATCCCCGGTGGAGTATTGTGTTGGTGAGTAGTTGACTCGTGTGCGAAAACTATTTTACTAGTGGAGTTCCGTAGGATAGCTTAGCCAAGAGTCAAAGCTGGCTTGCTGCAATAACCCCACCACCTTCTTGAGAATGAGCATGTATAGTACGATCTGATATAAGACTTGCTGAGTACCTTTGTACTCATGTTTGCTTAATTACTGTTTTCAGACAACAACACCAACCCCTCCGATGGGTTCTACGTAGACCTTGATGTCGACAAGTGACTAGCCACCCAGGTGGTGATCTTGGCCATGGAGGGGCCTATGTAGATAGACAGGCTTCGAGAAGCCTTCTTTCTTTCTAGTGTCTGTACTTATACTAGTTGCTTCCGCTTGTGCTTGTATGGTTGTATGACTTGAGTGTCGGGTCATGTGACCCCTACCTGTATGAACTTGTTATGTATGGCTCTATGGAGCCTTTAAATAAAGTACTTGAGTTGTAGAGTTTTGTTGTGATGCCATGTTGTATGTACTCATATCGGGCATATTGTGTGTATGATTGAAATGCTTGGTATGAGTGGGATCCGACAATCTAGTTGTTTGTCCTTGGCAGCCTTTCTTATGGGGAAATGTAGTCTAGTGTTCCTCGAGCCATAGTAGTCCGCTACAGCCCGGTTCACCGGAGTCCTGCTAGCCCAGCACTACTGCTCAGGACACTTGACTGGCCGGCATGTGTTTCACTTTGTTCCTATGTCTGTCCCTTCGGGGAAATGTCACGCGGTGACATCCGGAGTCCTGCCTAGCCTGCTACAGCCCGGGTTCCCCGGAGTCTTGTTAGCCCAGTGCTACAGCCCGGATTCACTCGCTGATGACCGACATGCTCGATGTGATTCATGTATGCCTGTCTCCATAGGTCTGTGCCGCTTTGGGTTCACGACTAGCCATGTCGGCCCGGGTTCTCTGTCATATGGATGCTAGCGACACTATCATATACGTGAGCTAAAAGGCACAAACGGTCCCGTGCCATAGTAAGGCGACACCCGTGGGATACCGTGCGTGAGGCCGCAATGTGATATGAGGTGTTACCGGCTAGATCGATGTGACTTGGAATCGGGGTCCTGACAGCGACTCCCAAAATTGGGACTCGATCCGCACACCCATTGCCTTTTGGGCGATGAAGCGACGGCATGGCGATGCTGGTGAAGGTTGGCTTGCGGAAGCTGGTCTACTAGTGACGTTGAATTCTCCGGAGTAGGTTGATGAAGAGATGGCGAAGCCCCCGGTCCAGCCGAGATGTCGAAGCCTCAATGTCAGCTGATGAGTCGAAGTAGGTCGGCGTGATGGACATCGGCTTGAAGAAGCAACAGTGCGGCCCTGCCGATGCCGGTCGTGACGTGGTCAATGCCGGTGTGCCCGCTCCGTGTAATCCGTGGGGCGGCGATGTTGGCGATGATTTATCCTACGCGATGCTGAACTCCTGTTCGGCTCACCGAGATGATGATCCAAATAAGTTGAGCTCGGCTCAACAAATTGACGACGTGTCTAGCACAGGTCGGCAGCCGTGGAGCAATATTGCGGGACTGGTTTGACACCAACATGATGGTGAAGATCATGTTCAAAAGATTTTAAAGTTAGTGGGATGTGTTCGGGAACAAAACACAATACCCCATACAAAACTTCCTTCAAAAATGATGTCCGAAATCCCGTTCATAAAAAAGACGAACTCGGGTCGGATTCGTTTTCGCGCAGAAAACAGATCCAAAAAGTGATGCACTAATCGGAAGGTTCCTGAAGTTTGGACAGACGGATCGAGCTGAAATTTTGAGGGGTGGTAGATATAGGAATTCCGCAGCTAATCAATGGTTGGATCTTCCAAAGGACGTCTGAGCTAGAAGATGGACACCACGACCTAAACTCGTCCAGATTCTCGTCCAGATTTGACATGCCTCCAGTATATCGCGGATTGCCAGAGATTCCTCCATCAGAACTCGACGAATTTTTCCAGGGTTGTTGTAGACCCAATTCCGCACAATTCCATCGAAGCAATCCTTAAAACGACACTTGAGGAGGCGGTGGCGGCGGATACGAGTTCGCTGTCCAGAAAAATAGCACGGTCGCCCGAAGGCAATGTTGACGTTGAGCCCCCGGGCTCCCTGGATGATTCCTCCTTGATCTTGATAGAGATTGGAGTTGATGTTGATGAAGGTCCTCATCCGAACATGACGATCGGAGGTAGGGCACAGTTCTCGGTCCAGCCAAGGTGACCGGCCGAGCCGGCGACGAAGAAGCCGGCGTCGCAGTTGACCTGCGGGCGAGCCATTGATCCTTTTGCCGATCACACAGCGGAACTCTCAATGAAAGCACCAATGTCGGTGTCAAAATCGACAGATCTCGGGTAGGGGTCCTGAACTGTGCATCTAGGATCGATGGTAACAGAAGGCGGGGGACACGATGTTTACCCAGGTTCGAGCCCTCTCGATGGAGGTAATACCCTCCTTCCTACTTAATTGATCTTGATGATATGAGTATTACAAGAGTTGATCTACCACAGGATCGTAGAGGCTAAATCCTAGAAGCTATCCTATGGTATGATTGTTGTATATATCTTCTATCGACTAGCCTGGCCTCGGTTTATATAATGCACCAGAGGCCTAGGATAACAAGAGTCCTAGCCGAATACGCCGGTGGGGAGGAGTCCTTGTCTTGATCGTCAAGTCTTGTGGAATCTTCCTTTTATGCGGCAGTTGTCCGAACTGGCCCATGAGTATATGGCCATGGGGGTCCTCGGCCCAATCTAACAGATCGGGACATGATGTGGTGAGTACCCCCTAGTCTAGGACACCGTCACACACCCACTTAATTTCTTTTGTCGAGCTTTCATACACTTATAGATCTAGTGCATCCGTTGCATGGCAATCCGTACTCACTCACATTGATATCTGTTGATGGGCATCTCCATAGCCTGTTGATATGCCTAGTTGATGTGAGACTATCTTCTCCTTTTTGTCTTCTCCACAACCACCATTCTATTCCACCTATAGTGCTATGTCCATGTGTAACGCCCTCGATGCGGCTATATCTCCCACGTGTCGAAGCACGACTTAGAGGCATAACCGCATTGAAAGCAATGTCACAAGTGAGGTAATCTTCACACAACCCATGTAATACATAAGGGAAAGAGATACATAGTTGGCTTACAATCGCCACTTCACACAATACGTGAATAAAGCATTACATCATCCGGATACAATCAAGGTCCGAGTACGGAACCAAAATGAAAGAAGACTACCCCAAATGCTACACAGATCCCCGATCGTCTCAACTGGGCTCCACTACTGATCAACTGAAACGAAACAACACAATGAACGAGATCTTCATCGAGCTCCTCCTTGAGCTCGGTTGCGTCACCTATACGGTATCATCGGCACCTGCAAACTAGTTTTGGAAGTATCTGTGAGTCACGGGGACTCAACAATCTCACATCCTCGCGATCAAGACTATTTAAGCTTATGGGTAGGGAAAAGGTATGAGGTGGAGCTGCAGAAAGCGACTAGCATATTTGGTGGCTAACATACGCAAAAGAGAGCGAGAAGAGAAGGCAAAAGCACGATCGATGAACTATGATCAACAAGTGATCCTAGAACAACCTACGTCAAGCATTATTCCAACACCGTGTTCACTTCCCGGACTCCGTCGAGAAGAGACCATCACGGCGACACATGCGGTTGATGCATTTTAATTAAGTTAATTTTCAGGTTTTCTAAAACCGGACATTAACAAATTCCCATCTGCCCATAACAGCGGACACGACTTTCGAAAGTTCAAAACCCTGCAGGGGTGTCCCAACTTAGCCCATCACAAGCTCTCACGGTCAACGAAGGATATTCCTTCTCCCAAGACAATCCGATCAGACTCGGCATCCCGGTTACAAGACATCCTCGACAATGGTAAAACAAGTCCAGCAAGACCGCCCGATGCAAAGCAGCGCACGACAGGGGCCAGTGGGCACGACGTAGAGCAGCACCCGAGCTCCGGCGAGCGGGCAAGGCGGAGGGAGAAGGGCGGCGGCGAGGACCACTCCGGCGAGGCAGGGGTCGGGGCGCATCGCGTTCTCTTGCTCGAATCAGAGGGTGCAGGGGAAACAGAGGCCGGCGACGAGGGGTGCAGGGTCGCGAGGCGGCGGCACTCGAGCAAACGGGAAGGAGCGGGCGCGAGGGCTTCCTTCCTGGAACGATGCGTGAAAGCAGAGGCACAGCGGTAGCGCAACATGGCGAAGACGGGGCATCTCCAGAAAGGCGAGGAAGGAGACGACGGCCATGGCTAGGCCCTGGATGGCGGAGGTCGTCGAGTCCTGTCCCTGGCAAAGAGAGACAGATAGAGAGAGTTGAGACAGAGAAGAAAGAGAGAGGGGAAGGAAGAGAGCAGAGGAGGAACAACGACGGGGTAAGCCTGCAGGCTCACGGGAGGTCTCTGCGAGGAGAGGCTGGGATGGATCGGCGCTCCTCTCGATCCAGATTGAGGCAGGCGCTCTTGATTGGCCGGGCACGGAAAACCGAGTAGAGTTAGGTGGGGGTGACGGCACTGCGAGGGAATTTGGGCAGGTGGATGCGGAATGGATGGGACAGATCCCTAGTTTCTAGGGTTTGGTCTAGATTTAGATTAGGGAGTGTATATATATAAGGAAAGAGGGAGAGTTTAGGGGCTAATCCGTCCCTCCAATAAAATCGAGCGGTCGACAAAAATATGTTGGTAAGTCCAATTAACAAAACGGAGACGTTTTGTAGATGTTTGGGGATGATCCGGACACAACTATGACAACTGACCGGGTCGGGTTCGGGACAACTTTCGAACGCGCGCGCGAGGAGGGCCACGGGCTGGCGAGAGAGGTTAGGTTGGAACTGGCAGTAGGTAGTGGGCTGTGCAGAAGGCCTCGGGCTGAGAAAAGAGAAGACCCGACGACTGTTTTTGGAGACCGAAAACGTCCGACGTTAGACCGGCTATACCGCCGCTATAGTTATCCGTTGGGGCGTCAAACGGACTCCGAATGCGATGAAACTTGGCAGGCGGCCTACCTACACTATAATAAGACCGCGCGCCAACTTTCATCCCATTCCGAGAACATATTCTGACCACTTATAAAATACTATTTCAGACATGTCGCGGGCGCGTGCAAGTGTGTCTGGGCTCACGCTCATATATTGCGTGAAGATCGAAAAAGTTTGAGAACATCAAAAGTATGAAACAATTGCTTGGCTTGTCATCCGGGTTGTGCATGATTTAAATACTCTGTGTGATGAAGATAGAGCATAACCAGACAATTTATTTTGTAGGGATAACTTTCTTTGGCCATGTTATTTTGAGAAGACATGATTGCTTTGTTAGTATGCTTGAAGTATTATCATTTTTATGTCAATATTGAACTTTTATCTTGAATCTTTCGGATCTGAACATTCATGCCACAATAAAGAGAAATACATTGAAGAATATGCTACGTAGCATTCCACATCAAAAATTCTGTTTTTATCATTTACCTACTCGAGGATGAGCAGGAATTAAGCTTGGGGATGCTTGATACGTCTCCAACGTATCCATAATTTTTTATTGTTCAATGCTATTATATTATCCGTTTTCGATCTTAATGGGCTTTATTATACAATTTTATATTATTTTTGGGACTAACCTATTAACTGGAGGCCCAGCCCAAATTGCTATTTTTTTTGCCTATTTCAGTGTTTCGCAGAAAAGGAATTTCAAACGGAGTCCAAACGGAACAAAACCTTCGGGAACGTGATTTTCTGAACAAACGTGATCCAGAGGACTTGGAGTGGACGTTGCTCCACCTGGGCGCGCCCTCCACCCTCATGGGCCCCTCGTTGCTCCACCGACCTACTTCTTCCTCCTATATATACCTACTGTAACACCCCGTATGTAACTTGCCATATTTGTATTCCAACTCTTGCCATTTTCGGCACAAAGTTATGATATTCCCTCATGGTTGGGTTTTGTCTTTGTTTTGCATTTTATTCCATGTCATGCATCTCATATCATGTCATCATGTGCATCTCATTGCATACGTGTTCATCTCATGCATCCGAGCATTTTCCCCGTTGTCCGTTTTGCATTCCGGCACTCCTACGTCCTCCGGTGTCCCCTTTTGCTTATTTTCGTGTGCGAGTGTTAAACGTTCTCGGATTGGACCGAGACTTGCCAAGCGGCCTTGGTTCACCACCGGTAGACCGCCTATCAAGTTTCGTGCCATTTGGAGTTCGTTTGATACTCCAACGGTTAACCAAGGAACCGTAAAGGCCTCGTGTGTGTTGCAGCCCAACACCCCTCCAAAGTGGCCCAAAACCCATCCAAACCCCCTCCATCCTCTCGGTCGTTCAATCATGATCGCGTGGCCGAAAACCGCACTCCATTTGGACTCTCCTAGCTCCCAGAATCTATAAATAGGCCTCCCCCTCCGAAATTCCAGATCCCGAAACCCTAGCCCCGCTCCTCCGCACCGCCGGACACGTCCGCCGCCCCCTCAGCCAACCGTCCGCCGCCACGTGGCTCCGCCCCGTTCCCCGCGCCGCCGGCCCGCTCGGCCCGCTCTCGACCCCCGCGGCACGGAGCTGCCGCCGCCGCCCGGTCTCCCGTGCCCGCGCTCGCCCGCCGCCTCCACCTCGCCGCGCCACCGCTCTTCCTCCTCGCAGGCCGCTGTGCCTCGCCCCGCCGCCTCGCATCTTCCTCCCTCCGCCGCCCGAGTCGCCGGTGTCGGCTGCCGCCTCCGTCAGGCCGCCCCGCGCCTGCCTCCAGCGGCGCCGGCCGCCGCCTCCGCCGCCTGACCCCGCGCCGCCCGGCCTCGCCAACGCCGGCGAGCCCGAGCTCGCTCCGGCCGCCCTCTGCTTCTTCTCCGGCGAGATCCACCGCCACCTCGGTCCACGCGCCATATCTGAGAAACCCTAGGTCTATTTTCACTAAGTCCTCGTCCCTGTTCATTTTTTATGCATTCTTCTTCATGCCATATCTTATCATCCGTAGCTCCGTTTTGCGCGTGTGATATATCAATTTGTTCATCTGGATGTGCTCTTCATTTCATTCCATTGCACCATGCTTGTTTGAGTCCATCTTGATGCCATAAATGCTGTTGCAAGAGTGCTATAAAATGTTAGTTTCTGTTTCTTAACAGATTATGGACATTTGTCATTTTTGCCATGTTTAATGTGTGCCTCCTATGAACTTAAGCCCTACATGTGTTTTGGGCTATGCCATGCCATCTTTACAGGCGTGTATGCCATGTATTTTTGAGATCATTGTGATGAGTAGCACAAGCATGCAAAGTAGCTCTCGTGATGTTGCTGATTTCAGGGACTTCGAATTCTTCTAAGTCATTTCCCTGATGTTATTTTTATGCCATGTATTTATGTTGCTACGGAGTGATCCATGCCTCTTTTGAGCATGTTCAGTAAGGATGATTTTGAGATATTGTTATGTTCTATCCATCCATGTCTTTGTTTGCAATTATGGAGTACCCTATCATGACTCAATCTTACTCTACTTTTGCTATAAAATGTTCCTGGCAGATTGTTTACATGTTATTCAATTTTGCCAAGGTGGTTGTAGTTGATCCTTGGTTGCAATGAGATTGTTCTTGCCATGGTTAGCTACTTGATCTTGTCTTCTTGCTGGGTGTATACTTAGTCTGTCATGCAAAGCCTTGTGGTGAGTGCATCGAGCTCGCAAACATGCCTATGTAACTCTGTTTATGCCATGTCCAATTTTCTGCTAAGTCTGAATCTATTAACGAAACTTGCTGTGTTTACATGGGTGCCATCATGTTTTCTATGCCCTTTTGGCCTATGGTCAGTAAGGGACTTTTGTTACATGAGTAGTTTCATGCCATGCCTTGCTTTGCCATGATATGTTCCTGTAGCATGTTGTTATCTTGCTCTAAACTTTGCTTCCTGATGTTAATTCCTTGCATGTTGTTATTTTCACTAAGTCTGTGAACCTGATATCTTTTGCACTTTTGCCATGCTTGTTTGAACCTGCTATTGTGTGATTTAGCCGTAGCTCAGTGTTCATCTTTTGTCAAGCATCTTGAGTGGATCATTGCCATGTGCTTTGTTGCTATGTTAGAATGTAGTAGCTTAGTTTCTTGTTGCATTCTAGATGGCATCATGCTGTTAATCGCAGATTAGTGCCATTATTGTTTTGCTTGCCATTTGCAAACCGTGCATCCGTTTCCGGTGATCTTCATATCGATTTCGACCGAAATCAACTCATCTTTTCAGCGGCGCACTTGGTTTGCCAAGTTGAGGCCTGGTTCAATCTTTCCTTTCCGAAGCATGCATATACATTTCAATTTACATCCCGCATATCATGCCATGTTTTGCATCATGTTGCTTGCGCATTGCACCGTGGTTGATTGTGGTTCCCTTTGCTTGTGTTCTTGATTTGGGTAGAGCCGGGAGATGAGTACGTGATCGAGGAACCCGTTGGGTACGCTTACGAGGATCAAGCTTACGTCAACTCGGAGAACTTTGCAGGCAAGATGACCATACCCTCGAAATCACTTCTATCTTTGCTTGCTAGTTGCTCGCTCTATTGCTATGCCTATGCCTCGATACCTACCACATGCTTTATAATGCCTCCCATATTTCCATGTCAAACCTCTAACCCACCTTGTCCTAGCAAACCGTTGTTTGGCTATGTCACCGCTTTGCTCAGCCCCTCTTATAGCATTGCTAGTTGCAGGTGAAGATTGGAGTTTGTTCCTTGTTGGAACATGATTATTGTTAGGATATCATTATTATATATTGTTTACTTTAATGCACCTATATGGTGTTTTGTTCCACTCTTGCCGCCCTAGTTTCCGTCATACCGGTGCTATGTTCCTTGATTTTGCGTTCCTTACGCGGTTGGGTTATAATGGGAACCCCTTGACAGTTCGACTTGAATAAAACTCCTCCAGCAAGGCCCAACCTTGGTTTTACCTTTTGCCACCTAGCCTTTTTCCCTTGGGTTCCGCGGACTCAGGGGTCATCTTTATTTTAAACCCCCCGGGCCAGTGCTCCTCTGAGTGTTGGTCCAACTTGTCAGCCTCCGGTGGCCACCAGGGGCAACTCTGGGCTGGCCTACCGGAAGTTTGGACAATCCGGTGTGCCCTGAGAACGAGATATGTGCAGCTCCTATCGGGATTTGTCGGCACATTCGGGTGGCTTTGCTGGTCTTGTTTTACCATTGTCGAGATGTCTTGTAACCGGGATTCCGAGTCTGATCGGGTCATCCTGGGAGAAGGAATATCCTTCGTTGACCGTGAGAGCTTATGATGGGCTAAGTTGGGAAAACCCTGTAGGGATTTGAACTTTCGAAAGTCGTGCCCGCGGTTATGAGCAGATGGGAATTTGTTAATGTCCGGTTGTAGAAAACTTGTCACTTAACTTAATTAAAATGGATCAACCGCGTGTGTAGCCGTGATGGTCTCTTTTCGGCGGAGTTCGGGAAGAGAACACGGTCTCGTGTTATGCTTGAACGTAAGTATTTCTAGGATCACTTCTTGATCATAGATTCTCGACCGTGCTTTGCCTTCTCTTCTCGCTCTCATTTGCGTATGTTAGCCACCATATATGCTAGTGCTTGCTGCAGCTCCACCTCATACCTTTTCCCTACCCATAAGCTTAAATAGTCGTGATCGTGAGGGTGTGAGATTGCTGAGTCCCCGGGACTCACAGATTACTTCCAAAACCAGATGCATGTGTCGATGTTGCCGTTCCAGGAGATGTGACTGAACTCAAGTGGGAGTTCGATGAGGACTCAGGACGTTACTATGTTTCCTTTCCAGACGATCAGTAGTGGAGCCCAGTTGGGGCGATCGGGGATCTTTCGCATTTGGGGTTGTCTTTATTTTGGTTTTGTAGTCGGACCTTGATTGTATCTAGATGATGTAATGCTATATTTATGTATTGTGTGAAGTGGCGATTGTAAGCCAACTCTGTACCTCTTTCTTATTCAGTACATGGGATGTGTGAAGATTACCCCTCTTGTGACATGCCTACAATGCGGTTATGCCTCTAAGTCGTGCTCCGACACGTGGGAGATATGGCCGCATCGTGGGTGTTACAAGTTGGTATTCAGAGCCTTCCCGGACTTAGGAGCCCCCTGCTTGATCGAATCGCTGGCGTTGTTGAGTCTAGAAAAATGTTTTGAGTCTTTTAGGATTATATATATATATATATATATATATATATATCGGAGAGTAGGATTCTTTTTACTCCTCAGTCCCTTCATCGCTCTGGTGAGGCATACTGACGTAGAGTTTTGACTCTTCTCTTCTCAAATTTCACAAAAAAAAATTTAGGATCACGCGGGTATCTTGGAATCGTTCCGATGGCTTTGTGACTAGAACATTGTTCTTGGTGCCTCCCGACATTTAGGGGTTATGGCAGTGTCCCGGGGAGTTGAGCTCCGAGGTGTTGTCGTCGCAATTTTATCATTGCAGTTCTGGAATACCTGAGTTTCGCCGACATCGAAAATCTCTTTTATGCAGTTGTTGGTGAGATAACCTCGACGCCACCTAGTACTGGGGCGGGAGTTTGGGAGTATTGCCATAACTCGTATAACGGATGCTTTTTGAAGGTTGAGGTAGATGATTTCCGAAGGTTTTTTGGTTATGTGTTGAAGGATGGATACAGCTGGATGTAGGATTTGCTAGTTTTGGGTGAGATATTATGCTTCCCCCATATCCCCAACACCTGATTGCATAACCGGAAAGTTTCGGGAGTTTTATAGGTGGCAATTCATGTAGCTCTAGTATTTCTTCCGCAGATATTTGGTTTGTGATTGGGTAATCCTTACCAAGTATTTGTTCATGTTCGTACCTTGTTGTTTTTATTCATCTACCTCTATCTAAGTGGCTTCTCAATTTATGGAAGTGTGATCATTTACTTTGGAATTCATTCGTTCATTCTTGTTCGAGTGTTAAGGCTACATGTTGCAATTTCGATCCATTTGATTCAGCTTGAATATATGTCTTTCAAGATGCTAACGGATGTCACCCTCTTCAGGATGGCTCCTCCAACACGTCAAAATCCGGAACCTCCGCCACCACCTCCACCTCCGGAGGCATGGCAAGCTATGATGGCCGCTACCAACGCCAACACGCAGTTGATTATGCAACTCTTGTAAGAGCGCAACCAAGGAAATCAAGGCAATGGCAACAATCAAACTCAGTTTGCTACCCTCAACCAGTTCCTCGCAAACCAGCCGAAGACCTTTAGTAACTGTGTTGAGGCCACAGACGCTGATGATTGGCTCGTGGATATCTGCAAACATTTTGAGTGTAGCAACGTCCGGCCTGAGGACTTTGTCAAGTTTGCTTCGTTCCAACTCAAAGACCAAACTGCTGAGTGTATCAACAATACAAAGATTCCAGAGGAGGTCGTGTGATTACCTGGGATGATTTCCGCCAAGACTTCAAAGCTCACCACATTCCTTAGAGTGTTGTTGAGAGTAAGCGTGAGGAGTTCCGCAATCTGAAGCAAGACAGCTTGTCTGTTTACCAATACAACATCATGTTCCAGAAGCTCGCTCGCTTCACCAAGCAGGACGTCCCTGACGAGAAGAGCATGATTTATCAGTTCAGAGGTGGCCTCAGAGAAGATCTGCAACTAGCCCTCGTGCTTTTTGAGCCGAAAAAGTATGATGAGTTCTACAATATGGCACTAAAGCAAGAGGCTGCTCAGCTCAAGTGCGATGCTTCCAAGAAGAGAGTCAGGGATGCAACTCCTTCTTCTTCTTCAACTCAAGTGGCAGCTAAGCAGCAAAAGTATTGGTTGCCTCCTCCTCCTCCGTTCCGTCAGCCTTATCAACAGAAGAGAAAAGGTGGCAATGGATCTTCCCACTCACCCAACCCAGGCTTTCAGAACAAAGCTTCATCTCATGCTCCAAGGTCAAGTGCTCCGTATCACCGGCCTCTCTCAGAGGTTACGTGCAACAAGTGTCAGCAGAAGGGTCACTATGCAAACAAATGCTTCAACCAGAGGCGTCTTCCGCCTCCTCCTCCTGTGAGATCTGCCAGCAATGCAGTGGTCAAGCATAATCCCAAGTTTGCAAAGGTCAACATGATGAACACAACTCAGGCAGAGGACTCTTCAGTAGTGACCATGGGTAACCTTCCTGTTAACGATATTCCTGCAAAAGTTCTTTTTGACACTGGTGCATCGCATTGTTTCATCTCAAGACCATTTGCATCTAAGCATGAGTTGGCTTTCCAAGGTTTGCCTAGTCCGTGAGCAGTTGTCTCACCGGGTAAATGCTTGCACGCAAGCTACATGGTTCCGGATGTTTCTATCAAGATGGGTGACTATAAGTTTCTATCTTCTCCGTTGGTCCTTGGTGACTCGGATATTGATCTTATTCTCGGAATGGACTGGCTTTCTAAGCACAAGGCTCAACTGGATTGTGCTGCCAGGCAGACTCAATTGACACATTCGTCTGAGGATGTGATCGTTTTTGCCGCTCGTGATGATACCATTCGACTGTTTTCTCTCAATGAGAAGGGCGAGTTGGATGCCATCTCTCAGATTCCAGTCGTTTGTGAATATCAAGACGTCTTTCCAGAAGAGCTTCCAGGAATGCCTCCTCACCGGCCAGTTGAATTCGTCATCGATCTTGAGCCTGGCACGGAACCTATTTGCAAACGTCCTTACAAGCTTGGACCAGAAGAGTTGAAGGAGCTGAAGAAACAACTTGATATACAAGAGTGTATGGGTCTGACCCGACCAAGTTCTTCTCCTTGGGGTTGTGGTGTTCTTTTTGTTAAGAAGAAGGATGGAATGGACCGACTTTGTGTTGACTACCGTCCATTGAACAAGAAGACCATAAAGAACAAGTACCCACTTCCCAACATCAACGAGCTTTTCGAACAACTCAAAGGTGCTCAAGTATTCTCCAAGCTTGACCTCCATATGGGCTATCATCAGATTCGCATTCGTGAACAAGACATCCCCAAGACAGCATTCAGAACAAGCTATGGTTCCTATGAATACAATGTCATGTCTTTCGGCCTTGTCAACGCTCCTCCAACGTTCTCTCGCATGATGAACTTCATCTTCAACCCCTACACAAATGACTTCGTCTTGGTCTATCTCGATGACATTTTGGTCTTTTCCAAGAACAAGGAGGATCATGCCAAGCACTTGAGATTGGTGTTGGACAAACTCAGAGAACATCAGTTCTATGCAAAGTTTTCAAAGTGCGAGTTTTGGCTCGATGAGGTTCTCTACCTTGGGCATATCATCTCTGCCAAGGGCATAGCTGTTAATCCTGAGAAGGTGTCTGCAATTGTGAATTGGGAACCGCCTCAGAATGTGAAGCAGCTCCACAGCTTCCTTGGGCTCGCAAGCTATTGTCGAAGATTCGTTGAGAATTTCTCTAAGATCGCGAAGCCTCTTTCCAACCTCCTCCAGAAGCATGTGAAGTATGTCTGGACGCCTGAATGTGACATCGCTTTCAACACCCTCAAAGAGAAGTTAGTCACAGCTCCAGTTCTGACTCCTCCTGATGAATCCAAACCATTCAAGGTTTTCTGTGATGCTTCCCTTCAAGGTCTCGGTGTTGTGTTAATGCAAGAGAAGAAAGTTGTGGCCTATACCTCTCGCCAGTTGAAGCCCAACGAAAAGAACTACCCCACTCATGACCTTGAGTTGGCGGCAGTTGTCCATGCTCTTTTAACATGGAGACATCTCTTGTTGGGAAGAAAAGTGGACA
This sequence comes from Triticum urartu, assembly GCF_056163025.1. Classification (NCBI taxonomy): domain Eukaryota; kingdom Viridiplantae; phylum Streptophyta; class Magnoliopsida; order Poales; family Poaceae; genus Triticum; species Triticum urartu. The sequence continues at coordinate 443,420,481 of NC_141873.1, read as the reverse complement.
TCTTCATTGATCATAAGAGCCTCAAGTACATCTTCACTCAGCCCAACCTCAACCTCAGGCAGACTCGTTGGGTCGAAATGATTCAAGAGTATAATTTGAGTATTGAATATACTCCAGGCAAGGCCAATGTCATTGCTGATGCCTTGAGCAGGAAGGCTTACTGCAACAGTTTGATTATTAAGCCCTTCCAACCGGATCTTTGTGAAGCTTTCCGCAAACTTAATCTCCAAGTTGTTCCTCCAGGATTCCTTGCCAATCTCCAAGTCTCTCCTACTTTGGAAGATCAGATTCGTGAGGCTCAACTTCTTGATGCTATGGTGAAGAAGGTGAAGATTGGGATTGCCAAGAGCCAACCCAAGTACAAGTGCTATCGCCTTGATGACAAAGATACTCTTTTCTTCGAGGATCGCATTGTTCTTCCTAAGGGTGACCTTCGTAAAGTCATTATGAACTAGGCTCACAATTCACTCCTTTCTATTCATCCTGGGAGTAGAAAGATGTACCATGACCTCAAGCAGTTGTATTGGTGGACTCGAATGAAGCGCGAGATTGTTCAGTTCGTGAATGAATGTGATGTCTGCAGAAGAGTGAAAGCAGAACACCAACGACCAGCTGGTCTCCTCCAACCTCTTGCCATTCCAGAATGGAAGTTTGGTCATATTGAGATGGACTTTGTGACTGGATTTCCCAAGTCCAAGCGTGGCAATGATGCTATCTTCGTTGTCATCGACAAGCTCACTAAAGTGGCTCATTTTCTTCCTATCAAAGAATCTATCACAGCAGCTCAGTTGGCAGAGCTATATACCTCCAGGATTGTCTCTTTGCACGGCATTTTGCAGTTGATATCTTCAAATCGTGGAAGCATCTTTACTTCTAAGTTCTGGGATTCCTTCCAGAAGGCTATGGGCACCAACATTCGCTTCAGCACAACCTTTCATCCTCAAACTAGTGGACAAGTCGAGCGAGTCAATCAAATTCTTGAAGATATGCTCAGGGCATGTGTCATTTCTTTCGGTATGAAGTGGGAAGATTGTCTTCCATATGTCGAGTTCTCCTACAACAACATCTTCCAAGTGAGTTTGGGCAAGGCCCCATTCAAGATTCTCTATGGCAGAAAGTGTCGTACTCCTCTTAACTGGTCAGAGACTGGTGAATACCAACTTCTTGGCAATGACTTGATCACAGAGGCTGAAGAAATGTGCAAAGTCATTCGTGAAAATCTCAAAGCCGCGCAATCGCGCCAGAAGAGTTACTATGATTGCAAGCATCGTGACTTGGCTTTCGAGATCAGAGACCATGTCTACCTCCACGTCTCTCCAATGAAAGGTACTCGTCACTTTGGTATCAAAGGGAAGCTTGCCCCTAGATACGTGGGTCCTTTCAAGATCATTGGCAAAAGAGGCGATCTCGCCTATCAACTTGAGCTTCCATCCAACTTTGCAAACGTGCACGACGTGTTTCACGTGTCTCAGCTTCGCAAGTGTTTCAAGACTCCTGACCGCACCATCAACTTCGAAGAGATTGATCTCCAAGAAGACATGTCTTATCATGAGCATCCCGTTGCTATTCTTGAAGAAACCAAGCGCAAGACTCCCAATAAGTCTATCAAATTCCTGAAAGTGAAGTGGTCACATCATTCCGATGGTGAAGCCACCTGGGAACGCGGGGACCACCTCCATTCCGAATATCTGGAGTTTTTCCAGTCCTAGATCTCGGGACGAGATCCTTTCGTAGCGGTGGAGTGTTGTAACGCCCCGTATGTAACTTGCCATATTTGTAGTCCAACGCTTGCCATTTTCGGCACTAAGTTATGATATTCCCTCGTGGTTGGGTTTTGTCTTAGTTTTGCATTTTATTCCATGTCATGCATCTCATATCATGCCATCATGTGCATCGCATTTGCATACATGTTCGTCTCATGCATCCGAGCATTTTCCCCGTTGTCCGTTTTGCATTCCGGCACTCCTACGTCCTTCGGTGTCCCCTTTTGCTTCCTTTCGTGTGCAGGTGTTAAACGTTCTCGGATTGGACCGAGACTTGCCAAGCGGCCTTGGTTCACCACCGGTAGACCGCCTGTCAAGTTTCGTGCCATTTGGAGTTCGTTTGATACTCCAACGGTTAACCGGGGAACCGTAAAGGCCGCGTGTGTGTTGCAGCCCAACACCCCTCCAAAGTGGCCCAAAACTCATCCAAACCCCCTCCATCCTCTCGGTCGTTCGATCATGATCGCGTGGCCGAAAACCGCACTCCATTTGGACTCTCCTAGCTCCCAGAATCTATAAATAGGCCTCCCCCTCCGAAATTCCGGATCCCGAAACCCTAGCCCAGCTCCTCCGCGCCGCCGGACACGTCCGCCGTCGGGCGGACACGTCCGCCGTCGGCCGGACGCGTCCGCCGCCCCCCTCAGCCAACCATCTGCCACCACGTGGCTCTGCCCCGTTCCCCGCGCCGCCGGCCCGCTCGACCCCCGCGGCCCGGAGCCGCCGCCGCCGCCCGGTCTCCCGCGCCCGCGCTCGCCCGCCGCCTCCACCTCGCCACGCCGCCGCTCTCCCTCCTCGCTGGCCGCCGTGCCTCGCCCCGCCGCCTCGCGTCTTCCTCCCTCCGCCGCCCGAGTCGCCGGTGCCGGCCGCCGCCTCCGTCGCGCCGCCCCGCGCCTGCCTCCAACCGGCGCCGGCCGCCGCCTGACCCCGCGCCGCCCGGCCTCGCCAATGCCGGCAAGCCCGAGCTCGCTCCGGCCGCCCTCTGCTTCGTCTCCGGCGAGATCCGCCGCCGCCTCGGTTCGTGCGCCAGATCTAAGAAACCCTAGGTCTATTTTCACTAAGTCCTCGTCCCTGTTCATTTTTTATGCATTCTTCTTCATGCCATATCTCATCATCCGTAGCTCCGTTTTGCGCGTGTGATATATCAATTTGTTCGTTTGGATGTGCTCTTCATTTCATTACATTGCATCATGCTTGTTTGAGTCCATCTTGATGCCATAAATGCTATTGCAAGAGTGCTATAAAATGCTAGTTTCTGTTTCTTAACAGATTATGGACATGTCATTTTTGCCTTGTTTAATGTGTGCCTCCTATGAACTTGAGCCCTACATGTGTTTTGGGCTATGCCATGCCATCTTTACAGGGGTGTATGCCATGTATTTTTGATATCATTGTGATGACTAGCACAAGCATGCAAAGTAGCTCTCGTGATGTTGCTGATTTCAGGGACTTCGAATTCTTCTAAGTCATTTCCCTGATGTTATTTTTATGCCATGTATTCATGTTGCTACAGAGTGATCCATGCCTCTTTTGAGCATGTTTAGTAAGGATGATTGTGAGATATTGTTATGTTCTATCCATCCATGTCTTTGTTTGCAATTGTGGAGTACCCTAGCATGACTCAATCTTGCTCTACTTTTGCTATAAAATGTTCCTGGCAGATTGTTTACATGTTATTCAATTTTGCCAAGGTTGTTGTAGTTGATCCTTGCATGCTATGAGATTGTTCTTGCCATGGTTAGCTACTTGATCTTGTCTTCTTGCTGGGTGTATGCTTAGTCTATCATGCAAAGCCTTGTGGTGAGTGCATCGAGCTCGCAAACATGCCTACGTAACTCTGTTTATGCCATGTCCAGTTTTCTGCTAAGTCTGAATCTATTAACGAAACTTGCTATGTTTACATGGGTGCCATCATGTTTTCTGTGCTCTTTTGGCTTATGGTCAGTAAGGGACTTTTGTTACATGATTTGAGTAGTTTCATGCCATGCCTTGCTTTGCCATGATATGTTCCTGTAGCATGTTGTTATCTTGCTCTAAACTTTGCTTCCTGATGTTAATTCCTCGCATGTTGTTATTTTCACTAAGTCTATGAACCTGATATCTTTTGCACTTTTGCCATGCTTGTTTGAACCTGCTATTGTGTGATTTAGCCATAGCTCAGTTTTCATCTTTTGTCAAGCATCTTGAGTGGATCACTTCCATGTGCTTTGTTGCTATGTTAGAATGTAGTAGCTTAGTTTCTTGTTGCATTCTAGATGGCATCATGTTGTTAATCGCAGATTAGTGCCATTATTGTTTTGCTTGCCATTTGCAAACCGTGCATCCGTTTCCAGTGATCTTCATATCGATTTGGACCGAAATCAACTCATCTTTCCAGCTGCACACTTGGTTTGCCAAGTTGAGGCCTGGTTCAATCTTTCCTTTCCGAAGCATGCATATACATTGCAATTTACATCCCGCATATCATGCCATGTTTTGCATCATGTGGCTTGCGCATTGCACCGTGGTTGATTGTGGTTCCCTTTGCTTGTGTTCTTGCTTTAGGTAGAGCCGGGAGACGAGTACATGATCGAGGAACCCGTTGAGTACGCTTATGAGGATCAAGCTTACGTCAACTCGGATTACTTTGCAGGCAAGATGACCATACCCTCGAAATCACTTCTATCTTTGCTTGCTAGCTGCTCGCTCTATTGCTATGCCTATGCCTCGATACCTACCACATGCTTTATCATGCGTCCCATATTTCCATGTCAAACCTCTAACCCACCTTGTCCTAGCAAACCGTTGTTTGGCTATGTCACCGCTTCGCTCAGCCCCTCTTATAGCGTTGCTAGTTGCATGTGAAGATTGGAGTTTGTTCCTTGTTGGAACATGATTATTGATGGGATATCATTATTATATCTTGTTTACTTTAATGCACCTATATACTTGGTAAAGGGTGGAAGGCTCGGCCTTATGCCTGGTGTTTTGTTCCACTCTTGCCGCCCTAGTTTCCGTCATACCGGTGTTATGTTCCTTGATTTTGCGTTCCTTACGCGGTTGGGTTATAATGCGAACCCCTTGACAGTTCGCCTTGAATAAAACTCCTCCAGCAAGGCCCAACCTTGGTTTTACCTTTTGCCACCTAGCCTTTTTCCCTTGGGTTCCGTGGACTTAGGGGTCATCTTTATTTTAACCCCCCCCCCCCCCCGGGCCAGTGCTCCTCTAAGTGTTGGTCCAACTTGTCAGCTGCCGGTGGCCACCAGGGGAAACTCTGGGGCTGGCCTACCAGAAGTTTGGACAATCCGGTGTGCCCTGAGAACGAGATATGTGCAGCTCCTATCGGGATTTGTCGGCACATTCGGGTGGCTTTGCTGGTCTTGTTTTACCATTGTCGAGATGTCTTGTAACTGGGATTCCGAGTCTGATCGGGTCGTCTTGGGAGAATGAATATCCTTCGTTGACCGTGAGAGCTTGTGATGGGCTAAGTTGGGACACCCCTGCAGGGATTTGAACTTACGAAAGCCGTGCCCGCGGTTATGGGCAGATGGGAATTTGTTAATGTCCGGTTGTAGAAAACTTGTCACTTAACTTAATTAAAATGGATCAACCGCGTGTGTAGCCGTGATGGTCTCTTTTCGGCGGAGTCCGGGAAGAGAACACGGTCTCATGTTATGCTTGAACGTAAGTACTTCTAGGATCACTTCTTGATCATAGATTCTCGACCGTGCTTTGCCTTCTCTTCTCGCTCTCATTTGCGTATGTTAGCCACCATATATGCTAGTGCTTGCTGTAGCTCCACCTCATACCTTTTCCATACCCATAAGCTTAAATAGTCTTGATCGCGAGGGTGTGAGATTGCTGAGTCCCCGTGACTCACAGATTACTTCCAAAACCAGATGCAGGTATCGATGTTGTCGTTCCAGGAGATGCGACTGAACTCAAGTGGGAGTTAGATGAGGACTCAGGACGTTACTATGTTTCCTTTCCAGATGATCAGTAGTGGAGCCCAGTTGGGGCGATTGGGGATCTTTCACATTTGGGGTTGTCTTTATTTTGGTTCCGTAGTCGGACCTTGATTGTATCTCGATGATGTAATGCTATATTTATGTATTGTGTGAAGTGGAAATTGTAAGCCAACTCTGTACCTCTTTCTTATTCAGTACATGGGATGTGTGATGATTACCCCTCTTGCAACATGCCTACAATGCGGTTATGCCTCTAAGTCGTGCTCCGACACGTGGGAGATATAGCCGCATCGTGGGTGTTACACCTACGTACCCCGAAACCATCCAGGAGCACCACGAAAACCTAATTCCACCGCCGCAACCTTCTGTACCCGTGAGATCCCATCTTGGGGCCTTTTCCGGAGCTCCACCGGAGGGGGCATCGATCACGGAGGGCCTCTACATCAACTCCATGGCCTCTCCGATGATGTGTGAGTAGTTTACTTCAGACCTTCGGGTCCATAGTTATTAGCTAGATGGCTTCTTCTCTATCTTTGGATCTCAATACAAAGTTCTCCTCGATTCTCTTGGAGATCTATTTGATGTAATCTTCTTTTGCGGTGTGTTTGTCGAGATTCGATGAATTATGGGTTTATGATCAAGTTTATCTATGAACAATATTCGAATCTTCTCTGAATTCTTTTATGTATGATTGGTTATCTTTGCAAGTCTCTTTGAATTATCGGTTTGGTTTGGCCTACTAGATTGATCTTTCTTGCAATGGGAGAAGTGCTTAGCTTTGGGTTCAATATTGCGGTGCTCGATCCCAGTGATAGAAAGGGAAACAACACGTATTGTATTGTTGCCATCAAGGATAAAAAGATGGGGTTTATATCATATTGCATGAGTTTATCCCTCTACATCATGTCATCTTGCCTAATGCGTTACTTTGTTCTTATGAACTTAATACTCTAGATGCATGCTGGATAGTGGTCGATGTGTGGAGTAATAGTAGTAGATGCAGGTAGGAGTCAGTCTACTTGTCACGGACGTGATGCCTATATACATGATCATACCTAGATATTCTCATAACTATACTCAATTCTATCAATTGCTCGACAGTAATTTGTTCACCCACCATAATACTTATGCTCTCGAGAGAAGCCACTAGTGAAACCTATGGCCCCCAGGTCTATTCTGCATCATATTAATCTACTGTTATTTCTATTACTGTTTATTTTACAATCTTTACCTATTATCTTTATCATAAAAAATACCAAAAATATTATCTTATCATATCTATCAGATCTCACTCTCGTAAGTGACCGTGAAGGGATTGACAACCCCTTTATCGCGTTGGTTGCGAGGTTCTTATTTGTTTGTGTAGGTACGAGGGACTTGCGTGTGGCCTCCTACTGGATTGATATACCTTGGTTCTCAAAAACTGAGGGAAATACTTACGCTACTTTGCTGCATCACCCTTTCCTCTTCAAGGGAAAAATAACGCAGTGCTCAAGAGGTAGCACTTAGTAGCTAAAGAATTTGGATGAAAAGATCTCAACTTCCTTGCATATTGCAAAACACTGATGATTGCAGTTAAAGCCAAGAACATTCTTTCTGTTCCTGGGCATTGGAGCATCAAACCTCACTCTAGCAGATTTCTTTCTTGCTTCTTCAGCCTTGTCGAGTTTTAAAGTTACCCATATCCCTAGAACGCTTAATATAATTTCCCATTCTCTTTCTAAAAGGGCATTAAAAATAGAGCGGTTACCAGTTGTGTTTATCTTTGCAACGAAGAATCAAGATGTAACTCAAAAAAGGCTTCTGAAGTCGTCAACCTCCCTAAGGGGAGGCTGTTATCTGTATACTGTTTGGGATTGTTAACAAAACATGCTAGCCCTTCCTGGAGGGATCCAGTTTGATAAAAAAAGCTAATTGTGGCCAAGTCCAATGATACGAGGGCTTGCAAATTCTGTTGGCCAATGGAGTGTTGTAAAAACACCCAAAAGAAATAACATTAAAGCGAGTATAGGACGAGAAGGGAAGCTCCATGCCACAAGGGGATATGCTATTCACCTTTAACTCTGTCGTTAAGGCTTTGCTCCTGGCTTGGATCTGTCAATGATGGCTGCATGACCTCGATGCAGGAATGTCTCTACTGTCATTCCTCCCTTCTTCGGCTTGCAGAAGAGGTCAACATCACATGTCGGTTGTCAGCCATCGCCAACTCCATCTCACGCATCGGCCATGCACATCTCGCCCGTCTGATCTTAACATGTTCGAAACCTTGCCCCAATATTTACCAAAGTCTGTTCATGTTTACTAGCCTAGCTCCTCATAGATACATGTATATGACATAGGATTTATAATTGGTGTTGGTAGATTTTTTTTTGATGATTCATCATTATCTTCGGACAACTTCGATAATGATTTCTTGGATGATGAATAGTAGGAGATTTCGTTGATGGTTGTTCAATGAATTATGAGAACCATACGAAGAAGAAGTGTGCAGGATCACAAGCCCGTTATTCGATGTATCATCGAAATATAGTAAGCCCTGCAGAATCTTCATAGTTAAGACTATTTTATGTCGAATCCTACATAACTTGCTCATCCATTCAGGTGACGCTTCATCTTGTCACATCAACTTTTCGTTGCATTGCTAAGAACATGGAAGCCAATGGAACCATGCTTCATGCAATGGATGAATATCGTTGATCTATTAGGTTTTCATTCTTGTCATAAGGTAACGCGACACTTTACATGATCACATATGACACTCATGCAGATATAACAACAACCGGGAATATACGAATGGCAGAAGATACAATCTTAGAATGCATGAAGGGATTGACAATGTTGTGATAAGGATTTATGGAGCTCAATATCTCTGGACACCCAACATCGAGGGCACATCAAGGCTTTTGATGCAAGAGGTTGTCCAAGGATACTTGAGAGTGTTGAATGTATGCATTATAGGTTAATGAAGCTATACAACAGTATAGACATGTCTGCCTCCTTAATGTTAGTTTTAAAATCTTCACGAAAGTTGAGATGATTAGGCTAAAGTCAGGTGGCTGGCCATGTGGTTCGCCCTTCTCAGACTGCTTTCATGCAAGGTCGAAACATCCTAGATGGGGTGGTAATCCTTCATGAAACGGTTCACGAACTATTTCAGAAGAAGTTGAAAGGGGTAGTCCTCAAAATTGATTTTGAGAAAGGTAATGATAAAGTCAAGTGGTCTTTTACAAACTTTCAGAATGAAAGCTAGGCTTCTCTGCAGAGTGGCACGCTCTGATCCATAGCTTCATTTTTGGAGGTAGTGTGAGCATTAAAGTCAATGATGATGTTGGCCGCTACTTCCAAATGAAGAAAGGATTAAGACAAGGTGACTCGTTATCGCCCATGCTATTTAATATAGTGGTTGATATGTTAGCTGTCATGATTGAGCTAAAGGAAATATGCCCTGGAGGCAATAATAAAGTTGTTATTTATATTTCCTTATATCATGATAAATGTTTATTATTCATGCTGGAATTGTATTAACCGGCAACTTAGTACATGTGTGAATACATAGACAAACAGAGTGTCCCTAGTATGCTTCTACTTGACTAGCTCGTTAATCAAAGATGGTTAAGTTTCCTGACCATAGACATGTGTTGTCATTTGATGAACGGGATCACATCATTAGAGAATGATGTGATGGACAAGACCCATCCGTTAGTTTAGCATTATGATCGTTCAGTTTTATTGCTATTGCTTTCTTCATGACTTATTCATATTCCTCTGACTATGAGATTATGCAACTCCCGAATACCGGAGGAACACTTTGTGTGCTATCAAACGTCACAACGTTACTGGGTGATTATAAAGATGCTCTACAGGTGTCTCCAAAGGTGTTTGTTGAGTTGGCATAGATCAAGATTAGGATTTGTCACTCCGTGTATCGGAGAGGTATCTCTGGGCCCTCTCGGTAATGCTCATCACTATAAGCCTTGCAAGCAATGTGACTAATGAGTTAGTTGCGGGATGATGCATTACGGAATGAGTAAAGAGACTTGCCAGTAATGAGATTGAACTAGGTATGAGGATACCAACGACCGAATCTCGGGCAAGTAACATACCGATGACAAAGGGAATGGCGTGTGTTGTTATGCGGTTTGACCGATAAAGATCTTCATAGAATATGTAGGAGCCAATATGAGCATCCATGTTCCGCTATTGGTTATTGACCGGAGATGTGTCTCGGTCATGTCCACATAGTTCTCGAACCCGTAGGGTCCACACGCTTAATGTTCGATGACGATTTGTATTATGAGTTATGTGATTTGATGACCGAAGTTTGTTCAGAGTCCCAGATGAGATCACGGACATGACAGGAGTATCGAAATGGTCGAGAGGTAAAGATTCATATATTGAAAGGTTATCTTCAGACGTCGGAATGGTTCCAAGTGATCCGGGTATTTTTTCGGAGTACAGAGGGGTTACCGAAACCCCCGGGGAAGTTAATGGGCCTTGGTGGGCTTTAGTGGAGAGAGGGAATAAGGGCCACGAGGTGGCGTGCGCCTCCCCCCTGCCCAAACCAAATTGGACAAGGGGTGGGGGGGGGCGGCCCCCTCCTTCCTTCTCCTTCTCCCCTCCTTCCTTTCCCTCCAGTGGAAGAAAGAAAAAGGGGGGAATCCTACTTGGACTAGGAGTCCAAGTAGGACTCCTCCCCTGACGCGCCTCCTCCTAGGCTGGCCTCCTCCTCCCCCTCCTTTATATACATGGGCAGAGGGGCACCCAAAAGGACAACACACAATCTCTTAGCCGTGTGCGGTGCCCCCTCCATAGTTTAACACCTCGGTCATATCATCGTAGTTCTTAGGTGAAGCCTTGCGCCGGTAACTTCATCATCACCGTCGCCACGCCGTCATGCTGACGGAACTCTCCCTCATCCTCAACTGGATCAAGAGCTCAAGGGACGTCATCGTGCTGAACGTGTGCTGAACATGGAGGTGCCGTACGTTCGATACTTGGATCGGTTGAATCGTGAAGACGTTCGACTACATCAACCGCGTTACTAAACGCTCCCGCTTTCGGTGTACGAGGGTACGTGGACACACTCTCCCGTCTCATTGCTATGCATCTCCTAGATAGATCTTGCGTGATCATAGGAAATTTTTGAAATACTGCGTTCCCCAACATGAGCGTGCAAATGTCGATGGTCATTGACGGGGTAATTAATCATCTTGTTGATGGTGGACTTTCTATCATTCAATATGCCAACAATATGATTCTCTTTATGGACCATGACCTAGAGAAAGCGAGGAATCTGAAATTAGTTTTATCAGCATTCGAGCACCTCTCAGGTCTTAAGATAAACTTTCATAAAAGTGAATTATTTTGTTTTGTCGAGGCCCAAGACGAGGCCCACCTACCTGTATGCTGAATTGTTTCGCTGCGGGTTAGGCCATTTTCCGATCAGTTATTTGGGGATATCGATACATTATCGGAGACTCACAAATGCTAAATGGAAACACGTCAAGGAGAGACTACAAAAAGGTTAAGTAGTTGAAAAGGTAAACTATTATCTCTAGATGGAAGATTGGTCCTCATAAATTCAGTGTTTAGTAATATGATACTACATATGATTTCATTCTTCCAATTGCCTAAAGAAGTCTTACATAGATTGGACTATTTCCGACCAATATTCTTTTGGCAAGGAGACAGTGAGAAAAATAAATATCAGCTGGCTAAATGAAGTGTGGTTTGCCGTCCAAAGACCAAGGAGGGCTTGGTATTTCATGACCCTTAACCAAGTTTGTCGGCAATACTCCAAAACCAACAAAGGGTGGCACTAGATACACCTACAAATACTTAAACCTTTTAACTAATAAAGCGCCATTTATCGAAAAATGCATTATAGGTGGAATAATTGCCCTGCAGCATGGAACATCCAATTCTTTTTTTTGCGGGTGAACATCCAATTCACTAGGCATTCCCATGATTCAACTATATTTTGGAAGCAATTTCTTTAAAAGATTAGTGGATTTGGCATTGTTACTTTGTCTTGTCCAGCTCTCGCAATGACATCAATGTCTTGCAGATAGCTCATATTTTTGTTAGGCTAGTAGGTGATGATGCTCCGACATGCAACTTCAAGGTGTACGTCCATCAGTATGGCAAGGCTACTATCTAGCCTATGACTCTATTCATCTAGATCAACGATTTGTGAAGACAAATTCTAATCCTCATGACAAGAAAACAAACAATCAACAAAGTACCAATAAACAACGAGGAAGGACATTTCTAGGACAATGATACCTCCACAAATATCATGATTTGTTATGTGATCCCATCCCATGCAATATACCATTGAAAATGGGAGGGGTACAGTGTTGGACTACAAGTACGCCTATGTTTTTCCGAAAAGACAAGAATGACTCTGTTACCCGAAGCGTGACGACTTGTAGGAACCCATGCCGCATTCATGCATTTATTAAGGCGTAGCGGAAGGTTGGAGACCGGACCTCCCATGACCAGACACGTGAAGATCATATTGAGCATTAGAGCATCTCCAGCCGTTCGGCCCCCCAGGGCGCCTAAATAGAGCGGCCTGGGGCGTGCCGGCGCTAGTTTGGCCCCTGGGGGCGACCTAGCTCCCAGTCACGCCCCCAAGCGCCGGCCCCAGGATGCGGGAAATTTGAACTAGGTCGTTCCCGCTCACAAAAGACGCCACAAATGCGGTGATCGGACGTAGTCCGGCGTTACAAAAACAGAGCACCGCACGCCGCAAGGCGCAACGAATCACTCGGCGGGGTCGGCTCCAGGCGTTGGCGGAGTCGGCGTGCGCGGGCTCGGCGGTGTCGGAGCTGCTTCGGTGCTGGGCTGCGTCGGCGCGGCTTCGGTACTGCTGGGCGGCGATATAGAGGCATCGTTCGGGCTTGGCGTCCGTGTGGCCGTGGGCGCGGGAGCTGGCGTTGTCGGCGTCGTCGGCGTTGTCGTCTGCATCTGGTTTAGGATGAGGGCGCGCTCCGCCATGTACCACGCCCTGAGCTGCTCATCGTTGCTCTGGAGCATGTCCGCACCGCCCATCAGAAAAGCCATGTCGGTGTTCCTCTTCTTCGCGGCGACGTTGGTCCGGAGCAGGTCGAGCTTGATGGCGCTGTTCGTCATCAGCGACGACCACCGCGCCTCGGTCTTCTCTTCACGTAGGATGGCCCGGGCCTGGGCGTCGGCGAGGCAATGCTCGATGGACTCCTGCACTCGCGCAGTTGCCGCGTCGGCGTTTTTCCCCTTCTTTGCCAATTTGTGACCGTCCGGCCGCCCCTCTGACGCGTCCGGAGTCGTCGCGTCCGGCTTGTATGTCTCCTTGGCCTTGTCGAGGGTACGTCGGACTTCCGCCCACTTCTCGCACTTGTCAATGCGCTTGTAGACGTGGGGGAACTTGAAGTCGGCGTCGAGGTTGTCGCGCCGATACATGGTGAACATGCGCAGCAACTGCGCGGAGGAACAAACAGTTGGCGGGCGGCGGGCGTAGACGACGAAGAGATGCGGGCGAACGGCGTGCGTACCTGATCCTCAACGCTGGTGCCGCTCTCCGGGCGAGCCGCGACCTCCTCGACGATTCCATGCCATTTGTTGCACGCCCCCTGGATAGGCCCCCAATTGTTCGCCATCGCCTTGGAGCCGCGCTGCATGTAGACGCCTTTGAAGTAGGGGTCGACGAGCTTCCGCTCGTCGAACTCGGTCTTGATGCGGTCCCAGTACGTCTCGAAGCTCTGGTTCGTGCCGGTGGTCGGGTCGAGGCAGACGACTTTCCATGCTTCGGCGAGGCATTCCTCCTCCTTGGACGTCCACTTGATGCGCGGTTCGCCTGGCCTAGCCGCCCGCTTCTTCTTTTGGCGCCCCTTCGTCGGATCAGGAGCCGGCTCCTCCTCCTCCTCCTCCTCGGGTTCCTGCGCTTCATGCGCGTCCTCGCCGTAGACGTAGCCGAGCTCGGCCTCCATGTCGCCGCTGAGATCCACTACCTCGTCCTAGGTGGCGAACCCGGGAGACGCGGCGGCCGCGGTCGATCCTGTCGCGATGATGTCGTCCATGTCGGCTCCTGTGTCGTCGGCGTCGCCGAGGTGCGAGAACGGCAGCGGTCCACGGCGGAGATGGGGCGTCGGTGTGGACGCGTAGGCGGGCGGCGAGTAGTTGTATGGAGGATGCTGCACGCCGACGAAGGCGGTCGAGGGTGTGCGCGTCGCGAGGTGGCCATGGGGGAAGGTCACGTTTGGGTTGAACCCACCGTGCGCGTCGCCATCGTTGTAGCCGGGCGACGACGATCCCCATGGAGATCCGACGCCTTGCTGTCCCCAGGGCGCGTACTGGGCGTGGCTGACGACGGGTGGGTTCATCATCCCCGCGTGGTCGACCGATGAGGAGGATGCCGCCGCGAGCGCCGCTTTGTCGCGGGCCTTCTTGGCGATGGCCCTATTCCGCCGGTCGGCGGTGACTGCGTCGCGCCGCTGAACTTCCACCCTCCACTCGGCGTTCGACATGCCCGGTGGCTTCAATGGCGGCGCCCTCGGCTTCCTCTGCTTCGGTTGGGCCACGGTGCCAGTCGTGGTTGCCGCCGCGCGCGGCATGGCGTACTTCTTCGGCGGCATTGGCGGCGACTGGAAGGCGAGCGGGAGGGGGTTTGGCGGGAGGAAGGGAGGAAATGACGGGAGGAAGGCGAGCGAGCGGGAGGGATGCGAAGGAAAAGCGTCAAGAAACGGCGGGAAAAGGCCCTCGGGTCGCCGCCAGGGCGGACCCACGCGCCTTTTCGCTTGTGCCGGCTCCCCAAGCGCCCCCAGGACGCCGGGTTCGGCCTGGGTCCGCCGGCATCAGTTTTGGTCCGAGCCGGCGAAAAACGGATTTCTGGGGGCGCGACTGGGTCGTTTTTTTGGCGCCGGCGCGGCAAAAACGTCTGGGGAAGGCTTGTTGGGGGCGCGGCTGGAGATGAACTACATGGGCGAGAGTATGTTTACATTTTAGATATTCATTACTATGTCTTTCCTTGGACTATGTGTTCTATTGAACTATTTATTACATTTTTCTCGCAAAAGGAATTATTTACTACATTCAAATTATTTGTTTGTTTAAGTAAGCTAGATCAACTTTGTTTTATGTTGTGATGTTTGAATTATGCTAGCAAAAAAAAACCCTTCGTTTTGGAGGCAACGAATTATGGAACACACCGTAATACCGTGACATTTTGGAGGCAACGAATAGGACGATTCTACTGGAATTCTTTGATATTATCCTGTCATCGATCAATTGTGCTCTAGTCTGCAGCTCTGAGCTAAGTGATGGCCAACTCCAAACGAGCAGGACGAGAAGGGAATTAAGCGCTGTGCCGCTGCCGCGAGGGGACTCGTCACCTTTCACCGTGCCGGGAAAGGAGTGTAGGATTGGCCCCATCATCGGCCACGCTGGAATCTGGATCACCTTCCCTTTGCAATCTGGAGGCGGAGCCGTTCCATCGTTCGATCTCCAGTCCAAACAGATATCTGTTCCGTTCGGGTCAGAGTAGTTATCCTTCCACAAAACTGAAAACCGCTCGGGTCAGAGCTGCCTTGCTCTCGCCCGGGACACCCGCACCGGCGCACAACGCATCCCCGCCGTCCGCTGAGAATCCTGGCGCCGAACGCGACCCAAGAGCTCCCAGATCCAACGGCCCCCGCCCCCCCGCGCGCGCGCGCCTCGTCGTCGTCTGCAGCAGCCCGCGTCGCGTGCCACCCCCGAACCACATCGCGGCAAAACAGAACCGACGAGGAATCGCTCTCCTGCTCGGATTAAAGCCGGGCCCCTCTCCCAAGATCGCCCGCCCCATCAAATCCCTCTTCCCAAAGCCCCCCAGCAGAGCAGCCAGCGCCCGCCCCGAGACCCCGGCCAACCAATCCTCCCAGCCACCACGGGCGCCTCTCCGTCTTTCCCCGCCGGCAACGGCATGGACCCAAGCCGCAAGCACGGCGCCACGGGCGCCTCCTCCTCGTCGTCATCCGCCGACGGCACGCACACTAGCTGCAAGTTCGAGGTCCGCCCGCCGCCCCCTCGTGACCTAGGATCGCTTTTGCATGTTCGGTCTGGATACGAGTTCGATCCTAACGAGTTCTATGGTCCTTCGCGCAGGAGGAGGCGAGGATGACGGGGGACGCGCTCCTCGTCCTGGACGGCCTCGTGCAGGTGTTCCCGCAGGTGAGCCCGTGACCGCAAGCACGCGATTGATCTTTTCTTTTCTGCAAGAAACCTCGTAATCGACGCCCGTTGGATTGGTTGTACTTGTACAGCCGATGATTTTTTTACAGTAAAAAAATAATACTGCTGACGAGTTCGTCGGTTTAGTTTCACACATTGCTACGCTGCTGATCGTGTGTGTGTTTGTGTGTGTGTATGCCCGAGTTTTTCGTGAATACATAGGGCTGCTCTGCGTTGACACACAGATGCTTAATAATTATTGCAATGCACAGCGTATGGTGTTCTTTTCTTAGTTTGCAGGACATATGTATGTGAACCACTGGCTTTGGTTGATCTGCTTTCACCTTAATTTCATGCCGTACGCATGACACGGAGAAGTGATCTGTTTTTCTCAAACACTAGAGAATTTGATTGAAGTACGCATGCATTTCAATTCTTTCTGCAATTTTGTTCCCTAGTCTTGGTGAGAGTTTTTCTGGGTCCGTGATTTTTGTAGTAAAGCCTAGGCAAAACTAATTTTCATTAACCAATTAAGAAAACCCAAGTAATGAATGGAATAGTTGTAGATCTTACCACATTTTTTCTATAGAATTGATGATACTTAAGCAAGTTTGATTTAGGACAAACCTAGAACTTCAATTATTTTGGAATGAAGGGGGTAGTATGGAACGGATGGAGTTACTGTATGAAATTGTGGATGCATTTGTTGTTAAAAAATTAATATAGACCTGGTACGCCACTTACTAACACACACTACCACATCCCCACTTTTAACTAAGCAGGTTAACTTCTCAACACTGATAGAAGTTTCCATCTCATTCAATGGAGATGCTGATGCAGCAGCAGATTATGTTATCCATAATGTCCTTCCAAATAGTACCGCAGATGACAATAATGCAAGCACGAATGATGATTCAGATATTCATGGTAAGATTTCTTTCTTCCTCATTACTTCCTGTTTTCATCTCAAAACACTTCTTTGTGTTGACAAAATCCTTTCTCAGGGCAACATCAGGTATTTAGTGACACAAACACTAGTTTCACGATCCCGCCAGTGGATGATGGTACCATTCCAAAATCTGTACAGTTTGACGCTATCAATGAAAATTCTGCTGAACATGGAGAAAACTCCATGGGAGAACAATTGATGCAGTCACCTGCTGCAGCATCAACATCTGGTCAGGACGGTCTACCTGAAGAAATTGATTCTGATTCTGTGCTAGCTGGTGCGCAGAACTCAGTTGTTGATCATGAAGTAGCTCATTCTGAAAACGAGCAGAAAGAAATGAATTATCTGGACCCCGCTACTGAAGATCACCGTGATGAACAAATACACTCATCTTCTGAGGAAAACCAGGCCGAGCCAACTTCTGAAGATATTTCTACGCTGCATGGTGATGATTCACCTGATATGAACGTGCGATCAAACTATTCTGTTAGCCCTGAGTCCATTGATGATGCAATCTCTGCTGAAAACTGCAAGAAGGTAAAAGTGTTTCCTTTTCATTAAATTCATGAAACATCACTTTTACTTGTCAAAAGTACTAGTAACAACTCAAAATAATTGTGATAGTAGCTGTACAATAGTAGAATCAACATCACTTTCATATGAAAAATTGAGGATTAAAATATGCCCACCTTCCTCCTGCAAATCTCAATATTCCCTCACCAAATTACTAATCATTTTGACTAATCCGAGTGTCACATTTGGGTTACATTGTGTGCTTCTTAGGTTGGATTCATTGAAAACTTCCTAATACATTGTTCTCCGAAATTTTACATGTTTCCAATTTCTCTTAATGTATGAATGTGTGTTGCAGAATACTTTGCTGTCAAATGTGGCAGCGATAAGTAAAATGCTAGAGGAGGTTGAGGTTAGTGAGGCAGAAACAAAACATGTTGTATTCGAAGCAAGTCAAGCTGGCAATGATATTCTTGTAAAGGCGGCGAAGCTAAAAGAAATGTCTACACTTGCAGCGGAAGAGAACAACAAGGTTTTACTCAAAGAATTTACTTTTCGTACTTTATTTTCTGCCAATTGACTTGCAGCAAGTCCCTTTAAGAACTTTCGTAAAAAAAGAACAAGATCCTTAATAATGGAAATTGTGTAGGTTGCAGCAGAGGTTTTTGCTGAGAAATCTATTCTAGCCTCAGAAGCGCAGGGGCTCCAGTCCTGGTTGTTTGACATTTCTGAAGAACGAAAACACTTCATATCAGTCATTGACGAGGTAAGTTATAACCTTATACTGTTGCACTCTTTTGTTGTCTATTGAAATATAAGTACGATTCGGGCTTACAGTGTAGTGTACACTAGCCAGCATCAAGTACAGGTTCAATACTCACGGCCAAATAAAGTGTGTTGCCTTTTTATAGGAAAAAATAAATTTGTGTTACAGTTGCACTTTGCTTTGTGTTAGTTGCTCCTATGTCTGGCTGCTCTGCTGTAAATCCTTGATTCATACAGGCAGCTTACTGTATTTCTAGGACATTTAGCCTATTTTGAGTAGATGCTAGCTATGTGTCAGAAAGTTCTGTTGCTGTTTTTATTTTGCACTATATGTTGATAATACTAATTTTTATGCTTCATTGGTTATTACTATTTCAACATGAAATATAATTTAGTTTCTTACAACTTTCATCATGTACAATTGTGAAGATGCACCAAACTCTTCAAAGAAGGCTCGATTTAGCAGAAGCAGAAAGGGCAGCCGCTGAGATGGAAATGATTGGAAGGGAAAAAATGGCTCAAGAAATGCTAAAAGAACAGGAAGTCCTACTTGATGCTGCCAAGGAAGAGTCTAAGAAGCTGGAGCAACAGGCAGAGGAGAATGTAAAGGTAGCAAATGAGCTACTGTACTTGGGTGACATACCGATATTATTCCTGGCCGTGATTCTAAGAAAGGAGGGCTAACATGCAATCTCTTGATACAGCTGCGGGAGCTACTGATGGACAGGGGCCATGTTGTGGATGCATTGCAGTAAGTATTTAACTCACGAATCGTTTGAACTGACATTTGGAAAATATTTAACTCACGAGTCTACATATATGCGCCTTTATTATTTCAGTGGAGAAATGCTTGGAATCTTCGGCAACATTGTACAGCTCCAACGCAGAGTTGATATGGGAGTTCCTGCCGATGAACAACGGCAACTAGCTTCATCGATCCTGTCCAGCTCAGTCGAGTCAGCAGCTGGCGAATTCCCTGCTGAAGAACCACCGCAGCTTGCTCCAATGAGCTTTCCCAGCCCGGTCCAATCAGCACATTCCGGACTAATCTACGTTGATGAGCCACTGGAACTAGCTTCATCGAGCTTAGCGGGCTCAGTCGTATCAGCGCCTTCAAAACTACTTCCTGTTGGTGAATCGCTGGACCAAAGTTCATCGAGCTTGGTCGGCTCCGTCGTATCGGCGCCTTCCAAACTGTTCTCTGTCTGTGAGCCACTTCAGCTAGCTTCATCGAGCTTGTCTAGCTCTATCAGATCGGCCACTTCCGGGAGCAGCTGGTCTTCTGCCACGGAGTCCAATTCGGGTTTCAATGACGAGGAGATCGCCGTTGCTTCTCCCCGTGACAATTTTGCTCTGGACGACACCTGGGATGTAGTTGAAGACGAGGAATGCGTGTGCTAACCTTGGGCATGATTCTCGTGATGCTCTAATCCATGCTTCATTTTTTTATCTGGCAAGAGTGATTAGCAGTTGCCTCTACGGGCCGGAACTTGTTCCAGATCCACGCATGTTTTTTTGTTGAGTTTGAGAGATTTACGCATGGTGATAACGTGCTTTCATGTTGGTAGTTTTCCTTTGTAGCCGGGACAGGCTCATATGAGGGTCATCAGAAAAGGTGACAATTTATTTAGTAGTGATATTATTTGACAGTCACTGCATGTTCTACACAACCTTATACTTGCTATTTGGTGAAAATATTTGCTCGTCGCTGATGGCTCAGTTTTTTTTCATCGAAATTTTGTTTTTCGTTCGAGTCCAATCACTTATGCTTTAGTCATATACCTCTTACATCGTTGGGCCTGCAGCTCCATGTGCCTTGTAGCTTAAATCTCAAATTTAACACTCTCATATCTCCTTAATATCAGTTATTTGGCGTTTCTGACTCCTACTGATATGTAACTTGAAGTTTCATGCCTATATTGTAGGTAAATGCTTGTAGCCGGCCGATCAGCGAAATGCTCGGCCGGCCGCACGGGCACCCTCTTTAGTGCGATTCATGCTGAATCACCCCCGCGCTATGCCATGTGGCTGCTAGGGCCACACACGCCCCCACATGTACATACCTTATCTACGGACGCAGCTTCGGTGCCTTAAAAGCACCTGTCTTTGGGTCACTGACATGTGGACCAACCATCTGTTGGGCCCACATGCCATAGACACAAAGGCAGATGCCTTAAGGCACCGAAGCATAGTCTCTTATCTGCCCGCGTGCGCTCCTTCACTCGTTCCATCACTCTCTTCGTCCCTTCTTCCAAACTCCATCGAATGCCATCACTGTGGGATGCCCTGGCCACCACCACAATCTTATAGCCACGCCCATTTCCCCTTCTTCCATGCTCGTCGCCTGAGATGCCCCAACCACCACCAAAGTCTCACGGCCATGTCTGTTCCCCCTTCTTCAACCTGCCACCATTTTTTTTCCACGGCGAGCATCGACTGCGCATCCGGCGAGGTCGATTTGCTGCAAACGGAAAAAGAAAAGCTAGTACCGGACATCGCAAATGATGCAACCAGCTGCGGTGTTGGAGCCGGCCACCGCAAATGCTGCATCCAAGAAAGGGAGAGCTGGATCTAGCTAGCAGCGAAGCTGGAACTAACCACCGCAAAATGATGCAACTAGATGTGGTGCTGGAGCCGGCCGCTGCAATTGCTACAACCAGCACATGCTTTTGGTGTAACCAAGGATGGAGGGAGCTAGCGACGGCGGCGCCATGGATTCAACGATTGCGGAAATGCTTGAACCAACATTTTTTTTGCTGGAACCAGTGATGAAAGCTGGAAAGGCGTTGAAAATGCGACTGACGAGAAAAAGCTGCATCCGGCGTTTGCCGGAGCTGCAACCGTCACCGAAGAAAGTTGCATCCATTGTCGGAGGCAGTGCTGGGACCATGAACAGAGAAGCTGCAACCGTTCCACAGTGGTGTTGCTACCTGCGGCGAGCTGGGGGCCCAGGCGGCGTTGACAGTGCGGTGACTTCGAGGCGAGGGGAAGGGGGGGGGGGGCGGTGGCTTTTTTGCAAATGCGACAATCGCTCATGGCCGCGCTGTCACCGACGACGAGGTGGCTGCAGGGCGTCAACGACGAGGCGACCTCGATGACGGATGTGACGCTTTCGTCCGCGCACGCTCACACAATTTGAGGGTCAGTGAGATGAATGAGATGCTTTTATCGGGCGGCTACGAATCGTTGCATCAAAGGTTAGGATGCGACCGGCCGAAAGTTTGGGCCGGCGCGCTGGTGCCTATCAGCACCCTTATAAACAGGCACCGGCGAGTGGGGAAATATCTGGTGCACCGGAGCTTATGGTGCTACCGGTGCACATAACTCATATTGTGTTTTTAAAATGTTCAAAAAATATGAAAAAAATTTAGCACACTCACACAATATCAATGTAGGTTATCACAAAATTTCATGTCAAAATTTAAAATATAACTCAAAAAACAAAAACAACAAATTCAACACCGAATAGTACATAACATAACCTGTGCTCTAGATTTGGCACATTATCACATTGATGTCAAATTTATCATTTTTGTATCTCAAAAAATAATTTCTTCACTGAACTACTCGAACTTTTTGTTCGAAAAAGCGGAAATAGCTCAATTCAGAGAGGGTTGAGCTTCATTGGTTAGTGTCCTACAAATTGAAACTTTTCTAGCTTGATATTGCGATAACGTCAAATCATCCAACGGAGTATGGAAACTATTTCGGTGGTGGTAATGGCCTCCAGTAGTTTTCTATGGAACCATAACACTATGGTCATCTATATGATTAGACCGTGCTGCTTCACTAGACTTTTTAAATTTTTATACGGAATTTTATGACATCATATATTGATGTTGTGTTAACGTGCTAGAATTTTTTCAGATTTTTCAAAATATTTTGTAGCATCCGCTGCATCGGTAGCACTGGATACATTCCCGGCGAGTACTCAACGGGACAGACCACTCTCTGTTCGGTCTGAATCATCAACCTGCAGAACAGGCACGCGATGTGCACACCCATGATAGACTGGAGGTTTACAAATAAAATAAGACGGCCAATAAGTTGTGCACACCGGGGCATGAACATGTACCTCGACATGGACAGTGGAGGTGTGGCGGCGGGCCAGGTGCGAGCGGCGGGAGGCCTCCGATGATGCCTGCGGTCAGGAGTTGAACAACGTTGCCGACGCCGACTCCACACTTCTGTAGTCTATGGACTGTACTAGGGTAGTCACGGCGGGGCCAGCGTGGACGCAGTGGCACCCACTTGCGCTTTTCCCCCAAGGAATATGTTCTTTCTAATGAAAACCTCGATGCTAGAAGTAACACAACTCAAAATCCTGTCCACCAAAACTACCAAGCAGCGCTATGCAAGGTCAGTATTATGCCATGTCACAAGGCGTCCTTTTTTTTAGGAATTTGATTGAAAGCCTTCTGGGTCTCGTGCTACAACGTTGATCATTTGATTTGTGGATTAAATCCTATATAAAAATTTCCTAAGGATTCCCTGGTACTACACGGCATCGAAATTTTAACATATATACTACATGAAACTCTTGAAAACAATCATTAATTTGTTCATTTGTTCTTCTATGAAGCAATCAAACAAACCACAATCTTGTAGGATCCATATGGCAATAACATTGTAATCCTATGTTTTTTCTATTTATGTGTTTTCGGAAATCTAGGAATCAAGGAGGTTCTTTCGAAATAGGCTTTCGTACCGCTTATGAATAAAGCAACGATCTATGCAACCAACATTCAAACTTCGAAACAAGAACGATGACCGGGCAGGAACACAATCACGCCAAAAAAATAGAAGATAAATAGGAAAAAAAAACACCTAGTGGCTGTTGTCGGGCGGTCCTATGACGACGATAAACGACGCGCTATAGTCAAAAGCGCACTAGCATGGGGCCGAGACGATCACGGCCGCGCTGTTGAGAGAGTGGGTGCCAATACCAAAAGGAATCAGACCCTATCGCAGAAAGACTCGCTCAATCACCAATTTATTATTATCGTCCAACGTCCATAAGGTCCACGACATCACCGCAAAGATATCAAAATGACCCTCATTAGTTCATTGTTTAGCATGAAGGAGTAAGTAGAAAAAAGTTATCCATTGTTGATAGGCAAGAGGAGAATTATTCGTACCCGCAAAAAGAGAGGATAATTATTCGAAGCCAAATTCACTAGTCTGGACGGCATGAGAGCTGATTGAGCTGACAGTGCAAAGGCCTACTCCTCAGACGCATGTCAATTATGTCAAATATTCTTAACTTTCGTCAAATTCAGTCATTTAACGAAATGATGTCAACTTTATCGAAAATGTGCGGCTAGTTGCAGCGTCCTGCTCATGCGTCATATCGGATACACCCATAGTGAAAATGGGTCCATGTAGTCTGCCTAGTCAACTGTTTTGTCATCGTGACGTATGAGTCACCGTGGCAGGTTGGGACAAATAATAAGAAGAGGCCGAGCTGCTGGGCCATGGATATGCTGCTGGGCCATGGACTTGAGTCGGGTGCGGCGACAGTCGTGGGCTCTCTAGGCTCGGGCGAGGCCCAGCCAGAAGCCCAAGCCTCACTTGATCCAAAATCTACGTACGTGCATGTATCAACGGTGCCCGACGTTCCCGTGATAGCGTCTAGGGTTTCTGCTCCGGGCTTTCCGACTTTGGGCACAGGACGGGCGAGGAGGATCTCCTGCGCCGGCAACATGGCGGGATGTGGGCCACCACCCATCAAGCGAGGGCCGCCGCCCGCCGTTGGCGCCGCTGTTGCCGGCGGTGCCGCCCGTGGCGCCTCGTCTGCCGTTGGGGTTGGCGGTGCCGGACGTGGCGGTCTACCTCCACAACGGTCGCTGGCCGCAGGCTAGGCCGGCCGGGGTGCTCAACCAACCGTGCGGCAAGGCCCGTTGGCTGATGCCTCGAGCTTCCAGGCGCCGGCGCATGCAGCTCGACCAAGCGCGCGCAAGCCGGAGGAACTAGCACAGCCGCCGGTGGCCAAGGCGCCGACCCTTGGAAGGGGTCGCGGTGCTCCCAATGGATGGGAGGGTCAAGGTCGTGGTGGATACAACAGAGATGGTCTCAGGTTCAATCGTTACGGGCAGTGGGGAGATGACGGGTATGATGCATGTGGTGAGGGGCTGCATCATGGATCATCCTCTGGTGGCGGCCGTGGGTACAACTGGTACAATGGTGACAGTCCAGGACATTTTCAAGGCCCATCCGGTAACTTTGTTGAAGGCATTGCCGGCCCCAATGATCGTTCCGGGGAGGATATTGGCGGGGCGGGAGAGGGAGACGCCCACCTCCACCGCGACAGCCTCCGCCACCACCGCCGCCCGCTGAGGACACGACTCCGAGGAAGGAGTTCGAGCAATCTGCAGACATGGCAGGTGAAGAAAATATGCCCTAGAGGCAATAATAAAGTTGTTATTTATATTTCCTTATATCATGATAAATGTTTATTATTCATGCTAGAATTGTATTAACCGGAAACTTAGTACATGTGTGAATACATAGACAAACAGAGTGTCACTAGTTTGCCTCTACTTGATTAGTTCGTTGAATCAATGATGGTTATGTTTCCTAACCATAGACATGAGTTGTCATTTGATTAACGGGATCATGTCATTATAGAATGATGTGATTGACTTGACCCATCCGTTAGCTTAGCACGATGATCGTTTAGTTTGTTGCTTTTGCTTTCTCCATAACTATACATGTTCCTATGACTATGAGATCATGCAACTCCCGAATACCAGAGGAACACTTTGTGTGCTACCAAACGTCACAACGTAACTGGGTGATTATAAAGATGCTCTACAGGTGTCTCCGATGGTGTTTGTTGAGTTGGCATGGCTCGAGATTAGGATTTGTCACTCCGATTGTCGGAAAGGTATCTCTGGGCCCTCTCGGTAATGCACATCACTATAAGCCTTACAAGTAATGTGATTAATGAGTTAGTTACGGGATGTTGCATTACAGAATGAGTAAAGAGACTTGCTAGTAACGAGATTGAACTAGGTATTGAGGTACCAACGATCGAATCTCGGGCAAGTAACATACCGATGACAAATGGAACAAAGTATACCTTTATGCGGTTTGACCGATAAAGATCTTCATAGAATATGCAGGAGCCAGTATGAGCATCCAAGTTCCGCTGTTGGTTATTGACTGGAGATGAGTCTCGGTCATGTCTACATAGTTCTCGAATCCATAGGGTCTGCACGCTTAACGTTCGGTGATGATCAGTATTATGAGTTCATGTGTTTTGATGTACCGAAGGTAGTTCAGAGTCCCGGATGAGATCGGAGACATGACGAGGAGTCTCGAAATGGTCGAGACGTAAAGATCGATATATTGGATAACTATATTCGGACATCGGAAAGGTTCCGAGTGATTCGGGTATTTTTGGGAGTACCGGAGAGTTATGGGAATTCGCCGGGGAGTATATGGGCCTTATTGGGCTTTAGGGGAAAGAGAGAGGGGAGGCTGCGCGCCCCCCAAGGCCTAGTCCGAATTGGACTAGGGGGAGGGGCGGCGCCCCCTCCTTCCTTCTCTCCTCTTTTCCCTTTCCTTCTCTCCTACTCCTACTACATGGAAGGGGGGAATCCTACTCCCGGTGGGAGTAGGACTCCCCAGGGCGCGCCATAGTAGAGGGCCGGCCCTCCCCTCCTCCACTCCTTTATATACGGGGGAGGGGGCACCCCATGGACACACAAGTTGATCATTGATCCCTTAGCCGTGTGCGGTGCCCCCCTCCACCATAATGCACCTCGGTCATATCGTAGCGGTGCTTAGGCGAAGCCCTGTTCCGGTAGCATCATCACGCCGTCATGCTGACGAAGCTCTCCCTCGACACTTAACTGGATCGAGATTTCGTGGGACGTCACCGAGCTGAACATGTGCAAATCACGGAGGTGCCGTACTTTCGGTACTAGGATCGGTCGGATGATGAAGACGTACGACTACATCAACCGCGTTATCATAACGCTTCCGCTTACGGTCTACGAGGGTACGTGGATAACACTCTTCCCCTCTCGTTGCTATGCATCACCATGATAGATCTTGAGTGTGCGTAGGAAATTTTTGAAATTACTGCGTTCCCCAACAGTGGCATCCGAGCCAGGTTTATGCGTAGATGTTATATGCACGAGTAGAACACAAAGGAGTTGTGGGTGTGGGTATATACATATTGATTGCCGTCACTAGTTGATTCTTGATTCAGCAGCATTGTTGGATGAAGCGGCCCAGACAGACATTACGCGTACGCTTACGCGAGACTGGTTCTACCGACGTGCTTCACACACAGGTGGCTAGTGGGTGTCTGTTTCTCCAGCTTTAGTTGAATCGGATTCAATGAACAGGGTTCTTTTTGAAGATCAAAAAGCAATCACTATACCGCGTTGTGGTTTTTGATGCGTAGGTAAGAACGGTTCTTGCTCAGCCCGTAACAGCCACGTAAAACTTGCAACAACAAAGTGATGACGTCTAACTTGTTTTCGCAGGGCATGTTGTGATGTGATATGGTCAAGACATGATGCTAAATTTTATTGTATGAGATGATCATGTTTTGTAACATAGTTATCGGGAACTGGCATGAGCCATATGATTGTCACTTTATTATATGAAATTCAATCGCCATGTAATTGCTTTACTTTATCACTAAGCGGTAGCGATAGTCGTGGAGGCAATAGTTGGCGTGACGACAACGATGCTTCGATGGAGATCAAGGTGTCAAGCCAGTGACGATGATGATCATGACGGTGCTTTGGAGATGGAGATCAAAGGCACAAGATGATGATGGCCATATCATATCACTTATATTGATTGCATGTGATGTTTATCCTTTATGCATCTTATTTTGCTTAGTTCGACGGTAGCATTATAAGATGATCTCTCACTAAATTTCAAGGTATAAGTGTTCTCCTAGAGTATGCAGTTACTACAGTTCATCGTGCCGAGACACCACGTGATGATCGGGTGTGATAAGCTCTACGTTCACATACAACGGGTGCAAGCCAGTTTTTCACACGCAGAATACTCGGGTTAAACTTGACGAGCCTAGCATATGCAGATATGGCCTCGGAACACTGGAGACCGAAAGGTCGAGTGTGAATCATATAGTAGATATGATCAACATAGTGATGTTCACCATTGAAAACTACTCCATCTCACGTGATGATCGGACATGGTTTAGTTTATATGGGTCACGTGATCACTTAGATGACTAGAGAGATATCTATCTAAGTGGGAGTTCTTAAGTAATTTGATTAATTGAACTTTAATTTATCATGAACTTAGTACCTGATAGTATTTTGCATGTCTAAGTTGTTGTAGATAGATGGCCCATGCTGTTGTTCCGTTGAATTTTAATGTGTTCCTAGAGAAAGCTAAGTTCAAAGATGATGGTAGCAATTACACGGACTGGGTCCGTAACTTGAGGATTATCCTCATTGCTGCACAGAAGAATTACGTTTTGGAAGCACCGCTAGGTGACAAACCCACTGCAGGAGCAACGCCGGATGTTATGAACACCTGGCAGAGCAAATCTGATGACTACTCGATAGTTCAGTGTGCCATGCTTTACGGCTTAGAACCGGGACTTCAATGGCATTTTGAACGTCATGGAGCATATGAGATGTTCCAGGAGTTAAAGTTAATATTTCAAGCAAATGCCCAGATTGAGAGATATGAAGTCTCCAATAAGTTCTATAGCTGCAAGATGGAGGAGAATAGTTCTGTCAGTGAACATATACTCAGAATGTCTGGGTACCACAACCACTTGACTCAACTGGGAGTTAATCTTGCTGATGATAGTGTCATTGAAAGAGTTCTTCAATCACTGCCACCAAGCTACAAGAGCTTCGTGATGAACTATAATATGCAACAGATGGATAGGACGATTCCCGAGCTCTTCGCAATGCTAAAGGCTGCGGAGGTAGAAATCAAAAAGGAGCATCAAGTGTTGATGGTCAACAAGACCACCAGTTTCAAGAAAAAAGGTAAAGGGAAGAAGGGGAACTTCGAGAAGAACAGCAAGCCAGTTGCTGCTCAAGTGAAGAAACCCAAGTCTAGACCTAAGCCTGAGACTGAGTGCTTCTACTGCAAAGGAACTAGTCATTGGAAGCGGAACTGCCCCAAGTATTTGGCGGAGAAGAAGGATGGCAAAGTGAAAGGTATATTTGATATACATGTTATTGATGTGTACCTTACTAATGCTCGCAGTAGTGCCTGAGTATTTGATATTGGTTCAGTTGCTAACATTTGCAACTCGAAACAGGGGCTACGGATTAAGCAAAAATTGGCTAAGGACGAGGTGACGATGCGCATGGGAAATGGTTCCAAAGTCGATGTGATCGCCGTCGGCATGCTACCTCTACATCTACCTTCGAGATTAGTTTTAGACCTGAATAATTGTTATTTGGTGCCAGCGTTGAGCATGAACATTATATCTGGATCTTGTTTGATGCGAAACGGTTATTCATTTAAATCAAAGAATAATGGTTGTTCTATTTATATGAATAATATCTTTTATGGTCATTCACCCTTGATGAGTGGTCTATTTTTTACTAAATCTTGATAGTAGTGATACACATGTTCATAGTATTGAAGCCAAAAGATGCAGAGTTAGTAATGATAGTGCAACTTATTTGTGGCACTGTCGTTTAGGTCATATTGGTGTAAAGCGCATGAAGGAACTCCATTCTGATGGACTTTTGAAATCACTTCATTATGAATCACTTGGTACTTGCGAACCATGCCTCATGGGCAAGATGACTAAAACTCCATTCTCCGGAACAATGGAGCGAGCAACAGAGTTATTGGAAATCATACAAACTTATGTGTGTGGTCCAATGAACATTGGCGGATATCGTTATTTTCTCACCTTCGCAGATGATTTGAGCAGATATGGGTATGTCTGCTTAATGAAACATAAGTCTGAAACATTTGAAAAGTTCAAAGAATTTCAGAGTGAAGTGGAAAATCATCGTAACAAGAAAATCAAGTTTCTACGATCTGATCGTGGAGGCGAATATTTGAGTTATGAGTTTGGACTTCATTTGAAACAATGCGGAATAGTTCCGCAACTCATGGCACCTGGAACACCACAGCTTAATGGTGTGTCCGAACGTCGTAATCGTACTTTACTAGATATGATGCGATCTATGATGTCTCTCACTGTTTTACCGCTATCGTTTTGGGGTTACGCTTTAGAGACAACTGCATTCATGTTAAATAGGTCACCATCTAAATCCATTGAGACGACACCTTATGAACTGTGGTTTGGCAAGAAACCAAGTTGTCGTTTCTTAAAGTTTGGGGCTGCGATGCTTATGTGAAAAAACTTCAACCTGATAAGCTTGAACCCAAATCGGAGAAATGTGTCTTCATAGGATAGCCAAAGGAGACTGTTGGATACACCTTCTATCACAGATACGAAGGCAAGCTATTCATTGCTAAGAATGGATCCTTTCTAGAGAAGGAGTTTCTCTCGAAAGAAGTGAGTGGGAGGAAAGTAGAACTTGATGAGGTAATTGTACCTTCTCCCTTATTGGAAAGTAGTTCATCACTGAAATCAGTTCCAGTGATTCCTACACCAGTAAGTGAGGAAGCTAACGATGATGATCATGAAACTTCTGATCAAGTTACTACCGAACCTCGCAGGTCAACCAGAGTAAGATCCGCACCAGAGTGGTACGGTAATCCTGTTCTGGAAGTCATGTTACTTGACCATGATGAGCCTACGAACTATGAGGAAGCGATGATGAGCCCAGATTCCGCAAAATGGCTTGAAGCCATGAAATCTGAGATGGGATCCATGTATGAGAACAAAGTGTGGACTTTGGTTGACTTGCCCAATGATCGGCAGGCCATAGAGAATAAATGGATCTTCAAGAAGAAGACTTACGCTGACGGTAATGTTACTGTCTACAAAGCTCGACTTGTTGCGAAAGGTTTTCGACAAGTTCAAGGAGTTGACTACGATGAGACTTTCTCACCCGTAGCGATGCTTAAGTCCGTCCGAATCATGTTAGCAATTGCCGCATTTTATGATTATGTAATTTGGCAAATGGATGTCAAAACGGCATTCCTTAATGAATATATTAAGAAGAGTTGTATATGATGCAACCAGAAGGTTTTGTTGATCCAAAAGGTGCTAACAAAGTGTGCAAGCTCCAACGATCCATTTATGGACTGGTTCAAGCCTCTCGGAGTTGGAATATACGCTTTGATAGTGTGATCAAAGCATATGATTTTATACAGACTTTTGGAGAAGCCTGTATTTACAAGAAAATGAGTGGGAGCTCCGTAGCATTTCTGATATTATATGTAGATGACATATTATTGATCGGAAATGATACTGAATTTCTGAATAGCATAAAAGGATACTTGAATAAGAATTTTTCAATGAAAGACCTCGAAGAAGCTGCTTATATATTGGGCATCAAGATCTATAGAGATAGATAAAGACGCTTGATTGGAATTTTACAAAGCACATACCTTGATAAAGTTTTGAAAAGGTTCAAAATGGATCAGGCAAAGAAAGGGTTCTTGCCTGTGTTACAAGGTGTGAAGTTGAGTTAGACTCAATGCCCGACCACTGCAGAAGATAGAGAGAAAATGAAAGGCGTTCCCTATGCTTCAGCCATAGGCTATATCATGTATGCAATGTTGTGTACCAGACCTGATGTGTGCCTTGCTATAAGTTTAGCAGGGAGGTACCAAAGTAATCCAAGAGTGGATCACTGGACAGCGGTCAAGAACATCCTGAAATACCTGAAAGGACTAACGATATGTTTCTCGTATATGGAGGTGACAAAGAGCTCGTCGTAAACGGTTACACCGATGCAAGCTTTGACACTGATCCAGATGACCCTAAGTCACAAACCGGATACGTGTTTTTATTAAATGGTGGAGCTGTCAGTTGGTGCAGTTCCAAGCAGAGCGTCGCGGCGGGATCTACGTGTGAAGCGGAATACATACGGATCTGAATGTTGCAGACCTGTTGACTAAGCCTCTCTCACGAGCAAAACATGATCAGCACCAAGACTCCATGGGTGTTAGAATCATTACAATGTAATCTAGATTATTGACTCTAGTGCAAGTGGGAGACTGAAGGAAATATGCCCTAGAGGCAATAATAAAGTTGTTATTTATATTTCCTTATATCATGATAAATGTTTATTATTCATGCTAGAATTGTATTAACCAGAAACTTAGTACATGTGTGAATACATAGACAAACAGAGTGTCACTAGTTTGCCTCTACTTGACTAGTTCGTTGAATCAACGATGGTTATGTTTCCAAACCATAGGCATGAGTTGTCATTTGATTAACGGGATCACATCATTAGAGAATGATGTGATTGACTTGATCCATCCGTTAGCTTACCACTGAGATCATGCAACTCCCGAATACCGGAGGAACACTTTGTGTGCTACCAAACGTCACAACGTAACTAGGTGATTATAAAGGTGCTCTACAGGTGTCTCCGATGGTGTTTGTTGAGTTGGCATGGATCGAGATTAGGATTTGTCACTCCGATTGTCGGAGAGGTATCTCTGGGCCCTCTCGGTAATGCACATCACTATAAGCCTTGCAAGCAATGTGACTAATGAGTTAGTTACGAGATGTTGCATTACGGAACGAGTAAAGAGACTTGCCGGTAACGAGATTGAGCTAGGTATTGAGGTACCGACGATCGAATCTCGGGCAAGTAACATACCGATGACAAAGGGAACAAAGTATACTGTTATGCGGTTTGACCGATAAAGATCTTCGTAGAATATGTAGGAGCCAATATGAGCATCCAGGTTCCGCTATTGGTTATTCACCGGAGATGAGTCTCGGTCATGTCTACATAGTTCTCGAACCCGTAGGGTCCGCACGCTTAACGTTCGGTGATGATCGGTATTATGAGTTTATGTGTTTTGATGTACCGAAGGTAGTTCAGAGTCCCGGATGAGATCCAGGACATGATGAGAAGTCTCGAAATGGTCGAGACGTAAAGATCGATATATTGGACGACTATATTCGGACATCGGAAAGGTTCCGAGTGATTTGGGTATTTTTCGGAGTACCAGAGAGTTACGGGAATTCGCCGGGGAGTATATGGGCCTTATTGGGCTTTAGGGGAAAGAGAGAGGGGAGGCTGCGCGCCTCCCAAGGCCTAGTCCGAATTGGACTAGGGGAGGGGCGGCGCCCCCTCCTTCCTTCTCTTCTCTTTTCCCTTTCCTTCTCTCCTACTCCTACTACATGGAAGGGGGGAATACTACTGCCGGTGGGAGTAGGACTCCCCAGGGCGCGCCATAGTAGAGGGCCGGCCCTCCCCTCCTCCACTCCTTTATATACGGGGGAGGGGGCACCCCATGGACACACAAGTTGATCATTGATCCCTTAGCCGTGTGCGGTGCCCCCCTCCACCATAATCGACCTCGGTCATATCGTAGCGGTGCTTAGGCGAAGCCCTGTTCCGGTAGCATCATCATCACCGTCATCACGCCGTCGTGCTGACGAAGCTCTCCCTCGACACTCAGCTGGATGGATAGTTCGTGGGACGTCACCGAGCTGAACGTGTGCAGATTGCGGAGGTGCCGTACTTTCGGTACTAGGATCGGTCGGATCGTGAAGACGTACGACTACATCAACCGCGTTGTCATAACGCTTCCGCTTACGGTCTACGAGGGTACGTGGACAACACTCTTCCCCTCTCCTTGCTATGCATCACCATGATAGATCTTGCGTGTGCGTTGGAATTTTTTTTGAAATTACCGCGTTCCCCAACAGCAGGGGTCTCCCCCACGTTGCCCGCGGTTGCGATTGACGCGGTCCGGGCTCTGGCAGCAGTGACCGAGTGATATGTCTCCAACGTATCTATAATTTTTGACTGCTCCATGCTATTATATTATCTGTTTTGGATGTTTATGGGCTTTATTAGACACTTTTATATTATTTTTGGGACTAACCTATTAACCCAGAGCCCAGTGCCAGTTTCTGTTTTTACCTTGTTTTAGGGTTTCGAAGAAATGGAAAATCAAAGGGAGTCCAATTGACCTGAAACTTCACGGAACTCATTTTTGGAAGGAAAGAAGCCCAGAAGACTTGAAGTGCATGTAAGGGAAGCTTCGAGGAGGCCACGAGGTAGGGGGGTGCGCCCACCCCCTAGGGCGCGCCCTCCACCCTCGTGGGCCCCTCGTGGCCCCCCTGACGTACTTCTTCCGCCTATATATCTCCATATACCCTAAAACGATCGGGGAGCACAATAGATCAGGAGTTCCGCCGCCAGAAGCCTCCGTAGCCACCGAAAACCAATCTAGACCCGTCCCGCCACCCTGCCGGAGGGGGAATCCCTCTCCGGTGGCCATCTTCATCATCCCGGTGCTCTCCATGACGAGGAGGGAGTAGTTCTCCCTCGGGGCTGAGGGTATGTACCAGTAGCTATGTGTTTGGTCTCTCTCTCTCGTGTTCTTGAGGTGGTACGATCTTGATGTATCGTGAGCTTTGCTATTATAGTTGGATCTTATGATGTTTTCTCCCCCCTCTACTCTCTTGTAATGGATTGAGTTTCCCCTTTGAAGTTATCTTATCGGATTGAGTCTTTAAAGATTTGAGAACACTAGATGTATGTCTTGCCGTGCGTATCTGTGGTGACAATGGGATATCACGTGATTCACTTGATGTATGTTTTGGTGATCAACTTGCGGGTTCCGCCCATGAAACTATGCATAGGGGTTGGCACACGTTTTCGTCGTGATTCTCCGGTAGGAACTTTGGGGCACTCTTTGAGGTTCTATATGTTGGTTGAATAGATGAATCTGAGACCTTGAGGTGACATTGGAGTATCTAGGTGAC
This sequence comes from Triticum urartu, assembly GCF_056163025.1. Taxonomy (NCBI): domain Eukaryota; kingdom Viridiplantae; phylum Streptophyta; class Magnoliopsida; order Poales; family Poaceae; genus Triticum; species Triticum urartu. The sequence continues at coordinate 443,386,512 of NC_141873.1, read as the reverse complement.
ATTAGGGTTTTGGTTGATTTGTGTCTTAAGGTGTTATTCTAGTACGAACTCTAGGGTTGTTTGTGACACTTATAGGAATAGCCCAACGGATTGATTGGAAAGAATAACTTTGAGGTGGTTTCGTACCCTACCACAATCTCTTCGTTCGTTCTCCGCTATTAGTGACTTTGGAGTGACTCTTTGTTGCATGTTGAGGGATAGTTATGTGATCCAATTATGTTATTATTGTTGAGGGAACTTACACTAGCGAAAGTATGAACCCTAGGCCTTGTTTACTATCATTGCAATACCGTTTATGCTCACTTTTATCACTTGCTACCTTGTTGTTTTTATAATTTCAGATTACAAATACCTTTATCTACTATCCATATACCACTTGTATCACCATCTCTTCGCCGAACTAGTGCACCTATACAATTTACCATTGTATTGGGTGTGTTGGGGACACAAGAGACTCTTTGTTATTTGGTTGCAGGGTTGCTTGAGAGAGACCATCTTCATCCTACGCCTCCTATGGATTGATAAACCTTAGGTCATCCACTTGAGGGAAATTTGCTACTGTCCTACAAACCTCTGCACTTGGAGGCCCAACAACGTCTACAAGAAGAAGGTTGTGTAGTAGACATCAAGCTCTTTTCTGGCACCGTTGCCGGGAGGTGAGTTCTTGAAGGTATATCTTTAGATCTCGCAATCGAGTCTTTTAGTTTCTTGTTTTATCACTAGTTTAGTTTATAAAATAAAATTACAAAAAATGGAATTAAGGTTACCTCATATGCTTCATCTTTTTAATATCTATCATGAAAATAAGGATTCCGATAATTGTGCTCAAGTGCTAGAAGAAGAATGCATTAGAATGTTTGGCACTAAATATTTGAATGATGAGCATGATTGCAATGTTGTTATTATGAATTCCTTAAATATCCATGATGCTAATGATATGCAAATCCACAAGCTTGGGGAAGCTATGTTTGATGAAGATGATATTTTTTGTCCCCCAAGTTTTGATGAGCAAATTTATTATGATGAAAGCATGCCTCCTATCTATGATGATTGTTGTGATGACACGTATGCTTTAAAGAATAATGATAACCATGAAACTTGTCATCTTGATCTTAATTTTCAATCACATGATAGTTATTTTGTTGAGTTTGCTCCCACTACTATTCATGAGAAGAAATTTGCTTATGTGGAGAGTAATAAAAATTCTATGCTTGTAGATCATGAAAATAATGCTTTAGGTGCTGGTTATATTGTTGAATTCATTCATGATGCTACTGAAAATTATTATAAGGGAGGAACTTATGCTTGTAGGAATTGCAATAATATCAAGTTTCCTCTCTATGTGCTTAAAGTTTTGAAGTTATGCTTGTTTTGCCCTCCTATGCTAGTTGATTATTATTCCCACAGGTTGTTTGCTCACAAAATACCTATGCATAGGAAGTGGGTTAGACTTAAATGTGCTAGTCATATTCTTCATGATGCTCTCCTTATGTTTCAATTCTTATCTTTTATGTGAGCATCATTGAAATCTTCATGCCTAGCTAGGGGCGTTAAACAATAGCGTTTGTTGGGAGGCAACCCAACTTTATTTTTGTTTCTTAATTTTTGCTCCTGTTTAGTAATAAATAATTTATCTAGCCTCTGTTATTATTGAGTTTTTATGTTTTAATTAGTGTTTGTGCCAAGTAGAACCGTTGGGAAGACTTGGGGAAAGTCTTATTGATCATGCTGTCAAAATCAGAAACTTTAGCGCTCACGAGAATTGCTGCCATTTTCTTATAGGAGAGTGCTATTTAGTTAATTCTTTTTTAATATGATTAATAGATAAATTATTCAGGTCCAGCAAGTTATTTTAGAATTTTTAGGGTTCCAGAAGTTTGCGTTAGTTACAGATTACTACAGACTGTTCTATTTTTGACAGATTCTGTTTTTCGTGTGTTGTTTGCTTATTTTGATGAATCTATGGCTAGTAAAATAGTTTATAAAGCATAGAGAAGTTGGAATACAGTAGGTTTAACACCAATATAAATTAAGAATGAGTTCATTACAGTACCTTGAAGTGGTGATTTATTTTCTTATACTAATGGAGCTCACAAGTTTTCTACTTTAAGTTTTGTGTTGTGAAGTTTTCGAGTTTTGGGTAAAGATTCGATGGAGTATGGAATAAGGAGTGGCAAGAGCCTATGCTTAGGGATGCCCAATGCACCCCAAGGTAATATTCAAGGACAACCAAGAGCCTAAGCTTGGGGATGCCCCGGAAGGCATCCCCTCTTTCGTCTACTTCCATCGGTAACTTTACTTGGAGCTATATTTTTATTTACCACATGATATGTGTTTTGCTTGGAGCGTCAATTTATTTGGTTAGGATTTACTTGCTGTTATTTAGAACATTGTTTTTCATCTTTTATTTCAATAAAAGTGGCATTGATAGCCTTTACTATGCCTATTTTACAAGTCTTCATGTTGCTGTTTGAAAACAGAAAGTTTACCGCTGTTGCAATAATTCCCTAGAAAAGTCAGAATATGATAAAATGTTGAAACCTTTTGCATATTAAGCTCTGATAAATTTACTACAGTGGGAGTTTTCTTTCATATTTTTTGAAGCTAGGGAAGTATGGATGTTGCTGCATTCTTTACAGACTATCCTGTTTAGGCAGATTGCTGTTATGTTTGCATTGTTTGCATATGTTTGCTTCTTTAATGATTCTATTTGAGGATAGGACTATTAAATATGCAGAGGAATTTAGTATGCAATGTTGAATAATAATTTTAGTGATTTGCTACAGTAGAGTATGGTAAGGTTTTGGCAATGGTTCATACTAACTTATCTCACGAGTCCTTGTTGAGTTTTGTGTGGATGAAGTTTTTGAGATTTAGGAAGACCGTGATATGAGAGGAATTAAGGAGACATGGTGGACATGCCCTTCACTCGTTCACATGGGGCTGCGAGGTTGCTCGTCAGTGTGGTGGGTGTTGAGTTCATACTAGATGTAGTTCGATGTACACATGCTGGAGTCACGTATGTTTTAGAGCTTGAGATTGAGGACACTCCGGTTTCCCAAGATGGGGATGACATTCAAGATATGGACACAATCGAGGGGGGCGGTGCCCCCGGGGACCAGGATAAGGAGCTAGATAGCTCTTCGCGGGAGCCGGCCAAGGGTCCTATTGTGCAGCCAGAGAAGACAGATAACTCTGCCAAAGGGGTACCCACGTCCGCAACTTCGATGACCACTCTTCATTTTGGCTTGTTTGGAGCGAGGTCAGCTCCTAGTCGGTTATGGAGCACCAGAGTCGGGGCGGACGACTCGATGGAACTTGAGATACCACCGGTGTTGGTCCCTGCCTGCGAGGAGACGACAATACTTGAGGCTTCTGATTCACCTCAGGCACCACAGGGACTACGATAGACTGACAGTGACCCAGTCAGGATGGGACACACGCCCGGTGGGCAGGTGGACACTTGCGAGCTGCTCGCGAGTGGGAGGGGGGGGGCGTGGGCAGGAGGCTCATAGCGCCCTCTTACACGCGTCCGGCTCGAGCTCTCTGGGAGGGGCGCCTGGACAGGAGGTCCGAGGTGCCCCTTCTATCACGGCGATCCCGGGAGATCTGGGAGTGAGGTGCGGGCAGGAGCCCCATGTCGTAACTCCTCCGCTGGACCACGCCGTGCAGGATGGACAGGGGCTGCGCGGCTCTCTTGGCGAGGGGGGAGTGGGACTAGTGAGCAGGTGGCTCCACGGTCTTCTTCCCCCTTGACCACTGCGGCTAATTTATGCTCGACCATGCCTTATCCTTCTTCACTGACGATAGGGGAAGGGCGTGGGAGTCGAGAGCACACCCCTCGGGAGAGGACAATGGAGGAGCTTATCGCTTTTGGCGGGATCGCGGATCCGGTGACGACTAGCAGGTGTGTCAGCAACCGGATCCAGGAACAGCCTGATGCGGACGACCTGCAGTTAGCGCGTGCCAAGAAGGCAGCCATGCTTAGTGTAATGCCCGGATAATCGTGCTACAGTAATCCAATGCTAATCATGCCACGTCACCACGGTTACTGTTGCTAACCTATCGCTAGTTAAAAACCGATTCAAATTCAAATTTAAAATAAGGTTAAATAATAAAAGTTTTCAAAAATTAAAACAAAAATGTTTGGTGTGTGCAAATAAATGCCTAGGAATTTATGATGTAGTAAACACATTTTTATAAAAGGCCTAAATAATTTAAAATGATTTAAAACAAAAAAGTAAATAAATAAAAGAAAGAAAATACAAAAGAGAGAACAAAACAAACACAAAAAGGAAGAAGAAGAGAAGGCCCCCGGCCCCTTGGGCTTCGGCCCATCAGGCCACAACCGATTAGGCCAGCCCACCCCGCTGCCATATCCTCCCCCCACTCCCCCCACAACCCACCGACACTCCCCTCACTCTCCAAAATATCTCCCCCTCTCCCCCGACTGGATCGGGATCGAGGGAGGAGGCCGCTGACGCCGCCGCCTCGTCCTCGCCCTCGCCAGCGCCTCCTCCTCGCCGGACTGCCCCTCTTTGCCGCATCGTCTCCGACCACCTCCTCGCGCCCCACTGCCTTTACCCTACCACCCCCGTGAGCACCCCCACGCCCCTCTTCTCTTCTGCCTCGCAACCGCCGCGCATCGTGCGCACCCATGGCCGCGCGCACGCCACCCGCGCCCTACTCCGACCCCGGACCTCTCTCGCGCGACACCGCCTCCCAGCCCTGCGCGTTGCGGCTTGCTGCCCCCGCCACCGTCTCCTACTCCCGCAACTGCCGTGGCCGCGCGCGTGTGCCGTGGTCGCGCCCGGCTGTGCCCGTCCGCGCCCAGCGCGTCGCGATGCCCGCGCCCAGCTCCGCTGCTACGCCCCCTGCCCGTTCTCTGCCGCACGCCGCGTCGTGGTCGTGCCCTCTCCCCTGGCTCCGTACGCCGACGCACGCATCCGAGCGCCCACAGCCGTGCTCACTGCAGCACCACGAGCCACAGCCACCCCTGGCCTCGCCCCGCACCTCTGCTCCGTCGTGCCGCCTGGCCTTCCACCCGCTCGGATTGCCCGCCACCTCGCCGGCCATCGCTCGCCCTCCTCGCACCGCAGCTAGCCACCGCATCCCCCACACCATTGCCCCGCGCCGTCCCACTGCGCCTCGCAGCTCCGGCCACCGCACTGCTGTTGCCGCCGCGCCCGCTTCCCCCTCCGCTGCTGTCCCGCCAGCCACTACCTCCCCTCACGCCGTCGCTTGCCCCGCGGCCGGCGCCCGCCACCGCAGTCGTCCCTTTGCCGCCTCCCTTGGCCTGGCCGCCGGCGCCACGCGCGCCACGCGCGCCCAGTGCCCTCGAGCCTGCACCGGCACCCCTGCACACGGCGCCCGTCGCCCGCTGTGCCCACTCGGGCGCACGCCCGCACCCGAACGCCCGATCCGCCAGCCCCTTGGAGCCTATGATATGTGGGGCCCAGCCTGAGAACGAAACGATAAAAAAATAAAAAATAAATTAATTTTTAAAAAATAAATAATTAAAATATTAATTAATTAATTAAAGAGTTAATTAACTTAATTAAATTTTGATTAATTAACCTAATTAACTAATTAACTTGATTAACTACTGTTAATTAACAGAACAGTCAATGACAGTAGGGACCCACTGGTCAATTTGACCAGTCAACGGTCAATGCTGACTAGACTGTTGACTTTGATTGGTCCCACCAGTCAGCCTCTGCTGACTGGGCAGTTGATCAAGTCAACCGGGCCTACTGGTCAGCCACACAAGCCCTTCTGTGGGTACACTAGAAGTGTACCCATAGCAATTTAACATTTAGTTTTTGAATCAAAACAATTTAGAAAATTATTTAAAACTTTGATTATCGAGAGTCTTAATTTGAGAGAAATATAACTCACCCGTAGACAATTTACATGGGCCAACTCGTTACCCACTCCGACATATGAGAAGTTGGATAGGGTACTTGCCAGTGTTGAGTGGGAACAAAAATATCCGTTGGTGTCAGTCCATGCGACGCAAAGAGCGATCTCGGACCATACACCACTTTTATTAGACTCGGGTGAGGCCACCCATGTGGCAAATAAAAATAACTTCTCTTTTGAACAAAGTTGGTTCGAGAAAGAAGGATTTAGGGAGCTTATTGCACGTGAGTGGGTTAAGCCTGTTAGTGGGAGGACGCATGTTGAGAGATGACAAAATAAAATTAGACATCTCCGATAGTCTCTGAGAGGGTGGGCCAGAAATGAGAGTGGGATTTACAGACAAGAAAAAGAGCGTCTTACTTAGTTAATTGAGGCACTAGACTTAAAGGCAGAAGCCACTCTTCTTTCTGTTAATGAGCAGAGAACCAAGTCCGAGGCTGAGCAAGGCCTACGAGCTCTCTTGAGAGAGGAGGAGCTCAAGTGGGCATTGCGTGCTAAAACGCTTAAGGTTGTCCAAGGGGACGACAATACACAATTCTTCCATATGGTTGCAAATGGCAAACATAGGAAGAAGAAAATTATATAGCTTGAACAGGACGAGGGGACAATAGTGGGACATGAAAAATCTGAAAGCGTATATCTTGAATTATTATAAACAACTTTTTGGACCCCTGAATACAAGTATGGTGACACTCGATGAATCTGTGATTGATGATCTTTCTCAATTACAAACAGCGGAGAATGATATTCTCTGTTTACTGAAAAAGAGGTTCTTCTGGTAATATCACAGATGAAGCCGAATAAAGAACCGGGACCGGACGTGTTTCCAGCTGAATTCTATAAGAAATGTTGACATATTATTAAGGATGATCTTATGCCTACGTTTCATGATTTTTTCAACAGTCATTTAGAGTTGTTTCATCTTAACTTCGGTACGATAACGATGTTACCTAAGAAAGATGAGACAGTTCAGATCAAACAATTCCGGCCTATATGTCTGTTGAATGTGAGCTTCAAAATTTTCAAAAAGGTTGGAACCAATAGATTGACACAAATTGCTCATTCGGTGATCCAACCCAGCCAGACAGCGTTCATGCCGGGGCGACACATACTGGAAGGGGTGGTCGTGCTGCATGAAATGCTTCATGAGATCCACTCAAAGAAATTAGATGGGGTTATCTTCAAAGTGGATTTTGAGAAGGCGTATGATAAAGTAAAGTGGCCTTTTCTTCAGCAGGCAATGCGCATGAAGGGCTTTAGTGAAGCTTTGTGGAACCAAGTGGATACCTAAGTCCAGAAGGGTAGTGTCGGAATCAAGGTGAACGATGATATCGGTCACTATTTTCAGACACATAAGGGGCCGAGACAAGAGGATTCCATGTCTCCTCTTCTGTTCAATATTGTGGCAGATATGTTGGCCGTCATTATTGGCAGGGCCAAGCAGCATGGCCATGTAGAGGGTTTAGTTCCTCATCTAGTCGATGGAGGAGTATCCATTTTACAATATACTGATGACACTGTCTTATTCATGGAACATGACATGACAAAGGCATGTAATATGAAACTTATCTTATGCCTCTTCGAACAATTATCTGGTTTAAAAATTAATTTTCATAAGAGCGAGTTGTTCTGCTTTGGGAAGGCCAAAGACGAAGAACACACTTACAAATAACTGTTCGGATGTGAATTAGGTGCTCTACCATTCAGTTACTTGGGTATTCCGATCCATCACCGTAAGCTATCCAATAAAGAATGGAAGTGTATTGAAGAACGAATTGAAAAAAAAACTTAGCTGGAAGGGCAAGCTTATGTCATATGGAGGTCGGTTAGTCCTGATTAATTCAGTACTGACTAGTATGCCGATGTTCCTACTTTCGTTCTTTGAGATTCCGAAAGGGGTTTGGAAGCGACTTGATTTCTTTAGATCTCGTTTCTTCTGGTAGTCTGATGAGGCCAAGAGGAAATACCGCCTCGTGAGATGGGATATCCTTTGCCGACCTAAAGACCAAGGGGGTCTCGGTATTGAGAACTTAGAAATTAAGAATAAATGTCTTATGAGTAAATGGTTATACAGGCTAGAGACTGAGCCGGAGGGTATGTGGTCACAAATCCTGCGTAATAAGTATCTACACTCGAAGGCACTAGCTCAGGTTACCATGCGACCGACTGACTCGCCATTCTGGAAGGGACTTATGAGAACGAAGGACTTGTTCTTTCGTAGGGTCAAATTCTTGGTGGGTAATGGGATGTCAACAAGATTTTGGGAGGATACATGGTTAGGAGAGGCGCCCCTGTCCGTCCAATACCCTACCCTATATAATATTGTGCAACATAAGGATGATTACGTAGGCACAATCTTTCAAACTATTCCCTTGAATCCAGTTCAGACGGGTGTTAGTTGGTGAGAGATGGACCGCCTGGATGCATTTAGTTCGGAGACTGATAAACATTCAACTCTCCGACCAGCCGGATGCGTCACAATGGAGGTTAACTAAGACTGAGATTTTATGATGAAATCATTCTATACGGATTTTATTAATTCTGGTCCACTCTCAAAATCGTTGCGCATTGGAAGGTTAAGGTTCCTTTGCGTATTAAAATCTTTATGTGGTTTGTCCATAAGCAAGTGATAGTCACAAAGGACAACTTAACTAAAAGGCGATGGGTAGGAAGTTCGCGGTGTTGTTTTTGTGATCATGATGAAACGATACAACACTTATATCTTGACTGCCCACTTGCCAAGCTACTTTGGAGAATGATTCATATAGCTTTCAACATTACTCCTCCAGTTGTTTGCGTCATTGTTTGGGACGTGGTTAGCTGGGGTTGAACAGATTACTGCGGCCCGTATTCAGATTGGAATATGTGCACTATTATGGGCTATATGGAACTGCCGGAATGATATGATTTTTAATAGACAACACACTTTAACTTTCTTGCAGGTCATCTTCAGAGCTACTGCCTCGATCCGTACGTGGTCCTTACTCACTCCTATGGACTCCAGGGAGCCTTTGGTTACTGGTGCAACCAATGGGGGATGGTAGCTCGGGCTATATTCAGCCGGTTCGGATGGCGCTCGCATAACAGGATAGGAGTCTAGGGAGCTTATCCTTCTTATTACCGTATCGGTTGCCTTTGTCAGCTTGTAATTTTCCTTTTTCATTTTGTTCTGCTCCGTTTGCGAGCTGTAAGACCTTTATGACGATGCTTTCTGGATTTTTAATAAGATGGCTGCATGCATCATCATGATGCAGAGGCCGGGCATGCCTTCATTTCCAAAAAAAGTAAGTGGTGCAATGGACAGAAAATTGGTTCAACAAATGTTCGATTTGTTTTCACCCAGAATGCATTTTACTCGCTGCATTTTCTCTACTCCTATAAAAGACTCAGTTGGTGATGATGGTGTGTTTGCCATCCGTCATTTTTAACCATTAGATCCGCATCTAACGACTGTGAGGTAAATTGTGTCCTTTTTGCAATAATAGCCCACTTCTCTTCTTCAACTTGTAGAAAACCCCTCGGTAATCTTGAAACCAACCACATCCCTCTCTGACCTCATGAAAACAACCCGAGGAATATATTTTGAGTTGAGCAGTGGTGTAGCCAGCTGGATGTGTTTCGATAATAAAAATATTTGCATAAATTTTGTTTATTTTTGAGGGATCCATGGGGAATTCGAGGGTGGTCTGGTAATAGAAATATTTTTTTACTACACAATCTATGGGGGAATCCCCCAAGGTACACCACTGGGGTTGGGCGGCGGTGTCGTTCTCGTTGCGTCCTCTCTTCGGGGTGTCGCCTTGAAGAGCTTTGATCTGGTTCGCGCCTTCCATAGGATGGACGCTTACTACATTGCGGTCGGCTGGTGTCTGTCCGACGATGTGCGTGGTTGGCGTTGTGACTCATGTGGCGACGACGATGGTGGCGAGTGAAGCTGGGTCGGGGCTTGTCCTTGTGGTGTCGACGGTTCGATGCGCCAATGGATGTGCCTATGCTAGCTTCGTGCTGTGACAGAGAAGTCAAAGCTATGATCTGCGGGGCCACTGTGGTAACGATGACTCCATGAGGGTGGTTTTTAGTGGGCGGTGCTCTTCGGATGTTGTGTTGGACTAGATTGAGGCGAGCCTTGCAACTTTCTCGTGTGAATCTCTTCAGCAAAATCGGAGCTGCCATGTTCTCGACGCTTTGATTGATTGTCTGTCATTTGTTGCCAGGTCGTCCGTGTGTGCCTAGTAGGGTTGTAATCTAGGTTTTCGCCTGATTTTCCTCTAATTAATTAATCAGACAAATCTCTTATTCTTAATCGATGGAAATACCGAAATCTTTTGCCTCCTATCAAAGAAACATCATCGTCAAATTTAATCAAGAACAGCTGCATAACCACAATTTTGGCTGCCACAAATTGAGCACCTGCATTAATATATACCGTCACTGTGAACCTTTTGCGGGCATAAAACCTTTGTGAACCTCCAGCCTGCAAAGTCTCTTTTACCGATGGCGGGATGTACCGCCACAACATCCACCACACATCGCCTTTAAGATCCATGCAGTTTTGGTCCTACTCCATAAGTATAGCTATGTATTGTCCAACCTCATCTTTGTATCTCAGCACTTAAGTCAAACCAGTGGTCCCCTCCATCCCATCCACGCATGCATGCACACATTATCTCTCCTCCCCAACATGCATGACACGGGCACAATCGCTCTCATATCTCCCTCACTAAATTCATGTCCTTTTATTTCTCTTTACATAATTTCAATCATTCATATCTTTTAAGCTACAAATTTATTTTTGAAACTTTTTATATATTTGAATTCCTAGCGACGAGACCTTTCGAACAAGACCAATTTTCAATGCATTTAAACTAGTTTCAATTTTGCCGTTTCAAACAAATTTATGTTGTCAGAACTATGTTAAAAATCCGTGTATTGAAATAAGTGAAATTATTTCAGAATTCAGTGAAATCCAGTTTTTAAATGAGTGAAATTGTTAAAAATGATAATTATTTTGAAATAAGTGAAATAACCTTTCTATAACAAGTGAAATTATTTTCTTGAAATGAGTGAAATCTTTTTTTTCATACACATGATAGATATTCCGGTGTGAAATACGTGAAACTTGTTATTTCAAAGTTTTGAAACTATTTATTTGATACAAGTGAAATATGTGTTTTAAAATGAACAAACTCACTTTTCCAAAATATGTTTTCTCTGAGTGAAATCTGTATTTTGAAACGGCTAAAACTTGTTTTCTTAATTGTGTGATTTTTTTCTCTAAATTGAGTGAAATCGGTTATTTCAAATAAGTGAAATCAGTTTATTTAAGATACGTGAACCAATTGTTTTTGTAATGAGTGAAACCTTTTTTTAACTCATGAAAAATAAATTTCTCAAAGAAGTGAAATGTGCCTTTTCAAACTAGTGAAATACATTTTTTCTGAATTAAGTGAAATAGGTTTTTCGAATTGAGTGAAACCTATTTTATGAAATAACTGAAATCATTGTTTGAATGATTGAAATCGTTTCTTGAAATGAGTGAATATAATTTCTGAAACGAGCAAAATCTGTTTTATGAAGTGAGTGAATTTGTTTTTTCAATTGAGTGAAATCGGTTTATTTAAAGAACTGCAATGAGTTATTCAAAACGAGTGAAATTAAATGAGTGAAGTTAGTTTGTAAGTTCCGTATTCCAGCTTGTGAATTTCTTTGAAACCATATATAACACTTATATGAAATAGTGAAACCTTTTGATGTTTTATGAAACTGATTTCGCAGATAATTAAAATATATACAAAAAATGTAGTTCAAATATATCCAAAATTGATCTTGTTCTCAAGGTCTTCACAGCACGAGTTCAAATATATAAAAAGTTTTAATAATGAACTTTTGGTTCAAAAGATATGAATCGTTAAAAATCTGAGAATGAAAATAAAATGCATGTATGTTCAGTGTATGTGGAGATAGAATATTTTAACATGCATGCAATGATGAAAAGCGGTGCTTCGCTTAACACGTCATCTCTCTCTTGACAAAAATTGAAAAGACATGCAAAGGGCCTACATGTATTCTCTTTGTATTGCATTAACTTGTTCTATACCTCAAATAGCTGCACGAATCCCTAAAATTGCATGGGTGGCTGATTCTCCACCGGTACATCCCGCCACCGGTAAAAAAACTTATTCGGGAGGCCTCAACCAGTCTCTGTCCTGCGCGGCAAACGTCCCAGCGGTTCTGAAACAGGCCACGTCGCCATTATTGGTAGCTTACCAATTGACGAGGAGTTTTGGCATTGCACCTGCAGATTTACTCGAAAGCGTCAGCTCTACCATCTCTTCGCCGATCGTTAGATCAGTATCAAATCGACTGCAAGCTTTAGCAGAAACAGTTTGGACGCAGACATGCCCTGTAGCTGATTGTGATCTCCGCCGTCGCCGTCGGCCCGGCTGGGCAGCTGATGCGACGAGGCGACGGATCGCAAAGGTGATACAGTTTCATCCCTCTCATCTCGATCAGATTCGCGCCTATAAGTTATGGGCGCGGAAGCTGCGTTGTACTTGCAACCAAACGGAATTAGCGTTAGACACGTGCTTCGCCGGCCAGCCATGGGGAAGAAGCCGGAGAAGGAGAATCCGAGGAAGAAGAAGCTGGAGAAGGTGCAGAGCGCGGCGCAGCAGCAGAAGGGGAAGCTCTACATCATCGTGGCCTGCATCACCCTGCTCGTCTGCGGCTACTGCAGCAAACAACAAAAGCGTACGTGTGCATATCAATAAGAACCATGCAATACGTACGTACGTAAAGCCTATGAACAGCAGAAACATCAATGTTATACGCTTTCATAGAGTATCATTATGAGCTACTGACAGATTGGTTCAAGTTACTTATCGAAATACAGTCTTTGCTTATATGATTGCAGGTCAGAAACGGGATAGGAAGAAGTAGCTGGCGAAGAACCACAGGTCGGCAAAAATACCATCATCATAGAGTATCATTTTCCTTTCTAGCTACTGGACTTGATTGGTAGGCTGGTAGCATAGTAACGAGAGGGTGAAGTACTGGATATATAGTTTGAAGTTTGAACGCGCCAATATGGTTCATACTACTGCTTGGTAGATTGATGTTATCCGTGGACTGCTCGGGAGACAAAACGAAGAACACGAGCCAGGGAGTAAAGAGAACAGGAATGAGCAATATAGTTAAGATATCTCTTCTCGCCTACATGCCTCCGTTTATGGAACAAGCACGAGAATAAAAACGTGAGGAAGCCTTAGTTTGCACATGTAAAAGAGCCTTTTGTGTGATTTGGAGCTAGCTAGGTCGGGAGGCCGAATACACACCCAATTAGAGCCTTTTGTATTTGCTTTTCAAGTTGATGCAGAATCTCTGCCTTGTAAAGCGATTGGGTTTTATATAAAGACCACGAATGTAAGGAAATGGAGAGGCTAGCTGTTACAACATTATCTGTCCACTACTGGACTATGAAATTGGTCAACCAGTGCAGATTCGCCATGATGTCTTTTTTAGGGGAGACTCGGGCAATACCTATTTGGCGCTTCAGGTGCCAATTTCTACCGTTTTTGCAAAACGGCGCCTGAAGCAGCTCACTCGCGCGTCTAGTTGGGCAGGCTCATTTTTTGTTTCCTGTCTTCTTTAACGCGCCAAAAAACCTGCAAGCGCATAGACGTGATTACTATAGCTTTTCATTTCATTTCTTCTTTCTCTTTTCTTTGAACTGTTTTGTTCATTTTTCCTTTTTCTTTTCTTTGTTCTTTTTTCTGGGAAAGGTTTTGTCCATTTTTTCTATATTTCTATTTTTTTTGCTAAATGTGTGATCATTTTCTTCCAATTCGTGAATGTTTTTTCAAAATCGTTGAACCTTTCTTCAAGATCGATGAACTTTTTTAAAAAAAATCAATGATTTTGTTTTTCAAATTTATGAATATTTATCAAAATAGAAGAACTTATTTCAGAATTGATGGTTTTTTTCAAATTTGATGGAATTTTCCCAAATTCAATGATTATTTTTCAAATTCGATGAAATTTTTTGAAATTTTATGAACGTTTTTTCAAATTTGATGACATTTTTCCAAATTCGACAAACTTTTTTCATATTTGACAAACTTTTTGCAATTCGATGAACTTTTTTTAAATCGGTGAACTTTCTTACAAAATCGATGAACTTTTATCATTTCCGCAAACTTTTTCAATTTTCTATGAACATTTTTAAAAATTCATGGTTATTTTCAATATTTTTTAGAATTCCTTTTCATATTAATGCATTCATTTGAAAAATAATTTATTTAGTGTATATAATAGATGTTAATTAAAGGAAGAGTCAAGTTTCCGAATTGTTGTCAACGACATGCGCTAGACGTAGTGGTTATTAGCGGCGTCTGCCAGGGCTTGCGTTCAGAGTTTGAATCCCGCTTCTTCAATGACAGCGATGGGAACACCTCTTTTTCAAAAAAATCTGGTGTGTTCGAGTATTTTGGTGGGCCGACCCAAGAACATGGTGCGTGAGCGCCAGGTGCAAGAACTGGCGCTGAAGACGCTGTATAGGAGCTCCCGAGGATTGGCCATGATGTCCATATTACACTACCTACACCATATGCTGGCGATCTGACAAAGATGAAACAACCATATTAAGAGGACGAAGAAGATCGTTTTTCACGGGAAATCTAATTAACCACCGTAGTATGGGCCGGCCCATTTAGCATTTTTACATTTCAGATATATTTTATTCTCCAAATTTCATTTTCTGTTGTTGCTTTCGGTACATTTTTATTTTATTTTATTTTTTGTTTATATTTTCTTGTCATTTTACTAAAAATCTAGATTCTTTTGTTCTCTCTATTTCAAAATTTATATTTTCCACCTTTTCACGAATGCATGACCAAATTTACTTTTATTTTTGTTTCTATATTTCAATTTTTTAAATACATTATTTTCAATATATAACATTTCTTTTAATATGTATAGTCATGTTTTATTATTTATATAGGTGAACATCATGTTTATGTGACATTACCAATACTTTATAAGAATTTTTATATTTGAACCATGCGAATAGTTCATCTACGTACCATCAACAAATATCTTGACAACACATGACCATTTAATTATAAAATACAAATATATTCACTTTGATATCCATGAAATATTTCTATTATAAACAACATATATATTTACTTTCATACCCATGATTTTTAGTTTTATAATAACTAATACTCTTACTAATGAACTATACTATAGGAAGTAAAGATAAACACTAAGAATAAAATATGAACCTTGTTTAGTGGGTCACGCCAAATGCGGCCCATATCGAGAAGCTTCACGAAGAATTGAGTTTTAAGTGGCAACTAGGAGGTCCCGCTTCTCTAATATCACACGCAACACTTGTTCCTAACATTATGTTATTGTGCGTAAGGCCCGTCTCAAAATACTAAGATTGTCGTCATCCTGTCTTTTGGGGACAAATACGATGGTGCCATCAATAACTAAATTCTTATTACTATTTTGCATAATTTTATTATTATTATTATTATTATTATTCCCTTTTTGTTGCAACAATGTCTTTCTAGTCTGGAAACACTTTGTTTGTACGGGATGACAACTTGATTTTTAAAACTTTGTCCATTAATCTCATGAATGTGGTAGGTGCATTAGTTAACTCAAAAGATATTGCTAACCACTCATATAGTCTGAATTTAGATTAGAATGGTTTTCCATTCATATCCTAGTTTCCATTAATTTGATGGTATGCACTATGCAAATCAACACTGAAGAACATGGTAGAGCCACTTAGTTCATCGAGCATATCGTGTAAGTTAGGATAGGATGACAATAAAATAGTAATACTATTTAATAGCTCTATAATAAAAACACACATGACATGTTTCATCCTTTTGGTACTAATATAAGGAACAACGAAAGAACTAAGGGTTATATACGATATAACGTTTGTTGAGGAGCTCATGTACTTGACAATGAACCTGCTTTGTCTCCTCTAGATTTGTATGACATGACGCATGGTTAGGGAATGAGACAGTAGAAATTTAGTGAACTCTGATGCTCAATCCCACAAATAGGTGATAATCCCGGTGACATGTCTAGTTAAAAGATGTCAATGAACTCCTGCAAAATATTAGTGCGAGTAGGAGGCAAAGAGGGAGGCAAGTCCTCGAATGAGAATAATGTCTCTTGCACACAAAAACATAGAAAAAATATTCACTAGCATCCAAATCAGCATTATCATAATTACTAGCAGGCAAATACAAATTCGTCAATTTGATTTCACTTGCAACACAAGGTAAAGATTTTCTACTAGTCTTATATTGTTGCTCAAATTCTTTAGCTATAATCTGATTTTTTTTCAGTCTTGTTTCACTTTTGTTTGGTTTACTAGCTCTATCAAAAATACCTTTCAAAATTTCTTCAGGAGACATAGGAAGTAAAATACTATTTTTATCGTCATGAACAAGAGAATACTGATTTGTCCTACCATGTATACAAATTGTTCATCAAATTGTCATGGTGTACAAACTAAAAGGGAGCATACTTGCACGAGTATCACCTCACAATCAACAAATTAGCATATGCATCAATACTAAAATGGACACAAGCAATATGTGTTACCTTAACCTTCTTCTTGTTGTTATTTAACCATTGAATGTACTAAGGATGAGGATGTAATATAGCGGTGAGGGACAAATTCTCCATCATCTCTATGCTAGCCAATTTGTTGTAACTCCCTCCACCAATGATGACACAAACACAATGTTCTTTAATAGCTCCCTTTGCATGGAACAAATTGTGCCTCTAATTTTGCTCAGCTTGGTCACCTGCACAGTCAAAACTTGCTGAACAATTATACTTTCATACATATCGATGTCTTCAACGGCCATATATTGTATATCTTAATCATATTCATTGCAACCATGTTCCCAGTGTGCAACAAGAGCCAAAGTATGCTCATCATAGTCACTAGTGCAGTCATACCTACCATCTTCACGCACGAGGATCACATATTTGGATGGACATTCACACGCGTAATGACCTAGGCCAGTGCAACGACGACATGCAATACCACTTGTTTTCCCTGTGGATGCCATGGATGAAGAACTCTGTGCGGGAGCAGATGCACTCTTGGTTGATGGTGGTTGTGTCTTCTTTGGTCTCTTTGTTTGAGTTGATAGCCGAAGTAGGTGGTGGTGTAGCAGGACATGCCATAGTAAAAGACACATGTAATGTCCATGATGTAGTTTGCGTTGGGGAACGCAGTAATTTCAAAAAATTTCCTACGCACACGCAAGATCCATCTAGGTGATGCATAGCAATGAGAGGGGAGAGTGTTGTCTATGCACCCTCATAGACCGTAAGTGGAAGCGTTATGACAATGCGGTTGATGTAATCGTTCGTCTTCACGGTCCGACCGATCCTAGCACCGAAGGTACGACACCTCCGCGATCTGCACACGTTCAGCTCGGTGACGTCCCACGAACTCTAGATCCAGCTGAGGTCGAGGGAGAGTTTTGTCAGCATGACGGCGTGATGACGGTGATGATGAAGTTACCGACGCAGGGCTTCGCCTAAGCTGTACAATGATATGATCGAGGTGGAAATCTGTGGAGGGGGGCACCGAACACGGCTAAACAATCAACTTGTGTGTCTATGGGGTGCCCCCTCCCCCATATATAAAGTAGTGGAGGAGGGGGAGAGCCGGACCTCTCATGGCGCACCCTAGGGGGGAGTCCTACTCCCGATGGGAGTAGGATTCCCCTTCCCTTGTTGGAGTAGGAGAGAAAGGAAGGGGAAGAGAGAGGGAAGGAAGGGGGGCACCCAATTCGGATTTTGCTGGGGGGGGGGGCGCACCCTCCACCTTGGCCGCCGCCTCCTCTCTTCCACTAAAGCCCAATAAGGCCCATACATTCCCCCGAGGGTTCCGTAACCTCCCGGTACTCCGGTAAATGCCCGAACTCACCCGCAACCATTCCGATGTCCAAACATAGCCTTCCAATATATCGATCTTTATGTCTCGACCATTTTGAGACTCCTCGTCATGTTTGTGATCATATCTGGGACTCCGAACTACCTTCGCTACATCAAAACACATAAACTCATAATACCGAGCGTCACCGAACGTTAAGCGTGCGGACCCTATGGGTTCAAGAAATATGTAGACATGACCGAGACTCATCTCCGGTCAATAACCAATAGCGGAACCTGGATGCTCATATTGGTTCCTACGTATTCTACGAAGATCTTTATTGGCCAAACCGCATAACAACATACATTGTTCCCTTTGTCATCGGTATCTTACTTGCCCGAGATTCGATCGTCGGTATCTCAATACCTAGTTCAATCTCGTTACTGGCAAGTCTCTTTACTCGTTCCGTAATGCAACATCCCATAACTAACTCATTAGTCACATTGCTTGCAAGGCTTATAGTGATGTGCATTACCGAGAGGGCCCAGAGATACCTCTCCGATACACGGAGTGACAAATCCTAATCTCGATCTATGCCAACTCAACAAACACCATCGGAGACACCTGTAGAGCACCTTTATAATCACCTAGTTACGTTGTGACATTTGATAGCACACAAAGTGTTCCTCCGGTATTCGGGAGTTGCATAATCTCATAGTCATAGGAACATGTATAAGTTATGAAGAAAGCAATAGCAAAAAACTAAACGATCATAGTGCTAAGCTAACGGATGGGTCAAGTCAATCACATCATTCTCTAATGATGTGATCCCATTCATCAAATGACAACTCTTGTCCATGGCTAGGAAACTTAACCATCTTTGATTAACGAGCTAGTCAAGTAGAGGCATACTAGTGACACTCATTTTGTCTATGTATTCACACATGTACTAAGTTTCCGGTTAATACAATTCTAGCATGAATAATAAACATTTATCATGATATAAGGAAATATAAATAACAACTTTATTATTACCTCTAGGGCATATTTCCTTCAGTCTCCCACTTGCACTAGAGTCAAATAATCTAGATTACATAGTCTGAGATTCTAAAACCCATGGAGTCTTGGTGTTGATCATGTTTTGCTCGTGAGAGAGGCTTAGTCAATGGGTCTGCAACATTCAGATCCGTATGTATCTTGCAAATCTCTGTGTCTCCCTCCTTGACTTGGTCGCGGATGGAATTGAAGCGTCTCTTGATGTGCTTGGTTCTCTTGTGAAATCTGGATTCCTTTGCCAAGGCAATTGCACCAGTATTGTCACAAAAGATTTTCATTGGACCCGATGCACTAGGTATGACACCTAGATCGGATATGAACTCCTTCATCCAGACTCCTTCATTTGCTGGTTCTGAAGCAGCTATGTGTTGGAAATATGCCCTAGAGGCAATAATAAATTGGTATTTATTATATTTCCTTGTTCATGATAGTTGTCTATTGTTCATGCTATAATTTTGTTATCCGGAAATTGTAATGCATGTGTGAATACATAGACCACAACATGTCCCTAGTAAGCCTCTAGTTGACTAGATCGTTGATCAATAGATGGTTACGATTTCCTGACTATGGGCATTGGATGTCATTGATAACGGGATCACATCATTAGGAGAATGATGTGATGGACAAGACCCAATCCTAAGCATAGCGCAAGATCGTGTAGTTCGTCCGCTAAAGCTTTTCTAATGTCAAGTATCTTTTCCTTAGACCATGAGATTGTGCAACTCCCGGATACCATAGGAATGCTTTGGGTGTGTCAAACGTCACAACGTAACTGGGTGGCTATAAATGTGCACTACGGGTATCTCCAAAAGTATCTGTTGGGTTGGCACGAATCGAGACTGGGATTTGTCACTCAGTATGACGGAGAGGTATCTCTGGGCCCACTCGGTAAGACATCATCATAATGAGCTCAATGTGACTAAGGGGTTGGTCACGGGATGATGTGTTACGGAACGAGTAAAGTGACTTGCCGGTAACGAGATTGAACGAGGTATTGGGATACCGACGATCGAATCTCGGGCAAGTAACATACCGATTGACAAAGGGAATTGTATACGGGATTGATTGAATCCTCGACATCGTGGTTCATCCGATGAGAACATCGTGGAACATGTGGGAGCCAACATGGCTATCTAGACCCCGCTGTTGGTTATTGGATGGAGAGATGTTTCGGTCATGTCTGCATGATTCCTGAACCCGTAGGGTCTACACACTTAAGGTTCGATGACACTAGGGTTATAGGGAAAGTTTGTACGTGGTTACCGAATGTTGTTCGGAGTCCTGGATGAGATCCCGGACGTAATGAGGAGTTCCAGAATGGTCCAGAGACAAAGATTTATATATGGGAAGTCCTTATTCGGTCGCCGAAAGTGTTCGGGGGTTTATCGGTATTGTACCGGGACCACCGAAAAGGGTTCCGGGGGTCCACCTACCCCAGAGGGCCCTATGGGCCAAATATGGAGGGGGAACCAGCCCCTAGATGGGCTGGGCACCAAACCCCCTAGGGCCCATGCGCCTAGGGTTTGGGGGAACCCTAAAAGGGGGCGCCCCCTTGGCTTGGGGGGCAAGCCTCCCCCCTTGGCCGCCGCCCCCCTCTAGATCCATCTGGAGGGGGCCGACCCCCCTCTCCCTTGCCCCTATAAATAGAGGGGAGGTGGGAGGGCAGCCGCACCACATCCAAGGCGCAGCCCTCCCCCTCATCATCTTTACAAGTCTTTCTCAATGTGATCACAAGTAATTCAGAGGCATCACAAGTAATTCCCTGTCCATTTGTCCCTCCCCAACTAGATACTAGAGTAGCACTGTTGATGCCCTGTTATTGCTGAACTTTATGACAGTATATACAACAACTTATCCTAAATGTGGCTAGAACTGCAGATTTACAAATTAAAGGACACAAACTCAAGCAAGCTTCCTGAACAATACCCTGACAGAAAACATAGGACAAGCAATGAATTTCTATAACCAGTAAGAACAAGGGGATGATTTTAGCAAGTTAAGTGCAGCTCTAGCACCCTGTGCATGAAATGTATCATGTATCAAACCATCAATTAACTGCTGAACCTAATTGGCTACTACTCCCTAATGCACTCCAGACTGTCAAAGTATAGCACAGGAGCAACGATATTAAACCTAGTAGCACTACTGAACCTAATTGAACCTAGGCAATACTCCAACTGAATGATGGACCATGCATGTTCTATCTCACTACTAAACCCCAAGAGAAAAAATTCAGTAACAAATGGAGTAATAGATTAACAAATTACAATACACAAGAACTAAACTTTGGTTAACTGAATGCATTAGCTACTGAGTTGTCCAGATTAACAAACTACAGTGCACAAATCGCATGTCATCATCAATAACAAAATTCAGATTAACAGATTACTTCCATATGTCAATCTTAGAAGAAAAGGAACGAATTACTAGCATTGCATCTCTACTAAACTGAACATGTGGCAAATGACAAATGCTGTCTGTTGTTGAACAAATGGCATGAAAGACATTGTCTGTCTAAACCTAGGAACACAGTCATTACTGTCTGTCTATCTAAACCTAATTGAACCTAGGCATTACTGTCTTTCTAAACCTAGTGCACAAACCTAATTAAACCTAATTGAACCTATGAACAAATGGCACTACTGAACCTAATTGAACCTAGGCATTATTGTCTGTCTAAACCTAGTGCACAAACCTAAAGTGTTGAGACACAAGACACGGTCGAGGGGAGGGAGGGATGGAATGGGGAGGAAGGGTGGAGAGGGAGGAAGGAGGAAGGAGGAGAGGTACCTGGGCGGGCGCGGCCGGTCGCCGGAGGGGTCGGGGTTGGGGTCGGGGTCGGCGGCGGCGGTGGCATCGAAGGGATGGCTCGAGGGCGTCCGAGCTCATCCGGGTCCTCGTAGTCGAAGAGGAAGACGGCGAGGGGCCGACGCGGGGAGGCTGTCGGCGACGGCGAGGTCGCGGAGGCGTCGGCGATGGCGGAGCTGCAGTGGTGGGGGGCGCGGGGGCGGCAGCGTCGTGGGTCGGGGCAGCGCGCGGGGGGGGGGGACTGGATCTGGCGAGAGGGAAGGACGAAGGGGTCGGGCGAGTTGGAGCTAGGGGGAAGATTACTAATGGCGCACCCCCGAGCGGTGCGCCATTAGAATGTTTTTTTATTTTTATTTTATTAGAATGTTTTTATTATTTTTATACTAATGGCGCACCGTGGCACAGTGCGCCATTACTAGTTTAAACTAGTAATGGCGCACTATGCAACGGCGCGCCATTAGTAGTTTTGCAAAAAAGTAAAAAAAATACAGTAGTGGCGCACTCTATGGATGGTGCGCCATTAGTAGTTCTAACTACTAATGGCGCACTCTGCCCGGATGCTGTTGGAAATATGCCCTAGAGGCAATAATAAATTAGTTATTATTATATTTCCTTGTTCATGATAATCGTTTATTATCCATGCTAGAATTGTACTGATAGGAAACTCAGATACATGTGTGGGTACATAGACAACACCATGTCCCTAGTAAGCCTCTAGTTGACTAGCTCGTTGATCAATAGATGGTTACGGTTTCCTGACCATGGACATTGGATGTCATTGATAACGAGATCACATCATTAGGAGAATGATGTGATGGACAAAGACCCAATCCTAAGCCTAGCACAAGATCATGTAGTTCGTATGCTAAAGCTTTTCTAATGTCAAGTATCATTTCCTTAGACCATGAGATTGTGCAACTCCCGGATACCTTAGGAGTGCTTTGGGTGTGCCAAATGTCACAACGTAACTGGGTGGCTATAAAGGTACACTACAGGTATCTCCGAAAGTGTCTGTTGGGTTGGCGCGAATCGAGACTGGGATTTGTCACTCCGTGTAAACGGAGAGGTATCTCTGGGCCCACTCGGTAGGACATCATCATAATGTGCACAATGTGATCAAGGAGTTGATCACGGGATGATGTGTTACAGAATGAGTAAAGAGACTTGCCGGGAATGAGATTGAACAAGGTATCGGGATACCGACGATCGAATCTCGGGCAAGTATCGTACCGCTAGACAAAGGGAATTGTATACGGGATTGATTAAGTCCTTGACATCGTGGTTCATCCGATGAGATCATCGTGGAACATGTGGGAGCCAACATGGGTATCCAGATTCCGCCGTTGGTTATTGACCGGAGAGTCATCTCGGTCATGTCTGCATGTCTCCCGAATCCGTAGGGTCTACACACTTAAGGTTCAGTGACGCTAGGGTTATAGAGATATTAGTATGCGGTAACCCGAATGTTGTTCGGAGTCCCGGATGATATCCCGGACGTCACGAGGAGTTCCGGAATGGTCCGGAGGTAAAGAATTATATATAGGAAGTGCTATTTCGGCTATCGGGACAAGTTTCGGGGTCACCGGTATTGTACCGGGACCACCGGAAGGGTCCCGGGGGTCCACCGGGTGGGGCCACCTGCCCCGGGGGCCACATGGGCTGTAGGGGGTGCGCCTTGGCCTACATGGGCCAAGGGCACCAGCCCCTAGAGGCCCATGCGCCAAAGGGACAAGAGGAGGGGAGAGTCCTAAAGGGGGAAGGCACCTCCGAGGTGCCTTGGGGAGGATGGACTCCTTCCCCCCTTGGCCGCACCCTTCCTTGGAGGAAGGGGCAAGGCTGCGCCCTCCCCCTCTCCCTTGGCCCTATATATAGTGGGGGGAAGGGAGGGCAAACATAACCTAAGCCCTGGCGCCTCCCTCTCCCTCCCATGACACACCTCCCTCCTCCCGCAGCGCTTGGCGAAGCCCTGTTGGAATCCCGCTACTTCCACCACCACGCCGTCGTGCTGCTGGATCTCCATCAACCTCTCCTCCCCCCTTGCTGGATCAAGAAGGAGGAGACGTCGCTGCTCCGTACGTGTGTTGAACGCGGAGGTGCCGTCCGTTCGGCGCTAGGATCATCGGTGATTTGGATCACGACGAGTACGACTCCATCAACCCCGTTCTCTTGAACGCTTCCGCGTGCGATCTACAAGGGTATGTAGATCCACTCCTCCCTCGTTGCTAGATGACTCCATAGATAGATCTTGGTGACACGTAGGAAAATTTTGAATTTATGCTACGTTCCCCAACAGTGGCATCATGAGCTAGGTCTATGCGTAGTTTCTATGCACGAGTAGAACACAAAGTAGTTGTGGGCGTTGATTTTGTCAATTTACTTGCCGTTACTAGTCTTATCTTGATTCGGCGTCATTGTGGGATGAAGCGGCCCGGACCGACCTTACACGTACTCTTACGTGAGACTGGTTCCACCGACTGACATGCACTAGTTGCATAAGGTGGCTAGCGGGTGTCTGTCTCTCCCACTTTAGTCGGATCGGATTCGATGAAAAGGGTCCTTATGAAGGGTAAATAGCAATTGGCATATCACGTTGTGGTTTTTGCGTAGGTAAGAAACGTTCTTGCTAGAAACCCATAGCAGCCACATAAAACATGCAAACAACAATTAGAGGACGTCTAACTTGTTTTTGCAGGGTATGCTATGTGATGTGATATGGCCAAAAGGAGGTGATGAATGATATATGTGATGTATGAGATTGATCATGTTCTTGTAATAGGAATCACGACTTGCATGTCGATGAGTATGACAACCGGCAGGAGCCATAGGAGTTGTCTTAATTTATTTATGACCTGCGTGTCAACATAAACGTCATGTAATTACTTTACTTTATTGCTAACCGTTAGCTATAGTAGTAGAAGTAATAGTTGACGAGACAACTTCATGAAGACACGATGATAGAGATCATGATGATGGAGATCATGGTGTCATGCCGGTGACAAGATGATCATGGAGCCCCAAGATGGAGATCAAAGGAGCTATATGATATTGGCCATATCATGTCACTATTATTTGATTGCATGTGATGTTTATCATGTTTATACATCTTGTTTACTTAGAACGACGGTAGTAAATAAGATGATCCCTCACTAAAATTTCAAGAAGGTGTTCCCCCTAACTGTGCACCGTTGCGAAAGTTCGTCGTTTCGAAGCACCACGTGATGATCGGGTGTGATAGATTCTTACGTTCACATACAACGGGTGTAAGACAGATTTACACACGCGAAACACTTAGGTTGACTTGACGAGCCTAGCATGTGTACAGACATGGCCTCGGAACACAAAAGACCGAAAGGTCGAGCATGAGTCGTAAAGAAGATATGATCAACATGAAGATGTTCACCGATGTTGACTAGTCCGTCTCACGTGATGATCAGACACGGCCTAGTTGACTCGGATCATGTAATCACTTAGATGACTAGAGGGATGTCTATCTGAGTGGGAGTTCATAAGATGAACTTAATTATCCTGAACATAGTCAAAAGGTCTTCACAAATTATGTCGTAGCTCGCGCTTCAGTTCTACTGTTTAGATATGTTCCTAGAGAAAATTTAGTTGAAAGTTGATAGTAGTAATTATGTGGACTAGGTCCGTAAACTGAGGTTTGTCCTCATTGCTTCATAGAAGGCTTATGTCCTTAATGCACCGCTCAGTGTGCTGAACCTCGAACGTTGTCTGTGGATGTTGCGAACATCTGACATACACATTTTGATAACTACGTGATAGTTCAGTTAAATGGTTTAGAATTGAGGCACCGAAGACGGTTTTTGAAACGTCGCAAAACATATGAGATGTTTTGAGGGCTGAAATTGGGATTTCAGGCTCGTGCCCACGTCAGGAGGTATAAGACCTCCGACGATTTTCTTAGCCTGCAAACTAAGGGAGAAAAGCTCAATTGTTGAGCTTGTGCTCAGATTGTCTGAGTACAACAATCATTTGAATCGAGTGGGAGTTGATCTTCCAGATGAGATAGTGATGTTTCTCCGAAGTCATTACCACCAAGCTGCTAGAGCTTCGTGATGAACTATAATATATCAGGGACATATATGATGATCCTTGAGATATTCGCGATGTTTGACACCACAAAAGTAGAGATCAAGAAGGAGCATCAATTGTTGATGGTTGGTGAAACCACTAGTTTCAAGAAGGGCAAGGGCAAAAAGGGATGCTTCATGAAACGGCAAATCAGCTGCTGCTCTAGTGAAGAAACCTAAGGTTGAACCCAAACCCGAGACTAAGTGCTTCTGTAATAAGGGGAACAGCCACTGGAGCAGAATTACCCTAGATACTTGGTAGATAAGAAGGCTGGCAAGGTCGATAGAAGTATATTGGATGTATTATGTTAATATGTACTTTACTAGTACTCCTAGTAGCACCAGGGTATTAGATACCGGTTCGGTTGCTAAGTGTTAGTAACTCGAAATAAAAACTACGGAATAAACGGAGACTAGCTAAAGGTGAGCTGACGATATGTGTTGGAAATGCTTCCAATTTTGATATGATCAAGCATCGTACGCTCCCTCTACCATTGAGATTGGCGTTTGCGTTGAGCATAGACATGATTGGATTATGTCTATCGCAATACGGTTATTCATTTAAAGAGAATAATGGTTACTCTGTTTATTTGAATAATACCTTCAAATGGTCTTACACCTGAAATGAATGGTTTATTGAATCTCGATCATAGTGATACACATGTTCATGCCAAAAGATAGTAATGATAGTACCACCTACTTGTGGCACTGCCACGTAAGTCATATCGGTATAAAACGCATGAAGAAGCTCCATGTTGATGGATCTTTGGACTCACTCATTTTTGAAAGGATTGAGACATGCGAACCATGTTTGTTGGTAGATATGCATGAAGAAACTCTATACAGATGGATCGTTTGGACTCACTTGATTTTGAATCACTTGAGACATGCAAATCATACCACATGGGCAAGATGACTGAAAGCCTCGTTTTCAGTAAAATGGAACTAGAAAGCAACTTGTTGGAAGTAATACATTTTTATGTGTGCAGTCCAATGAGTGCTGAGGCATGTAGTGGATATCGTTATGTTCTTACTTCACAGATGATTTGAGTAGATGTTGAGTATATTTACTTGATGAATCACGAGTCTGAATTATTGAAAGGTTCAAGTAATTTCAGGGTGAAGTTGAAAGATCGTCGTGACAAGAGGATAAAATATCTATGATATGATCATAGAGATGAATATCTGAATTACGAGTTTGGCACAGAATTAAGACATTGTGGAAATTGTTTCACAACTAATACAGCCTGGAACACCATAGTGTGATGGTGTGTCCGAACATCATAACTGCACCCTATTGGATATGATGCATACCATGATGTCTCTTATTGAATTACCACGATAGTTTATGGGTTAGGCATTAGAGACAACCACATTCACTTTAAATAGGGCACCACGTAATTCCGATGAGATGACACCATATGAACTATAGTTTAGAGAAACCTAAGCTGTCATTTCTTAAAAGTTTGGGGCTGCGACGCTTATGTGAAAAAGTTTCAGGCTGATAAGCTCGAACCCAAAGCAGATAAATGCATCTTCATAGGACACCCAAAACAGTTGGGTATACCTCCTGTCTCAGATCCGAAAGCAATAAGGGATTGTTTCTAGAATCGGGTCCTTTCTCGAGGAAAAGTTTCTCTCGAAAGAATTGAGTGGGAGGATGGTGGAGACTTGATGAGGTTATTGAACCGTCTGTGTGGCAGGGCATAGGAAGTTGTTCCTGTGGCACCTACACCAATTGAAGTGGAAGCTTATGATAGTGATCATGAAACTTCAATCAAGTCACTACCAAACCTCGTGGGATGACAAGGATGCGTACTACTTCAGAGTGGTACGTAATCCTGTCTTGGAAGTCATGTTGCTAGACAACAATGAACCTACGAGCTATGGAGAAGCGATGGTGGGCCCGGGTTCCGATAAATGGCTTGAGGCCATATAATCCGAGAGAGGATCCATATATGAAAACAAAGTGTAGACTTTGGAAGAACTACTTGATGGTCGAAAGGCTGTTAGGTACATATGGATTTTAAAAGGAAGACGGACAATGATGGTAAGTATCACCATTAAGAAAGCTCGACTTGTCGTTAAGATGTTTTCCGACAAGTTCAAGGAGTTGACTACGATGAGACTTTCTCACTCGTAGTGATGCTAAGAGTCTGTTGGAATTATATTAGCGATTACTACATTATTTATGAAATCTTGCAGATAGGATGTCAAAACATTGTTTCCTCGACGATTTTCTTGAGGAAAGGTTGTATGTGATACAACCGGAAGGTTTTGTCAATCCTGAAAGATGCTAATAAGTATGCAAAGCTCCAGCAATCCTTCTAAGGACTGGAGTAAGCATCTCGGAGTTGGAATGTATGCTTTGATGAGATGATCAAAGATTTTGGGTGTATACAAAGTTTATGAGACACTTGTATTTCCAAAGAAGTGAGTGGGAGCACTATAGAATTTCTGATGAGTATATGTTGTTGACATATTATGGATCAGAAATGATGTAGAATTTCTGGAAAGCATATAGGGTTATTTGGAAAGTGTTTTTCAATGGAAAGCCTGGATCAAGCTACTTGAACATTGAGCATTAAGATCTATAAGGATAGATCAAAACGCTTAATGGTACTTTCAAATGAGCACATACCTTGACATGATCTTGAAGGTGTTCAAGATTGATCAGTCAAAGAAGGAGTTCTTGCCTGAGTTGTAAGGTATGAAGTTAAGACTTAAAGCTCGACCACGGCAGAATAGAGAGAAAGGACGAAGGTCGTCCCCTATGCTTAAGACATAGGCTCTACAGTATGCTATGCTGTGTACCGCACCTGAAATGTGCCTTGCCATGAGTCAGTCAAGGGGTACAAGAGTGATCTAAGAATGGATCACAGGACAACGGTCAAAGTTATCCTTAGTAACTAGTGGACTAAGGAATTTTCTTGATAATGGAAGTGGTAAAAGAGTTCGTCGTAAAGGGTTACGCCGACGACTTTGACACTAATCCAGATTATTCTGAGTAGTAAACTGGATTCGTATAGTAGAACAGTTATTTGGAATAGCTCCAAATGTAGCGTAGTAGTTGCATCTACAAGATGACATAAGAAATTTGCGAAGTACATACAGATCTAAAAGATTCAGACCCGTTCACTATAACATCTCTCACAAGCATAACATGATCAAACCCAGAACTCATCGAGTGTTAATCACATGGTAATGTGAACTAGATTATTGACTCTAGTAAACTCTTTGGGTGTTAGTCACATGGGGATGTGACCTTGAGTGTTAATCACATATCGATGTGAACTGGATTATTGACTCTAGTGCAAGTGGGAGACTGTTGGAAATATGCCCTAGAGGCAATAATAAATTAGTTATTATTATATTTCCTTGTTCATGATAATCGTTTATTATCCATGCTAGAATTGTATTGATAGGAAACTCAGATACATGTGTGGGTACATAGACAACACCATGTCCCTAGTAAGCCTCTAGTTGACTAGCTCGTTGATCAATAGATGGTTACGGTTTCCTGACCATGGACATTGGATGTCATTGATAACAGGATCACATCATTAGGAAAATGATGTGATGGAAAAAGACCCAATCCTAAGCCTAGCACAAGATCATGTAGTTCGTATGCTAAAGCTTTTCTAATGTCAAGTATCATTTCCTTAGACCATGAGATTGTGCAACTCTCGGATACCGTAGGAGTGCTTTGGGTGTGCCAAACATCACAACGTAACTGGGTGGCTATAAAGGTACACTAAAGGTATCTCCGAAAGTGTCTGTTGGGTTGGCGCGAATCGAGACTGGGATTTGTCACTCCGTGTAAACGGAGAGGTATCTCTGGGCCCACTCGGTAGGACATCATCATAATGTGCACAATGTGATCAAGGAGTTGATCACGGGATGATGTGTTACGGAACGAGTAAAGAGACTTGCCGGGAACGAGATTGAACAAGGTATCGGGATACCGACGATCGAATCTCGGGCAAGTATCGTACCGCTAGACAAAGGGAATTGTATACGGGATTGATTAAGTCCTTGACATCGTGGTTCATCCGATGAGATCATCATGGAACATGTGGGAGCCAACATGGGTATCCAGATCCCGCTGTTGGTTATTGACCGGAGAGTCATCTCGGTCATGTCTGCATGTCTCCCGAACCCGTAGGGTCTACACACTTAAGGTTCAGTGACGCTAGGGTTATAGGGATATTAGTATGCAGTAACCCGAATGTTGTTCGGAGTCCCGGATGAGATCCCGGACGTCACGAGGAGTTCCGGAATGGTCCGGAGGTAAAGAATTATATATAGGAAGTGCTATTTCGGCTATCAGGACAAGTTTCGGGGTCACCGGTATTGTACCGGGACCACCGGAAGGGTCCCGGGGGTCCACCGGGTGGGGCCACCTGCCCCGGGGGCCACATGGGCTGTAGGGGGTGCGCCTTGGCCTACATGGGCCAAGGGCACCAGCCCCTAGAGGCCCATGCGCCAAAGGGACAAGAGGAGGGGAGAGTCCTAAAGGGGGAAGGCACCTCCGAGGTGCCTTGGGGAGGATGGACTCCTTCCCCCCTTGGCCGCACCCTTCCTTGGAGGAAGGGGCAAGGCTGCACCCTCCCCTCTCCCTTGGCCCTATATATAGTGGGGGGAAGGGAGGGCAAACATAACCTAAGCCCTGGCGCCTCCCTCTCCCTCCCATGACACACCTCCCTCCTCCCGCAGCGCTTGGCGAAGCCCTGTTGGAATCCCGCTACTTCCACCACCACGCCGTCGTGCTACTGGATCTCCATCAACCTCTCCTCCCCCCTTGTTGGATCAAGAAGGAGGAGACGTCGCTGCTCCGTACGTGTGTTGAACGCGGAGGTGCCGTCCGTTCGGCGCTAGGATCATCGGTGATTTGGATCACGACGAGTACGACTCCATCAACCCCGTTCTCTTGAACGCTTCCGCGGGCGATCTACAAGGGTATGTAGATCCACTCCTCCCTCGTTGCTAGATGACTCCATAGATAGATCTTGGTGACATGTAGGAAAATTTTGAATTTATGCTACGTTCCCCAACAGATGCGCCATTAGTATGTTTGAAAAAATGAAAAAAAACATTTTGTTACTAGTGGCGCACCGTGTGCCTGGTGCGCCATTAGTGTCTTCCACACTAATGGTGCATCTCCACATGGTGCACCATTAGTATATACTAATGGCGCACCACATGTCTGGTGCGCCATTAGTGTCATTTCCATCTATAGCCCTTTTCCTAGTAGTGAGGGGCTTACGTACCCCACAATATGGTGTGAAAAGTCCGAACACTTTCACAAGTGCGGCACCCCGAACTTATAGCATTATATGCATCAGCTCCGAATCATGTCTTTGGTCAAATGTTGGGTTTGCCCGGCTCCTATGTTTTGGTACCTTACGTTCCGCTCCATCGGCCAAGGTAGCGCTAGGAGAACTACTGCGATTGTGCCCCGGTTCTGCCGGGCTTAGTACCTCAGTAGAGAAAGCTAAAACTGACTGTCATGATAAGGCGAGAGACTGGTCGCTGTTCGATGAGGTTTTCGAGTCCCTAAAGACTTATGCCGCTTAGGGCGAGGGGCCGGCCCTGTCCGGCTTAAAGGCGTGTATCGCGCCCCGAATTCAGCCTTCCGAATACCAGGGGCTTCGCCGAAATTTAAAATTATAGAATTCTATGGCTAAGTGAGAGTGATAAAGCATTATTAGTCCGGTTGCCTTGTTCGTTGTGCTGAGCACCTCCCTCGAAGGACCCAAATATGGGAACAAGAATGCTCAGGTTTATCCCGAACACCCCAGCACTCGTGGCATGGGGGCAGAAGCCGAGGAATAGCGATCTCTCAGATTGATAAACGGCCAAACAGAAGGTAATATTTTAAATTCAAACAAGCGTTGCATAGCGCATATGAAACAAGTTTTCATAAATACAGGATAAAACGAGCAAGTCTCACTCAAATATTACATCTTTTGAACACTCATCTGCTATGAGACGGGCACCCGACAGAACACCCTCGTAGTACATCTCGGGGTGGCGCTGCTCCTTGCCCTCCGGCGGCCCCTCCTTGATCAGCTTCATAGCGTCTAGCTTGACCCACTGCAATTTCATACGGGCGAAACCCCGGCGTGCACCCTCAATGTAGACAGATTGCTTGACGACCTCCAGCCACGGACAGGCATCCACAAGCCGCCTCACCAGGCCGAAGAAGATGTTCAGAAGGGCGTCGCCAGGCCACAGCCGGACTATAAAGCCCTTCATGGCCTGATCGGCCGCCTTATGTAGCTCGACCATCTGCTTCAGCTGGTCGCTCATTGGCACCGGGTGTTCGGCCTCAGCATACTGAGACCAGAACAACTTCTTCGTTGAGCTTCCATCCTCGGCCTGGTAAAATTGTGCGGCATCGGACACGCTGCGGGGCAAATCTGCGAATGCTCCTGGAGAGCTCCGGATTCGGGTAAGTAATCAGTAATTTACTTTTACATGCTTGCTTTGCATATAGAAAGTCTTACCCGCCGCTATATTTTTCATTGCATCGATCTCCTGGAGGGCCCTCTGGGCTTCGGCCTTGGCACTTTTTGCGCTCTCGAGGGCCGCGGCAAGCTCAGACTCCCGCGTCTTTGAGTCAAGCTCCAACGCCTCGTGCTTCGCCACGAGAGCCTGGAGCTCTTGCTGCACCTCGCC
Organism: Triticum urartu; assembly: GCF_056163025.1. Taxonomy (NCBI): domain Eukaryota; kingdom Viridiplantae; phylum Streptophyta; class Magnoliopsida; order Poales; family Poaceae; genus Triticum; species Triticum urartu. The sequence goes on along the minus strand of NC_141873.1, from coordinate 443,354,031 downwards.
CACCCGAGCCTCGTGCTTCTCTCACTCGGTGCGCTCCTTGGCCGCGTTATCTTCGGCCTTGGTTAGCGCTTGCTTCAGGGTCGCCACCTCGGTCCTGGCCCCTAGCGAATATACGATGATCCTGTCATTTTGCAATCGCTTCTTCTTTTATACATACATATCTATAGACATGGTATTACTTACCCTTGTTCTCCTCGAGCTGCCTCTTGGCAAGGCCGAGCTCTTTCCTGGACCCCTCGAGGTCCTGCTTTAGTACGGCAACCTCCGCAGTCAGTGCGGCGGACGCCAGCATCGAGGCCTTCATACGCATATTGACATACTTATATTAGACTCCTGCGATATTATTTGATCCTCTGTCCGGCTTTTCTTTGTGAACACCGAACAAAGCATCAGGGGCTACTGTCTATGCGGTAATATTTCTACTACATTTTAAAACACTTACCTCAAAGCCTGTTAGAAGGCTGGCACAGGCTTCAGTCAACCCGCTCTTGGCGGACTAAACCTTCTAGACCACCACACTCATAACAGTACAGTGCTCCTCGTCGATGGAAGCGCCGCGAAGCGCTTCCAGCAGATTGTCCGGCGCCTCCGGATGGACAGAGGTCACCGGCACAGGCGTCTTGCCCCTCTTAGAAGGAGGCCGCCTGCCCGAGCCTGGAACCGCTGGAGGTTCCGGCGCGGTGTTTGGCTGAGGGCCGAACTCGGAGCTCTCAGGGGCCCCATCCCCTCGGCTCCGGAGTCCGGAAGGTCGCCTTGAGGCACCTCCAGGACTGTCTCCCCTCGGTCCGGTGCCTCTTCAGACAGCACCTCAGCGTCGTCGGCAGGATGAGGGGAGGTGGCGGTCGGGATTGGCTCGCTATCCATGTCCGACGAGCCCAGGGAGCCGTCCGATGATACATCTATACTGGCTCGTGGAGGCTTGCTTAATCATGTTCGGCGTTAGGGAAAGCAGTGCGGCAAGGGAATGCTATGAGTTACTCTGGTATCCGAATACTTACGATCTCCCCGGGGGCTTGGCCCTGGGCAACCACTCGTCTTCGCCTTCGTCGGCGGCGGTGGAACTGTCCGGAAGGAGAGTCCATCCCTTCTTGGACCCTTCGGCCCCCCAGTTGGGGCGGCCTTCCTTTTCTTATCTCCCCCAGCTGGAGGGGGAGCATCTTCTTCTTCTTCCTTGTCTTCGGGGGAGGAGTGCGCCGCAGAGTCATCAGACGGAGAGTCCGACGACGCCTGGCGTCGGGAACTCTTTCGGGTTCCCTTGGCCTTCTTGGTCTTCTCCGGCACTGTATAAAGGGCCGGAGTTAGCATCTTCGCCAGGAGAGCGTCTGCTGGGCCTTTGGGCAAAGGAGCCGGACAGTCGATCTGTCCGGCCGTCTCCTGCCAGTCCTGTCAAAGGTACGGGAGTTTAGATCCCGCATGGAGTCAATCTATAAGAAATAAGTATCCTGTGAAAGGTAAAGCAGCTTACCACACTAGCTTGGCGCTTCGCGCTAAATCCGCGATCCTCAGTAATGGGAGGGGGGACCTCGGCGCTTTTGAACAGCACCCTCCAGGCATCTTCGTGAGTTGTGTCGAAGAGCTTGTTAAGAGTTCGGTGCTGCGCCGGGTTAAACTCCCACAAGTTGAACTCCCGTTGTTGGCATGGGAGGATCCGGCGGTGGAGCATGACCTGGACCACGTTGACAAGTTTGAGCTTCTTGTTCACCATGTTTTGAATACATGTTTGGAGTCTGGTCAGCTCTCCCGAACTACCCCAGGACAGGCCCTTCTCTTTCCAGGAGGTGAGCCGCGTGGGGATGCCAGATCGAAACTCGGGGGCCGCTGCCCATGCAGGGCCGCGCGGCTCGATGATGTAGAACCACCCCGATTGCCACCCCTTTATGGTTTCCATAGAGGAGCCCTCGAGCCATATTACGTTGGGCATCTTTCCCACCATGGTGCCTCCGCACTCCGCCTGGCAGCCGCCCACAACCTTCGGCTTGACATTGAAGGTCTTCAACCATAAGCCGAAATGGGGCTTGATGCGGAGGAAGGCCTCGCACACGACGATAAACGCCGAGATATTGAGGATGAAGTTTGGGGCCAGATCATGGAAATCCAGGCCGTAATAGAACATGAGCCCCCAGACGAATGGGTGGAGAGGGAATCCCAGTCCCCGGAGGAAATGGGTGAGGAACACTACCCTCTCATGGGGCCTGAGGGTGGGGATGAGCTGCCCCTCATCCGGGAGCCGGTGCGCGACGTCGTCGGGCAGGTATCCGGCTCTCCTCAGCTTCTTGATGTCTCCATCCGTGACGGAGGAGACCATCCACCTGCCTCCCGCTCCGGACATGGTTGGAGAAGGTTGAGGTGGGAAGTGCGGACTTGGGCGCTAGAGCTTGAGTGTGCGAAAACGGATGAGCGAAGGAGGAAGAAGGCGTGGATAGAAAGGTGAATCCTTATCCCTTTATATGGGCGGACGAAACTAAGCGTCCCCACTAGCCTGGTAAAACTCGCTTATCCCCCAAGCGTCGTAATTGATGGTGCGGTTGGGTTACCCATGCCTGTATTGATGAGAATCCCGTAATAAGGGGACACAATCTCTGCTTTGACAAGACGTGTCGAAAAACTGCCTCGTGTTATGTGCGGGGCTAGTTAAAGGAAACGGTTCGAATAATCACCGGACCATGACATAACGTCATGCTATCAAAACAAGTCAGCAAATTAGATTTGCAAAAATATTATTCTCTCTACGGTGGTATGTGGAACTTATTTTGCAGGGTCGGACACTATCCTCGTATTCAAATTCTTCTGTGATGTATTCGGAGAAGGAACCCGCCTTGCAATGTCGAAGACAATACTGCACGCCGAACTCATTGTCATTGAAGCCTGGTTCAGGGGCTACTAAGGGAGTCCTGGATTAGGGGGTCTTCGGGCAGCCAGACTATCTCCATTGGCCGGACTGTTAGACTATGAAGATACAAGATTGAAGACTTCTTCTCGTGTCCGGGTGGGACTCTACTTGGCGTGGAAGGCAAGCTAGGCAATACGGATATAGATATCTCCTCCTTTGTAACCGACCTTGTGTAACCCTAACCCTCTCCGATGTTTATATAAACCGAAGGGTTTTAGTCCATAGGACAACATACAATCATACCATAGGCTAGCTTCTAGGGTTTAGCCTCTCTGATCTCGTGGTAGATCTACTCTTGTACTACCTATATCATCAATATTTATCAAGTAGGACGTAGGGTTTTACCTCCATCAAGAGGGCCCGAACCTGGGTAAAACATTGTGTCCCCTGCCTCCTGTTACCATCCGGCCTAGACGCACAGTTCGGGACCCCTACTCGAGATCCGCCGGTTTTGACACCGACAGGGCCCTAGTGACAAGCATTAAGCATAGCAAAGTCATAGCAACATCAATCTTAGAACATAATGGATACTAGGGATCAAACCCTAACAAAACTAACTCGATTACATGGTAAATCTCATCCAACCGATCACCGTACAGCAAGCCTATGATGGGATTACTCACGCACGGTGGTCAGCATCATGAAATTGGTGATGGAGGAAGGTTGATGATGATGATGGTGACGGATTCCCCTCTCCGGAGCCCCGAACGGACTCCAGATCAGCCCTCCCGAGGAAGATTGGGGCTTGGCGGTGGCTCCATATCATAAAACGCGATGAATCCTTCTCTTTGATTTTTTCCTCCACGAAAGTGAATATATGGAGTTGGGGTTGAGGTCGGTGGAGTCTCAGGGGGCCCACAAGGCAGGGGGCGCGCCCTACACCCTCATGGACAGAGTGTGGGCCCCCTGATGTTGATTCTTTCACCAGTATTTTCTATTAATTCCAAAACGTGTCTCTGTGGATTTTCAGGTCATTCCGAGAACTTTTATTTCTGCAAAAAAATAACACCATGGTAATTCTGCTGAAAACAACGTCAGTCCGGGTTAGTTCCATTCAAATCATGCAAGTTAGAGTCCAAAACAAGGGCAAAAGTGTTTGGAAAAGTAGATACGTTGGAGACGTATCAGTATGGTAGACATTTTGGTGTAATGCACTCGGGGACGAAGGGAGGAGCAACCATCACCGACGGTCGAATATATACAGAACGTGAGCTGAGAGTTTTCAAGAAAAGACTCGGTAGACAGATAGTCAACCCGTGATGAATAATAATGATCTAATTTAGTTTTTGTAGTACATATATTTAATTGTACAAGTTTAATCTTTGAATTATGAACATAGGAAATGTCATCATCGGACGACGAAAGTCTCTCGGGGGAGTCCGACTGGTGTCACGAGGATCGAGGTCTGTGCGACAGGCCTCACCTGGACGAAGGTCGGCGCTTCAGCATTAAGCTCCAGGATACCTTCGATGTTGAAACGGTACGCAATGACGACAAGTGTTTTTTCGTAATTAAGCACGACTTCAACTACTTAAACGTGTAATTTTTGTCTTTTACAATTTGACTAGCTTATCCCATGCCATGCAAGACGCTATGTCTTGGAGAGGATGGATTTTGAAGATCATGAAAGTATGGAAACAAAGAAAATTCACCTAAGGAACCATCATGGTATGGATTTTGAAGTAAATTTGTACAATTCTGAGAGCGTAACCCATTTTGGTTGCCCAAATTGGGAAGCACTTTGAAAGATGTATGATTTCCATGAGGGTATGCTTGTCACCATGGATCTTTGTGATCCTGACATCGCCCAAGACAATATGGACATTTGGGTCCTTGTTGATACGCTTCCAATTCTACGGCTATGTGAGTTTCTCAAACATAGTTATTAAGTAATTTATATTGTTTATTTCAAAATAGTAGACAGCTTATTTCCATTGACATCTTATTTTCATTCTTCAAAGAATGTGCGGAAGATGGTAGACAGAACCTACTACACCGATGACTCAAAATTAACTTATCAGGAGAAAAATCATCTGATCTCATTTATTACTAATCTTGAGAATTACAATATCTATTATCAAAATCCTCCACATTATGGTCAATACGTGCCACTAGTGCACGTGTTGAACTACAATAACATCCACGGAGATGCCATGGTAAGTTTTTTTTTACTATTACGACATCCATGCATCTTTTGCATAAATTCTTCTAAAACTGAACTACATTGCTAACTACGAAGTTATTACTATGTTTTTCAATAGAAAATCCCGAAGGATTGTGTGCCTCATCTGATGTTTAAGAAAGGGCACCTTGATGTTTTGAACATACGGCCAGGTCATCCTACGAATCACTCCTGTCCATATCGGATTTCTAAAACTGATGAAGACATGACAATCAAACATGGGGAAAAATGTATGGTCAATCGTAGGGAGCTACTTGGAAGCAACATTGTGCGAAGGGCAAGAATTGGAGTTAGGATAATCTCCATTCTCCATAATGAGAGTCAGGGCCTATCTTGTTTTATGCTATTTTACCTAAGAGAAGGTAGTAGGTCCTATGAGAGAGAAGTATGTCCTAGATACAATGTGTTATTATGTAGTACAATGTGTTAGAGTTGATGATGAGGAGGAGTTGTGATTATGACTAGTGACCAACTTGCTATATGATGTCTCATTGATGAAAATGATGATTATGAGGAGGTGTTATATGACAATGATGTATTATGCTGATAAGTTGTTAATGATATGATGACGATGATGATGATATTTATTATATCATTAGGTGAAAGAACCACATATTAGTTTCAAGTGGATGTCCATCCACTTGAAACTAGTCCACGGTTCTTTCACGCAGTGATGTAATAACTCATTATGATGTAAAAACAATCTCTAAATTGCTTCTGTATGAAAACTTGTATAAAGGCGTATGAATACAACATGAAATAAAAAGAAATATAATACGGAATAATAGTAGTAGCGCGGGCTGCGAGAAGCGCTACTAGTAATTACCAGTAGTGCCCTTTCCAGGAAGCGCTACTACTAAGTGGATATAGCAGTAGCGCGGGTAAACCCACGCTACTGCTAACCTTTAGCTGTAGCGCCGTACTAGTAGCGCTGCCACCCGCGCTACTGATAGGCTTTTCCCTAGTAGTGTCTCTCTTATCATAACGTTGATTCTTAGATTATGGGTTATCTAGATCAACAGTAGGTTCAATCTCCACATCATCATCATTACTAGGTTGAGCATCAACATGAACATCATCATTAACATTATCACTAGGTTCATGCTCATTACCAGATTGTGTGTCAGCATCAGAAATAGAAATATCATTGGGATTCTCAGGTGTGTCTATAACAGGTTCACTAGAAGCTTGCAAAGTCCTATTAGTTTTCCTCTTCTTTTTTATTAGAAGGACTAGGTGCATCAGTATTAATTCTCTGAGAATCTTCCTCAATTCTCTTAGGATGACACTCAGGATACAAAGGTTCCCGAGTCATCTTACCACCACTAGTCATAACTCTAACAACATGATCATTGTTCTTACTATTCATCTCATTGAGCAAATCATCTTGTGCCTTAAGTACTTGTTCTACTTAAATTTTTACCATAGAAGCATGTTTACTAATAAGCTTAAGATCATTAACAGTTCTACACATATAATCACCCAAGCGTTCAAGCATATAAGCATTACATTTCAATTGTCTACTAACATAAGCATTGAAGTTTTCTTGTTTAACAATACAATTATCAAACTCATCTAAGAATTGACTAGCAGACTTATTATAAGGAATATCATCTTCATCAAATCTATAGAGAGAATTTACCTCTACTACCTATGTCGGGTTATCAAGACCATGTATTTCTTCAATAGGCGGTAAATTCTTAACATCTTCAGCTTTAATAGGCGGTATGTTGTGGGGAACTTTCAGAGATAGAATGGGTGTTTCTGAGGGGATTGATATGAATTTTGATCTAGCTTCCTTGATTGCTACAATGGATGGACTTGATAATTTGTCTGCTCCATTTTCTGAGGAGGAAATAAATGAAGTTCTCAAATCTTTGCCTATAGATAGGGCCCCTGGCCCTGATGGTTTCACTGGTTTGTTTGTCAAATGATGCTGGCACATTATCAAGCAATTTTTTTTACATTTATTCCAGGATTTTTATGATGGAAAGATCACTATCAGCAGCATCAATAGGTCTTTAATTACTTTAATTCCCAAGAAGCTGTCACGTGAGGGCCCATTCAGACCCATTCCATTGACAAATACTTGACTGAAGTTTCTGACAAAACTTCTAGCAAATAGATTGCAGAAGGTTATTTTAAAATGCATCCACAAAAATCAATATGGGTTCCTGAAATCCAGGTCTATTCAGGATTGCATTGCTTGGACACTGGAGTACATACATCAATGCCACAAATCCAAGAAGCCCATTTTGATTCCTAAGTTGGATTTTGCAAAGGCTTTTGATACTGTGGAGCATGACCTTATTCTCAAGCTTCTGCACCACAAAGGTTTTGATATCAAATGGATTGGTTGGATTAGAGAGCTCTTATCTTCTGGCACTTCTTCTGTCATTCTGAATGGAGTGCCTGGAAAACAATTTAATTGTAAAAGGGCAGTAAGGCAGGGTGATCCACCATCACCCCTCTTGTGTTCTTGCAGCTGATCTTCTGCAAACTTTGGTTAATAATATGCTCAAGAATGGAGAGATTACATTGCCTATTGAAACACATGACACATATTTTCCTATAGTTCAATATGCTAATGATACTCTCCTCATTGTACCTGTTGTGGACTCACAACTTCTGGCTCTCAAGGAAATGTTGCAAGATTTTCATACCTCCACTGGTCTCAGAGTTAACTTCCATAAATCATGTATATTGCCTATAAATGTGGATGAGGAAGAAACTGCTAAGATTGGCTACTGTATTTGGTTTTCAAGTTGGAACTCTCCCTTTTACTTATCTTGGGCTCCCTGTGGGCACCACTAAGCCAAGGATTCAGGACTTAATCCTAGTGGTGGATAGAGTTGAAAGGAGGTTGTCTGCTAGTTCATGCCTTCTTAATCAAGGAGCTAGATTGCAATTGCTTCAATCAATTTTGTCTTCTTTGCCCATATATTTTCTCTGCAGCTTAAGCCTGCTAGCTGGTATTATCAAGCAAATTGAAAGAATTATGAGGCAGTGTTTATGGAGAGGCAATTCTGATACTCCCAGGCAATCTCTTACATCTTGGCCTCTAGTTTGCAGGCCTAAAGATTAAGGTGGCATGGGGATTATTAATCTTAACATCCAGAACAGAGCTCTCCTTACCAAGCATCTCTCTAAGTTTTATAACAAAGCTGACATCCCTTGGGTCTCTCTCATTTGGAATACCTATTATGATGGTGTTGTATCCCATGGAACAATGTCATGTGGTTCTTATTGGTGGAGAGATATTCTCAAAATCAATGAAGCTTTCAGGCTTCACTCTGAGGTTACCATAAATATGGGGGATTCTACTCTATTCTGGTTTTATGCTTGGATCTTTTTGGGATCTTCTGTTCCCCTCAGGGAGAGATTTCCCAGGCTTTTCTCTTTTGCCATTGATGATAAGGTGTCTGTAAGAGATGTTATTAACACTCTTGATATGTCTAAACTTTTCCATCTGCCCTTGTCACTAGAAGCAATGGAAGAGATGCTCACTGTACAGGCTGGTCTTCTAGACCTAAATGCTGATGAAAGGCTCAATGGTTCTTGGTCTTGGACACCTGGCAAAGGAAGATTTTCTGCTAAGAGTTATTATACAGTGATGCATGCTCATCTCCTACTGATACACCGGCTAAATGGATTTGGGAAAGTAGGTCTACAATGAAGATCAAGGTGTTTGCGTGGTTAATGCTCAATGACAGGCTCAACACCAGAGATTTGCTGGTCAGGAGGCATTGGCGATCGCCTTAGGAAGACAACACATGCCCCTTATGTTATGCTCATGCTCATGAGGACATAGATCACCTTTTCTTCACCTGTCAATTCAGCACTAGGGTCTGGAACTACTTGCAAATTCAGTGGCTAGCTAGTTTGTCTCCCACTAAGTGCTTGATTGCTGCAAGGAATAGCTTTGGACAACCTTTCTTCAAAGAGGTTGTTTATCTAGCTACATGGAACGTATGGCTGCTCAGGAATGGACGAATCTTCAGAAATGAAAAGCACACCTTTGCAGCATGGAGGAGAAACTTCATCCATGATGTTACCTTGCTGTTCCACAGATTCAAGCCTAGCCTAAAACCATTGTTGTTGCATTGGATTAATTCTTTGCCCTAGATGGCTCCCTGTATTTATGTATCTTTACCTGTAAAGATGTAAATAGGTAAATAGGTAAGTAGTTTTCTGCTAGTTTTACTTACCTGGACCTTTTGTATTTTTTGGTTGACTTTTAATAAAGTACCGTAGGGTTGTTGCCTCACAGTTTCCAGTCAAAAAATACATTTTATTTCATAGATTTCTTTGCCTCTTGCATATCTTCAGGACTGAGAATTAGAATATCTCTTTTCTTCGGAGTTGGCCTAGGAGTTGGTTCAGGAAGTGTCCAAAAACATTCTCCGTGAATTTTTAGGTCATTCCGAGAACTTTCATTTCTGCACAAAAATAACACCAAGTCAATTCTGCGGAAAACAATGCTAGTTTGGTTAGTTCCATTCAAATCATGCAAATTAGAGTCCCAAACAAGGGCAAAAGAGTTTGGAAAAGTAGATACGATGGAGACGTATCAACTCCCCCAAGCTTAACCCATTGCTTGTCCTCAAGCAATTCAGTTGACAAACTGAAAGTGATAAAGAAAAACTTTTACAAACTCTGTTTGATCTTGTTGTTGCAAATATGTAAAGCCAACATTCAGGTTTTCAGCAAAGATTACGAACTAACCATATTCACAATAACATTTAGGTCTCACATTTACTCATATCAATGGTATAATCAACTAGCGAGCAATAATAATAAATCTCAGATGACAAAACTTTTTCAAAACAATCATGATATGATATAACAAAATGCTATCTCATGGAATAAAAGTTCTTAGAATGACCTGAAAACTGACGGAGAATATTTTTGGAATAAATAAAAAGAGGTATCACATGGCTGCTGAGAAGTGGGACTAGGCATCGTTTGTTTGGTGATGATGTGTCGTTTGACTGATCAATAGTTCTAACTTGTGGGCCCATTTTTGTGCTGACGTGGATGCTGGCAGGCGGGTCCATACATGGGTGATGTGGCTTCTTACATGTGGGGCCATCACTGGTGACGGCGTCCATAACCGTCACACTTTGTATGCGCGGTCAATTTGTTTTATATTGCCAAAATTGGTGGGCATATTTGACAATTTTAATGTGAATTTGTGAAAAAATTGAACTTGAATGCAAATTGAGCTGTCGCTGCTTTTATTAAACCGCAAACTTGACAATTTTCAAACAGACTGTCTCAGACATTACAATAACCAACCATGGTAGAGAGCCATAGTATAGAATTAGACAGATGACTCAGTTTCACAACATCCCGGGAATGCAACTCTGACGATGTACCTAACAAGGGCATCAAGTTCATCAAGCCTCTTTTCAATAGCCATAGTTTCCTCTTCCTTCGCATTCTTGATGCCTACAAGTTTTTCCCGTTGCTCTTGGAGGCCATTGTTGATAGATCGAATATGGTTGTGCTAACCAAACACCCCCAATTTTAGGTCCTGAATTTCACTTTGTTGCTATGGTAGGGCATTCTTGACACTATCAAGTAATTTTTGCTGCTCTAGAAGGGTATTGTTGACATATTCAAGTTAACATTGCACATCTGGCAGGAGATGCGTCACAGCTTCACGTTCTTACTGTTTCTCTGCCAGGGCCTTCTTAACAGCTTCAAGTTATAGCTTCTGCCATGCCAGTGCCTTCTTCATAGCATCTAGGTCGTCAGACCGTGCTTGACTGCTACTGGTTCTTCCTGCTGCACTGCCAGTGCACCAATGAATAGTTCAGATTGTTGTTTCTAGGGCAAAAGACTTGATGAACTTCCATCATTTGAGCATCCTGACTTTCCCTATAGAAAAATACATACATGTTACATCATATGGGATAATTCCAAAAGCTATAGATGCATCTGCCACAATATACATTTTCATGGCTGAACAAAGGTGAGAAGAAAGGAAGTGTTTACAGAAAAGGGCTGGCCTACTCACCAGGTGAACCCGCTTTCTCTTTGATTTGCTTGAGACGGGTAATACATATGCATTAAGAGACATGAGCTGTTTGAAATCTTGAAGCAGCACATGTAGACCCTTAGTCACCTCTTCTAGTTGACGACAATAATATTCCTGCCATAATGTACTTAAAGACATTAGATTGCAGTACACAATTCACATCCCGTGACACATGACAAAGAAATTAAACATATACTAACCATACATGAAGAGTTTCCAATAACACTGACCTTTACATCTTTAGTACTACCCAGATCTACATCTTTTTTGTTCACTTTCAGTGCCACATTCATTCAGTTCTTGATGGTATGTACATCTAAGTGAAGGACCTCATGCTCGTAGATCTGATAAAGACAGGTAATCTGTCATACGATGATACGTCCATTTTGCATCATGTTTACCTACTGTTATTTATAATGTTTTTATGCATAATAATGCTTTTTGGAGTAATTCTAATGCCTTTTCTCTCCTAATATGCAAGGTTCACACAAAGAGGGAGAATTTCGGCAGCTGGAAATCTAGACCTAAAAAGGCTATGTCAGGCTACCTATTCTGCACGACTCCAAATGAGCTAAAACTTCATGAGGAATTTTTATGGAATAAATAAGAAATACTAGAGCAAATAACTACTGGAGGGGGCACCTAGTGAGCACAAGCCAGGCGTGCCCTGGTGGGTTGTGCTCAGCCCAGCCCACCTCCGGTGCCCATCTTCTGGTATATAAGTCAGTTTAACCTAGAAAAAAATGAGGGGAGGACTTTTGGGACGAAGCGCTGCCGTCTCGAGGCGGAACTTGGGCAGGAGCACTTTTGCCCTCCGGCGGAGCGATTCCGCTGGGGGGACTCCCCCCGGAAGGGGAAATCATCGTCATCATCATCACCAATAACTCTCCTATCTTGGCAAGGGCAATCTCGATCAACATCTTCAACATCACCATCTTCTCTCAAACCCTAGTTCATCTCTCGTGTTCAATCTTTGTACCAAAACTATAGATTGGTACTTGTGGGTGACTAGTAGTGTTGATTACATCTTGTAGTTGATTATTATATGGTTTATTTGGTGGAAGATTATATGTTCAGATCCAATATGCTATTTAATAACCCTCTGATCATGAGCATGCTTATCATTTGTGAGTAGTTACTTTTGTTCATGAGGTCAGGGAGAAATCTTGTTGCAAGTAATCATGTGAATTTTATATGTGTTTGATACTTTGATGGTATGTATGTTGTGATTCCTTTAGTGGTGTCATGTGAACATCGACTACATGACACTTCACCATATTTGGGCATAAGGGAATGCATTGTGGAGTAGTTATTAGATGATGGGTTGCGAGAGTGATAGAAGCTTAAACCCTACTTTATGCGCTATTCCGTAAGGGACCGATTGGATCCAAAAGTTTACTGCTATGGTTAGAATTTATTCTTAATACTTTTCTCGTAGTTGCGGATGCTTCCGAGGGGGTTAATCATAAGTAGGAGGTTTGTTCAAATAAGAACAACACCTAAGCACTGATCCACCCACATATCAAATTATCAAAGTAGCGAACACAAATCAAACCAACATGATTAAAGTGACTAGATGAAATTCCCATGTACCCTCAAGAACACTTTGCTTATCATAAGAGATTGTTTTGGCCTATCCTTTGCCTCAAAAGGATTGGGCTACCTTGTTGCACTTTTGTTACCATTATCGTTACTTGCTCGTTACAAATTATATTGCTATCAAACTGCTAGTTACTTACAATTGCAATGCTTGCAGACATTACATTGCTAGAAACCGCTTGTCATTTCCTTCTGCTCCTCGTTGAGTTCGACACTCTTACTTATCGAAAGGACTATGATTGATCCCCTATACTTATGGGTCATCATACGACAGGAATACCAAGCTAGTAACTCGAGAAGCTTTTCCTGTCGATACAGGTTCTTCTTCTTCATTCGGTCCGTATGATTGTCCCACTCTGTTGTTAACGTGTGAACATCTGCTGCATAACGATTATCAGTAGTTGACAATAGGTGCAAATGAGGTGACAATAATTCAAATATTAGTGCCAAAATTATTAAACATGTGTTTAATTACTCTTAGATCAAGGTAATGAAGTATCAATAAGAACCCTAGCTGGATTCACCAACAGTCTTAACCCGATTAAGCCCCCTCAATTTCATATCTTGTAAACACAACAACAACTTTCATATGGGAAACTAACTAGATTTGGTAATGTAAACACACTTGAAACTTTGGTGGGTTACGAGGGGAATAATTGAGAGATACGAGACAATGTCTTGTTTCTTGAAGGGGACATGGCTGTTGAATAAATAAGTGGCGTTATTTGAGGAGTTTCAGCATGTACATGTTCTACGATCCAGGAAATGAACTAGCAATCGGCGTATTGTCAACATGGATTAGTTGAGACCAAAAAGCATATTGAGAAAACATACCGACTTAATTAGGAGAAGATATACTCGAATATTACATCAAGGATTTGGTAACCAACGAACCGTAGATAGAATGGCATGCGGTGTTAACCTGGGGTGCAATAAGAACGCTAATCATAAACCCGAATAAGAAGCCAAGGTTTTTACTCCATCCGATCGATCCATACTACTTGTCACTCCAACAGATGTGTCTCGACGTATTTTAGAGGTAGATCATCCATTTGAGTGAAGTGTAATATGGATCTAGGGAGCAGTTTAAACATAAGAACGCAAAGAGAACTCATCGATTGGAATGGGATCTTGGGGGTACTTTTACCATCATAGCGAATGGGGCACAAGAGAACACCGTCCGTCGGGAGCGTCTCCCTGACCAAACGATTTGTGCCCATAGCTAGAACGAACCACCGACGAGGAGGGGGGGGGGTGGATCTAGAGGCGGAGAGAGAGAGAGATAAAGGAGAAGACAGTTTCTTTTATGGAAGGGGATGTGATTGGTGTGAAAAAAGAGGTGGTATTTTGGGATGGTTTGGATTAGGTGGGCGCGCGCGTAGTTCAAAAAGAAGTGGAGGGAAGAAAAAAAATTGAGGGAACACTTAGTGGGGGAGGCAAGGATAAAACTAAGTTTTTTTCGGTTCCAGTTTTTTCCTTCAAATTATGCGAGAACAACTTTTTGTAAACTTGCAGCACTTTCACGAATACCCCTGACCACTTTCATATGAAAAAGAGAAATCACAGTTCATGTGACACCATGTTCCTCGCGTAAATATTGGTTCTACTTTGCATTGTAATGTATTAATGAGGTACCATGTTCATCGCTTTATTTAAGGTGAGACCAATAGGTTTGCGATGCACAGTCATTTTTTTGTGCATATCCATTGAAGAAAGCATAGTCCTCGTGTGAGTGTGTTACAGTTGTTTACAAATTCAAGCTCGCGGTGCTGGTTGTCACGTCACACTTTCAGATTATACTTTGCACATGGCAAGATGCCACTATCAGAAGGATTTGATAGAACATGAATCCAAACACGCTACATACTTTGCAATCGTGATTCAAACCACTTAGAAAAGTGTTTTTAAAGTACTATTCATTGTTTACGTCACACCATGCACAAAAACAAGCTTAGGTTATGCATGGTGTCATATATCAGCCATAGTTGATTGGTCGTATAACTATTCGTATTTGACATTTTGTTTGCCTCTATAATTCTGATCATGGCAATATGTGTTCATGTAGTACCATGTTCCTACATATTTAAGGTGAACCCAAGAGGTTTGAAATGCACAATCATTTTATTCGTTCATCATGTGAAGTGTATTGTTTACACATTCTAGTGCACATGGCCGGTTGTCACGTCATATGCTGAAAGGAAAAGATGGCTCACCTCCTTCCAGTTTCTCTATCCCGTGCACCTCCTTTGCTCGAGTTCTCCTCAAAGAGTAACTAGTTAAGGGGTACTGTCGGTGTCAAAACCGGTGGATCTCGGGTAGGGGGTCCCAAACTATGCATCTAAGGCGGATGGTAACAAGAGGCAGGGGACACGATGTTTTACCCAGGTTCGGGCCCTCTTGATGGAGGTAAAACCCTACGTCCTGCTAGATTAATATTGATGATATGGGTAGTACAAGAGTAGGTCTACCACGAGATCGGAGAGGCTAAACCCTAGAAGCTAGCCTATGGTATGATTGTATGTTGTCCAACGGACTAAAACCCTCCGGTTTGTATAGACACTAGAGGGGGCTAGGGTTACAAAAGGTCGGTTACAAAGGAGGAGATATACACATCCGTATTGCCTAGCTTGCCTTCCACGCCAAGTAGAGTCCCATCCGTACACGAGACGAAGTCTTCAATCTTGTATCTTCATAGTCCAATAGTCCGCCCAAAGGATATAATCCGGCTGTCCGGATACCCCCTAATCTAGGACTCCCTCAGTAGCCCCCGAACCAGGCTTCAATGACGATGAGTCCGGCGCGTAGTATTGTCTTCGGCATTGCAAGGCGGGTTCTTCTCCATCCTTCGAATGTTTGTAAAGTAGTGTCCGGTCCCATAAATGTTTGGACCTCTTGGCTTCTGTGCCCAATAAGAGCTTTCTCCCACGCGTTGAATGAATACGAGGCGCCAGGGCGTTTTTACATTCACCCCCTAGCCAGATAAATAAATTGTCTATTAAAGGGATGGGGATCCTTAGATCCGATCCATACCATCCTCCTCCAGCGAGAGTCCATCAGAGCGCGTTCCGGAAAGACCCATTCCAGCATGGCCAACCTCCGCAGCTCCTCCTCCCGCCCCCAAAGCCCTAAGCCCGGTGATTGGGAGAGGTGTTCAGTCTCACACAGTCGTTTAGTCGAACTGCAGACTAAGGGATTTCTCCCTCCGGCGTACATGGTGCCCGTTCGAGCCGGGCTTGCTACCTATAATGGCGGGGAGCAAGCAGAGAGCTTTCCCTGTCCCTCTATGGGGGAACGGGTCTGCCTTGTTCCCTATCTATTAAGGGGACTCGGATTTCCAATTCATCCGTTCCTCCATGGTCTCCTGGAGTTCTACGGCCTCCAATTACACATTTTCACCCCCGCGTCCATCCTACATATCGCCGGCTATGTGGCTCTCTGCGAGTTGTTCCTGGGCTGTGAGGCTCACTTCGAGCTATGGAAAAGGCTATTTTGCCTCGTCCCTCGCACACAGAGGGGGTCACTTTATCAAGTGGGCGGAGCCGAAATATGGCGCATCGCCGATACCGGATACCTGTCCGGTACTCCGAAGAAGTCACCCAAAGACTGGCCTTCAGAATGGTTTTATATGGAGGACGTTCCCCTTCCGGACCCTGTTCGGCGGGGTCTTCCTGAGTTCAACAATGCTCCTCTAAAGAAACACCGAAGTTGGCGCGCACGGAGCCCCCAGGTGGAAGACAATGGAGAAGTCCTCTATCTGATGAACCGAATTAAAGCACTGGCTCGATCAGGATTGACAGTAATCGAAGTTATGTCGATTTGCATAATGCGGGGAGTGCAACCACTTCAATATCGCGGGCACCCCTTGTGGTGTTACAACGGGGCGGATGACGCCAACCGCTGCGGGCGTAAGGGTCCGGACAATGCTGCCGCTTTAGCGAAAATTCTATTCGAATTGTTCAAGGGTGAGGAAGAGGAGTTCACCCGTATCAAGCCATGGGATGGATTCTCCATGTACAATCCTCTAAGCTGGGTAAGTTATATCTCCCTGCTCCCATTTTTCCCGCATTCTTTGTCGTAAGTATTCACCTTGCCAATTTGCGACAGGAACTGTGAAAAGCCATAAAGGAGGTCAGCAGCCCTTCTCCACAACTAGAGGACCCTGACCGGGCCCTCGACTCCGGACTTGAAGAAGATTCGGTCATATTCGTGGAGCTGATAGACCGGCAGTTCTATCAGTTAAGCTGTGACGATGCCATGGTGGCCATTACGGCCGACTATCCCGGATTGCTCCTTGCATCGCATGTAAGAAAAACCAAAAATCCTGACTCCAAAACTAGGATCCCCTTTTAGACACTTCACCCACCATATACACATGACATTTTTACAGGGAAGGCATTCGGGACGCCCTGCCGAACCCGCAGCAACGCGCCAACAGGAGGCACCGAGGCAGGGTAGGCCAAAAAGGAAGGCGGTCAGGACGGAGACGCCGGCGCAAAGGAATAACGAACCCCGCTCCATGGTTGTCGTCTTTCTCGAAATATAATGACGCCCGTGTTTGTTTAACAGAAAAAACGCTCGCCGGAATATGTCCGGCGATGTTACTAATCACGCTTCCACCAGCCGGGCGCCAGGACCGGACATAGAGGTGGAAGCCGATATGGGGCGGGCGCCGGATAATCCCCCTACAAAGGATGTAGATAGATTATCCTCTACAAACTCAGAGGTGGAAAGCGCCATGCATCATAGGCGCTGCCGGGCCGTACTCCGTGACGCTTGTTTCTCACCAGAGGCATTTGATGCCTTCAATTCTGGAGAGGCGTACCTCCGGGCTGCTCAAGATGGTCTAGCCAGAGCCACAGATCAGTATGTAAAGGATGTACGGGTAAGTAAATCTGACGATTTATATGTATCAGTAGCCCCCGAGACTTGAAACAGTTAGCAGAACTGATTTAAGGATCAACTTTATTGTGCAGGTTCTTACAGAGAAGAATACTAGGCTGTCACAGGAGCTAGAGGAATGCAAGACCCAACTGCGGGCTGCTGTGACCGCATTGTAGGAACCGAAAAAGTCACCTGCTGGTAACATCTACATTAAAGAATGATGGTTACCATATAATGTGTGGCATGGCTGCCGATCTAACAACAGATGTTGCAGATGAATCCGGAGAAAATCCGGAGGACCAGCATGTTATGCGATAGCTAGAGGCTGGCAAACGCGTGCTGACTGAGGTTAGGCGGGAGAAAAATAATCTACAAGACGCCAATATTAAGCTGAGCGTGGAACTAAAAGACGTTCAGGGCCAGCTTGCAGACTCCGAGAAGGAGAATAAGTGGCTTCGGCGCGGCATTTTCAGTAAGTGCTTGAACGAATCCTTTTAAAGGAGTTCGGCGAAGAAGCCGACTAACACTGTTATGTCTGTAGGTATGCTGACGGGTCGTCCCGCGGAGGAAATGCCTGGGTCTGCGGGTGATCTTCTATCCGAGCTGTCACATCTGCACGAACAAGTTTGGCAGGTGATGCATGGTGTTACCCAGGCCTTGTGGCCATCCGTCTCCCTGCCAGAGGGCGTTGCAGAGCTTGCGGAGAAGCTCAAGGGAGCACGGTGGCGCTTCCGATTGTGGAAGATATCAGCCTGCCGACAGGGTGCCAGAGAAGCCTGGGCCATGGTGAAGACGCGGTATACCAAGGCAGACCCAAATCACATGACCGAGGTCAGACCTGTGGGGCCCGACGGAAAAGAGATCCCCGTTAGCTTAGTTTATGGGCAAGTAGAATTAGCCACAAAGTATTCCCAACAGGATTGTAAACTAGACCGCCTGTTGGATGGTATAGAAGAGGTATTTAGTCAATCTGCATGACTATGTAATGAAAGTGACATGTATAATGCCTTCTAGCCGTATTGTAGATCATTTGTCTTGGCGGACCTTTTCGCTTCAACCTCGGGACCCGATAGTCCGGAGTGTATCCGAATACCCGCACAGTTATATAAGAACCGGGGCATGCGTGGTGACCAGGCATAGGGGTCATAAGTGCTTGAACAGACAAGTGCCCAACTAGCTATGTTATATTACAAAGGTAGTAAGAAACATCTTCCAGGGAGAATAGTTCCGTTAAGGGTTCCTTTCCCTGGGTAAGCATGCCCTAAAGTGCAGGTGCGGACTGCGATAGGAAACACAGGAAAAACATTTGGGGGCAGATATGGACAATAAATAAAAATCATCTTTTGTTCACCGACCGAATATTCCCTTAAGAACGCTAGCTTTCGGCTTCACCCAGTCTGAGGTACACATCCGGCTGACCTGTCAGTAACAATCGCAGATGTAACACCACGGATATGATTTACCCAATATGTAATCCAACTCTTGCCATTTCCGGTCTTAAGTTATTTTATTTTCTCGGGTTTGGGTCTTTGTCTCCGTGTGTTGTTATCGTTGTCATGCATCTCATATCATGTCATCATGTGCATTGCATTTGCATACGTGTTCATCTCATGCATTCGAGCATTTTCCCCGTTGTCCGTTTTGCATTCCGGCGCTTCGTTCTCCTCCGGTGGTCATTTCTACCTTTCTTTCGTGTCTGGGGATTAAACATTTCCGAATTGGACCGAGACTTTCCAAGCGGCCTTGGTTTACTACCGGTAGACCGCCTGTCAAGTTTCGTACCATTTGGACTTCGTTTGATGCTCCAACGGTTAACCGAGGGACCGAAAAGGCCTCGTGTGTGTTGCAGCCCAACACCCCTCCAAGTTGAACCCAATCCTACCAAAACCCTCTCCATCATCTAGAGCGTTCGATCATGATCGCGTGGCCGAATACCGCACATCATTTGGACACTCCTAGCTCCCTCTATGCCTATATATACCTCCCCCATTCCAAATCTCGGATCCCCTCCTCGAAACCCTAAAAAAATATCTCCTCCGCCATGCCGGACATTGTCCGTCTGGCCGGACACGTCCGCCGCCGTCCCCTCGCCCTCTCCCGTCTCGCCACGTGGCAGCCGCCAGCCGCCCCTGCGCCGAGGCCCGGAGAGCCCACGGCGGGCCCTCCTGGCCCGTTCCTCCGCCGCCGAGGCGCCTCGCCTCCCGCCGCCTCCTTCCCCGAGGCTGGCGACCCGGACCACCGCGCCGCCATCCCCGGTGGCTCCGCCGCCGCCCGGCTTGCCACACCGGGCCACGGCCGCAAGCCCTCGCCGCAGCCACTTCCGGCGACCACCGCCGCCGCTCCACCCGCCTCGCACCGCCGCCTTCTACTCCGGCGTCGGCCCGTGCCGACCTCCACCTCGCCCGCTTACTCCGGCCGTGCCCCATCGCCGGTGAACAGTGTCGGCCATCCTCGTAAATCATGCACCGGATCTCAGATCTAGATCCAAAAGCGTGGGTTGACTTTCTCCCGAAACCCTAGTTCATATGCCCATGTTCATCGTGCCGTAACTTTGCATCCGTAACTCCGTTTTGCGCATATAGCATATCAAAATGTTTGTCTCAGAGAGTACATCATTTCATTCCATTGCATCATTTTCATTTGAGTTCATCTTGATGCCCGAAATGCTTTTAGAAGAGTGCTACTTGAGATAATTGTCAGATCTGCTGCTCCATTTAGATATTTATCATTTTTGCCATGATTATTGTGTGCATGATATGCCCCTGAGTTCTACATATGTTTTGTTAAGGGTTTTGCCATCTTTCCAGAGGTGCAACCCATGTATTTTTGTGATGTGTGTGGTGACTAGCACAAACTTGCAAAGTGAGGCACTTGGTAATGCTGATTTCACGGACTTAGCTTTTCCACTAAGTCCTTGACCTGTTTATCTCATATGGCCATATGTTCATGTTGTTTCCTAGTGATCCGTACCTCTTTTGAGGATGATCAGTAAGGATGTTTTATTAATATTGTAGTGCTCTATCCATCCATGTCTTTGTTTGCAATTATGGAGCACCCTAGCTTGAGCCAATCGAGCTCTACTTTTGTCATTTCGTGAATCTGGGCAGATTGTCTACTTGTTAGCGATTTTGCCGAGGATGTTGTAGTTGATCCGTGCATGCTATGTTATTGTTCTTGCCATGTATAGCTTGAATTTTGTGTATTCTTGATGTGTGTATGCTTAGATTGTCATGACTTGCTCTGTAGTGAGTGCATCGAGCTCGTAAACATGCCTACTTGATATCCGTTTCAGCATGCTCCAGTTTTCACTAAGTCTGAGAACTGATTATGTTTTTGCCATGTTCACATGCTTGCAATTGTATTTTCTGATCCCTTTTGGTTCAAGGTCACTAAGGGACTTTTGTTAAGCCCCTTGAGTAGCTCCATGACATGCTTTACTTTGCCATGTTCAGGTCCTGTAGCATATAGTTTTCATGCTCCGAAGAGTGCTATCTGATCTGAAATTCCAGGCAAGTGTTAATTTCACTAAGTCTGAGATCTGTTTGTCAATTGCATTTTTGCCATGCTTGTTTGAACCTGTTAATGGATGAATTGGCCGTAGCTCATTGCTAGACTTTTGTTAAGCATCATGAATGCATCCCTGCCATGTATTTTTATGCCATGTTTGAGTGCCGTAGCATGTTCATCTCGTTGCATTTAGATGGCTACTTGCTGTAAATCGCAGAACGTGGTCATATTTGAATTGTTTTCCATTTCCAAACCGTAACTCCGATTCCGGCGTTCTTTATATTTTTTTCAAGAGATTTCATCTCATCTTTCCAGTGGCACACTTGGATTTCCAAGTTGAGGCCAGGTTCATGCATTCCTTGTCTCATCTTGCATATGCATCCCGCATCGCATCCCGCATAGCATACCATCCTTGCATCATATTGTTTGAGCCTTGCACGTGGTTGATTGTGTTCCGTTTGCTTGTTTGTCTTGTTTGGGTAGAGCTGGGAGACGAGTTCACTAACGAGAAGCCCGTTGAGTTTGCTTTCGAGGATCCAGTCAACTCTGACAACTTTGCAGGCAAGATGATCATACCCTCGAAATCACTACTATCTTTGCTTTGCTAGATGCTCGCTCTTTTGCTATGCCAATGCTACGATGCCTACCACTTGCTTTCAAGCCTCCCATATTTCCATGTCAAACCTCTAACCCACCACGTCCTAGCAAACCGTTGATTGGCTATGTTACCGCTTTGCTCAGCCCCTCTCATAGCGTTGCTAGTTGTAGGTGAAGATTGGAGACCGTTCCTTGTTGGAACATTATTTACTTGTTGGGATATCATTATATTGCCATGTTATCTTAATGCATCTATATACTTGGTAAAGGGTGGAAGGCTCGGCCTCTCACCTAGTGTTTTGTTCCACTCTTGCCGCCCTAGTTTCCGTCATATCGGTGTTATGTTCCCGGATTTTGCGTTCCTTACGCGGTTGGGTTATAATGGGAACCCCTTGATAGTTCGCCTTGATTAAAGCTTTTCCAGCAATGCCCAACCTTGGTTTTACCATTTGCCACCTAGCCTCTTTTTCCCTTGGGTTTCCGGAGCCCGAGGGTCATCTTATTTAAACCCCCCCGGGCCAGTGCTCCTCTGAGTGTTGGTCCGACCGAGTAGACTACGGGGCCACCTCGGGGCAACTTGAGGGTTGGTTTTACTCGTAGGATGTCTCATCTGAGTGTGCCCTGAGAACGAGATATGTGCAGCTCCTATCGGGATTTGTCGACACATTCGGGCGGTGTTGCTGGTCTTGTTTTAACCTGTCGAAGTGTCTTGAAGAACCGAGGCACCGAGTCTGATCGGAACGTCTCGGGAGGAGGTCTATTCCTTCGTTGACCGTGAGAGCTTGTCATGGGCTAAGTTGGGACTCCCCTACATGAATTTGAACTTTCGAAAGCCGTGCCCACGGTTATGGGCAGATGGGAATTTGTTAATGTCCGGTTGTAGATAACTTGAACCTTAACTTAATTAAAATGAATCAACAGTGTGAGTTGCCGTGATGGTCTCTTCTCGGTGCAGTCCGGGAAGTGAACACGGTGTTGGAGTAATGCTTGCCACAGGTTGCCCCCTAGTTGTTCGACCGTGCTTTGCCTCCTCTTTTCGCTCTCTTTTGCGAATAGGTTAGCCATCATATATGCTAGTCGCTTGCTGCAGCTCCACATATTTACCTTGCCTTACCTATTAAGCTTAAATAGTCTTGATCGCGAGGGTGTGAGATTGCTGAGTCCCTGTGGCTCACAGATTACTTCCAAACCAGATGTAGGGCCTGATGATTCCGCTCCAGGTGACGCGCTTGAGCTCAAGTGGGAGTTCGACGAGGACTCTCAATGATACTATGTGTCTTTCCCTGATGATCAGTAGTGGTGCCCAGTTGGGGTGATCGGGACCGTGTCGCATGTTGGGTTATCTTTTATTTTGGCGCCGTAGTCGGGCCATGAGTGTTTGTATGATGTAATGCTATTTTATGTACTTGATTGACGTGGCGAGTGTAAGCCAACTATGTTATCTCCCCTTTTATTATCTATATATTACATGGGATGTTGTGAAGATTGCCTAACTTGCGACATATGCCTTCAATGCGATTATGCCTCTAAGTCGTGCCTCGACACGTGGGAGATATAGTCGCATCGAGGGTGTTACAAGTTGGTAATCAGAGCCTTCCCCGACCTTAGGAGCCCCCACTGATTGATCGTTTTTAGCAGCCGAGTTGTGTCTAGAAAAATGTTTTGAGTCATTTAGGAATTATATATCGGAGAGTTTAGGAATTCTTTTTACTTCCCAGTCTCCTCATCGCTCTGGTAAGGCAACCTGACGTAGAGTTTTGACTCTTCTCTTCTCAAATTTCACTAAATTTTTTTTAGGATCACGCGGGTATCTTGGAATCGTTCGGATGGTTTTATGATGAGAACATTGTCTTCGTGCCTCCTGTCAGGGGTTTTGTGGAAGTGTCCCGGGGAGTTGAGCTCTGAGGTGTTGTCGTCATAATTTTATCATTGCAGTTCTGGAATACTTGAGTTTAGTACGCCGACATCGAAAATCTCTTTTATGCAGTTCCTTGGTGAGATAACCTCGACACCACCCAGTACTGGGGCGGGAGTTCGGGAGTATCGCCATAACTTGTATAATGGATGCTTTTCAAAGGTTGAGGTAGATGGTTTCCGAAGTTTTCTTGGTTATGTGTTGAAGGATGGATACAGCTGGATGTAGGATTTGCTAGATTTGGGTGAGATATTATGCTTCCCCTGTATCCCCAACACCTGATTGCATAACCAGAAAGGTTTGGGAGTTTCATAGGTGGGAATTCTTGTAGCTCTAGTTCTTCTTCCACGGATATTTGGTTTGAGATTGGGATTTCTTACCGAGTATTCGTTATTGATCCGTACCTTGTTGATTTATTTCTCTACCTAAATTCTAAGTGGCTTCTCAATTTATGGATATGTGACCATTTCAAGAGGAATGCATTCGTTCATTTTGTTCGGATGTGAAGACTTTATGTTGCAATTTTCATTCCGTTGGATTCAGCTTCATTTATCTGTCTATGTGCTAATGGTGGTCAATCTCTTCAGGATGGCTCCCGCTAAGAGCACCAATCAGAATCAGAATCAGGATCCGCCACCACCTCCACCTCCTCCGGAGGCATGGCAAGCTGTGATGGCCGCAACCAATGCAAACACACAGTTGATCATGCAAATTCTCCAAGAGCGTAATCAAGGCAACAAGGGAACCAAGGCAACAATCAGAATCACTTTGCTACACTCAACCAGTTCCTTGCTAATGGGCCAAAGACTTTCAGCAATTGTGTTGAGGCAACTGATGCTGACGATTGGCTCGTGGATCTGTGCAAGCATTTCGAGTGCAGTAATGTCAGGTCTGAGGACTTCGTCAAGTTCGCTTCCTTCCAACTCAAAGATCAAGCTGCAGAATGGTTCCAGCAGTACAAGGACTCCAGAGGTGGATGTGTGATCACTTAGGATGAATTCCGTCAAGATTTCAGAGCTCACCATATTCCCCAAAGCGTGGTT
Organism: Triticum urartu; assembly: GCF_056163025.1. Classification (NCBI taxonomy): domain Eukaryota; kingdom Viridiplantae; phylum Streptophyta; class Magnoliopsida; order Poales; family Poaceae; genus Triticum; species Triticum urartu. The sequence goes on along the minus strand of NC_141873.1, from coordinate 443,329,374 downwards.
GAAAGCAAGCGTGAGGAATTCCGCAACCTGAAGCAAGGTTCTTTGTCTGTCTATGACTACAACAAGTTGTTCCAGAAGCTCGCCCGCTTTGCCAAGCAGGACGTTCCTGATGAGAAGAGCATGATATACCAGTTCAGGGGTGGTCTCAGAGAAGAAATTCAGCTAGCTCTTGTTCTCTTTGAGCCCTTGAGGTACGATGAGTTCTACAACATGGCATTGAAGCAAGAGGCTGCTCAATTGAGGTGTGATGCTTCCAAGAAGCGAGTCAGAGATGCTACTCCTTCTTCCTCTACTCAAGTGGCCAAGCAGCAGAAGTATTGGCTTCCTCCTCCTCCGTTCCGTCAGCCGTATCAGCAGAAGAGCAAAGGTGGCAGTGGATCTTCCCACCCACCCAACCCTGGCTTTCAGAACAGGACTTCGTCTCAAGCTCCAAGATCGAGTGCTCCGTATCACCGTCCGCTTTCAGAGGTCACGTGCAACAAGTGCCAACAGAAGGGTCACTATGCCAACAAATGCTTCAATCAGAGGCGCCTTCCTCCTCCTCCTCCTGTGCGATCAGCAAGTACAGCTGTGGTCAAGCATAACCCCAAGCACGCCAAGGTCAACTTGATGAATGCAGCTCAGGCAGAGGACTCGTCCGATGTCATCATGGGTAACCTTCTTGTTAACGATGTTCCTGCAAAAGTACTTTTTGATACTGGTGCATCGCATTCTTTCTTGTCATGCCCTTTTGCATCGAAGCACAATGTTGATACTGAGATCATGCCCAAAGTCATGCAAGTTGTTTCTCCCGGCAAGCTTTTGACTTCTAGTTTGGTTGCTCCCGATATCTCTATCACATTGGGCGATTACAAGTTTCTTTCTTCTCCGGTGGTTCTTGGTAACTCGGATATTGATCTTATTCTCGGGATGGATTGGCTTTCTAAGAACAAGGCACATCTTGACTATGCAACCAGGCAGATTCAATTGACTCATTCGTCTGAGGATGTAATTGTCTTCGCCGCTCGTGACGATACCATCCGTCTGTTTTCTCTCAATGAGAAGGGTGAACTGGATGCTATCTCGAAAATTCCAGTCGTTTGCGAATATCAAGATGTCTTTCCAGAAGAGCTCCCAGGAATGCCTCCGCACCGGCCAGTTGAATTAGTCATCGATCTTGAGCCTGGCACGGAACCTGTGTGCAAGCGTCCTTACAAGCTCAGACTTGAAGAGTTGAAGGAGCTGAAGAAGCAACTCGATATTCAAGAGAGAATGGGTCTCATCCGACCTAGTTCTTCTCCGTGGGGTTGTGGTGTTCTTTTTGTGAAGAAGAAGGATGGAACAGACCGACTTTGTGTTGATTACCGTCCATTGAACAAGAAGACCATCAAGAACAAATACCCACTTCCCAACATCAACGAGCTGTTCGAACAACTCAAAGGTGCCCAAGTATTCTCCAAGCTTGATCTCCGTATGGGTTATCATCAGATTCGAATCTGTGAACAAGATATTCCTAAGACGGCTTTCAGGACAAGCTATGGTTCATATGAGTACACTGTCATGTCTTTTGGCCTCGTCAACGCTCCTCCGACGTTCTCTTGCATGATGAACTTCATCTTCAACGCCTACACCAATGACTTCGTTTTGGTCTATCTCGACGACATTCTGGTTTTCTCGAAGAACAAGGAAGATCATGCCAAGCACTTGCGTTTGGTACTCGATAAGCTCAGAGAACACCAGTTCTACGCCAAGTTCTCCAAGTGCGAATTTTGGCTCGATGAGGTTCTTTATCTTGGTCATATCATCTCTGCCAAGGGCATTGCGGTGAATCCTAAGAAGGTGTCTGCAATTGTGAATTGGGAACCTCCTCAGAACGTGAAGCAACTCCGTAGCTTCCTCGGTCTCGCAAGCTATTGCCGAAGATTCGTTGAAAACTTTTCTAAGATCGCGAAGCCTCTCTCAAATCTTCTCCAGAAGCACGTCAAGTACGTTTGGTCTCCGGAGTGTGACATTGCTTTCAACACTTTGAAAGAGAAATTGATCACTGCTCCAGTTCTGACTCCGCCTGATGAATCCAAGCCGTACGAGGTCTTTTGTGATGCCTCTCTCCAAGGTCTTGGCACAGTGTTGATGCAAGAGAAGAAAGTTGTTGCTTATACCTCTCGCCAGTTGAAGCCCAATGAGAAGAACTACCCCACTCATGATCTCGAGTTGGCGGCAGTTGTGCATGCTCTTTTGACTTGGAGACATCTCTTATTGGGAAGAAAAGTGGACATCTTCACTGACCACAAGAGTCTCAAGTACATCTTCACTCAGCCTAATCTCAACCTCAGGCAAACTCGATGGGTCGAAATGATTCAAGAGTATAATTCGAGTATCAAGTATACTCCAGGCAAGGCCAATGTGATTGCTGACGCATTGAGCAGAAAGGCTTATTGCAACAGTCTGATTCTCAAGCCTTATCAACCCGAGCTTTGTGAAGCTTTCCGCAAACTTAATCTGCAAGTTGTTCCTCAAGGTTTCCTCGCCAACCTTCAAGTCTCTCCTACCTTGGAAGACCAGATTCGCCAAGCCCAGCTTCTTGATGCTATGGTGAAAAAGGTGAAGATTGGGATTTCCAAGAGTCAACCCAAGTACAAGTGCTACCGCCTTGATTGTTGGGGAACGTAGCAGAAAAACAAAAAATTTCCTACGGTTTCACCAAGATCCATCTAGGAGTTCATCTAGCAACGAGTGATTAGATGCATCTACGTACCTTGTAGATGGCGAGCGGAAGCGTTCAAAGAACGGGGATGATGTAGTCGAACACGACGTGATTCAAATCACCGATGATCAAGCACCGAACGGACGGTGCCTCCGCGTTCAACACACGTACGGAACGGATGACGTCTCCTCCTTTCTTGATCCAGCAAGGGGGAAGGAGAGGTTGATGAAGATCCAGCAGCACGACGGCGTGGTGGTGGATGCAGGGCGTCACAGTAGCAGGGCTTCGCCTATACTACGAGGGAGCGACGTAACGGGGAGAGAGGGAAGCACCAAAGGCTGAGGTATGAAGTCCTCCCTCTCCTCAACTATATATAGGAGGGCCAAGGGGGGGGTGCGCAGCCTAGGAGATCCAATCTCCTAGGTGCGGTGGCCAGGGGAGGTTTCCCTCCCCCCCAAGGCACTTAGGGGTGCCTTCCACTAGTGGGACTCCTCCCCCATGGAAACCCTAGGCGCATGGGCCTATAGGGGCGGGTGCCCTTGGCCCATATAGGCCAAGGCGCACCTCCTACAGCCCATGTGCCCCCCCGGGACAGGTGGCCCCACCCGGTGGGCCCCCGGGACCCCTCCGGTGGTCCCGGTACAATACCGATAACCCCGAAACTTGTCCCGATGGCCGAAACAACACTTCCTATATATAATTCTTTACCTCCGGACCATTCCGGAACTCCTCGTGACGTCCGGGATCTCATCCGGGACTCCGAACAATATTCGGGTTACTGCATACACATATCTTCATAACCCTAGCGTCACCGAACCTTAAGTGTGTAGACCCTACGGGTTCGGGAGACAAGCAGACATGACCGAGACGACTCTCCGGTCAATAACCAACAGCGGGATCTGGATACCCATGTTGGCTCCCACATGCTCCACGATGATCTCATCGGATGAACCACGATGTCGAGGATTTAATCAACCCCGTATACAATTCCCTTTGTCAATCGGTATGTTACTTGCCCGAGACTCGATCGTCGGTATCCCAATACCTTGTTCAGTATCGTTACCGGCAAGTCACTTTACTCGTACCGTAATGCATGATCCCGTGATCAACCACTTGGTCACCTTGAGCTCATAATGATGATGCATTACCGAGTGGGCCCAGTGATACCTCTCCGTTATATGGAGTGACAAATCCCAGTCTCGATCCGTGTCAACCCAACAGACACTTTCGGAAATACCTGTAGTGCACCTTTATAGTCACCCAGTTATGTTGTGACGTTTGATACACCCAAAGCACTCTTACGGTATCCGGGAGTTACATGATCTCATGGTCAAAGGAAAAGATACTTGACATTGGAAAAGCTCTAGCAAACGAACTACACGATCTTGTGCTATGCTTAGGATTAGGTCTTGTCCATCACATCATTCTCCTAATGATGTGATCCCGTTATCAATGACATCCAATGTCCATAGCCAGGAAACCATGACTATCTGTTGATCAACGAGCTAGTCAACTAGAGGCTTACTAGGGACATATTATGGTCTATGTATTCACACGTGTATTACGATTTCCAGATAATACAGTTATAGCATGAATAAAGACAATTATCATGAACAAAGAAATATAATAATAATGCTTTTATTATTGCCTCTAGGGCATATTTCCAACAGTCTCCCACTTGCACTAGAGTCAATAATCTAGTTGCATTGTGATGAATCGAACACCCATGGAATTCTGGTGCTGATCATGTTTTGCCCTAGGGAGAGGTTTAGTCAATGGATCTGCTATATTCAGGTCCGTATGTACTTTACAAATCTCTATGTCTCCATCTTGAACATTTTCATGAATGGAGTTGAAGCGACGCTTGATGTGCCTTGTCTTCTTGTGAAACCTGGGCTCCTTGGCAAGTGCAATAGCTCCAGTGTTGTCACAAAAGAGTTTGATTGGCCTCGACGCATTGGGTATGACTCCTAGGTCGGTGATGAACTCCTTTACCCATATTGCTTCATGTGCTGCCTCCGAGGCTGCCATGTACTCCGCTTCACATGTAGATCCCGCCACGACGCTCTGTTTGCAGCTGCACCAGCTCACTGCTCCACCATTCAACATATACACGTATCCGGTTTGTGACTTAGAGTCATCCAGATCTGTGTCGAAGCTAGCGTCGACGTAACCCTTTACGACGAGCTCTTCGTCACCTCCATAAACGAGAAACATTTCCTTAGTCCTTTTCAGGTACTTCAGGATATTCTTGACCGCTGTCCAGTGTTCCTTGCCGGGATTACTTTGGTACCTTCCTACCAAACTTACGGCAAGGTTTACATCAGGTCTGGTACACAGCATGGCATACATAATAGAACCTATGGCTGAGGCATAGGGGATGACACTCATCTCTTCTATCTCTTCTGCCGTGGTCAGACATTGAGCTGAGCTCAATTTCATACCTTGCAAAACAGGCAAGAACCCTTTCTTGGACTGATCCATTTTGAACTTCTTCAAAATCTTATCAAGGTATGTGCTTTGTGAAAGACCTATGAGGCGTCTTGATCTATCTCTGTAGATCTTGATGCCTAATATATAAGCAGCTTCTCCAAAGTCCTTCATTGAAAAACTTTTATTCAAGTAGGCCTTGATGCTGTCCAAGAGTTCTATATCATTTCCCATCAAAAGTATGTCATCTACATATAGTATGAGAAATGCTACAGAGCTCCCACTCACTTTCTTGTAAACGCAGGCTTCTCCATAAGTCTGCGTAAACCCAAACGCTTTGATCATCTCATCAAAGCGAATGTTCCAACTCCGAGATGCTTGCACCAGCCCATAAATCGAGCGTTGGAGCTTGCACACCTTGTTAGCATTCTTAGGATCGACAAAACCTTCCGGCTGCATCATATACAATTCTTCCTTAAGGAAACCATTAAGGAATGCCATTTTGACGTCCATTTGCCATATTTCATAATCGTAGAATGCGGCAATTGCTAACATGATTAGGACGGACTTTAGCCTCGCTACCGGTGAGAAAGTCTCATCGTAGTCAATTCCTTGAACTTGTCGATAACCCTTAGCGACAAGCCGAGCTTTATAGATGGTCACATTACCATCCGCGTCTGTCTTCTTCTTAAAGATCCATTTATTTTCTATGGCTCGCCGTTCAACGGGCAAGTCAGTCAAAGTCCATACTTCATTTTCATACATGGATCCTATCTCGGATTTCATGGCTTCTAGCCATTTGTTGGAATCCGGGCCCGCCATCGCTTCTTCATAGTTCGAAGGTTCATCGTTGTCTAACAACATGATTTCCAAGACAGGGTTGCCGTACCACTCTGGTGCGGAACGTGTCCTTGTGGACCTTCGAATTTCAGTAGGAGCTTGATCAGAAGTATCTTGATCATCATGAATAACTTCCTCTCTAGTCGGTGCAGGCACCTCAGGAACATTTTCTTGAGTTGCGCCATTTACCGGTTCAAGAGGCAATACTTCATCAAGTTCCACTTTCCTCCCACTTACTTCTTTCGAGAGAAACTCTTTCTCTAGAAAGGATCCATTCCTGGCAACAAAGATCTTGCCTTCGGATCTGAGGTAGAAGGTATACCCATAAGTTTCTTTAGGGTATCCTATGAAGACGCATTTTTCCGACTTGGGTTCGAGCTTTTCAGGTTGAAGTTTCTTGACATAAGCATCGCATCCCCAAACTTTTAGAAATGACAGCTTAGGTTTCTTCCCAAACCATAATTCATACGGTGTCGTCTCAACGGATTTCGACGGAGCCCTATTTAAAGTGAATGCGGCAGTCTCTAAAGCATAGCCCCAAAAAGATAGCGGTAAATCGGTAAGAGACATCATAGATCGCACCATATATAATAGAGTGCGATTACGACGTTCGGACACACCGTTACGCTGAGGTGTTCCAGGCGGCGTGAGTTGTGAAACTATTCCACATTTCCTTAAGTGTGTGCCAAATTCGTGACTCATTTATTCTCCTCCACGATCTGATCGTAGAAACTTGATTTTCCTGTCACGTTGATTTTCAACCTCACTCTGAAATTCCTTGAACTTTTCAAAGGTTTCAGACTTGTGTTTCATTAAGTAGACATACCCATATCTACTCAAGTCATCAGTGAGGGTGAGAACATAACGATAGCCACCGCGAGCCTCAACACTCATTGGACCGCACACATCAGTATGTATGATTTCCAATAAGTTGGTTGCTCGCTCCATTGTTCCTGAGAACGGAGTCTTGGTCATTTTTCCCATGAGGCATGGTTCGCACATGTCAAATGATTCATAATCAAGAGACTCTAAAAGTCCATCTGCATGGAGCTTCTTCATGCGTTTGACACCTATGTGACCAAGGCGGCAGTGCCACAAGTATGTGGGACTATCATTATCAACCTTATATCTTTTGGTACTCACACTATGAACATGTGTAGTAATACGCTCGAGATTCATTAAGAATAAACCATTGACTATCGGAGCATGACCATAAAACATATCTCTCATATAAATAGAACAACCATTATTCTCGGATTTAAATGAGTAGCCATCTCGTATTAAACGAGATCCTGATACAATGTTCATGCTCAAACATGGCACTAAATAACAATTATCGAGGTTTATAACTAATCCCGTAGGTAAATGTAGAGGTAGCGTGCCGACGGCGATCACATCGACCTTGGAACCATTCCCGACGCGCATCGTCACCTCGTCCTTCGCCAGTTTCCGTTTATTCCGCAGCTCCTGCGGTGAGTTACAAATATGAGTAACGGCACCGGTATCAAATACCCAGGAGTTACTACGAGTACTGGTAAGGTACACATCAATTACATGTATATCAAATATACCTTTGGTGTTGCCGGCCTTCTTATCCGCTAAGTATTTGGGGCAGTTCCACTTCCAGTGACCCTTCCCATTGCAATAAAAGCACTCTGTCTCAGGCTTGGGTCCATTCTTTGACTTCTTCCCGACAGCTTGCTTGCCGGGCGCAGCAACTTCCTTGCCGTCCTTCTTGAAGTTCTTTTTACCCTTGCCCTTCTTGAGCTTAGTGGTTTTATTCATCATCAACACTTGATGTTCCTTCTTGACTTCTACCTCTGCTAATTTCAGCATAGCAAATACTTCAGGAATGGTTTTTACCATCCCCTGCATGTTGAAGTTCATCACAAAGCTCTTGTAGCTTGGTGGAAGCGACTGGAGGATTCTGTCAATGACCGCGTCATCCGGGAGATTAACTCCCAGCTGAGTCAAGTGGTTATGTAACCCAGACATAGTGAGTATGTGCTCACTGACAGAACTATTTTCCTCCATCTTACAGCTGAAGAACTTATCGGAGACTTCATATCTCTCGATCCGGGCATGAGCTTGAAAAACCATTTTTAGCTCTTTGAACATCTCATATGCTCCATGTCTCTCAAAACGCTTTTGGAGCCCCGGCTCTAAGCTGTAAAGCATTCCGCACTGAACGAGGGAGTAGTCATCAGTACGTGTCTGCCAAGCGTTCATAGCGTCTTGGTTCTGTGGGACGGGTGGATCACCTAGCGGTGCTTGTAGGACATAATCTTTCTTGGCAGCTATGAGGATGATCCTCAGGTTCCGGACCCAGTCCGTATAGTTGCTGCCATCGTCTTTCAGCTTGGTTTTCTCTAGGAACGCGTTGAAATTGAATACAACGTTGGCCATTTGATCTACAGGACATATTGTAAAGATTTTAGACTAAGTTCATGATAATTAAGTTCATCTAATCAAATTATTAATGAACTCCCACTCAGATTAGACATCCCTCTAGTCATCTAAGTGTTACACGATCCAAGTCGACTAAGCCGTGTCCGATTAACACGTGAGACGGACTAGTCATCGTCGGTGAACATCTTCATGTTGATCGTATCTTCCATAGGACTCGTGTTCGACCTTTCGGTCTCTGTGTTCCGAGGCCATGTCTGTACATGCTAGGCTCGTCAAGTTAACCCTAAGTGTTTTTGCATGTGTAAAACTGTCTTACACCCGTTGTATGTGAACGTAAGGATCTATCACACCCGATTAACACGTGATGCTTCGAAACGACGAACTGTAGCAACGGTGCACAATTAGGGGAGAACACTTCTTGAAATTGTTGTAAGGGATCATCTTATTCACTACCGTCGTTCTAAGTAAACAAGATGCAAAACATGATAAACATCACATGCAATCAAATAATAATAGTGACATGATATGGCCAATATCACATGGCTCCTTTGATCTCCATCTTGGGGCTCCATGATCATCCTGTCACCGTCATACTCATCGACATGTAAGTCGTGATTGCTATTACAAGAACATGATCAATCTCATACATCACATATATCATTCATCACATCCTTTTGGCCATATCACATCACATAGCATACCCTGCAAAAACAAGTTAGACGTCTTCTAATTGTTGTTTGCATGTTTTACGTGGCTGCTATGGGTTTCTAGCAAGAACGTTTCTTACCTACGCAAAGACCACAACGTGATATGCCAATTGCTATTTACCCTTCATAAGGACCCTTTTCATCGAATCCGATCCGACTAAAGTAGGAGAGACAGACACCCGCTAGCCACCTTATGCAACTAGTGCATGTCAGTCAGTGGAACCTGTCTCACGTAAGAGTACGTGTAAGGTCGGTTCGGGCCGCTTCATCCCACGATGCCGCCGAATCAAGATAAGACTAGTAACGGCAAGCATATTGAACAAAATCAACGCCCACAACTACTTTGTGTTCTACTCGTCCAAGAGAACTACACATAGACCTAGCTCATGATGCCACTGTTGGGGAACGTAGCAGAAAAACAAAAATTTTCCTACGGTTTCACCAAGATCCATCTAGGAGTTCATCTAGCAACGAGTGATTAGATGCATCTACGTACCTTGTAGATGGCGAGCGTAAGCGTTCAAAGAACGGGGATGATGTAGTCGAACACGACGTGATTCAAATCACCGATGATCAAGCACCGAACGGACGGTGCCTCCGCGTTCAACACACATACGGAACGGATGACGTCTCCTCCTTTCTTGATCCAGCAAGGGGGAAGGAGAGGTTGATGAAGATCCAGCAGCACGACGGCGTGGTGGTGGATGCAGGGCGTCACAGTAGCAGGGCTTCGCCTATACTACGAGGGAGAGACGTAACGGGGAGAGAGGGAAGCACCAAAGGCTGAGGTATGAAGTCCTCCCTCTCCTCAACTATATATAGGAGGGCCAAGGGGGGGGGTGCGCAGCCTAGGAGATCCAATCTCCTAGGTGCGGCGGCCAGGGGAGGTTTCCCTCCCCCCCAAGGCACTTAGGGGTGCCTTCCACTAGTGGGACTCCTCCCCCATGGAAACCCTAGGCGCATGGGCCTATAGGGGCTGGTGCCCTTGGCCCATATAGGCCAAGGCACACCTCCTACAGCCCATGTGGCCCCCCGGGACAGGTGGCCCCACCCGGTGGGCCCCCGGGACCACCGGGTGGTCCCGGTACAATACCGATAACCCCGAAACTTGTCCCGATGGCCGAAACAACACTTCCTATATATAATTCTTTACCTCCGGACCATTCCAGAACTCCTCGTGACGTCCGGGATCTCATCCGGGACTCCGAACAATATTCGGGTTACTGCATACACATATCTTCATAACCCTAGTATCACCGAACCTTAAGTGTGTAGACCCTACGGGTTCGGGAGACAAGCAGACATGACCGAGACGACTCTCCGATCAATAACCAACAGCTGGATCTGGATACCCATGTTGGCTCCCACATGCTCCACGATGATCTCATCGGATGAACCACGATGTCGAGGATTTAATCAACCCCGTATACAATTCCCTTTGTCAATCGGTATGTTACTTGCCCGAGACTCGATCGTCGGTATCCCAATACCTTGTTCAGTATCGTTACCGGCAAGTCACTTTACTCGTACCGTAATGCATGATCCCGTGATCAACCACTTGGTCACCTTGAGCTCATAATGATGATGCATTACCGAGTGGGCCCAGTGATACCTCTCCGTTATATGGAGTGACAAATCCCAGTCTCGATCCGTGTCAACCCAACAGACACTTTCGGAAATACCTGTAGTGCACCTTTATAGTCACCCAGTTACGTTGTGACGTTTGATACACCCAAAGCACTCTTACGGTATCCGGGAGTTACACGATCTCATGGTCAAAGGAAAAGATACTTGACATTGGAAAAGCTCTAGCAAACGAACTACACGATCTTGTGCTATGCTTAGGATTAGGTCTTGTCCATCACATCATTCTCCGAATGATGTGATCCCGTTATCAATGACATCCAATGTCCATAGCCAGGAAACCATGACTATCTGTTGATCAATGAGCTAGTCAACTAGAGGCTTACTAGGGTCATATTATGGTCTATGTATTCACACGTGTATTACGATTTCCGGATAATACAGTTATAGCATGAATAAAGACAATTATCATGAACAAAGAAATATAATAATAATGCTTTTATTATTGCCTCTAGGGAATATTTCCAACATTGATGACAAGGACACTCTCTTCTTCGAGGATCGTATTGTTGTGCCCAAAGGTGACCTCCGTAAAGTGATCATGAACGAGGCTCACAATTCTCTCCTCTCCATCCACCCTGGGAGTACGAAGATGTATCAGGACCTCAAGCAAGCTTATTGGTGGACTCGAATGAAGCGCGAGATTGCTCAATTCGTGAACGAGTGTGATGTCTGCAGAAGAGTGAAGGCAGAACACCAAAGGCCAGCTGGTCTCCTCCAACCTCTTGCCATTCCAGAATGGTAGTTTGACCACATTGAGATGGACTTCGTGACTGGGTTTCCAAAGTCCAAACATGGCAATGATGCTATATTCGTTGTCATCGACAAACTCACTAAAGTGGCTCACTTTCTGCCTATCAAAGAGTCAATCACTGCAGCTCAATTGGCGGAACTCTATACCTCTCGAATTGTCTCTCTGCACGGTATTCCACAAGTGATCTCTTCAGACCATGGCAGCATCTTTACCTCCAAGTTTTGGGATTCTTTTCAGAAGGCCATGGGCACCAACATCTGCTTCAGCACAGCTTTCCATCCTCAAACTAGCGGTTAAGTCGAGCGTGTCAACCAGATTCTTGAAGATATGCTCAGGGCTTGTGTGATCTCCTTCGGCATGAAGTGGGAGGATTGTCTTCCTTATGCTGAATTCTCCTACAACAACAGTTTTCAAGCAAGTTCGGGCAAGGCCCCATTTGAAATTCTGTATGGCAGGAAGTGCCGTACCCCTCTCAACTGATCTGAAACCGGTGAACGTCAGCTTCTCGGAAATGACTTAATCACAGAGGCAGAGGAAATGTGCAAAGTCATTCGAGATAACCTCAAAGCAGCCCAATCCCGCCAGAAGAGCTACTATGATAGTAAGCACCGCGATTTGGCTTTCGAGATCGGAGATCATGTTTACCTCCGCGTCTCTCCTATGAAAGGGACTCGTCGCTTCGGTATCAAAGGGAAGCTTGCCCCCAGATACGTGGGACCTTTCAAGATTGTCAGCAAGAGAGGCGATCTTGCCTATCAACTCGAGCTTCCTTCAAACTTTGCAAATGTTCATGATGTGTTCCATGTCTCTCAGCTCTGAAAGTTTTTCAAGACTCCTGACCGCACCGTCAACTTCGAGGACATTGAGCTCCAAGAAGATCTCTTCTATCGTGAGCACCCAGTTGCTATTCTTGAAGAGACTGAACGCAAGACTCGCAACAAGTCAATCAAATTCCTCAAAGTCAAGTGGTCACACCATTCCTACCGTGAAGCTACCTGGGAACGTGAGGATCACCTCCGTTCTGAGTACCCGGCGTTCTTTCAGTCCTAGATCTCGGGATGAGATCCTTTCGTAGTGGTGGAGTGTTGTAACACCCCGGATATGATTTACCCAATATGTAATCCAACTCTTGCCGTTTCCGGCCTTAAGTTATTTTATTTTCTCGGGTTCGGGTCTTTGTCTCCGTGTGTTGTTATCGTTGTCATGCATCTCATATCATCTCATCATGTGCATTGCATTTGCATACGTGTTCATCTCATGCATTCGAGCATTTTCCCCGTTGTCCGTTTTGCATTCCGGCGCTTCGTTCTCCTCCGGTGGTCATTTCTACCTTTCTTTCGTGTGTGGGTATTAAACATTTCCGGATTGGACCGAGACTTGCCAAGCGTCCTTGGTTTACTACCGGTAGACCGCCTGTCAAGTTTCGTACCATTTGGACTTCGTTTGATGCTCCAACGGTTAACCGAGGGACCGAAAAGGCCTCGTGTGTGTTGCAGCCCAACACCCCTCCAAGTTGGCCCCAAACCCGCCAAAACCCTCTCCATCATCTAGAGCGTTCGATCACGATCGCGTGGCCGAAAACCGCACCTCATTTGGACACTCCTAACTCCGTCTATGACTATATATACCTCCCCCATTCCAAATCTCGAATCCCCTCCTCGAAACCCTAAAAAAATATCTCCTCCGCCACGCCGGACATTGTCCGTCCGGCCGGACACGTCCGCCGCCGTCCCCTCACCCTCTCCCGTCTCGCCACGTGGCAGCCGCCGGCCGCCCCTGCGCCGAGGCCCGGAGAGCCCACGGCGGGCCCTCCCGGCCCGTTCCTCCGCCGCCGAGGCGCCTCGCCTCCCGCCGCCTCCTTCCCCGAGGCTGGCGACCCGGACCACCGCGCCGCCATCCCCGGTGGCTCCGCCGCCGCCCGGCTTGCCACACCGGGCCACGGCCGCAAGCCCTCGCCGCAGCCACTTCCGGCGACCACCGCCGCCGCTCCACCCGCCTCGCACCGCCGCCTTCTACTCCGGCGTCGGCCCGTGCCGACCTCCACCTCGCCCGCTTACTCCGGCCGTGCCCCGTCGCCGGTGAACAGTGTCTGCCATCCTCGTAAATCATGCACCGGATCTCAGATCTAGATCCAAAAGCGTGGGTTGACTTTCTCCCGAAACCCTAGTTCATATGCCCATGTTCATCGTGCCGTAACTTTGCATCCGTAACTCCGTTTTGCGCATATAGCATATCAAAATGTTTGTCTCAGAGAGTACATCATTTCATTCCATTGCATCATTTTCATTTGAGTTCATCTTGATGCCCGAAATGCTTTTAGAAGAGTGCTACTTGAGATAATTGTCAGATCTGCTGCTCCATTTAGATATTTGTCATTTTTGCCATGATTATTGTGTGCATGATATGCCCCTGAGTTCTACATATGTTTTGTTAAGGGTTTTGCCATCTTTCCAGAGGTGCAACCCATGTATTTTTGTGATGTGTGTGGTGACTAGCACAAACTTGCAAAGTGAGGCACTTGGTAATGCTGATTTCAGGGACTTAGCTTTTCCACTAAGTCCTTGACCTGTTTATCTCATATGGCCATATGTTCATGTTGTTTCCTAGTGATCCGTACCTCTTTTGAGGATGATCAGTAAGGATGTTTTATTAATATTGTAGTGCTCTATCCATCCATGTCTTTGTTTGCAATTATGGAGCACCCTAGCTTGAGCCAATCGAGCTCTACTTTTGTCATTTCGTGAATCTGGGCAGATTGTCTACTTGTTAGCGATTTTGCCGAGGATGTTGTAGTTGATCCGTGCATGCTATGTTATTGTTCTTGCCATGTATAGCTTGAATTTTGTGTATTCTTGATGTGTGTATGCTTATATTGTCATGACTTGCTCTGTAGTGAGTGCATCGAGCTCGTAAACATGCCTACTTGATATCTGTTTCAGCATGCTCCAGTTTTCACTAAGTCTGAGAACTGATTATGTTTTTGCCATGTTCACATGCTTGCAATTGTATTTTCTGATCCCTTTTGGTTCAAGGTCACTAAGGGACTTTTGTTAAGCCCCTTGAGTAGCTCCATGACATGCTTTACTTTGCCATGTTCAGGTCCTGTAGCATATAGTTTTCATGCTCCGAAGAGTGCTATCTGATCTGAAATTCCACACAAGTGTTAATTTCACTAAGTCTGAGATCTGTTTGTCAATTGCATTTTTGCCATGCTTGTTTGAACCTGTTAATGGATGAATTGGCCGTAGCTCAGTGCTAGACTTTTGTTAAGCATCATGAATGCATCCCTGCCATGTATTTTTATGCCATGGTTGAGTGCCGTAGCATGTTCATCTCGTTGCATTTAGATGGCTACTTGCTGTAAATCGCAGAAAACATGGTCATATTTGAATTGTTTGCCATTTCCAAACCGTAACTCTGATTCCGGCGTTCTTTATATCGTTTTCAAGAGATTTCATCTCATCTTTCCAGTGGCACACTTGGATTTCCAAGTTGAGGCCAGGTTCATGCATTCCTTGTCTCATCTTGCATATGCATCCCGCATCGCATCCCGCATAGCATACCATCCTTGCATCATATTGTTTGAGCCTTGCACGTGGTTGATTGTGTTCCGTTTGCTTGTTTGTCTTGTTTGGGTAGAGCTGGGAGACGAGTTCGCTAACGAGAAGCCCGTTGAGTTTGCTTTCGAGGATCCAGTCAACTCTGACAACTTTGCAGGCAAGATGATCATACCCTCGAAATCACTACTATCTTTGCTTTGCTAGATGCTCGCTCTTTTGCTATGCCAATGCTACGATGCCTACCACTCTCTTTAAAGCCTCCCATATTTCCATGTCAAACCTCTAACCCACCACGTCCTAGCAAACCGTTGATTGGCTATGTTACCGCTTTGCTCAGCCCCTCTTATAGCGTTGCTAGTTGTAGGTGAAGATTGGAGACCGTTCCTTGTTGGAACATTATTTACTTGTTGGGATATCATTATATTGCCATGTTATCTTAATGCATCTATATACTTGGTAAAGGGTGGAAGGCTCGGCCTCTCGCCTAGTGTTTTGTTCCACTCTTGCCGCCCTAGTTTCCGTCATATCGGTGTTATGTTCCCGGATTTTGCGTTCCTTACGCGGTTGGGTTATAATGGGAACCCCTTGATAGTTCGCCTTGATTAAAGCTTTTCCAACAATGCCCAACCTTGGTTTTACCATTTGCCACCTAGCCTCTTTTTCCCTTGGGTTTCCGGAGCCCGAGGGTCATCTTATTTAAACCCCCCCGGGCCAGTGCTCCTCTGGGTGTTGGTCTGACCGAGTAGACTACGGGGCCACCTCGGGGCAACTTGAGGGTTGGTTTTACTCGTAGGATGTCTCATCTGAGTGTGCCCTGAGAACGAGATATGTGCAGCTCCTATCGGGATTTGTCGGCACATTCGGGCGGTGTTGCTGGTCTTGTTTTAACCTGTCGAAGTGTCTTGAAGAACCGAGGCACCGAGTCTGATCGGAACGTCTCGGGAGGAGGTCTATTCCTTCGTTGACCGTGAGAGCTTGTCATGGGCTAAGTTGGGACTCCCCTACAGGGATTTGAACTTTCGAAAGCCGTGCCCACGGTTATGGGCAGATGGGAATTTGTTAATGTCCGGTTGTAGATAACTTGAACCTTAACTTAATTAAAATGAATCAACAGTGTGAGTTGCCGTGATGGTCTCTTCTCGGGGGAGTCCGGGAAGTGAACACGGTGTTGGAGTAATGCTTGCCGCAGGTTGCCCCCTAGTTGTTCGACCGTGCTTTGCCTCCTCTTTTCGCTCTCTTTTGCGAATAGGTTAGCCATCATATATGCTAGTCACTTGCTGCAGCTCCACATATTTACCTTACCTTACCTATTAAGCTTAAATAGTCTTGATCGTGAGGGTGCGAGATTGCTGAGTCCCTGTGGCTCACAGATTACTTCCAAACCAGATGTAGGGCCTGATGATTCCGCTCCAGGTGACGCGCTTGAGCTCAAGTGGGAGTTCGACGAGAACTCTCAACGATACTATGTGTCTTTCCCTGATGATCAGTAGTGGTGCCCAGTTGGGGTGATCGGGACCGTGTCGCATGTTGGGTTATCTTTTATTTTGGCGCCGTAGTCGGGCCATGAGTGTTTGTATGATGTAATGCTATTTTATGTACTTGATTGACGTGGCGAGTGTAAGCCAACTATGTTATCTCCCCTTTTATTATCTATATATTACATGGGATGTTGTGAAGATTGCCTAACTTGCGACATATGCCTTCAATGCGATTATGCCTCTAAGTCGTGCCTCGACACGTGGGAGATATAGTCGCATCGAGGGTGTTACAGCAGAGGTGCTCCCTTATGCCCTAGCCGAATTAACGGGAACATGGGGCATAAATACAAGAGCTAGGCAACCCAGATTGGCCAAAACTTAAGTCATATCGATGCATATAATGGCGGAAAAAGGTACATGCAGAAGCATGACACATGTGCGGGGCCTGAGGCCCAGATAAATAATTAAGCTTCTGTGAAAGAAGCCCCCAGGTATGGAGCGCGGCTAGCGCATCTCTAATGTGCAAGCGAGGCACAAGTTGGCCGTTAAAGGCCTAGAGAAAGAATAAAAGAAAGGAAGAAAGAAAAACAAGACAGATAATGTATATGCAAAAAATGGACAAAGGAAGGGGACGAACATAGAGTCCGGTATCAGGCGTAGAATCTTCGGAGCCTGGCCGCGTTCCATGGGTTCGGCTCGAGTCGACTAGTCGATGCATCCCGCAGTCGGTACGCTCCGCCGGTCAGAACTTGGTTGATAATGAAGGGACCTTCCCATTTGGGATCGAGCTTGTTCTTTTTCTTGTCCAGCAGGCGTAGAACTAGTTTGCCAACGTTATAAGTTTTGGCCCGTACTTCTCTGCTTTGGTATCTGCGAGCCTGTTGCTAATAAAATGCGGAACGGGCTTTGGCTACGTCGCGCTCCTCCAGGGTGTCCAGACTATCCTGCCGATCAAGCTCAGCTTCTCTTTCTTCGTACATGCACACTCGAGGTGAGTCATGAATTATGTCACAGGGCAAGACTACCTCTACGCCGTACACCATAAAGAAGGGTGTATATCCGGTACTACGATTCGGCATGGTCCGCAGCCCCCAGAGTACGGAGTCGAGCTTCTCTACCCAGTGCGTGTTAGACTCCGTTAAGGAACGCACTAATCTGGGTTTAATGCCGCTTATTATAAGACTGTTTGCTCGCTCGACTTGACCGTTGGTTTGTGGGTGATAGACTGAAGCATAATCGAGCTTGATACCCATTTTGATGCACCAGAGTTTTACCTCATCGGCTGTGAAGTTTGCGCTATTGTCAGTGATGATGCTGTGGGGGACGCCATAACGGTGTACGACCCCAGATATGAAGTCTATCACTAGTCCGGATTCGGCTGTTTTAATGGGTTTGGCCTCTATCCATTTGGTGAATTTATCCACCATGACCAGTAAGTATTTTTTCTTGTGGGTTCCCCCTTTAAGGGGTCCAACCATGTCAAGCCCCCAGACCTTGAAGGGCCACGTAATGGGGGTTGTTTGGAGGGCGGTGGGTGGCATGTGGCTTTGATTTGCAAAGAGCTAGCAACCGGCGCAACGTTGGACCAAGTCCTGTGCATCTGCCCGAGCTGTTGGCCAATAGAATCCTATACGGAAGGCCTTGCTTACAAGAGCCCGGGCTGCGGCATGGTGACCGCCGAGTCCGGCGTGGATTTCTGCCAAAAGGTTCCGCCCTTCTTCTTCGGAGATGCACCTTTGAAGGACTCCGGTAGTGCTTTTTTTATACAATTCTCCTTTGTGGACCCTGTAGGCCTTAGATCACCGCACTATGCAGCGTGCCTCATTTTGGTCCTCGAAAGTTCCTGCCTAGTTAGGTAGGCCAGGAATGGTTCTGTCCATGGGGCGATAATGGCCATTATTACGTGGGTTGAAGGTGTTATTTCGGTGGCGGAGCCTCCCATTGTGTCAGAGTATTCGGTATCGGGCATTTTGGCTGGGTCCGGACTATTGTTACTGGTGTCCCCTTCCCATACTACGGATGGCTTGAACAGCCTTTCCAGAAATATGTTGGGGAGGACCGCATCGCGTTTTGCGCCGATGCGGGCGAGGATATCTGCCGCTTGATTGTTTTCTCGAGCCACATGGTGAAATTCGAGTCCCTTGAACCGAGCTGACATTTTTAGGATGGCGTTTCGGTAGGCCGCCATTTTCGGATCCTTGGCATCAAAGTCTCCATTTATTTGGGATATTGCAAGGTTTGAATCCCCACGCACCTCCAGGCGTTGAATGCCCATGGAGACTGCCATCCGAAGACCATGCAACAGAGCTTCGTATTCGGCTGCGTTGTTGGAGTCTGTATACAATATTTGTAGTACGTACTGAACGGTATCTCCGGTTGGGGACGCCAGGACGATGCTAGCCCCTAGACCAGCCAGCATTTTAGAACAGTCGAAGTGCATGATCCAATTGGAGTATGCGCCGTGCTCTTTAGGGAGTTCGGCCTCCGTCCATTCGGCGACAAAGTCGGCCAATACTTGCGACTTAATGGCCCGTCGAGGTTTGTATGTTATGTCGAACGGGAGGAGCTCAATGGCCCATTTAGCAATCCAGCCCGTAGCGTCGCGGTTGTTTATAATATCATTAAGTGGCACTTCCGAGGCTACTGTAATCGAACACTCTTGAAAGTAGTGTCGCAGCTTCTAGGATGCCATGAATACCACATATGCTATCTTTTGATAATGTGGGTACCGTGATTTGCATGGAGTGAGGACAGTGGATACATAGTATACCGGCCTTTGAAGAGGGAATTTATGTCCGACGGCTTCTCGTTCGACGACGAGCACTGCGCTTACAACTTGATGAGTTGCTGCAATGTACAACATCATTGGTTCGCCGATGTTTGGCGCGGCCAGGATTGGGTTGGTTGCCAAAATGGCCTTTATTTCTTCCAATCCGGTTGTGGCAGCGTCCGTCCACTCAAAGTGTTCGGTGCACCGAAGGAGGCGATAAAGGGGTAAAGCCTTTTCTCCTAAGCGGGAGATAAAGCGGCTTAGAGCCGCTAATACGTCTCCAACGTATCTATAATTTTTGATTGCTCCATGCTATATTATCTACTGTTTTGGGCAATATTGGGCTTTATTTTCCACTTTTATATTATTTTTGGGACTAACCTATTAACCGGAGGCCCAGCCCAGATTTGCTGTTTTATGCCTATTTCAGTGTTTTGAAGAAAAGAAATATCAGACGGAGTCGAAACGGAACGAAATCAACTGGAGAAGTTACTTTTGGAAGGAAACACACCTGATGGACTTGGACTCCACGTCAAGGAAGGAACGAGGTGCTCACGAGGGTGGGGGCGCCCCCCCTAGGGCGCCCCCCTGTCTCGTGGGGCCCTCGTGGCTCCCCTGACGTACCTCCTGCACCCATATATACCTACGTGACCTAAAACTTCCAGAACGCAAGATTAGATCGAGAGTTCCGCCGCCAGAAGCCTCCGTAGCCACCAAAAGTCAATCAGGACCCTGTTCCGGCACCCTGCCGGAGGGGGGATCCCTCACCGGTGGCCATCTTCATCATCCTGGCGCTCTCCATGACGAGGAGGGAGTAGTTCTCCCTCGGGGCTGAGGGTATGTACCAGTAGCTATGTGTTTGATCTCTCTCTCGTGTTCTTGATTTGTCACGATCTTGATGTATCGCCAGCTTTGCTATTATAGTTGGATCCTATGTTTCTCCTCCCCCTCTTCTCTCTTGTAATGAATTGAGTTTCCCCTTTGAAGTAATCTTATCGGATTGAGTCTTTAAAGACTTGAGAACACTTGATGTATGTCTTGCCGTGGATATCTGTGGTGACAATGGGATACCACGTGCCACTTGATGTATGTTGAGGTGATCAACTTGCGGGTTTCGTGACATTGGGAACCTATGCATAGGGGTTGGCACACGTTTTTGTCGTGATTCTCCGGTAGAAACTTTGGGGCACTCTTTGAGGTCCTTTGTGTTTGTTGAATAGATGAATTGAGATTGTGTGATGCATATCGTATAATCATGCCCAGGATACTTGAGGTGACAATGGAGTATCTAGGTGACATTAGGGTTTTGGTTGATTTGTGTCTTAAGGTGTTATTCTAGTATGAACTCTAGGGCTGTTTGTGACACTTATAGGAATAGCCCAACGGATTGATTGGAAAGAATAACTTTGAGGTGGTTTCGTACCCTACCATAATCTCTTCGTTTGTTCTCCGCTATTAGTGACTTTGGAGTGACTTTTTGTTGCATGTTGAGGGATAGTTATGTGATACAATTATGTTAGTATTGTTGAGGGAACTTACACTAGCGAAAGTATGAACCCTAGGCCTTGTTTACCATCATTGCAATACCGTTTACGCTCACTTTTATTACTTGCTACCTTGCTGTTTTTATAATTTCAGATTACAAATACTCATATCTACTATCCATATACCACTTGTTTCACCATCTCTTCGCCGAACTAGTGCACCTATACAATTTACCCTTGTATTGGGTGTGTTGGGGACACAAGAGACTCTTTGTTATTTGGTTGCAGGGTTGCTTGAGAGAGACCATCTTCATCCTACGCCTCCTACGGATTGATAAACCTTAGGTCATCCACTTGAGGGAAATTTGCTACTGTCCTACAAACCTCTGCACTTGGAGGCCCAACAACGTCTACAAGAAGAAGGTTGTGTAGTAGACATCAGCCGCCACGCATCCAATTAACTTCTGGATTTTTTTGAGGTCTGTTGGGGTAGCCAACTGTGAAAAAGCTTGGATTTTGGCCAGATTAGCTTCAATACCTCTACTGGAGACAATGAAACCCAGGAGCTTTCCGGCTGGTACACCGAAAACACATTTTTTCGGATTGAGCTTGATGTCGTATGTTCGGAGGTTGTCGAATGTGAGCCTCAAGTCGTCTATCAAAGAGTCAACGTGCTTGGTTTTAACGACCACATCATCTACGTATGCCTCTACTATTTTGCCGATTTGTTTCTCCAGACATGTCTGAATCATGCGCTGATATGTTGCGCCGGCGTTTTTGAGCCCAAAAGGCATTGTATTGAAACAGAAGGGACCGTATGGTGTGATGAATGCCGTTGCGGCTTGGTCGGACTCCGCCATCTTGATTTGGTGGTAACCGGAGTATGCGTCAAGGAAACACAATGACTCGTGTCTTGCTGTAGCATCGATAATTTGGTCAATGCGGGGGAGGGGGAAGGGATCCTTTGGGCAAACTTTATTGAGGTCCTTGAAGTTGACACAAAGGCGCCAGGATTTATCCTTCTTTGGTACCATCACCAGGTTTGCTAGCCAGTCTGGGTGTTTTATCTCTCTGATGATCCGACCTCCAATAACTTGGCTAGTTCCTCTCCCATGGCCTGTCTCTTAGGTTCGGAGAAACGCCGAAGAGCTTGCTTGACCGGCTTGAATCCCTTTATGATATGGAGGCTATGCTCGGCCAGCCCGCGTGGGATTCCTGGCATGTCTGAGGGGTGCCAGGCGAATATGTCCCAGTTCTCGCGCAGGAACTCTCGTAGTGCGGCGTCCACGGCGGGTTTTAACTATGCCCCGATGGAGGCTGTTTTTGTAGGGTCCGTTGGGTGGACTTGGAATTTGACTATTTCATCCGCTGGTTTAAAATAGGCGGACTTGGATCTCTTATCGAGTATCCCGTCCTCCCTGTCCACTGTGGAGCGTAGCGTGGTTAGCTCCTCGGCTGAGAGGGCTTCGGATAATGCCTCGAGGGCCAGTGCGGCTGTCTTGTTTTCGGCGCAGAGTGCTGTGTCCGGATCACTAGCGAGAGTGATAATTCCGTTGGGCCCGGGCATTTTGAGCTTCATGTACCCGTAATGGGGTATGGATTGGAAGATTGTAAACGCCCCCCGCCCTAACAGGGCGTGGTAACCGCTACTGAACGGGGCCACTTGGAACGTAATCTCTTCGGACCTATAATTCTCTGGCGTGCCGAACACCACATCTAGTGTGATTTTGCCTGTACAGCGCGCTTCCCGACTAAGGATTATTCCTCTAAAGGTTGTGCTGCTTCGCTCGATGCGGTTCCAGTCTATTTCCATTTTTTGAAGGGTTTCCTCATAGATGAGGTTTAATCCGCTGCCGCCGTCCATGAGTACCTTGGTGATTCGAAAGCCGTCCACAATTGGACTGAGGACCAGTGCGGCTGGTGCTCGGGTTGTTCGGAATTTAGGTTCATCACTGGCATTGAAGGTAATAGCCGTGTCACTCCATGGATTTATTGCTGCTACGTGGCAGATTTCGGCCATGCTGCGGAGTGTTCGCTTGCGCCTATTATTTGACGCAAATGTCTCAAAGACTGTTAACACTATATTGTTATCCACGGGATGGTGCTCTGTGGCATTTGGGATAAGAAGATCCTCACCACTTTTGGCCACCTGCCGGAGTATCCAACATGCTCTAAGGCTGTGCATTGGTATTGTATCCGCTGTACTATGAAGTTTGCAGGGTCCATTGAGCCATCCCTCCAGTACGGTTCCATGCCCTATAGAGGGTTTTTGCTTTTTGGTAGTTGACCCGGGTGTCTTTTGATAGTGCACCATTTTATTTCGGACTGAGTTCGTATTTAGGGCCGGATTATCCCAAAAGTTTGTTTCGGTTTTCCAGGCACTTTCCATCGCACAGTACTTTCGTACTATGGATGCCAAGTCAGTGAAGCGTGATATCTCACGGTGATTTATGGCGTTAAGGATTCCCTTGTCCGTGCAATTATTGCAGAAAAATAAGATTGCGTCTTCCTCGCGATAGTCCTTAACCTTGTTCATCGCAAGGAGGAATCTGGCCCAATAGTGATGTATTGTTTCCTGGGGCTCTTGCCTTATGTGGGAAAGATCGCTTATGTTTGGTTGGGTGGGTGCAATTGAATCCAAACCCTTACCCGATCTGGGATCCAGGGGCCGAGGAATTTCCAATTTTGGAAATTCTGGTTCCGGGGTGTTGTCCGATAATCCTGGCCCGCTGCCTGACTCTAAGTTCAGGGATTGGATGTTGTCCTCCCGCGAACGGGTATCCGACTCGGAGAGCTCAGGAATCCGGACATAGTTGGTCCTCAATATGGAGGAGAGGTCGCCGCATTGTTCCTCCACCACTGCAATATGATGGGTGACTGACGGAGAGTTAATCTTCCTTTGATCGGGTTTAAGCCCAATCCGATCATAGTCCGCAGCGACTCCCAGGGCGGCGATGCGATCCAAGATCTCGTTTAGGGAGGCGAGCTCCACCGGATCCATCTGTTCGGCGAGTGCCGATTTAACGTGGAGGCTGTTTTCGATGACCCGAGAAGTCATCGTCGGCGCGGCGGCCGAACAGGCGGTCATGATGAAACCGCCTAGCCGGAGAGTTTGGCCGACAGCCAAAGCTCCCCCAACAGTAGTACCGTCTTTAGAGACGAGACGAGACATCCTTCCTTCTGGCGACGTCACAGAGGAACTCTCAATGAAAGCACCAATGTCGGTGTCAAAACTGGCGGATCTCGGGTAGGGGGTCCCGAACTGTGCGTCTAAGGCGGATGGTAACAGGAGGCAGGGGACACGATGTTTTACCCAGGTTCGGGCCCTCTTGATGGAGGTAAAACCCTACGCCCTGCTAGATTAATATTGATGATATGGGTAGTACAAGAGTAGATCTACCACGAGATCGGAGAGGCTAAACCCTAGAAGCTAGCCTATGGTATGATTGTATGTTGTCCTACGGACTAAAACCCTCCGGTTTATATAGACACCAGAGGGGCTAGGGTTACACAAGGTCGGTTACAAAGGAGGAGATATATACATCCGTATTGCCTAGCTTGCCTTCCACGCCAAGTAGAGTCCCATCCGGACACGAGACGAAGTCTTCAATCTTGTATCTTCATAGTCCAACAGTCCGACTAAAGGATATAATCCGGCTGTCCGGATACCCCCTAATGCAGGACTCCCTCAGGTACCCTTGAAGGGCTCTTGCAAATGTTACTTTCTTGGGTCTAGGAGTGTGCCAAGTGGTGTGCCCAGCTTTTGCAATGTGTCACATACTGAACACACCGTTGAGATTTCTGGGTTTTTTAGCACATGTTTTCAGGGTTTATAAGCTTTTCAGTTTTTTCTTAGGTTTTGGAGGATTTTTTTTCAGGAAGTAGTATTATTCCGTGAGAAGTACAACATGTGTTTCTACGAGAATCACAACTGTGATTTTGAAAAAGTAAAAGTACAGGAGGCACAACTATACTTTTCAATAGGAAAAAGGACATATGTGCTTCCACGAGAAGCCCAACTGAGCTTCCTTGAAAAAGGAAAAAAGCACAGCCTGTGCTTCCATAAGAAGCACAACTATGCTTTCCAAAAATAGAAAAAACACGGTTCGTGCTTCCGCGAGAAGCACAAATATGCTTCCCAAAAGAGAGAATCACAGTTGTACTCCCCCTCCCCCCTGTTTTGTTTTCTTTTTTTGCTTTTGGTTTTTTGTTTTCGTTCTTTTGTTTCCGGTTCTTCCCAATTCCCTTTTTTTTCCTAGATTTTTGTAAAAAAAAGTTCGTCAAAACTTAGTAACAGGGAATTTATTTTCAAAGATTTCGAGCGAGAAATCTAACTGGGAAAGGGATGACAAGCAAATGTTTTTTTTGTGGCAAGTTTAGTTGGGAAGAGACTGTAAATTCTGCCCTTTTTTGCCGCAAAAGTTATCCCCTTTCCAGAAAATGTCATGCTTTTTGAAGAAAAACTGTCACTCCATACAACTAACTTGCCACCTAAACCGTTCACAAATGCCAAACACTCAACAAACGTTCGGCGGCTATTACGGTCCAAAGAAAAAAAAAACCTAAACCAGGCCGTCCGCATCCTCACACGGGGCGATTCTCACGAAATGAACAACGTGCACAAATCTTGAAGCACCAAAAAATCTGGACGGAGACTTGGCTGAGATTTAGCAAGCCGGAAATAGGTATATACAGCGCAGGGAGTTGTCGGAAAAGTCTAGAGAGAACGAGACAAGCAACAAGCTTGCGCCTGGGATGGATCCGTAGCAGGAGCAAACTGGTGAGTCCTGTGTCGCCTATGGTCTCGGGCCGCGCAACGTCGCCGTTTACTGTGTCGCTTACGGTCCCTGGGCGCGCAACGTCGCCGGTCCCTGTGTCGGCTACGGCCCCCGGGCGCGCGACGTCGCCACGCGAGCAACCTCCAGCAGTCTCGTCGCGATCAACAGACAGCTTGGACTGGTCCTCCACGGGAGATCGCCGACCAGTTACGTGTTAATTCAGGTAAGGGATCGCTTCTGCCATGTTGGTTTCGTAGCATAATGAAGTCGTGCTTGCAACTAACATTCCTTGCTGGGGAGATTCCTATATGACACACCAAGTTTGGCATGCATACCAACACCATGGTTAAATTTCCAACGGTCAACATCCAATGTCCGGCACCAGATGTTTCCTTCCACAATGCAGCAACACCGGCCATGTCCCCGTCGGCGCGTCCCGACAGGGCGAGCAGGCTCTTTATAAGCGCTCCGTTGTCTTCGGAGCCTCACGTACGTCGGTTCTCAACTCCCAAGTGACCAAGCAAAGCAGAGGCTGTGAGGCTCTGAGAGCTCCCTCTTGCCAATGGGCAGGAAGAAGCTGAAGAAGATGCAGAGCGCGGCGCAGCAGCAGAAGGGGAAGCTCTACATCATCATCGCCTGCATCGCCCTGCTCGTCTGCGGCTCCAAGACCCGTAAGTAGAAATGACCGACTCTACATTCATGCAGTACGTGAAGTGGTAAACATATACTTCCTCCGTTCCTAAATATTTGTCTTTTTAGATATTTTAAATAAACTATCACATACGAATGTATATAGGCATATTTTAGAGTGTAAATTTATTCATTTTGCTCCGTATGTAGTCACTTATGAAAATCTTTAGAAAGACAAATATTTAAGAACAGAGGGAGTAGTTGAATGTTAATTACTCCCTCCGTAACAAAATATAAGACATTTCTATGTCTTATGCAAAACCAAAAAACGTCTTACATTTTGCATAGAGTTTACTTTTTTAGAACGAAGGCTCAAAAAAAATCTGGCTTTAAATTAACAAAGCCATCAACCGATCAGGCATTATAGAGAACCAACAAAGCTAACAAAGACGAAAAAGATACAAGATACAAGTACAAGGGGCTGATGGAACAGCTTACAACGCAACACTCACTAACAAGCACAAAATAGGAAAATGGAGCACAGTTTGCTAATATCGCTGCCCACTACACGTATTTTCAAACGGTATTTATTCAAGGGGCTGAGGGAGTTTATTCAACGGTATTTTAAATGTAGGGTTGGCTGACAATATTTTAAAATATCCCGTCACAAACTATGACAGTCACACAAGTTTGATTAGTTCTCCTTTTGCGTTAAGTTTGATTAGCTCGTATAGAACCCTATATACAAACATAAATAGAAATTTTCTTCACTTGCTTGAGTTTAGTGGAATTTCACGAAAGTTAATGTGACAGTGCATGCACTATTTTATCGCACAGGGAGTACTCACCGTCGTGATTTGAACTTGCATGACATGCATGGCTGCAGGTGTCAAGCGGCAGAAAAAATAGCTCGCTAGGAAAATGTAAGCACTGTCATAATTCTCCAACGTGGATAGTGCAAAATTACTCAACGTACCGTACACGCGTGCATCAAAGGTGTGATTGGTTTGAGGGTATAGCGAAACGAGACGGGTTGGTTCCATCAAGGCCATGGCAGCAGATTTATTCCATCGTACATTTCCTCGATGCCGTCTGACCGTCTCCTGTCTGTCAGTCAATGTATGCTATTGCTAAGCTACCAAGTTTTTGAGAAGCATTTGTATATAAAGCAGATTAAATCCGTAGGTAAATAGGGGATGAGAAATTATTTAAGTCCCATGCATGGGTGTAAAAATATCACTTTTTGGCAAATACAGTTACAAAAACGGCACAACCAGTCCAGGGATAGTCTCTCTTAGAATATGTATGATGCAAGGTGATTAGAGAGATGCTTTTAAAATAAACCGGTTTTTGATTATGTATCTGTGTTTGTTTCTATTGCAGAGGTGCCTAAGCAAGTGATTGTCCTATATAAATAAGCTATGGTAAATAAGATATCTCAATACCTTGCATTGTACACGACCTTTGACTCACATGTTTACTGAAAACTTGTAATTTTCAATCTAATCTAATAGAGAGCTCTACACTATATCATTTATCTTTATTTAATTTTTACAAGTGTTTTTAATGAATGCATAAGATTTACTCCGTACCTAGCCATCGACTGGAGAGGAAAAATACATCTAGTGCCCCCACGTCATCTCATCGAGTGACTCGGGTGGCTCGCCGCCGCCGCTGCTCTAGGCCCCTCCTCATCCCCTTTCCCCCTCGCCGTTGTCGGCGGGCGCCATTCGGGCAAAGCTCCGGTCAGTGATCGGCAGTGGCAGGATTCCTGCTTCTGGGCCCTACCTCCCCTTGCTGATATGGATGCGGTCATGAAGGTCGTGTGTGTGGCGGCGGATCCCAGCGTAGATTGCACTAAGAGCGTTGCTATACACACGATATACTAGGGCTCGATGTGTGAACGATCCTACATGGCAGCTTGACAGCGAGCGTGCACGCAGGAGATTTGGACACGAAGGCACTATCGTTCACCGATCGTGCGGAACATATTGTGTGTGAGCAATTTCCTTGCACTAATGGCCGTACTTTGAAGCGGACGACCATGGTCTGGTGGAATATATAATTATACCTGAGTGTCACACCTGGTCGTACATGGGTAGTCAACAAAAGTCCAAGAAAAATTTCATAGTCAACAAGTCAAAGGAGAAGGTTAAACTGAGCTGACCCCACCTATCAGAAACCCATAGGTTATAACTCTCATGTTTTTAATGTTTCACTAAAAGTGTATTCCTGGTTTAGTTTTCGACATCAACCTGCTTTACTTATTTTATTATTAAATTTAAATAACTAAATTTTAACCAAAGTTTGAGTGACCATAAGTTGCTCATTTTAACTCCAACTGAATCGATCCTTTCTGGAGATGGTTTGTTTTGAAATTCTCTTTCCAGTTGAATGCTTGGTAGAATTTATTCCACTTTATGTTTCTATTTTTCCTTTTTGAGAATTATTCTTATTAAAGGAAAAATCTTTATAAATATTTTCTCGAGGAGTTAATCTTTTTGTTGAACAAGACTACCCTACAACCTCTCTGGTGAAGGAAAGCTTCCTAAACACTTCCTAAACACTTGCTTCCTAAACACTCTCTCTCTCTGTGTGTAAGGTGGTACGTCTCCAACTTATCTATAAGTTTTTATTGTTCCATGCTATTATAGTATCAATCTTGGATGTTTATTATGCAATTATATATCATTTTTTGGGACTAACCTATTAACCTAGTGCCTAGTGCCAGTTGTTGTTTTTTTGCTTGTTTTTGGCTTATCAGGAAATCGATACAAAATGGAGTCCAAATGCATTGACGATTTTTTATGTACCAGAAGGGATCCTAGAAGCTTCGGGAGAAGACCTAAAGAGTCATGAGGGAGTGACAAGCCTGGCAGGCTTGTGGACCCCTTGTGGCACCTCTTAAACTAATTCCATCTCTATAAATTCCCAAATATTCCCAATACATGAGGGATCCACCCGAAACACTTTTTCCGCTGCCGCAAGCCTCTGTTCTTTCACGATCCCATATGGAGGCCTTCTCCGGTACTCTATTGGAGGGGGAATCGATCACGGAGGTCTTCTACATCAACCTTGCTTCCCATCCGATGATGCATGAGTAGTTTACCATAGACCCGCGGGTCCATAGCTAGTAGCTAGATGGCTTCTTCTCTCTCTTTGATCTTCAATACTATGTTCTCCTCGATGTTCTTGGATATCTATTTCATGTAATACTTTTTTTCTGTGTGTTTGTTGGGATCCGATGAATTGTGGGTTTATGATATATTATTCATGAATATTATTCGAGTCTTTTCTGAATTGTTATATGAATGATTGTTATAGCTTTGTATTTCTCCGATCTATCTGTTTGGTTTGGCCAAAAAAATGATTTATCTTGCAATGGGAGAGGTGCTTTGTGATGGGAGAGGTGCTTTGTGACACGTATTTATATCATTTCCATTAAGGGTAAAAAGATGGGGTTTATTCATATTGATTGGGTTTACTTTGTCTACATCATGTCATCTTGCTTAAGGTGTTACTCTGTTTTTATTAACTTAACACCCTAGATGCATGCTGGATAGCGGTCGATGGGCGGAGTAATAGTAGTAGATGTAGGCAGAATTTGGCCTACTTGTCTCGGACGCGATGGCTATATACATGATCTTTGTTGGGGAATGTAGCAGAAATTCAAAATTTTCCTACGTGTCACCAAGATCTATCTATGGAGAGACTAGCAACAAGGGGAAGGAGAGTGCATCTACATACCCTTGTAGATTGCTAAGCGGAAGCGTTCAAGTGAACGGGGTTGATGGAGTCGTACTCGTCGTGACTCAGATCACCGATGATCCTAGTGCCGAACGGACGGCACCTCCGCGTTCAACACACGTGCAGCCCGGTGACGTCTCCCACGCCTTGATCCAGCAAGGAGAGAGGGAGAGGTTGAGGAAGACTCCATCCAGCAGCAGCACAACGGAATGGTGGTGATGGAGGAGCGTGGCAATCCTGCAGGGCTTCGCCAAGCACCACGGGACAGGAGAAGAACTTGGGAGAGAGGGAGGGCTGCACCAAAGGCAAAGGTGTGTTTGAGAGGCCCTCCTACCCCACTATATATAGGGATCCCAAGGGGGGGGGTGCGCCAGCCCCTAGGAGATCCAATCTCCAAGGGGGCGGCGGCCAGGGGAGGAGTCCTCCCCCCCCCCCCCCAAGGCACCTAGGAGGTGCCTTCCCCTGCTGGGACTTTTCCTTTAGGGTTTCCCCAGGCGCATGGGCCTCTTGGGGCTGGTGCCCTTGGCCCATGTAGGCCAAGGCGCACCCCCTACAGCCCATGTGGCCCCCAGGGCAGGTGGCCCCACCGGTGGGCCCCCGAGACCCTTCCGGTGGTCCCGGTATAATACCGATGACCCCAAAACTTGTCCCGATGGCCGAAACAGGACTTCCTATATATAAATCTTTACCTCCGGACCATTCCGGAACTCCTCGTGACGTCCGGGATCTCATCCGGGACTCTGAACAACATTCGATAACCACATACAAGCTTCCTTTATAACCCTAGCATCATCGAACCTTAAGTGTGTAGACCCTATGGGTTCGGGAGACATGCAGACATGACCGAGACGTTCTCCGGTTAATAACCAACAGCGGGATCTGGATACCCATGTTGGCTCCCACATGTTCCACGATGATCTCATCGGATGAACCACGATGTCAAGGACTTAATCAATCCCGTATACAATTCCCTTTGTCTAGCGGTATTGTACTTGCCCGAGATTCGATCGTCGGTATCCTTATACCTTGTTCAATCTCGTTACCGGCAAGTCTCTTTACTCGTTCTGTAACACATCATCCCGTGATCAACTCTTTGGTCACATTGCGCATATGATGATGTCCTACCGAGTGGGCCCAGAGATACCTCTCCGCTTACACGGAGTGACAAATCCCAGTCTCGATTCGTGCCAACCCAACAGACACTTTCGGAGATACCTGTAATGCACCTTTATAGTCACCCAGTTACGTTGTGACGTTTGATACACCCAAAGCATTCCTACGGTACCCGGGAGTTGCACAATCTCATGGTCTAAGGAAATGATACTTGAGATTAGAAAAGCTTTAGCATACGAACTACACGATCTTTGTGCTAGGCTTACGATTAGGTCTTGTCCATCACATCATTCTCCTAATGATGTGATCCCGTTATCAATGACATTCAATGTCCATGGTTAGGAAACCGTAACCATCTATTGATCAACGAGCTAGTCAACTAGAGGCTTACTAGGGACATGGTGTTGTCTATGTATCCACACATGTATCTGAGTTTCCTATCAATACAATTATAGCATGGATAATAAACGATTATCATGAACAAGGAAATATAATAATAACCAATTTATTATTGCCTCTAGGGCATATTTCCAACAGTCTCCCACTTGCACTACAGTCAATAATCTAGTTCACATCGCCATGTGATTAACACTCACAGGTCACATCGCCATGTGACTAACACCCAAGAGTTTACTAGAGTCAGTAGCCTAGTTCACATCACTATGTGATTAACACTCAATGAGTTTTAGGTTTGATCATGTTGCTTGTGAGAGAGGTTTTAGTCAACGGGTCCGAACCTTTCAGATCCGTGTGTGCTTTACAAATCTCTATGTCATCTCCTAGATGTAGCTACCACGCTCTATTTGGAGCTATTCCAAATAACTGTTCTACTTGGAGCTATTCTAAATTGTTGCTCCATTATATGCATCCGGTATCTCTACTCAGAGCTATCCGGATAGGTGTTAAGCTTGCATCGACGTAACCCTTTACGACGAACTCTTTTTACCACCTCCATAACCGAGAAACTTCCTTAGTCCACTAGTTACTAAGGATAACTTTGACCGCTGTCCTGTGATCCATTCATGGATCACTCTTGTACCCCTTGACTGACTCATGGCAAGGCACACTTCAGGTGCGGTACACAGCATAGCATACTGTAGAGCCTACGTCTTAAGCATAGGGGACGACCTTCGTCTTTTCTCTCTATTCTGCCGTGGTCGAGCTTTAAGTCTTAACTTCATACCTTATAACTCAGGCAAGAACTCCTTCTTTGACTGATCCATCTTGAACACCTTCAAGATCATGTCAAGGTATGTGCTCATTTGAAAGTACCATTATGCGTTTTGATCTATCCTTATAGATCTTGATGCTCAATGTTCAAGTAGCTTAATCCAGGCTTTCCATTGAAAAACACTTTCCCAATAACCCTATATGCTTTCCAGAAATTCTACATCATTTCTGATCCATAATATGTCAACATATACTTATCAGAAATTCTATAGTGCTCCCACTCACTTCTTTGGAAATACAAGTTTCTCATAAACTTTGTATAAACCCAAAATCTTTGATCATCATCAAAGCATACATTCCAACTCCGAGATGCTTACTCCAGTCCTTAGAGGGATTGCTGGAGCTTTGCATACTTATTAGCATCTTTCAAGATTGACAAAAACCTTTCGGTTGTATCATATACAACCTTTCCTCAAGAAAATCGTCGAGGAAACAATGTTTTGACATCCTATCTGCAAGATTTCATAAATAATGCAGTAATCGCTAATATAATTCCAACAGACTCTTAGCATCGCTACGAGTGAGAAAGTCTCATCATAGTCAACTCCTTGAACTTGTCGGAAAACATCTTAACGACAAGTCGAGCTTTCTTAATGGTGACATTTACCATCATTGTCCGTCTTCCTTTTAAAATCCATCTGCACTCAACAGCCTTATGACCATCGAGCTGTTCTGTCAAAGTCTACACTTTGTTTCCATACATGGATCCTCTCTCGGATTTCATGGCCTCGAGCCATTTATCGGAATCCGGGCCCACCATCGCTTCTCCATAGCTCGTAGGTTCATTGTTGTCTAGCAACATGACTTCCAAGACAGGGTTACGTACCACTCTGAAGTAGTACGCATCCTTGTCATCCTACGATGTTTGGTAGTGACTTGATCTGAAGTCTCATGATCAATATCATAAGCTTCCACTTCAATTGGTGTAGGTGCCACATGAACAACTCTTTGTGCCCTGCTATACACTAGTTGAAGTAACGGTTCAATAACCTCATCAAGTCTCCACCATCCTCCCATTCAATTCTTTCGAGAGAAACTTTTCCTCAAGAAAGGACCCGATTCTAGAAACAATCCCTTATTGCTTTAGGATCTGAGACAGGAGGTATACCCAACTGTTTTGGGTGTCCTATGAAGATGCATTTATCCGCTTTGGGTTCGAGCTTATCAGCCTGAAACTTTTTCACATAAGCGTCGCACCCCCAAACTTTTCAAGAAATGACAGCTTAGGTTTCTCTAAACCATAGTTCATACGGTGTCATCTCATCGGAATTAC
The DNA here is from genome assembly GCF_056163025.1 of Triticum urartu. Lineage (NCBI taxonomy): Eukaryota > Viridiplantae > Streptophyta > Magnoliopsida > Poales > Poaceae > Triticum > Triticum urartu. The sequence continues at coordinate 443,295,844 of NC_141873.1, read as the reverse complement.
GTGGTGCCCTCTTTAAAGTGAATGTGGTTGTCTCTAATGCCTAACCCATAAACTATCGTGGTAATTCGATAAGAGACATCATGGTATGCATCATATTCAATAGGGTGCAGTTATGATGTTCGGACACACCATCACACTATGGTGTTCCAGGCTGTATCAGTTGTGAAACAATTTCCACAATGTCTTAATTCTGTGCCAAACTCGTAATTCAGATATTCATCTCTATGATCATATCATAGATATTTTATCCTCTTGTCACGACGATCTTTCAACTTCACCCTGAAATTACTTGAACCTTTCAATAATTCAGACTCGTGATTCATCAAGTAAATATACTCAACATCTACTCAAATCATCTGTGAAGTAAGAACATAACGATATCCACTACATGCCTCAGCACTCATTGGACTGCACACATCAAAAATGTATTACTTCCAACAAGTTGCTTTCTTGTTCCATTTTACTGAAAACGAGGCTTTCAGTCATCTTGCCCATGTGGTATGATTTGCATGTCTCAAGTGATTCAAAATCAAGCGAGTACAAAAACGGTCCATTTGCATGGAGTTTCTTCATGCATATATACCAATAGACCTGGTTCGCATGTCCCAAACTTTTCAAAAAACGAGTGAGCCCAAAGATCCATCAACATGGAGCTTCTTCATGCGTTTTATACCGATATGACTTACGTGGCAGTGCCACAAGTAGGTGGTACTATCATTACTATCTTTTGGCATGAACATGTGTATCACTACAATCGAGATTCAATAAACCATTCATTTTAGGTGTAAGATCATTGAAGGTATTATTCAAATAAACAGAGTAACCATTATTCTCCTTAAATGAATAACCGTATTGCGATAGACATAATCCAATCATGTCTATGCTCAACGCAAACACCAATCTCGATGGTAGAGGGAGCGTGCGATGCTTGATCATATCAACATTGAGAACACTTCCAACACACATCGTCAGCTCACCTTTAGCTAGTCTCCGTTTATTCCGTAGCTTTTATTTCGAGTTACTAACACTTAGCAACCGAACCGGTATCTAATACCCTGGTGCTACTAGGAGTACTAGTAAAGTACACATTAACATAATGTATATCCAATATACTTCTATCGACCTTGCCAGCCTTCTAATCTACCAAGTATCTAGGGTAATTCTGCTCCAGTGGCTGTTCCCTTTATTACAGAAGCGCTTAGTCTCGGGTTTGGGTTCAACATTGGGTTTCTTCACTGGAGCAGCAGCTGAATTGCCGTTTTATGAAGTATCCCTTTGTTCCCTTGCCCTTCTTGAAACTAGTGGTTTCACCAACCATCAACGATTGATGCTCCTTGTTGATTTCTACTTTTGTGGTGTCAAACATCGCGAATATCTCAAGGATCATCATATATGTCCCTGATATATTATAGTTCATCACGAAGTTCTAGCAGCTTGGTGGTAATGACTTCGGAGAAACATCACTATCTTATCTGGAAGATCAACTCCCACTTGATTCAAGTGATTGTTGTACTCAGACAATCTGAGCACAAGCACAACAATTGAGCTTTTCTCCTTAGTTTGCAGGCTAAGAAAATCGTCGGAGGTCTTATACCTCTTGACGTGGGCATGAGCCTGAAATCCCAATTTCAGCCCTCAAAACATCTCATATGTTTCGTGATGTTTCAAAACCGTCTTCGGTGCCTCAACTCTAAACCGTTTAACCGAACTATCATGTAGTTATCAAAATGTGTATGTCAGATGTTCGCACCATCCACAGACAACATTCGAGGTTCAGCACACTGAGCGGTGCATTAAGGACATCAGCCTTCTATGAAGCAATGAGGACAATCCTTAGTTACGGACCTAGTCCGCATAATTGCTACTATCAACTTTCAACTAATTTTTCTCTAGGAACATAACTAAATAGTAGAACTAAAGCGCGAGCTACGACATAATTTGCAAAATCCTTTTGACTATGTTCAGGATAATTAAGTTCATCTTATGAACTCCCACTTAGATAGACATCCCTCTAGTCATCTAAGTGATTACATGATCCGAGTCAACTAGGCCGTGTCCGATCATCACGTGAGACGGACTAGTCAACGTCGGTGAACATCTTTATGTTGATCGTATCTTCTATACGACTCATGCTCGACCTTTCGGTCTTCTGTGTTCCGAGGCCATGTCTGTACATGCTAGGCTCGTCAAGTTAACCCTAAGTGTTTTGCATGTGTAAAACTGTCTTACACCCGTTGTATGTGAACGTAAGGATCTATCACACCCGATCATCACGGCGTGCTTCGAAACGACGAACTGTAGCAACGGTGCACAGTTAGGGGAGAACACTTCTTGAAATTTTAATGAGGGATCATCTTATTTACTCGTCGTTCTAAGCAAATAAGATATATAAACATGATAAACATCACATGCAATCAAATAGTGACATGATATGGCCAATATCATATAGCTCCTTTGATCTCCATCTTGGGGCTCCATGATCATCTTGTCACCGGCACGACACCATGATCTCCATCATCGTGCCTTCTTGAAGTTGTCTCGTCATTGACATGCAAGTCGTGATTCCCTTGACAAGAACATGATCAATCTCATACATCACGTATATCATTCATCACATCCTTTTGGCCATATCACATCACATAGCATACCCTGCAAAAACAAGTTAGACGTCCTCTAATTGTTGTTTGCATGTTTTACGTGGCTGCTATGGGTTTCTAGCAAGAACGTTTCTTACCTACGCAAAGACCACAACGTGATATGCCAATTGCTATTTACCCTTCATAAGGACCCTGTTCATCGAATCCGATCCGACTAAAGTGGGAGAGACAGACACCCGCCAGCCACCTTATGCAACTAGTGCATGTTTGTCGGTGGAACCGGTCTCACGTAAGAGTACGTGTAAAGTTGGTCCGGGCCGCTTCATCCCACGATGCCGCCGAATCAAGATAAGACTAGTAACGGCAAGCATATTGAACAAAATCAATGCCCACAACTACTTTGTGTTCTACTCGTGCATAGAAACTACGCATAAACCTGGCTCTGATACCACTGTTGGGGAACGTAGCAGAAATTCAAAATTTTCCTACGTGTCACCAAGATCTATCTATGGAGAGACTAGAAACGAGGGGAAGGAGAGTGCATCTACATACCCTTGTAGATCGCTAAGCGGAAGCGTTCAAGTGAACGGGGTTGATGGAGTCGTACTCGTCGTGATTCAGATCACCGATGATCCTAGTGCCGAACGGACGGCACCTCCGCATTCAACACACGTACAGCCCGGTGACGTCTCCCACGCCTTGATCCAGCAAGGAGAGAGGGAGAGGTTGAGGAAGACTCCATCCAGCAGCAGCACAACGGCGTGGTGGTGATGGAGGAGCGTGGCAATCCTGCAGGGCTTCGCCAAGCACCACGGGAGAGGAGAAGAACTTGGGAGAGAGGGAGGGCTGCACCAAAGGCAAAGGTGTGTTTGAGAGGCCCTCCTACCCCACTATATATAGGGATGCCAAGGGGGGGGGTGCGCCAGCCCCTAGGAGATCCAATCTCCAAGGGGGCGACGGCCAGGGGAGGAGTCCTCCCCCCCCCAAGGCACCTAGGAGGTGCCTTCCCCTGCTGGGACTTTTCCTTTAGGGTTTCCCCAGGCGCATGGGCCTCTTGGGGCTGGTGCCCTTGGCCCATGTAGGCCAAGGCGCACCCCCTACAGCCCATGTGGCCCCCGGGGAGGTGGCCCCACCCGGTGGGCCCCCGGGACCCTTCCGGTGGTCCCGGTATAACACCGATGACCCCGAAACTTATCCCGATGGCCGAAACAGGACTTCCTATATATAAATCTTTACCTCCGGACCATTCCAGAACTCCTCGTGACATCCGGGATCTCATCCGGGACTCCGAACAACATTCGGTAACCACATACAAGCTTCCTTTATAACCCTAGCGTCATCGAACCTTAAGTGTGTAGACCCTACGGGTTCGGGAGACATGCAGACATGACCGAGACGTTCTCCGGTCAATAACCAACAGCGGGATCTAGATACCCATGTTGGCTCCCACATGTTCCACGATGATCTCATCGGATGAACCACGATGTCAAGGACTTAATCAATCCCGTATACAATTCCCTTTGTCTAGCGGTATTGTACTTGCCCGAGATTCGATCGTCGGTATCCTTATACCTTGTTCAATCTCGTTACCGGCAAGTCTCTTTACTCGTTCTGTAACACATCATCCCGTGATCAACTCTTTGGTCACATTGCGCATATGATGATGTCCTACCGAGTGGGCCCAGAGATACCTCTCCGCTTACACGGAGTGACAAATCCCAGTCTCGATTCGTGCCAACCCAACAGACACTTTCGGAGATACCTATAATGCACCTTTATAGTCACCCAGTTACGTTGTGACGTTTGATACACCCAAAGCATTCCTACGGTACCCGGGATTTGCACAATCTCATGGTCTAAGGAAATGATACTTGACATTAGAAAAGCTTTAGCATACGAACTACACGATCTTTGTGCTAGGCTTATGATTGGGTCTTGTCCATCACATCATTCTCCTAATGATGTGATCCTGTTATCAATGACATTCAATGTCCATAGTTAGGAAACCGTAACCATCTATTGATCAACGAGCTAGTCAACTAGAGGCTTACTAGGGACATGGTGTTGTCTATGTATCCACACATGTATCTGAGTTTCCTATCAATACAATTATAGCATGGATAATAAACGATTATCATGAACAAGGAAATATAATAGTAACCAATTTATTATTGCCTCTAGGGCATATTTCCAACAATCTTTGCCTTGAATATCGTCATAACTATGCGTTTTTCTATCAATTTCCCAAGAGTAATTTGCTTAACCACCATATGTTACATCCAAGAGAAAAGCCTCTAGTGAAAATTATGGCCCACGGGTCTACCTCTTATCATATATAAAATAAAAAATACTTTGCTGCAATTTATTTATTGTTATTTTATTTTGCATTTTAGTCTATCTATCTATTACTACGAGATTTGATCCTTGCATTTAACCGCCGAGGGGATTGAAAACACCATTGTTTGCGTTGGGTGCATGTATTTTCTTTGTGTGTGTAGGTGCTGCCAACGAGGTTCTGTGTGGTTCTCCTACTGGATTGATAACCTTGGTTCTTAACTGAGGGAAATACTTATCTCTACTGTACTGCTTCATTTTCTCCTCTTGGAGGAAATCCCAACGCAGCTCACAAGTAGCAGCAAGAATTTTTGGCTCCATTGCCGGGGAGACATCACCAAAACCTATCAAGTACGTGCACACAAACTATCATCTACTTGTATTTACTTTATTTGCCATTTGCCTCTCATTTTCACCCCCACTTCTAAAACAATTTTACAAAAAACACAAAAATATTTTCGCTTGCCTGTTTGCTTGCTTTTATTGCCTTCATGTCAACACTCAAAAATAGAAAAGAAAAAAGCAAAAAATTAAGATGGCTATGGATCCACTTCAAGTTTTCTACTTGGATCATCTTCGGTCCATTTGTGCTCATGCTGAAACCCCAACTAGTTTAGTAGAGGGAAAAATCATTAGATGAGCATGCTCATTTTGCGTGCCACCGTTTGTCTCAAAAAGGGAGACTTTTATGGAATCAAATAAATTGTTTGCTATGCTATGCTTGGAATGTATGTGAAATTTTTGATTTTAGTTGTTGCTCTAAGAACCCTAAAAAACACATTCCCTACCTATGTGAGTTTAATGATAGTGAAGCCTTATCTTCTTATGCCAAGGGTGTTTATAGTTACTATGATATCAAAAAAATTGAAGATTTTGTTGCTTTTAAAGGTGATTATTAATCTGCTTCTTTGATTGAAAAGTATGATGCTACTCTCTACAAATCTGAAAATTTTGACATACTTAAATATTGCTATAAAAACTATGCTTCTAATGCCTATGTTAATGAATTTATTGAGAGAATGTCTACTGCTTTGGAAGAGAATAATGATACGCATGAATCTATAGATAATTATGATTCCATTGAGTCGATTGAAACATCCCCTCTTGATGAACGTGATACTTGCTATTCTTATGGCCATGATGCCAATATTAATGATGCTTATGGAGATGAACTTTTTATAGTTCCTTATGTTAAAAAACAAATTATTACTATTGCACCCACACTTGATAGCTCTTTGAATGAAAATCATGATTGCAATGATGTATAAGAATGTCTATTGTGCTTATGATATGCAAAGCTACAAGCTTGGGGATGATGATTTTGTTATGTCCACTACTTATTGCAATGATCATGATTGGGGTGATAATGCTTTGTATGATCTTGAAAATCTATTTAAGCCTTATGATGAATATGTTATTGAAAATATTGTTTGCAAAAATATTGTAAGTGGGTTTAGAAGAGTGTCAACTTTTGGTAATAATGATCCCACTACTTTGGAGAATTATCGATCTTGCGATTTTTTGATAAAAGTTGGCTTGGAGAGGTCATGACTTTAGTTGATGATAATCCCACTATTTTGGAAGAGTTTCAACTTTGCACGCATGTGGATCATGTAGAGAATATGTTATGTGATACCTATATTGTCGAATTTTATTATCATCCTACTATTTTGGAAAATATGGTTGTAGAAATTTTAATATTACTAAATTACCTCCCGTTATGTTGAGATCATCAATGTTTTATTCTTCTCCCTTTCATTGCTAGATATTTCTTGTCTTGATAATTTGTTTGCTTATAAAATTCCTATGCATAGGAAGTACATTATACGTAAATGTGTTCTTCACATGCTACATGATGCTCTCTTTGTGTTTCAATTATTATCTTTTGTGTGAGCATCAATAAAATCGCAAGCCTATATTAATGTCTATAAAGAAAAAGCTTGTCAGGAGACAACCTAATAGTTATCATTATATTTTTGAGTGTTCACCAATTATGCTACTGTTATGGTTGTGTTTTTGTGGTTTAATTAGTGTTTGTTCCAAGTAAAGCCTTTGGGATGATTTGGCTTATAGTTGACTCGATTCTATGGAAAAATAGAAACTTTCACGCCCAGTAGCAGAATTATTTAAATTCACTGGAACATCTTCTTGATCTGAATTTTTTACAAATGATTTATATACAAATTGCCCACGTTGTCCTATTATTTCAGAAGTTTTAGAGTTACATAAGTGTAGTGATTGTTCAGATTGCTACAAGTTGTTTTGTTTTAGATGGATTTTGTTTTCGTTGCATAGTTTCCTTGTTTTGACGAATCTAAGGATTGTATCGGGGGTATAATGCTACCTCTTGAGCACTGCGTTGGTTTTCCCTTGAAGAGGAAAGGGTGATGCAGTAAAGTAGCGTAAGTATTTCCCTCATTTTTTGAGAACCAAGGTATCAATCCAGTAGGAGATCACGCTCGAGTCCCACGCACCTACACAAACAAATAAGAACCTCGCAACCAACATGATAAAAGGGTTGTCAATCCCTTCAAGGTCACTTACGAGAGTGAGATCTGATAGATATGATAAGATAATATTTTTGGTATTTTTATGATAAAGAGAAATAAAGATGCAAAGTAAAATAAACGACAATAGAAATAGCTAAGTGTTGGAAGATTAATATGATGGAAGATAGAGCCGGGGGCCATAGGTTTCACTAGTGGCTTCTCTCAAGAGCATAAGTATTTACGATGGGCAAACGAATTACTATTGAGCAATTGATAGAATTGAGCATAGTTATGAGAATATCTAGGTATGATCATGTATATAGGCATCACGTTCGTGACAAGTAGACCGAAACGATTCTGCATCTGCAACTATTACTCCACACATCGACCGCTATCCAGCATGCATCTAGAGTATTAAGTTCATAAGAACAGAGTAATGCTTTAAGTAAGATGACATGATGTAGAGGGATAAACTCATGCAATATGATATAAACCCCATCTTTTTATCCTCGATGGCAACAATACAATACATGTCGTTTCCCCTACTGTCACTAGGATCGAGCACCACAAGATTGAACCCAAAACTAAGCACTTCTCCAATTGCAAGAAAGATCAATCTTGTAGGCCAAACCAAACTGATAATTCAAAGAGACTTGCAAATAAAAACCAATCATACATAAAAGAATTCAGAGAAGAATCAAATATTGTTCATAGATAATCAGGATCATAAACCCACAATTCATCGGATCTCGACAAACACACCGCAAAAGAAGATTACATCGAATAGATCTCCAAGAAGATCGAGGAGAACTTTGTATTGAGATCCAAAGAGAGAGAAGAAGCCATCTAGCTAATAACTATGGACCCGAAGGTCTGAAGTAAAATACTCACACATCACCGGAGAGGCCATGGAGTTGATGTAGAGGCCCTCCGTGATCAATGCCCCCTCCGGCGGAGCTCCGAAAAAGGCCCCAAGATGGGATCTCTCGGGTACAGAAGGTTGCGGCGGTGGAATTAGGTTTTCATGGTGCTCCTGGATGTTTGGGGGGTACGTGGATATATATAGGAGGAAGAAGTACGTCGGTGGAGCAACGAGGGGCCCACGAGGGTGGAGGGTGCGCCTAGGGGGTAGGCGCGCCCCCCTGCCTCGTGGCCTCCTCAATTGTTTCTTGACGCCCACTCCAAGTCTCCTGGATCACGTTTGTTGAGAAAATCACGTTCCCGAAGGTTTCATTCCGTTTGGACTCCGTTTGATATTCCTTTTTGGCAAAACTCTAAAACAGGTAAAAAACAGCAATTCGGGCGAGGCCTCCGGTTAGTAGGTTAGTCCCAAAAATGATATAAAAGTGTAAAATAAAGCCCATTAACATCCAAAATAGATAATATAATAGCATGGAGCAATCAAAAATTATAGATACGTTGGAGACGTATCAAGCATCCCCAAGCTTAATTCCTGCTCGTCCTCAAGTAGGTAAATGATAGAAGAAGAATTTTTGATGTGGAATGCTTTCTAACATATTTCTCAATGTAATTTTTCTTTATTGTGGCATGAATGTTCAGATCCGAAAGATTCAAGATAAAAGTTTAATATTGACATAAAAATAGTAATACTTCAAGCATACTAACTAAGCAATTATGTCTTCTCAAAATAACATGGCCAAATAAAGTTATCCCGACAAAATCATATAGTCTAGCTATGCTCTATCTTCACCACACAAAATATTTAAATCATGCACAACCCCGATGACAAGCCAAGCAATTGTTTCATACTTTTGATGTTCTCAAACTTTTTTAATCTTCACACCATACATGAGCGTGAGCCATGGACATAGAACTATATGTGGAATAGAATGATGGTTGTGGAGAAGACAAAAAGGAGAAGATAGTCTCACATCAACTAGGTGTATCAACAGGCTATGGAGATGCCCACTAATAGATATCAATGTGAGTGAGTAGGGATTGCCATGCAACGGATGCACTAGAGCTATAAGTATATGAAAGCTCAACAAAAGAAACTAAGTGGGTGTGCATCCAACTTGTTTGCTCATGAAGACCTAGAGCATTTTGAGGAAGCCCATCATTGGAATATACAAGCCAAGTTCTATAATGAAAAATTCCCACTAGTATATGAAAGTGATATCATAGGAGACTCTCTATCATGAAGATCATGGTGCTACTTTGCAGCACAGCTGTGGAAAAAGGATAGTAGCATTGTCCCTTCTCTCTTTTTCTCTCATTTTCTCTTTTTTTTTCTTTGGGCCTTTTTTTTTCTTTTGCCCTCTTTTTTTTCGTCCGGAGTGTCATCCCGACTTGTGGGGGAATCATAGTCTCCATCATCCTTTCCTCACTTGGGACAATGCTCTAATAATGATGATCATCACACTTTATTTACTTACAACTCAAGAATTACAACTCGATACTTAGAACAAAATATGAGTGTTTGTGAATGCCTCCGGCGGTGTACCGGGATGTGCAATCATGCATGAGTGACATGTATGAAGAATTATGAACGGTGGCTTTGCCACAAATATGATGTCAACTACATGATCATGCAAGCAATATGACAATGATGAAGCGTGTCATAATAACGGAACGATGGAAAGTTGCATGGCAATATATCTCGGAATGGCTATGGAAATGCCATAATAGGTAGGTATGGTGGCTGTTTTGAGGAAGGTATATGGTGGGTGTATGATACTGGCGAAAAGTGCGCGATATTAGAGAGGCTAGCAATGGTGGAAGGATGAGAGTGCGTATAATCCATGGACTCAACATTAGTCATAAAGAACTCATATACTTGTTGCAAAAATCTACAAGTTATCAAAGCAAAGTATTACGCGCATGCTCCTAGGAAAAGACCATCGCTCATCCCCGACCGCCACTCATAAGGAAGACAATCAATAAATAAATCATGCTCCGACTTCATCACATAACGATTCACCATACGTGCATGCTACGGGAATCACAAACTTCAACACAAGTATTTCTCAAATTCACAACTACTCAACTAGCATGACTCTAATATCACCATCTCCATATCTCAAAACAATTATCAAGTATCAAACTTCTCATAGTATTCAATGCACTTCTATGGAAGTTTTTATATTATCCCTAAAAGCAAATTTCCATGTTGTTCTGAAGGACTCTCAAAATAATATAAGTGAAGCATGAGAGATCAATTATTTCTATAAAATAAAACCACCGCTGTGTTCTAAAAGATATAAGTGAAGCACTAGAGCAAAAACTATATGGCTCAAAGGATATAAGTGAAGCACATAGAGTATTCTAATAAATTTCAAATCATGTGAGTCTCTCTCAAAAGGTGTGTAAAGAAAGGATGATTGTGGTAAACTAAAAAGTAAAGAATCAAATCATACAAGACGCTCCAAGCAAAATGCATATCATGTGGTGAATAAAAATATAGCTCCAAGTAAAGTTACCGATAGACGAAGACGAAAGAGGGGATGCCTTCCGGGGCATCCCCAAGCTTAGGCTTTTTGGTGTCCTTGAATTTTACCTTGGGGTGCCATGGGCATCCCCAATCTTAGGCTCTTTCCACTCCTTGTTCCATAATCCATCAAATCTTTACCCAAAACTTGAAAACTTCACAACACAAAACTTAAATAGAAAATCTCGTGAGCTCCGTTAGCGAAAGAAAACAAAACACCACTTCAAGGTACTGTAATGAACTCATTATTGATTTATATTGGTGCTAAACCTACTGTATTACAAATTCTATATGGTTTATAAACTCTTTTACTAGCCATAGATTCATCAAAATAAGCAAACAACACACGAAAAACAAAATCTGTCAAAAACAGAACAGTCTGTAGTAATCTGTAGCTAACGCAAACTTCTGGAACCCCAAAAATTCTAAAATAAATTTCTGGAAGTGATGAATTTATATATTAATAATCTTCAAAAATAATTAACTAAATATCACTCTCCAAATAAAAATGGCAGCAATTCTCGTGAGCGCTAAAGTTTCTGTTTTTTACAGCAAGATCAAAAAGACTTTCCCCAAGTCTTCCCAACGGTTCTACTTGGAAAAAACACTAATTAAACACAAAAAACACAACCAAAACAGAGGATAGATAAATTATTTATTACTAAACAGGAGAAAAAAGTAAGGAATAAAAATAAAATTGGGTTGCCTCCCAACAAGCGCTATCGTTTAACGCCCCTAGCTAGGCATAAAAGCAAGGATAGATCTATGTATTGCCATCTTTGGTAGGCAATCCATAAGTGGCTCTCATAATAGATTCATATGGTAATTTAATTTCATTTCTAGGGAAGTGTTCCATGCCTTTCCTTAATGGAAATTGGAATCTAATATTCCCTTCCTTCATATCAATAATTGCACCAATCGTTCTAAGGAAAGGTGTACCAAGAATAATAGGACATGAAGGATTGCAATCTATATCAAGAACAATGAAATCTACGGGCACATAGTTCCTATTTGCAACAATAAGAACATCATTAATTATTCCCATAGGTTTCTTAATAGTGGAATCCGCAAGGTGCAAGTTTAAAGAACAATCATCAAATTCACAGAATCCTAGCAGATCACATAAAGTTTTCGGAATCGTGGAAACACTAGCACCCAAATCACATAAAGCATAGCACTCATGATATTTAATTTTTATTTTAATAGTAGGTTCCCATTCATCATAAAGTTTTCTAGGGATAGAAACTTCCAACTCAAGCTTTTCTTCATAAGATTGCATCAAAGCATCAACGATATGTTTAGTAAAAGCTTTATTTTGACTATAAGCATGAGGAGAATTTAGCATGGATTGCAACAAGGAAATACAATCTATCAAAGAGCAATTTTCATAATTAAATTTCTTGAAATCCAAAATAGTGGGTTAATTGATATCTAAAGTTTTGACCTCTTCAATCCCACTTTTAACAATTTTTGCATCAAGATCTAGAAACTCTGAATTTTTGGAACGCCTTCTAGGTAAAGGTGGCTCATATTCAGTCCCATAATTATCAAGATTCATATTGCAAAACAAATATTTAATAGGGGACACATCAATAACTTTTAGATCTTCATCCTGATTATCATGAAAACTAGAAGAACACGCTTTCACAAAGCAATCTTTCTTAGCATGCATCCTAGCGGTTCTTTCCTTGCACTCATCAATGGAAATTATCATGGCTTTGAGAGACTCATTGATATCATGCTTAGGTGGAATAGTGAAAGTGCAACTATCCCTAGGTGGTTTTGGTAATTCATAACAACATATAGCTCATTGAGCTAATGCTATTCCAAGATGATTATTTCAGGAAAGCTCAATGATTGGCATGGAATGGATGTGAAAGTGGAACCCTCAAAATGCTAAGGAAAAAGGATTGGCTCAAGCTCAAAAGCTCAAGACTCTTCATTTTTATATTTTAGTGATCCAAGATCACATTGAGTCTTTAGGAAAAGCCAATACTATCAAGGAGGGATGAGGTGTTGCTTAATGAGCCTCTTGCTTCATGTGCTTAGTGATATGCTCCAAAAACCCTCAACTACTTTCCCATATCCACATTTGACCTAAACCCTAAGCCAAACTCGGTCCTACCAATTCTTCCTATCCGGCGCCACCGAGTTTCACTTGTCATTAGCCACTGCCAAACCCTAGCAATTCGGTTCTACCGATAGGGATCTCGGTCTCACCGAGATGGGATTGCAAACTCTCTGTTTCCCTTTTGTAACTTTTCGGTCTCACCGAAAGAGCGAATCGGTCCCACCGAGATTGCAATGTAAATTCAGTGTTTCCCCTTTGTAACTTTTCGGTCTCACCGAAAGAGCAAATCGGTCCCACCGAGTTTGCCTGACCAACTCTCTGGTTAGCTAATTACCAAATTCGGTCTCACCGAGTTTGTGTAATCGGTCTCACCGAGATTACGTTATGCCCAAACCCTAACCATATCGGTCCTACCGAGTTGTATGTCAGTCCCACCGAAAATCTCTAACGGTCACTAGGTTTACATTTTTGGTTTGACCGAGTTTGTGATTCAGTCCCACCAAGATTGGAAAACTGTGTAACGGTTGGATTTTGTGTGGAGGCTATATATACCCCTCCACCTCCTCTTCATTCGAAGAGAGAGCCATCAGAACACATACACCATTCCAACTCGTATGTTCTGAGAGAGAACCACCTACTCATGTGTTGAGACCAAGATATTCCATTCCTACCATATGAATCTTGATCTCTAGCCTTCCCAAGTTGCTTTCCACTCAAATCTTCTTTCCACCAAATCCAAATCCTATGAGAGGGTTGAGTGTTGGGGAGACTATCATTTGAAGCACAAGAGCAAGGAGTTCATTACCTACACACCATTTGTTACTTCTTGGAGAGTGGTGTCTCCTAGATTGGCTAGGTGTCACTTGGGAGCCTCCGACAAGATTGTGGAGTTGAACCAAGAAGTTTGTAAGGGCAAGGAGATCGCCTACTTCGTGAAGATCTACCGCTAGTGAGGCAAGTCCTGTGTGGGCGATGGCCATGGTGGGATAGACAAGGTTGCTTCTTCATGGACCCTTTGTGGGTGGTTGCTTCTTCGTGGACCCTTCGTGGGTGGAGCCCTGTGTGGACTCGCGCAACCATTACCCTTTGTGGGTGGAGCCTTGTGTGGACTCTCGCAACCGTTACTCTTTGTGGGTTGAAGTCTCCATCAACGTGGATGTAGGATAGCACCACCTATCCGAACCACGGGAAAAACATCCGTGTCTCATATTGCGTTTGAATTCTCCAAACCCTTCCCTTTACATTCTTGCAAGTTGCATGCTTTACTTTCCGCTGCCAATATACTCTTTGCATGCTTGCTTGAATTATGTGATGATTGCTTGACTTGTCCTAAAATAGCTAAAATCTACCAAGAACTAAAATTGGGAAATGGTTAAGCTTTTATTTGGTCAATTAGTCTAATCACCCCCCTCTAGACATACTTTCGATCCTACAAGTGGTATCAGAGCTTTGGTCTCCATTTTCTTTGATCTCCATAGCTTTGGTGGTCATAGCCTTGGTTTCACAACCTAGGAGAGTATGGCGTCTAGCGAGGGAAATTACCACCGTAGAGGTCCCTACTTTGATGGTACTAATTTTGCTAGTTGGAAGCATAAAATGAAAATGCATATTCTTGGACATAACCCCGCCGTTTGGGCTATTGTGTGTGTTGTTTTGCAAGGTGACTTCTTTGATGGGAGAGAACCAAACTGTGAAGCTACCACGGATGAGTTGAAGATGTTGCAATACAATGCTCAAGCTTGTGATATTCTCTTCAACGGATTGTGCCCCGAAGAATTCAACAAAACCAGCTGTCTTGAGAATGCGAAGGAAATTTGGGACACTTTGATTGATATGCACGAAGGTACCGACTCCGTCAAGGAAACCAAGTTGGATGTGCTTCAAAGCCAACTTGACAAGTTCAAGATGAAGGATGGTGAAGGTGTCCTGAAATGTACTCTAGGCTTGCTCTCATCACAAATGAGATTGCCGGCTTAGGAAGTGAAGAGATGACCGACAGATTCATCATCAAGAAGATTCTAAGAGCCTTGGATGGAAAATATGATACCGTGTGCACATTGATCCAAATGGTGCCCAATTACAAAGATCTCAAGCCAACGGAGGTGATTGGAAGAATTGTTGCTCATGAGATGTCACTTAAGGATAAAGAGGAACTTCACAACAAATCAAGTGGTGCCTATAAAGCCTCATGTGAAGCCCCTACATCATCAAGTGAGAAACAAGACTTCAATGAAGAATTGAGCTTAATGGTGAAGAACTTCAACAAGTTCTACAAGAGTAGAAGCAAAGATAGAAGCTTCAAGTCAAGGTCCTACAATGACAAAAGATCTTCTAGTCGAGAGCGAAACTGCTACAGTTGTGGAAGACCCAGACACTATTCCAATGAGTGTACGGCTCCCTACAAGAGAAGAGAAGATTCTCCAAAAAGAAGAAGCAAAGAATCACCACCAAGAGAGAGGAGGAGTAGAGATGATCGTTATGAACGAAGATACTCACGGAGAAGCAAGGATTCGGAAAGGAAGGAAAAATCATCAAGGAGCTACACAAGACGAAGACATCAAGCTCATGTTGGTGAATGGGTATCCGGCTCCGACTCCGACAGCCACTCCGAGAGAAGTTATCACTCCGACTCCGAAGATACTCAAGATGAAGGTGTTGCCGGTCTAGCACTTGTGTCAACCAACTCCTACGACATATTTGACTCACCAAATGAAGGAATTGGAAGATGCTTCATGGCCAAAGGTCCTAAGGTAACACACCCCGAGTATGTTGATTTCAATAGTGATGAAGATGACTTGTTAGGTGATGATTTGCTTGTTGACAACTCTAGTGATGAATACTATGATGAAACGTCAATTAAACATGCTAATCAAGATAAAACGAATGACAATGATAAGGAGAAGATTGAGGCTCTAACTAAAGAACTAAACGCTCTTAAGTTAGCTCATGAAACTATCTTCGAAGATCATCGAGAACTTTTAAGAGCTCATGAGAAATTACGCTTTGAAAAGCTCAATCTTGAGCAAGAGCATGAGTTCTTAAAAGCAATCAATGATGATCTCCGCAAGAAAAGCTCTTCTTACATTGCCAAGCGTTTACTCTTATCCACTTGCATGCCTCAAGTCAAGTCTAGTAACAAGAACAAGAAAGATTCTTCCTCTAGCAGTAACAATGATCATGCTAAATCCAATATTGTTGCTTCTAGTAGTTCTCTTGATTCCACTAATGATTCTCTTAGCCAAGTTACACTTGAGCAAGAAAATAGTTTATTGAAGGGAATTATAGAGAAAGGAGTGTACAAAAGCCTTGCCGGGAGTAAGCAATTTGAGGAAATTGTGCGCAAGCAAGGAATGCACCGGAAGAATCAAGGTGTTGGTTTTGAACGAAAGTTCAATGCCAATGGAGTTGAGTGGGAAGAAGATCAATACCCCAAGACAAAGTTTGTTCCTCAACAAGAGAAGTATACTTCTTTCAAGGGGACACAAGCTCAAGATGATCTTCCACCACAAGACTACAAGCAAAAAGGCAAGGACAAGCTTCTGGAGGAAATTGACGCATTTGAAGAAGCTCCTAAGACCTTAGTCAAGTGGATTCCCAAGACTACTTCAAGTTCCACTTCATCAAGTACGACTACAACTCCAAGGATTCCCATCAAGATGATGTGGATCCAAAAGAAGAAGAACTAGAGAGTTCTTGAGGGTGACTCCGCCAACATACTTCACTCTTATCATTTTGGCAAGAACAAGCGCAATCAACTTCCACATCTTGCACTAGTTCAAGGAGTCACAAACCCTCTTGTTGGTAAGACAAGGGACAAGGTAACCTAAAATTTTTCATGGACATCATCTTTTGTGTGCATCACTCTATGTCTATGGATATCCTTGTTTGTTCCTTGTGGGACTAACCCATGTAGGTATTGAAAGTGCAATTCACTCAAATGGATAGCTCCAAGTGATCTACATCAACATTGAGCATCCACATCTTCAACATCTACATGAAGTCATCATCGACAAAACCCAAGGTTAGTTCATCCCTCTTATGGGGGATATCACATCTAGGGGGAGCTTTACTCTAAGACTTGAGCTAAAGCAACTCTAAAGATGTGAACACAACAATGCTTTATGTAAAAGTGGTAACCCCACTTGAGCTTAAACGATGAGTATGACCTATGATCAAGTGCTCTCACTTGACTCCTAAGTCAATATACTCATATATAGATGACCTTGTCATCGCAAATTGCTTGATAGATGCTAGAATTGGTTGTGCATGCCTTGCCACATATTTCATTTGCCATCTTATTGTGTGAGCATGCTGGTTGCATATTTTGCTCATTCGAGGACATCCAGTTGTTGTTTTGATTGTTTGGTTTTATTTTCTTTTGCCAAGTTGATGGACAAGAATGCCTAAGTACCTCCTCTAGCTATCTATGCTTTTCTCGTCTCAAACTCTATTCATGATGCATCACAAAATTTGATCAAGTCAGATTCGAACCACTCTGTGTGAGGAGCCCTCGAGTCCCCGATTCGTCATAGACTTAAACTTCCAAAACCTCTTTATGATTCTCGGTCTAACCGATACCCCACTTTCGGTCCTACCGAGATCATTAAGTTGATCTAGGTTTTCGATCTCGGTGCAACCGATTTGAACATTTCGGTCACACCAAGTTTCAGTAACTGCTTGCAGTTATGAATCTCGGTGCCACCGAGTTGTTCCACTCGGTCACACCGACAGGGTCGGGCTATATATAGTCACGGGAAAAATTTGGAAATTTCTCCGAACCCCTTCGCCCGCGCGATAGCCTGCTCTGCCAACGTGGTCTCCGGATCGTCTTCTCGCTGCCAGCCGCCTCCAGTCGCTGGTCTCCGTCGCCGTCAACGGGAATTCTGCCCCGCCGTTGCCGCCGTAGCGAGTCTCCGCCGAACTAGGGTATGGACTCGATCACAGTGCTATTCCCCGTCCGATTCCTAGCACATTGTGTTCTTCATGATTCTTGCCACAATTGAAACACTCCTATCCAGTCAATACGCCCGTAGATTAGCTTTGATTCGAAAATTTTAGGGTTAGGTTTCCGCCGAAACCATCTCGGACCCACCGAGTTGAAAAACTCGGTCCCACCGATTTGGCTTATGCCATTGCACAAGTGAGACTCGGTCTGACCGAGAATTACTTATCGGTGTGACCGATTTTGGAACTCTGTGAAACCCTAGCAGTCTCGGTGCCACCAAACTGTGACTCGGTCCTACCGAGTTCACTAGTTTAGGTTCCAAAACTGCTTCGGTATCACCAAGTTTGAAAATCGGTAGATCCGAGATGATTTCAGTGGGAAACTAAAACTAAGTTTTTGGATCATTCTTTTGCAAAAATCTCTGCATTTTGTGATGCTCATCTTTTCTACCTCATCTATAAACTGTTCACAGGGTCAGCAGTCAGAGTGCAGCATGTCTGATCAAAGTGACAGCCAGAACATGTCAGAGCAGCAGGTGCACATGAGTGAGGGCACTAGTCCCTCCAGCTCTTCAGATGAGGGCAGCAGGAGCACCCCTAGCAACTTGCCAAAAGCTGCCACCAGACAGAGGAAGAAGAGAACTTCTGATTCCGAAGATGAAGATTATGTGGCACAGGAAGAGGCCACATCAAAGAGAGTTGAGCCAGCTCAAGTCACAAAGCCAGGGCTGAAAATCAAAAGGCCAGCAGGCAGGCAGCCCATGTCAAAGGCAAGAGCTTCAACTAAGAAGCCTGCACCCAAAGAGCCAGTTGCTGCTGAGGGAAAGAAAAGAAAGGAAAGGGTCAAGAAGACCGTAGCCAGAGTGCTAGGAAAGGCTTCCATCATGGAAGAGGAAGAGGAAGAAGAGGTAGCTGCACCAGCACCCAAGGCACCCAAGCTGATGGGTAATGCCATAAGATCAGGGGCTACTGCATCTAAGCCCAAAGCTGCCTCCAAGCCAAAACCAAAGAGGAATACAAGGAGCATTCCTGCAGCTGAGAAGAACAAGGCCCCAGTGCCTGAGACTGTTGCTGAAGAAGAGGATGAAGAGCAAGTTCTGAGAAAGCTCAAGCCCAAGATCCCAGACCACAAAGATGCGCATCCTGTGGCTGAGGACATGAAGCTCAGGAGAGATTCAGGGCTGAGGAAGTGGAGCGAAGCAGACCCGTATGCTTCAAGGAGGAGGACTGCTGTTGACTACAGATTCCACACTAAGGAACAGCAGGACTTCTATGAGACAGTGCTGCTTGATAAGAAGCCAATAGTCTGTGATATGAGATGGGTTGACTGGCAGTACATCAAGGACAATGAGGAGCACTATCCTGGAGTGCAAGACAGCTTCATAGCTTGTGGAGTAGCTGACTTTGTTGGGCAGAAGCTCACAAAGTGGAATGAGGAGCTTATAATGCAGTTCTACTCCACAACACATTTTTATTCAGATGGGAGGATCACATGGATGTCTGAGGGTACAAGGTACCAATCCACAGTTGCTGAGTGGGCACAGATCATTAATGCCCTAGAGGAGCATGATGATGACTTGGACATATATGCCAAGAAGAAGATGGACCATAACTCTATGTCCAATATGTACAAGGAAATTCCCAATGAAGCTCTTGACACCTTCAAATTTGGGTCTGTGCATTACCTTCTGTTAGGGCTGCCAACTATCAATTGGATCTTGAGGCACACCTTATTGCCCAAGTCTGGAGATCGCAAGATGATCAGAGGCCATGCTATCAACTTGCTACATGTATTTGATGTACCTCAGAAGTTCAAGGTGATGAGCCTCATAGTGGATACTATCAAAAGGACTGCAGCAAATCAGAAGAGGAGTTGCAGATATGCCCCTCAGATCCAGGAGCTCATCAACTCCAAAATGGGCACGGGCATATATTTATTGGACAAGGAACACCTGCCCATCCGTCCAGATTTTGAGGACAATCAAGTTGTCATGACTGAGAACGAGCCATCATCTGCCCAAGCATACGCAAAGAAGGAGAAGGCAAGGAAGGAGAAAGCTGCCAAGATGCCAACTCAAGAGGAGGCATCTGAGTATTTCTTGAAGACCAAACAAGAGCAGCTTGGTTACCTGATTGCATCCACCCTGCGGATTGAGCAAGGACTAGCCACCCTAACTCAAAACCAGGCAAGCCTAGAGAGAATCATGGAACAAAAGTTCTATGACTTGGATGTCAAGGTAACGGAGATTCAGACTGTAGTGGAGAAGCTCCAAGATGATATGCAGGAGAGGAGAGGCAGGACTACCACTCATGCCTTTGCCAGAGTGCCACGAGGTCCGAGGTCGTCTGCCGTGCTAGTTGCTGACACAAGAGCCACCACCTCAGCACCAGCTACAGCCTCAGTTCCACCAGCTCCAGCATCTACTTCAGCTCCAACTCCAGCGTCTACAGAAGCCTTCGTCCTTGGAGTGATCCGGACTCCACCACCACCAGAAGATCAAGCCTGAGCGTCGATCTAGTACTATGCATTTTCTAGGAACTTTTTGGTAACTTGTTGCCAAAGGGGGAGAAAAATGTATAGATCATAGGCTTCGAGAGAGAGAGTGTTGCTTTCTCTCTTGCTTTATTTGGTGGTTTTTCAAACTTGTTTGCTTTTGAGTGCTTGAGATACTACGTCATTATTTGTGAGATATTGATTATCATGTGCTTGATCATAAGCTACACTTAATGCTTGCTTAATGCTATTATCTTATCTATCTTATGTGATCTTTCACTATTCTTGGTGATGAGTGCATGTATTTCATTCTTATCATTTTAAGCGCTCCACGAAGATGTATGTGACATGGAAGAGTAACCCATGACTCTAACTCCTTGTGCATTTGCAGTCCAAAGCAAATTTTAAATATGCACAAATTTAGGGGGAGCTCTTACTTATCACATACTTCTCAAAGCGACGATATATTTCATGCTTATTATCATTTGTCGAAGCTTTGATCTATATGTTGTCATCAATTACCAAAAAGGGGGAGATTGAAAGTGCAACTATCCCTAGGTGGTTTTGGTAATTCATAACAACATATAGCTCATTGAGCTAATGCTATTCCAAGATGATTATTTTAGGAAAGCTCAATGATTGGCATGGCATGGATGTGAAAGTGGAACCCTCAAAATGCTAAGGAAAAAGGATTGGCTCAAGCTCAAAAGCTCAGGACTCTTCATTTTATATTTTAGTGATCCAAGATCACATTGAGTCTTTAGGAAAAGCAAATACTATCAAGGAGGGATGAGGTGTTGCTTAATGAGCCTCTTGCTTCATTTGCTTAGTGATATGCTCCAAAAACCCTAAACTACTTTACCATATCCACATTGACCTAAAACCTAAGCCAAACTCGGTCCTACCGATTCTTCCTATCCGGCGCCACCGAGTTTCACTTGTCATTAGCCACTGCCAAACCCTAGCAATTCGGTTCTACCGATAGGGATCTCGGTCTCACCGAGATGGGATTGCAAACTCTCTGTTTCCCTTCCGTAACTTTTCGGTCTCACCGAAAGAGCGAATCGGTCCCACCGAGATTGCAATGTAAATTCAGTGTTTCCCCTTTGTAACTTTTCGGTCTCACCGAAAGAGCAAATCGGTCCCACCGAGTTTGCCTGACCAACTCTCTGGTTAGCTAATTACCAAATTCGGTCTCACCGAGTTTGTGTAATCGGTCTCACCGAGATTACGTTATGCCCAAACCCTAACCATATCGGTCCTACCGAGTTGCATGTCAGTCCCACCGAAAATCTCTAACGGTCACTAGGTTTACATTTTCGGTCCGACCGAGTTTGTGATTCGGTCCCACCGAGATTGGAAAACTGTGTAACGGTTGGATTTTGTGTGGAGGCTATATATTACCCCTCCACCTCCTCTTCATTCGAAGAGAGAGCCATCAGAACACATACACCATTCCAACTCGTATGTTCTGAGAGAGAACCACCTACTCATGTGTTGAGACCAAGATATTCCATTCCTACCATATGAATCTTGATCTCTAGCCTTCCCAAGTTGCTTTCCACTCAAATCTTCTTTCCACCAAATCCAAATCCTATGAGAGAGTTGAGTGTTGGGGAGACTATCATTTGAAGCACAAGAGCAAGGAGTTCATTACCTACACACCATTTGTTACTTCTTGGAGAGTGGTGTCTCCTAGATTGGCTAGGTGTCACTTGGGAGCCTCCGACAAGATTGTGGAGTTGAACCAAGAAGTTTGTAAGGGCAAGGAGATCGCCTACTTCATGAAGATCTACCGCTAGTGAGGCAAGTCCTGTGTGGGCGATGGCCATGGTGGGATAGACAAGGTTACTTCTTCGTGGACCCTTTGTGGGTGGTTGCTTCTTCGTGGACCCTTTGTGGGTGGAGCCCTGTGTGGACTCGCGCAACCATTACCCTTTGTGGGTGGAGCCCTGTGTGGACTCTCGCAACCGTTACCCTTTGTGGGTTGAAGTCTCCATCAACGTGGATGTAGGATAGCACCACCTATCCGAACCACGGGAAAAACATCCGTGTCTCATATTGCGTTTGAATTCTCCAAACCCTTCCCTTTACATTTTGCAAGTTGCATGCTTTACTTTCCACTTCCAATATACTCTTTGCATACTTGCTTGAATTATGTGATGATTGCTTGACTTGTCCTAAAATAGCTAAAATCTGCCAAGAACTAAAATTGGGAAAAGGTTAAGCTTTTATTTGGTCAAGTAGTCTAATCACCCCCCTCTAGACATACTTTCTATTCTACAAATAGATCTAAGTTTCAAAGAATCAACATCAAGAGAAATTCTATCAACGTTCCTAGTCAATTCATCAACCTTAAGCAATTTTTCTTCAAGCAAAGCATTGAAATTGTTTTGCGAATTCATAAACTCCTTAACACTAGTCTCAAATTCAGAGGGCATCTTATTAAAATTTCCATAAGAATTGTTCTAGGAATTACCATAATTAGTAGAGGAATTACTAGGAAATGGCCTAGAATTAAAATTACCTCCATACGCGTTGTTACCAAAATTTTTCTTACCAACAAAATTCACATCCATAGATTCATTATTATTCTCAATCAAAGTAGACAAAGGCATATCATTAGGATCAGTAGGAGCACTCTTATTAGCAAACAATTTCATAAGTTCATCCATCTTTCCACTCAAAACATTGATCTCTTCAATTGCATGCTCTTTTTTACTAGTAGATCTTTCAGTGTGCCATTGAGAATAATTAGCCATAATATTATCTAGGAGTTTGGTAGCTTCTCCTAAACTGACTTCCATAAAAGTGCCTCCCGCGGCCGAATCTAAAAGATATTTAGAAGCAAAATTCAATCCGGCATAAAAATTCTGTATAATCATCCATAAATTCAAACCATCTGTAGGGCAATTACGTATCATTAATTCCATCCTCTCCCAAGATTGTGCAACATGTTCATGATCAAGTTGCTTAAAATTCATAACATTGTTTGTAAGAGAGATGATCTTAGCGGGAGGAAAATACTTAGAGATAAAAGCATCTTTGCACTTATTCCATGAATCAATACTATTTTTAGGCAAAGACAAAAACCAAGCTTTAGCATGATCTCTAACCGAAAACAGAAATAGCTTAAGTTTAGCAATATCATTATCCACATCTTTCTTCTGTTGAATATCACATAAATCAACAAAGTTGTTTAGATGGGTAGCGGCATCTTCACTAGGAAGGCCAGAAAACAGATTTTTCATGACAAGGTTCAGCAAAGCAGTATTGATTTCACAAGATTCAGCATCGGTAAGAGGAGCAATCGGAGTGCTAATAAAATCATTATTGTTGGTATTGGCAAAGTCACAAAATTAAGTATTATCTTGAGTCACACGAGCAAACAAGAAGCAAGCGGAAGAGGCAAATTGGGAAAGAGAAGGGGAACGAAGAAGAGAGGGCGAATAAAACAGCAAGGGTGAAGTGGGGGAGAGGAAAACGAGAGGCAAATGGCTAATAATGTAATGCGAGGGATAAGAGTTTGTGATGGGTACTTGGTATGTCTTGACTTGTGTGTAGACTCCCCGGCAACGGTGCGAGTAATGGCTTGTTGTCGGGAGTCAAATCTTGACTTAACTTGGCGTGAATCTCCCCGGCAACAGCGCCGGAAATCCTTCTTGCTACCTCTTGAGCACTGCGTTGGTTTTCCCTTGAAGAGGAAGGGGTGATGCAGTAAAGTAGCGTAAGTATTTCCCTCCGTTTTTGAGAACCAAGGTATCATTCCAGTAGGAGATCACACTCGAGTCCCATGCACCTACACAAACAAATAAGAACCTCGCAACCAATGCGATAAAGGGGTTGTCAATCCCTTCACAATCACTTACGAGAGTGAGATCTGATAGATATGATAAAATAATATTTTTGGTATTTTTATGATAAAGATAAATAAAGATGCAAAGTAGAATAAACAACAATAGAAATAGCTAAGTGTTGGAAGATTAATATGATGGAAGATAGAGCCGGGGGCCATAGGTTTCACTAGTGGCTTCTCTCAAGAGCATAAGTATTTACGATGGGCAAACGAATTACTATCGAGCAATTGATAGAATTGAGCATAGTTATGAGAATATCTAGGTATGATCATGTACATAGGCATCACGTTCGTGACAAGTAGACCGAAACAATTCTGCATCTACTACTATTACTCCACACATCGACCGCTATCCAGCATGCACCTAGAGTATTAAGTTCATAAGAACAGAGTAATGCTTTAAGTAAGATGACATGATGTAGAGGGATAAACTCATGCAATATGATATAAACCCCATATTTTTATCCTCGATGGCAACAATACAATACGTGTCGTTTCCCCTACTGTCACTGGGATCGAGCACCGCAAGATTGAACCCAAAGCTAAGCACTTCCCCCATTGCAAGAAAGAGCAATCCACTAGGCCAAACCAAACTCATAATTCGAAGATACTTGCAAAGATAAACCAATCATACATAAAATAATTCAGAGAAGAATCAAATATTGTTCATAGATAATCTGGATCATAAACCACAATTCATCGGATCTCGACAAACACACCGCAAAAGAAGATTACATCGAATAGATCTCCAAGAAGATCGAGGAGAACTTTGTATTGAGATCCAAAGAGAGAGAAGAAGCCATCTAGCTAATAACTATGGACCTGAAGTTCTGAAGTAAACTACTCACACATCATTGGAGAGGCCATGGAGTTGATGTAGAGGCCCTCCGTGATCAATGCCCCCTCCGGCGGAGCTCCGGAAAGGCCCCAAGATGGGATCTCTTGGGTACAGAAGGTTGCTGCGGTGGAATTAGGTTTTCGTGGTGCTCCTAGATGTTTGGGGGGGGTACGTGGATATATATAGGAGGAAGAAGTACGTCGGTGGAGCAACGAGGGGCCCACGAGGGTGGAGGGCGCGCCCAGGGGGTAGGCGCGCCCCCTGCCTCGTGGCCTCCTCGATTGTTTCTTGAGGCCCACTCCAAGTCTCCTGGATCACATTTGTTGACAAAATCACGTTCCCGAAGGTTTCATTCCGTTTGGACTCCATTTGATATTCCTTCTCGGCGAAACTCTAAAATAGGCAAAAAACAACAATTTGGGCTGGGCCTTCGGTTAGTAGGTTAGTCTAAAAAATGATATAAAAGTGTAAAATAAATCCCATTAACATCCAAAATAGATAATATAATAGCATGAACAATAAAAAATTATAGATACGTTGGAGACGTATCAATAAGTCATGGAGAAGTTGGAATACAATAGGTATTATGAAATAAAAATATATGGTTCATAACAGTAACTAAAGTTTGTGATTTTTTATTATACTAACGGATCTCACGGAGGTTTCTGTTTAGTTTTTTATGCTAAAGTTTTTAAGTTTTGAGTGAGATTGCGATGGATGAAGGAATTGAGAGTGGCAAGATCCTAAGCTTGGGGATTTCCAAGGCATCTCAAGGTAATGTTAAAGGAAACCCAAGCATCTAAGCTTGGAGATGCCCTGGAAGGCATCCCCTATTTTTTCTACCAATCATCGGTAAACTACTTGGATCTATATTTTTATTCATCACATGATATGAGTTTTGCTTGGAGTGTCGTGTATTATATGAGTCTTTGCTTTGTTTTCTTTTTAGTTTGCCACAATCATATTTGCTGGACACACCTTTTGAGAGGTAGATGCACTCATTCGTGATTTGGTAGAATACTCTTTGTGCTTCACTTATATCCTTTGAGATAGGCAATTGCTCTAGTGCTTCACTTACATTTTTGTAGAGCACGATAGTGGTTATATATATTTTAAAGAAATAGTTGCACTCTGATGCTTCACTTATATCATTTTAGAGTTTGATAAATAGTAATGGCAATATGCATGGGTTATGAAATGGGTCCTAATGTGATAGGTATTCAAGAAGGATATAATAAAAACTTTCATGTAGATCACTGAATATGATAAGCTTGATTCCTTGCAATAGTTTTGCGATATTAAGGATGGTAATATGTGGGAGGTACTAGTGAATGATTTTGGTTTGGTAAGAATATTGGTGTTAACGTTTGTGATTCCCGAAGCATGCACGTATGGTCTCTCATTATGCTAAGAAGTTGGAGCTTGATTTATTAGTGATTGTCTTCCTTATGAGTGGCGGTCAGGGATGAGCGTTGGTCTTTTCCTACCAATATATCCCCACAGGGGTATGCTTAGTAGTACTTTGCTTCGAGGGAAAATAAACTATCGCAATAAGTATATGATTTCTTTATGACTAATGTGAGTCCATGAATTATACGAATTCTCACCTTTCCGCAATTTGCTAGCCTCTTCAATACTGTGCATTGCCGTTTCTCACCTCGAGAGTTGGTGCAAACTTTGCTGGTATATCCAAACCCCGTGATATGATATGCTCTATCACACATAAGCCTCCTTATATCTTTCTCAAAACAGCCACCATGCCTACATATTATGGCATTTCCATAGCCATTCCGAGATATAATGCCATGCAACTTCCACCGTTCCGTTTTTATGGAACACATCATTATTGCCATATTGCTTTGCATGATCATATAGCTGACATAGTATTTTTGGCTCAGCCACCGTTCATCATTTTTTATACATGTTATGCTAGATCATTGCACATCCTGGTACACTGCAAGAGGCATTCATATAGAGTCATACTTTGTTCTAGATATCGAGTTGTATGTAAAATAGAAGTATGATGATCATCAATATTCATTGTTAGAGCATTGTACCAGTGATGAAAGGATGATGGAGACTATAATTGCCCCACAAGTCGGGATGATGGAGACTATATTTATTCCAGAACCACTGTTCATCATTATTATACATGTTACGCTAGATCATTGCACATCCTGGTACACTGCCAGAGGCATTCATATAGAGTCATATTTTGTTCTAGTATCGAGTTGTAATTTTGAGTTGTAAGTAAATAGAAGTGTGATGATCATCATTATTCATTATTAGAGCATTGCCCAATGAGGAAATAAAAAAGAGGCCAAAAAGATCCCAAGAAAAAAGAGGCCAAAAAGCGCCCACCAAAAAAAGAGAAAAATAGAGAGAAAAATAGAGAAGGGGCAATGTTACTGTCCTTTTCCACACTTGTGCTTCAAAGTAGTACCACATTTTTCATATAGAGAGTCTCGTATGCTTTCATTTTCATATACTAGTGGGAATTTTTCATTATAGAACTTGGCTTGTATATTCCGATGATGGGCTTCCTCAAATGCTCGAGGTCTTCATGAGCAAGCAAGTTGGATGCACACCCACTTAGTTTTTATTTTTGAGATTTCATACACTTATAGCTCTTAGTACATTCATTGCATGGCAATCCATACTCCTTGCATTGCCATCAATTGATGGGCATCTCCATAGCCCATTGATTAGACTCGTCAATGTGAGACTTTCTCATTTTTTTCCTTCTCCATCTCAATAGTATCACTCATATCAGAAGTAGCACCATCAATTACTTGCGACATATCCGAATTAATAACAGGCGGTGGTGTTGCAAGTTTACTCAAAACAGAAGATGAATCAAGTGAGGAGCTAGATGCGACCTATCTATAACTCTTGATTGTTCCCTGCTATTATAGTATCAATCTTGGATGTTTTATATGCAATTATATATCATTTTTTGAGACTAACCTATTAACCTAGTGCCCAGTGCCAGTTGTTGTTGTTGTTTTGCTTGTTTTTGGCTTTTCAGGAAATCAATAGCAAACAGAGTCTGAACGGAGAAAAAACTTTGGATTCATTTTTTATGGACCAAAAGAGACCCTAGAAGGTTCGAGAGAAGACCTGAAGAGTCATGAGGGAGCGACGAGCTCAGGAGGCGCACCCAGGGGGTGCCCCCAGGCTTGTGGGCCCCTCGTGGCACCTCTTGACCAAAGTCCACCTCTATAAATTCTAAAATATTCCCCTGACATTAGAGAGCCACCCGAAATACTTTTTCTGTCACCACAAGTTTCTGTTCTGGTGAGATCCCATTTGGAGGCCTTCTTCGGTACTCTGCCAGAGGGGGAATTGATCACGGAGGGGCACTACATCAACCTTGCTGCCCTTCCGATGATGCATGAGTAGTTTACTTCAGACCTACAGTTCAATAGCTAGTAGCTAAATGGCCTTCTCTCTCTCTCTCTCTCTCTCTCTCTCTCTCTCTCTCTCTCTTATCTTTAATACAATGTTCTCCTCGATGTTCTTGGAGACCTATTTGATGTAATGACTTTATGCGGTGCGTTTATTGGGATCCGATGAATTGTGAGTTTATGATCAGATTTATCCATGAATATTATTTGTGTTTTCTCTAAACTCTTTTATGCATGATTGCTACAGCTTCGTATTTCTCTCGATCTATTGATTTGGTTTGGCCAACTAGATTGATTTTTCTTGCAATGGAAGGGGTGCATTGTAATGGGTTCGATCTTGCGGTGCTCAATCCTAGTGAATGAAAGGGATGTGACACGTATTGTATCGTTACCATTAAGGATAAAGGATGGGTTTTATTCATACGTGAGTTCTTTGT
Source organism: Triticum urartu (assembly GCF_056163025.1). NCBI lineage: Eukaryota > Viridiplantae > Streptophyta > Magnoliopsida > Poales > Poaceae > Triticum > Triticum urartu. Next base: position 443,266,929 of record NC_141873.1, on the reverse strand, counting down.
TTACATCATGTCATCTTTCTTAAGGCGTTACTCCGTTCTTTATGAACTTAATACTCTAGATGCATGCTGGATATCGGTCGATGTGTGGAGTAATAGTAGTAGATGCAGAATCATTTTGATCTACTTGTCTCAGATGTGATGCCTATATACATGATCATTGCCTTTTATATCATCATGATTATTCGCTTTTCTATCAATTGCCCAACAGTAACTTGTTTACCCACCATATGCTATTTTCAAGAGAGAAGCCTCTAGTGAAAACTATGGCCCCAGGTCTTTTTTCTATCATATTAAAACCAAAAACACCTTGCTGCAATTTTACTTTCTTTATATTATTTTGTATTTTTGTGCGGCTTACCTATCTATCACCATACAATTTAATCTTGCAAGTAACCGCCAAGGGATTGAAAACCCCTTGTTCGCATTGGGTGCAAGGATTTGTTATTTTGTGTGCATGTATTGCTAACAAGGTGTTGCGTGGTTCTCCAAATGGATTGATAATCTTGGTTATTAACTAGAGGAAATGCTTATCTCTACTGTACTACATTATCCTCTCCTCTTCGAGGAAATCCCAATGCAGCTTACAAGTAGCACACCCCCCTAGGGTGTATTCAGTGCCAAAATTCTTAAATATTCTAGAAAAAATCATGTTAAATTTTTATGACATTTTGAGCACTTTTATTTTTGCGTCATTTTTTATTGCACGGATAGTTCAGAAAACAAGATAATCATGGTATTTTACTTTATTTAATTATAAATAACGGAGAGCAAACTAGGATTACATAAAGTTGAGCTTACGGAATTCATCGACCACATGCCACTAAAAAAGGATCCATTAATAAGGTTGATCAAGTCTTATTAACAAACTATTTTTGAGTAACATGAAACTGATTTTTTTGTATAACACTAAGTTACCTCAATGGGGATATGCATTTCCCCAACAATAAGAGTTTGATATTTATTTTTGGGTACTGAAGAGGAAATTCAAAACCTCCAATAGTGTCTATCATAATTCTTTCAATAGAGTTGGTACTATTTATTGAACTCTGTTTCTTTAGAAAATATACTGTCTGCTCATTACCATTGACATGAAAAGTGACCTTGCTTTTGATGCAACCAATAACATCCCCTACAGTATTCAAAAAGGGTCTACCAAGGATCATCGATATGTTGTCATCCTCAGGCATATCAAGAATAACAAAGTCTGTTAAGATAGTTACATTCACAACTATTCAACAGGAATGTCCTCGCAAATTCAGTAGGTATAGTAGTCGATTTATCGGCTATTTGCAAAGATATTTCAATAGGTGTCAATTTACTCAAATCAAGTCTTCTATATAAAGAGAAAGACATAACACTAACACCAGCTGCTAAGTCACATAAAGTAGTTTTGACACAATCACTTTTGATGGAGAATGGTATAGTAGGTATTCGTTGATCTCACCTTTTCGCCAAATGAATAATTTGCAAGCATGGTGGAAATTTCATCCTTGGGTATTTTCCTTTTATTAGTGGCAATATCTTTCATATATTTAGAGTTAGGAGGCATTTTCAAAATAGCAGTCAAACGTGTTTGCAGAAATATAGGTCTAGGCATTTCAACAAAGCGATTAAAAGCCTCTTCATCTTTATATTTCTCAGCCTTACTAGGAAATGGCATAGGTTTTTGAACCCATGGTTCTCTTCCTTACCATGTTTCCTGGGAATGAAATCCTTTTTATCATATCTTTTATTTTTAGTAGATGGGTTCTCAAGCTTGCTATCCATGTGCCAGAACCATGAGTTGGTCACAAGATCTTATGGGTTTCACCTCTAGCCTACCCCAACTTGTTTGGGACTAAAATCTGATAATAACTCATCCTCGGGGCAACTGATCGTTATTCCAACATCCAGCTTCCTAGCATTCTTAATTCCATCCAATTGTACTATCTCTCTTCCTTCTATTGGCACCAAACTAAGACGTTATTACTCAGGCTCATCATGGAGTTACAACTTCTCCTTATTACCAACATTACACCCCCTTTATATCCTATAGTACATCATCTCTTCATACCCTGAGGATACCCCACATATCGAGACAAAACTCCTTCATAGAGTAACACTCATAAAGATCCAGCGTATGAAATCATGACACGAGAACTTTATTGATTTCATGAATTCATTACAATATCTCAAACTTCCATTCCATAATTCACTCCATGTTCCCCAAAAAGAATGCTTCCTACTATGCTTATTACCAATGTTAAGTTCTCAACTACTTAGCTCCAGCTTTCATCTTGTCGGGACATCTATTAGCATAGTGTCCTGTTTCCTTGCAGCGTAAACAAATAACTTTCGATAAGTCTTTAGGCTTCTTGGGGATGATGTCCGCCCTTTGGGCTCTTGGCTTCCTCTTTCAACGTTTATCGGTGTATTTCTTCTTTCGACATTTATAGGCATAATGACCTAAGTTCTTGCACCTGTAACAGGTGATATGACTCAGATCCTTCCTGGAATCCAATCTACTTCTCTTCCTGGACTTTTCCATTCCAATCAGGCTTTCTATTTCCCGTGGGTCATACTCTACTTCCTCTATTGGGAATTCTACTAGATCCCCATTCAAACAATTCTAGGAGCTGTGTCCTTTTTCCCCACACGAATAGCAAGACTTGGTGCAGGGTTTAACTAGGTCTTCTTCGGGTGTGTCCTCCACCTCTTCCTTCATCACAGGTTCTTCTAAAATTTCCATAAGGGCTCCTTTCATTGCTTCTTTCTTCTACTGGATGGTTCTTTGTACCATGGGGTAAATGTGACACTAAGCAGAGTAGTGGGTAGTCCCTTCACACAAGAAACAAGTGATCTGCCTAGTTGGGCATTCTTCAGTTGGGTGACTTCCTTCACAATTAGGGCATTCATCCTTGTGTTCTTTATGGGTGTGTCCCATTTCTCCACAAATCTTACATGCACAAGGCTTCTTCTCTTTAGGTTCACCTGGCTTTTGGGTAAGACGGGACCTCAGTAGAATCGTCTTGAATTCATCCCAAGCATTGGTTCCATTCCATCCTTGTATGGCTTGATGTATCTCTCGCCATTTCGCAGCACCTTGTGTGATCTTTCGTAGGGTGTATGGAACCATATACTCTCCTTCAATACCGTGCTCCTTCATGCGATCTTCCATGTTCCGTATCCAGTGTGCTACCTCCGGTTGTGTCATGAATCTCGGAAATACTCGTCCATCTCCATTCATCATCTTTTGGGTCCAGGGTTTGGGGGTGAGATAAGAGAGATAGAGAGGGATACAAACAATGCAAACAATGGTTTTGAAAAGACATATTTTATTTTGTGGCTGTCGGAAAACATCAAACAAATGACAGCTCACAAATGTCGCATCTAACGTGGGTATATAACAGGGGTTTGGTCTTCTAAAGGTCAATAAATCTTCAAAGTTGCCAAACTCTTCAAGCCTTGTTCATGTCTCCGATGGCTTCTTCCGATCATGCTTTCCCTTCTCAAGTTCTTTTGCCAGATCATCTCTGTTGACGCAAAGTCTCTCGTGACATCCTTTAATATTTCTGGAGTTGCGTTCCAAACTTCTAGATTTCAACATCCTTGGCATGAACCATGGTCCTACTGTCCTTCAGTTCCTGACGAATCTCCGGTATCTCGAGATTTTACCCCTCCACCTTGGCTACTTTCAGCTTCTGGGTCCCGAGTTCTTCACGAAACACTTCCTTGTCAAATATGGCTTCCTGGAGGCCCATCTTAAATTCCTTAATGTAATACTCCAGATCCTGGCAATACACCAGCTAAGATTAAAACTGCATCCTTTGCTGATACGTGCTCCATCAGCCTTCTTGTCATCCAATCCTTCTGACGAAATGCATGCTTAACTCAGGACGGTGACAATAACATAAGCGACGATAACATCATGGGTAGCCGTGTTTCTACTCTTGTCATTTCCATGATCTATCATTCCATAGTTGATATCTCCTCCATTAGGGTTTTCTTGATAAAACTTTGAGTTCGCATGCTCCATGTTCCAGTCTTTCTCCGATACAACCTGATCTCGGGTCTTGACAGCTTCCATAGTCTGCCAAGTTCCATAAGGGTAGCCTTCCTAGGCCATACTAATCTGGAAATTCTTCAAGCCTTAATTTCTCCTAGTCTTCAGAGTCTTCAACCGTCGTAGTTTCCATTAGAATAATGCATGGTAAAATCCTCTTCATTCCGAAATGGTCTTAGTTGTCCGATATCTTGTACTTCTTGGAGTGGTCTCATCAGCCGAATCTTCGTATGGTGAAAAGGGAAAGGGGTATGGTCTCACTAAAAGGGAATATTTGAATAAGCTCAGAAGAGAAAAGAGGTAAAAGATCTTTTAAAAAATGAAGTTGTAGAGAAAATCTTTTCCTATGGGTTTGCCAGTTTCTAGCGTCATGTCCTACAGTCAACATGTGCTTTGATACCATCTTGTAGCGACCCGACCTCAGACGGTCAAGTCTCTGTGCTTAAGTGTCATCCATGGATCGGTATGCTGACACACACAGTACTCGAGGATTTATAACAGAGGTAAATCACATGTATAAAGTAACGTAAATACTATTACCTCAATCCAAATAGCGGAAGTAACAACAAGGTTGTGGATTCCCATCAACACCAACGACAAAGTTGAGTGTAGAAATCATAACCCTAACGTATCACTTACTCGTCGTAAGAATCCTGCAACGTGAGACGTTGCAGCCACAAAGGGTCAGTACATTGAATGTACTGGCAAATTCACACCATAGGATAATGATGAATAATAACTATCACTACATGCATATCTGGCTGGTGGAAAAGTTCTATGGTTATAATGTTTTTGCGAAAAGCCAATTTTTTCCTACATCAAAGGAATACATTTTATTTAACTATAAAGTTGGTTGATAAATATTGAGAAGGTTCCTCCAACTCAAACCCAAAATATTAATCATTATCCCAATCAAATTAATTAAATAAAGTGATGAGATCAGCATGATAATCCAAGAACCAGATACTCAAGATGTCCATAACCGGGGACACGGCTAACCATGATTAGTTTATACACTCTGCAGAGGTTTGCGCACTTTTCCAGACAAGACTCGATCTCCTCCGTTGGATTTCTCACACTACAAGGTGTTTGAGAAACGGATGACTGAGACACAGTCTTTCAGAAGCATTAACTCTCTACTCTGGATAGACAGTAGCACCTACAACCCACTACATCTGCTAGTCTACCTCTTCAAGAGCTTCACGCAACTTACTCAGCTATGCCAGAGCCCATAATGGCTTGTGGCTGCACACAGAAGTTTCTAGCATGAATAATCTTATGATCCCTTTTGAGCCTGGGTGGCGAGTCGTAGGATGATCACACGGGTCCTCCGGGATATCCTAGGACAACACTAGATTCTCCAGGTGCCCGCAACCAATCCACCCAGATGTAACATCCCAAATTTTCAATTTGGAATGTTATACACTAGATCATCATGCATAACATATTTTCTTGCATCTTGGCCGATCCTAGAAATTTCACGCAACTCAAGGACCTCCGGAGAGAGTTGGAGATTTCGTTATTTTCATATTTGAGAGTTTCTCAAATTTTGAAAAGAGGATCGTTTGATTTATTTGTTTTATCTTCAATAAATTTTCCGGTGTCAAAATATGAGAGAGGGAATAATATGACTTTCCCAAAATTTAGGAAAAAGAAGATTTAATAAATAGATCAATTTTTGTTTGCCGGAGTTTTATTTGCAGTTTATTTGGATAGGGAAAAATGCGCATTTTCGAAAATTGCATTTTAGGTCCGGAGAAAAGTTCATTTTGTTTGGCTCATTTTTAGGAGTCGGGGAAAATTTACTTTAGATTTTTCGGAGTTCGTTTAGATCTCTTTTTGTTTTTTTTTCTCTGCGCGCTGAACCGTTTATTTAGAAAAAAAACTGGAGCAGGCTGGCCAGGCCAAGGCCCAGCCGGGCCGAAGGCCACCGCACCCCAGGCCACCGCGCGCCTAGCGCCAGACGCCAGGGAGCCGGCGTCGCCGCCTCTTGCTCTACGAATCCTTTTAGGATTCTAGGGTAGCCCTTGCCCCTTTTTCCTTTGTTTCGTTATTCCTAGTCCTACTCCGTATATTCTTTCCTATTCCTAGTCTAATTCCTTGCCCTCTACCCCAAGTAAACCCCTCCCCTCCCCAATATAAATACCCAAGCACCCCCCCTCTAAATCATCAAACCCAAAGCCTAAGCCGCCGCCTCACCCGCGCCGCCGCCGCACCTTGCCGCCGCCGCCCCACGCCCACGCCGCCGGAGCCCCTCGCCGGAGGTAGCCCCGCGCTACATCTATTCTTTTTCTCGGATCGTTTTCTTCTAATCGTTCCGATTCTTTTCTTCTCTAAACCGTTCCGGTTTTCTAGATCGGTTTTTCGTTCGGTTTTCTTTTCCGAAACCCTAGATCGGATTCGTTTTCTTCTCCGATCTAGTTGCCTTTGGACCGTTCGCCGGATCATTCGTCCTAACGAACGTGATCACCGGATTCTTCTAGGTTAACGACGTCCGTTCGTTTAACCGTTCTTCTTTTTCTTTTCGTCGGATTTATTCCGCGATCGCGATCTCAGATCCGATCTTCTCTCTAGCCTTTCTTTTCACTCGTTTATCGGAATCAGGTGATTCAAGCGCCTGGAGTTTCGTCTCGAAACCGCCGTTCCATCTAATCAACTTGAACAAGCTTTTGCCCCGATAAAAATTTGACCTAGTTTCAACTTGCTAGAACCGAGTTGTTTTCTTTCGCCGTTTGTTTTCCGTTTCTTTGTTCGGTTCATTCTTTCTTTGCAACCGGAGTTCTTAAATTGAACTTTCTGGTTCGTTCTCTTGTTCGAGTTTTACCTGTGCATTAGATGAGTACTTATTGTATGCTTGTTGTTTGTCTGCGATAGATTACCCGGATTGCGCCGCTTGTTACTTCGAAACCCTAGGACTCGCGGATCATCAGCAAGGCAAGTAACACTTTGATCATACCTTTTCTACAACCCATGTTTTATTGCATTAGATCAATCCTCACACATTGCATGATTAGGATCTAATTAAATTGTGGGATGGGAAGTAGATGAGGTAGTACCTATTACCTGTATTATTATGAAACCTTTGGGAGTTACTTCTACGTTCGCTTATTATGCCATGCTATGCTAGTAGACGTGGATTGGGTGAGTGATATCCATTACAGATGTGAGTTGATAATTTTAAAAGGTTTATCTAAGGTGGCAACTTAAACACACATCTGGGTGGATTGAGGCACCTGATGTCTATCAGGACTTGCCTGTTTTTTTTGGACCGCCACCCAGGCTCAAAGGGATCATAAGATCTTTCATGCTAGAAACTTCCGTGTGCAGCCACAAGCCATTATGGGCTCTGGCATAGTTGACTAAGTTGTGCGAACTCTTACGGGGTGGACTAGCAGATGTAGGGGTTGTAGGTGGTACGGTCTACCCCACATGTAAGGTGCTAGCGCTTCTGAAAGACTGTGTCTCGGTCATCCGTCTTCTCAAACACCATGTAGTGCGAGAAAACAAACGGAGGCGATCGAGTCTTGTGGGGAAAAATGCGCAACCTATGCAGAGTGTACAAACTAATCATGATTAGCCGTGTCCCCGGTTATGGACAACTTGAGTATCTAGTACTTGAATATCATTGTGAATCTCAACATGTTACTTCTAATTAATGTTGTTGGGTTTTAATTATTTTAATTTGGGATTGAGAATGCTGTCAACCATTCTCAATGTTTCACAACCACCATGATAGTAAATAAATTTATTCCTTTGCAGTAGGGAAAAATTGGCTTTACGCAAAACTGTAACCATAGAGCTTTCCACCAGCCATATGTGCATATAGTATAGCTGTTTCATTCCATTATTCCCTATGTGTTACATTGCCAGCATATTCCATGTGCTGACCCGTTTTCGGGCTGCAACGTTAATGTTGCAGACTTTTCAGATGACGATTGAGGTGCGTTTAGGTCGTGGCCCTATACTCAGTGATGCCGCTGGAGTTGATGGACCCATTTATCTTCCAAGTCTTCCGCTGTTATTTTTATTATATGGCCTTAAGCCATATTCAGTGTAATAAGTTCTTTTTGAGCCATCGATGTAATAAGTGTGTGATTGCAACTCTGCTATAAAACCTCGATGTACTGTGTGGTGTCAGCATTACTGATCCAGGGATTACACCGTAGCACAGTAGACGTGATCCATTCGGGTCAGGTCGCTACAGAGATGGTATCAGAGCACACGCTGACTGTAGGACACGACCACTAAGTTAAAGCCATAGATCACTATTCTCTCCTCATTTTCTAACTCCTCATCTTTTCTACTCTATTAGGATGACGAACGTGAAGATTAAGTACGCTCAACCGGATGAGGGCACACCATTTGGATTTCACCTGAAGGAAGTCACCAAGTACCTGAACATTGGATTTCCAAGATTCACGGGAACCTTCAACGCCACTCTGCCTGAAGAGGAGCGCTGGAAGATTCAAGCTCACTTTCCGGGAAGGACATTCGCACCAATCACGAAGCCCATAGATAGTGTTTTCAATGCACCAACCTGGAGTCTGGGAAGGAGCATGGCAGCCCATATCACCATAGGACGCATTGGAGAAGTTTTTCAAGAAGACCTCAAGGACACTATCTACCAGATTTGCGGACGCCGAGATGAACAATGGGAGTTAGTCAGCACCAAGAAGGATAGATCCATTGCAGCATTCATCCAGGAGTTAAACCAGCACATTCGACGCCACGAGAACCAGATGTGCAATGATATGATAGAGTTGAAGAATGCGAAGGCAAGGATCATCGAGCTAGAAGGAGAACTGAAGTCTACACGCAAGGACTACATGGACGAGATCGTAGCTCTAGCAAGGCACAATTGCGATCTCAAGCAGGAGATTGAAGAACTCAAGAGCAAGTTAGCATCCCAGGAGGACGACGAGTACGTCACCTGTCCGGACAACTACATCATCATCGACGACACCGATTCAGATCCAAGTGAACCCGACTTTGAAGACGAAGCTGGAGCAGATATCATGGAGTCTTCCACCGGTTCAAATTTCTAGATGACCACCAGATAGTAGTAGTATTCCCCCATGTAAAAACATTATAGTCGAGCACTTTTGCGATAGTCTTAGACCGATTGTAAGCCCTTGTTTGATTGATTGAAGTGATTTTGTGTGCATTTGCCTCATGTGCATATGGGTAGTGTTTTCCCTTTAGACCCCTCTATTCTTAATTCTCGTCTTTTCTAAACCCTCAGATGCCTCCAAGACGTGACAATGGATTTCCACCGGAGCTCACTTAGTTGATCCAGCAGCAGAATCAATTGATGCAGATGTTAGTTCAGAACCAACAGAACAACAACAACAACCCACCACCACTACCACCTGTTGACCACTTAGCCCGTTTCCTTAGGCTGAATCCGCCGGTGTTTTCCAGTAGCACCGAGCCAATAGTAGCAGACGATTGGCTCCATAAGATAGGGAGGGAGTTGACCACTGCAGGATGCATGGATGGTGAGAAAGTGAAGTTTGCCGCACACCAGCTTGACGGACCCGCGACAGCATGGTGGGAGAATTTCATAGCCACTTACCCAGTTGACACTGTCACATGGGATCAGTTTCAGCAAGCTTTCCGCACTGCCCATGTTTCAGCGGGAGCTATGGCCATAAAGAAGCGTGAGTTTCGCAACTTACGCCATGGAGGAAGGACTATTGGCCAGTATGTGGAGGAGTTTAGTAAGCTAGCCCGTTATGCCCCAGATGACGTTGCTACGGATGCAGCTAAGCAGGAGAAGTTTCTGGAAGGACTGAATGATGAACTAAGCATGCAGTTGATGGTAGCGAGTTTCAACAACTACCAGGAGTTGGTAGATCGTGCCATCATGATTGAAGGGAAGCAACAGCAGATTGAGAACCGTAAGAGGAAGTATGGACAGGGGAAGTATAACTCTGGAGCCCATCAGAAGCCCCGTTTTGCCCCTAAACCGGGATTTCAGTTTCAGCACACCCATGGAGGAGGTAGCACGCACAACCATAATGGCCACAAGAATGGTAATGGGAATGGAGGAAGCAATGGACAGAACCGCACCATCCCATCGACCCCAACCAAGAGAGATCTGAGTAATGTCACTTGTTTCAAGTGTTCGAAGACCGGACATTATGCCAATGAATGTCCTGAAGGCCAGAATGGAAATGGCAATGGAAGCTCTGGGAAGAAGCCGAACCCTTTCAATAGGGGACAGGTGAACCACGTTAATGTGGAGGAGGTCGAAGATCAGCCCGATGCGGTAATCGGTAAGTTTCTGGTTAAGTCATTTACTGCACTCGTTCTTTTTGACACTGGTGCATCGCATTCATACATATCAAGGGGATTTGTGGATAAGTATAACCTGCCAACCCAAGCCCTTAGGTCACCCATGTTAGTAAGCTCACCAGGAGAAGAGTTTATGGCTACACGATGGTGTGATCGGTTACCATTAAGGATTGGTAACTATGTGTTTCCCTCAGACTTAATAGTATTGGAATCTCAAGGATTGGATGTGATATTAGGCATGGATTGGTTATCAAAGTATGAAGGGAATATTGAGTGTGCTAGTAAGTGAATTTTGCTTACTACACCATAAGGGAGAAGGATCAAGTATGTATCCCGGCATGTACCAAAAAGGACACAAGTGAATTGCCTAACAGGAGTTGTGCAAGAGGAAGTACCAGTGGTAAAGGATTTTCCTGATGTATTTCCTAAGGAATTACCAGGCATGCCACCAGATAGAGACATTGAGTTTTTGATTGAGTTATTACCAGGTACAGGCCCAATATCGAAGCGACCGTACCGGATGCCAGCAAAGGATTTGGTGGAAATTAAGAATCAGATTAAGGAGTTATTGGATAAAGGTTACATTCGCCCAAGTTCTTCACCTTGGGGATCACCCGTACTTCTAGTGGAAAAGAAGGATGGATCATTAAGGATGGTTGTAGATTATCGGGGATTGAATGAAGTAACCATCAAGAACAAGTACCCACTGCCGATGATCAACGATCTGTTTGATCGATTGCAAGGAGATAAAGTGTTTTCCAAGATCGATTTGCGATCAGGGTACCATCAGTTGAAGATTCGAGAGCAGGACATACCTAAGACAGCATTTACCATGAGATACGGATTGTATGAGTATACCGTTATGCCATTTGGATTGACTAACGCACCTGCCTATTTTATGAACCTGATGAACAAGGTATTTATGGAGTTTTTTGATAAGTTCGTCGTAGTGTTCATTGATGACATCCTGATTTATTCAAAGAATGAAGAGGAACATAAGGAACATTTGCGTTTGGTTTTGGAGAAACTAAGGGAACATCAGTTATATGCCAAATTTAGCAAATGTGAGTTTTGGTTGAAGGAAGTAGGATTCCTCGGACATCCGGAGAAGGTATAGCAGTTGACCCCACAAAGGTTGAGACCGTAATCGAATGGGAAGGACCAACAACAGTTGGAGAGATCCGGAGTTTTCTTGGACTCGCAGGATACTACCGGAGATTCATTGAGAACTTTTCAAGGATTGCGAAGCCTATGACGGAGTTGTTGAAGAAGGATACTAAGTTCAATTGGACTGAGGAGTGTGAGGCTAGTTTCCAGGAGTTAAAGAAACGTTTGGTTACCTCACCAGTATTGATTTTGCCAGATCAGACCAAGGATTATGAGGTGTATTGCGACGCTTCACGTCGAGGACTTGGAGCAGTGCTTATGCAGGACGGAAGAGTTGTTTCGTATGCTTCACGACAACTGAAGCCTCATGAGTTGAATTATGCCACGCATGATTTGGAGTTAGCAGCCGTAGTGCATGCATTGAAGATGTGGAGACATTTCCTCATTGGAAATCATTGTGAGGTGTACACGGATTACAAGAGTTTGAAGTACATTTTCACGCAGAAGGAGTTGAACCTCAGACAGAGGAGATGGTTGGAGCTCATCAAGGATTATGACATGAGATTGCATTACCATCCCGGAAAAGCTAATGTAGTAGCTGACGCATTGAGCCGTAAGAGCCATGTCAATACGATAATGACGGGGAGTATACCAAAGGAGTTAGCAGAAAACCTTCGTGAGCTATGTTTGGAAATAGTTCCGAGAGGCTATGTAGCAGCATTGGAGATTCAGTCAACATTGATGGATAAAATCAGAGAAGCTCAGAAATCTGACAAGGAGATTGCCGCTATAAAGGAGAAACTTAGCAAAGGAAAAGCTAAGGGATTTCGTGAGGATGAGCACGATACCTTATGGTTTGAGGACCGTGTTTATGTGCCCAATGACCCGGAGATCAGGAAGTTGATTTTGCAGGAGGCACATGATTCACCGTATTCGATTCACCCAGGGAATACCAAGATGTATTTGGATTTGAAAGAAACATTTTGGTGGACCGGAATGAAGAAGGATATTGCAGCATATGTGGCAGTTTGTGACGTATGTCAGAGAGTAAAGGCAGAGCATCAGAAGCCGGCAGGATTGTTACAACCATTTCTGATACCCGAATGGAAGTGGGATAAGATAGGCATGGATTTTATCACAGGACTACCCAGGACGAAAGCAGGGTATGACTCGATATGGGTAGTAGTTGATCGTTTGACGAAGGTAGCACATTTCATTCCAGTTAAGACCACTTACACCAGTGCTAAGTTGGCAAAGATATACATGACTAGGATCATTTTTTTGCATGGAGTCCCGAGGAGTATCGTATCAGATACCAGTTTCGTTCCATGACAACAGTTACGAGGTTGGAGACCGACAATTCTTTGGACCAGATTTGATTAAGGAGTCTGAATGGAAAGTTAAGTTGATTCGCGATAGGCTCAAGGTAGCCCAGTCCAGGCAGAAGAGCTACGCAGATTCTAAACGCAAGGAGATAGTTTACGAAACTGGAGACAGAGTTTATCTTCGAGTATCCCCACTTCGAGGAGTTAAGCGCTTTGGAGTTAAGGGAAAATTAGCACCGCATTTCGTTGGACCGTTTAAGATCTTGAAACGTATGGGAGAAGTCGCGTATAAGTTGGAATTACCAGAGGGACTGTCAGGAGTTCATGATGTATTTCATGTTTCTCAGTTGAAGAGATGTCACGCCGAGATGGCGGAGGTACCGCTAAGAGATACCGTGCCGCTTGAAGCGATTCAGTTGAAGGATGACTTAACATATGAGGAGAAGCCAGTCAAGATTCTCGATTATGCCAGCAGAGTTACCCGCAGCAAGGTTATCAATTTTTGCAAAGTTCAGTGGAACCGCCATTCAAAGGATGAAGCCACCTGGGAGAGAGAAGAAGATTTGCTCAAAGACCACCCTCACCTATTTTCTATCCAACCCGAATCTCGAGGGCGAGATTCATCTTAAGGGGGGTAGGTTTGTAACATCCCAAATTTTCAATTTGGAATGTTATACACTAGATCATCATGCATAACATATTTTCTTGCATCTTGGCCGATCCTAGAAATTTCACGCAACTCAAGGACCTCCGGAGAGAGTTGGAGATTTCGTTATTTTCATATTTGAGAGTTTCTCAAATTTTGAAAAGAGGATCGTTTGATTTATTTGTTTTATCTTCAATAAATTTTCCGGTGTCAAAATATGAGAGAGGGAATAATATGACTTTCCCAAAATTTAGGAAAAAGAAGATTTAATAAATAGATCAATTTTTGTTTGCCGGAGTTTTATTTGCAGTTTATTTGGATAGGGAAAAATGCGCGTTTTCGAAAATTGCATTTTAGGTCCAGAGAAAAGTTCATTTTGTTCGGCTCATTTTTAGGAGTCGGGGAAAATTTACTTTAGATTTTTCGGAGTTCGTTTAGATCTCTTTTTGTTTTTTTTCTCTGCGCGCTGAACCGTTTATTGAAAAAAAAACTGGAGCAGGCCGGCCAGGCCAAGGCCCAGCCGGGCTAAAGGCCACCGCGCGCCTAGCGCCAGACGCCAGGGAGCCGGCGCCGCCGCCTCTTGCTCTACGAATCCTTTTAGGATTCTAGGGTAGCCCTTGCCCCTTTTTCCTTTGTTTCGTTATTCCTAGTCCTACTCCGTATATTCTTTCCTATTCCTAGTCTAATTCCTTGCCCTCTACCCCAAGTAAACCCCTCCCCTCCCCAATATAAATACCCAAGCACCCCCCTCTAAATCATCAAACCCAAAGCCTAAGCCGCCGCCTCACCCGCGCCGCCGCCGCACCTTGCCGCCGCCGCCCCACGCCCACGCCGCCGGAGCCCCTCGCCGGAGGTAGCCCCGCGCTACATCTATTTTTTTCTCAGATCATTTTCTTCTAATAGTTCCGATTCTTTTCTTCTCTAAACCGTTCCGGTTTTCTAGATCGGTTTTTCGTTCGGTTTTCTTTTTCGAAACCCTAGATCGGATTCGTTTTCTTCTCCGATCTAGTTGCCTTTGGACCGTTCGCCGGATCGTTCGTTCTAACGAACGTGATCACCGGATTCTTCTAGGTTAATGACGTCCGTTCGTTTAACCGTTCTTCTTTTTCTTTTCGTCGGATTTATTCCGCGATCGCGATCTCAGATCCGATCTTCTCTCTAGCCTTTCTTTTTGCTCGTTTATCGGAATTAGGTGATTCAAGCACCTGGAGTTTCATCTCGAAACCGCCGTTCCGTCTAATCAACTTGAACAAGCTTTTTCCCCGATAAAAATTTGACCTAGTTTCAACTTGCTAGAATCGAGTTGTTTTCTTCCTCCGTTTGTTTTCCGTTTCTTTGTTCGGTTCGTTCTTTCTTTGCAACCGGAGTTCTTAAATTGAACTTTCTGGTTCGTTCTCTTGTTCGAGTTTTACCTGTGCATTAGATGAGTACTTATTGTATTCTTGTTGTTTGTCTGCGATAGATTACCCGGATTGCGCCGCTTGTTACTTCGAAACCCTAGGACTCGCGGATCATCAGCAAGGCAAGTAACACTTTGATCATACCTTTTCTACAACCCATGTTTTATTGCATTAGATCAATCCTCACACATTGCATGATTAGGATCTAATTAAATTGTGGGATGGGAAGTAGATGAGGTAGTACCTATTACCTGTATTATTATGAAACCTTTGGGAGTTACTTCTACGTTCGCTTATTATGCCATGCTATGCTAGTAGACGTGGATTGGGTGAGTGATATCCATTACAGATGTGAGTTGATAATTTTAAAAGGTTTATCTAAGGTGGCAACTTAAACACACATCTGGGTGGATTGAGGCACCTGATGTCTATCAGGACTTGCCTGTTTTTTTTGGACCGCCACCCAGGCTCAAAGGGATCATAAGATCTTTCATGCTAGAAACTTCCGTGTGCAGCCACAAGCCATTATGGGCTCTGGCATAGTTGACTAAGTTGTGCGAACTCTTACGGGGTGGACTAGCAGATGTAGGGGTTGTAGGTGGTACGGTCTACCCCACATGTAAGGTGCTAGCGCTTCTGAAAGACTGTGTCTCGGTCATCCGTCTTCTCAAACACCATGTAGTGCGAGAAAACAAACGGAGGCGATCGAGTCTTGTGGGGAAAAATGCGCAACCTATGCAGAGTGTACAAACTAATCATGATTAGCCGTGTCCCCAGTTATGGACAACTTGAGTATCTAGTACTTGAATATCATTGTGAATCTCAACATGTTACTTCTAATTAATGTTGTTGGGTTTTAATTATTTTAATTTGGGATTGAGAATGCTGTCAACCATTCTCAATGTTTCACAACCACCATGATAGTAAATAAATTTATTCCTTTGCAGTAGGGAAAAATTGGCTTTACGCAAAACTGTAACCATAGAGCTTTCCACCAGCCATATGTGCATATAGTATAGCTGTTTCATTCCATTATTCCCTATGTGTTACATTGCCAGCATATTCCATGTGCTGACCCGTTTTCGGGCTGCAACGTTAATGTTGCAGACTTTTCAGATGACGATTGAGGTGCGTTTAGGTCGTGGCCCTATACTCAGTGATGCCGCTGGAGTTGATGGACCCATTTATCTTCCAAGTCTTCCGCTGTTATTTTTATTATATGGCCTTAAGCCATATTCAGTGTAATAAGTTCTTTTTGAGCCATCGATGTAATAAGTGTGTGATTGCAACTCTGCTATAAAACCTCGATGTACTGTGTGGTGTCAGCATTACTGATCCAGGGATTACACCGTAGCACAGTAGACGTGATCCATTCGGGTCAGGTCGCTACAGAGATGGTATCAGAGCACACGCTGACTGTAGGACACGACCACTAAGTTAAAGCCATAGATCACTATTCTCTCCTCATTTTCTAACTCCTCATCTTTTCTACTCTATTAGGATGACGAACGTGAAGATTAAGTATGCTCAACCGGATGAGGGCACACCATTTGGATTTCACCTGAAGGAAGTCACCAAGTACCTGAACATTGGATTTCCAAGATTCACGGGAACCTTCAACGCCACTCTGCCTGAAGAGGAGCGCTGGAAGATTCAAGCTCACTTTCCGGGAAGGACATTCGCACCAATCACGAAGCCCATAGATAGTGTTTTCAATGCACCAACCTGGAGTCTGGGAAGGAGCATGGCAGCCCATATCACCATAGGACGCATTGGAGAAGTTTTTCAAGAAGACCTCAAGGACACTATCTACCAGATTTGCGGACGCCGAGATGAACAATGGGAGTTAGTCAGCACCAAGAAGGATAGATCCATTGCAGCATTCATCCAGGAGTTAAACCAGCACATTCGACGCCACGAGAACCAGATGTGCAATGATATGATAGAGTTGAAGAATGCGAAGGCAAGGATCATCGAGCTAGAAGGAGAACTGAAGTCTACACGCAAGGACTACATGGACGAGATCGTAGCTCTAGCAAGGCACAATTGCGATCTCAAGCAGGAGATTGAAGAACTCAAGAGCAAGTTAGCATCCCAGGAGGACGACGAGTACGTCACCTGTCCGGACAACTACATCATCATCGACGACACCGATTCGGATCCAAGTGAACCCGACTTTGAAGACGAAGCTGGAGCAGATATCATGGAGTCTTCCACCGGTTCAAATTTCTAGATGACCACCAGATAGTAGTAGTATTCCCCCATGTAAAAACATTATAGTCGAGCACTTTTGCGATAGTCTTAGACCGATTGTAAGCCCTTGTTTGATTGATTGAAGTGATTTTGTGTGCATTTGCCTCATGTGCATATGGGTAGTGTTTTCCCTTTAGACCCCTCTATTCTTAATTCTCATCTTTTCTAAACCCTCAGATGCCTCCAAGACGTGACAATGGATTTCCACCGGAGCTCACTTAGTTGATCCAGCAGCAGAATCAATTGATGCAGATGTTAGTTCAGAACCAACAGAACAACAACAACAACCCACCACCACTACCACCTGTTGACCACTTAGCCCGTTTCCTTAGGCTGAATCCGCCGGTGTTTTCCAGTAGCACCGAGCCAATAGTAGCAGACGATTGGCTCCATAAGATAGGGAGGGAGTTGACCACTGCAGGATGCATGGATGGTGAGAAAGTGAAGTTTGCCGCACACCAGCTTGACGGACCCGCGACAGCATGGTGGGAGAATTTCATAGCCACTTACCCAGTTGACACTGTCACATGGGATCAGTTTCAGCAAGCTTTCCGCACTGCCCATGTTTCAGCGGGAGCTATGGCCATAAAGAAGCGTGAGTTTCGCAACTTACGCCATGGAGGAAGGACTATTGGCCAGTATGTGGAGGAGTTTAGTAAGCTAGCCCGTTATGCCCCAGATGACGTTGCTACGGATGCAGCTAAGCAGGAGAAGTTTCTGGAAGGACTGAATGATGAACTAAGCATGCAGTTGATGGTAGCGAGTTTCAACAACTACCAGGAGTTGGTAGATCGTGCCATCATGATTGAAGGGAAGCAACAGCAGATTGAGAACCGTAAGAGGAAGTATGGACAGGGGAAGTATAACTCTGGAGCCCATCAGAAGCCCCGTTTTGCCCCTAAACCGGGATTTCAGTTTCAGCACACCCATGGAGGAGGTAGCACGCACAACCATAATGGCCACAAGAATGGTAATGGGAATGGAGGAAGCAATGGACAGAACCGCACCATCCCATCGACCCCAACCAAGAGAGATCTGAGTAATGTCACTTGTTTCAAGTGTTCGAAGACCGGACATTATGCCAATGAATGTCCTGAAGGCCAGAATGGAAATGGCAATGGAAGCTCTGGGAAGAAGCCGAACCCTTTCAATAGGGGACAGGTGAACCACGTTAATGTGGAGGAGGTCGAAGATCAGCCCGATGCGGTAATCGGTAAGTTTCTGGTTAAGTCATTTACTGCACTCATTCTTTTTGACACTGGTGCATCGCATTCATACATATCAAGGGGATTTTTGGATAAGTATAACCTGCCAACCCAAGCCCTTAGGTCACCCATGTTAGTAAGCTCACCAGGAGAAGAGTTTATGGCTACACGATGGTGTGATCGGTTACCATTAAGGATTGGTAACTATGTGTTTCCCTCAGACTTAATAGTATTGGAATCTCAAGGATTGGATGTGATATTAGGCATGGATTGGTTATCAAAGTATGAAGGGAATATTGAGTGTGCTAGTAAGTGAATTTTGCTTACTACACCATAAGGGAGAAGGATCAAGTATGTATCCCGGCATGTACCAAAAAGGACACAAGTGAATTGCCTAACAGGAGTTGTGCAAGAGGAAGTACCAGTGGTAAAGGATTTTCCTGATGTATTTCCTAAGGAATTACCAGGCATGCCACCAGATAGAGACATTGAGTTTTTGATTGAGTTATTACCAGGTACAGGCCCAATATCGAAGCGACCGTACCGGATGCCAGCAAAGGATTTGGTGGAAATTAAGAATCAGATTAAGGAGTTATTGGATAAAGGTTACATTCGCCCAAGTTCTTCACCTTGGGGATCACCCGTACTTCTAGTGGAAAAGAAGGATGGATCATTAAGGATGGTTGTAGATTATCGGGGATTGAATGAAGTAACCATCAAGAACAAGTACCCACTGCCGATGATCAACGATCTGTTTGATCGATTGCAAGGAGATAAAGTGTTTTCCAAGATCGATTTGCGATCAGGGTACCATCAGTTGAAGATTCGAGAGCAGGACATACCTAAGACAGCATTTACCATGAGATACGGATTGTATGAGTATACCGTTATGCCATTTGGATTGACTAACGCACCTGCCTATTTTATGAACCTGATGAACAAGGTATTTATGGAGTTTTTGGATAAGTTCGTCGTAGTGTTCATTGATGACATCCTGATTTATTCAAAGAATGAAGAGGAACATAAGGAACATTTGCGTTTGGTTTTGGATAAACTAAGGGAACATCAGTTATATGCCAAATTTAGCAAATGTGAGTTTTGGTTGAAGGAAGTAGGATTCCTCGGACATCCGGAGAAGGTATAGCAGTTGACCCCACAAAGGTTGAGACCGTAATCGAATGGGAAGGACCAACAACAGTTGGAGAGATCCGGAGTTTTCTTGGACTCGCAGGATACTACCGGAGATTCATTGAGAACTTTTCAAGGATTGCGAAGCCTATGACGGAGTTGTTGAAGAAGGATACTAAGTTCAATTGGACTGAGGAGTGTGAGGCTAGTTTCCAGGAGTTAAAGAAACGTTTGGTTACCTCACCAGTATTGATTTTGCCAGATCAGACCAAGGATTATGAGGTGTATTGCGACGCTTCACGTCGAGGACTTGGAGCAGTGCTTATGCAGGACGGAAGAGTTGTTTCGTATGCTTCACGACAACTGAAGCCTCATGAGTTGAATTATGCCACGCATGATTTGGAGTTAGCAGCCGTAGTGCATGCATTGAAGATGTGGAGACATTTCCTCATTGGAAATCATTGTGAGGTGTACACGGATTACAAGAGTTTGAAGTACATTTTCACGCAGAAGGAGTTGAACCTCAGACAGAGGAGATGGTTGGAGCTCATCAAGGATTATGACATGAGATTGCATTACCATCCCGGAAAAGCTAATGTAGTAGCTGACGCATTGAGCCGTAAGAGCCATGTCAATACGATAATGACGGGGAGTATACCAAAGGAGTTAGCAGAAAACCTTCGTGAGCTATGTTTGGAAATAGTTCCGAGAGGCTATGTAGCAGCATTGGAGATTCAGTCAACATTGATGGATAAAATCAGAGAAGCTCAGAAATCTGACAAGGAGATTGCCGCTATAAAGGAGAAACTTAGCAAAGGAAAAGCTAAGGGATTTCGTGAGGATGAGCACGATACCTTATGGTTTGAGGACCGTGTTTATGTGCCCAATGACCCGGAGATCAGGAAGTTGATTTTGCAGGAGGCACATGATTCACCGTATTCGATTCACCCAGGGAATACCAAGATGTATTTGGATTTGAAAGAAACATTTTGGTGGACCGGAATGAAGAAGGATATTGCAGCATATGTGGCAGTTTGTGACGTATGTCAGAGAGTAAAGGCAGAGCATCAGAAGCCGGCAGGATTGTTACAACCATTTCTGATACTCGAATGGAAGTGGGATAAGATAGGCATGGATTTTATCACAGGACTACCCAGGACGAAAGCAGGGTATGACTCGATATGGGTAGTAGTTGATCGTTTGACGAAGGTAGCACATTTCATTCCAGTTAAGACCACTTACACCAGTGCTAAGTTGGCAAAGATATACATGACTAGGATCATTTTTTTGCATGGAGTCCCGAGGAGTATCGTATCAGATACCAGTTTCGTTCCATGACAACAGTTACGAGGTTGGAGACCGACAATTCTTTGGACCAGATTTGATTAAGGAGTCTGAATGGAAAGTTAAGTTGATTCGCGATAGGCTCAAGGTAGCCCAGTCCAGGCAGAAGAGCTACGCAGATTCTAAACGCAAGGAGATAGTTTACGAAACTGGAGACAGAGTTTATCTTCGAGTATCCCCACTTCGAGGAGTTAAGCGCTTTGGAGTTAAGGGAAAATTAGCACCGCATTTCGTTGGACCGTTTAAGATCTTGAAACGTATGGGAGAAGTCGCGTATAAGTTGGAATTACCAGAGGGACTGTCAGGAGTTCATGATGTATTTCATGTTTCTCAGTTGAAGAGATGTCACGCCGAGATGGCGGAGGTACCGCTAAGAGATACCGTGCCGCTTGAAGCGATTCAGTTGAAGGACGACTTAACATATGAGGAGAAGCTAGTCAAGATTCTCGATTATGCCAGCAGAGTTACCCGCAGCAAGGTTATCAATTTTTGCAAAGTTCAGTGGAACCGCCATTCAAAGGATGAAGCCACCTGGGAGAGAGAAGAAGATTTGCTCAAAGACCACCCTCACCTATTTTCTATCCAACCCGAATCTCGAGGGCGAGATTCATCTTAAGGGGGGTAGGTTTGTAACATCCCAAATTTTCAATTTGGAATGTTATACACTAGATCATCATGCATAACATATTTTCTTGCATCTTGGCCGATCCTAGAAATTTCACGCAACTCAAGGACCTCCGGAGAGAGTTGGAGATTTCGTTATTTTCATATTTGAGAGTTTCTCAAATTTTGAAAAGAGGATCGTTTGATTTATTTGTTTTATCTTCAATAAATTTTCCGGTGTCAAAATATGAGAGAGGGAATAATATGACTTTCCCAAAATTTAGGAAAAAGAAGATTTAATAAATAGATCAATTTTTGTTTGCCGGAGTTTTATTTGCAGTTTATTTGGATAGGGAAAAATGCAGGTTTTCGAAAATTGCATTTTAGGTCCAGAGAAAAGTTCATTTTGTTCGGCTCATTTTTAGGAGTCGGGGAAAATTTACTTTAGATTTTTCGGAGTTCGTTTAGATCTCTTTTTGTTTTTTTTCTCTGCGCGCTGAACCGTTTATTGAAAAAAAAACTGGAGCAGGCCGGCCAGGCCAAGGCCCAGCCGGGCTAAAGGCCACCGCGCGCCTAGCGCCAGACGCCAGGGAGCCGGCGCCGCCGCCTCTTGCTCTACGAATCCTTTTAGGATTCTAGGGTAGCCCTTGCCCCTTTTTCCTTTGTTTCGTTATTCCTAGTCCTACTCCGTATATTCTTTCCTATTCCTAGTCTAATTCCTTGCCCTCTACCCCAAGTAAACCCCTCCCCTCCCCAATATAAATACCCAAGCACCCCCCTCTAAATCATCAAACCCAAAGCCTAAGCCGCCGCCTCACCCGCGCCGCCGCCGCACCTTGCCGCCGCCGCCCCACGCCCACGCCGCCGGAGCCCCTCGCCGGAGGTAGCCCCGCGCTACATCTATTTTTTTCTCGGATCATTTTCTTCTAATAGTTCCGATTCTTTTCTTCTCTAAACCGTTCCGGTTTTCTAGATCGGTTTTTCGTTCGGTTTTCTTTTTCGAAACCCTAGATCGGATTCGCTTTCTTCTCCGATCTAGTTGCCTTTGGACCGTTCGCCGGATCGTTCGTCCTAACGAACGTGATCACCGGATTCTTCTAGGTTAATGACGTCCGTTCGTTTAACCGTTCTTCTTTTTCTTTTCGTCGGATTTATTCCGCGATCGCGATCTCAGATCCGATCTTCTCTCTAGCCTTTCTTTTTGCTCGTTTATCGGAATTAGGTGATTCAAGCGCCTGGAGTTTCATCTCGAAACCGCCGTTCCTTCTAATCAACTTGAACAAGCTTTTTCCCCGATAAAAATTTGACCTAGTTTCAACTTGCTAGAATCGAGTTGTTTTCTTCCTCCGTTTGTTTCCCGTTTCTTTGTTCGGTTCGTTCTTTCTTTGCAACCGGAGTTCTTAAATTGAACTTTCTGGTTCGTTCTCTTGTTCGAGTTTTACCTGTGCATTAGATGAGTACTTATTGTATTCTTGTTGTTTGTCTGCGATAGATTACCCGGATTGCGCCGCTTGTTACTTCGAAACCCTAGGACTCACGGATCATCAGCAAGGCAAGTAACACTTTGATCATACCTTTTCTACAACCCATGTTTTATTGCATTAGATCAATCCTCACACATTGCATGATTAGGATCTAATTAAATTGTGGGATGGGAAGTAGATGAGGTAGTACCTATTACCTGTATTATTATGAAACCTTTGGGAGTTACTTCTACGTTCGCTTATTATGCCATGCTATGCTAGTAGACGTGGATTGGGTGAGTGATATCCATTACAGATGTGAGTTGATAATTTTAAAAGGTTTATCTAAGGTGGCAACTTAAACACACATCTGGGTGGATTGAGGCACCTGATGTCTATCAGGACTTGCCTGTTTTTTTTGGACCGCCACCCAGGCTCAAAGGGATCATAAGATCTTTCATGCTAGAAACTTCCGTGTGCAGCCACAAGCCATTATGGGCTCTGGCATAGTTGACTAAGTTGTGCGAACTCTTACGGGGTGGACTAGCAGATGTAGGGGTTGTAGGTGGTACGGTCTACCCCACATGTAAGGTGCTAGCGCTTCTGAAAGACTGTGTCTCGGTCATCCGTCTTCTCAAACACCATGTAGTGCGAGAAAACAAACGGAGGCGATCGAGTCTTGTGGGGAAAAATGCGCAACCTATGCAGAGTGTACAAACTAATCATGATTAGCCGTGTCCCCGGTTATGGACAACTTGAGTATCTAGTACTTGAATATCATTGTGAATCTCAACATGTTACTTCTAATTAATGTTGTTGGGTTTTAATTATTTTAATTTGGGATTGAGAATGCTGTCAACCATTCTCAATGTTTCACAACCACCATGATAGTAAATAAATTTATTCCTTTGCAGTAGTGAAAAATTGGCTTTACGCAAAACTGTAACCATAGAGCTTTCCACCAGCCATATGTGCATATAGTATAGCTGTTTCATTCCATTATTCCCTATGTGTTACATTGCCAGCATATTCCATGTGCTGACCCGTTTTCGGGCTGCAACGTTAATGTTGCAGACTTTTCAGATGACGATTGAGGTGCGTTTAGGTCGTGGCCCTATACTCAGTGATGCCGCTGGAGTTGATGGACCCATTTATCTTCCAAGTCTTCCGCTGTTATTTTTATTATATGGCCTTAAGCCATATTCAGTGTAATAAGTTCTTTTTGAGCCATCGATGTAATAAGTGTGTGATTGCAACTCTGCTATAAAACCTCGATGTACTGTGTGGTGTCAGCATTACTGATCCAGGGATGACACTGTAGCACAGTAGACGTGATCCATTCGGGTCAGGTCGCTACACCAGATGTGTATTAAAGTAGCCACCTTAAGTTGAACCATTAAGTAAACAATCTCACAACTGTCATGGAATACACTCAAACCCAATCCACGTCTACGAGCATAGCATGGCAACAAAAGCATAATGTAATAGTAACTCCCAAGGGTTTGATAATAACAGGGCAATAGGTTCCTACCTCATCAAGTACTTCCCAATACCCACATGTTATCAAATCCTAACCATGCAATGTTTGAGGGTTGAAACTAATGCATAAAAACTGGGTATGAAAGGGATATGATCAAAGTGTGAACTTGCCTATACTGTTGATGACGATGATTCACACTCAAAACTCTTGACAGTTCTACTCGTCACACTCCGGCCAATCTAGCGTAAGCAAGCAATGGTAACCACACATAAGCAATCACTCAAAAGACCAGAAAGAACGAAGAAGACAATTCGGAAAACATCAAAACCAAGCAAATAACTCTTGCAGCATAAAACAATTTCTAACAGTACCAAAATTATGTGAATTTGCCCTTATCAGAAAGTTTAGGTCAAGAGCTTTAATTTGCAAAAAGAATCAACTAAATCGGAGTTATAAAACTCAAGTTATGATCAAACGAAGTTCAAATACAAAAATGTTTGAATTCAAATTTTAAAACTTTCAAAAAGATGTTTAAGTTGTTTTACTGCATATAGGGGTTCATAACGAAGAAGTGGGCGTTGGTTTCGTCCAATTTGGACAAACGTGTAAGAAGTAGTGGGGGTTTGAAGATTAGGGACTAATCTGTAAATAAAATCATCACAGATAGGTCCTTGGCCGAAATTAAAAAGAAAAAGAAAAAGACTAAATGACGAACGTTCGCTACACAGATCTACAGAATGAAAACGCTCACTAAACTAACTAAACAGAAAATTTTCGTTAAATAATAAACCTAAAAAACAAATCTAGGGTTTTTCAGAAAAACCGAACTAAACTGAAAATAAACCGAAGCGAACCGGGGCAACGGTTTTACCGGTCGGGGAAGTTTTCTTCGAAAACCGGTGGCAGCGGTTAACTCCAGCGAGATCTGGCGATGCGGCAGCGGCGGATCCGGCGAGTGGCGCGGCGGCTTCGGCAAGACGCGGCAACAACGACGTGGGGCTACGGCGGCGCGGCAGCAGCAGCAGTGCGGGTGGCGAAGCGAGGCGGCGGCGTGCAGGCAGTGGGGGCGAGTGGAGCGGTGGTGGCGATCTGCGGCTGCGGCGGCGGTGCAAGTGCGGGGCGGCGGCGAGACGCGAGGAGGAGAGAGAGGAGGCCGGGTCGAAGCCTCAGTATTTATGGAGGGGAGGCGAGGTGTGCGGAAGGGGCAAGGGCGGAGCGGAGTCCTGCCATGGGACGGCGGCGGTGCGGCAGCAGACTCCCGAGCGGAGTCCCGCTCGGGGACGGAGGCGATGGCGCGCTGGGCCTTGGCCTGGCTTCGGCTGGGCCGGCCCAGTCGGCAGAGGGAAAGCTTTTTTTTAAAATTACAGACAATGAAAAAATAATATAAACCAAGTAAAATAAAAAATAAACTATAGGCATATAATATATCAAAATTTTCAGAAAACATTTTCTACAACAAGAACATTTTCGTAACGTCAAATAAAATTCCTAAAAATTCAAATAAAGCAAAGAGTGCTACTGCTGCAATAAAGGCCAATAAAAATCATTTTAAAAATACCAAAATGATTTCAAATTTATTTCTCTCCAATTTTCTGATGTAGGGAATCATTTTACCCTAATTTCAATATATTTTATTTTTGGAGAAAAATAATTTGAATAAAATCCAAATAACTCCAAATTGAGAATAATTTCAAAAGGATTTTAAATTTGATCCTTTTAAACTCCCAACTCATATTTCATATGTTTTGAAGAAGTCATTTTATCTTCTCTCATGAAAATCATTGAGTTACATGAAGTTTATGATTTGGAAATATTTCCGAATGAAATTCAAATCTTTTCGAAACCCTTTTCATTTATTTAAATGGAAGAAGTCATGTCATCTTCTCTCCAGGGTTTTGTGGTGAAAAGAATTTGAATTCATGGAGATCATAAAAGCAAAGGTGAAAGTTTGGGAAAGTCATTTCATTCCCTCTCATTTAACTTTCAAAAAGTTTCAAATTTCACTCACTTTCAGTCAATCAATCAAACAATCAATCAAACCTATATATTTAATATAACATTCCAAAATTTAGAATTTTGGGATGTTACAAATCACTCAAGCATTCAATCATGATAGCATTACGTTTTAGTTGATTGCTTACATATATATTGAAGTTTTCTTGCTTCACAACAAAGTTATCAAATTCATCCAAGCATTGACTAGGAGATTTATTATATGGAATATCACCCTCATCAAATCTATAAAGAGAATTTACCTCTACTACCTGTGTCGGGATATCAAGTCCATGTATTTCTTCAACAGGTGTATATTATTAACGTCTTCAGATTTAATACCTTTCTCCTTCATAGATTTTATTTGCTTCTAGCATATCTTCTAGACTGAGGAATAAAATACCTCTCTTCTTTGGAGTTGGCTTAGGTGGTGGAACATGAAGTGTCAAATCATCAACATTCCTCAAACATTTTCAATAATTCATGATCCTGTTCAACAGTTCATTCCCTGAAAACACAACGAGCACAACTATCTAGGTAGTGCCTAGAAGTATTAGTTAGTCCATTATAAAAGATATCAAGTATTTCATTTTTCTTAAGAGGATGATCCGGCGAACAATTGAGTAATTGGAGAAGCCTCCCCCAAGCCCAAGGGAGATTCTATTATTCAAATTGCACAAAGTTTATATTTCCTGTAAGGCGACTTGTTTCTTATGAGAAGGAAAATATTTTCTAGAGAAGTAATATATCATATCCTAGGGACTAGGCACACAAGCATTAGCAATAGTATTAAACAATTCTTTAGCATCACCCTTTAATGAGAAAGGAAAAAACTTAAGAATATAGTAATAGCGATTTTTTCCTCATGAGCAAATAGGGTGGCAATGTCAGTCAATTTAGTAAGATGTGCCACAACCGTTCAGTTTCATAACCATGAAAATGATTAGATTCTACCAAGGTAATTAATTCAAGATCAACAGAGAATTCATAATCCTTATCAGTAACAAAGATAGGAGAAGTAGCAAACTTCGGATCATATCTCATTCTCTCGATCATAGCTTTTTCTTTTAGCTTAGTCAGTAATTTCTTAAGATCATCTCTATCATTACTAGCAAGAAATTATCTACCAATGTCTCCATCCATAACATAACCCTCAGGTACTTTAGGCATTTCAAACCTAGTGAGAGAGCTAGGCATAATAGGTGAATCATAATTTTCATCAGTTTGAGTAATCTCAAATTCTTTAGCTTTAGCAATTTGTTCATCAAGAAATTCACCTAGTGGCACAGTATCATCAAGCAGAGTACTAGCATCATCACAAGTTTCATTTATAACACAAGTAGTATCATCAATTACTCGCGACATATCAAAATGAATATCAGGTGGTGGTATCGCAAGTCTACTTAACACAGAAGGTGGATCAAATGCGGTGCAAGATGGAAGTTCCTTACCTCCCCTCGTCTTAGAGGGTACGATCTTGGTTTTAGCATCTGTCACATTCTTCATAGTGATCAACAGATATAATTCCCAAGTGGCTCCATAAATAGAGCTATGCCCCCCGGCAATGATGTCAAAACAGGTCTTAATAATCCACAAGTATAGGGGATCGCGATAGTCTTCGAGGGTAGTATTTCACCCAAATTTATTGATTGGACACAAGGGGAGCCAAAGAATATTTATGAGCTTAGTGCTACTTGTGAGCTGCATTGGGATTTTCCCAAAGAGGAATGGTGAAGCAATATAGTAGTGGAGAAGTGTTGCCCTCAGTGAGAACCAAGGTTATCGAACCAATAGGAGAACCAAGCAAATCCTAGTGAACAACACCTACACACACAAGAGAAAATACTTGCACCCAACGTGGGCAAGAGGGTTGTCAATCCCCTTGAACTCATTACTCGCAAGAATTAAATCTGATAGTGATAGATAGATAAAATAAAAAGTAAAAGAAAAGTAAGTAAATTGCAGGAAGGTATTTTTGGTTTTAGTAGTAAGATTAAAGTAGACCTGGGGGGCCATGGTATTCACTAGAGGATTCTCTCTCCAAACTTAGCATATGGTGGGTAGAAAAATTACTATTGGGAAATTGATAGAAAACACATATAACGATGTTCATGGCAATGATCATGTATATATGCATCATGTCCATGACAAGTAGACCGAAATGATTCTGCATCTACTACTATTACTCCACCAGTAGACCACTATCTAGCATGCATCTATGATATTAAGTTCATTGCAAACAGAGTAACACTTTAAGCAAGATGACATGATGGCTGCCATGACAAGTTGAGATAAGTATTTCCCTCAGTGATAACCAAGGTTTATCCAACCAAAAGGAGAATCACGCAAAGCCTCGTGAACAACACCTGCACACACAAAAGCAAATACTTTCACCCAACGCGAACTAGAGGGTTGTAAATCCCCTTGGCGGTTACTTGCAAGGATTAAATCTTGTAGTGATAGATATATAAATTGCAAAGATAAAATAAAAGAAAATAAAAAATGCATCAAAGTATTTGTGTGTTTTTATGTATGATAAAGGTAGACCCGGGGGCCATATTTTTCACTAGAGGCTTCTCTCTCGAGCACATAGCATATGTTGGGTAAACAAATTATTGTTGGGCAATTGACAGAAAAGCGCATAGTTATGATGATATTCAAGGCATTGATCATGTATATAGGCATTGATACGTCTCCGTCGTATCTACTTTTCCAAACAATTTTGCCCTTGTTTTGGACTCTAACTTGCATGATTTGAATGGAACTAACCCGGACTGCCGCTATTTTCAGCAGAATTACCATGGTGTTATTTATGTGTAGAAACAAAAGTTCTCGGAATGACCTGAAACTTCACGGAACAACTTTTAGGAAATAATAAAAAATCCTTGCAAAAGATGAAGGCCAGGGGGCCCACCACCTGTCCACGAGGGTGGGGGGCGTGCCTCCCCCATAGGGCGCGCCCCTACCTCGTGGGCCCCCTGGAGCTCCTCCGACCTCAAATCGAACTCTATATATTTGGTTTCGGGGACAAAAAAATCAGAGAGAAGAATTCATCGCGTTTTACGATACGGAGCCGCCGCCAAGCCCTAAAACCTCTCGGGAGGGCTGATCTGGAGTCCGTTCGGGACTCCGGAGAGGGGAATCCATCGCCATCGTCATCATCAACCATCCTCCATCACCAATTTCATGATCCTCACCGCCGTGCGTGAGTAATTCCATCGTAGGCTTGCTGGACGGTGATGGGTTGGATGGGATCTATCATGTAATCGAGTTAGTTTTGTTAGGGTTTGATCCCTAGTATCCACTAGGTTCTGAGATTGATGTTGCTATGACTTTGCTATGCTTAATGCTTGTCACTAGGGCCTGAGTGCCATGATTTCAGATCTGAACCTATTATGTTTTCAACAATATATGAGAGTTCTTGATCCTATCTTGCAAGTCTATAGTCACCTATTATGTGTTATGATCCGTTAACCCCGAAGTGACAATAATGAGGATACTTACCGGTGATGACCGTAGTTTGAGGAGTTCATGTATTCACTATGTGTTAATGCTTTGTTCCGGTACTCTATTAAAAGGAGGCCTTAATATCCCTTAGTTTCCAATAGGACCCCGCTGCCACGGGACGGTAGGACAAAATATGTCATGCAAGTTCTTTTCCATAAGCACGTATTACTATATTCGGAATACATGCCTACATTACGTTGATGAACTGGAGCTAGTTCTGTGTCACCCTAGGTTATGATTGTTACATGATGAACCGCATCCGGCATAATTCTCCATCACCGATCCATTGCCTACGAGATTTCCATATATTGTTCTTCGCTTATTTAATTTTCCGTTGCTATTGCTATCATCACTACAAAATACCAAAAACATTACTTTTTCTACCGTTACCTTTTGCTACCGTTACCACTACTATCATATTACATTGCTACTAAACACTTTGCTGCAGATATTAAGTTTCCAGGTGTGGTTGAATTGACAACTCAGCTGCTAATACTTGAGAATATTCTTTGGCTCCCCTTGTGTCGAATCAATAAATTTGGGTTGAATACTCTACCCTCGAAAACTGTTGAGATCCCCTATACTTGTGGGTTATCAAGACTATTTTCTGGCGCCGTTGCCGGGGAGCATAGCTCTATTCTTTGAGTCACTTGGGATTTATATCTTCTTACCATTATGAAGAACTTGAAAGATCCAAGAACCAAGATTTATCCCTCAACTACGAGGGGAGGTAGGGAACTGCCATCTAGCTCTGCACTTGATTCACGTTCTGTTTTGAGTAAGCTTGCGACACCTAAACCTACTTCTACTATTCGTTCTAATATGTCGCATGTTATTGATGATGCCACTTCTGCTATACATGATACTTATGATGAAACTATTTCTATGCTTGATACTACTATGCCACTTGGTGAATTTCTTGATGAACAACTTGCTAGGGCTAGAGAGAATGAAAATATTGAATCTGATAATATTGATGAAAGTGATGATGAAGACTCACCTGTTATTCTTGAGGGTTATGTTTTTGATAAAGAAGCTTCTTTAGCTATTTTAGCTTGCAAAGATAGATATGAGCTCAAGAGGTTATTAGCTAAATGGAAGAAGCAATCTCTTAATGCTAGAATGAAACCTGACCCTGCTTTTGCTACTTCACCTATCTTTGTTACTGATAAGGATTATGATATCTCTGTTGATCCTCATATAATTACTTTGGTTCAATCGGATCCTTTTCATGGCTATGAATCTGAAACTGTTGTGGCACATCTTACTAAATTAAATGATATAGCCACCCTGTTCACTAATGATGAGAGAACTCGTTACTTTTATGTTCTTAAAATATTTCCGTTCTCATTAAAAGGTGATGCTAAGATATGGTTTAATTCTCTTGATCCTGGTTGTGTGCGTAGTCCGCAGGATATGATTTATTACTTCTTTGCTAAATATTTCCCTGCTCATAAGAAGCAAGCTGCTTTAAGGGATATATATTTTTGTGCAAATTGAAGAAGAGAGTCTCCCACAAGCTTGGGGGAGGCTTCTCAAGTTACTTAATGCTTTGCCTGATCATCCTCTTAAGAAAATGAAATACTTGATATCTTTTATAATGGACTAACCGATGCCTCCAGAGATTACCTGGATAGTTGTGCTGGTTTTGTTTTCAGGGAAAGAACACCGGATGAAGATGAAATTCTATTGAATAATATGTTGACAAATGAAAATAATTGGACCCTTCCTGATCCAGCTCTAGAGCCAATTCCTGAGCCTATTCCTAAACCAACTCCGAAGAAGAGGGGTATTCTATTTCTCAGTCCTGAAGATATGCAAGAGGCAAAGAAATCTATGAAAGAAAAAGGTATTAAAGCTGAAGACGTTAAGAATTTACCTCCTATTGAAGAAATACATGGTCTTAATTTACCGCCCGTTGAAGAAACATATGATCTTAATCCTTCACCTATTGAAGAAACTCGTGGTCTTGATAACCTGACACAGGTAGTAAAGGTAAATTCTCTCTATAGATTTGATGAAGGTGATATCCCTCGTTATAAGTCTGCTAGACAATGCTTAGATGAGTTTGACAATTTCATTGTTAAACAAGAAAACTTCAATGCTTATTTTGGTAGACAATTGAAATACAATTCAAATATGCTTGAACACTTGGGTGATTATATGGCTAATGTCAAAGGTGAACTTAAACTTATTAGTAAACATGCTTCTATGGTTACCACTCAAGTAGAACAAGTACTTAAAGCTCAAAATGATTTGCTCAATGAATTGAATAGTAAGAATAATGATAATGCTGTTAGAGTTATGACTAGAGGTGGTAAAATGACTCAGGAACCTTTGTATCCTGAAGGCCACCCTAAGATAATTGAGCAAGATTCTCAAAGAAATAATGTGGATGCACCTAGTCCTTCTAATAGGAAGAAAAAGAAAAATGATAGGACTTTGCATGCTTCTAGTGATCCTATTGTTGAAACACCTGAGAATCCAAATGACATCTCTATTTCTGATGCTGAAACACAATCTGGTAATGAACCTGAATCTAGTGATAATGTTAATGATAATGTTCATGATGATGCTCAACCTAGTAATGATAATGATATAGAAATTGAACCTGTTGTTGATCTTGATAACCCACAATCAAAGAATCAATGTTATGATAAGAAAGACTTTGTTGCTAGGAAACACGGTAAAGAAAGAGAACCATGGATTCAGAAACCTATGCCTTTTCCTCCCAAACCATCCAAGAAAAAGGATGATGAGGATTTTGAGTGCTTTGCTGAAATGATTAGACCTATCTTTTTGCGTATGCGATTAACTGATATGCTCAAAATTAATCCTTATGCTAAGTATATGAAAGATATTGTTATAAATAAAAGAAAGATACCAGAAGCTGAAATTTCCACCATGCTTGCTAATTATAGTTTTAAGGGTGGAATACCAAAGAAACTTGGAGATCCAGGAGTACCCACTATACCATGCTCCATTAAAAGAAACTATGTTAAAACTGCTTTATGTGATCTTGGAGCCAGTGTTAGTGTTATGCCTCTCTCTTTATATCGTAGACTTGATTTGAATAAGTTGATACCTACTGAAATATCTTTGCAAATGGCTAATAAATCAACTTCTATACTTGTCGGTATTTGTGAGGATGTGCCTGTTGTAGTTGAAAACGTTACTATTTTAATGGACTTTGTTATTCTTGATATTCCCGAGGACGATAGTATGTCTATTATTCTTGGAAGACCCTTTTTGAATACTGCAGGGGCTGTTATTGATTGCACTAAAGGCAATGTCACTTTTCATGTTAATGGTAATGAGCATACGGTACACTTTCCGAGAAAACAACCTCAAGTTCATAGTATCAACTCTATTGGAAAAATTCCATCGATTATATTTGGAGGTTTTGAATTTCCTCTTCCTACTGTCAAGAAGAAATATGATATTCTTATTATTGGGGATGTGCATATCTCCGTTGAGGTAACATAGTGATATTCGAAATTTCTCCGGTTCCATGTTATTCGGAATGAGTTCATTAACAAGACTTGATCAACCTTGTTAGTGGATTCATTTTGATGAGCATGAGATGGATGAAACTAGAAGGCACAACCTGCTGTACCCTCCTCTTACTTTCTGTTATTTATATTAAATAAAATAAAAATACTATTTTTCTGTCTGTTATCTGATTATCCGTGCAATATAAAAATACCCCGAAAATAAAAGTTCTCCAAATGCCCTGAAATTTAAATATGATTTTTCTAGAATATTTGAGAATATTTGGCACCGAGAACACAACAGGAGGAGCTGGCACCTGGCCACGAGGGTCAGGGGCGCGCCCTACCCCCCTGGGCGCGCCCCCTGCCTCGTGGGCCCATGGTGGCCCTCCTCCACTTATCCTTTCACCCACACACTCCTTCTTCCTCCCCCAAACACGAATATCCAGCTCAAACCCGAGTCCAAGCTCATTTTGCTGCCATTTTCGATCTCCTTGCTCAAAGCACCTCTCACAAAACTGCTTGGGGAGATTGTTCCTTGGTATGTGACTCCTCCATTGGTCCAATTAGTTTTTGTTCTAGTGCTTTATTCATTGCAAATTTTTCTGCCTAGGTGACCATGTTCTTGAGCTTGCATGTCAAATTTATATGGTCAAAAGTAGTTTTGATGCATGATATAGGCCCTAGGCACTTGTAGGAGTAGTTTCTATCAATATTATTGAGTTTGGTTTACTTTTATTTTGAAGTTACTAAAAATTACAGAATTTTTCAGAAAACAATGAAGAGACTTTTGAGGGGCTCATCGAGCCGAAGCTCGAAGGAAAAGGCACAGAAGCCCAAATATAATCTGCCTCGCACCACGGAGGTTCGGTCGTGTGAATGGCCTTCCGATGATTTCTTGAGAGCAGCCGGGATTTATGAAGATTTTTATGAATTGGCTAAGAATGCAGGCCTCACCACTTTCCTCCATGACCAACGCGATCAGTATCTCTTACTCACAAATATCTTTGTACAAAACTTTCATTTCCATTCTAGGAGCTCACCACCTACGGTGGAGTTTTATGTATGTCACTTTATGATTTTTGTCGGGTTTGTTTGGTCCCTTTCGAGGGCACGACAGAGGAACCACACCGCAACGATGTGGATGGGTTTATTGATATCATCACTGTAGGGGAAACGAGGAAGGTTTTCGATGCACGAATCACTAGCATACATTTTCCCGTTTTACGCTATTTTGCAATATTTAGTAGTCGTTGCTTAATTGGTCGCGGAAACTGTGGAAACCTTAGTGTTCCTGATATTATTATTTTGCTCCATGGTTTATTCAGTGATAACTCTGTTAGTATGGGCGACATTATTGCTAAATGGTTAAGTTTGAACCATACAAAGGGCCCCATCTTTTGAGGCATCTATGCTTCACGCCTAGCTGCACATTTTAATATACCTATTAGGCATTATGAGAAGGAAGAAAAATTGTTGCCTCGTGTTTACTTAGATTATAAGAGTATGGTAGCACACGATTTTATTGTTAAGAATAGGGAAGGGGAGCTTAAATACACATTGTTCTTTGATAAACATCATCCTTAGACTATTTCCCTGCCTGGTCCTTCCTTGTTTGATTTATCTGCAGGCCAGTACCTTATTCTGTTAGAGGCTATTCACACCTATCGGAACCCTACAGCAGCCACAGAGCCAGATCCAGAACCATAAGTTGATCCTCCATGATAGTCTAATTAGCATTGGGATCCGGAAATGATTGCCAACCAGTGGCAGTCAGAGTCTTCTTCATCTCAGTACGACCCCAACTTTTACTATGGATATCCGCCAGGCCAGCCGTGGCCATAGACCAACTTAGGCCAAAATCCTAAGCTTGGGGGAGTACGTATTTCTCACCGACATTACATTTATGTTCACACACTCATTGCCAGACGTCTGTGCTCATACTTTTTCATTGTATCATCCATGCTAGTTTATTTCCCTTTTTATGCTTTCTTCTTGTGTGTTTGATAAACCTTAAGAAAAACCAAAAAAATTAGTTGTAGCTTTTAATTAGTTTACTTTCCATGCTTGTAGTAGTAATTAAAAAGAAAACCCAAAAAGATTTCCTGTTCTTCTTTTACTTGTTGGGAGCTCTCCCGCGTAAATAGTTTTATTTCTTTTCTTTTATTTGGGGGTCGATAGGAGAAGACCATAATTAAATTGTTGAAGTGGCTCTTACATGCATTATTGTTGATCTGACAAAAGAGCCCATATTGCCTTGTCTTCTCCTGTTTATTGAATGCTTATAGATTCCAGCTTAGTCCAATGCACGTGCACTATTATTATTATCCACATCGTTCGGTCGTGCAAGTGAAAGGCAATAATGATGATTATATGATGAACTTATTGAGATGAGAAAAGCTGGTATGAACTCGACCTCCCTTGTTTTTTGTAAATATGATTAGTTCATCGTTCCTGATTCAGCCTATTATGAATAAACATGTTTGCAATGACAACTAGAGATCATAGTTCTTGTGCCATG
This sequence comes from Triticum urartu, assembly GCF_056163025.1. Classification (NCBI taxonomy): domain Eukaryota; kingdom Viridiplantae; phylum Streptophyta; class Magnoliopsida; order Poales; family Poaceae; genus Triticum; species Triticum urartu. The sequence goes on along the minus strand of NC_141873.1, from coordinate 443,231,125 downwards.
CTTGATTAGCTAGGAGCTTATAATGGTTTACCTTGCGTGCCATCATCCTATTAAAATGGTTGTGATGTGGTATGATAGTGTGGTATCCTCCTCTGAATGATTTAAGTGACTTGGCTTGGTGCATGTTCACGCATGTAGTTGAAACAAAATCAACATAGCCTTCACGATATTTACGTTCAGGGTGGATTATATCCTACTCATGCTTGCATTCGGTGTTGATTAATTTTAATGCATGTTCATGACTGTTGTCGCTCTCCAGCTGGTCACTTCCCAGTCTTTTGCTAGCCTTCACCTGTACTAAGCGAGAATACTGCTTGTGCATCCAACTCCATAAACCCCAAAGTTATTCCATATGAGTCCACCATACCTACCTATATACGGTATCTACCTGCCGTTCCAAGTAAATTTGTATGTGCCAAACTCTAAAACTTCAAATAAATATCCTTTTTTGTATGCTTGAATAGCTCATGTATCAACTAGGGCTGTCCGTATCTTCCATGTTAGGCGGGTTATTCTTAAGAGGAGTGGACTCCGCTCCTCACTCACGAGAAAAATGGCTGGTCAGCGGGATGCCCAGTCCCATGCTTTATGCAAACTAAATCAAAATAATTGCAAACAAAACTCCCCCTAGGACTCTTGTTAGTTGGAGGCACTCGTTGTTTCGAGCAAGCCATGGATTGATGCTTGTTGGTGGAAGGGGGAGTGTAAACTTTACCATTCTGTTTGGGAACCGCCTATAATGTGTGTAGCATGGAAGATATCGCCATCTCTTGGTTGTTATGTTGACAATGAAAGTATATCGCTCAAAATATTATTCACCTCTATTTCAAAACTGAGCTCTGGCACCTCTACAAATCCCTGCTTCCCTCTGCGAAGGGCCTATCTATTTACTTTCATGTTGAGTCATCATCCTCTTATTAAAAAGCACCAGTTGGAGAGCACCGCTGTCATTTGCATTCATTACTGTTAGTTTACATTGAGTATGACTTGACTGGATCTCTTTTACCATGAATTACAATGTCTAGTTAGTCCTTGATCTTTAAAGGTGCTCTGCATTTATGTTTTGCGGTCTCAGAAAGGGCTAGCGAGATACCATCTTGTTATATCATATTATGATTGTTTTGAGAACGTGTTGTCATCCGAGATTTATTATTATTGCTCGATAGTTGATTATGCCATTGATATGAGTAAACTTGAGACCTAAGCGTTATTGTGAATGTGGTTAGTCATAATCTTTGCTGAAAACTTGAATGCTGCTTTACATATTTACAACAACAAGAGCAAACAGAGTTTGTAAAACTTTTTCTTTATCACTTTCAGTTTATCAATTGAATTTCTTGAGGACAAGCAAAGGTTTAAGCTTGGGGGAGTTGATACGTCTCCGTCGTATCTACTTTTACAAACACTTTTGCCCCATGTTTTGGACTCTAACTTGCATGATTTGAATGGAACTAACCCGGACTGCCGCTGTTTTCAGCAGAATTACCATGGTGTTATTTATGTGCAGAAACAAAAGTTCTCGGAATGACCTGAAACATCACGGAACAACTTTTAGGAAATAATAAAAAATCCTTGCAAAACTTGAAGGCCAGGGGGCCCACCACCTGTCCACGAGGGTGGAGGGCACGCCCCTACCTCGTGGGCCCCCCTGGAGCTCCTCTGACCTCAAATCGAACTCTATATATTTGGTTTCGGGGAGAAAAAAATCAGAGAGAAGAATTCATCGCGTTTTACGATACAGAGCCGCCGCCAATCCCTAAAACCTCTCGGGATGGCTGATCTGGAGTCTGTTCGGGGCTCCGGAGAGGGGAATCCGTCGCCATCGTCATCATCAACCATCCTCCATCACCAATTTCATGATCCTCACCACCATGCGTGAGTAATTCCATCGTAGGCTTGCTGGACGGTGATGGGTTGGATGGGATCTATCATGTAATCGAGTTAGTTTTGTTAGGGTTTGATCCCTAGTATCCACTATGTTCTGAGATTGATGTTGCTATGACTTTGCTATTCTTAATGCTTGTCACTAGGGCCCGAGTGCCATGATTTCAGATCTGAACCTATTATGTTTTCATCAATATATGAGAGTTCTTGATCCTATTTTGCAAGTCTATAGTCACCTATTATGTGTTATGATCCGTTAACCCCGAAGTGACAATAATCGGGATACTTACCGGTGATGACCGTAGTTTGAGGAGTTCATGTATTCACTATGTGTTAATGCTTTGTTCTGGTGCTCTATTAAAAGGAGGCCTTAATATCCCTTAGTTTCCAATAGGACCCCGCTGCCACAGGAGGGTAGGACAAAAGATGTCATGCAAGTTCTTTTCCATAAGCACGTATGACTATATTCGGAATACATGCCTACATTACATTGATGAACTAGAGCTAGTTCTGTGTCACCCTAGGTTATGATTGTTACATGATGGACCACATCCGGCATAATTCTCCATCACCGATCCATTGCCTACGAGCTTTCCATATATTGTTCTTTGCTTATTTACTTTTTCGTTGCTATTTCTATCATCACTACAAAATACCAAAAACATTACTTTTGCTACCGTTACCTTCCGCTACCGTTAGCACTACTATCATATTACTTTGCTACTAAATACTTTGCTTGAGATATTAAGTTTCCAGCTGTGGTTGAATTGACAACTCAACTGCTAATACTTGAGAATATTATTTGGCTCCCCTTGTGTCGAATCAATAAATTTGGGTTGAATACTCTACCCTCGAAAACTATTGCGATCCCCTATACTTGTGGGTTATCAGGCACCATGGCTGAGACAAGTAGATTGACTCCTGCCTACATCTACTACTATTACTCCTCCCATCGACCGCTGTCCATCATGCATCTAGGGTATTAAGTTAATAAAAAGAGAGTAACGCCTTTAGCAAGTTGCCATGATGTAGACAAAGTAAACTCAAGTGATATGAATAAACCACATCATTTTGTCCTTAATGGCGACAATACAATTACATGTCTTGTCCCTTTCTATCACTGGGATAGAGTACTGCAAGATTGAACCCATCAAGCACCTCTCCCACTGAAGATTAATCAATCTAGTTGGCCAAACCAAACAGATGGATCGGAGAGAAATACAAATCTATAACAATCATGCATAATAAAGTACAGAAAAGACTCAATTACTTCTCATCAATATTCAGATCATAAACCCAGAATTCATCGGATCGCAGCAAACACACCGCAAAAGAGGATTACATCGGATAGAACTCCAAGAACATCGAGGAGAACATGGTATTGAATATCAAAGAGAGACAATAAGCCATTTAGCTACTAGCTATGGATCTGTAGGTTTTTGATAAACTACTCACGCATCATTGGTAGGGCGGCAAGGTTGATGTAGAAGCCTCGATTCCCCCTTTGGCAAAGTACCGGAAAAGGCCTCCAAATGGGATCACAGAAGCACATAGACTTGCATCGAGTGAAAACGTGTTTTGGGTGGCTCTTTGTTGGTTTCCCAATATTTTAGAATTTATAGACGTGGAATTAGGTCAGACGGGGCCTTGAGGGGCCCACAAGGTAATAGGGTGCCCCCTGGGCGCGCCGGGTTGCCTTGTCGTCTTCTCGTACATCCTCTAGTCTCATCCCGAAGCTTCCATGGTCTCTTATGTCCAGAAAAAAATCGTCAAAAAGTTTTGTAGCGTTTGGACTCCCTTTGATACTGATTTTCTGGAAAACCAAAAACAAGCAGAAGACAACAACTAGCACTTGGCACTGGGTTAATAGAATAGTCCCAAAAATGATATAAAATAGCATATAAATGCATATAAAACATCCAAGATTGATACTATAATATCATGGAACAATCACAACTCATAGATACGTTAGAGATGTATCTGAATCGTAAGCTTAATTACTGCTCGTCATCGAGTAGGTAAATAATAAAAATGGAATTTTTGATGTGGAATGCTACCTCACATGTTGATCATGTAATCTCTTTTATGATATGAGTACTAGGATACAAGTTATTCAAAGCAATAATCTATACTTTCATATAAAGACATCAATGCTCACGCATACCAACAAACAATCATGCCTTTCAAAATAAAAATGCTAAAGAACGCTATCGCTACAATATCATATAGCCTTGTCATGCCCGATCTTCCTAACATGAAGTATTAATCACGCACAACCCCGATGACAAGCTGATAAATTGGTTCATACTTCCTAAAGCACTTCAGCTTTTTCAACTCCCACGCAATACATGAGCGTGAGCCATGGATATAGCACTATGGGTAGAATAGAATGCGGTGATAGAGATAATTAAGACGAAGTCAAAAAAGGAAGATAGTCTTGCATCGATGCGGCTAATCAACGGGCTATGGAGATGCCCATCAATTGATATAAATGCGAGTAGGGATTGCCAAGCAATGAATGCACTAAGAGCTATAAGTGTATGAAAGCTCAAATTGAAAACCAAGTAGGTGTGCATCCAACTTGCCTGCTCATGAAGACCTCGGGCATTTAAGGAAGCCCATCATCGGAATATACAAGCCAAGTTCAATAATGAAAAATCCCCACTAGTATATGAAAGTGACAAATCAGGAGACTATATATGAAAAACATGGCGCTACTTTAAAGCACAAGTGTGTAAAAGGATAGTAGCATTGCCCATTCTCTCTTTTTCCCTCATTTTTTCTTGGGCTCTTTTTGGCCTCTCCTTTTCATCCTGTTTCGCATCCCGACTTGTGCGGGGGGGGGGGGGGGGTCATAGTCTCCATCATCCTTTCCTCACTGGGACAATGCTCTAATAATGATGATCATCACACTTTTATTTACTTACAACTCGATAAAACTGAAAAATATGACTCTATATGAATGCCTCTAGCAGTGTACCAGGATGTGCAATGATCTAGCATAACATGTATACAAAATGATGAATGGTGGCTGAGCCACAAACACTATGTCAGCTATATGATCATGCAAAGCAATATGACAATGAAGATGTATGTCATAAAAAGGAACGCCGGAAGTTGCATGGAAATATATCTCTGAATTGCTATGGAAATGCCATAATAGGTAGGTATTGTGGCTGTTTTGAGGAAGATATAAGGGGGCTTATGTGTGATAGAGTGTATCATATCACGGGGTTTGGATGCACCGATGAAGTTTGCACCAACTCTCGAGGTGAGAAACGGCAATGCACGGTAGAGGCTAGCAAATTGCTGAAAGGTAAGAGTGTGTATAACCCATGTACTCACATTAGTCATACAGAACTCACATACTTATTGCAAAATTTTATTAGCCCTCGAGGCAAAGTACTACTATGCATTCCCCTATGGGGATAGATTGGTAGGAAAAGACCATCGCTCATCCCTGGCCGCCACTCATAAGGAAGACAAGCAATAATAAATCATGATCCACCTTCATCGCATAACTAGAGACACGAGTATTCTTGCTAAACCACATCCATTCACTAGTACCTCTCACATATCACCATCTTAATATCGCAAAATTATTGCAAGGAATCAAATATACCATAGTCAGTGATATACATGAAAGTTTTGATTATATCCCTCTTAAATACCTATTGTACTAGGACCGATTTCATAACACATGCATATTGACATTATTATTTATTACAGTCTCAAAAAGATTTTAAGTGAAGCACGAGAGTGCAACTATTTCTTTAAAATATAACCACCGCCGTGCTCTAAAAGAGATAAGTGAACTAGTAGAGCAACTTCCTAGCTCAAAAGATATAAGTGAAGCACATAGAGTATTCTACCAAATCACGAATAAAGGAGTGTCCCTCTCCAAAGGTGTGTCTGGCAAAAGTTGATTGTGGCAAACTAAACAACAATCAAAGCAAAAACTACTATGAAACAAGACGCTCTGACTAAAACTCATATCATGTGATGAATAAAAGTATAGCTCCAAGTAATATACTTATGGTTTGTAGACGAAAGAGGGGATGCCTTACAGGGCATCCCCAAGCTTAGACGCTTGGTTCTCCCTTGAATCTTAACTTGGGGTGCCTTGGAAATCCCCAAGCTTAGGGTTTCTACTCCTTATTCTTAATCCATCATGATCTCACCCAAACTTGAAAACTTCAGCACACAAAACTTAACAGAAACCTCATGAGATATGTTAGTATAATAAGCAAATCATAAAATTTAGGTACTGTTATGAACCCATTCATATTTTATTATTGGATACTATCTATTGTATTCCAACTTATCATGACTTATGCCCCCTGATATAATCCATAGAATCATCAAAACGAGCAAACTATGCAATGAGAACGGAATCTATCTAAAACAGAATAGTCTATAATGATCTGAATAATGACCATACTTCTGGAACTCTAAAAATTCTGAAAAATTAAGACAACATGGGAAATTTCTGTATCAATATGTAAAAAATTCATATCAAAATCACATTCTAGTGATTTTTAAAAATTCCTAGAGTGAGCACAAAAGTTTATGTTTTTTCACAGAATCAATCAACTATCAACCAAATCACCCCAAAGGCTTTGCTTGGAACAAACACTAATTGTAACATAAAAACACAATCATAAAAGTACCATAATTGTGTCAACACATAAAAACATATAAATGATAACTATTGGGTTGTCTCCCAACAAGCTCTTCCTTTATAGCCATTAAGATAGGCTTTGAGGTTTCAATGATGCTCACATGAAAGGAAAGAATTGAAGCATAAAGAGAGCATCATAATACATGTGACAAACACATTTAAGTCTACATACTTACTATGCATAGGAATTTTATAAGAAAACAAATTATCAAGATAAGACATATCTAGCATATGCAAGGGAGAAGAATAAAACATTGACAACCTCAACACAATGAGAGGTAATTTAGTAACAAGAAATTTTTTACAACCATATTTTCCTCTCTCATAATAATTACATGTGAGATCATAATCAAATTCAACAATATAGCTATCACTACAGGAATTGGCTTATTTGCCGTCTGCGATGGCAGACGGCAAAGCTCTTTGCCGTCCGCCACCGAAGGCAAACCTGCCGCGGCAAAGAGTGACGGTAAACATGTTCATTGGTGTCTGCTTCCTCAAAGCGGACGAAGAAGGCCCTTTGCCATCGGTGGTGGACGACAAAGAACAAGGACGGCAAAAACCATGCATTATCCATGTTAGGTGGCTGACGGCAGCCTTTGCCGTCCGCCAGCAGATGGCAAAGCTACCCAGCTCTTTGCCGTCTGCCACGGACAACAAAGTGACCAAATGGGTCAGCTCCCAGGTTGCACAGGTTGCTGCCATGTGGCTTCTTTGCCATGTGTGGCAGACATCAAATGTCCGTTTGCCGTCGGTTGCAGATGGCAAAGTGCCCGTATAATTACTGTTTTTTCTGTTTTCTGTTATATCCCTGCATTTTCAAAAGATATATATATATATAATATATATAGTTTCAACCTCAAACATAGCCCATGTATCCAACATCTAGTAGTCAATCAATGCAACAGAATACATAGGGTATTAAAAGATCCAATACATACATAGTTTCACGGAGTTCATCCATATATGCATACATAGTTTCACATTGTTCATCAATACAAAATGAAAACAAGAACTAAACACTAGCAGTCCATCAATGTTGCCTCCATGAAGTGAATCAAACCTGCAAAAATGGGAGTAAGAAAGTTAGAAGAAGAAGACTAGAAGGAGAAGAAGAAGACTAGAAGAAGAAAGAAGAAGAAGAAGAAGAAGAAGAAGAAGAAGAGAAGACTAGAAGAAGAATTTTATTCTTCTTCTTCTTCTTCTTCTTCTTCTTTTCTCATCTTTCTTCTTCTCTTCTATCTTTTTATCCCTTTCCTCCTCATTCTCATTCTTCTTCTTTTATTCTTTCTTTTTCTTCTCTTTCTTTTTCTCCTCTTTTTTGTTTTTTCTTCTTCTTATTCCTTATTTGTGTCATTTTAGAGCTAACATAGATAGTTATGCCATTTTTAGCCAACTAAGCTTATTATGTCAATTTGGAGGAATATAAGGTAAGTATTGGTCATTTTTGTGCTAACCTAGGTGATGATGCGATGTTTTAGCCAACTTACGTAAGTATAGCTTATTTTTATCTAAATTAGGTAATTATGCCATTTAGGAGGAAAATAAGCTAAGTATATGACATCCACGAGAGAACCAAGGTTACTATGCCATTTTTGAAATGAATAAGCTACTTATGTCATAAATGAACTAAATAAGCTAATTATGTCATTTAGGAGGATAATTATCTAAGTACGTCTTTTTTTGGGGAAAATAAGGAAAGTATGTGGCATAATAGGGCTAACAAGCATGTACGAAGCTAAGTACGCATTTGTTAAGCAAAACACTAGAGAAAACTTACCCTCATCACAAAAAATGTGATGAAGATCGCAACTAAGGTAACAATTAATCCAAGGGCATAATGATACCAAGCCTCATTATCAATGGCATATTTTCTAATCTTCTTAATCTTCAAGTGCATTGCATCCATCTTCAAGCGCATTGCACTCATCATCATCTTGTGATCATCGACGACATCGGCAACATACAACTCCAATTTCATCTTCTCTTCTTCCATTCTTTTAATTTTTTCTTTCAAATAATCATTTTATTTTTCAACTAAATTTAACTTCTCGACAAGAGGGTTGGTTGCAATTTCCGGTTCACATACTCCAAGATAAAATATCTCTAGGTCAACTTGATAGCCATAATTGTCATAAATGCGAAATGCAACAAATAGTTATGAAAGATAATATACCACATCTGAATCATAGACCGGGAGAGCGCCGACGAGGAAAGATATCAAGACCATGTCACTATGTATAACAAACAATCATACAAAGTAAGAAAATTATACAAGTAACTATATAAATCATACAATCATACAAGTAGCTATATAAATCAAGCACAAGATAAAAAAATTGAATACCTAATAATAATCTTAATCGTCGGGTTCACTAAATGCTCCTGGGTCAATAAATGCATCATCATCATCACTATCATGAATGAAGTGCTCATCGGGTTCAGCGACATCAACATGTGGAAGGCCATCTTTACGTAATCGGTCAAGCATTGACAAGTCATCCGCAGCAGTAACCTCTTCTTGTTCAGGCTCTTCTTGTTCCAGCTCAGGGGTGAAGTCGGGTTCACTGTCGCTGTCTACTTCAATGTTCTAGTGTGAAGTAGAGAGTTTCTTGAAGTGTTTTTTTGGAAAGACGTGTTTCTTCGAAGAATTCACCTTCATATGTGTTTGGGTTAATGTGAGGTTCATAATCCTCTTCATTGGGGGAGGTGGTCTAACACATGGCGGCACTTCATAAACGACATCCCAACCATTCAGATTTGGATTAGTTTGGCAGGCCCACGGTAGATAGAAAACTTGGGCCGCCTATTGAGCCGTAATATAGACACCGGGAACATCTAAATGGGTTCTTTGTTTGATTTCCACTAGCCCTATATGTTCATGAGTCCTTCTAGTCTCCTTCGGCTGCAACTAGTAACATTCTAAGACTACGACGTTCGGTGCATTTTGACCATAGAATAGAAGTTCATAAATTGCTTCAACTCTCCCATAATAGTTGTGGCAGGAAAACACGACCACCTATGGGACCAGAAGGCCCCTTGCTGGTTCAGCAGGGGGGCGTCGCATTGCACAAAGAGCAGATGAGCGTGCGACAGCATGGCAGAGATCACACAAGCATTTTTACCTAGGTTCGGGCCGCCGCGAGGCGTAAAACCCTACTCCTACTTTGGTGGATTGATGGTGGAAAGGTGGTGGTGGAGCGTAGTACAATTTCCCGGCAAGGGTTGCCTCAGGGCGACGGTGGCTATAGGCGTATGGGGGTGTGAGTTATCCAACCTTCTAACCCTTTCTATAGTTACCATGGGTCTCCTTTTATAGATCAAGTGGTTACCATAATGGAAAAGTAGTCATTATGCACTGATAAGATAGCAGACAGTGCTATCATACCCAACTCTACGGGCTGACAGGGCGCATTAAATGCACCTCTCAATGTCACATCATTGGTTGCTCGACAATGCTTGTCGGGCTATCTCGCCAGCTCCACGCCTGCTCGCTTGACACATCGTAGGACGGGTGCCATCTGCAGGTTTTTCCTATAGGGAGTGGCTGCCATGTGGTGAATGGCTGCCACATAGCTACTTTGTGGCTTGACACCGCATTAATTGACAACGTGGGTCGTGGCGGAGTAGTTGGTGAGGTCATTTTGCCTCTGTGTGTCTCAGCAGGCCCTGCCGGGACATCTTGGACGTCTTCTTTCAGGGGTGCCCTTGCCCCTTGCCGAGCTCGCCTGCCCGTCAAGGGAGGCCCTTTCTATGATGGTATCTTGCTTCTCCAGCTTGATCTTGGTCCCTTTGATCTGCATGTTGGTCCTTTGGAGATCTTGGTCCCTTGTATTCTGACCAGAGTTGGTGCTTCAATCTCGTCCCCGTGCGTGTGCACAGTTTGGTCAACAGACCCAGGGTCTGTTGCACCGACAATACTCGATACCTCCATTGTCGATAGCAGAGACACAACAATTTGTAGACGTTTGTTCGACCATAGATAGCTATTTGCCATAGGTACGAAAGCGATACCCGTTGATGTCGTATTTGTCAAATGAACGAACCTTAAAGTCAAAACCATTAGCAAGTTGTCTCAATTAGCCACAAATTAGACGAAGAAATGTGAATGGTCTAATGGAAATTACCGTTTGTTTGAACCAAGAGATGAAACTGGGAAAGCCGCCTCCTTGCTTTGCCAGAAGCTCATACTCTTCGATGGATTCCTTTTGGATCACCGCTCCATCCAAGAATTTGGTGATGTATCAAATGTATGAAAAAATATCCGGGAATAAGAGCAGTTCAAAGGAATTAGAACTTACAAAACAATGTACCGCGAGAACTTACTCGATGTACAACCGCACTTCTGTTAGGTTGGTGAAGATATACAACAAAATGGTCTGCCATTCTTCGACATCCAACGATATTGGTTTCGATGCACTGGCTGGTGCGAGATTCCCTTTGAATAGGCCGAGGTTGCACCCACCTTTTTTATGGTCGCTAGCATTGTACCGAGGCTTCAAATTATGCAAATGATGATTTTTGGCTTCGTAGTGTGCTGTCGCGAAGTTTGCCGCCTCCTCAGTAATGAATGCCTCGGTCATCGATGCTTCAATTCTACATTTATTTTTACATTTTTCTCGGAGCGTCTTCTGCATCCTCTCAGTTGCATAGCACCAATGATTTTGCACGCCCCCCCCCCAATCTTGCCTCGGTCGGGAGATGCAAAATCAAGTGTTGCATTGGATTAAAGAAGCCCGACGGGAAGATCTTCTCTAACTTGTGGATCAACTCCGGCGCCAACTCTTCCATTTCTTCTAGCACGGCAGGCGATAATAGCTCAGTTCTGGTGCCAACTCTTCCATTTCTTCTAGCACGGAAGGCGGGAAGAAATAGCTCAGTTCTGCCAGTACTAGCCATTCATCCTCAGGGATGAAGCCACACAGCATCACCGGCATTACCCGCTCAATCCATATGTGCCAATCATCACTCTTGAGACCAAATATTTTCAATTTCTCAAGACTAGCTCCCCTCTTTAGATTCGTTGCATACCCATCAGGGAACATCAACTTCATTTTCACCCATAAGATAATTTCCCTCATTGATGGCCTTCCAAGATTGAACCACGCCTTTGGCTTCGTCCAATTCTACTATCCTTTGGTTCTTGCATGTTTTGTAACGGTCTATGACATATCGCCTCCTGATCGATTCTAGCCTTAGTATTATCCTTTGACTTCCCCTCTATGACTAACAATGTACCAAAATGTGCCTTGGCGACATTCTTTTCAGTGTGCATTACGTCGATGTTGTGTGGGCAAAGGAGTTCTTTGAAGTAAGGCAGATCCCACAAGCATGTCTTGTGAGACCAGGCGTGTTTCAAATTATACCCCTTGAAATACCCTGGATGCTCTAGATCTGGCTCGAGAGCGTTTACTTGATCCAGGGTCTCTTGGCTTATCAACGAAGGTGGTGCAGAGTTTTTGACAACTCTACCTTTCATGAAGTTCTTCTTGTCTTTCCTGAACTTATGGTGAGGGTCCAGGAACTGTCAATGCAAGTCGAGGCAAGAAAACTTGTGACCCGCCTGCAGCCAATGAAACTCAAGAGCTGCCTTGCATCTGGGGGCACGGGAACCTTCCATGCACACACCAACCAATGAATAGTGCATACGCCGACAAGTCATGCGTCGAGTACATGTACCAGACACGCATTATGAAATTCTATTTGTTAAATGTGTCGTATGTCTTGAACCCATTATCCCAAGCTTCTTGCAATTCGTCCTTAAGCGACTGCATGTACACATTCATATTCTTCCCAAGATAGTTCGGCCCTAGAATTATTAACGTCAGGAAATTGCTCTTTCTTTGCATAATCTGTCCTGGGGGATTGAGTGGAAAGACAAATACGGGCCAACAACTATTGGGTTGCCGTCAGACCAAACACACTGAACCCATCCATGCTGATGCCGACTCGAGGATGCCTTGGATCTGCCGCTTTTTGTTAGGACCCCGATCCTAAGTCACACTGATCTAGCATGTAACACATCATATCACTTTGCGGCCTCACACACGGAATTCCCACGGGTGCCACCTTACCTGGCCCGGGACCGTTTGCGCCTTTTGGCTCACGTATATGATAGTGTCGCCAGTATCCATATGACAGACAACCTGGGCCGACATGACTAGTCGTGAACCCAAGTGGCGCTAACTTACGGGGACAGGCATACATGAACCAGCATCGAACGTGTCGGTAATCAGCGTGTGAATCCGGGCTGTAGCAACTGGGCTAACAGGACTCCGGGAACCTGGGCTGTAGCAGGCTAGCAGGACTCCGGAAGTCACCGCGTGACATTTCCCCAAAGGGACAGACACAGGAACGAAGTGGACCACATGTCGGCCAGTCTAAGTGTTCTGGAGCAGTAGTAACTGGGCTAGCAGGACTCCGGTAAACCGGGCTGTAGTAGACTACCATGGCTCAGTGGAAGCACTAGACTGCATTTCCCCATAAGAGAGGCTACCAAGGATAGACAACTAGGTTGTCGGATCCCAGACATACCAAGCATTTCAATCATACACACTATATGCTCGATATGTGTAAATACAACATGGCATCACAACAAGACTCTACGACTCAAAGTATTTATTCATAAGACTCCGAAGAGTCAGATATTACAAACATGGGTCTCATGACCCAGCATTCATGTCATACAAGCAATAGCACATGCGGAAGCTTAACATGTCTGAGTACAGACAACTACAAAAGAAAAAGGTTGAGAAGCCTCACTAACTACAAGACCCTGCCGAGGGCATAAGATCGTAGCTGAGGTAACAAGCTAAACATTGAAGTCCATGTGGAACCACTAGCGAGACTGAAGTCTCTATGCAAAAACATAAATTAAGCAAACGTGAGTACAAATGTACCCATCAAGACTTACATCAGAACTATCTACATATGCATCATTATCAACAAAGGGGTGGTGGAGTTTGACTGCAGCAAGCCAGCTTTAACTCAGTGGCTATCCTTAACTACGACTACAAGTAACTCTTTTGAGGTGGCGCACACGAGTCCACATATTCACCATATCAATACACCACTATGGAACTGCTCCCGTCTCCCTACGAGAACGCCATCCATAGCACTCACGCTTATCTTGCGCATTTTATAGTATCCACTTTCACTTGTCTATGAACTGTATAGGTAACACAGAAGTCCTTTACCGCGGACACGGCTATTTCAATAGATCATTTATAACCCTGCAGGGGTGTACTTCTTCACACACGCTCTTGCCACTTACCACCACGTACACATCATGTATCTCGGCAACCTTCAAGCGGAAGTCTGGCGAGGGAGTCGGCCACGACCTGACTAACCACACAAGTCTCTAATCCAGGTTTATCGCCTATTCGGGTTCCATCCGCGAGGAGATCCGGCCGGGGTTTCGCTCACAGCCCCAAACGATGTGTGCAGGGTTCCCGAGACACCAAACGGGCGCCCGGTACACCGTGCCACGGTGTATCTACCACATCATAGCCCACCCCTAGGGTCAGCGCTACGCACGGCCTCCAACACATATCCTACAAACACCAAAAACTAGTTCCAACTCCTAGAAAGATATTAAGGTTGTTAATAAGCCAAGAAGGTTAATTAAAGATCCCAATGAGTGGTAGTAGCTGTTCATGGATCACAAACACAGAACTCAGTTCCTGAGGACGGCTTCAATGAGACAACCCACCATGTACTCCTACATGGCCTCTCACCGCTACCTTTACCAAATAGTGTTCACACACTTAGCTAACACACAGTAGGACATGTTCATCACCATTCCAATTCATCCCCGATGAATCAAACCTGACTCAACTCTAAGCAATAGCAGGCATGACAAACAAGCCTAAATGAGTAGGCATATCAGGGCTCAAACAAATCCTACTCATGCTAGTGGGTTTCATCTATTTACTGTGGCAATGATAGGTGATGCAGAGGAAAGGGGTTCAACTACCGCAACATGTAACAGTTGAGTCATTGTTGTCCTAATGCAGAAAAAGAGAGCAGGAGCGAGAGAGTGGGATTGTATTGGAATGAACAAGGGGGTATTGCTTGCCTGGCACTTCTGAACATATTATAGCTCTTCATCGGTGTCATCGAACTCATCGTCGAAAGCACGTCAATCGAGAGGGGACAAATACCGGCAACACAGAAGGAAACACAATCAATGCAATGCACAATATGATGCATGATCATGACATGGAAATATGAGTTTGTTGGCCTAATGCAACTACAACCAGATGGGTTTGAGTTATTTTGAACCCAAGGTTCAAGTTCAAACTCAAACTATGACTTTATAAAGTGCATTATCATGTTTTGATATAAACAATAGGTTTAAGTCGCTTTAACATGCATGAAATCAATGTAGATGGATAGATTGGATTTTTCTGATCATTTTTCATATATAATTTGTTTCATTTGGAGTTATGGTTGAATTTCTATGAATTTTATAAGTTTTGGGCATTCTCTGGAATTTCTGAATTATTTTAAATACAGAAACTATTTACTGTGTCAGCATTAAGTCATACTGACTTCACCTGGTCAACAGACCGTTCCAGGTCAAACCTGACCTGTGGGTCCATGATGTCAGTGTGACATGGCAGGATTAGAGGCTGACCAGTGGGGCCAGGTCAACACTGACGTGGCAGGGTCAAACTGACATGTGGGGCCGGCTAGGTTAATCTGAACTAAGCAGGAAATAAATCCCGAGTTAATTAGGGCATGGGCCCATATGTCAGTGAGAGAGGGGGTTAATTAGATGAGTCATCGATGGCTAATGACAGCGCCACATCAGCACGTCGGAGACCAGCCGGCGGCGACTACAGGACACGGCGGGGGCACGCCAGACTTGCGCTAGAGGCATCGGCTTGGCGCGCTGAGGGCATCAGGGCATAGCCCTTGCTTGCCCGCATTGAGCAGAAGTAGATTTGGTCGTGGGGGTCGCCGGCATCGGCGCCGACGACGAGGTTTGTGGCGGCAGCAGGTCGGGCTTGCGCGGGCGCGGCGCTGCAGCACGAAAGGGAGCTAGCTCGGGTGCTTTTTAGGTTCGTAGCAATGCGGGGAGCATGTACGCGTGCACGGACGTGAGGTTTGTCCTCTGCAACGACGGCGGCGACATGGACGTTGGCGATGAGCTCACATCCATGGTTGGGAGCGAGGCTAGCGAGCGGGAACGAGAGAGGGAGAAGAGGGGTTCGACGCCGGAGCTCACAAGGAGGTCGGAGAGCGGTTCAGCGGGCTTGGGGACGACCTCTCGCGCGCGAATCGACGAGCGGCATCTGGCGGGTGCCGAGGTTGAAGATGACCAGATGGTAGTGAAGTGGAGCTCTCCGGCTTGTTTCCTTCGGCGTGGAGGCGTGGTGCTCGACGACGAAGATGCCGGGCACGGCGGCACAGCGAAAAGGGGGCGATGGCGACGCGGGTGAAGCACGGCGATGGCGGAGCGCTCTCGGGTGAGCTCGGGGAGGGGGCTAGATGGCAAGGGAGAGAACAGAGAGCGAGGTTGAAGGAACCAGGGTGCTCTGGGCGTCTCTAGGCGCTCGAACGAGGGCGGGGATGAAGCAGGAGGCGCAAGCAGGAGGTGGAGGCCTCGGGCGCGCGCGCGTTGACACGCCTCTGCCTACTGGCAGAGGTAGGGGGTGACTGGCATGGGCCAAGTGGGCCGACCCAGTCAGGTAAGTGGGTCGGGGTCCTTTCTCTCTCTTTTTATTTTTGTTTCCTATTTTTGTACATTTGTTTTGATTTAGTTTAACCACTAAATCAATTTGGTAAATTCTGAGAAAAGTAGTGGGTGCAAGATGGACTTATTCCAGAGATCCTCTATAATTTTCAGAAATATTGGAGCTGTATAAATATTTATAGAATTTATAGCCCCAACTCAAATACTTATTGATTTAATTCAAAGCCCAATTATGTCCTACAAAAATGTAAACCATTTTTGGTAGATGCTTCCACCTTAATCCAGAAATGATGAACATTTTAAAGGGCATTTTGAGTTCATTGAAAATATTTTTAGGTTGAACCTATTTGAATTCCATTTGATGCTAGGGTTTGAACATCCCCATTTCAAAATTTCATGGAAGTGAAACATGATGCAAGCAAGATGCAAACACTAGGCAGTAGCAGAAGCTAGGGAAGTGACACTTTTTCTGTCTGTATATTGATAAAGAAAAAAGTGGTTATTAGATCATAGGATCATCATGAATTTTGCTAGGGGCCACGACAGGAATTTTGCTAGGGGCCACGACCGAAGTGGTGGCCCTGAAGAAGGCGCTGTCCGAGGCTGAAGACAGAGCGGCCCATGAGTGCATCGAGCGCGAGAAGCAAGAGGCCCGAGATGGCAAAGTTCAGCAAGAGCTCCAGGATTTCGTCAAAAAATACGAGTCCTTGGAGCGTGACTCTAAGACGCAGGGGTCCGAGCTTGCGAAGGCCCTCGAGAACGCACAAAATGCCAAGGCCGAAGCTCAAAAGGCCCTCCAGGAGATTCTGGCGGTCAAGAAGATAGCGGCGGGTAAGGCATTCATTATGCAAAGCAAGCATGTGAAGGAAACTTTCCTTTTACTTACCCGAATTCGGAGCTCTCCAGGAGCGTTCTCAGATCTACCCAGTAGTGTATCGGATGCCGCGGAGTTCTACCAGGCCGAGGAAGGGAGCTCGACGGAAAAATTGTTCTGGTCTCAATATA
The DNA here is from genome assembly GCF_056163025.1 of Triticum urartu. Lineage (NCBI taxonomy): Eukaryota > Viridiplantae > Streptophyta > Magnoliopsida > Poales > Poaceae > Triticum > Triticum urartu. The sequence continues at coordinate 443,213,855 of NC_141873.1, read as the reverse complement.
CTGGGACCGAACATCCAATGCCCTTGAGAGACCAGCTGAAGCAACTGGTCGAGCTTCACAAGACGACCGAACTAGCCATGAAGGGTCTCATAGTCTGGATGTGGCCTGGCGAGCCCCTGCCTAGCAGCTACTTCGGCCTGGTAAAGCGGCTTGTGAATGCCTGCCCACAGTTTGAAGTCATAAAGCGGTCCGTCTGCATTGAAGGTGCGCGCAGGGCCTTTGCCCGTGCGAAAGTGCACTAGGCGAAGATGGACGCCGAAAAGCTGGTGAAGGAGGGGCCACCGGAGGGCAAGGAGCATCGCCACCCCGAAAGGTATTATGACAGTGTCCTGAAGGGTGCCCGCCTTTTGGCGGAGGAATGTGCTAAAGATGTAATATTTGAATGAATGTACTCATGTGATCCTGTAATATGAAAATGAGTTCATGTGCGCTATATAACGCTTGTCGATTTAAAATATTACCTTCTGTGCGGCCGTTTATAAAATCTGAGAGTTGGCCAGTCGTTGGCTTCTACCCCCATGTAACTAGTACTGAGGTGTTCGGGATAAATCTTAAACACTCTTTATCCAAAAAAATTGGTCCTTTAAGGAGGTGTTTAGCGCAGCAAACAAGGCAATCAGACTATACAGCTTTATCACTCTCACTTAGCCATAGAAGTCTACAATTTTAAATTTTGGCGAAGCCCCTAGTATTCGGAAGGATGAACTTGGGGCGCTATATACGCCTAAATCGGATAAGGCCGATTCCTCGCCCGAAGCGGAATTTTTTTTAAGGATTTGAGACCTCTCGAACAGCGACCAGCTCTCGCCGCATCATGACAGTCTGTTTTCGGCTTTCTCTACTGAGGTGCTCGTCCGGAAGAACCGGGACACAATCGCAGCAGTTCTCCCAGTGCTACCTTAGCTGATATAGCGGAACGTAAGGTACCAAAACATGGGAGCTGGGCAAACCCAACTATTGACCCAAGACATGATTTGGAGCTGATGCATATAATGCTATAAGTTCGGGGTGCCACACTGTCGAGAGTGTTCGGACTTTTCTTGCCGTGTTATGGGGTACACTGAAGCCCCTGGCGCACTGGAGTACCGGATTGTACGGGTGCAATGTGTCATAAATAAGCAGACAGGGAAAAAAGATGAAGAAATGCAATAATAAGCTAACCCTGTGCATTGTTATTTAAATGATACGTCAAAGCGTATGTATACAAGTAGTGCAATAAGAAAAAATAGGACTATTTGACATGTCCTATCCAAGGGCAGGCTGCGTGTGGGTATGTAAAATAGGTATAGCGATCGTTATGAGAGACCACCTGGGGATTCCCTTGTACGTCAAAGCTTCTTGCTTCCTTGGTGTTTCCTTCCCGTGATGGGTCCGATAATCAGGGTATCGGAGAGGGCCTTCAGAGAATAGGGTCCTGAAAGGAAGAAAATGGTAAAGATATACAGGTCCTGAGGCGGTTGAGCCGCATTGTGGGTCGTGCCATAGTCGTGCCTCTGCCTATGCCCATGGTATCTTGAGTGCGTAATATTGGACGCGCGGCGCAAATTTCACCGCTTGACTGGGACTAGGACGGAGGCCGAATTGCTAGGTGAGCTCAGAACGTGTCGGGCGATCCTGTTGCAGGGTACTCCGGACTCGCTTGAAGGTGTCCGGGGGCTTTATGGCCGAATTGCGGTTTGCCTCAGAAGGCTGCTTTGTACTTCTGCTGCGAGGGCCGCAGTGTGCTCCTCCGTACGGAGCGAGCGTTCTGTGTTTCCATTAACTGTTATAACCCCGTGAGGTCCTGGCATTTTGAGCTTGAGGTATGCATAATGCGGTACCGCATTGAATCTGGTGAATGCGGTTCGTCCGAGCAGTGCGTGATAGCCACTGCGGAAGGGGACGATATCGAAGATCAACTCCTCGCTTCGGAAGTTGTCTGGGGATCCGAAGACCACTTCCCGTGTGATTGAGCCCGTGCAACAGGCCTCTACACCTGGTATGACACCTTTAAAGGTGGTTTTTGTGGGTTTGATCCTCGAGGGGTCGATACCCATTTTGCGCACTGTATCCTGATAGAGCAGGTTCAGGCTGCTGCCACCGTCCATAAGGACTCGGGTGAGGTGAAATCCGTCGATGATGGGGTCAAGGACCAATGCGGCAGAACCGCCATGATGTATACGGGTAGGATGGTCACTGCGATCGAAAGTGATCGGACAAGAAGACCATGGGTTGAACTTTGGGGCGACTGGCTCTATCACACAGACGTCCCTTAGTGCACGCTTCCGTTCCCACTTGGGAATATGGGTTGTGTATATCATGTTCACCATTTTCACTTGTGGAGGAAATTTCTTCTGTCCTCCTGTGTTCGGCAGCCGGGGCTCCTCCTCGTCGTCGCTATGCATCCCCTTTTCCTTGTTTTCAACATTCAACTTGCTGGCCTGTTTGAACACCTAGCATTCTCTGTTGGTGTGGTTGGCTGGTTTATCGGGGGTGTCGTGAATTTGACACGAGCGATCGAGTATGCGGTCCAAACTGGATGGGCTTAGATTGCTTCTTTTGAACGGCTTTTTCCGCTGACCGAATTTAGAGCCACTGAATCCGGCATTGACTGTCATGTCCTCGGTGTTGTCACTGTTGTTGCAGCGCTTGTGTCTGGTGCGACGTGGCTTTCCGTTGCTATCTCTGGCATCTGAATTGCCAGGATTTCTTGATGTGTTGTTGCTGCGAGCCAGCCAGCTGTCCTCGCCCGCACAAAAGCGGGTCATGAGTGCCGTGAGGGCTGCCATGGACTTCGACTTCTCTTGGCCGAGGTGTCGGGCGAGCCACTCATCACGGATGTTATGCTTAAATGCCGCTAAGGCCTCGGCATCCAGACAGTCAACAATTTGGTTCTTTTTAGTTAGGAACCAAGTCTAGAATTTCCTGGCTGACTCCCCAGGCTGTTGGGTTATGTGACTCAAGTCATCATCATCCGGTGGTCACACATAAGTGCCCTGGAAGTTGTCAAGGAATGCGTCTTCCAAGTTCTCCCAACTGCCAATGGAGTTTGCCGACAGGCAATTCAACCAATGCCGAGCCAGTCCTTTGAGTTTTAGTGGGAGGTACTTGATGGCATGTAGATTGTCACCGCGGGCCATGTGGATGTGGAGGAGGAAATCTTCAATCCATACCGCGGGGTCTGTTGTACCATCATATGATTCAATGTTTACGGGTTTAACCCTTTGGGAATTCGTGATCCAGTACTTCGTCGGTGAAGCATAGGGGGTATGCGGCGCCTCTGTGCCGGGCTATATCATGACATAGTTCATACGAGTCTTGTCTGCTGTATTCGGCCCGGCCAGATTTCCTTTTAGTATATCCGGCGTGACAGTCGTCATCACGCGTTGGGGCGCACCCCCGTGGTCCGTTGATCGATCTTGTATGTCCTGCTTTGTTTTCCAATACGTCACGCAGGTGTTGCGTGTAGCCCCAGGCCTTGGTGTTTTTGTTTGACTGGCGACAGGGTGCGGGCTGGACTTCGGGCTGATACGCCATTTTGTCTCGGCCACGAGGTGGCCGGTCAGCCGCATCATATGCTGGTAGTGTAGGCTTTAATGCTTCCTATTCTAGTTGGGGTAGCAACCTGCGCTTTGGGTAACTTTTGGTTGGGCGCTCGAGTTAGTATTCCTCGGCTGCCAGGACCTCAGTCCATCTATCCGCTAGAAGATCTTGATCTGCTTGAAGCTGCTGCTGCTTTTTCTTCAGGCTTTTTGCTGTGGCTATAAGCCGGTGCTTGAAGCGCTCCTGCTCGACGGGATCCTCAGGCACGATGAATTCTTCGTCGCCGAGGCTCACCTCGTCTTCGAAGAGGAGCATGTAATTGTAATCCCCTGATTCTCCGTCTGTCGCCTGTTCCTTAGGGCTCGCTTGCCCATCCTCCCGCTCGAAGCCTGGCTGGAGGGGATTGTCTTCGTCTTCGGCACTGTCCGCAGCGTTATTGTCTCTTGTGCCGGTATTGCTACTTTTGCTGTGGCGGGTGAGGGAGTCCTGGATTAGGGGGTGTTCGGATAGCCGGACTATACCTTCTGCCGGACTCCTGGACTATGAAGATACAAGATTGAAGACTTTGTCCCGTGTCCGGAAGGGACTTTCCTTGGCGTGGAAGGCAAGCTTGGCGATACGGATATTTAGATCTCCTACCATTGTAACCGACTTTGTGTAACCCTAGCCCTCTCTGGTGTCTATATAAACTGAAGGGTTTTAGTCCGTAGGCCAACATACACATCAACAATCATACCATAGGCTAGCTTCTAGGGTTTAGCCTCTCCGATCTCGTGGTAGATCTACTCTTGTACTACCCATATCATCAATATTAATCAAGCAGGACGTAGGGTTTTACCTCCATCGAGAGGGCCCGAACCTGGGTAAAACTTCGTGTCCCTTGCCTCCTGTTACCATCCGGCCTAGACACACAGTTTGGGACCCCCTACCCGAGATCCGCCGGTTTTGACACCGACATTGGTGCTTTCATTGAGAGTTCCTCTGTGTCGTCGCCATCAGGAAGGATGCCTCGCCTCATCTTTAAAGACGACACCGTTGCTAAGGGAGCTTTGGCTGTCGGCCAAACCCTCCGGCTAGGTGATTTTCTTATGACCACCTATTCGGCTTCTATGCCGACGATGACCTCTCGAGCCATCGAAAACAATCTTCATGTCAGCTCGGAACTCGCCGAGCAATTAGATCCAATGGAGCTCTCCTCCATAAACGAGCTCTTGGATCGCTTCGCCGCCCTGGGAGTCACTACGGATTACGACCAGATTGGGCCTAAACCCGATCTGAGAGAGATTAACTCTCCCCAAGTCACCCATCACGTTGCCGTGGTAGAGGGACAGTGCGGCGACCCCTCATCTATCTTAAGGACTCGTTACGTCCGGATTCTCGATCCCTCCAAGCCGGATACCCGCGGAGGGGAGGATATCACTCAAGACCTGAACCTAGAGTCAGGCGATGGACTGGATTCATCGGACGACATCCAGGAATCCAAATTTTCGAGTTCGGACTTTCCTCGGCCTCTGAGCCTTAGATGGGGTGAGGCTTCGGATTTAATTCCACCCACCCACCCGAACATTAGCGATCTATCCCAAATTAGGCAAGAGCCCGAAGAAACATTACATCATTACTGGGCCAGATTCCTCCTGGTTATGAACATGATAAAGGACTGCTGCGAGGAAGACGCGATTTCATTCTTCTGCAATAATTGCACGGACAAGGGAATCCTCAACGCCATAAGTCGCCGTGATATTACACGCTTCGCTGACTTGGCGTCCATAGTACGAAAGTACTGTGCGATGGAAAGCGCCCAGAAAACCAAAATAAAATTTTTGGGACAATCCGGCCCTGAATGCAAACCCAGTCCGAAATAAAAGGGTGTATCATCGCCAGACACCCGGGTCAAACGCCAAAAAGGAAAAACTCTCTACAGGGCATGGAACCATATTGGAAGGATGGCTTAATGGACCCTGTAAAATTCACAGTACAGAGGACGCCACACCAACTCACAACCTTAGAGCATGTTGGATACTCTGACAGGTGGCCAAAATTGGCAAAAATCTCCTAATTCCGGAGGCCACAAAAAGCCACCCCAGAGACACCAATACGGTATTAACAGTCTTCGAGACCTTTGCATCAAATAATATGCGAAAAAGGACACTCCGCAGCCTTGCTGAAGTCTACCAAGTAGCAACAATAAACCCATGGAGTGACACGGCTATTACCTTTGACGCCAGTGATGAACCTAAATTCCGAACAGCCTGAGCACCAGCTGCATTGGTCCTCAGTCCAATAGTGGACGGCTTTCGTCTTACCAAGGTACTCATGGATGGCGGCAGCGGATTGAACCTCATTTATGAGGAAACTCTTCAAAAAATGGAAATAGACTGGAACTGCATCGTGCGAAGCAGCACAACCTTTAGAGGAATAATCCCCAGTCGGGAAGCACGCTGTACAGGAAAAATCACACTAGATGTGGTGTTTGGCACGCCGGATAATTACAGGTCCGAAGAGGTCACGTTCCATGTGGCCCCGTTCAGTAGTGGTTATCACGCTCTGCTAGGGCGGGAAGCGTTTACAATCTTCCAAGCAATACCCCATTACGAGTACATGAAGCTTAAGATGTCCGGACCCAACGGGATCATCACTCTTGCTAGTGATCTGGACATAGCACTCCGTGCCGAAAACAAAACAGCTGCACTGGCCCTCGAGGCATTATCCGAAGCCCTAGCGGCTGAGGAACTGACTGCGCTGCGCTCTATGGTGAATAGGGACGACGTGGTACTCGACAAAAGATCCAAGTCCACCTCCTTTAAACCAGCAGACGAAATAGTCAAATTCCAAGTCCATCCAACGGATCCGAATAAAACAACTTCCATCGGGGCACAATTAAACCCTGATGTAAACGCCGCACTGCGAGAGTTCCTACGAGAGAACTGGGACATTTTCACCTGGCACCCTTCAGACATGCCAGGAATCCCACGCAGGCTGGCCGAGCACAACTTAAATATCCGAACAGGATTCAAACCTGTCAAACAGGCTCTTCGGCGTTTTTCCGAACCTAAGACACAGGCCATGGGAGAGGAGCTAGCAAAGCTATTGGAGGCCGGATTCATCAGAGATATAAAACATCCGGACTGGCTAGCAAACCTGGTGATGGTACCAAAGAAGGACAAATCCTGGCGCCTGTGCGTCGATTTTAAAGACCTTAACAAGGCTTGCCCAAAGGATCCCTTCCCCCTCCCCCGCATCGATCAAATCATCGACGCTACTGCAGGACACGATTCATTGTGTTTTCTCAACGCATATTCCGGCTACCATCAAATCAAGATGGCAGAATCAGACCAGGCCACAACGACATTCATCACACCATACGCCCCTTTCTGCTTCAACGCAATGTCCTTCGGGCTTAAAAATGCCGGCGCAACATATCAGCGCATGATTCAGACATGTCTGGCAAACCAGATCGGCAAAACAGTGGAGGCATATGTAGATGATGTGGTCATCAAAACAAGACATGTCGAATCTCTAGTAGACGACTTGAGGCTCATATTCGATAACCTCCGAACATACGACATCAAGCTCATCCCGGAAAAATGCGTTTTCGGCATTCCAGCCGGAGAGCTCTTGGGCTTCATTGTATCCGGTAGAGGAATTGAAGCAAACCCAGCCAAGATCTGAGCTCTGTCACAACTGGATATCCCAAGGGACCTCAAACAAATACAAAACTTAACCGGATGCGTGGCGGCTCTAAGCCGCTTTATCTCCCGCTTGGGAGAAAAGGCCCTACCCCTTTACCTCCTCCTTCGGTGCACCGAACACTTCGAATGGACGGATGCAGCCATGGCCGGACTCGACGAAATAAAAGTCATGTTGGCAACAAACCCAGTCCTCGCCGCGCCAAACCTTGGCGAACCAATGCTATTGTACATTGCAGCTATACATCAGGTTGTAAGCGCAATACTCGTCGTCGAATGAGAAACGGACGGACACAAACTCCCCCCTTCAAAAGCCGGTCTATTATGTGTCCACTGTCCTCACTCCCTGCAAATCACGGTACCCGCATTATCAAAAGATCGCGTACGCGGTATTCATGGCATCCCGGAAGCTACGACACTACTTTCAAGAGTGTTCAATAACAGTAGCCTCGGAAGTACCACTTAACGATATTATAAACAACCGTGACGCAACGGGCCGGATTGCAAAATGGGCCATTGAGCTCCTCCCGTTCGACATAACTTATAAGCCACGGCGAGCCATCAAGTCGCAAGTCTTGGCCGAGTTCGTCGCAGAATGGACGGAGGCCGAACTCCCTAAAGAGTACGGCACATATTCAAATTGGATCATGCATTTCGATGGCTCCAAGATGTTGGCCGGACTGGGGGCTGGCGTCGTTTTGACGTCCCCCACAGGAGACACAGTTAAATACGTACTCCAGATTATGTACACAGATTCCAACAATGCAGCCGAATATGAGGCCCTTTTACATGGTCTCTAGATGGCAGTATCCATGGGCATTCATCGCCTAGAGGTGCGCGGGGACTCGAACCTCGGAATATCACAAATAAATGGAGACTTCGACGCCAAGGATCCAAATATGGTGGCTTACCGCAACGCCGTCCTAAAAATGTCAGTTCGATTTGAAGGGCTTGAATTTCACCACATAGCCTGGGAAAATAATCAGGCGGCAGACGTCCTGGCACGCATCGGCGCAAAACGCGATGCAGTCCCCCCCAACATCTTCTTGGAAAGGCTGTTCAAGCCATCCGTAATATGGGAAGGGGAGCCGTATAACAACAGCCCGGACCCAACCGCACTGCCCGACACCGAACATTCTGACACAATCGGCGGCTCCGCCAATGAGACAACACCTTCAGCCCACGCAATAATGGCTGTCATCGCCCCGTGGACAGAACCATTTTCCTCGCCTACCTTATTAGGCAGGAACTCCCCGAGGACCAAAACGAGGCACGCTGCATAGTGCGGCGATCCAAAGCCTACAAAGTCCACGAGGGAGAGCTTTATAAGAAAAGCACTACCGGAGTCCTTCAAAGGTGTATCTCCGAAGAGGAAGGGCGGAACCTCCTGGCTGAAATTCATGCCGGACTCGGCGGTCATCACGCCGCAGCTCGGTCCCTTGTGAGCAAGGCCTTCCTCACGGGCTTTTACTGGCCGACGGCCCGGGCAGATGCATAGGACTTAGTCAAAAGATGCACCAGTTGCCAGCTCTTTGCAAACCAAAGCCATATGCCACCCACCGCCCTCCAAACTATCCCCATCACTTGGCCCTTTGTGGTCTGGGGGCTTGATATGGTTGGACCCCTTAAAGGCGGAACCCACAAGCACAAATACTTACTGGTCATGGTGGATAAGTTCACCAAATGGATAGAAGCCAAGCCTGTTAAGACGGCAGAATCCGGACCTGTGATAGACTTTATATCCGGGGTTGTACACCATTACGGCGTCCCCCACAGCATCATCACTGATAATGGCATGAACTTTACGGTCGACGAGGTAAAACTATGGTGCAAAAACATGGGCATAAAGCTCGATTATGCTTCCGTCTATCACCCACAAACTAACGGCCAGGTCGAACGCGCAAATGGTCTTATCATGAGCGGCATTAAACCCAGATTAGTGCGGTCCCTCAAGGAATCTAACATTCACTGGGTAGAGGAGCTCGACTCCATACTCTGGGGGCTGCGGACCACACCGAATCGCACCACCGGATACACACCATTCTTTATGGTGTACGGCGCAGAGGCAGTTTTGCCTTGCGACATAATTCATGACTCACCCCGAGTGCGCATGTACGAGGAAAGAGAAGCCGAGCTCGATCGGCAGGACAGTTTGGACGCATTAGAGGAGGAGCGTGACGTGGCAAAAGCCCGTTCCGCATTCTATCAACAACAGGCTCGAAGATACCAAAGCAGAGAAGAACGGGCCAAAAATTACAACGTTGGCGAATTAGTTCTACGCCCGCCGAACAAGAAATAGGACAAACTCAAGCCCAAGTGGGAAGGTCCCTTCATAATTGACCAAGTCCTGACTGGTGGAGCGTACCGCCTGCGAAACGCATCGGATAGCCGACTTGAGCCGAACCCATGGAACGCAGCCCGTCTTCGAAGATTCTATGCCTAGCGCCGGATCCTATGTTCGTCTCCTTACTCTGTCCATTTTTATATATACTTTCTGTCTTACATTTCTCTCCTTCTCTCTCTTTCTCTCTCTTATAACCTTTAAAGGCTCATAAAGTGACGCGCTATTCACGCTCAGTAAACCTGGGGGCTTCTTTAAACAGAAGCTTATTTATATGGGCTTCATGCCCAACACATGTGTCAAACTTCCGCATGTACCTTTTATTCACCATTATATGCATCGATATGACTTAAGTTTTGGCCAAGCTGGGTTGCCTGGCTCCTGTGCTTACCCCTACGTTCCCGATTGTTCGGCTAGGTGGTAAAGGGAGCACCTCTGTGATTGTTACTGCCGGGTCAACCAGACGTGTACCTTAGACTGGGTGAAGCCGAAAGCTAGCGTTCTTAAGGGAATATTCAGTCGGTGAACTAAAGATGATATTTTTCTTTATCTATATGCCCCCAGATGTTTTTCCCGCGTTTCTTTTCGCAGCATGGACATGCACTTTAGGGCATGCCCCCTAGGGAAAGGAACCCCTAACGGAACTATTCTCCCAGGAAGATGTTCCTTACTAACCATGTAATATAACATAACTAGTCGGGCACTTGTCTGTTCACGCACTAATGACCCCTACGCCTGGTCTCCATGCATTCCCCGGTTCTTATATAACCGCATGGGAATTCAGACACACTCCGGACCGTCAGGTCCCGAGGCTGAAGCGAAAAGGTCGGCCATGACAAATGATCTACAATCCGGCTAGAAGGCATTATAAATGTCAATTCAATTACATAGTCATTTTGACTGATTGTATTCCTCTTCAATACCATCTAACAGGCTGTCTAATTTATAGTCCTGCTAGGAATACTTTGCGGCCAACTCTACTTGGCCGTACACTAAGCTTACAGGGATCTCCTTCCCATCGGGCCCTATAGGACCGACCTCGGCCATGTGGTTGGGGTCAGCCTTTGATTACCACGTCTTCACCATGGCCCAGGCCTCCCTAGCGCCTTGACCGCAGGCCGATATCTTCCACAATCGGAAGCGCTGCCGTGCTCCCTTTAGCTTCTCCACAATCTCTCCAAGACCTTCGGGCATGGAGATGGATGGCCACAGGGCCTGGGCGACGCCTTGCATCGCCTGCCAAACTCGATCGAGCAGTTGCGAGAGCTCGGGAAGAAGGTCACCCGTAGAACTGGGCATCTCCTCTGCAGGACGACCTGTTAGCACACCTACAGACATTACTCTGTTAATCGACTTCCTCGCCGAACTTTCTTTTAAATGTTCATTCAAGCACTTACTAAATATGTCGCGTCGAAGCCACTGATTCTCCTTCACGGAGTCTGATAGCTGGGCACGAACATCTTTCAGCTCGACGCCCAGCTTGGTGTTGGCATCCTGGAGATCGTTCTTCTCCCGCCTCACCTTCGTCAGCACCTTCTCACCAGCCTTTAGCTGGCGTAGGAGGTGTTGCCTTTCCGGATTTAATCCGGCGCCATCTGCAATTTCATTTGTCAGATTTGCACCCATGCCGCGCTTCGCAAAATACTTATCTTTCAAAGTGTATATTACCAGAGGGGGTCTCCTTGGGCTCCCCTGCCGCGGCCAGTGCAGCCTCAAGTTGGGCGTTGCACTCTTCCATCTCCTTGGACAGTAGGGAATTCTTTTCTGTAAGAACCTGCATAACAAATGATCCTTAAATCAGTTATTCTAACTGTTTCAAGTCTCGGGGGCTACTGGTCTATATATAATTACCAAAATTTTCTTACCCATATGTCTTTTACATATTGCTCCGTGGCTCTGGCTAGACCATTTTGAGCGGCACGGAGGTACGCATCTCCCGAATTGAAGGCATCTAACGCCCCTTGGGAGAAACAAGCATCGTGAAGAATTGTTCAGCGGAGCCTATGGTTCATGGCACTCTCCACCTCAGAGTTGGTGGCAGACAACCCGTCCGCATCCTCCATAGGAGGAGTGTCTGGCACGCTCCTTGCGTTCGCCTCCGCCTCCGGACCAGGCTTTGGAGCCTGGCTGGTGGAGGCGCGATTGGCAGCCTCTCCAGATATAGTCCGGCGAGGTATCTTTGTCCTAAAGAAAGCACGAGTGTCAAGTGTGCCCTGAAGGTATAAACACCTAGGATAGGGGGGCACGCCATACCTTTGCGCTGATGCCTCGGTCTGGATTGCACTTCTTTTCTGCCCACGGGGCCCTGCGGCCCCTCGTGGGCTTGTCGCCGCAGGTTCGGCCTTCCGCCTCAAAAACCTCCCCTGCAAAGTTCGGTTGTAATCAGGAAACTGAAAACACGAGAGGGTGGACACCTATTCGGGGTACTGGGACTTTGATCTCAGTTACCTGGGAGGCCAGAATTAGCCCTGGGTAATCAGCCGTAATGGCCACCAAGGCGTTGTCCATGCTCAATTGATGGAATACTCCATCAATTAGCTCCACAGATATGTCCGGATCCTCTTGAGAGGCCGGATCGAGGGACCGTCCTGGGTCCTCGGGTTGTGGAGGAGGGCTGCTTATTTCCTTAACAGCCCGGCGCAGTTCCTGCATTGAAGTCATCAGACTAAATATTTAACAATGGGAATACTAAACGAATGAGCAAGTAAATGCGACCACTTACCCAGCTTGGGGGATTGTGCATAGAGAATCCACCCTGTGGGTTGACGTGGAGAAATTCCTCCTCTTCTCCCTTGTACAAAGTGGACAAGATCTTTAATAGAGTGGCAGCTGAATCCGGTCCCTTATGGCCATAGCAGGTGGCGTCGTCCTCCCTGTTGAAGTCCCACATGGGGTGGCTTCTATACTGAAGCGGCTGCACCCCCCGCATGATGCATTCGGCCATAACCCCGATCATGGTTAGTCCGGAATGGGCTAACAATCTTATGCGGCCCATCAGGTAAATGATGTCCCTGTCACTTTCCCTCTGAGGGCTCCGCGGACGCCTGCTTAGGCGCTTCTTTAAGGGAGCATCGTCGAATTCAGGGAGGCCGATCCGGACAGGATCCGGCAGCGGGACATCTTCTATATAGAACCATTCCGAGGGCCAGTCTTCGGACGCCTTCTTTGGGGTTCCGGACAGGTATCCGGTCTCGGCGATGCGCCACACTTCGGCTCCGCCCACTTGGTACATTGACCCCTCCTTAGAATGGGGCACAAGGCAGAATAACCTTTTCCATAGCCCGAAATGAGCCCCGACGCCCAAAAACAGCTCGTAGAGGGCTACGAAGCCCGCGATATGCAATACGGAGGCAGGCGTGAGACTGTGTAGCTGGAGGCCGTAGAACTCCAGCAGCCCCCGGAGAAATGGATGGATTGGAAACCCGAGCCCCCTTATTAAATAAGGACGAGGCACACCCACTCTCCTTTGGAGGGATTGGGGGCATTTTCCGCTTGATTTCCACCGTTATAGATGGCAAGACCGGCTCGAACCAGGATCATGTAGGCCGGAGGGAGGAATCCTTTGGTCTGGAGCTTCACCAGCTCGCTATGCGGGATGGAGCATCTCTCCTAGTACCCGGGCTGAGGGCTGGAAGGGCGGGGATGAGTTGTGATGACTGGCCATGGTGGAATGGGCCTTTGTCGGATGCGCTCTGATGAACACTCGTGAAGGAGGGGAAGATGTGGTTTGGATCTAAATCCTCGTCCCTTTAAATAGGGCAGCTCATTTACGCGGCTAGGGGTGTGAATGTAAAAGCACTCAGACTTTTCATATTCGTTTGACACGTGGGAAGCGGCCATTATTGGGCGTAGAAGCCAAGGAGCGCAACATCTACAAAAAACCGGACTTTATTCAACAGGTGCATGGAATCTGGGGAGAACCGCCTTGCAATGCCGAAGACAATCTGCGCGCCAGACTCATCATCATTGAAGCCTGGTTCGGGGGCTACTGAGGGAGTCCTGGATTAGGGGGTGTTCGGATAGCCGGACCATACCTTCTGCCGGACTCCTGGACTATGAAGATACAAGATTGAAGACTTCATCCCATGTCCGGAAGGGACTTTCCTTGGCGTGGAAGGCAAGCTTGGCGATACGGATATTTAGATCTCCTACCATTGTAACCGACTTTGTGTAAACCTAACCCTCTCCGGTGTCTATATAAACTGGAGGGTTTTAGTCCATAGGCCAACATACACATCAACAATCATACCATAGGCTAGCTTCTAGGGTTTAGCCTCTCCGATCTCGTGGTAGATCTACTCTTGTACTACCCATATCATCAATATTAATCAAGCAGGACGTAGGGTTTTACCTCCATCGAGAGGGCCCGAACCTGGGTAAAACTTTGTGTCCCTTGCCTCCTGTTACCATCCAGCCTAGACGCATAGTTCGGGACCCCCTACCCGAGATCCGCCGGTTTTGACACCGACAGCGGGGCTTAGAGCGGCGTCGATGACGCCGGTGCTTAGATTGCTTCTCGAGGGGATTATCCTCCGTTGCCTTATTGCCATTGCTTTCTTTGGGGGTGTCCACCATGTATATATCATATGATGAGGTGGCTGTCCAGCGCCCTGTGGGCGGTGGTTCATGTTCTTCTCCTGCATCGTCGTCCATACCGTCGATGTCTTCGGAGCCGAAATCAAGCATGTCGGTTAAGTCGTCGACAGTGGCTATTAAGTGAGTGGTGGGTGGGGAATGAATTTCGTCGTCCGCTTCCCACTCTAGACGGACATAGTTCGGCCAAGGGTCTCCTGACAAGGAGAGAGACCTCAATGAATTTAGCACGTCACCCAATGGTGAGTGCTAAAAGATATGTGCGGAGGTAAATTCCATGATTGGTGCCCAGTCAGATTCGATAGGCACGGACCCAAGCGGTTCGGAGACTGTGGCCGAGGACGAATCAAAGGGTCCGGTAACACAGGTCTCATAGGAGGTGAAGTCAGTATTCGTCTCTATCACCGCTGAGTGTGCGGCCTTCGTGGCGGGGTCCATCCACCCATCCTCGGACGGCACGATCTGCTCTGGATTGGGGGCCGGAGTAGCCACAGGTGTGATATCCCGAACACCGTCCGATAGCAGAGCTAAGTCATGCTCATCGTGGCTGTGCGGCGCACCTGACATGGGCTCGAATCCGTCGAAGATCAAGTCTCCGTGGATGTCGGTAGTATAGTTCAAGCTTCCAAACCTGACCTGATGGCCAGGGGCGTAGCTCTTGATCTGCTCCAGATGGCCAAGGGAGTTGGCCCGTAGTACGGGGCCACCAAATACGGAGATCTGTCCGGGGAGAAAAACCTCACCCTGGATCGCATCATTGCCGATGATCGAAGGAGCCATCAAGCCTTTATCGTGATGGCACAGTGGAACTCTCAATGAAAGCACTAATGTCGGTGTCAAAACCGACGGATCTCGGGTAGGGGGTCCCAAACTGTGCGTCTAAGGCTGATGGTAACAGGAGGCGGGGGACACAATGTTTACCCAGGTTCGGGCCCTCTCGATGGAGGTAATACCCTACTTCCTGCTTGATTGATCTTGATTATATGAGTATTACAAGAGTTGATCTACCACGAGATCGTAGAGGCTAAACACTAGAAGGTAGCCTGTGATTATGACTGTTCTTGTCCTACGGACTAAACCCTCCGGTTTATATAGACACGGAGGGGGCTAGGGTTACATAGAGTCGGTTACAGAGAAGGATATCTACATATCCGAATTGCCAAGCTTGCCTTCCACGCAAAGGAGAGTCCCACCCGGACATGGGACGAAGTCTTCGATCTTGTATCTTCACAGTCCAACAGTCCGACCAAAGTATACAGTCCGGCTGTCTGAGTACCCCCTAATCCAGGACTCCATCAATGCATCCTCTTGACTATCAATTGATAGATGAAGGTCAGAAAACAACTAAAGAGGGACAACTCAAAGGAACGTGCGATTTTCTAAGTTGTGGGTGCATAGATTAGCATGTCGAACGAGTTCAATATATTTCTTCCGAATAACCCATGCAGAAAGGTAGAACTAGCAGAGTCAAAACATAGAATCAAGAACTCATCAAGAGCACTCTTGTTGTGATCTTTCGGTTTAACGAGGAACTCCTACCATAAGTAGTTCATGGTATTTGGAAGAGGAAAATACCACGGATCTCGAGGACTATCGCAAAGGTTACTAATGTCCTAAAGGTACAAGCAACACTATCAACACGTGGTAAGTAGAGTGAATCTTGGGCTCAAGAACCCAGAAATAGAATGCCTACTAACTAGATGGCATCACGGGATGCTTTCAAGAATAATGGCCAGAATCATCACACTGGGAATATAAGCATTGCTAGATTGGTGAGTGGTTCTCTAAGACACCTAGGGTCATAATAATGGCTTCAACATATATGTCAAGGCAACAGAGTACCTCAACTCACCGATTAGTGTGGTTAAACTGGCCCAAAGAAACATCGAGAACGGAAAGAAGGGAGTTGCAAATGCATCAGACTATTTTGAAACTTGGGATGACTCCGACAGCATAATGGCTGTAAATGCTCAAAAAGACTTGAGACATTCTGCAAAATGGTGGCATAACCACTCAACATCACAATGTCAAGGTTCTGAGATCAATGACCAACATACGGGAGTACTAGAACTGAACTGAGGCTTGAAACCATCAATCCTATAAGTCTACGGATTAGTAACACGTGATCCTGATAGAAAGATGAGGAAGCCTACTTTTCTTAACCCCTAGAAGAGAAGAGGATGACTCAAATCAGAAGGGCATAAGGTAAAGGAGTAAAAAGAGCCTTATGTTCCCTTCCACAAACAAGTCCCTTATATAACTAAAGCATTTCTAGACCCGACTTCGACCAGTTTGGCTTGGTAATCCTATAGGCAGTCAGGCTCTGATACCAAAGCTGTCAGGACCCCGATCCTAAGTCACCCCGATCTAGCATGTAACACATCATATCACTTTGCGGCCTCACACACGGTATTCCCACGGGTGCCACCTTACCTGGCCTGGGACCGTTTGCGCCTTTTGGCTCACGTATATGATAGTGTCGCTAGTATCCATATGATAGAGAAACCGAGCCGACATGACTAGTCGTGAACCCAAAGTGGCGCTAACTTACGGGGATAGGCATACATGAACCACCATCAAACGTGTCGGTCATCAGCGTGTGAATCCAGGCTGTAGCAACTGGGCTAACAGGACTCCGGGAACCCGGGCTGTAGCAGGCTAGTAGGACTCTGGAAGTCACCGCGTGACATTTCCCTGAAGGGACAGACATAGGAACAAAGTGGATCACATGCCGGCCAGTCTAAGTGTTCCAGAGTAGTAGTAACTGGGCTAGCAGGACTCCGGTAAACCGGGCTGTAGCATACTACCATGGCTCAGTGGAAGCACTAGACTACATTTCCCCATAAGAGAGGCTACCAAGGATAGACAACTAGGTTATCGGATCCCACACATACTAAGCATTTCAATCATACACACAATATGCTTGATATGTGTAAATACAACAAGGCATCACAACAAGACTCTACGACTCAAAGTATTTATTCATAAGACTCCGAAGAGTCAGATATTACAAACATGGGTCTCATGACCCAACATTCAAGTCATACAAGCAATAGCACATGCGGAAGCTTAACATGTCTGAGTACAAACAACTACAAAAGAAAAAGGCTGAGAAGCCTGACTAATTACAAGACCTTGCTGAGGGCACAAGATCATAGCTGAGGTAACAAGATAAACGTCGAAGTACATGTGGAACCACTAGCGAGACTGAAGTCTCTCTGCAAAAAACATAAATTAAGCAAACGTGAGTACAAATGTACCCAGCAAGGCTTACATCAGAACTATCAACATATGCATCATTATCAACAAAGGGGTGGTGGAGTTTGACTACAACAAGCCAACTTTGACTCAGTAGCTATCCTGAACTACGACTGCAAGTAACTCTTTTGAGGTGGCGCACACGAGCCAACATATTCACCATATCAATATATCACTATGGAACTGCTCGTATCTCCCTACGAGAACGCCATCCATAGCACTCACACTTATCTTGCGCATTTTATAGTATCCACTTTCACTTGTCTACGAACTGTACATGCAACACAAAAGTCCTTTACCGCGGACATGGCTATTCGAATAGATCATTTATAACCCTGCTGGGGTGTACTTCACACACGCTCTCGCCACTTACCACCATGTACACGTCGTGTATCTCGGCAACATTCAAGCGGAAGCCTGGCGAGGGAGTCGGCCTCGACCTGACTAACCACACAAATCTCTAATCCAGGTTTATCGCCTATTCGGGTTCCATCCGCGAGGAGATCCGACCGGGGTTTCGCTCGCAGCCCCAAACAATGTGTGCAGGGTTCCCGAGACAGCAAACGAGCGCCCAGTACACTGTGCCACGGTGTATCTACCGCATCATAGCCCACCCCTAGGGTCAGCTCTACGCACGGCCTCCAACACATATCCTACAAACACCAAAAACTAGTTGCAACTCCTGGAAAGAGATCAAGGCGGTTAATAAGTCGAGAGGGTCAATTACGGATCCCAATGAGTGGTAGTCGATGTTGATGGATCACAAACACAGAACTCAGTTCCTGAGGACGACTTCAATAAGACAACCCACCATGTACTCCTACATGTCCTCTCACCGCTACCTTTACCAAATCGTGTTCACACACTTAGCTCACACGCAGTAGGACATGTTCATCACCATTCCAATTCATCCCCAATGAATCAGACCTGACTCAACTCTAAGCAATAGTAGGCATGAAAAACAAGCATGAATGAGTAGGCACATCAGGGCTCAGACAACACCTACTCATGCTAGTGGGTTTCATCTATTTACTATGGCAATGACAGGTCATGCAGAGGAAAGGGGTTCAACTACCGCAGCATGTAACAGTTGAGTCGTTGTTGTCCTAATGAAGTAAAAGAGAGTAGGAGCGAGAGAGTGGGATTGTATCGCAATGAACAAGGGGTTTTTGCTTGCCTGACACTTCTGAAGATATTATAGCTCTTCATCGGTGTCATCGAACTCATCGTCAGAAGCACGTCTATCGAGAGGGGACAAATACCGGCAACACCGAAGGAAACACAATAATGCAATGCACAATATGATGCATGATCATGACATGGAAATATGAGTGTGTTGGCCTAATGCAACTACAACCAGATGGGTTTGAGTTATTTTGAACCCAAGGTTCAAGTTCAAACTCAAACTATGACTTTATAAAGTGCATTATCATGTTTTGATATAAAACAATAGGTTTACGTTGCTTTAACATGCATGAAATCAGTGCAGATGGATAGATTGGATTTTTATGATCACTTCTCATATATAATTTGTTTCATTTGGAATTATGGTTGAATTTCTATGAATTTTAGAAGTTTTGGGCATTTTCTGGAATTTCTGAATTATTTTAAATACATAAACTATTTACTGCGTCAGCATTAAGTCATACTAACGTCACCTGGTAAACAGTCCATTCCAGGTCAAACCTGAACTGTGGGTCCACGACATCAGTGCGACAGGGCAGGATTAGAGGCTGACCAATGGGGCCAGGTCAACACTGACGTGGCAGGGTCAAACCGACATGTGGGGCCGGCTAGGTTAATCTAAACTAAGTAGGAAATAAATCTCGAGTTAATTAGGGCATGGGCCCATTTGTCAGAGAGAGAGGGGGTTAATTAGCTGAGTCATCAATGGCTAATGATAGCACCACTTCAGCATGTCGGAGACCAGCCGGCGGCGACCATAGGACACGGTGGGGGCACGCCGGACTTGCGGTAGAGGCATCGGCTTGGCGCGCTGAGGGCACCAGAGCATAGCCCTTGCTTGCCCGCATCAAGCAGCAGTGGATTTGGTCAACGGGGTCGCCGGAATCGGCGCCGACGACGAGGTTTGCGGCGGCAGCAGGTCGGGCTTGTGCGGGCACGGCGCTGCAGCACGAAAGGGAGCTAGATGGGGTGCATTTTAGGTTCGTAGCAACACGGGGAGCATGTACGCGGGCTCGGAGGCGAGGTTTGACCTCTGCAACGACGGCGGCGACATGGACGCTGGCGATGAGCTCACGGCCATGGTTGGGAGCAAGACTAGCAAGCGGGAACGAGAGAGGGAGAAGAGGGGTTCGATGCGGGAGCTCACAGGGAGGTCGAAAAGCGGTTCAGCGGGCTCTGGGACAACCTCTCGCGCGTGAATTGACAAGTGGCGTCCGGCAGGTGCCGAGGTTAAAGACGACCAGATGGCAGTGAAGTGGAGCTCTCTGGCTTGTTTCCTTCAGCGTGGAGGCATGGTGCTCCACGGCGGAGATGCCGGACACGGCGACGCGGTGAAAAGGGGCCGACGTTGACGCGGGTGAAGCTCGGCGACGGCGGAGCACTCTCGGGTGAGCTCGGGGAGGGGTCTAGAGGGCGAGGAAGAGAATAGAGAGAGAGGGAGAAGGAACCAGGGGGCTCTGGGCGTCTGCAGGCATTCGAACGAGGGCGGGGAGGAAGCAGGAGGTGGAAGCAGGAGGTGGAAGCCTGGGGCGCGCGCGTCGACATGCCTCTGCCTACTGGCAGAGGTAGGGGGTGACTGGCATGGGCCAGGTGGGCCCGCCCAGAGGTAAGTGGGTCGGGGTCCTTTCTCTCTCTCTTTTTATTTCTGTTTTCTATTTTTGTACCTTTGTTTTGATTTAGTTTAACCACTAAATCAATTTGGTAAATTCTGAGAAAAGAAGTGGGTGCAAGATGGACTTATTCCAGAGATCCTCTATAATTTTCAGAAATATTGGAGCGGTATAAATATTTATAGAATTTTATAGCCCCAACTCAAATACTTATTGATTTAATTCAAAGCTCAATTATGTCCTACAAAAATGTAAACCATTTTTGGTAGATGCTTCCACCTTAATCCAGAAATGATGAACATTTTTAAAGGGCATTTTGAGTTCATTGAAAATATTTTTAGGTTGAGCCTATTTGAATTCCATTTGATGCTAGGGTTTGAACATCCCCATTTCAAAATTCCATGAAAGTTAAACATGATGCAAGCAAGATGCAAACACTAGGCAGTACCAGAAGCTAGGGATGTGATACTTTTTCCGCATATAATGCGTCGAAGCAGTTCCGCACATCACCATCTGATGTTTGTACCATCATCAGAATCCCATCTGCATCTAGTTCAGTTCTTTTGCCCGTTTTGTGCCATGTCATCTGTCTGCCCGTCTCTTCGACCATGAAAAGACAATGAAGTCTTGGTATGATTGGCATATACCAAAGAACATTAACCGGGATTTTGGTCTGTGTCTTCTCACCCATACCATTGTCTACCAAAATATATCTGGAAGACTTGCAAATGGGACAATAGTTCAAGTCCGCATACTCAAACCTAAATAAGGCACATCCTTTCTCACAGGCATGTATCTTCTCATAGGGCATCTTAAGAACACGGTTGATTTTGTCTGACTGGTACAGGTTTGCAGGCAGTACATGGCCTTTGGGTAGAAAGCGTTCAAATACTGTCATCATCGCATCGTAGCATTCTCTGCCCAAGTTGAATTGAGACTTCAGAGCTATTATTTGTGAGATGGCATCCAGCTGACAAAGCTTAGTGTCCTCGTGAAGAGGACATTTTGAAGACTTCAACATTTCATTGAAGGACTTTGCAGATTCCTCCATCTCTTCATCCGAATCCCGAGCATCATCAAAGTTTTGCACCATGTCTTCCATCCCGGTACCATGCTCGTCGGTGCGACGACGAACCACCTCAGCTCTGGCACATTGGGCGACTCACCATGAAATGTCCACACCGTATAACCGGGCATAAAACCACTCTTCTGCAACTGTTTGCACATTTCA
This sequence comes from Triticum urartu, assembly GCF_056163025.1. Taxonomy (NCBI): domain Eukaryota; kingdom Viridiplantae; phylum Streptophyta; class Magnoliopsida; order Poales; family Poaceae; genus Triticum; species Triticum urartu. The sequence goes on along the minus strand of NC_141873.1, from coordinate 443,192,429 downwards.
TCATGTGTCCTCTTTTCCCAATTCTTGCACTGGACACAGGGGCACTAGTTTTTCCTCTACCATTTGCAAATGCGGCTTTCACAAACCCTTTGGTTTTTGTTAACCACTCATTGGTAATCTCTTTCTGACTAGTGCGACCGGTGTACATCCACACATGATCACTCATCTTGCTTAGCTACTGAACATACAAGAAGTATATATAATTCAGCATGTATATTCATCAGTTAATCTAGTTTGTCAATTTTATTACGTCCATGCAACCTACACTCTAATAGGTAATGATAGGTCCTAATCCCACCCGAGTATGTGTAGATTGAGTACATTCTCCATGCTCTACCCCATTCTGAGACAAAATTTCAGCATCAGCTGCCCGTTGTTCTCCTGATACACGTCTCGGCAAAAAGCCGAGAGAATATGCATCTGGAGAACAACAGGGAGGTGCTGATGAAATTTTGTCTCAGAATGGGGTAGAGCATGGAGAACGTACCCAATCTACACATACTCAGGCTGTTCGTGGAAATTGCTGGACAATCCAAATGAGTTACAATGATAAATATACAACTGAATGCATATATATCGATGCAACCCTTTCGGACGGGAGACGCATACTGGTTACGCGACTGTAGTTACTTAGCTAGTGTCATCGACACAAAGGCTGGAACCGACAAATAATTAAGGGGGGAGGAGGAGATGTCATTTTTGCTCACCCACGAACGCAGGAGCGGAGCTTGTCGAACACCAGACCCTCGTGGCGACGAAACAACTGCAAATTGAAATCGAAAGATGAGTAACATACACTACAAAAAAGACACATCCGTAACATTTTTGGTGGAACAAATTTTTTTCTGTCATACTTATGACACTTCTATGACAATAATTGTGACAAAACCCTGTATCATCATAGATGTGGTGGGATCCTACTTCTATGACAAAAAATCATGATAGAAAATGGGCTTTTCGTCCTGGGTGGGCCGGAGACGTAGCTGCATGACATTTCTTGGGCCGTCCATGACAGAAAAAACCGTGGTAGAAGCAAGGGCGATTAAAATATCGGGGAGTTCCCGGTTACGGTGGGTGGTCGGGGGCTGAGCGATGCGCGTTTCTCTCGTACGTACGCGCGTGTGTGCGAGGAGTTGGGCTCTAACTGAACCCGAGCGAGGCGTTGGGCTCTAACTGAACCCAAGCGATTGCACTGCAAGCTACGCGTTAGTGAACCTGAGCGATCGATCGACCCCTTTCTGTTAACTAAACCCGAGTGATTCCTTCGCTATTGCTGCTAACTAAAGCTGATCGAACACTGTTGCCTCCTTCCCTGGATGAACAGTGAGCACTGTTGAGGGGGTTGGATGAACAGGAACCCGTGGTAGTGGAGTCCGTAGTCACTGGATGAACAGTAGCCCGATCGATCGAGCCGGTGGATGAACATGAGCCCATGGAGGGCTGGATGAACATGACCCCGTGGAGGGCTGGTTGAATAGTAGCCGGTGGAGGGCTGGTTGAACAGTAGCCGGTGGAGGCCTGGATGAACAGTAGCCCGTGGAGGGGTGGTTGAACAGGACCCCCATGGGGAGGGCTGGTTGAACAGTTGCTGGTGGAGGAGCGCACGGTGGAGGCTGGATGAACAGGAGCTCGTGGATGAACAATCGCAGGTGGAGGCTAGAGGAGGTCGACGGTGGATGAACAGGAGCCCGTGGAGGCTGGAGAAGGTCGACGGTGAAGATGAACAGTATCTCGTGGAGTCCTATTTTGCGGTACGCCACACCCCTCCCGATGAACAGGACCCCCGTTTCGACCGCAGCGCTCCAACACAAGTTTGTTTCCTCCGTTTTGGGGTACGCCACACTCCTCCCGATCAACAGGACCTTTCGACCGTAGGAGGTCCATTTCCTCCGTTTTGCAGTACACCAGACCCCTCCCGATGAATAGGATCCTGTTTCCACCCTGGCCGGTCGAACACAAGGCCGTTTCCTCCGTTCTGCGGCACACCAGGCCTTGTTTCCATGGCCTATTCCGTCCAAGCCGGTTGGCTCCCGGTGAACAGCACGTGTTCTATTGCCTCCCGATGAACACGACGCATTCCGTTGCCTCCCCATGAATACGACAATGACGCAATTTCTCTGTTCCGACACAGCCACAGCCATGTACACGAGCCCTGACCGTACGTATATGCGAGTAGGCGTTCGAGACCCCGCCTGTATGTATGTGGCCGTGTTTACTTTCTTGCACCCTGACCGCTGTACGTATGTGTACATGCTACGTGCGCGCCTCTACTACCACACGTGCCCTTCCTTTACAGGGCCACGGTTCATCGCTGCAGCCTGCAGACAGACTGATCGACCAGTATGTACGTACACGTTCGCGACCAGAATGACAACGCTACGTACGCTTTGACTGGGTGGGTCCTGACTGTCAGGGACTTTCTTGCGTGCGAAGATGTAGTTGGTGGGTCCCAGCAGTCAGGGGGGCGAATCATTTTTTGCCCGTAATATGGACGCACTTCCTTGCGTGCGAAGATGTAGCTAGTGGGTCCCAGCAGTCAGGGGGAAATGTTTTTTTCAAGAAATATGATGGCCCGTCCGGTGGGTCCCTGTTGTCAGGTGGAGGAACAATTATTTTTCATGTAATAAGGAGGCAGTTCCTTGCTGCGGCCGTGGACCCAGCTGTCAGCCTCTCCGTGTACAGTACTCTTTTGATGGAAGTCGGTCGTTGACCACATTGACCACGCCGCGCCGAGAGCACCAAGGTGGTGGACGATGGCGAGGCCTAGGAAGGGGACGACGCGGAGCCGGGGAAGACGCGACAGTGGATGCCCATGTGGAGAGGAGTATGAGGGTTCAGTGGTTCGGTTGCGGTGTGAGGATGCCGTCGCCGCAGGGCTTGGCCAGTGGTGCGAGTGGTAGGGGGAGGTGATGCCTCCACGACAGCACAACCGGCCATGGGAGGCAGGAGCAGGGGGCATGACCAGCACTGCTTTGGGCGGCTGGAGCAAGAAGACCAGAGGTTGAAGAATCACAACGGCCGTTGGATGGACATCGTACGGTCACTGCAGCTAGAATCGTTTATATTGACTAAATTGACAAAGCCCTCGGTACGCGTCAACTTAGTAGGCCCACAGGTCAGCCTCCGAAATGGTCCGCCCCAGATGTCAAGGGGAGGAATCATTTTTTGGGCGGGTGAAGCTAGAATATCCGAGATTGAAGAAGAAGCACGACATCCGTTGGATGGACATCCAACGGACACTATTGCTAGAACTGTATGTTGACTATAAGTTGACAAAGCCTTGCATACGCGTCAACTTAGTAGGCCCACTAGTGTGTGGCAGAGAAATTATAGCCCATTTGCGATTTGTAAGAATGTACAGCCCATTTTTGAATTCTAATGGAATTTATTACATCCCATTTATAGTTTGTTAAAAGTACAGTCCATTTTCTAGCTAGGACAATGATTAATAATTTCAACCAACCGTTCAGAAAAGAATGCAATAAAACTTCCCACATTTTGATGGGATCCGAGATATTTTTATCCCGAAATTTCTAGTCAGATTAAATACAATTTCAATTTAAATTTGTATTATGTAAAAATCCAACAAAACATTGCGCACGCAACAATTAGTGAAATATAAATTTTCAAAATCCAGAAATATTATTTTATAAAGTAATTACGTGCTTGGTGCATTTTTTATAGTTACTGCCCAGTTTTTATAATTACATCCCATTTATTATTTCTTAAAGCCCATTTCTTGTTAAGCCTAATGCATCCCTGCTAGGAAAGATTTGCAGCCCAGCGGGGCGGAGAATAACAAGTTGACCTTGCCTGGGTATTCCTAAAAAAAGTATAGCTGGGCTAGCCATTTTCAGCTTGAGAAAAATTAATATCTGGGCTGGATATCTGGCCTGGGCTAGACAGGCCACAGCCCGCCCAGTTAATACCCTGCTCTCCTCTAAACAAAAATGAAAACATCGCTCAACAAAAACTCTGCAGTGCTCACACCTCAAAAAGACAAATACTGCTCGAGCTGCTTGGTCCCAGCTATTGGCCGCTCCTTGTGCAATTCTCTCATTTATTGTACATAGGTTGACAATGGTGTGGGACCGTGATGTCAGGAAACCAGGAGGAAGCAAAAAATATTATAGTTGTATATAATAAGGAGGCACTTGCGTATGTGCGGCTATGGCCCTGGTGGGTCCCCACTGTCATCATCTCCAAGTAAAGTCATCTCATTCCTCATGCCATTGACCATGTGTACAACATGAGACGGCGGCGCCACGGCGAGCGCAACAACACGAAGGACGACGGAGAGGGCCTCACGGTCCCTATGGATGGTCTGATACTGCGCCCGCTGCTCATTCGGGAAGCCAGGATCATAGGGCCACATTTCCACGACGGCATTGTCGTTCGCTTGTTCACCGGTGCTTGTTGAGGAGAAGGAGGTTGCAGCACAGGTCCTCCTACGCTGGTAGCTCTTCCGCCATTAGGGCATCGAAGTGGGCCGCACCTGCTCTATGGTGAACACAGCATGAACCGTTTTGGACAGTGGCGCTGGCTCATGGTCGAAAGCTACGTCCATCGTCTGATTGTCCTCGCTCAGCTCGGCGAGCTCGCTCGCCAGCCAGCATGTCCTGGCTGCTGGACCGACCCGCTGCCAAGCACGAGTCTGACTACCCTGGCCCACCCAGACTCCATCCCTCGCCCGCACGCGCTTTCTGCCTGAAATGGTCAGCGCCGCCCGCCCCGCTTCCCAGTGCAGGCGATTGCTCCGCCTTCAACCGACACAAGTGCCGTCCATCCATCCGTCTGCCATCCACATTAATGCTCCGGCGCCACACGTCCGTCCCTCCGCCGCCCACCATTGCTATATAAACTGTTGCGCCGGCCATAGCCGCAGTCATCCGCCTCTGTTCCCTTTCTCCTGTCCACACCACTACTCCCACGATGGCTTCCTCGCGCTCCAGCGCTCTTCGGGATGGGCGGACGACGGACCACAAGGAGATGGCAGCCATTGCTGCCGACTGGCAGTCCCAGGACGACGACATCCCAATGGAGAACATGGTAGTCGATGATCCGGTGCCAACTCCCTCCTGCACGCCATCCTCGCCAGTGCATTGCACCATGACCATCGGCGAGGCCCGTGCCCAATACATGGACACGGCGAGGCAGAAGCATCAGGAGCAATTCCGGGAGACGCAGGCTGACGCCGCCTACAACCACCATCTCCTCCAGGAGCACATCGCCGCGGAGCGGGCGGAGCAGGAGGCGATGCTCGACTCGTACCGCTCCGCCCGCGAGGGCCGTCTCGAGCGCTAGAGGTACCGCATGCGGGTGGCGGAGGCTGCGGCCGCCTACAAAGATGGCGATGAAGCGAGCGAGGCACTGTTTGGCGAGACCGAGGACGAGGCAAAGGACAATGCCGGCTCTGACGAGTCCCCACTCCACTGGCGTCGACGAGGCCCTGCTCCGCCGAGGCCCCGCGACCCCAACAATGAGGCAGAGGACACCGCCAGCTCCCCTGAGGCCTCGCGGTGCCAACAACGAGGCAGAGGACAGCACCGGCTCCACTGAGGCCCCACGGCGCCAACAACGAGGCAGAGGACACCGCCGGCTCCGCCGAGGCCCCGCCCCGCCAACAACGAGGCAGAGGACACCGCCGGCTCAGCCGAGGCCCCAGCCTGCCGGTAACGAGGGGGAGGATTTCCCCCACTCCGCCGAGGCCCTGCCCCACTGGCAACGAGACAGAGGGCATCGCCGGCTCCGTCGAGGCCCCGCCCCGCAGCCAACGAGGCCGCGCCAGACAGAAAGTGAGGAAGATAGGACACGGTAGGTCGCCGTCGCTCGGGTCCAAGTAAGGCCACCTCTGCTACCTGATACGTCCATTTTGCATCATGCTTTTATATCGATATTTATTGCATTATGGACTGTTATTTAACTTTATGTCACAATACTTATGGCTATTCTCTCTTATTTGACAAGGTTTACATAAGGAGGGAGAATGCCGGCAGCTAGAATTCTGGGCTGGAAAAGGAGCAAATATTAGAGACCTATTCTGCGCAACTCCAAAAATCCTAAAACTCCACGGAACATTTTAAAATAAATAAAGAAAAATCCTCGCCAAAGATGAAGGCCAGGGGGCCCACACCCTGCTCATGAGGGTGGGGGCGCCCCCCCCCTCCTAGGGCGCGCCCCCTACCTCGTGGCCCCCCTGGTGGGTCTCCGACGTCCATCTTCTCCTATATGAGGTCTTTCGATGAGAAAAAAATAAGGGGGAACCTTTCGGGACGAGACTCCGCCGCCACGAGGCGGAACCTTGGCGAAACCAATCTAGAGCTCCGACAGAGCTGTTCTGCCGGGGATACTTCCCTCCGGGAGGGGGAAATCATCAGCATCGTCATCATCAACGCTCCTCTCATCGGGAGAGGGCAATCTCCATCAACATCTTCACCAGAACCATCTCATCTACAAACCCTAGTTCATCTCTTGTATCCAATTCTTGTCTCAAAGTTCGGGATTGGTACTAGTAGGTTGCTAGTAGTGTTGATTACTCCTTGTAGTTGATGCTAGTTGGTTTATTTGGTGGAAGATCATATGTTCAGATCCTATATGCATATTATTACCCCTCTGATTATGAACATGAATATGCTTTATGAGTAATTACGTTTGTTCCCGAGGACAAGGGAGAAGTCTTGCTATTAGTAGTCATGTGAATTTGGTATTCGTTTGATATTTTGATAAGATGTATGTTGTCTAGCCGCTAGTGGTGTTATGTGAACGTCGACTACATAACACTTCACCATTATTTGGGCCTAGAGGAAGGCATTGGGAAGTAATAAGTAGATGATGGGTTGCTAGAGTGACAGAATCTTAAACCCTAGTTTTATGCGTTGCTTCGTAAGGGGCTGATTTGGATCCACATGTTTCATGCTATGGTTAGGTTTACCTTAATACTTTTCTTGTAGTTGCGGATGCTTGCAATAGAGGTTAATCCTATGTGGGATGCTTGTTCAAGTAAGAACAGCACCCAAGCACCAGTCCACCCACATATCAAATTATCAAAGTATCGAACGCGAATCATATGAACGTGATGAAAACTAGCTTGACGATATTCCCATGTGTCCTCGGGAGCGCTTTTCCTATTATAAGAGTTTGTTCCGGCTTGTCCTTAGCTACAAAAAGGATTGGGCCACCTTGCTGCACTTTATTTACTTTTGTTACTTGTTGCTCGTTACAATTTATCTTATCACAAAACTATCTGTTACCACTTATTTCAGTACTTGCAGAGAATACCTTGCTGAAAACCGCTTATCATTTCCTTCTGCTCCTTGTTGGGTTCAACACTCTTACTTATGGAAAGGACTACGATAGATCCCCTATACTTGTGGGTCATCAAGACTCTTTTCTGGCGCTGTTGCCGGGGAGTGTAGCGCCTTTGGTAGGTGGAATTTGGTAAGGAAAAATTTATATAGTGTGCTGAAATTTACTATCACTTGTTACTATGGAAAGTAATTCTCTGAGGGGCTTGTTGAGGGTATCTTCACCCCATCCAGTAGAGCAAAAAGTTGCTCCTCAACCTACTGAACCTATTGAAAATGAAACTCCTTTTGAATTTCCTTCAGGTATGATGGAAAAACTGCTAGCTAACCCTTTTACAGGAGATGGAACAAAGCATCCTGATGAGCACTTAATATATGTGGATGAAGTTTGTGGATTATTTAAGCTTGCAGGTATACCCGATGATGTTGCTAAGAAGAAGGTCTTCCCTTTATCTTTGAAGGGAGACGCATTGATATGGTATAGGCTATGTGATGATATGAGATCATGGAACTATAAAAGATTGAAATTGGAATTTCATCAAAAGTATTACCCTATGCATCTTGTTCATCGTGATCACAATTATATATATAATTTCTGGCCTCGCGAAGGAGAAAGCATCGCTCAAGCTTGGGGGAGGCTTAAAACAATGTTATATTCATGCCCCAATCATGAGCTCTCAAGAGAAATAATTATGCAAAGTTTTTATGCTCGACTTTCTCATAATAATCAAACCATGCTCGATACTTCTTGTGCTGGCTCTTTTATGATGAAGACTATTGAATTCAGATGGAATTTATTGGATAGAATTAAACGCAACTCTGAAGATTGGGACCTCGACAAAGGTAAGGAGTCAGGTATGACACCTAAGTTTGACTGTGTTAAATCTTTTATGGATACCGATATTTTCTGTAAGTTTAGCACTAAATATGGACTTGACTTTGAGATAGTAGCTTCTTTCTGTGAATCTTTTGCTACTTATGTTGATCTCCCTAAGGAGAAGTGGTTTAAATATCATCCTCCCATAGAAGTAAAAGTAGCTGCACCTATTAAAGTTGAAGAAAAGACTGTCACTTATAATGATCCTATTGTTCCTACTTCTTATGTTGAGAAACCACCTTTCCCCGTTAGAATAAAGGATCATGCTAAAGCTTCAACTGTTGTTCGTAAAAGCAATATTAGAACTTATACACCTCCTAGGCAAGTTAAAGTAGAACCTAATATTGCTATTGTTAAAGATCTCTTGTCTGATAATATTGATGGGCATGTTATTCAGTTCGAAGGTGAAACTGCTAGAATTGCTAAACCTTGTGCTAAAGATAAACATAGACCTGTGGTAGGCGTGCCTGTTATTTCTGTTAAAATAGGAGATCATTGTTATCATGGCTTATGTGATATGGGTGTGAGTGCTAGTGTTATACCGCATACTTTATACGAAGAAATTAAGAATGAAATTGCACCTGCTGAGTTAGAAGGTATTAATGTCACAATTAAACTTTCCAATAGAGATACTATTTCACCAATTGGAATTGTTAGAGATGTTGAAGTCTTGTGTGGGAAAACTAAATATCCTTCTGATTTTCTTGTTCTTACTTCTCCGCAAGATAGCTTTTGTCCCATTATATTTGGTAGACCCTTCTTGAACACTGTTAATGCTAGGATAGATTGCGAAAAGAATGTTGTTACTATTGGCTTGGATGATATGGTTCATGAGTTTAATTTCTCTAAATTTAGTAAACAACATCGTGAGGAAGAATTACCTAGTAAGGATGAAATTATTGGTCTTGCTTCTATTGCCATACCTCCTAGTGATCCTTTAGAACACTATTTGCTAGACCATGAAAATGATACGTTCATGAATGAAAGAAGGGAAATAGATGAAGTATTCTTTAAACAGGAACCTATTCTACAACACAATTTGCCTGTTGAAATTTTAGGGGATCCTCCTCCACCCAAGGGTGATCCCGTGTTTGAGCTTAAACCTTTGCCTGATAATCTTAAATATGCTTATCTTGATGAAAAGAAGATATATCCTGTTATTATTAGTGCTAACCTTTCAGAGCATGAAGAAGAAAGATTATTGAAAACTCTAAAGAAGCATCGTGCTGCTATTGGATATACTCTTGATGATCTTAAGGGCATTAGTCCCACTCTATGTCAACATAAAATAAATTTGGAAGCAGATGCCAAACCAGTTCGTGATCCTCAACGACGTCTGAATCCTAAAATGAAAGAAGTGGTAAGAAAAGAAATACTCAAGCTTCTGGAGGCAGGTATAACTTATCCCGTTGCTGATAGTCAGTGGGTAATTCCTGTCCATTGTGTCCCTAAGAAGGGAGGTATTACTGTTGTTCCTAATGATAAAGATGAATTGATCCCACAAAGAATTATTACAGGTTATAGGATGGTAATTGATTTCCATAAATTAAATAATGCTACTAAGAAAGATCATTACCCCTTACCTTTTATTGATCAAATGCTAGAAAGATTATGCAAACATACTCATTACTACTTTCTAGATGGTTATTCTGGTTTCTCTCAAATACCTGTGTCGGCTAGAGATCAATCAAAGAATACTTTTACATGCCCTTTTGGTACTTTTGCTTATAGACGTATGCCTTTTGGTCTATGTAATGCACCTGCTACCTTTCAAAGATGCATGATGGCTATATTCTCTGACTTTTGTGAAAAGATTTGTGAGGTTTTCACGGACGTTTTTTCCATCTATGGTTCCTCTTTTGATGATTGCTTGAGCAATCTTGATCGAGTTTTGCAGAGATGTGAAGAAACTAATCTTGTCTTGAATTGGGAAAAGTGCCCCTTTATGGTTAATGAAGGTATTGTCTTGGGGCATAAAGTTTCTGAAAGAGGTATTGAAGTTGATAAAGCCAAGGTAGATGCTATTGAAAAATGCCATGTCCCAAGGACATCAAAGTTATAAGAAGTTTCCTTGGTCACGCCGGATTTTACAGGAGGTTCATTAAGGACTTCTCAAAAGTTTCCCGGCCTCTGACTAATTTATTGCAAAAAGATATACCATTTGTCTTTGATGATGATTGTGTAGAAGCATTTGAAATACTTAAGAAAGCATTAGTCTCTACACCTGTTGTTCAGCCACCAGATTGGAATTTACCCTTTGAAATTATGTGTGATGCTAGTGATTATGCTGTAGGTGCTGTTCTAGGGCAAAGAGTTGATAAGAAATTAAATGTTATTCATTATGCTAGTAAGACTCTAGACAATGCTCAAAGAAATTATGCTACTACTGAAAAAGAGCTTTTAGCAGTTCTATTTGCTTGTGATAAGTTCAGACCTTATATTGTTGATTCTAAAGTAACTATTCACACTGATCATGCTGCTATTAAATACCTTATGGAAAAGAAAGATGCTAAACCTAGACTTATTAGATGGGTTCTCTTGCTACAAGAATTTGATTTGAATATTGTCGATAGAAAGGGAGCTGAGAACCCCGTTGCAGACAACTTGTCTAGGTTAGAGAATGTCCTTGATGACCCACTACCTATTAATGATAGCTTTCCTGATGAACAATTAAATGTTATAAGTACTTCTCGTAGTACTCCATGGTATGCTGATTATGCTAATTATATTGTTGCTAAGTTTATACCACCTAGCTTCACATACCAGCAAAAGAAAAAGTTTTTCTATGATTTAAGACATAACTTTTGGGATGATCCACATCTTTATAAAGAAGGAGTAGATGGTGTTATTAGACGTTGTGTACCTGAGCATGAACAGGAACAGATCCTATGCAAGTGTCACTCCGAAGCTTATGGAGGACACCACGCTGGAGACAGAACTGCACATAAGGTATTGCAATCTGGTTTTTATTGGCCTACTCTCTTCAAGGATGCCCATAAGTTTGTCTTGTCTTGTGATGAATGTCAAAGAATTGGTAATATTAGTAGACGTCCAGAAATGCCTATGAATTATTCTCTTGTTATTGAACCGTTTTATGTTTGGGGCTTTCATTATATGGGACCTTTTCCTGCCTCTAATGGATACACACATATTCTAGTGGCTGTTGATTACGTTACTAAGTGGGTAGAAGCTATTCCAACTAGTAGTGCTGATCATAACACTTATATTAAAATTCTTAAAGAAGTTATTTTTCCGAGGTGTGGAGTCCCTAGATATTTAATGACTGATGGTGGTTCACACTTTATTCATGGTGCTTTCCGTAAAATGCTTGCTAAATATGATGTTAATCATAGAATTGCATCTCCTTATCACCCTCAGTCTAGTGGTCAAGTAGAGTTGAGCAATAGAGAGCTCAAATTAATTTTGCAAAAGACTGTTAATAGGTCTAGGAAGAATTGGTCCAAGAAACTTGATGATGCATTATGGGCTTATAGAACTGCATACAAAAATCCTATGGGTATGTCTCCGTATAAAATGGTTTATGGAAAAGCATGTCACTTACCTCTCGAACTAGAACATAAGGCGTATTGGGCTATTAAAGAGCTCAACTATGATTTTAAACTTGCCGGTGAGAAGAGGTTATTTGATATTAGCTCACTTGATGAATGGAGAACCCAAGCTTATGAAAATGCCAAGTTGTTTAAAGAAAAAGTTAAAAGATGGCATGACAAAAGGATACAAAAGCGTGAGTTTAATGTAGGTGATTATGTATTGCTATACAACTCTTGTTTAAGATTTTTTGTAGGAAAACTTCTCTCTAAATGGGAAGGCCCCTACGTTATCGAAGAGGTCTATCGTTCTGGTGCCATAAAAATCAATAACTTGGAGGGCACAAATCCGAAGGTGGTAAACGGTCAAAGAATCAAACATTATATCTCAGGTAATCCCATAAATGTTGAAACCAATATTATTGAAACCGTAACCCCGGAGGAATACATAAGGGACACCTTCCAGACCGTTTCAGACTCCGAAAAGGAATATGTATGTGGTACGGTAAGTAAACCGACTCCAAAACAATTTTTAAGGCAATATTTCTCCGTTTTAGAGTATTTAGAAAAATAGAAAAATAAGTAGCAGTCCGAGAAGGACACGAGGGCCCCATGAGGGTGGTGGGCGCGCCCTACCCCTCTGGGCGCGCCCCCTACCTCGTGAGCACCTCGTGTGCCTTCCGGACTCCGTTTTCTTGCACGTTACGTATTTTGGTCGGTAAAAGTTCATTATATAACCTCCCGAAGGTTTTGACTCCCGTATCACGCAAACCTCCTCTGTTCTTGTTTTGAGCTGTTTTTCTAACAGATCTAGGTTATCATGATGGCCCCAAGCGCCTCCAAGGACAAGTTCTTCGAGAAGGTCATCAACCCTTACCTCGCGGAGGTGCTGCGACACCCTCAAACCATTGAGTTGCGTGATGGGTTGCTGCACATCCGCGATGAAGAGGGACCCAAGGGGACCGGAAGCATGGAGACGAGGCCCGAAGCCGTGGAGCAACAAGTTTTCAAGTGCCAAGCGATGGTGGAACGTGGACTCAACTCTAACCACATGATGATTGCGGAGTTCACTAGCAACCACAAGTTGGATGCTGACAACATCGGGGAGACTATCTTCAAGTTTCATGAGAAGATCGAGCACCTCCAAGCCCAAATCTATGACCTGCAAAACCAAAACTGTGAGTATGAATATAGATTCAAAAGGATGAGTTTGGCTGCAGATTTGAGAACCTATGCCTTGGAAGATGGACACAAGGCCCGCATCATCTACAACACCTCCACCTTCTTCACCGACAAAGGAGATATAATCACATGGGTATGGGCACTCCCCTTGGCAACTGCCAAGCTTGGGGGAGGTGCCCCGGTATCGTATCACCATCACAACTCCTATCTTTATCATTTTTCTTATTTCGATCCTATTAGTAGTATCTTGATCTAGTAGAATAAAGTTTATGGCATGATCTAGTTTTGAGTTTTGCTTTTTGATCTCTCTATGTAATCGAGTCCGTGAGTTATATATAATAAAGATTAGTGTTGAGTCAAGGGCTTGATTATTTTTCCATGATCTTGGGTGAATAAAAGAAAAGAGAAAAAGAACAAAAAGAAACAAAAAGTTCATATTGATCTTATTGAGAGTAATGACTTCACATAGAAAGAGCATGATGATTAAAAGTTGTTGGGAGTTGGCAGACATAGCTTTGGTCATTGTTGCAATTAATAGGAAGTAATAAGGAAAGAGAGGTTTTCACATATAGATATATTATCATTGACATCTTTTATGATTGGGAGCACTCATTAGAATATGACATGCTAAAGGGTTGATGTTGGACAAGGAAGACAACTTAATGAGTTATGTCTTTCTTATATCTGAGATAAAGTATGTTGTCATGGATCCTCTAACTTGTTGAGCTTGCCTTTCCCCCTCATGCTAGCCAAATTCTCAGCACCAAGTAGAAATACTACTTGTGCTTCCAAATACCCTTAAACCAGTTTTGCCATGAGAGTCCACCATATCTACCTATGGATTGAGTAAGATCCTTCAAGTAAGTTGTCATCAGTGCAAAGCAATAAAAAATGCTCTAAATATGTATGATTGATTGGTGTGGGAGAAATAAGCTTTATACGATCTTGTGATGTGGAAGTAATAAAAGCGACGGACTGCATAATAAAGGTTCATATCACAAGGGGAAATATAAAGTGACTTTCTTTCGCATTGAGATTTTGTGCATCCAACCATAAAAGTGCATGGCAACCTCTGCTTCCCTCTGCGAAGGGCCTATCTTTTATTATTATCTTCTACCTTATGCAAGAGTCATGGTGATCTTCACCTTTTCTTTTTCATTTTATCCTTTGGCAAGCTCAGCATGTTGGAAAGAACATGATATATATATATATATAATTGGATGCAGGGGAGCATGAACCATTATTGTTGACATTACCCTTGAGGTAAAAGGTTGTGGGGCAAAACTATAAGCCCCTATCTTTCTCTATGTCCGACTAAAACTTCATAACCACAAGTATTGCGTGAGTGTTAGCAATTATGAAGGACTAAATGATAGTTGAGTATGTGGAATTGCTTTTTAGCTCTGACATAGACTCTTTCCGATGTTATGATAAATTGCAATTGCTTCAATGACTGAGATTATAGTTTGTTGGAGCCCAATAAGGTTTATGATTTATACTCTTGCATTGTGAATAGATCATCACTTGAACATAAGTAATCATATGAAAAAATCTATATATGTTGTTGTTATGAGAATAATCATCATGCCTTCATGTCCGTATTTTATTTTTTATCTACGCCTCTACCTCTAAACATGAGGACATATTTATTATTATCGGCTTTTCACTTGAGGACAAGCAAGGTCTAAGCTTGGGGGAGTTGATACGTCCATTTTGCATCATGCTTTTATATCGATATTTTTTCCATTATGGACTATTATTTCACTTTATGTCACAATACTTATGGCTATTCTCTCTTATTTTACAAGGTTTACATAAGGAGGGAGAATGCCGGCAGCTGGAATTCTGGGCTGGAAAAGGAGCAAATATTAGAGACCTATTCTGCGCAACTCCAAAAGTCCTGAAACTCCACGAAACATCTTAAAATAAATAAAGAAAAATCCTCGCCAAAGATGAAGGCCAGGGGGCCCACACCCTACTCACGAGGGTGGGGGGCACGCCCCCCTCCTAGGGTGCGCCCCCTACCTCGTGGGCCCCCTGGTGGGTCTCCGACGTCCATCTTCTCCTATATGAGGTCTTTCGATGAGAAAAAAAATAAGGGGGAACCTTTCGAGACAAGACTCCGCCGCCACGAGGCGGAACCTTGGCGGAACCAATCTAGAGCTCCGACATAGCTGTTCTGCCGGCGATACTTCCCTCCGGGAGGGGAAATCATCACCATCGTCATCATCAATGCTCCTCTCACCGGGAGAGGCCAATCTCCATTAACATCTTCAACAGCACCATCTCATCTCCAAACCCTAGTTCATCTCTTGTATCCAATCCTTGTCTCAAAGTCCGGGATTGGTATTAGTAGGTTGCTAGTAGTGTTGATTACTCCTTGTAGTTGATGCTAGTTGGTTTATTTGGTGGAAGATCATATGTTCAGATCCTATATGCATATTATTACCCCTCTAACTATGAACATGAATATGCTTTGTGAGTAATTACGTTTGTTCCTGAGGACAAGGGAGAAGTCTTGCTATTAGTAGTCATGTGAATTTGGTATTCGTTTGATATTTTGATAAGATGTATGTTGTCTAGCTCTAGTGGTGTTATGTGAACGTCGACTAAATAACACTTCACCATTATTTAGGCCTAGAGGAAGGCATTGGGAAGAAATAAGTAGATGATGGGTTGCTAGAGTGACAGAAGCTTAAACCCTAGTTTATGTGTTGCTTCGTAAGGGGCTGATTTGGATCCACATGTTTCATGCTATGGTTAGCTTTACCTTAATACTTTTGTTGTAGTTGTAGATGCTTGCAATGGAGGTTAATCATAAGTGGGATGCTTGTTCAAGTAAGAATAGCACCCAAGCACCGGTCCACGCACATATCAAATTATCAAAGTATCAAACGCGAATCATATGAACGTGATGAAAACTAGCTTGACGATATTCCCATGTGTCCTCGGGAGCGCTTTTCCTATTATAAGAGTTTGTTTCGGATTGTTCTTTGCTACAAAAAGGATTGGGCCACCTTGCTGCACTTTATTTACTTTTGTTACTTGTTTCTCGTTACAATTTATCTTATCACAAAACTATCTGTTACCACTTATTTCAGTACTTGCAGAGAATACCTTGCTGAAAACTGCTTACCATTTCCTTCTGCTCCTCGTTGGGTTCGACACTCTTACTTATTGAAAGGACTATGATAGATCCCCTATACTTGTGGGTCATCACTACCCTTCGGTTCAAGCCAAGCTAGGCAGGTTGATGATTGACGGCCGATTAGCTTCTTGGCTGCGACGTGGAGTCGGAGAGCTATGTTGGAGAAGGACGGTGCTTCAGTTACTTAACTGCAGGTGCAGTTGGGTCACTGGCATGTGGGCCCAAGAGGCATCTGGCCCACATGTAAGTGACGCAACTGCACCTGCTGTTATGTCACTGAAGCTCAGTCCGCTGGAAAAGAAGCTTCTGTTCGGCTCATCCGGACACGGGTGCTACGGTTAATTAATTATACCTCTAGCGCACCCCTTTTTAGTTGAAGAATGTATGAAATGTAATGAAATCCGACATATTTATATGAAATCTGGCAGTGTATGAATGAATTTAGTTCGATTTGTTTGAATTCTTGTATCACTGGCATTGGATGAACATGCAAAACAATACGTACTAGCATTATTCCCAGGGTGATCACCTCGTTTGCAGAAGTTTCACATGTACTCCCTCCGGTCCTTTTTAGTATGCATATAAGTTTTGTCTGAAGTCAAAGTATCTCTACTTTGACCAATCTTACAGACAAAAGTATCAACATTCACAATGTAAAATGAACTGACTTGAAAGAAATCTAATATGCTAAGTAAAAAGGAACAGAGGGAGTACAAAATTTAGCGTTCATGTACATTGCAATCAACACACAGGCCTGACAATACATTGAGAACATTCAAAACAATCGATGATTATGCATCTCAGCGATTCACATGTTAGAGCCGATATTTACTTCACAACTAAATAATAAAGAAAAATCGATAGATGCTGCTAACAGCAAAGGGCATCCCATCCGAATATATCAAACGCATGTCTTATTGCTAACATCAATGAGCAAAATTTGACAAGGTTTTCCCATTCCAAAATGTCAAATGCGTCTTGTTTTGCGTACATCAATGAGAAAACTTTGACAAGGTTTTCCCATTCCAAAATATCAAATGCCTACGATTGCGGAATGGGCAGGGTTTGCTATCAGTTCGGACATTGACATGGCACCTCGTGCTAAATAAACCAGCTGTTCTTTTGTGTAGTTCCACCAAAATCAACCAAATTCGTGCGTAGCTTGTATGATTTCGCCTTTATATGTTGCAACGCCTTGAACATATCAGCACCTCCTTTCTTGTGGTGGAAATGAATGATTCGAGAATATTTGATGTATTCGTGAACATTTTCTGAAGTTCCCATTGAAATGAAGCTGAGCACCCCTATTTGCATAAATACAAAAAGGTGATTAGTATAAAGCAAATTGTACTATGAATTGATAGTTTTAACAGTCAACCTACATGATCCATGCAGAGCACACATTTAAAAAAATGGAACTCACCGGAAGGAATAGTAAAACAACATTGTACTGGCCATCACAGCAACAAAGATGCAGATCCGTGAGTCCTTCTGAGCTGAAGTTAGTTTGTTCTTGTGGGCAATAATGTAACCATCCTTCAACTGCTCCCTTCTTAAGAAGAGATGCTTGGCTTCTTTATCCTGGCATAATCGAAAATAGGCACTTCACGTATTCTTCTTCAGAGGAGGATGATCCTGTTGTGCAAAGACAAGAGGACAACTAAATGCTAGCATCCCTGTTTGCTCGGAAAAAAGGAAAGGAAATATTTAAAACAACACAGATGAAGCACTTCTCAACGACAATACCACTTTCTCATGACAGTATCTAAACAGTAGCACAACACCAATAGAGATGAGAAAGCTCAATCATATGGATGAAATCCGTGGGCGAGTACCAACCTTTGTCAGGAGGCTTATTGTGTAGAGCATACAGATCAAGCACTTCTCCGCAACCATATATTGTTATCTACTGTGGTTGCCATGCTTACTATATATTCCTCGATTAGTTTAATGTTTCCAACATCTTCTTGTGTAGTTCCACTAAAATATATGATATCTTCAAAGAAGATCCCTGTTTGCACAAGTAGAGATAATTACATATTACATTAAGAGTGGCATCAAATCAGTGGCAAAACAATTGCTCGTTGATACGTCTCCAACGTATCTATAATTTTTGATTGTTCCATGCTATTATATTATCTATTTTGGATGTTAATGGGCTTTATTTTACACTTTTATCTTATTTTTGGAACTAACATATAAACCGGAGGCCCAGCCCAAATTGTTTTTTTCCTATTTTAGTGTTTTGCCGAAAAGGAATATCAAACGGAGTCCAAACGGAATGAAACCTTCGGGAGCGTTATTTTTGGAACAAACATGATCCAGGGGACTTGGAGTGGATGTCAAGAAACAATCGAGGAGGCCACGAGGCAGGGGGCGCGCCTACCCCCCCGGGGCGCGCCCTCCACCCTCGTGGGCCCCTCGTTGCTCCACGGACCTACTTCTTCCTCCTATATATATCCATATACCCCGAGAACATCCAAGAGCACAACAAAACCCTAGTTCCACTGCCACAACCTTCTATACCCAAAAGGTCCCATCTTGGGGCCTTTTCCGGAGCTCTGCCGGAGGGGGCATTGATCACGGAGGGCCTCTACATCAACTCCATGGCCTCTACGATGATGTGTGAGTAGTTTAGTTCAGACCTTCGAGTCCATAGCTAGTAGCTAGATGGCTTCTTCTCTCTCTTTGGATCTCAATACAAAGTTCTCCTCGATTCTCTTGGAGATCTATTCGATGTAATCTTCTTTTGCGGTGTGTTTGTCGACATCCGATTAATTGTGGGTTTAAGATCAAGTTTATCTATGAACAATATTTGAATCTTCTCTGAATTCTTGTATGTATGATTGGTTTATCTTTGAAAGTCTCTTCGAATTATCAGTTTGGTTTGGCCTACTATATTGATCTTTCTTGCAATGGGAGAAGTGCTTAGCTTTGGGTTCAATCTTGCGGTGCTCGATCCCAGTGACAGAAAGGGAAAAGACACATATTGTATTGTTGCCATCGAGGATAAAAAGACGGGATTTACATCATATTGCTTGAGTTTACCCCTCTACATCAGTCATCTTGCTTAAGGCATTACTCTGTTCTTATGAACTTAATACTCTAGATGCATGCTGGATAGCGGTCGATGTGTGGAGTAATAGTAGTAGATGCAGGCAGGAGTCGGTCTACTTGTCACGGACGTGATGCCTATATACATGATCATACCTAGATATTCTCATAATTATTCGATTTTCTATCAATTGCTCGATAGTAATTTGTTCACCCATCGTAATACTTATGCTATCTTGAGAGAAGCCACTAGTGAAACCTATGGCCCCCGGGTCTATTCTCCATCATACAAGTTGCCAATCTATTTTATTTTGCAATCTTTACTTTCAATCTATATCATAAAAATACCAAAAATATTTATCTTATTATTATTATCTCTACCAGATCTCACTCTTGCAAGTGGCCATGAAGGGATTGACAAACCCTTTATCGCATTGGTTGCGAGGTTCTTATTTTTTTGTGTAGGTAGGAGGTGACTCATGCGTGGTCTCCTACTGGATTGATACCTTGGTTCTCAAAAACTGAGGGAAATACTTACGCTGCTCTACTGCATCACCCTTTCCTCTTCAAGGGAAAACCAACAAAGTGCTCAAGAGGTAGCAAGAAGGATTTCTGGCATCGTTGCCAGGGAGATCTACGCCAGGTCAAGACATACCAAGTACCCATCACAACTCTTATCCTTCGCATTACATTATTTGCCATTTGCCTCTCGTTTTCCTCTCCCCCACTTCACCCTTGCCGTTTTATTCACCCTCTCTTTTCGTTCGCCTCTTTTTCCTTCCTGCCTTCTATGTGCTTGTTCTTTTTGCAAATTGTTGCCTTCATGTCTGAAACTGGGGAGGTTATCGTTGATAAGGATAATAATATGGAAAACTTTGATGCTATTGATGATCCTCATGAAAATTCTACTATTTTACACACTAAAAGGTTTTAGATTGGTAGCGGTAATATTATTGGGAAGGGAGTTATTCAAGATTTCTTTACTTGTGCCGATGCTTTTCCCACCATGAGTGGATCTATCCTTCATAAAACTAGTAGTCTCGCATATGCTATATCTTTGCTCATAGTTGAACTCGAAAGACAATTTTTACATATGCATCCTTCCATACAAAGGATTTTCCTACAATTTTCTAATATTGAGCATTCTTCTGTTAAGCGCGCAGCAACCATCTTTTTAGCTCATGAGTTCAGATTTATAATAAAAGTAGCCAATGAAATTTTTGCGCATTATAGGGTGGATGCTGGACGTCCTCCCATAGAAGCGATCCTTTTCTATCAAGTAGACATTATGCGTTTACGATCTTTAGATCATGTTGCTTTTAATGAAAACCTTAGAAAAAAGGTTCCTACCGATGCTCTTGTTAATAGGATCTCTGAACTTAATGATAATTTTTCCATCCAAAACAACAGGCTAGGTTTTTCCCTTGAACAAAGGCACATGAATTTTTTTCCAAAAGAATGCTTATAATGATGAATTGATTGTGCAATATGAGGGGCCAAAGGACGAACCAACACCTCCCGAGCTTGATCTTGGGGACTTTTGTCCCATTAAATTTAGCCCTTTTGATTACTTTTGCTTGCCACAAAGAAAGCTTGCTGCTGAACGTAGGGAGTATGAGATGAGCTTTTGCGATTTAGCTTATCATTATCATGGCAATACCTAGATCTATCTTCACTTTTATGCCTAGCTAGGGGCGTTAAACGATAGCGCTTGTTGGGAGGCAACCCAATTTTATTTTTATTCCTTGCTTTTTGCTCCTGTTTAGTAATAAATAATTTATCTAGCCTCTGTTTTGGTTGTGTTTTTTGTGTTTAATTAGTGTTTGTGCCAAGTAGAACCGTCGGGAAGACTTGGGGAAAGTCTTTTTGATCTTGCTGTAAAAACAGAAACTTTAGCGCTCACGAGAATTGCTGCCATTTTTTATTGGAGAGTGCTATTTAGTTAATTCCTTTTGAAGATGATTAAAAGATAAATTCCTCACGTCTAGAAATTTATTTTAGAATTTTTTGGGTTCCATAAGTTTGCGTTAGTTACAGGTTACCACAGACTGTTCTGTTTTTGATAGATTCTGTTTTTCGTGTGTTGTTTGCTTATTTTGATGAATCTATGGCTAGTAAAAGAGTTTATAAACCATAGAGAAGTTGGAATACAGTAGGTTTAACACCAATATAAATAAAGAATGAGTTCATTACAGTACTTTGAAGTTGTGTTTTCTTTTCTTTCTCTAACGGAGCTCACGAAGATTTTCTTTTAAGTTTTGTGTTGTGAAGTTTTCAAGTTTTCGGTAAAGATTTGATGGATTATGGAACAAGGAGTGGAAAGATACTAAGATTGGGGATACCCAAGGCACCCCAAGGTAAATCCAAGGACACCAAAAAGCCTAAGCTTGGGGATGCCCCGGAAGGCATCCCCTCTTGTGTCTTCGTTCATCGATATCTTTACTTAGAGCTATATTTTTATTCACCACATGATATGTGTTTTGCTTGGACCGTCTTGTATGATTTGAGTCTTTGCTTTTTAGTTTACCACAATCATCCTTTCTGTACACACCTTTTGAGAGAGACACACATGAATTGTAATTTATTAGAATACTCTATGTGATTCACTTATATCTTTTGAGCTATATAGTTTTTGCTCTAGTGCTTCACTTATATCTTTTAGAGCACGGTGGTGGTTTTATTTTATAGAAATAATTGATCTCTCATGCTTCACTTATATTATTTTGAGAGTCTTTAGAACAACATGGCAATTTTCTTTTAGGCATAATAAAAACTTTCATATAAGTGCATCGAATACTAAGAGAAGTTTGATACTTGATGATTGTTTTGAGATATGGAGATGGTGATATTAGAGTCATGCTAGTTGAGTAGTTGTGAATTTGAGAAATACTTGTGTTGAAGTTTGTGATTCCCGTAGCATGCACGTATGGTGAACCGTTATGTGATGAAGTCGGAGCATGATTTATTTATTGATTGCCTTCCTTATGAGTGGCGGTCGGGGATGAGCGATGGTCTTTTCCTACCAATCTATCCCACTAGGAGCATGCGCGCAGTACTTTGTTTCAATAACTAATAGATTTTTTCAATAAGTATGTTAGTTCTTTATGACTAATGTTGAGTCCATGGATTATACGCACTCTCACCCTTCCACCATTGCTAGCCTCTCTAGTACCACGCAACTCTCGCCGATACCATAAACCCACCATATACCTTCCTCAAAACAACCACCATACCTACCTATTATGGCGTTTACATAGCCATTTCGAGATATATTGCCATGCAACTTTCCATTGTCCGTTTTTATGACATGCTTCATCATTGTCATATTTCCATGCATGATCATGTAGTTGACATCGCATTTGTGTCAAAGCCACCGTTCATAATTTTTTTTCATACATGTCACTCTTGATTCATTGCATATCCCGGTACACCGCCGGAGGCATTCACATAGAGTCATATTTTATTCCAAGTATTGAGTTGTAAGTGAAAAGAAGTGTGATGATCATCATTGTTAGAGCATTGTCCCATTGAGGAAAGAATGATGGAAACTATGATTCTTCCACAAATCGGGATGAGACTCCGGACGAAAAAAAGAGGCCAAAAGATAAAAAAGGGAAAGAAGGCCCAAAAAATGAGAGAAAAAGAGAGAAGGGACAATGTTACTATCCTTTTTCCACACTTGTGCTTCAAAGTAGCACCATGATCTTCATGATAGAGAGTCTCCTATGTAGTCACTTTCATAAACTAGTGGGAATTTTACATTATAGAACTTGGCTTGTATATTTCAATGATGGGGTTCCTCAAATTGCCCTAGGTCTTCGTGAGAAAGCAAGTTGGATGCACACCCAGTTAGTTTATCTTGTTGAGCTTTCATACACTTATAGCTCTAGTGCATCCGTTGCATGGCAATCCCTACTCACTCACATTGATATCTATTAATAGGCATCTCCATAGCCCGTTGATATGCCTAGTTGACGTGAGACTATCTTCTCCTTTTTGTCTTCTCCACAACCACCATCCTATTCCACCTATAGTGCTATGTCCATGGCTCACGCTCATGTATTGCGTGAAAATTGAAAAAGTTTGAGAACATCAACAATATGAAACAATTGCTTGGCTTGTCATCGGGGTTGTACATGATTTAATATTTTGTGTGATGAAAATAGAGCATAGCCAGACTATATGATTTTGTAGGGATAACTTTCTTTGGCCATGTTATTTGAGAAGACATAATTGCTTAGTTAGTATGCTTGAAGTATTATTATTTCTATGTCAATATTAAACTTCTATCTTGAATCTTTCGGATCTGAACATTCATGCCACAATAAAGAAAAATTACATTGAGAAATATGTTAGGAAGCATTCCACATCAAAAATTCTGTTTTTATCATTTACCTACTCGAGGACGAGTAGGAATTAAGCTTGGGGATGCTTGATATGTCTCCAACGTATCTATAATTTTTTATTGTTCCATGTTATTATATTATCTATTTTGGATGTTAATGGGCTTTGTTTTACATTTTTATATTATTTTTGGGACTAACCTATTAACCGGAGGCCCGGCCCAAATTGCTGTTTTTTCCTATTTTAGTGTTTCGCCGAAAAGGAATACCAAATGGACTCCAAACAGAAAGAAACCTTCGGGAGCATTATTTTTGGAACAAACATGATCCAGGGGACTTGGAGTGGATGTCAAGAAACAATCAAGAAGGCCACCAGGCAGGGGGCGCGCCTACCCCCCTGGGCGCGCCCTCCACCCTTGTGGCCCCTCGTTGCTCCACGGACCTACTTCTTCCTCCTATATATATCCATATACCCCGAGAACATCCAGGAGCACCACGAAACCCTATATCCACCGCTGCAACCTTCTGTACCCAAGAGATCCCATCTTGGGGCCTTTTCCGGAGCTCCGCTGGAGGGGGCATTGATCACGGAGGGCCTCTACATCAACTCCATGGCCTCTCCGATGATGCGTGAGTAGTTTACTTCAGACCTTCGGGTCCATAGCTAGTAGCTAGATGGCTTCTTCTCTCTCTTTGGATCTCAATACAAAGTTTTCCTAGATTCTCTTGGAGATCTATTCGATGTAATCTTCTTTTGCGGTGTGTTTGTCGAGATCCCATGAATTGTGGGTTTATGATCAAGTTTATCTATGAACAATATTTGAATCTCCTCTGAATTCTTTTATGTATGATTGGTTTATCTTTGCAAGTCTCTTCGAATTATCAGTTTGGTTTGGCCTACTAGATTGATCTTTCTTGCAATGGGAGAAGTGCTTAGCTTTGGGTTCAATCTTGCGGTGCTCGATCCCAGTGACAGAAAGGGAAACAACACGTATTGTATTGTTGCCATCGAGGATAAAAAGACGGGGTTTACATCATATTGCATGAGTTTATCCCTCTACATCATGTCATCTTGCTTAAGGCGTTACTCTGTTCTTATGAACTTAATACTCTAGATGCATGCTGGATAGCGGTCGATGTGTGGAGTAATAGTAGTAGATGCTGGCAGAAGTCGGTCTACTTGTCACAGATGTGATGCCTATATACATGATCATACCTAGATATTCTCATAATTATTCACTTTTCTATCAATTGCTCGACAGTAATTTGTTCACCCACCGTAATACTTATGCTATCTCAAGAGAAGCCAGTAGTGAAACCTATGGCGCCTGGTCTATTCTCCATCATACAAGTTCCAATCTATTTTATTTTGCAATCTTTACTTTCAATCTATATCATAAAAATACCAAAAATATTTATCTTATTATTATTATCTCTATCAGATCTCACTCTTGCAAGTGGCCGTGAAGGGATTGACAACCCCTTTATCGCGTTGGTTGCGAGGTTCTTATTTGTTTGTGTAGGTACGAGGTGACTCACGCGTGGTCTCCTACTGGATTGATACCTTGGTTCTCAAAAACTGAGGGAAATACTTACGCTGCTCTACTGCATCACCCTTCCCTCCTCAAGGGAAAACCAACACAGTGCTCAAGAGGTAGCACTCGTTCGAGCCATAGCAATAAATTAAGATGCAAAACTGTATCATTACTTGTGTCATCACAGTTCCAGTGCTTCATTACAGCACCGGGAGTTGATTTTTGTTTTTCTTCTGCTTGTTCTTCCCCTTCATCAGTTGGTTCAATAATAGACAAGCTTCACCTTCAATGTAAGTTTTGGCATGTCAATTAGGGAGCACAAGTATAGCACTAAGCCACGACATTAATTTTCAAATGGAAGTGGCAAAATACAGGCCAACAGTTGTGAAATATCCTTATCTTACCTCAATGGGATATTACGGTGCACATACAGATTGGAAGTCTTGTCTCCATTTGTGCAGTTCCCAAAAATCAAGCAACATTAGTGTAAAAGTAGCACAACATATGAAAGCACACCGCACAATCATGTGAAAGAAGGCTAGTACTGACCTCTCATGACGCGGAATTCAAACAACTCACAAGAAGAAGATCTGAACCAAGTTTGCCAACACAGATAAGAAGTAAGATTTCCTCTTGTGCAGTTCCACTAAGATCAAGCAATCAAGCAATGTTGTCGGTGTGACATTTTGGTTGAACCGCACAAAACCCTCTTAAAACAAAAGTGTTTTGTGCAGTGCAACAAAAGGTCACAATAGCAACGAGGTGAATTAGATAACCCTGTTTACAGAGAGGTGCAAAGGAAACAACTAGTGGTCAATAACGATGGATGACACAGAAGCCAACGAAAAGAAGCATCTAAATTATCTAAATGGGAAAGAAAGCAAGACAGTAGCATTTCTCAAACGGTGGCATTGATTAATATTAACAAAGAGATTATATTACAATAAAATTCATTAAACATGTAATTTGCTTTCAACTATGGCATTGCATCAATGTTCCAGCGGCATTATTAGAGGGTGTTTGTTTACAGGGACATTTTGGTGTAGGGACTAAAAAAAGTCGGTGTCACTCCCATCTAAACCAAACAGGAGGGACTTTTAGGGACTAAAGAAAGAAGACCCCTAGGGAGAGTCTTTTGGGGACTTTTTTCCAACAGTTGCCCCTGCCTAGCATTGTAGCTTGTCTCTATTAGTTCATTATTAGGGGTAACATGGTCTTTTAGCATGTCATTTAATAACCTCTAGTCCATGTTTAGTCCCTAGAACCAAGTATGTAGGGACTAGGGAGTTTTTAACCAAACAGGGCCTTAGATTAACAACAGCTAAAGAGTTGCACGAGATAGTGGACGCACCAGCACCATGTGCATCTACCGATGTATGAAGGGGTGATGCACAGTCTGTTGCACCAAATAACAAAAACAACCAAGGAGCATATTTGTGTTGGTCCTAGTTTTGTTATCTTTAGACACCTTTCCCTACGTGAGCGCAACAAATCTAGTCCCACTCAAACTCTACAGCCTTGTCCCCCAAAACAAAAGATTAGTTCGTTACAGATGTGCGTACTGCATTTGTCATTGTTTCCCATTTTCGACCAACGTATGTGCTGGATAGCCAGTCTGTACTAGTACTTCCCCCTTCCTTTCCTCTTTGAACCACGTCCTAGATTCATGCAATACAACTTTCCCCACTACTTTCCAGTTTGATCCAACACCTAGATTCAAGTGCAGAAGCGGAAAAAGCCCACATGTAGCTACAACAATGCATGTGGAATAAGTAAATTATACCTTAAGGTTCTTGGGGTGGGGTTCGGTGGGCGACCGGAGGCTGTTTGGCCCACACTATGTACGGCGGCGAGGAAGAAGGGGTCGGAGGCCTTCCCGCACCGCCGCTGGGTGAAAGAGAATAGCTGCGCCGGTAGTGGATTCCCTTCCTCGCCGACGGCGACCACGTTAAGCCTCCTTCCCTTCCCGGTGGACGGATCCTACCGGCTCTTTGACCAGCAGTGAGGGGAGAGAGAGAGGCCAACGAAGTCTTGTTTAGATCCGGAGAGGGTGAGAAAGTGTGAAGAGAGCAACTACAAGCGCTGAGGCTCCATCATGTATATATACTAGAGAGAGAGTGTGTGGAGCGTGCAAACCCCAGAAAACAAGCGCCAAGGCTGCAGCCAGCGTATACGTGATGAGGTGATTATACGGTCACTACGAGATTGTATAGCTCCATATCCATCCATTTTGACCAGTCAAAGAATCCTCCTGGCACCGCCCCAGATCACTTTCTCTCTCTGTCATGCGGGGCCTACCTGTCATTGGGTGGAAGAAAGAAGTCGAACAAAAACAAAATTATGCTCAAGTGTCGTTATCGAACCCGAGACCTCGAGTTTGATGAGCGAACATGCTAACCAGCTACACCACCCCACGTTATGTTTAACGAGAGGAAAATAACCTTTAATACATTCCTGCATTCGTGTGACAAGCATGCCATGTTTTTTTGCATGGGAGTCATTGGGATTTAAATCATAATCGTGTCATGTGGCTTTGGTGGTAAGGTCTTTTGGGATTTAAAGCAGTGTTGGTAGTACAGAAATAATGCAGCCTTAGTCACCTTACTTTTCTCCACATAGTACGTTGGGTCCCACCAGTCAGAGGGTGAAACAAACAAATTCATAAGAAAAATTAAAAGCGCCAGTGGTGTAGCTTACCTCACACATCTCGCTACTGCTCATGAACACTGTCAAATTGATCCCTCTGTTCGCTCATGTACTATTTTAAGTGAATATGTATTATAACATACACACAATTTTGGGCACTTGTATTCGACCTAAGTAGTGTGCCACCGTATCTCGTACTACTCCCTCCGTCTAGGTGTAATAAGTCACGTTAGAAGGTGCAGCGGGACCAAGGTGCAAGCATATTTTTTTCCGAAACAAGGTGCAAGCATATTGGAGGAGAATGAGAAACTTGACCGGTCCTTCCTCCAATCAAAGCCCTGATTTCTATCTCTGAATGCAACAATTAATCACAGCAACTAAGTGATGCCGTTTTAGCTACCATGCAGGCCACGTATGCATCAACGCATAGTTGCGCTCCATGCATTGGGTTTCCGGGGGAGATAACAAGGCAGAGTAAGGAGCGTTTGGTTACATTGCTAGGCTGGTCATAGTGGTGAGTAACTTGGACTAGTGACATGCATATGTTACTACTTTCATAGTAGGTAGTAGCATATGGATGGTAACATGCAAGTCTTCATTAATTGAGATATAGACTAATTTTACCTCGATGTGTGTGTGTGTGTTTAACAACATGTGTGTGTTAGAGAGAGTGACACATCGAACTACTCCTACAGAGAGATGGTGTGTAGTGTACTATTTAGCCGCGAGAGTTGGTGCATCCTCTCGTTTTCGGGCGTTCGGTCGGGACAGGCGGGAAAGCTGCCACGCCTGTTCCTAACCAGTCTGGCCCACCCAAAGCCCCTCAATCGCCCACGCGCGCTTCCTGCGCAAAACGGTCAGCGCCGCTCCAAAGAATCGATGCCGCATTCATGCCCAGGTACAGCGTACGCGACCTCTCACTGGCGCCTGTGTTGAAGGGAGAAGCGGATTCAAGAGTGATGGTTGCTTCGTCCGTCCAACTTACTGTTGGGTCTATGTGATTTGATGGATCATTGGTCATTATTACTGAGGTGGTAGGACTGTTGGATGTCCCACACTTTCGGCGAAAGGAGGTACTACTAGATTACAATTTTCTCCATTCTCAGTGGAGGAGTGCGAGAGCAGTGAAAACACACAGGCTCAGTGATTACATGGCCCACCTCACACTATCACCATATTTTTTGGACACCGTGCGAGACCTAACTCTTTACATAGTACTAGTATAGTACATACTGTAATTTATCAGCGAGATAAATTTGTACAATGCTATGAAGCTTCCAGCTTCTGTTTCATGTATCTTGTGTCCAAGGTTGCCCGTTGCAACATTTCATCAAATACAAAGGAGACTAACATGCATGCTATTGCATCTCAATGATTGACAGATCATAG
Organism: Triticum urartu; assembly: GCF_056163025.1. NCBI lineage: Eukaryota > Viridiplantae > Streptophyta > Magnoliopsida > Poales > Poaceae > Triticum > Triticum urartu. The sequence goes on along the minus strand of NC_141873.1, from coordinate 443,163,403 downwards.
TCAATATGTACTCCCTCCGTTCCAAAATAAGTGTCTCAACTTTATGCAAACTTTAGTACAAAGTTGTACTACCATTAAAGTTGACACTTATTTTGGAACAGAGACAGCTAAAGAAAAAGACGATCCATGTAGTCCCTAGCCCTTGAACCGTAAACCCTAACCAAGATTTAATTTGCTAGCAACGTTGGAGCTTCCGAAGAAATGAATAAGTTTGCAACCCTTTGACCATCGGATCATTTTGTGCAGTTTCACCAAAATCAAGATGAGCATCCCAGTGGCAAAGAAATTGAAGAAGCGTGATTAGAATAAGATTACTGGGACTAGTTGATGAGACATAAACTCATCACAAATACAGTACGTAGAAGCCAGTGGAGGTATGTGTGGGGCAAAGAAGTAGAGAAATATCCACATGGAGTGATGTGGGCAGCTGGAGCAGTGGTGCAAGCCGGCTGTAAAGGGAGTTGTACCTGAGGGATGTTGGGACGTAGCTCAACCTAGAGGAGGGCGGCGGGAGGAGGCATCTCCAAAATATTAACCTTGCGATTGGCTCTTCGCCTCTTCGGGAAGTCGAGCAATAATGGTACTGTAGTATATATCGTTCTGGCTATATGAGACCGAATGAATTGCTGCACATCCAGCACGTGGGTGAGGGTCGAGGTGCGAGTGAGAGTGCGTACTATTACGCCCGTTTCAATATGGACTACATACAGAGCAAAATGAGTGAATCTACACTCTAAAATACGTCTATATACATCAGTGTTTGGAGTATGTACCAGTAGTTCATACTGAAATCTAAATCAACTAAAGGACATATATTCCAAACAATATGATAATCTCTCTAACCAAGGTAGGGACAAGGAGTAAACGGAGGGAGTAGTAAAATTTTCTCCTTGTCCTGCGAGCCACCGCGCGCGTGGGCGAGGGAGCGGGCGTAAGGCGTACTAGTAAGCAAGTTTCACCTCATCCTGCGAGCCACCGCGCCCGTGGGCGGGGGAGACGGCGTACTAAGCAAGCTTCTCCTCATTCTGTGAGTTGACGGGACACATCAAAAGTACTCCAGTGTATAGAGCCTTGCCTGTAAGGTAGGCCCTACATGGTTTGCCTCTTTTTTAACATAACGCGTTAAGTCGCAATTTGTTTGTTCACCCGTGGTAGACGATCCTCCATCAAGTGGACAACCAGTACACGTGTAAAATTACCACGTGGGGTGCCTTTCCGTACAGAAATGAGCTCCATCGTGTACCCGCGTGGGTGTGGTTGGGAAAGAGATGGGAGTACGTGCGCCGTGCATGCACCTCTTCTCTTCATGCACGTCCCCCACCTACATGGGTATGTGTAAGAGACATACAAACCTAGACAGATGGCGTGTGCGTTCGTGAGTGTTTTTTGTTTTTTGGGGGGTCGTGATTTCGTGAATGTATTTGTTGGAATATGTGTCGATGACATCTCAGACAAAATTTTGCATGCAATGTGTGTAAAATAGAGGCATATCCATATCATATAGAGAGGGCAAGAGGGGGCGATCCATGATAAGAGAGGGAGGGGTCATAGATATCTAGAGTCGAAGAGAGGATCAAGTGGGTGGGTGCGAGATGGATGAAGAGAGCCATCGAAATTGTGTGTGTGCAAGTCAAAGATATAGGGCGACTGACCTACCAGAATGTTAGAGGGCACATGGCAAGTTTGTGTGTGGCAGGGAGACATGACTAGAGCGCTCGATGTATCGGTGTGTGGGGGGGGGGGGGTGGGGGAGGGGGAGGCAGAGGCCTAACTAAAGAGGTAGAACGACTCGTATATGTGTTGAGAAGGAAAGACCCAGCTATGACTTTAGGGAGATGGGTTGACACCCATACATAACCGAAGGACGGGAAATAGGTTGGGACAGAGAGAGAGAGAGAGGAGAGAGGAGAGAGGGAGGGAGGGATAGGGGTAGAGTGCTGGACGGGTGATAGAGTTGGTTCTCAAAGATGGTGGGAGAGGCCTACTAGACAAACTGAGGGTAGAACTGCAATATTATCAATAAGAGTGGGGATGTGTTTCTGTGTGTGCCTGTGCGTGATAGATCTGTCGGGACGCATGCATGGATGATGAAGGGGAACCATGTGTTTGCTAAGCAAACCTAACTAGATCGGTAGATCAATTGTTGTTTGTTGGAGGAAGGGAGAGACATAACTAATGAGGTAGATCGATCGACGTGTGGGAAAAATGAGTCATAATTAAGGACCTAGCTAGCTATATGTATAGCGGGAGATCAGTCGGTGTACATCCATTTGTTAGAGGAAAATAAGGCCTAGCGAGACGGATAGACAGAGAGAATGGAGTTAGGAGGTGGTGCGAGAGGCCGAGCTACTAGCTAGATAGGGGGAGGAGTGTGCGGTTGTGAGATCGATGAAAAGAGGGGCGAGAGTTTACATGTGTGTGGGACCGTATGAGAGACACGAGGCATGGACACAGAAAGGAGGAGATGGAAGGTGCGTGTGTACGTATGTTGTAGGCAGACGCTGGAGAGGTTCACTACAAAAAAAAAGACACATCCGTGACATTTTTGGCCAAACGAAATTTTTTTCTGTCATACATATGACACTTCTATGATGATAACTGTGACAAAACCCAGTATCATCATAGATGTGGTGGGCTCCTACTTCTATGACCAAAAATCATGACAGAAAATGGGCTTTTCGTCCTGGGCGGGCCGGAGACGTAGCTGCATGACATTCTTTGGGCCGTCCATGACAGAAAAACCGTGGTAGAAGCGAGGGCGAGTAAAATTTCAGGGAGTTCCTGGTTACGGTGGGAGGTCGGGGGCCGAGCGATGCGCGTTTCTCTCATACACGTACGCGTGTGTGAGCGAGGCGTTGGCTCTAACTGAACCCGAGCGAGGTGTTGGGATCTAACTGAACCCGAGCGATTGCATTGCAGGCTACGCGTTACTGAACCCGAGCGATCGATTGATGGCTGTTAACTAAACCCGATCGAGCGATTCCTTCGGTACTGCTGCTAACTGAAGCCGATCGATGCTGCCTCTAGGATGAACAGTGAGCGTTGCGGGGGGGGGGGGGGTTGGATGAACAGTGAGCGGTGGCGTTGCCTCTGGATGAACAGGACCCCGTGGTGTGGAGGGCTAGATGAACAGTAGACGGTGGAGGGGTGGTTGAACAGTAACCGGTGGAGTAGCGCGCGGTGGAGGCTGGATGAACAGGAGCCTGTGGAGGCTGGAGGAGGCCGACGGTAGCCTGTGGAGGCTGGAGGAGGTCGACGGTGGAGATGAACAGTATCCCGCGGAGTCCCGTTTTGCGGTACGCCACACCCCTCCCGATGAATAGGACCCCCGTTTCGACCGTAGGAGGTCCGTTTCATCCGTTTTGTGGTACGCCACACCCCTCCCGATCAATAGGACCCCCGTTTCGACCATAGGAGGTCCGTTTCCTCCGTTTTGCGGTACGCCACACCCCTCCCGATCAACAGGACCCCCGTTTCGACCATAGGAGGACCGTTTCGTCCATTTTGCGGTACGCCAGACCCCTCCCGATGAATAGGATCCCGTTTCGAACATGGCCGGTCGAACACAAGGCCGTTTCCTCCGTTCTGCGGTACGCCAGGCCTCGTTTCCATCGCCTGTTCTGTCCAAGCCCTCCCGATGAACATGACCACACATTTCGTTCCGACCCCGCCGGTTGGCTCCCACGCGTTCCGTTGCCTCCCGATGAACACGACGTATTCCGTTGCATCCCCATGAACACGACACATTCCGTTGCCTCCCCATGAACACAACGACGACGCTGTTTCTCCATTCCGACCCAGCCATGTCAACGAGCCCTCGCCGTACGTATGCGCGAGTAGGTGATCTAGATCCCGCCCGTATGTACACATACGTGGCCGTATTTTCTTTCTTGCACCCTGGCCGTTGTACATACGTATACATGCTACGTGCGCGCCTCTACTACGACACGTGCACGCCTCTACTACGACACGTGCGTGCCTCTACATCCACCAGTATATATGTATGTACACGTTCGCGACCAGAATGACAACGCTACGTACGCTTCGACCAGGTGGGTCCCGACTGTCAGGCACTTCCTTGCGTGCAAAGATGTAGCTGGTGGGTCCCAGCAGTCAGGGGGGCGAATCGTTTTGTTTTTTTTCCTGGATGCACTTCCTTGCGTGCGAAGGTGTAGCTGGTGGGTCGCAGCAGTCAGGGGGAAACATATTTTTTTTGCGAAATACGATGGCCCGTCTGGTGGGTCCCCGCTGTCAGGTGGAGGAATAATTATTTTGTGCATAATAAGGAGGCACTTCCTTGCTGCCGCCGTGGACCCAGCTGTCAACGTATCCACGCACAGTACTCTTCCGATGTAAGTCGGTCATTGACCACATTGACCACGCCGCGCCGAGAGCACCACGGCGGCGGACGACGGTGAGGCCTAGGAAGGGGATGACACGGAGGAAGGGAAGACTCAGCAGTTGTTTCCCACGCGGAGGGGAGTACGACTATACGAGGGTTTACTGGTGCGTCTGCCGTCGCCAGAGAATAACAGCAATGGGAGTACGGTGGGGTGGTGAGGCCTGCGCGGCAGCACAGTCGGCCGCGGGGAGGAGGGAGCATGCAGTCCCGCCGGCGCTTGTTTGAGTGGCTGGAGCAGGAAGAGCAGAGATTGAAGAAGCACGACGACCGTTGGATGGACATTCAACAGTCAGTGCTTGTCCGTCAACCTTTTTTTAGGAAAGCCTCAAATCTGTGGAAAACAACATACAACCCATCTGCCATTATTTCTAATAATTTACAGCCCATTTGCTAATTCTTAAGGTTTTTTTGGAGCCCATATTCTTTTTGTTAGCATTACAGCCCATATTGTGGCCACGGTTAAAAAATTATAAGAAATTTTGTATATTTCGGTGCGGTCTGAACTGTTTTTAATCCCGAAATTTCGACTCACATTCAAACTGATTTTAAAAATAAATGTATATCAATATAAAATCCAACAAATTCTCCACGCATAAAAACTAATGTAATTTAAAATCTTGAAATGAAAAAAATATATTTGAAACTAATTGCCAGTTTGATGTGTTTTAAAAATGTACAACCCATTTCTCATTACTGATGGGCCATTTTCACGGCCAGCCGAATGAAATATCTCCTCGTCTTGAAAGATTTGCGGCCCAACAGGCCTGACAAACCGACTTACTTGGAAAATCACAAAAAAATTGGGTTGTGCCATGGACCTAGCTGTCAGCCTCTCCACGTACAGTACTCTTCCGATGGAAGTCGTTCCTTGACCACGTTGACCACGCCGCGCGGAGAGCACCACGGTGGTGGACGACGACGAGGCCTAGGAAGGGGTCGATGCGGAGCCGGGGAAGACGCGACAGTGGAAGCCCGCGCGGAGAGGAGTACGAGGGTTCACTGGTGTAACACCCCGGATATGATTTACCTAATATGTAATCCAACTCTTGCCGTTTCCGGCGTTAAGTTATTTTATTTTCTCGGGTTCGGGTTTTTGCCTCTGTGTGTTGTTGTTGTTGCCATGCATCTCATATCTTGTCATCATGTGCATTGCATTTGCATACGTGTTCATCTCATGCATCCGAGCATTTCCCCGTTGTCCGTTTTGCATTCCGGTGCTCCGTTCTCCTCCGGTGGTTTTTTCTACCTTTCTTTCATGTGTGGGGATTAAACATTTCTGGATTGGACCGAGACTTGCCAAGCGGCCTTGGTTTACTACCGGTAGACCGCCTGTCAAGTTTCGTACCATTTGGACTTCGTTTGATGCTTCAATGGTTAACCGAGGGACTGAGAAGGCCTCATGTGTGTTGCAGCCCAACACCCCTCCATTTTGGCCCAATACCCACCAAAACCCTCTCCATCATCTAGAGCGTTCGATCACGATCGCGTGGCCGAAAACCGCACCTCATTTGGACACTCCTAGTTCCCTCTACCTCTATATATAGACCCCCTCCTCAAAATCCGGATCTCCTCCTTCCCCAAACCCTAGAAATCAACTACAGCCGCCGCCGGACATGTCCGTTCCTAGCCGGACGTCTCTCGCCGCCGCCACCAACCAGTGGAAGAGGGCACCACGTCAGGGCCTGCGGGGCCCGTCACCGGCCCTCCTAGCCCATCGACCGCGCCGCCCGCGCCCGCCTTCGCTCTCCCGCGCGCCCGCCGAGCCGTCCCGCTCTGCCTCCGCTCCGGCGACCGAGCCGGCCGACGCCGCCGTACTCCACCTCAGGCGCGCTCGCACCACCGTCGCCCCGGCGCCGGCCACTTCTTCCACTCCGCCCGCGCCGCCCAAGTCCGTCCACCGCCTCTTCTCCTTGCCGGCGAAGACCTCCGACGAACTCCGGCCGCCGTGCCCCCAAGTCCGACGATGAACCTCGGGAAGCGTGCAAATCGGGCCAGATCTGGATCCAATTCATCTCACGGTTGACTTTTGCCCTGAAACCCTAACTATTTTGCCTTGTTCATCATGCCGTAACTTTGCATCCGTAGCTCCGATTTGGGCATATAACATATCAAAATGTTTGTCTCAGAGAGTACATCATTTCATCTCATTGCATCATTTTCATTTGTGTTCATCTTGATGCCCGAAATGCTGTTGGTAGAGTGCTATTTGAGATAATTGTCAGATCTGCTGCTCCAATTAGATATTTGTCATTTTTGCCATGTTTAATGTGTGCATGATATGCCCATGAGCTCTACATATGTTTTGTTATATGCTTTGTCATCTTTCCAGTGGTGCCATCCATGTATTTTTGTGATGTGTGTGGTTACTAGCACAAGCTTGCAAAGTGGTGCTTTCGTTAATGTTGATTTCAGGGACTTAGCAATTCCACTAAGTCCTTGAGCTGTTCTTATCAATATGCCATATGTTCATGTTGTTTCCTAGTGATCGGTGCCTCTTTTGAGGATGATCAGTAAGGATGTTTTGTTAATCTTGTAGTGCTCTATCCATCCATGTCTTTGCTTGCAATTATGGAGCACCCTAGCTTGAGTCAATCGAGCTCTACTTTTGTCATTTCGTGAATCTGGGCAGATTGTCTACTTGTTAGCGATTTTGCCGAGGATGTTGTAGTTGATCCGTGCATGCTATGTTATTGTTCCTGCCATTACTAGCTTGTATAATGTGTATTCTTGATGGGTGCATGCTTAGGTTGTCATGACATGCTCTGTAGTGAGTGCATCGAGCTCGTAAACATGCCTACTTGATATCTGATTTTGCATGTTCCAGTTTTTCACTAAGTCTGTGATCTGATTATGTTTTTGCCATGTTCACATGCTTGCAAATGTATTTTCCGATCCCTTTTGGCTCAAGGTCACTAAGGGACTTTTGTTAAGATCTTTGAGTAGCTCCATGCCATGCTTCACTTTGCCATGTTTAGGCCCTGTAACATATAGTTTTCATGCTCCGAAATGTGCTACCTGACTTGAAATTCCAGACAAGTGTTAATTTCACTAAGTCTGAAATCTGTTTACCAATTGCATTTTTGCCATGCTTGTTTGAACCTGTTAATGGATGAATTGGCCGTAGCTCAGTGTTCCTATTTTGTTTATCATCATGAATGGATCACTGCCATGTATTTTGTTGCCAAGTTTGAGTGCTGTAGCATGTTCATCTTGTTGCATTTAGATGGTCACTTCCTGTAAATCGCAGACCGTTGTTATATTTGTTTTGCTCGCCATTTCCAAACCGTGTCTCCGATTCCGGCGTTCTTTATATCGTTTTCAAGCGAAATCATCTCACCTTTCCAGTGGCACACTTGGATTTCCATGTTGAGGCCAGGTTCATTCTTTCCTTGTCAAATCTTGCATATGCATCACATATCGCATCCCGCATAGCATACCATGTTTGCATCATGTTGTTTGAGTTGTGCACATGGTTGATTGCGTTCCTTTTGCTTGTTTGTATTGTTTGGGTAGAGCCGGGAGACGAGTTCGCTAACGAGGAGCCCGTTGAGTTTGCTTTCGAGGATCCAGTCAACTCTGACAACGTTGCAGGCAAGATGATCATACCCTCGAAATCACTTCTATCTTTGCTTTGCTAGATGCTCGCTCTTTTGCTATGCCTATGCTTCGATGCCAACCACTTTATTATCATGCCTCCCATATTGCCATGTCAAACCTCTAACCCACCTTGTCCTAGCAAACCGTTGATTGGCAACATTATTTACTTGTTCGGTTATCACTATATTATCTTGTTATCTTAATGCATCTATATACTTGGTAAAGGGTGGAAGGCTCAGCCTCTCGCCTAGTATTTTGTTCCACTCTTGTCGCCCTAGTTTCCGTCATATCGGTGTTATGTTCCCAGATTGTTGCGTTCCTTACGCGGTTGGGTGATAATGGGAACCCCTTGATAGTTCGCCTTGAATAAAGCTTTTCCAGCAATGCCCAACCTTGGTTTTACTGTTTGCCTCCTAGCCTCTTTTTCCCTTGGGTTTCCGGAGCCCGAGGGTCATCTTATTTCAAACCCCCCTGGGCAGTGCTCCTCTGAGTGTTGGTCCGAACTGGACAACCTGCGGGGCTACCTCGGGGCAACTTGATGGTTGGTTTTAATCGTAGCTTGACCTATCTGACTGTGCCCTGAGAACGAGATATGTGCAGCCCCTATCGGGATTTGTCAGCACATTCGGGCGGTGTTGCTGGATTGGTTTTAACTTGTCGAAGTGTCTTGTAGAACCGGGATACCGAGACTGATCGGAATGTCTCGGGAGAAGGTCTATTCCTTCGTTGACCGTGAGAGCTTGTCATGGGCTAAGTTGGGACTCCCCTGCAGGGATCGAACTTTTGAAAGCCGTGCCCGTGGTTATGGGCAGATGGGAATTTCTTAATGTCCAGTTGTAGATAACTTGAACCTTAAATTAATTAAAATGAATCAACTGTGTGAGTTACCGTGATGGTCTCTTCTCGGCGGAGTCTGGGAAGCGAACACGGTGTTGGAGTAATGCTTGCCGCAGGTTGTTCTCTAGTTACTCGTTCGCGCTTTGCCTTCTCTTCTCGCTCTCTTTTGCGAATAGGTTAGCCACCATATATGCTAGCCGCTTGCCGCAGCTCCAGATATTTTACCCTTCCTTTCCTATAAGCTTAAATAGTCTTGATCGCAAGGGTGCGAGATTGCTGAGTCCCTGTGGCTCACAGTTTACTTCCAAACCAGATGCAGGGCCAGACGACTCCATTCCAGATGACGCGTTAGAGCTCAAGTGGGAGTTCGACGAGGACTCACGCCGTTACTATGTATCTTTCCCTGATGATCAGTAGTAGTGCCCAGTTGGGGCAATCGGGACCGTGTCGCATGTTGGGTTGGTCTTTTATTTTGGCACCGTAGTCGGGCCATGAGTGATTGGTTGATGTAATGCTATTTATGTACTTTGATTGACGTGGCGAGTATAAGCCAACTATGTTACTTATCCCCTTATTATGTATTACATTGGATGTTGTGATGATTGCCTAACTTGCGACATTGCTTTCAATGCAGTTATGCCTCTAAGTCGTGCCTCGACACGTAGGAGATATAGCCACATCGAGGGCGTTACAAGTTGGTAATCAGAGCCTTCCCGACCTTAGGAGCCCCATTGCTTGATCGTTATTAGTGGCCGAGTTGAGTCTAGAAAAATGTTTTGAGTCATTTCGGAATTATATATCGGAGAGTTTAGGAATTCTATTTACTCCCCAGTCCCTTCATCGCTCTGGTGAGGCATCCTGACGTAGAGTTTTGACTCTTCTCTCCTCAAATTTCACTAAAAAAATTTTAGGATCACGCTGGTATCTTGGAATCGTTCCGATGATTTTGTGACGAGAACATTGTTCTTGGTGCCTCCTGTCTTTAGGGGTTGTGGCAGTGTCCCGGGGAGTTGAGCTCCGAGTGTTGTCGTCACAATTTTATCGTTGCAGTTCTGGAATACCTGAGTTTAGTACGCCGACATCGAAAATCTCTTTTATGTATTTCGTTGCTGAGATAACCTCGACGCCACCCAGTGCTGGGGCGGGAGTTCAGGAGTATTGCCATAACTTGTATAACGGATGCTTTTCGAAGGTTGAGGTAGATGGTTTCCGATGTTTTCTCAGTTATGTGTTGAAGGATGGATACAGCTGGATGTAGGATTTGCTAGATTTGGGTAAGATATTATGCTTCCCCTGTATCCCCAACACCTGATTGCATAACCGGAAAGGTTCAGGAGTTTCATAGGTGGGAATTCTTGTAGCTCTAGTTCTTCTTCCACGGATATTTGGTTTGAGATTGGGATTTCTTACCGAGTATTCGCTCTTGATCCGTACCTTGTTGATTTATTTCTCTACCTAAATTCTAAGTGGCTTCTCAATTTATGGATATGTGACCATTTCAAGTGGAATGCATTCGTTCATTTTGTTCAGAGGTGAAGACGATTTATTGCAATTTCATTCCGTTGGATTTGGCTTCAATATTTGTCTATCAATGTGCTAATGGATGTCAACCTCTTCAGGATGGCTCCTCCAACGCGCACGACTCCGAATCCTGATCCGCCACCACCTCCACCTCCTCCGGAGGCATGGCAAGCTGTGATGGCCGCTACTAATGCAAACACGCAGTTGATCATGCAAATTCTTCAAGAGCGCAATCAAGTGAATCAAGGCAACCAAGGCAACAATCAGAATCACTTTGCTACACTCAACCAGTTCCTTGCTAACGGGCCAAAGAATTTCAGCAATTGTGTTGAGGCAACTGATGCTGACGATTGGCTCGTGGACTTGTGCAAGCATTTCGAGTGCAGTAACGTCAGGCCTGAGGACTTTGTCAAGTTCGCTTCCTTCCAACTCAAAGACCAAGCTGCAGAATGGTTCCAGCAGTACAAGGATTCCAGAGGAGGCCGTGTGATTACCTGGGATGAATTCCGTCATGACTTCAAAGCTCATCATATCCCTCAGAGCGTGGTTGAAAGCAAGCGTGAGGAATTCCGCAACCTGAAGCAAGGCTCTTTGTCTGTCTATGACTACAACAAGTTGTTTTAGAAGCTCGCCCGCTTTGCTAAGCAGGACGTCCCGGATGAGAAGAGCATGATATACCAGTTCAGGGGTGGTCTCAGAGAAGAAATCCAGCTAGATCTCATTCTCTTTGAGCCCTTGAGGTACGATGAGTTCTACAACATGGCATTGAAGCAAGAGGCCGCTCAACTGAGGTGTGATGCTTCCAAGAAGCGAGTCAGAGATGCTACTCCGTCTTCCTCTACTCAAGTGGCCAAGCAGCAGAAGTATTGGCTTCCTCCTCCTCCGTTCCGTCAGCCGTATCAGCAGAAGAGCAAAGGTGGCAGTGGATCTTCCCACCCACCCAACCCTGGTTTTCAGAACAAGACTTCGTCTCAAGCTCCAAGATCGAGTGCTCCGTACCACCGTCCGCTTTCAGAGGTCACGTGCAACAAGTGCCAACAGAAGGGTCACTATGCCAACAAGTGCTTCAATCAGAGGCGTCTCCCTCCTCCTCCTCCTGTGCGATCGGCAAGTAGAACTGTGGTCAAGCATAACCCCAAGCACGCCAAGGTCAATTTGATGAATGCAGCTTAGGCAGAGGACTCGTCAGATGTCATCATGGGTAACCTTCCTGTTAATGATATTCCAGCTAAAGTTCTTTTTGACACTGGTGCATCGCATTGTTTCATGTCAAAGCCATTTTTTTACCAAGCATGAATTCGTTTCTTCTCATTTGGGCAAACAAATGGATATCGTTTCTCCTGGCAAACGCTTGAGTGCAAGTTTGGACGTTCCAGATGTTACTATCACCTTGGGCGACTACAAGTTCCTTTCTTCCCCAATGGTTCTTGGTAACTTGGATATCGATCTTATTCTCGGAATGGATTGTCTTACTAAGCACAAGGCGCATCTTGATTGTGTAGCCAGGCAGATTCAATTGACTCATTCGTCTGAGGATGTAATTGTCTTTGCCGCTCGTGATGATACCATCCGTCTGTTTTCTCTCAATGAGAAGGGTGAACTGGATGCCATCTCTCAAATTCCAGTCATTTTCGAATATCAAGACGTCTTTCCAGAAGAGCTTCCAGGAATGCCTCCGCACCGGCCAGTTGAATTCGTCATCGATCTTGAGACTGGCACGGAACCAGTGTGCAAGCGTCCTTATAAGCTCGAACCTGAAGAGTTGAAGGAGTTGAAGAAGCAACTCGATATTCAAGAGAGAATGGGTCTCATCCGACCTAGTTCTTCTCCGTGGGGTTGTGGAGTTCTTTTTGTGAAGAAGAAGGATGGAACAGACCGACTTTGTGTTGATTACCGTCCATTGAACAAGAAGACTATCAAGAACAAGTACCCACTTCCCAACATCAACGAGCTGTTCAAACAACTCAAAGGTGCCCAAGTATTCTCCAAGCTTGATCTTCGTATGGGTTATCATCAGATTCGAATCCGTGAGCAAGATATTCCCAAGACGGCTTTCAGAACAAGCTATGGTTCATATGAATACACTGTCATGTCTTTTGGCCTTGTCAATGCTCCTCCGACTTTCTCTCGCATGATGAAATCTTCAACGCCTACACCAATGACTTCGCTTTGGTCTATCTCGACGACATTCTAGTCTTTTCGAAGAACGAGGAAGATCATGCCAAGCACTTGCGTTTGGTGCTCGATAAGCTCAGGGAACATCAGTTCTACGCCAAGTTCTCCAAGTGCGAGTTTTGGCTCGATGAGGTTCTTTATCTTGGGCATATCATCTCTGCCAAGGGCATTGCGGTGAATCCTGAGAAGGTGTCTGCAATTGTGAATTGGGAACCACCTCAGAACGTGAAGCAACTCTGTAGCTTCCTCGGTCTCTCAAGCTATTGTCGAAGGTTCATGGAGAACTTTTCTAAGATTGCGAAGCCTCTCTCAAATCTTCTCCAGAAGCATGTCAAGTACGTTTGGTCTCCGGAGTGTGACATCGATTTCAACACTTTGAAAGAGAAATTGGTCACTGCTCCTATTCTGACTCCTCCTGATGAATCCAAGCCGTTTGAGGTCTTCTGCGATGCCTCTCTTCAAGGTCTTGGTGCAGTTTTGATGCAAGAGAAGAAAGTTGTGGCTTATACCTCTCGCCAGTTGAAGCCCAATGAGAAGAACTACCCCACTCATGACCTCGAGTTGGTAGCAGTTGTGCATGCTCTTTTGACTTGGAGACATCTCTTATTGGGAAGAAAAGCGGACATCTTCACTGACCACAAGAGTCTCAAGTACATCTTCACTCAGCCTAATCTCAACCTCAGGCAGACTCGATGGGTCGAAATGATTCAAGAGTATAATCCAAGTATCGAGTATACTCCAGGCAAGGCCAATGTGATTGTTGATGCTTTGAGCAGAAAGGCTTATTGCAACAGTCTGATTCTCAAGCCTTATCAACCCGAGATTTGTGAAGCTTTCCGCAAACTTAATCTGCAAGTTGTTCCTCAAGGTTTCCTCGCCAACCTTCAAGTCTCTCCTACCTTGGAAGATCAGATTCGCCAAGCCCAACTTCTTGATGCTATGGTGAAGAAGGTGAAGATTGGGATTGCCAAGAGTCAACCCAAGTACAAGTGCTACCGCCTTGATGACAAGGATACTCTCTTCTTCGAGGATGGTGGTGGACGACGGCGAGGCCTAGGAAGGGGACGATGTGGAGCTGGGGAAGACGCGGCAGTGGAAGCCCGCGCGGAGAGGAGTACGAGGGTTCACTGGTTCGGTTGCGGTGTGAGGCTGCCGTCGCCGCAGGGCCTGGCCAGCGGTGGGAATAGTAGGGGGCGGTGAGGCCTCTGCGGCAGCACAGCCGGCGACGGGAGGCAGGAGCATGCGGCACGACCGATGCTACTTTGGTCGGCTGGAGCAAGAAGACCGGAGGTTGAAGAAGCACTAGGCCGTTGGATGGACATCGTACGGTCACTAGATCTAGAATCGTTCATATTGACTAAGTTGACAAAGCCCTTCGTCCCCGTCAACTTAGTGGGCCCACAAGTCAGCCTCCCACCAAGGTGGGTCCCAGCTAGCCGGGGGAGTATTCATTTTTTGTGCGTAATAAGGAGGCACTTCCGGTGGGTCGGAGCTGACAGCAGGGGGAACGCTTTTTTCATGAAATACGGTGGACCGTCCGGTGGGTCCCAGCAGTCAGGGGGAAACGATTTTTTTCCGCAAAATACTGGTGGCCCATCCGGTGGGTCCCCACTGTCAGGTGGAGGAATAATTATTTTCCGCGTAATAAGGAGGCACTTCCTTGCGGCTGCCGTGGACCCAACTGTCAGTCTCTCCATGTACAGTACTCTTCCGATGGAAGTTGGTCGTTGACCACATTGACCACGCCGCGCCGAGAGCACCACGGTGGTGGACGACAGCGAGGCCTAGGAAGGGGACAACGCGGAGCGGGGCAAGATGTGGCAGTGGATGCCCACGCGGAGAGGAGTATGAGCATTCACTGGTTCGGCTGCGGTGTGAGGCTGCCGTCGCCGCAAAATAAGAGGGGGTGTGGGTGAGTGGAGGGATGGCCTGGCCAGTGGTGGGAGTAGTATGGGGGCGGTGAGGCCTCCGCGGTAGCACAGCCGGCCACGGGAGGCAGGAGCAGGCAGCACGACCGGTGCTGCTTTGGGCGGCTGGAGCAAGAAGATCGGAGGTTGAAGAAGCACTATGGCCGTTGGATGGACATCATACGGTCACTGGAGTATTGACTAAGTTGACAAAGCCCTGCATCCCCATCAACTTAGTAGGCCCACAAGTCAGCCCAACAATATGGTGGGTCCCAGCTAGCAGGGGGTATTCATTTTTTGGGCGTAATAAGGAGGCACTTCCTTGCGTGCGAAGATATAGCTGGTGGGTCCGACCTGTCAGCGGGGGGAACGTTTTTTTTCTCGAAATACAGAGGCCCTTCCTGTGGGTCCTAGCTGTCAGGTGGAGGAATCATTATTTTGTGCGTAATAAGGAGGCATTTCCTTGCGTGCGGCCGTGGACCCAGCTGTCAGCCTCTCCACGTACAGTCCACTTCCGATGGATGTTGTTCATTGACCATGTTCACCAGGCCGCGCCGAGAGCACCAGGGCGGTGGACGACGGCGAGGCCTAGGAAGGGAACGACACAGAGCCAGGGAATACTCGGTAGTTGTTTCCCACGCAGAGGAGTACGAGGGTTTACTAGTTCGTCTGCCGTCGCCGGAGAATAACAGCATGTGTGGGTGAGTAGAGGGATGGCTAGGCCAACGATGGGAGTACGGTGGGGCCGTGAGGCCTGCGCGGCAGCATAGCCGGCTGCGGGAGGAGGGAGCAGGCAGTCCCGCCGGCGCTTGTTTGAGCGGCTGGAGCATGAAGAGCAGAGATTGAAGAAGCACGACAGCCGTTGGATGGACATCCAGCAGTCACTGCTCTCGTGTGTTGACTAAGTTGACAGGGCGTTGCGTGTGCGATAACCTTTTTTTTATGAAAGAATACGCGCCAACCTATAGTAGGCGCACAAGTCAGCCTCAAATCTGTGGAAAATAGCATACATCCCATCTGCCATTATTTCTAATAATGTACAGCCCATTTGCTAATTTTTAAGAATTTTTTTGGATCCCATCTTATTTTTGTTAGCATTACACCCCATATTGTGGCCACGGTTAAAAAGTATACAAAATTTTGCATATTTCGGTGCGGTCAACTATTTTTAATCCAGAAATATCGATTCACATTCAAACTATTTTGAAAAATAATTTATATAAATATAAAATCCAAATAATTGTCCATGCATAAAAATCAATGGAATTTAAGATCTTGTAATGAAAAAAAATTGAAACTAATTCCCGGTTTGATGTGTTTTAAAAATGTACAGCCCATTTCTGGACAAACCGAATGAAACTCTCCTCGTCTTGAAAGATTTGCAGCCCAGCAGGGCTGATAAAGCAAGTAGGCCTTGTTTGGGTATTTCTTTTAAAAAATAGAACCGGGCTAGCCATTTTCAGCAAGAAAAAAACACAACTAGGCTCATGATGTGGTAAACATAAATAAAACCCTGGCTATACGGGACACAGCCCCCGCACAGCCCCATTGTTACCCCGATCCGTCGCTAAAACTAGTATAAATAACAACTGCTTGTTCCTAAAAAAAACTGCGCGACTTGCTGGGTCCCTGGTGTCAGTCGCTCGTAGTGTAATTCTCTCGTTTATTGACTATGTTGACAATGGCGTGAGCCCCATATGTCCAACCATTAGGAGGAACCATATTTTTGGGCTTGTACTATAGAGGCACTTGCTTGCATACTGCCATGACGCTGGTGGGTCCCTACTGTCATCCTCTCCACGTACAATCATCTCCTTGTTCCTCTCGGTTGTTGACGACATTGACAACGCAAGAGGGTGGCGCACCGCGCATGGCGAGCGAACCAAGGCCGCAAGGCGAAGGACGACGGTGAGTCCTCGGACAGAACGAACAGGAGCCGTTGAAGATGCGCCGGTCCAGTCGCAGGCAGAGGGGAGTACGAGGGTTGACTGGTTCGGGCGCGGGTGCATGTTGGGGATGACGTCGTTGGAGAATAACAGGACGTGTGGGGGAATAGAGGAAGGGACTGGCCAATGTTGGAGGGTACGTACGGTAGGTTGGCGGAGGTGCAACCAGCCATGGGAGGCGGGAGCAGGCGGAGCCGACGGGGTGGTTTGGTTTGGGCGGCTGGAGGAAGAAGAAGACAAGAGATAGAAGATACACGACAAATGTTGGATGTCAATCCAACGACTGGTAGGTAGAATCGTTTGTTGACTGGCTAGTAAGTCGACACCACCTTGGACAGGCTATTTCCTCGCAGGTCCCAAATGTCAGAATCCAAATCTGTCATGGTCATGCAGCCTTTCCTATGAAAATTTACAGCCTATTTGATGTGCTAGTTCGAAATAAGTTTGTGGGTGCTGGTGGGGGCTAATCACTTGGCTTCTGTAATGCAAAGTGAGCTCAAGCAGTCGGCGAGAGTGATGTTATTTCCCTTGGCTGGGATTTGTTACAATATTTTACTCTAAATTAAACGAATGGCAAGACATTTGCCTTGTTTCAAAGAAAATATGACAGTCACAGCCGAGTTGAAAAGGGCGGGAACATCTAACTCCAGCTTACAAACTGTACAAAAGCACCAGGGTTAATTGTTCATCAGGTTTACAACAAAACCGGATTGAAAAGGGCAACAACATCTAACTCCAGCAGTGTTTTCGGCAGTCACAGTCAAATGGATCGGTCAGGTCCATAGAATGAACATCATGGGTCATAAAATTTACTCGATTATGACCACAATATGTTGTAAATAGAAGCCCGACACGTTCAGAAGCTCTTTTGCCCATCTGAAACTCCTTTTTTTCCTTTTCGACATACCCATCCGTCAATTCAGTAAATATATGGGCTTTTGAATTGATTTTTATTTACTAGTGTGGATGGGCTGTTTTGTCTTGGGCCCAGAGAAACAATTACTACTAGTACAGTGGAGATACTCTACAACTACCTAGAAAAACAATTACTACTAGTACAGTGGAGACACTCTACTGCTTCTGGCTCCTCCTAGGTCATTGAAACGTCTCCCTCTACTGAATGTCGTTATACTTTTGTTCACTGACATGCGGGCCATGCAGCGCACGGGCCCAAATACCATCCACCAAATTAGAAGGCAGTATGCAGGCGGAGAGTCACCCCGGTCGTAGCGCGAAAGTAACGAGCCGTGGTATCACAAAACCCCACCTCCCCGCAGTCTAAGTTTGATGGACGAAGAAACCATCATTTCACTCTTCGCTGAATCCCCTTCTCCCTCACCATCTTCAATAAAGGCAACACTCGCATCTGCCACTGTTCTTCTCTCCGAATGAAGGGAAGGTAAGTGGATCCGTGATGTTGGTATATTTTCGTTTAGAGAAAAAAAAAGAACTTTTGCGAAACAGTAACCAATCCTCACTCTCTTTTTTGTTTCATTGTCATTGCGATTGTGTTTTTCTTTCAGTGGTCTCCTAGTATTCGTCAGTTTCATGATGGACCAAGGAGAACCAGGAAAAGATCTGCCGATATTGGAGCAGACGCGGGAGGCTAATCGCCACGAGACAGAGAGCTCCAAGAAGATGGAGGCAACCACCGAGCCGACCCCAGATACGCTCACGGCCACTACTGAGATGGTCAATGCCCCGTTTGAGGTTACAGCCCCCGTGGCACTGCAGGAGCAGTTTTCCCCCTTTGAGGATGTGCCCCCCCCCCCCCCCCCCGCTGAGCTGCCCAAGGTGATTTCCTTCTTTGCCCATCTCGATTGTGGTTTTTCATCTAAGTATGTGGTGATTTTTTTTAGAAAAGGAAGTATGTGGTGATTAATAATGCAAAATTTTATTAGCTTCGATGCCATGCTGAAAAGTAATTCAGAATTTGTTTCTGTTTCAATTAGAGCCCTGATGCAGACAAGGATTGTGTGGTTGTGCATGTCACTCGCTATGAGGCGGACGACCAGAATATACGCACTGGAAAACAAAGTTATTAGGCTATTGGATCCTGGAAGCCATTTGCGGTTATACCAATGAAGAGTCGTATTCCAGCCTCACTGTTGTCAGGCGTGTTGTCCAGGGTGTACTGAAGCACAAGAAGTTCAAAGCTACTCCTTCGTTTGTGAGGCATACTGTTCTTGTCAAGCCTACGCAGGAAGATGACGTGGCATGCCTCCACAAACAAGTTTATCAGTGGCAAGGCCACAAGGTTGTCTTCATGAAGGTTCACAGGATTGAGCTGTTGCGGGACGTCCTCGATGATGTTCATGGCAAGGTCCGTCTTGTGTCCATCCCAAATTAGATCGAGGCATGAAATAGTTACCCCAACTAGTGTTTAATAGTAGTTTGGATTGTGTCTAATTATCCGAACCTTGCTTGTTATCGACCCCTCTGGGGCTAGTACTCTGTTTGAATCCGTCTATGGGAACTGCTGCTACTTTTGTGTGCCTGTGAATCATGTGAGAACCATCATAATTGTTGCCAAAACAGATGCGTCCTCACTAGTTTTTTCATGAATATGGCATGGTAAGACATAAGTTGTCACGGTTTATCATACAAGAAGTGTGTGTTTTGATGAAATAGAGCACTCGTTCGAGAACCGTGTGCTGACGTATACATAAGTACTTGTAAACATTGTTGGTGCTACTCCACTTGTAAGCAGTTGTGCAAAACACAACACATTGGCTCAGCTCGCTTCAACACTAGGCTATCGACCAGCTAACAATCAACAATCTACTGTCTGACATATAAGCAACTATGTATCTTGTTACTGTGGTTCATGCAGTTAATTGAGGCCACAATGTAATAAATTAGAAACATTCACACGCTAGTCCAACGCTCATGTTGAACACTCACATTAAACTCGTCTTCATAAAAAACTTGAAAAGCATAAATTAAGCAATTTTATACATCTCAATGATTCATAGAACATAACAAACATATACTAGTTCACAGCAAAAGACAAAGTTGTGAGAAGGTTTACAAATCAGGAAAAAACAAGCAAGACTTCTCTGAGCAAAGGGCCTCCCGGCAGGCTTAAATTTCCTGGAGTTCACTCTAGTTTTTTCTTGTTACCACCATCTAGGGTTAGATTCTCTCATTCCAGAATAACCAATTATAATTGTGGTCTCAGCTGGAATGCTGAATTGAACCATGAAGTGTACTGACCAGCTGAAATGCTTGTGCATTCCACTAAATTTAAGCACCGCTATTTGCAGAAATAAGCAGACCACAATGCCTCTTGTCCGCGCACCTGTCCAAAAAACCGTCGTGCAGCCGTGTCAGCTAGTCCTCGGTCCATGGATGAACTGGTAGAAAGTGCATTCCGTACTAGGATGTAATTGTTTTCGCTCGTCCCTGCACTGCAATCAGGAAGTAAAACATATGAATCAGCTTCTTTTAGATTGCGTTGGTCATTCTACCTTAGTTACTACCAATGTAGGGATACCTTGAAGACGGGAGGTTAGACGACCGCAACAAGGGATAGCCATCTCATTTTGCGCAGTTGTACTAAAATTGAGGTGTGTGCTTTTGATTGTGCAGATAGAAACGATACGGAGATAGACATCCTGAAACGATATGGAGACACACATCCCTGTTTGCGCAAATATGAAATACGGTTATTTAAACAGTGACAGATATTACTACTGTCCCCCGTTTCCTCTTAGAACCAAGTCCTAGATTCATGCTACAGCTTTCCCACTTTCTTCCCTATTTGAACCAACACTTTGAGTCGACTATATGAACTAGCTTTACTTCTAATAATAATAGAAGTCTAGGTGGCTTTGGAACAGCGGATGGAAGTAGAAAAGGATCCACACGAAGGGAGCTGGGGCAATAGATTAAGGCAGGTTTCGAAGGAATATATACCTAAGGGTCGTCGGCATGTGGCAAAGACAGCGTCGGGAGGCCGCATCTTGGCCACAATACCGCAGGGAGGAAGAAGGGGTCGGAGGACCTCCCGAGCCGGCGCTCTCTCGGAGAGAATGGCACGGCCGCCGATCGGGACGCGCAGGCAGCTGTTGGTCTCCTCCCTCGCCGCCGATGACAGCGTGAATGATGCACCTACACCCCTGCCCCGGTCGAGGTTGTCCGGCCGGATTTGTGACCAGCCGTGAGCTGAGAGAGAGTGTGACCACCTATGTGTTGCTTAGATCTGGAGAGCATGAGAGAGTGAACGAGAGGAACCCTAGTAAAGCAAGCGCTAAGGCTCCTGCTTTTATATATAGTGGAGTGATTTTTTTGTACCAGCTTCAGAAAAATGCGCTCCTACGTGTACCCGCGAGTGGGTGTGAGAGAACTAGTGCGTGCGTGCACCGCTTCTCTTTGTGAGAGTACAATATACTATGCCCAAAGAACGTTCGCCGCAAGAGTAATAGTATAAGTGTGTGACGTGTGAGCTAAAATAAAATGTGTGCACCGTCTTTTGTTTTTTAGAAGTTCTGAGGGTAGGGTGTGAAGAGCACATATGTGCGTGACGTCTACCTACAGATAGATGGTGGGTGCGACGTGCGAGTCTGCGAGAGGACTCGGGAGAGTCGTGACTCGTGAGGGTGCGTGTGCGTGAGAGAGAGGGGGGCATGTATCAATGCAATGCATGTGTTCGTAAATCATTATCCAACAAACATTCGCCACAAGCCTTTTCCTGACGAATGCCGTAAGAACCGTTAGATCGGCATCCTACAGTGTCAGTTTTGCCATGTCATTTAACAGAATAGCCACTCCTCCTACACACAAATCTTCCATGTGAGTGTTAGCAACTGTCGTATGCTCCCTCTGTTTCGAAATGCGGTGCATATAGCTTTATTGAAAATTTGAACCTCGCAAACTTTTACCGAGTTTTCGTGTACCAAATTGCACATGTAGAATACCATGTATATATCATTTCATTCATCTTCGAGAGGTAACTATAAAGATGGGTGAGGAGTCTACAAAGAAAGACCATCGTATCACCCACAACAATTTCAAGCATCCTTTAGTGTTGAGGAATATCATAGGAACTCTATATGATATGATTTTTATAGGATTTTTTCCTTTAGAGCCAATTGGTTCATAGGAATAGATTCATATACTCCACATTTCAAAGGAAATAAACATGATATCATTTCTATAGCTTTAGATCCACTTGGTTCATATGAATGGATTCCTATACTCCCTTAATTCCAAAGGAAAATAAACATTAGCGTATATTCAATAGAAAAGTTCCTATGATATGAACCAAATTACATCTCTTTTCTAATCCCTCCTCATAGGAATTGAGATACATGTCATCTCTAGATTCAATAGAAAAGTTCCTATGATGTGAACCAAATGACATCTCTTTTCCAATCCCTACTCATAGGAATTGAGATGCTCCATGTCATCTCTTTCCCTACAACTTCCATGTATACATCTTCTATTCCTAAATAGATAGGACAACCCACTAGTAGCTTTATTCCAAAACATGCAACTATGGCACAAGAACTATATAGTGTGCCAATAACTTTGAAAGATGGTCGCTGGATGAAGCTAACCCAACAGTGCAGAGATAGGCAAATCCGAGCACTACTGGCCGTTGGATATCATCAACATTCCAGCAGATCTACCACATGTACAATTTAAAAGACTCCATGGTTGAACTTAAGCATAATGCACAAACCTCAAAACACAAGCACTTCTCCTTTGTTCTAGAATCTTCTGTATCATAATTGATTATTTTTTTCTAAATGAATTGCCATTATTTGTTTTTTACTTTATGATTTACAATGCACAACCCCCTGAATCTTAACATTTTTATAAAACTAATTTATTTTGAATGAGATGTACTAGAAGAACTAAACGAACATCTACATCATGCATATATGACTCAAAGCTTTACATGCTATAGTGTGTATTTATTCATAATTTGGTTTTCAAATCTCATGCGTTCAATACATGTGTACCTTACTAGTTTTGAGTAGAGTAGCAAATTTCACACGGCCCCAGGTATATCAAAATGCAGGGCCCATGCATCATTACCTTTCGGTCGAACCTACGTCCACAATTTTTTGTACGTACTATATCTCCACTGGTCCCCGAACCCAAAATGTTGCCTCGTTCCTGTAAAACCAAGCGGCCCACACATATTTAAGGCGTCGACTCGAACCCGTTTACTACGACGTGACCTCGCATGCCGTAGTACTCCTACAAACCCTACCGCCGCACTCATTATCGGTTTTCTTCAAGAGGACGAGGGAGAAGCCGATTTGTAGTGGAGGCGCTTTCAAAAAAAGGATTTGTAGTGGAGACCCTTACCCTAGGGTGCCCTAGGTAGCTGCCGCATGCATCATTGTTTCTCTTTTCTTTATGCTCTTGCACTCTAGAGTGAAATGATGGTTGCTTCGTCCGTCCAGCTTAATGCGGGAAAGGTGGGGCTTTGTGATTTGACCCCTCATCGCTCATTTTCTACTACTGCGGCTCTACGACCGGGGTGCCTCCAATTCCAACCGCTGCTCCAAACTGTAATTTGGTGCATCACACGTGGAACAAGACGGTGGATGAGCCACATGTCGGCCAAAGGGGTCCTGTTAAGTGTGTCGCCATTTCGTGTGCGGACTGACCCTGCTTGAGTTGCTACGCCAACACGACATGATCAGCCTACCACTTGGTTTTGCTCCTTGGTGAATCCCGACTATATTGATCTAAAAAGATACGTGCTGAACTACCCTCTCCGTCTTGGTTTTTTTATTTTTAGGCATCTCGGTATATAGGGCCTACACGTAGTTCTAAGTCATCCATTTGACTAACTAAATATGAGCTACTATGTCACAAAAAGTATATCATTGGATTCTTAAGCGGATGTAGTTGTATTTAAAAGTAGAGGGCGGGGCTTTTCCTGCGCAGTAGGTGGGGCAGTTCCGCCTAGTCGGTTCGACAGAGACGCGAGAAGACGAGGGAGTAGGTTGCTGCAAACGTAGGGTTGTGTGATTTGACAGCGAGTTACTGCTGGACAGGTGGGGCCCCGTGATTTGACTTGCCATTATCATTTTAACTGCGGCGCTACGACTGGCGTGAGTCTCCCGATTCCTGACCACCTCCATACAGGTGCCTCTCCCAATGTTCCACCATGTAGTAGAGGCTGTCTCTTGCATGAGAGCCCACTTCTCCACTTTTTCCTTGCCTCTCTTTCCTCCACATATGCAAAAATGCCATGTAAAGTGCACTATTGTACTTACTTTTACTTGCTCCTACAGGTGCTTAAGCTTGCCACACAGGCATAAAGTCTGATGTGGCAAGTTAATCAAGAAGAGAGAGACTAGTTTGGTGACCCAAGGAAGAAACGGTGCTAAGCGCGTGTACCTAGGTGAAAAGACAATTTTGAGTCCATAGCTAATTAAATGAAGCAAACTTAGTGACACCATTTCATTGGAAGAGGTCACTCCTTGGCAAATGCAATAAATACTAGTACTCCCTGTGTCCCATAATATAAGAATGTTTTTGGCACTACACTAGTGTCAAAAACGTTCTTATATTATGGGACAGAGGGAGTAAGAAGAAAGAGATAGAGAGGAGTAAAAAAATACACTTATAGCCAACCTTATAGCCAACCTTGTTGTAGTATGAGTGACTAAGTGATGACTATGTATGACATGCCAACATCAGATAGCCTAACGCACCGTGTTAAATCTCCAAGGGCGCGACCGGGCGAGCGACACGACGGTCATGGTAGGCATGACCATGATACGGGCTACTGGCAGCCCTTGGATCTGAGATCAAACGGTCGCATGCTAAGTTGCTGAAAATTTGCAGAATAACCCTCCAGGATAGGATATTCACCCATAGGTCTAGAATCATGCCATGCAACCGTTCGATCTAAAATCCAAGGGCTCTCGGAAGCCCGTATCATGGGAGAATGGAAAGCCACTACCCTGCTGTTCGCACGCTGGCAGTTCGCTCCTACTCGTCCCCACACGTCCTTCAATACTATAGTGGTTCGCTCCTAGTCGTCCCGTCCATTCACATTACGGCAGTTTCACTAATCCTAACCCTCCTCCCAAATCAATGGCGTCCCAAATCTCCATGATCGGCGGTGAGTACAAGGTTAGAACCATCACCGATGATGAGTTTGACATCATCTACACCCGTTCTTCCGCAACGGTGAAAGGATGCCTTTCTCGCTTCAAACGCATGTTTGAAAACTCAGATGATGAGTGGTTCACTGGGCTAGATGTTGAGTACACCACAGTCCTGGGATGAGAGAAGGATCTAAAGGACGAAGAGAGGAAGAAGCCCACCATGATCCAGGTTTGCGTACATAACGTTTGCTTGGTCTACCACATATGCCATGCCGACATGGAGTGCTAGGATTTTAAGAACTTCCTCAAGGACAAAAGAGTGAAATTCGTTACTGTAGGCTTTAAGACCAACAGGGATGTCCTGCGTCGGATAGGTCTCGTTGTAGGCCAGCCCTTCGATCTCCAGAAGGCAAGCCTGGTGTCCTCCTCTCAACCTTCAATACTGACCCTGACAGGAGCCGTGGTTCATCCTTCGTACCATAAACTGGAG
Organism: Triticum urartu; assembly: GCF_056163025.1. Lineage (NCBI taxonomy): Eukaryota > Viridiplantae > Streptophyta > Magnoliopsida > Poales > Poaceae > Triticum > Triticum urartu. The sequence continues at coordinate 443,138,447 of NC_141873.1, read as the reverse complement.
AAACCTCATTGCACATTTCATCGTCATGCATGGCAACGGAATGTACTAGATATAGACCACATCCACTACGCTGCAATGGATGGCTACCTTTGTTTCAAAATCTACAAGGGTTGGATGAAGAGCAACAGCCAAGTGTGTGGTTCAAGCAAAGAAGTATCGGCCAAGAGGGAGAGGGACAAGGACGAAGTCGAGGACGTGGACGAGGACTCCGAGTAAGGTGGCAGTGTCGTTGCTCATGGTGGTTCTAAAGTTCTAATGCAGCGTCTACCCGATTAGTTGCATAGTTTAATTTCCGGTGTGCTTAGTTTAATTTGAGGGGTGTGTTGTGCTGAGCCCCCAGCAGAACTATGTTATGTTTCTTCTCGTTACTTTAACTCTTCAGTATGTACATACTACTAGTATTTATTTAATAGAATTTAGCACCCCAATTAAGCACGTACTAGCTTTTTTAATAGTACTATATGCATAATTTGGCGACGAACGCTCTCTATATGTACCACTTTTTTTTAATTTCAATTTTTGCTCCATGGCGCAATCCATCGATAGTACTACTGTACAAAAGTATACATTTTTAAAAAGGCTAGAGTACTATTCATCACATATATAGCCAGTTAAATTCTCAACCTAGAACGATGTGCATGCCATGTAGTAAACCGATACGGAGGAAGTATAGTAAAAATGAGGTGATTTTACCGAGCGATCGGCGGGGGAGCATGGCCTGTCATGCGGTCCCATGTGTCATGATGTACAAAGGCGATGCGCGTGTCCCTCTTGAGGCAGAAGCAATACTACGTGGTTTGAGATGATGGCGAACCGAAGTGTGAAATGATGGTTGCTTCATCCATCTGGGAAGGTGCGGCATTGTGATTTGACGTCTCACTGCTCATTACTACTACTGGGCCAGTACGAGTGGGGTGCGTCCCCCCTGTTGTTCTGCACTGTTATTTGGTGCTTGACACATCGATCCGGTTGCTATATGTGCCACATGTCGGCGACAGGAAGTACATAATTCATGAAAGGGAGCGTCGACCGAGGAGTATACTACAGAATTCATGAAAGGGAGTGACTTAGTTCTGGAAAAATCTGTTTTTACGGAGTACGTACCCACTAGGGTTTATAGGGATCATCTAAAAAACATTCATTTTTCCGTTTGATAAGTCTCAATTCTACTATACTAGTAGTAGTACCATTACATGTTGGATTTCAAGGTGCGTTAGATCACCCGACGCAAGCATTGTCAAGAGGAAACTAACCAATGCATGTACAAGTTCATGAAAATTTAGTGGTCATTCATGCATTCGTTCTAATTAATGCCTCGGTAAACATAACTTCTTGAGAAAAATGAGCGTACTAATTACTTGTGCAAACTACGAAATTAATTCGACCACTCACTGTCTACCTTGGTTGGAGTGATTTTGAAATTGAGCCATAAACTGGAAAGGAGGGAGTAGTAAATTTTGTCTCGATTACTATTTTTGGCCTTGTATAGATGCAAAATGTATTTTGTATAGTGGCCTTGTATAAGTAAATGGAGGGAGTACTAACCAAAGTACGTAGTAGGGACGAGGAGTAAACGGAGGGAGTAGTAAAATTTTCTCCTCGTGCTGTGAGCCACCGCGCGTGTGGGCGAGGGAGCGGGCGTAAAGGAGTACAGTAGTAGTAGTAGTAGTAGTAGTAGTAGTAGTAGTAGTAGTAGTAGTAGTACTACTACTACTACTACTACTACTACTACTCGTAAGCAAGCTTCACCTCATCCTGCGAGCCACCACACCCGTGGGCAGGGGAGACGGCGTACTAAGCAAGCTTCTCCTCGTTCTGTGAGTTGACGGGTCACATCAAAAGTACTCAAGTGTATAGAGCCTTGCCTCTAAGGTAGGCCCCACATGGTTTGCCTCTTTTTTTAATTTAACATAACGCGTCAAGTCACAATTTGTTTGTTCACCCGTGGTAGACGATCCTCCCTCCACCAAGTGGACAACCAGTACACGTGCCAAATTACCACGTGGGCTGCCTTTTTTGTACAGAAATGAGCTCCACCGTGTGCCCGCGCGGGTGTGGTTGGGAAAGAGACGGGAGTACGTGCACCGTGCGTGCACCTCTTCTCTTCGTGCACGTCCCCCACCTACGTGGGTGTGTGTGAGAGAGATACAAACCTAGACATAATGCGCCGTCCATCCCCATGCCTCCGCCCAGTCCGACCACCAGTCACCACCACGCCCCACTCCTCCTCACCTTATCTCTCATATTTTTCCCTCCATTTTTATATACAAGGGCCACTATCAAAATTACAATTTGCAGATATACAAGGCCACTAACATTAATCGATGCAATATTAATGGTGTTTGCCTCGTGGTACTAGCAAAGGGGGACATTAATTATCCCTTGCATGCATGCCTGAGTTTGTAAAAAATGCATCTTGATGTTCTGTGCAATGCACGGGCATCTTGCTAGTCCATGAAAACAACACATGGAAAAATTCCACGGCGAACGAGGGATTTGAATCTGTTGGGAGGGGCTGTTTGGATCTTGCCTGGGGTAGCCAAAATATTGGCGACCCTTTTGTCCACCAGTGCCTTTGCCACCGATGAACGAGGAATGGCTCGGGTGCTCATGCTGTCATGCATCCTCCAGCGCGCACGTTGGAGACGAGCTCGCATGAGCTATGTTTTTTGTCCCACAACGCCGCCCGAGCCGCCCGCAAACCGATCGGCGACCCACAAATTACACCATCCAACCGTAGCCGCACACATTATGACAGCAACTCAACCAACCAGACGAAATTCACGCAAACACGTAGACAAACTGATATTTCATATAAACAACGACAGAAATCATATAAAATACCGGATTTTCATACAAACATGACGGATTTCATTACATTCAAATGAACTACGCGGTGCTAGTTCTGGAGAGCACAGGTATATAATACCTGGCCTAAATGGTCGCCCGCCGATCGATTTGTGTTCCTCATGTCCGGCAGCACGATCACCGAACTGCCGGGAGCCCCGGAGGTATATGCTTCAGCGCAAAGGACGGCTCGCTTCCCCACTGCCCAACTGATATCATTGGCTGGTGCCGAAGATGATGGTGGCCGGCACCGGTTCGAGTTCATCACCGGCCACTACATCGCCATGGCCGACACCGGCTCGAGTTCATCCTAACATTCCCCTCTTCCGTGGAGCCCATGCAGGGTCGATGAAGGTCCTCGCAACAAAAGGATCCAGCAAGACACCTGTTGTGTACGCCGGCGTCGCCTCCGCGATGGCCTTCATGGGATGAAAGCGGCGGCGGCCTCCCGTGTTCTACTTCTCCTCGATGATGGCGGCGGACGCGGAGGCGCTGGCCACCGACTCGTCACTCTCCCCGCACCCGGCTTCTGTCGCTTCTTGTATGGCGCGGCCGCCGGCATGGGAGTCTCAGCCACAAAAACAGGAGACGCGGTACGAGGCGGTGGCGCGGATGGCAGCAACGACGCCCGTGCGCCGCTCCTTGTCGAGCTGGCCTGGAGCGGCGAGTTGCTGAACCGCGCGCCGGCTTGGGGCGGCAACTGGCTCCGTCGGGCGAGGGGAGGGAGGTGGATCAGCGAGCTGCATAGCTAGTATCTGGCGGGCTACCCAGCCGGCTTGGATGCGGAATAACCACTCTTCGTAAGCCATTGTAAGAGTGGACAAAATGGTGGAGGAGATAGGGGAGCGGCGGAGGTGTGCGATTCTTGGCTGGCGTTTGGCCTCGTTTGAATAGGAGATTAAATAGACGGCGGGCGGGAGGAGCTCGGTTGGCGTTGCGTTTAACGCCGGCCCGGTCATGAACGGACGTGTGTCCAGAGTGGGTTTCTCAGCTTCCACACGGGCGGGTTTCATGGAGGCGTTTGAATGCGGCACGGAGGCGTGTTCAGCCGGGCGTGCCGTGAGTGGCACCCTCGACTCTCACCTAGGACACCGTGCCATTCTTCCACTGATGCGTGGGCTCTTTGGGTGCATGGCCTGCATGTCAGTGACCCAACCCAGGCAGCGCATAGTAGAGGAACCTTTGGTGGGCCAGGGCGGTCAGAAGCGGGCATTTCATAAACCGATGATTGTTCATTGAGTGTGACGTCATCTTTTTCATGTAGATAAGCCTACTATGTTGATAGCCCATTCGATACGTTGTGATTCATAAAGACCGCTACAAACATCAATGTTCTGCTTATCACCGATAAGATTGATTAATACCCGTAACAATCCATGTCCTTAACAAAGGGTGCATGCACGTATAGGTTGAGCGTTTGTCTTGCGTCGTGTGCTGTGTGCATGCAGGCGTGCGAGTGTTGCGTGCGTGCAAGGGTATGTTTCAGTGTTGCATGCATGGGTGCGTACGTGCGTGTGTTCGTGAGTGCATGTGTACGTGTCAGTGGTGCACGCCAGCATGCATGCGTGTGTACGTGTCAGTGTTGCACGCCTACATGTGTGCCTGTCTTGCGTGCGTGCATGTGTGTGCGGGGTGAGGCTACATGTCAGTCGACTGACTTTTTCATCTCTGGTCATTAGATTTTCAAGCCGTTCGATACGAAATCAAGGGCCTCCAGTTTATCATCAAACTCCACCCCGCTTGAGCCGCCAGCCACCACCGGCCGAACCTCCAGCCCCCGCCGCCCGCGGCCGGCCCGCCCTCCCCGAAACCACTCCCCAGCGCCGGTCCGCCGCCGCACCGGCCATCCCAATAGCCCCCCCCCCCGCCGAGCTTTTTCTCTGGGGTTCCCCACCCCACTGCCCAATGAACGCCCCAACCGCCGGTGACTGCCAACCAGAGGTCTCACGACTTTGAATACCCACCAACCACTAATTTATTACCATTTCTGTCCTTCACATACGCGCTGACGGGTGGGCCCTATGGTAATGTGCGTTGCTGAATGTGGACCGTTTGACTGGTCAATTGATCGTGTTATCAACAAATTACAGAGCTGTATGGTGAGCCAGTGACCGTATGATCACCCTAAAATGTACTCCTATTTTATTAACACAGTACAGACTCAAACTACCATTTCTTTCTTTCATATATGGGCTGACAGGTGGGCCCCACGGTTACCCGCCCCAATGGTGCAACACTAGTTGCGCCGCATGGAACGTTTGACTGGTCAATTGATTGTGTCATCAGCAAAATATGGAGTTGTATGGGTGAGCCAGTGACCGTATAATCATGATATGTATTTGTTTAACACGGTACAGACGCAAGGGCTCATATATACGCGCAAGCACTCATCTCTGTAAGCGCACACATGCGAACCCTACCCCTATGAGCACCTTCGAGAGAGTGGGCCAGCATATATGATCTTGAGATTTTACGAAGTCACCATAGGTGCCTCGTAGTCGAGTGGAACGTCTCCTCCCACTGAACGTACATCACCGGAAAATAATGAAATTAACACAAGATAAATGCGAGCACCGGGACTTTAACCTTGGTGGTCTCGAGAAACCACTATCCTCTAACCATCCAACCACATGTTGGTTAGCACGACAAAATGTATGTGGTGACCGTGATGAGCTTATTCTGAAGTCTAGTGACCATATCGTGCTTTCGCTTCAAATACAATGACCATAAGTGTCGTCAACAAAATACGGAGCACGCATCAAATGCAAAGTCCGTCAGTGTCATCAACAAAATATGGAGACGTATCGTGAGCTAGATACCGTTGTACTATTGTATATGTTTATTTTCTTAGTGGCCGATTGCGTGTGTGGTGTGGTGGGCACATCATTTCTAGTTGTGGTGGGTCAACATGAAGACTCATGGGTCGGTTCCATCCTGCACCACATATAGGTTGGACTGAGACGTGTTATACGAAGACCCATGTGGAGGACTCGGCGTACAACACGAAGCTACCAGAGTCGCGGAGGACTCTATCCCCACTGGTGATAAGCCGACTATATATGATTTGTAACCCTAGGCCCTTAGTATGTTATACAAGCTTGGGGGCTAGTTCGTCGATAGTATACACACATGCACAATGCATGGTATTCACGTGTACTTTGTACACACCCCTATCACTAATATACAGTACCAGGAGTAGGCTCTTTCTTCAACTGCAAGGGTCCGATCCGAACTAGGGTAAAACTTTGCCTCGTATTACCATCCAGCCTAACAGCCAGGGATATCCTACCGAATTATATGATGAAATCATATCTGCGAACTACTAAGAGAGAGGTGTGTCGGGGGGGGGGGGCAATGTGTGCGAGAGAGACCTAAAGATAATGTGCGTGCGGGAGACACGTAGGCACATATATGTGCGTATAGAGGGCTAGTAGAGACCGTGCATGTGTATATATGCATGTGAGAGAAATAGTGTTTTCCAACTGAGATTAGTGAAAAGAGTGGTACATAGTAGTCAGAAAGAGAGAGAGAGAGAGAGAAACAGAGAGAGCATGTGCGTGAGACAACCCGACACCCTGAGAGATTGTGAGCATGTGTGAAAGAGAAATGCCGATGCATACAAAGTGTGTGCACTTAGGCGTTAGATAGAGAGATATATAACGTGTTTGTGAGAACGGGGCGAGGCATAGTGCATCTACGTGTAAAAGGCGGTTCTATGCATTATATTAAAATATAAATGGCATCATTATTTTTGGATGAGATCATGAATTTTGCAAATTGCGTATGGACGAAAATCGGTCTATCAGACACCCATACTCTATTGAATTCTAGCTTGTGCATGTGTTTATTTCATATTATCGATCCATAGAGTGAGAGCGGTTTGAAATATAGGCAATGGATGCTTTTGAAATTCATATATAAACATTAATTAGTGCACTCCGTGTTGTTAGTGTGAAGCACTTTATACATTTGTCACTTGCATGGATACATTCCAAATTGCTAGCTACGAAATAGAATACATGTCGAATTCAACATAAAGGGGGTTTCGAAGATTCGAATTCATAGGAAGTGCATTCATCTATTTGAACCCGAGATAATGACATTTGCAAATCATATGTAAAAGGGGGCATCAATCTTTGTTGTGAGTTTGACCATGCTATATATATTCATACACATATCTAACTTTTTTTGCAACCAAGGAGATTATATCTGGAACCATGCATGAACTGAGGTAAGTTGCATATTTTTTAATATATACTCGTGTACAATGTATATTCAAATATACCCCCTCCATTCCAAAATAATCGTAGCTTTAGGATTTTCAAGAGTAAAGTTTTGTGAAGTTTGACAAATCCTGAAAGTTCAATTCAAGAGAACCGAAAACATTAATGCTTCTGCTCCCAAATAGGCCTCTGGTCACCCGAAACTGCGCGAGACTAATGTTTTGGTGGTAGGAAATTACTGTCCTGACTCTGGCCTGTGTAGCCTATCGGCCCGATGTCCAAAGGTCTAAACCGGGGTAGGTTTGTAACTTCACCAAGATACCAGTCTCAACCGCCTCCGAGAAGCATTCATACGCCGTGGGCGCCTAACCATGCGCTCGGCCGAAATCTATCCCGCCCACATTTGGGACACATGACATGACTGTCCTACCCCCAACCCGCAATATGTCTGAAATTTTAGATGGGGGTAAAGTTTGTAACTTTCCCCAAATTTCATACAAGCGCGTCTCAAACCGAAACATTGTTCCCCCTTAGTTCCCCGCCTCCCTCCGTTTCCCCATTCATACTCCATGGGCGCGAAAACGCCCTCTCCACCAGCCGCGAAACCCCAGCCTCCTCCGTCCTCCAACCCATAGCGGCCAATCCACCGCCGCCCTCCTCCATCACGTCGGAGCCGGTACCCCGATGTCGTCGTCCAATGCAACCGCAATCGCAATGCGCTCATGGACTTAGCAGCTGAAGCCGAGGCAGAGCTGCCTCCACGACGCCGATGCCGACATGCACCATACCAGAACCACTCCGACCATGCCATCCTGTGCCTCACTGCTGCGGCTCCATTGTCGAAACCGTCCACCGCACCGGAGCTGTTCTCGCTACGATGTCGTTCGCCGCCTCGGATCTGCTTCCCCGCCGCCGACAGACGACCACCACACCACACTCAACAACTTGGCCATGGGTTCATCCAAGGCTGCACCGTCCTCCACAACTTCTGGTTTCCGGCGAACAACAAGAAGATCATCAGAAAAAACAGAAGGAGGACACAACACTGATAGCAGAAAGAGGTACTCCTCTTCCCTTATTCGTGCAAATCTTACGTCTCCGCTCACACTCATTCATCCCACGAAATAAACTAGTTGAGCGCTTCTTACTGCATCTTCTTCGTGATACTAAATGCACAAGGTTTCCTCCCTTTTACTATTTCACCTTTGCTAGAGGTCAGTAGCCCACCTGGATTTCAATTCAGGGTCAGTCGAACCGCAATTAAAAGAAGCAGCACCTGCTTAGGCGCGCGGAGCACCTAGTCCGCTTGTTCCCTGGGGAAGCGGCGCATCAGTGTCTATCATAGGGGTGTGGGGCGCAGGAGCTGCTTGCGCCCAATCTGGAAGTTGGCGGCGCTTGAATGGATGGCCGAGGGGGCGGTGCCAAGAATGGCGGTGCGGTGAGGTCGAGGGGAGGGCGCATGCAGGGGAGGAATACTGGGCCGGTGGTCGCTGGAGTTTCGTGGAAGATCGTCAACACTGACTGGCTGGAGGTAGATAAAGGCGACCTGCCCGTTCTTTGTACATCAGATGGTGCAGAAAAAATGGACTAACCTATTTGCTTTCAGTCGACTGTTATTTTCATAGAATCCTATAGTAATTTAGTGTGCCATGCATGTTGTAGAGCTATCATATGTCTCCCATCATTTATTTCTCATCGACCTGCTATCTGCTACCTTTACACTATACTAATTGTGCACACACTTCACCCATACTCACACTATTGTTTTTTATGCATGGGTATTTCAGACTCTGACGCAGTGTTGATGAATGCAGAAAAGAAAAGACAGAAGTCGCTCCAGTGTAATTCGAAGATAAGCACTAAGCCTTTCAGCGCTCTAATGGGTGCAGTGTCAACAGTTGGAGACACTAAACGTAACTCTACAGTTGATGATCTCAACTGCCACACACAACCATCCCAGGTGCTTGCTTTAACTTCGCGTTGTCAAATGTGGTTGCATGTTGCATATGGTGTCTAGCTTGTATTGCTTCCAATTTGGTTAAACTGCATCTGCTTACTTTACACATTATACCTTTGATAATGACATGCCTTCCTGTTTTTGATACATACTACATATGTCTATTAACCATGTTCGTACATCAAACTAATGCTCTTTTGTATCCCTCGTCAATCACTTATGATGAGACAGTCACCCGAGTGGGTTACTATGAGACGCCCTACTCGTTTAAAGAGTGCAGTGTCATCCTCCCCACATGATTCTCAAGAAACAGCAAGGCTAAATGAAGATAGTCAACGTAGCTCTCTAGTTGATCACCGCAATTCCCCCACACCACCATCGCAGGTGCTTGCTCTTACTTGGAAGTGTGATATGTGTTTGCATGTTGCATATGGTGTCTACCTTGTAATGCTTCTAATTAGGGTAAATTTCATCTGCTTAGTTAACACATTATACCTGTGAATATGACATGCCTTCCTGTTTTTGGTACATCCTATGTCTTTCTATTAACCACGTTCTTACATCAAACTACTTTTCTTGTGCATCCCTCATCAATGCTCCTAATTTGTTAAATTGCATCTCCTTAGCTTACACATTATACATGTGAATATGACACGCCTTCCTGTTTTTGGTACATACTACATCTGCCTATCACACCATGTTCTTACATCAAACTACTGTTCTTGTGTATCCTGCGTCTATCGCTTATGATGAGACAGTCACGCGCGTGGGTTAATATGAGACGCAATACTCTTATAAAGAATGCAATTTCATCCTCTCCACATGATTCTCAAGAAACAGCAAGCCTAAATGAAGATATTGAATGTAGCTTTGTACCTGAAGACCACACTTCCCCTACACCACCATCACAGGTGCTTGCTCTAACTTCGCAGTGTGATATGTGGTTGCATGTTGCATACGGTGTCTAGCTTGTAATGCTTCTAATTAGGGTAAATTGCATCTGCTTAGTTTACAAACAATACCTGTGAATATGACATGCCTTCCTATTTTTGGTACACACTACATCTATGTGTTAACCTTGTTCTTACATGAAACTACCTCTCTTCTGTATCCTGCATCAGTCACTTACGATGAGTCACCTTTATTCGTTGCATATTGCATATTATTTCTAGCCTGTTGCCATGTATTGCTTCTAATTTTGTCAAATACATTTGTTAGGGCACCCTTTTAATTTGGCAGAGTGATATTGGTTTCATCTTTCATATGGTTTCTAGCTTGCATCGATTCTAACAAGTTCAAGCACCTTGTGCTTAGTTTACACTTTATACATCATACATGTCAATATGTCACGCCGTCCTGTTTTTCATACATATTCCATCCTCCTATCATGCGGCTGCCTTACATGAAAGTAGTGTTCGTTAGTATCATGCATCAATGAGTTCTGAAGAGAAAATTTTATTCCTTTTTCTTGTGGGTTTGACTTGACAAGGTAAAATCAAGAAAGAGGAAGTAAAAGAGTAAGGAAGGCGATGATGGTGGTCCTCTGCAGCAACGTAAACGGAGCATCTGTACCGATTCTCCTTGTACTGATAGTGCATTACAAGGTCCAAGTCTCCGCTCCCCTACTCCACCATCCAAGGTGCTTGCTCTAACTTGGCAGTGTGATATCTGGTTGCATGTTGCATATGGTGTCTAGCTTGTATTGCTCCTAATTAGTGTAAACTGCATCTGCTTAGCTTACACATGATACATGTGAATATGACACACTTTCCTGTTTTTGGTACATACTATATCTATCTATCACACCATGTTCTTACATGAAACTACTCTTCTTGTGTATCCTGCATCAGTCACTTATGATGGGACACCTTTAAGTTGGCAGTGTGATATTGGTTTGCGTCTTGAATATGATTTCTAGCATGTATTGCTTCTAGTTTGATGAACCCACCTATGACGAGACAGTTTTAACTTGGCAGAGTGATATTGATTGCACCTTCCATATGGTGTCTTGTAGTGTTTCTAATTTGTTGAAGTTCCTTCTGCTTAGTTACCACATCATAGGTGTGAATATGTCAAGCCGTCCATTTTTTCGTACATATTCCATCCTCGTATCATGACTTTTCCTTTCATCAGAGTAGTGTTCGTCAGTATCATGCATGAATGAGTTCTGAAGAGCGAATGATATTCCTTTTTCTTGTCGGTATGACCTCACAATGAAAAATCAATAAAGCTGAAGGAAATTGAAAAGGCATTAGATGATGGTGGTCCTTCCGAGCAACTGAAACGGAGGTTCTCTACAGATTCTACTCCGCCATCCTCCCAACAAGATTCGCAAGACAACGCAAGGCTAGACAGTCAACGTAGCTGTGTAGATGATGAGCACATCTCCCCTACTCCACCGTCACAGGTGCTTGCTCTAACTTGGCACTATTATATGTGGTTGCATGTTGCGTATGATGTCTAGCTTGTATTGCTTCTAACTTTGTTGAATTGCATATGCTTACTTTACACATTATGCCTGTGAATATGACATAAGTTCCTGTTTCTACATCAGACTACTATTCTTGCATATCCCGCATCAGTCACTTATGATAAGGCACCTTTAAGTCGCCACTTTGATATTGGTTGTGTCTTCCATATGATTTCTAGAATGTACTGCTTCTAATTTGTGGAAACGCCATACAATTTGAACTTGGCAGAGTGATATTGGTTGCATCTTTCATATGGTGTCTAGCTTGCAGTGCTTCTAATTTGCTGAAATGCCTTCTGCTTAGTTACCACATCATAGGTGTGAATATGTCACACCATACTGTTTTTCATACATATTCCATCCTCGCATCATGTGTTTGCCTTTCATCCGAGTAGTGTTCGTCAGTATCGTGCATGAATTATTTCTGAAGAGCAAATTATATTCCTTTTTCTTATTGGTTTGACTTCACAATGCAAAATCATTACAGCTGAAGGAAATTAGTCCGGCAGTGGATGATGGTGGTCCTTCAGAGCAACTCAAACAAGGGGTCTCTACAGATTCTACTCCGCCATCCTCCCAACAAGATTTGCAAGACAACACAAGGCTGGATAGTCAACGTAGCTGTGTAGATGATGAGCACATCTCCCCTACTCCACCATCACAGGTGCTTGCTCTAACTTGACACTATTATATGTGGTTGCATGTTGCGTATGATGTCTAGATTGTATTGCTTCTGACTTGAATTGCATCTTCTTACTTTACACATAACGCCTACGAATATGACACGTGTTCCTGTTTCTAGAACATATGTGTACATGATGAGCACATCTCCCCTACTCCACCATCACATGTGCTTGATCTTACTTGGAACTGTTATACGTGGTTGCGTTTTCCGTATGATGTCTAGTTTGTATTGCTTCTGATTATGTAGAATTGCATCTGCGTAGCTTACAACTTATACTTGCAACAATCACTTACCCATAAGACACATTTAACTTGGGACTGTGATGTAGGTTGCATCTTGCATTGTCTTCTAGCTTGTACTGCTTCTAATTTCTTGAAATGGCACTTACGACGAGAACCTTTTTACCTGATAGAGTGATATTGGTTGCATGTTCATATGGTGCCTAGCTTTCATTTCTTCTAATTTTGTTGAAATGCCTTCCGCTTACTGTTTTTTCATACATATTCCATCCTCCTATCGTACGTGTGAATATGAAACGATGTCTTTTTTTGTATATATTCCATCCTCCTATCCTGCGCTTGCCTTACATCAAAGTAGTGTTCATCTGTATCATGCATCAACCAGTTATGCAGAGCTAATTTTATTCATCTTCTTATGGTTTTGACTTCATAAGGCAATATCAGAAAATAGGAAGGAAAAGAGTAAGTTAGGGGATGTTGGTGGTCCTCCGCACCGACGCAAACAGAGACTCTCTAGATTTGCCATTGCTACTGCTAATGAAGTTGAAGACCCAAGTCTACATGATGAGTTCATCTCCCGTACTCCACCATCGTAGGTGCTTGCTCTAAGTTGACAGTGTGATAATTGGTTTCATGTTGCATATGTTGTCTAGCCTGTATTTCTTCTATTTTGATTAAATTGCACCTGTTGAGTTTATACGTTATACATGTGCATATGACATGGCTTTCTGTGTCTAGAATAGACTGCATCTATCTATCATACCATGTTCTTACATCAAAGTACTGCTGTTGTCTATCCCGCATCAGTCACTCATGATTGGACGCTTTTAACATGGCAGTTTGATAGTGGTTGCATCTTGCATTGATTTCTACATTGTACTGCTTCTAATTTTTCAAATTGCCACTTATGACAAGACACTTTTAACTTGGCAGAGTAATATTGCTTGCATCTTTCATATGGTGTCTAGCTTGCATTACTTCTATTTTCTTGAAAATCCTTCTGCTTAGTTTGCACATCATAGCTGTGAATATGTCATGCCGTCTTGTTTTTCTTACATATTCCATCCTCATATGGTTGTCTTACATCAAAGTATTGCTTGTCTGTATCATGCATCAATGAGTTCTGAAGAGTGATTTTATTCTTTTGTGTTGTGGGTACAGCTTGACATGGCAAAGTCAAAAAAGAGCAAGGAAAATAATATAGTAGGGAGTGCTGTTACTCGTCGGGTGAAACGAAAAAGGTTCTGCCGTCGAGATTCTGCTGGTACTTATAGTGCAGTAGAAGGTCCAAGTCCATCGGCTAAATCTACAAACACATTATCACCTGCTCCACCAGCTGAAGCATCCGCTTCAACTGTACCAGCATCTCAACCAGTTACTCGTTCGTTTGCTCCGGAACTGGCCAGTTCTCAAGCTGCCTTCACACCTAACACTACTTCCGAAGCACTGCTGACACAACAGGACTTGGCAAGATCATATGAACCTCATGAGCATCAACACCAAGACGGTACCTGACCGAGTCAAGTTGCTGAACTAGCACCACGGCGCAAGCGGAAACAGACATCAGGGATAATGCTTGACAGATTAACAAAATCTAAAGGAGGAAGAATGGATATCGATTTTGAGGCAGGTTTAAAAAGGCCACGTGATGCTACAGAGTGAGCCAAGTTAGTATCAGAGGCAGCCGTTGCCGTTAGGTGTCATGCACGTATCCTCCCAACGTGGATCCAGTACAGGAATGAGAAACAAAATACCCAGTTTAACACCTTCCTTGACCATTTATCCGTAAGTAATGTTATTCATCGCAATTAGTAATATTGTCTTGCTCCGTCCCATACTTTCTAGCTTCCTCCTAATAAGACTCACATTCTTTTTTCAACAGATGAGGTTCAAGTTGGATCCCAAAGATGATGCAACTAAACAAGCATGTACTCATGTTTTTCAGTCTGCTCTGTGATAGTATCGGTACCACCTTAGAAAATCTCACTTTGAAGGCAAGGCTAACAATGAAATCGCCCAAACATCTCCAGTGGAATATATTACAGATGCAGACTGGACATCCCTCGTTAAACACTGGTCTGATCCAAAGTATCAGGTAGGCTATATGTATTTGATCAGACCACATATTGAACTTGTATTTATGTATGTGCCTGACAAGTGTATCTTCTTCTAGGCTAACTGTTTGAAGAACAAAACCAACCGTTCTAAAGTGAAATTCCAACAGACAACAGGATCTCGTAGCTATATTGCACACTGCGAGGCTCTTGTAAATAGCTGCTACTTCCTTCTTTTTTTGTGCCATATTATCGTATCTATATTGACTTGTTCCAAATACAGAGGAAAGCCCGTGCGGACCAAAAAGAACCTGAACCGAATGCAGTGCAAATCTTCAAGGATTGCCACACCAGCAAGATGAAGGGCATGAGCACACCAATTCAAGTCGCCGTTGTAAGTCCTTACTCCTCCTGCCTTGAACTGATTGGTACTGTGATGTGTTCATTTAACTACTTCGTTTGCAGCCAATGTCAGTTACTCTGTTTACTTTTATTCATAGTTGTCTTAACGTATCATTTCACCTTACATGGTTTAAAAGAGATGAAGGATATTCTTTTGGTCTTGATCTGTAATCTAGTTGTTACGTTCACGTGCGCACACAATGATAAAATAGCCTATTTGTTTTATATCTGTTTGCCTATGATATGAATGATGTCATACTATGTTCATCCTACTTTAAACCATGTCTCTTTATCCTTAGATGTCAACGAATGTGAGGAAATAGACAATATAGTAGGCATGCTACATGGACATATGTTCCGAAAGTGATTTTATTATATAGTTGGCACTACAATACATGCTAATGTATTACAGTAGTTCACCAAAATAAGTTATGTATAAACGTTTAACCTACTTTGTTTGTTTTTGTCTCATTAGTAACTTATCTGGTACACTAATCTACAAGTTCAAAATTTCAGGAAGCTATGGAACAAATGATTGAACAGCCACAACCACCTGAAGGTGACGAGGCTGCTACAGGCACAATGTCACCTCTTGCTGCAGTGCGTCAGTATCTCTCCACTAACAGTGCAAAAAGCACCTTCCTGCGTAATTCTGGGTTGGTTGTCAAGGTAACCTCATCCAAATCGCCTACTGAACAAAATCTTCCTGCTAGACAAAGTGATATATCTGTGCTCCAGACACAAGTCCAATCCCTAATGGACGTTGTTTCGGAAACAAGAATAGTGGTTGAGAAATGTCGTCAAGATATGAATGGTTTTGAAACCAGACTATCAGACATTCGCTTCATTGTTGAAGAGCAATGGTGGAAAAAAGGTGGAGATCGTGCTGCTCCATCAGATTCTACAGCCTAAAACATTAGCACTCAGGTCAAATGATCTGTGCTTCTATACATCTGATGGTGCTTTTATCTAGAAGGACTGTAAACTTTATGCCAACAGGCCTTTTGTTGTATGGTTGGAATTTATTTTGTTGTGATACAACATTTATGATGTTGCCTCAGGCTGCAGTAATTACGATGCTATTTTTGTATAGTGTAGGTTTATCTTAGTAATGTATTTGGCCGAAAGCTTCATAGGATCCCAACATGCCAACATTCATCGGGCCCATTCCAATTGGGCTAAAAACAATTACGGGCTGAAATTGGCATGTAGCCCACTAAAAATATCTGGGCCTAAATCAGCATAAGCTTTCATATTTTTCTGGTAGGCATGTGCCCATAGTGGGCCTTTAACATGCCTAAACATAATTTGGGCCCTCAGTAAAAATAGGCCGTTTACAGGTGTAAATATCTCGAGCCCATAAAAAACATGGGCCTTTAATAGACCAAAAGTGAGATTGGGCCCTGATTTTGCTAAATAACCCACTGGACTTAGCAGGCCAAAATGGTGGCCCATTTACGATGCAGATCTTTGACAGGCCGAAATTCGGACGGGCCGTAAATGCGCTGACCTAATACACGGGCCTTTAACAGGCCGGAACTTCGGTCGGGCTAGATTATCGTCATTTTTATATGGGTCGTTAATGGGCCCGATATGACGTTGGGCCACATATGGCCCATGATTTACGTCCGGCGTTAACAGGCCGAACATGAAAACAGGCCGAAAGTGGCCCAAAGCTATAGTGGGCCTCTAACCGGCCGAATGTCAGACATGGCTGAATATGACACAAATCCTTCATGGTCGTTTATGGGCCGAAAGTTTGATGGCCTGTAAATGGGCCCAAATGAAGTCAGACCTTTAACAGGCCAAAAATACACCGGGCCGTAATTCGGCCCAATTACTTAGCGGACTGTTAACGGGCCAGAAGTGACCATGGGCCGCGTTGATGACAAGTTTAGGACAGGCCGTTGACGGGCCGATTTGACATAGAATGTTGGGCCTTTAGCTGGGCCGGCCCATTATGGTCTACAGAATCTTGTGGGCCTTTAGCTGGGCCAGCCCATTGTGGTCCGCAAAATCTTGTGGGCCTTTAGCTGGGCCAGCCCATTATGGTCTGCAAAATCGTGTGGGCCTTTAGCTGGGCCGGCCCATTATGGTCCACTAAATTTTGTGGGCCTTTAGCTGGGCCGGCCCATTATGGTCCGCTAAATCTTATGGGCCTTCGGTTGAGCCGGCCCATTTAAACTTTGTGGGCCACTTTTGGGCCGGTCCACGTGTCAACATATCATAGGCCCATCTCGACCGTTGGATGAGTGACACCTGTGCCAATGCGGAGCTGACACATGGATCCGTCAGCTAATGAGAATTTTACACGTGGAAAATCGGCATTGGTCATGGCTGTTAACGGGTTATCGGATCCAAAATCCGACCCAATAGGTTAATGGCGTTCCGTTACGGTGGATGCCACGTGTCGATCACCCTTGACGAAAGCACTTCTGTGACGCGCGATTTATCGTCATTGAAGTGGACACTTCCGTGATGATAATTTTGGCAATGTCATGGAACACTTCTACGACAGCACATGTATGACTATCTTGATTCTGTCATAAATTTGTCATGGATGTACATGCATGATAGAAAACACGACCTACTGTGACAAACACGTATCATCACTGAAGTCTATTTTTTGTAGTGGTTTATCGATTGGCGTGTGTCCGAAAGGAGTTGTGGAGACTGTGGGAGAACAACCTAAAGAAAGAAATGAATGTGCGCGATGGACAGAATGCAGAGGGAGGGGGAGGGCGAGGAGGGTGTGTGCATGCATGACAGAAAGTTAGTGCTAGCTACAAAGGTTAGAGGATTGTGTGGGTGTAAGAGACTAACAAAGATCATAATTTGATATGAAAGTGGATTCATATATTTGAATAGGAGATCATAGTGTTATAAACATATGCATGGATGAATATAGCGGTGATACGCGTGCTGTGGTTTTGCACATGTTATACCATAATGTGATAATGCATGGCGTTTGCAACTCATAGCTAAATGTCGAACAATCTAAACCATAGTATATATCGAACAATATCACATTTTATTTGAATTTGTGATAATGTGTGGCTTTTGCAGCTTACAACTAAATATCGAACAATCTAAACAATACTATATATCGAACAATCTCACATTTTATTTGAATTTGTGGTAATATGTGGTGTTTGCAACTCACATCTAAATAGTTGTAGGCGTAGGGGGCGGGGCACCATACATTATGTGATAAACACATTATACATATGAGACATGGTTTAGATTATGAAGATCTAGCTAGAGCTTGAAATGTACTGTGATTTGAAATCAACATAAAGTGGATTCAAAAAATCGAGTTCGAGTTCATATAGTACACATAGTTCATATCTAACTCGAGAGTAATCATGTGGTGTGCTATGAAGATAATACACAAACGATGGTTTAACTTGACAATAATGGTGATTGCAGATCTTATTAAAATAGAGAAACGAATTCAAATGGTTTGACTTCACAACAATCATCATTTTAGATCTTATTCAAATAGGGAAACGAATTCAAATTTAGTTCATATTGAAGCGGTAGTATATACGTTAGGAATGCACAAACACATTCATTTGAGTAGCAGGTTGCATGCATTATACACGTAGCGAAATATGTTAATTGAACATAACATGAATTAAAAGTTTTGAATGACATTGGTAGTGCGAATTGATTTGGTACAGTACACGGGACTAGACTCTCTTGTGTGCTGTGAATTGATTTCTTTTTGTTTTTTCATCGACGGAAGTGCGAATTGATTTGGTACAGTACACGTTGGGCTTGTCCAGAAATTTCAACCCGCGCCTTGTTACCCCGAAATATTTAAGATATGTCTTTGTCTCGTTGTGCTCCAACAACTCCCTCCATCTCAACCCGCGCCTTGCTATTCCAAAATTACAACGCGCGCGGAAACTCCCACCTCCTATGAAATCCCGACATGCGAAATGCTCATGATACCCCTGAACCGAAAGAACCTCCTAGCTCAAATCGGTGGGGGTAATTTCGTAACTTACCCCACATTTCATACAAGCGCATCTCTAAGCCATGGTTCCCGACTCCCATCCCATCCGCCCACCGATTTGTACACCGAGGCCGCGAAAACCCGCGAAGCCCCACACCCTCCTCCATCCGCCACCCAGCCGGAGCCTCTTCCCCGACGACGTCATCCACAACAACACCTCGACGTCCCTCATTCGCCGTACCGGATGAGGATCCGTCATCGATATCGTCATCCCACCGGTTCAGCCACCCCGTCCTCCACCTCCAAGGAGCTGCCCTGACGTTCCCCTCGTCTTTCGCGCCACCTCCATTCCCACACTGCCGTCTTCACCTGCACCACTAGAAGAGCATCATCATCACCGCTTCCTCAGATGAAGCTCAGGCCTAATCAGCTCCACCAAAAAGGTTGTACACTAATCGCCACATTTTCTTCTTGATTCGATCTCACGGTGCTGCCGGCGCTCGGTCCCGAGCCGACACGGCGCGGCTCCATCCATGGCGGCATCGTCGGCCACTTCCTCCACGGCGTCGCTCCCTCTGCGGTGTCATCCACATTAGTAGGAGCTGCTGCTGCTTTAGCTCTCGCTCGCGCTGCTGCTCTGCTCTTGTTCTCGGTCCCCTGCTTGGTCTGCTCTTTCTCTTGCTCGCTCTGCTGCTCTCACTCTTGCTCTTGCTTGCGATGCTACTCCAATTTAGCTCCACTTCAGTCGACTGAATCGATTTTTGGGTCAGTCGATTTTCAGGGGGTGGGGGGGGCTCGCCGGAGTTAAGGAAGAACCAACCACAACGGGGAGGGGGGCTCGCCGGAGAGGTGCCCCACTATCTATCTTAGGGTTCAGGGTGGGGGCGGTGGCGTGGGGATCGTCGGAGAAAAATCTCGGCACGGGCGGCCTAGAGGGATGGCTGCTACCTCTTGAGCACTGTGTTGGTTTTCCCTTCAAGAGGAAAGGGTGATGCAGCAAAGCAGCATAAGTATTTCCCTCAGTTTTTGAGAACCAAGGTATTAATCCAGTAGGAGACCACGCGCAAGTCACCTCGTACCTGCACAAACAAATAAGAACCTCGCAACCAACGCGATAAAGGGGTTGTCAATCCCTTCATGGCAACTTGCAAGAGTGAGATCTAATAGAGATAATAATAATAATAAGATTAATATTTTTGGTATTTTTATGATATAGATTGAAAGTAAAGATTGTAAAATAAAATAGATTGGAAACTTGTATGATGGAGAATAGACCCCGGAGCCATAGGTTTCACTAGTGGCTTCTCTCAAGATAGCATAAGTATTACGGTGGGTGAACAAATTACTGTCGAGTAATTGATAGAAAAGCGAATAATTATGAGAATATCTAGGTATGATCATGTATATAGGCATCACGTCCATGACAAGTAGACCGAAAAGATTCTGCATCTACTACTATTACTCCACACATCGACCACTATCCAGCATGCATCTAGAGTATTAAGTTCATAAGAACAGAGTAACGCCTTAAGCAAGATGACATGATGTAGAGGGATAAACTCATGCAATAGGATATAAACCCCATCTTTTTATCCTCGATGGCAAAAATACAATACGTGTCCTTTCCTTTTCTGTCACTGGGGTCAAGCACCACAAGATTCAACCCAAAGCTAAGCACTTCTCCCATTGCAAGAAAGATCAATCTAGTAGGCCAAACCAAACTGATAATTCGAAGATACTTGCAAAGATAATCCAATCATACATAAAAGAATTTAGAGAAGATTAAAATATTGTTCATAGATAAACTTGATCATAAACCCACAATTCACCGGATCTCGACAAACACACCGCAAAAGAAGATTACATCGAATAGATCTCCAAGAGAATCGAGGAGAACTTTGTATTGAGATCCAAAGAGAGAGAAGAAGCCATCTAACTACTAGCTATGGACCCTAAGGTCTGAAGTAAACTACTCACATATCATCGGAGGGGCCATGGAGTTGATGTAGACGCCCTCCGTGATAATTGCCCCCTCCGGCGGAGCTCCAGAAAAGGCCCCAAGATGGGATCTCTTGGGTAAAGAAGGTTGCGGCGGTCAAAATAGGGTTTCGTGGTGCTCTTGGATGTTCTCGGGGTATATGGATATATATAGGAGGAAGAAGTAGGTCGGTGGAGCAACGAGGGGCCCACGAGGGTGGAGGGCGCGCCCAGGAGGTAGGCGCGCCCCCTGCTTCGTGGCCTCCTCGATTGTTTCTTGACGTCCACTCCAAGTCCCCTAGATCACGTTTGTTCCAAAAATAACGCTCCCGAAGGTTTCATTCCGTTTGGACTCCGTTTGATATCCCTTTTCTACGAAACACTGAAATAGGCAAAAAACAGCAATTTGGGCTGGGCCTCCGGTTAATAGGTTAGTCCCAAAAATAATATAAAAGTGTAAAATAAAGCCCATTAACATCCAAAACAGATAATATAATAGCATGGAACAATAAAAAATTATAGATACGATGGAGACGTATCAAGCATCCCCAAGCTTAATTCCTGCTCGTCCTCGAGTAGGTAAATGATAAAATAGAATTTTTGATGTGGAATGCTTTCTAACATATTTCTCAATGTAATTTTTATTTATTGTGGCATGAATGTTCAGATCCGAAAGATTCAAGATAAAATTTTAATATTGACATAGAAATAATAATACTTCAAGCATACTAACTAAGCAATTATGTCTTCTCAAAATAACATGGCCAAAGAAAGTTATCCCTACAAAATCATATAGTCTGGCTATGCTCTATCTTCATCACACAAAATATTAAATCATGCAAAACCCTGATGACAAAGCCAAAAAATTGTTTCATACTATTGATGTTCTCAAACTTTTTCAATCTTCGCTCAATATATGAGCGTGAGCCATGGATATAGCACTATAGGTGGAATAGAATGGTGGTTGTGGAGAAGACAAAAAGGAGAAGACAGTCTCACATCAACTAGGCGTATCAATGGGCTATGGAGATGCCCATCAATAGATATCAATGTGAGTGAGTAGGGATTGCCATGCAATGGATGCACTAGAGTTGTAAGTGTATGAAAGCTCAACAAAAGAAACTAAGTGGGTGTGCATCCAACTTGCTTGCTCACGAAGACCTAGGGCAATTTGAGGAAGCCCATCTTTGGAATATACAAGCCAAGTTCTATAATGTAAAATTCCCACTAGTTTATGAAAGTAACAACATAGGAGACTCTCTATCATGAAGATCATGGTGCTACTTTGAAGCACAAGTGTGGAAAAAGGATAGTAACATTGTCCCTTCTCTCTTTTTCTCTCATTTTTTATTTGGGCCTTCTTTTTTTGGCCTCTTTTCTTTTTCTTTTTTTTCGTCTGGAGTCTCATCCCGACTTGTGGGGGAATCATAGTCTCCATCATCCTTTCCTCACTGGGACAATGCTCTAATAATGATGATCATCACACTTCTTTTTACTTATAACTCAATACTTAGAACAAAATATGACTCTATGTGAATGCCTCCGGCGGTGTACCGGGATATGCAATGAATCAAGAGTGACATGTATGAAAAAAATTTATGAACGGTGGCTTTGCCACAAATACGATGTCAACTACATGATCATGCATGGCAATATGACAGTGATGAAGCGTGTAATAACAACGGACGGTGGAAAGTTGCATCGCAATATATCTTGGAATGGCTATGGAAACGCCATAATAGGTTGGTATGGTGGCTGTTTTGAGGAAGGTATATGGTGGGTTTATGGTATAGGCGAGAATTGCGCGGTACTAGAGAGGCTAGCAATGGTGGAAGGGTGAGAGTGCGTATAATCCATGGACTCAACATTAGTCATAAAGAACTCACATACTTATTGAAAAAATCTTTTAGTTATCGAAACAAAGTACTACACGCATGCTCCTAGGGGGATAGATTGGTAGGAAAAGACCATCGCTTGTCCCCGACCGCCACTCATAAGGAAGGCAATCAATAAATAAATCATGCTCCGACTTCATCACATAACGGTTCACCATACGTGCATACTATGGGAATCACAAATTTCAACACAAGTATTTCTCAAATTCACAACTACTCAACTAGCATGGCTCTAATATCACCATCTCCATATCTCAAAACAATCATCAAGTATCAAACTTCTCTTAGTATTCGATGCACTTATATGAAAGTTTTTATTATGCCTAAAAGAAAATTGCCATGTTGTTCTAAAGGACTCTCAAAATAATATAAGTGAAGCATGAGAGATCAATTATTTCTATAAAATAAAACCACCGCCGTGCTCTAAAAGATATAAGTGAAGCACTAGAGCAAAAACTATATAGCTCAAAAGATATAAGTGAAGCACATAGAGTATTCTAATAAATTCCAATTCATGTGTGTCTCTCTCAAAAGGTGTGTACAGCAAGGATGATTGTGGTAAACTAAAAATCAAAGACTCAAATCATACAAGACGGTCCAAGCAAAACACATATCATGTGGTGAATAAAAATATAGCTCCAAGTAAAGTTACCGATGAACGAAGACAAAAGAGGGGATGCCTTCCGGGGCATACCCAAGCTTAGGCTTTTTGGTGTCCTTGGATTTACCTTGGGGTTCCTTTGGCATCCCCAAGCTTAGGATCTTGCCACTCCTTGTTCCATAATCCATCAAATCTTTACCCAAAACTTGAAAACTTCACAACACCAAACTTAACAGAAAATCTCGTGAGCTCCGTTAGTGAAAGAAAACAAAACACCACTTCAAGGTACTGTAATGAACTCATTCTTTATTTATATTGTTGTTAAACCTAATGTATTCCATCTTCTCTATGGTTTATAAACTCTATTACTAGCCATAGATTCATCAAAATAAGCAAACAACACACGAAAAACAGAATCTGTCCAAAACAGAACAGTCTGTAGTAATCTGTAACTAACACAAACTTCTAGAACCCCAAAAATTCTAAAATGAATTTCGGGACGTGAGGAATTTATCTATTAATCATCTTCAAAAAGAATTAACTAAATAGCATTCTCCAATAAAAAATGGCAGCAATTCTCGCGAGCGCTAAAGTTTACAACAAGATCAAAAAGACTTTCCCCAAGTCTTCCCAACGGTTCTACTTGGCACAAACACTAATTAAACACAAAAACACAACCAAAACAGAGGCTAGATAAATTATTTATTGAATAACAGCAAGGAAAAATATCGGGTTGTCTCCCAACAAGCGCTTTTCTTTAAAGCCTTTTAGCTAGGCAAAAGATTTCAACGATGCTCACATGAAAGACAAGAATTGAAGCACAAAGAGAGCATCATAAAACACGTGACAAACACATCTAAGTCTAACATACTTCCTATGCATAGGCATCTTATAGGCAAACAAATTATCAAGGCAAGCAAAAACTAGCATATGCAAGGAAGCGAAAGAAACAATAGCAATCTCAACATAACGAGAGGTAATTTAGTAACATGAAAATTTCTACAACCATATTTTCCTCTCTCATAATAATTACATGTAGGATCATAAGCAAATTCAACAATATAGCTATCACAAAACATATTCTTAACATGATCCACATGTATACAAAGTTGACACTCTTCCAAAATAGCGGGATTAAAATTAACTAAAGTCATGACCTCTCCAAACCCACTTTTATCAAAAATTTCATAAGATTGAACATGCTCCAAATATGTGGGATCTAAAGTTGACACTCTTCCAAACCCACTTTCAATAATATTGCAAACACTGTTATCAATCTCATATTCATTATGGGGCTTAAGTAAATTTTCAAGACCAAAAGAAGAATCACCCCAATCATGATCATTGCAACAAATAGTAGTCATAGCAAAACTAGCATCCCCAAGCTTGAGGTTTTGCATATCATTAACACAATTGACATTAAGAGAATTTATAATAACATCACTGCAATCATGCTTTTCATCGAAGTAACTATCAAGTATGGGTGCAATAGCAACGATCTCATGTTTAACATAAGGAACTATAGCAAATTCATCTTCATTAATATTGGCATCATGGCCACAAGAATAGAAAGCATCATGTTCATCAAGGGATATTTCAATCAAATCATCAGAACCATAATTATCTATAGATTCATGCATATCATTATTTTCTTCCTAAGCAACAATCATTCTTTCAATAAATTCTTTTACATAGACATTATGAGCATAGTTTTCATAGCAATATTTAAGTATGTCGAAATTTTCAGATTCGTAGAGAGTAATATCATACTTTTCAATCAAAGAAGCAACTTCATAAGAACCCTTAAAAGCAACAAATTCTTCAATTTGTTCGATATCGTAGTAACTATAAACACCCTTTGCATAAGAAGATAAGATTTCATTATCATTAAACTCACATAGGTAGGGGAGGTGTTTTTTAGGGTTCTTAGAGCAACAAGTAAGATCACAAATTTCACAAAGATTCCAAGCATAACATAGCAATCTGTTTATTTGATCCCATAAGAGTCTCCCTTTTTCAGACAAACGGTGACACACAAAATGAGCATGCTCATCTAAAGATTTCCCATCAACTAGGCTAGTTGGGGTTTCAGCACGAGCGCATAAGGATCAAAGATGATCCAAGTAGAACACTTTAAGTGGATACATATCAATAAATTTTTAGCAAGCAAAGATGCAAGCAAATAGAAGGCAAATGGAAACACGAACAAAGATACATATGGGAAGAAGGCGAATGGAAAAAGGGCAAATAAAACGGCATGGGTGATGTGGGGGAGAGGAAAACGAGAGGCAAATGGTAAATAATGTAATGCAAAGGATAAGAGTTGTGATGGGTACCTGGTATGTCTTGACTTGGCATAGATCTCCCTGGTAACGGCGCCAGAAATCCTTCTTGCTACCTCTTGAGCACTGTGTTGGTTTTCCCTTGAAGAGGAAAGGGTGATGCAGCAAAGCAGCGTAAGTATTCCCCTCAGTTTTTGAGAACCAAGGTATCAATCCAGTTGGAGAACACGCGCAAGTCACCTCGTACCTACACAAACAAATAAGAACCTCGCAACCAACGTGGTAAAGGGGTTGTCAATCCCTTCACGACCACTTGCAAGAGTGAAATCTGATAGAGATAATAAAAATAAGATAAATATTTTTTATTTTTATGATATAGATTGAAAAGATTGCAAAATAAAATAGATTGGAAACTTGTATGATGGAGAATAGACCCTGGGGCCATAGATTTCACTAGTAGCTTCTCTCAAGATAGCATAAGTATTACGGTGGGTGAACAAATTACTATCGAGCAATTGATAGAAAAGAGAATAATTATGAGAATATCTAGGTATGATCATGTATATAGGCATCACGTCCGTGACAAGTAGACCAAAATGATTCTGCATCTACTACTATTACTCCACACATCGACCGCTATCCAACATGCATCTAGAGTATAAAGTTCATAAGAATAGAGTAACGCCTAAAGCAAGATGACATGATGTAGATGGATAAACTCATGCAATATGATATAAACCCCATCTTTTTATCCTTGATGGCAACAATACAATACGTGTCGTTTCCTTTTCTTTCACTGGGATCGAGCACCACAAGATTGAACCCAAAGCTAAGCACTTCTCCCATTGCAAGAAAGATCAATCTAGTAGGCCAAACCAAACTGATAATTCGAAGAGACTTGCAAAGATAAACCAATCATACATAAAAGAATTCAGAGAAGATTCAAATATTTTTCATAGATAAACTTGATCATAAACCCGCAATTCAACGGATCTCGACAAACACACCGCAAAAGAATATTACATCGAATAGATCTCCAAGAGAATCGAGGAGAACTTTGTATGGAGATCCAAAGAGAGAGAAGAAGCCATCTAGCTACTAGCTATGGACCCGAAGGTCTGAAGTAAACTACTCACACATCATCGGAGGGGCCATGGAGTTGATGTAGAGGCCCTCCGTGATCAATACCCCCTTCGGCGGAGCTCCAGAAAAGGCCCCAAGATGGGATCTCTTGGGTACAGAAGGTTGCGGCGGTGGAAATAGGGTTTCGTGGTGCTCCTAGATGTTCTCGGGGTATATGGATATATATAGGAGGAAGAAGTAGGTCGGTGGAACAATGAGGGGCCCATGAGGGTGGAGGGTGCACACAGGGGGTAGGCGCGCCCCCTGCCTCGTGGTCTCCTCGATTGTTTCCTGACGTCCACTCCAAGTCCCCTGGATCACGTTTGTTCCAAAAATAACGCTCCCGAAGGTTTCATTCCGTTTGGACTCCGTTTGATATTCATTTTCTACGAAACACTAAAATAGGAAAAAAAACAACAATTTGGGTTGGGCCTCCGGTTAATAGGTTAGTCCCAAAAATAATATAAAAGTGTAAAATAAAGCCCATTAACATCCAAAATAGATAATATAATATCATGGAGGAATCAAAAATTATAGATACGTTGGAGACGTATCAATGGCCGGGGCGGCGGACCGGCGGTGGGGAGTGGTTTCGGGGCGGGTGGGGCGGCGCACCGCCGGCCGCGGACGGCGGGGGGCGGCTGTTCGGCCGGTGGTGGCTGGCGGCTCAGGGTAGCCTCACCTGATGCTACTACACAACCAGCTGCCCCGGCTCTCGCACGCGTTGCTGCTGCTACTGCTTTTCTGCTACTAGCTAGTGCGTTCAGTTTCGACAGTAAAATTAGGTTTCGACAACAAAATTCAGTTTCGATAGTTAAGTTCAGTTTCGACAGTTAAATTCAGTTTCGACAGTTAAGTTCAGAGATGAGCGGCTGATGTATTTTACATCTAGCACTTTGTGGTTATGTATTTTACGTCATCTATTGGATATGCTATTAGGATTTCACTCAGGTTAACATTGTCTCTCTTGTCCTGCTTCAGTCTCGGCGTCGTACAACTCACCGGAGCTACTCCAACGACGAAACCCTCCATCCCAGCGGAGCAGTACCCCGGCTCCATCTCCAGACGCCTAGATCTTCTTCCCCTCCTCCGACAGCCAAGTAAGCCAGATCATCCTCACCGACCAACCCAATCACGCTGAGATAGACATGGCTTCGCCAAAGTGGTTTTACAGTTGTTGCATCTTTTTTTACTCTACATGTTATATATACTGTCCACTGAGCACACGCAGTAACGTGAAATACGATTGGTTTCTCCTACTATATGACAAGCAGTGAGGTACCAGGCAACTTAGCTTCCGTGATGGACTCTTTTGAACGCCATCATTATTTATCTTTGCGTGTTTGAGCTGTGCGTTTGTCGATGGGCCTGGGAGTTGAGCTAGTACGGCAGTGGCCTGGGTCCAAAGTAGTAGAAATAGGCAAGTAGCACAAAAATATTTTTGAGTGTAGCTTTTCCTTGCTCAAGCCTGCCTACTAGAATCGCCAGTGCTTGAAAGGAAAAGCGAAGGAAAAACATAGAAATTGGAAAATTTCCAATGGTACTACTATTCATGCATTTGGTTCAAAGGAATGGAGCAAAGGAAAACTATAGGATTTGTTCCTTTAGTGTCTCCTTGAAAGAAAAACCATATGGATTTTAATTTCCACTTGTCCTCCTTTTCAAATTCCTATTCATGAAGGACAAGACTAAGAGATAGTAGCATAATAGAATTATAACCGTACATTTTCTCGTGGTTTGACTTAATCTCACCATGCTTCTTTGCATCCTGTGATCTTCCAATTCTTGTGAACCAAACACCCAGATTGGTAGAAGCCTTGTGTTTTTAAATTCTATATTTTGCACGTGCATTCCTATCCTATTACTGTGTATTTCCTATCCCTGCATTGTTAGAATCCTCCAATTCAAACGAGCCCTTACATAATTACTTCTCTTATAGATAGTTGTCAAAGAAAACCTTGTGTGGTTTGTCTCGCTCCTGTTGCGCCGTCGTCCACCCAAGCTCAGTTGCTCCAACGACAGAAGGGTCCAGCACAGTAGGGATCTGGCCTCCAAACTGTCTTTCGCCGCCTCAGATCTTCTTCCTCGCCGCTGGCATCCATGACAACTGCATTACCATCATCAACCGAGCAGATGACCTCGAGGACTACACGGGTCCGCAAGAGAGGTCGCACTCTTTCATGTCTGCTTACGTTATGCATCGCTTAATATTACATGCTACTTTATCGTCCTGTTCACCAATTAGACTCAGCTCCAAGCTAATGGTCAAACTTGAGTTTTTAAATGGTTGTGGGGTACATATCGGGGCCGCAATCAATAGTATCTATCTAGTATCTGGTTAATCTCTGGTGTCTACTATGAGTTTCATGCTGGGTGGGAAACAAACAGTAAAGAAGCCATGATCTGTATTTTTTAAGGGCCATTTGCATTTCTGTCCCTAACTCGAACCACCTAATCAGATATACCCCTAATTCGAAAGCCTGCTCAAATTTGCCCCTCCGCCGTTAGGTGCCCTTACAGAAAAGCCCTTCTGCGCCGTTACCGTCCGGTCAAACAACTTTGACCGTCCTGAAAAAAATAGCAAAAAAATTTAAAAAAAATCTAAAATTTTGTGAGATCGAAGATACTCATGTGCGCAAGGTGCGTGCAAATTTTTGTGCTATTTGGACATTCCAGGAGCTCGTGGCGAGGAAAAACAGTTAATATGCATGCTTGTGAACAGTAAATTTGAAATAAAATAGCAAGAAAATTCAAAAAAATATGAAATTTTTTGGCATCAAAGAGGCTTGGGTGCACAAGGTGCTTGCAAGTTTTTGTGATCAAATGACTTGCGAGGAGCTCTCGCAAGAAAAAACAAAATAGTCATTTTTTCCCAAGTTTTTTCCCGGGCTAGATTTTGTTTTTTTCTCCACAAGCCCCTCCAATGTCCAAACACAACAAAAATTGGCACGCAGCTTTTAGACCATAGCCTCTTTGATGCCAAAAAATTTCATATTTTTTTGAATTTTCTTGCTATTTTTTTGAATTTACTGTTCACAGGCTTACATATTTAGTGTTTTTCCTTTGACACGAGCTCCTGAAATGCCCAAACAGCACAAAAATTTGCACGCACCTTGCGAACCTGAGTATCTTTGATCTCACAAATTCTCAGATTTTTTAGATTTTTTTTGCTATTTTTTTGGGGCCGGTCAATGCCCTTTGACCGGACGGTAACGGCGCAAAAGGGCATTTCTGTAAGGGCACATAACGGCGGAGGGGCATTTTTGAGCAGGCTTTCGAATTAGGGGCAAATGTGAGTAGTGGGTTCGAGTTAGGGACACATATGTAAAAGACCCATTTTTTAACTGAAGCCATTATCTGCCTGCTATCATTGGTTTTGGGTCTATCCACAGGTTGCTACCATCACTCTAGATTTCTGCATGCACTCCTTACATAATCTCACTATGTGTTATTCCTATGCATGTCAGTTATTGTACACAATGGAACTGAACATGTAGAGCAAAAGAGACGAGCCTTGCATGGCAATAAATTTTCATGCAGACGTCACTCCATGGTAGGCGCAAAGGAAGCCCCCCTCCACCCATTTAGGATTGTAATCGAGAGGAAGATATCTGTTCTAAGGGGGATTCAGAAGGAGAAGACCACTCCTATTTACCCCCTAAGGTCTTCGCTCTAACTTGGCATGCTGATGTTGGTTATATGATGCATATGGTGCCTCACATTGCTAACTTTATACATCAAATATGTCAACTGCTTAGTTCAGACATATGTTTAGTTAATTCATCATTTATGTGAATTATGCAACACCATATTGTTTAGCCAGGCATCATATATGTGAATTTTGCAATGCCATCCTGCTTAGCCAGTCATCTTATATGTGAATTATATCAGGCCATTATTTTTTTCCGTTACGTATTACATTTGTCAACAATGTTAGTACATTCAACTACTCTTCGTGTGCATCAGCCATTTGACACGGTGATGGAAAATTCTAGAGTGAAAACAAGGTCTTTAGAGCAGACTATGCTATCTGACGAAGCACATATCTCACTGGTTACAGATAGCTCCTCAGAGGAGGATCCAGAGATAGATGACCAGTCCTATTTGCCCCCTGAGGTGTATGCTCTAACTTGGCAGGGTTATGTTGCTCATATCGTGCGTATGGTGCCTTGCATTGCTATGTCATTTGATTAGTTTAGACAACTTTGTGTGAATGCCACTTGTTTAGTGTCTAATTACCATATATGTGAATTATGCATTGCCATCTGTTGCAATACATTATATATGTGAATTATGCAATGCTATCTTGTTGCAAAGGCATTATATATGTGAATTATGCAATGCCATGTTGTTGAGCCAATCATCATGTATGTGAATTATATCATGCTATCATTTTTTTGTATTACGTGTTCCATTTGTGGACAACGTTTGTATATTCAACTACTCTTCCTGTGCATCAGCCATTTGAAGCGGTGATGGATGTATCTAGACTGAAAACAAGGTATTCAGAGCAGACAATGATACCTGCTGAAGCAGGCATCTTGCTGGATACAGAGAGCTCCTCAGAGGAGGATTCGGAGACTGATGACCAGTCCTATTTCCCCCCTGTGGTCTATGCTCAAACTTGGCAGGGTTATATTACCCATGTCATGCATGCTGTCTTGCATTGCTTAGTTTTTGCATCATATATGGATTGCCATCTGCTTACTTGCTTACTATATAAATCATATATTTGAATTATATCATGCCATCATGTTTTTACATCATATATTTGAATCATATACACATCATCTATCTGAATTATGGCATGGCAACCCATTTAATAAAGACATCATATAGTTATAACTTCTCATCCTGTTTAGTGTTTATTGTCCTCATATTTTGAATTATGTCATTCTATCCGGGAATTATATCATGCTATCATGTTTCCATATGCGGCATGTATTTGTATTGTGGCATGCCAACCTATTTAATAAACACAATATATAGTTATATCATGGCATCCTATTTACATAGTCATCATATTTTGAACTATGTCTTTCCATCTTTTTTAGTTAGCCATCATAATGTGAAATTGTGTCATGCTATCATGTTTAGTTAGCCATCATATGTGTGAAATTGTGTCATGCTATCCTATTTGGTTCGACAAGATAAATGTGAATTATTTCATGCCCTCTTTTATTCCCCACTATCCATTGCACATGTCTATCATACAATGTTTGTACATTCAATTACTTTTCTTGTTTATCAGCCATTTGAATTGGAGAGGGTGATGGCAGTATCTTAGGGAGTAATAGCATGGTCTTCAGAAAAGATAGTGCTACCAGTTGATGCTGATAGAACCACAGTTGTACTTGCCCAAGAAGCAGCCCCACCACACATAACCCAGACTCTCGCACACTATACCCCTACCCAGTTAGACAGAGAACCAGTTACACCCCTTCTAACCCCAACCCCAGCAGATAGTAACCCAATTCCAGTTGGCACAACACCGTCTCCACCACAGAGCACCCAAACACGAGCAGTTAGTTAGGGAACTGCAGTGTCCAAAGCATGAGGACCACCACTCCGAATCCCAACTCAACGCTTAAAGGAGAAGAAGAATTGTTCTTAGGTCAGGTTTTGTAGCTATGGTTCATACTCCTTTGCTCTTGCATCATTGTATTTACTCAGACCAACTATTTGCAAATTTGAAGGATGGAATTGAAACTCTAATGGCACAATAGGTATGTTTTAAGCCTGTTTCTTTAACTGGTTTGCTGTTGTAACTTGCTCTATGTTGATTTCAGTTTCAATTGAATAAACAGTTATGTTCTCATGTCATGCACATTACAAGTGTTGTTATTGCTCTATAGTTTCCCACACTTATATTTTGTCTATTCTGCTTTGTCTTGAACAAATATTATTTGAACTGTGTCCCTATCTTGATTTGCCAACAAAAACTAGAATGATATAGACCATAAAGTGACCATGGTACATAGATATATGTTTGTTTCATGTTGTTATCCTGTGCACTTTACTACCGAACTGATTTACCAGAATGAGTTTCATATACAACATGGTAACATGTGATGTGTCTGCTTGTTTCTCTTTTAGAATGCGGACAAAATTTTGGAGAACAGTACCCCGTTATGCAATGGTAAAGGAAGTAATGCAGATAAGGTTCAAGATAGTGAGACATCCCTGTTGGTCTCCAAGAAAGCGGATAAAAACTACCTTGACGACGGTGAGAGAACCCAAAAGTCATGTCTTGATGTAGTGTTCGAGTTACTGGCCACTACTGCTGGCACAAGCTCTTCGAACTCGCTGCCTGAATCAGTTCGTCTTCTTGAGTCTCAACTTCAAGTTGAAAGACATCGATCAGATGTGCTGCGACAGGAAGCTGAAGGACTGAGGAAGTCCCTGCAGAATTCAGATGCATACTTTCTAGTACAACAGCAAGCGCTGGAGGATTTAAGCGCCAAACAAGAGAAAGTTAATAAGCTTGTTATGCATATTGCCAGCATTATGGATACCCAGGATATTGTTTCTTGAGATCTTCTGAAGTGGTTTCAGTTCTGGACTTGTTTTGCTGCGGCGTTTATTTGCACTGGTCGCCAACTTTGACAACCAGTGTATATGATATGCTGGTTTGTTCCCTATATTTGCACTGGTGGTGAACTTTGATGCCTAGTGGATGTAATATGTGTAATAGCCATGATAGCCTAGCATAAGTTGCTTGCTTATTTATATCCTTGTTGTCTTGTTTATTTCTTTGCTTGTAGTCAGTGTTGTTCTTTTTTCGCGGTTTGCTAGTGGCCGTAATAACCTATTTTTTAAAACTAGGCAACAATAACCATGGGCTACATATTTACTGTAGTTACCATGGGCCTCCTACGGGACGTAGAAACAATGGGCCTTCTTAGGGCCATAGAAAGAATGGGCCTTCTACGGGCCATAGCATCAATGGGCCTTCTACATGCCGTATGATCGATAGGATAAACATGGGCCAATAACAGACCACATTATGGATCATAAACGGGCTAGATTTGGAATCGTCCGTTCATGGGCCGACAATAACATGCCATCATTAATCGGCCGTATTTGATGACATTGTGAAAATGGCCCAACGGAGTAACGGGCCGCAAACGGGCCGATTGTAACCGCGGGCTGAATTTGGCCCATAGGAAGAAAAGGCCAATGATGGGCCGGAAGTAACCGAATGCTGGAAATGAGCCCAAGAAGAAATGGGCCCTCAGAAGGCCGAAAGATAACACGGCTTGGAAATGGCCCAATGGAATAATGGGCCGTTAATGGGTATAAAGGGGTACACTGTTCATTGCGGGCCAGATTCACCATGGACCGTTAATGGGCCAAGAGTTACAAATGGTCTCGTTTGGGCCAAAAGATATCATGGCCCATACATGGGCCAGAAGTTACAACGGGCTGGAATCATATTGGAAGGCCCAGATGAAGCTACTAGGCTTAATTCGGATAGGCTATAACGGGCCGTGACTTAGCAGGCCGTAAATGGGCTATATACGAACAGGCCGTTAATAGGCTTTTCGCGGGCTGGCCCGTTACCTTTTGACCAAGTCAAACAGGCCGGCATTTTCACCGGAATGGGCCTCTGTTGGGTCATGCCATGTGTCGACGTATCATAGGTGCCTCCTGTCCAATGAATGGATGACATCTGTCCCAGTGGCGAGCCAACACATGTTTCCTCCGGCCAATGAGAATTTTACATGTGGAAAATCCTCATTGGTCTAGGCTGTTAGCGGGTTATCAGATCTAAAAGTGGACCTAATAGCTTAACGGCGTTCCGTTACGGTGGATGCCACGTGTCGGCCACCCTTGACGAAAGCAGTTCCATGACGCGCGATTTATCGTCATGGAAGTGGACACTTCCGTGATGATAATTTTGGTAATGTCATGGAACACTTCTACGACAACATAGGTATGACTATCTTGATTCTGTAACAAATTTTTCATGGATGTACATGCATGACAGAAAACGTGACCTACTGTGACAAACAAGTATCATCACGGAAGTGTCTTGTTTTTGTAGTGATAACATTATTGTTTTTCCATCAACCTAACTAAATATTTACAACAGGATGCCACCTCGA
This sequence comes from Triticum urartu, assembly GCF_056163025.1. Classification (NCBI taxonomy): domain Eukaryota; kingdom Viridiplantae; phylum Streptophyta; class Magnoliopsida; order Poales; family Poaceae; genus Triticum; species Triticum urartu. The sequence goes on along the minus strand of NC_141873.1, from coordinate 443,103,624 downwards.
CCCTCGACCCCTCCGCCCCTCGACCCCTCGGCGACCCTTGACCCTCGACACCTCGGCCCAAGAGGAGCTTAATGCAGAAAACACCAGGATGGCAACAGAACGAGCCAAGATGGAGGTTGAGTCACAGCGCATAAGGGCGGAGGCTTTTCGCTTAAGTCTGGATCAGAACGCCTCTAATGTTGTTCTTCGAAGGAGGCACCAGACCCGTTTGCCTCTGTAATATGAGGGGCGGAATCTTTTTAACACGCCTGTGGCTGGAACGAGCAATCCGCTAGGTACAACCAGGGTTGCTAAGGCGCCAGGGCGTGGGGCGGCGGCTCAGCCTCATTCGCCAGACCCGCCCCGCAGGGATCAGACCCCGCCCTCGCGTTTCTCGACACCGCCGGGTCATTATTCCAACCCGGTGAATAACATGTTAGCGGCCGCAACCCGGCTCAAGGCACTGCCTTTTGCTGATGAGACGCCTTTTGCGGCAGAGGCACAGAACGCGATTGAGCTCTTGCAAACAGCAGTCGCACAACAGGACAAGTATTCATACAGCCGTGATCGGGTGCATTCAACTCCTCTCTCGAGTCATAGCTACAGCCAGCATGTTGAGTCACCTGCGGTTTCTAGTAGTGAACGACGTCGTCGAACGCTCCAAGATAACCCGCCCCTTGTTGATACTCAAGCAATCATGGATGATGTCAAAGCTCGCCGAGAGACGGAGGCAGCAGCGGCTCAGCTAGGGGCTTATCAGCAGCCTTTGGTGACCCCCTCATCCTCGATAGGTGGTGGGACATCTCTAGAATGGTTGGAGTACCATTCTTAGTACCATCTATACGTAATGAACGTCTGTCGATGGATTTCAAGGGTCCTCAAAAGGTCCCTAACTACATAGCTGATCTCCCTCTAAGGCTTGGATCGAGAGCTATGAATTAGCCATGGAGATGTTGGATGTTAATGATGTTGTATGTGCCAAGTACTTCACTATGATATTGGATGGGCCAGCTCGAACATGGTTAAAATGATTGGCTCCTAATTCCATTAATTCACGGGCAGAGATGAAGGCGCGGTTCATTAAGAATTTTCAAGGGACCAGCATGCAGCCTATGATGATCATCGATCTTGATAATTATGTGCAGCGTGAGGATGAGTCAGCACATCATTGGGTCCGGCGGGTCTCCACTATTATCCACTCATCGAACAGCATTGCGGCGGGTCAAGCGGTTCTGGTCTTGGAGAAGAACTGTCACTTTACCCCCTGAAGCAAAAGCTAGGGTGGCTTAATCGTTATTATAATAACATGGGTGAGCTCATGGAGGCTCTTATTAAATATGCAGACTCTGGTAACACCAAGGACCCTGGGTCTGATGAGGAAAAAATCGAACAAAGGCAAGAAGAGTGGCAATGGTAAGGGTCAACGGCAGAATGTGACAGGAGGCAATGGAAATAACCAAGGCAATGGTGGTAAGCGAAGACACCTGGATGGCGGGTCAGATCTAGTAGCTAATACCAACGTCGAAATGGTAATGGTAAGCCATCCTTTGGAGGGAAAACCTTCAATATCGAAGCAATGATGAATAAACCTTGCCCAAAACACAATCTTCCCAAGTCGGCCACTCATGCTTGGAAGGACTGTTTTAGGGATAATTAGATTTGTGCCTCTAGTTGTGTCCCACTCGGCTATTTTACCCCTAATATCCAAAAGTCACTGGTTCTGTCCAAGTCACTTCGCTCCTCTTATGCTTTTGCCCTTTGACCGTCAGTTTGAAAACTTCATAACTAATTCATACTAAATCAGAAAAATGCAAATAACATACCAAAATGTTCGGAAAAACATCACCTATATGTCAACGTCATTTGCATTCATGAAAAAAAGTGTTGGAAAGTGCACATCCCAGTTTAAGCTCTTATGCTACCACCATGAATAGTAAGATCTAAAAAATTCAAAAAATTCAAAAAAAATTGTTGGCAAAGAATGGCAAATGTTTTAAGTGCTTGCCAAGTTTCATCAGGGAATGACATTTGTGGGTGCCCCGGCAAAAAAAACAATCAGCACTCCAAAATAGAATATTTTTTTGCCACGACTTCCACGAACGTCATTCCCTGATGAAACTTGGCAAGCACTTAGAACATTTGTCGTTCTATGCCACCATATTTTTTTGATTTTTTTAGATTTTACTATTCATGGTGGTATCAAAAGAGGTAAAACTTGGATGTGCACTTTCCAACATTTTTTCATGAATGCAAATGACACTGACATATAGGTGATGTTTTTTCAAAAATTTTGGTATCTTATTTGTATTTTTATGATTTAGTATGAATTAGTTATGAAGTTTTCAAACTGACGGTCAAATGGTCAAAGGGCAAAAGAATAAGAGGAGCGAAGTGACTTGGACAAAACCAGTGACTTTTGGAAATTAGGGGTAAAACATACATCTAATTATCCAATTGTTTTATCATGTGAGAATATATAAATTATAGCTTTACTCAGAATCAAAGTAATAACAATGGGCCGCCTGGCGGGTCAGGATCTGGTCCCTAAGGGTCTGGTTTTGGGGGCACCAGCTCAAATTCTGGTTATCAAGGTCAAGGTAGCCACGGTGAGTATAATCAGCAGTCTGGTCAGAATAACCAGCAGCAGAGTAATCAATCAGGGTATCGGAGTAACCCGAAGCAGCTCAATGAGGACAATATGACGTTTTCACCACAAGTCTCTACAAGCGTGATCAAAAAGTTCATAAGCATGCAGTTAACGTTGTTGAGCCGGCAGTGCCATGGTACTTGCGATGGTTGGAATTACCAATCACATGGAGTCGGGAGGATCACCCGCCCGGGTTGAAAATCCGGGTCATCTAGCGTTGGTGGTAGCCCCTGCAAGTGGGTGGTTATATGTTCACTAAGCTGCTTATGGATGATGGCAGCAGTATTAACATCCTGTATTATGACACGTTTCGACGGATGAATTTAGCTGATAAGGATCTTAAGCCGTCTTCCACATTTTTCCAAGGTGTGGTGCCTGGTAAGTTGGCGTATCATGGGGAAAAAATTACCTTGGAAGTGGCCTTCGATGATGACTATGATTACAGGACAGAGACATTGTGGTTTGAGGTGGTTAAAATCAAAAGTCCGTATCATGCCTTGTTTGGACGGCCGGCTTATGCCAAGTTCAAGGCTCGCCCTTATTATGTTTGTTTGCAACTTAAGATGCCAGGGCAAAAAGGGACAATTTTGGTCCATGGTGATCGGAAAGTCTCCTTGGAATGTGAGGAAGGAGATGCTGCTTATGCTGAGTCGGCATGCGCCACAGAGGAGCTCAAGTTTTATAAAGACAATGTTGACCCGACTGATATGACTCCGCTAAAGAAGCCCACCACTGAGCAGGACCCTCTATTGAAGTTTAAAGTTGATGATACTAAGCAAGTGGATTTTGTCCCTGGCGACTCATCTCCGCAATTCACAGTGGGGAATAATATGGATCCTAAATAGGAAAGCGCATTCATCAAATTCATCTGTGAGAATCGGGATATCTTTGCATGGACACCTTCTGACATGCCGGGTGTACCGAGAGCGTTCGCTGAGCACACTCTTAATGTGGATCCTAAGTTTAAGCCGACCAAGCAGTTCCACCATCATTTCAATGAAGAGCAACATAAGGCGATTGGAGAAGAGGTGGCCCGGCTCTTAGCAGCCAGGTTTATTGTGGAAGTTTTTCACCCTGAGTGGTTGGCTAATCTTGTGCTTGTACTTAAGAAAAATGGTACATGGCATATGTGTGTTGATTACACGGATCTTAACAAGGCTTGTCTAGCAAATCCGTTTGCTCTACCTCGTATTGACCAGATTATTGATGCAACGGCGGGTTGTTAGAGTTTGTGTTTCTTGGATGCTTATTTTGGTTATCATCAGATTAAGATGGTAGTTAAAGACCAAGAGAAGACGGCTTTCATCACCCCTTTTGGAGCTTTCTGCTATGTTTCGATGCCTTTTGGGCTCAAGAGCACCCAGGTAACTTATCAGCGGTGTGTTCAGAATTGTTTTCACAGTCAGATTGGGCACAATGTTCATGCCGGTGTGGATGATATTGTGGTCAAGTCTAGGAAGAAGGAGACTCTCCTGGATGACCTAAAGGAAACTTTTGATAATCTCTGGGTCTACAAAATGATGCTTAACCCGGCCAAGTGTGTCTTCGATGTACTGGCAGGTAAACTGTTGGGGTTCCTGGTCTCAGAATGGACTATTGAAGCTAACCCGGAGAAGATTAAGGCCATCACGTCACTCTCTAAGCCGGCGTGCGTTAACGATGTCCAGCGTCTGATGGGTTGCGTTGCAGCATTCAGCTGGTTTATCATATGCCTTGGAGAGAAGGCACTTCCTATATATCAGATGATGAAAAGACGAATCATTTTGTCTGGAGTGATGCTGCTAATGAGGCGTTTGGGGCGCTGAAGAAACAGTTAGCTGAGCCGCCCATCCTGGCCGCTCCTATCGACAAAGAGCCATTGCTCATGTACGTGGCTACGAATAACATGACAATCAATGTGGCAGTTGTTGTGGAGCGCAAGGAGGTGGGTAAAGAGTACCCAGTTCAGTAGCCAGCTTATTATGTCAGTGAGGTGTTGACTATGTCTAAGCAATGATATCCACATTGATAGAAGCTGGTCTTTGGGGTGTTCATGCCGAGTCGCAAGATGAAGCATTATTTTCTTGGTCATCCTATCACTGTGGTCACCTATGCTCCTTTAGGAGACATTATTCAAAATAGAGAAGACACGGGCCGGGTTACAAAGTGGGCAATTGAGCTTGGACCTCATAACTTGAAGTATGTCCCAAGGATAGCCATTAAATCTCAAGCTTTGGTGGATTTAATCAATGATTTTTCAGAGTTGCAGACACCTGAGGAGAAACCTAACAACGCATACTGGACAATCCACTTTGATGGGTCCAGACAGTTGGAGGGCTCGCGGGCTGGAGTTATTTTGACTTCCCCACGAGGTGACAAGTTTTGTTATGTTATAAGGCTAATGTTTCCTTGTACTAACAATGCAGCTGAGTATGAAGCATTTCTCTGTGGCCTTCGTATGGCTAAAGAGATGAATTTAAGCCGGGTCAGGTGCTTGGGCGACTCAGACCTTGTGGCTCAACAAGTCTCACGTGGGTGGAACTCTAAAGACCCGCTCATGGTGGCTAATCGCCGTGCGGTTGATAATATTGCTGGTCACTTTAAAGGTTATCAGGTGGATCACCTTGATCGATCGAAGAACGAGGCAGCTGATGCACTGTCCCGGCTTGGGTCTCTGAAAGTGCGTTATATCGACTAGAGGGGGGTGAATAGGCGATTTTTATGAATTATTCACTGAGGAATTTCAGGGTGAGGAAATTCCTAAGATAAGAACTACTTGCAGCGGAATAAGTACTCAGAAGTAAACGTAACAGAGCATGAGCATGGTCTTCATGATGAAATGAAAACAAACACAGAGTACAGAAAGCGTAAACACAGGATAAACAGAATGAAAACAAACAGACTGAAGAAATTGAGCAGTTGGAAATAGAGAAAGTCTTCAGTCAAAGTCTTCAAACAGATATGAACAAGCACACAACACAGAAATGAGGAAATAGAAGGGTTGAGAAATTGAAACCAGTTAGCACGGTCAAGACAATGATTTGGCAGACCAGTTCCAACTATTGTGACAGTTGTACGTCTGGTTAGGGCGGCTAGGTATTTAAACCTGAGGACACACAGTCTCGGACACCCAGTCCTGAACACGTAGCTCAGGACACTTAGTCCTCACCGTATTCTCCTTGAGCTAAGGTCACACAGACCTCGCCCAATCACTCGTGGTAAGTCTTTAGGTGACTTCCAAACCTTCACAGACTCGGTCACTCGGCGATCCACAATTTCCTCTTGGATGCTCTAGACCATGACGCCTAACCGTCTGGAAGATGCACAGTCTTCAAAGATAACAAGCGTTGGATCCACACAGGATCAATCTCTTGAGTGATGCTCAATCACTTTGGGTTTGTAGGTGTTTGGGTTTGGGTTTTCCTCACTTGATAATATTTACTCAAAGTCCTTGGAGGATCGGATGCTCTCAAATGACAAGTGTCAATTTCCCTCGGAGCAGCCAACCAGCTAGTGGTTGTAGGGGGCGGCTATTTATAGCCTAGGGAGTAGCCTGACATGATAAGACATAAATTCCCTTCAATGATATGACCGTTAGGTGGGTAGATATTTTGGGACAGCTGGCGCATAGCACAGCAATGGTCAGAATTTTGAGTATCAAATTCCTCAGGGCTATCATGTTCCTCACTGTGTAGGCAATCCGCACTGGCAAATTCCTAACTCCTCAGTTAGAACAAATTCCTCAGAGACCAGAAGAACTTCATCTCTGTCACTAAAGAAATTGACTGAGCTGTATGAGATTTCTAATGGCTTCACTCGAATGGATTGGTAGGTGTAGGATTTGAGTTGAGCATCACTTGGAAAATTTTCCTTAGTATTTCCTCGACCCCCTTTAACAGTACGGTGTTTCCTATGACTCAAGAAAGAGAAAAAGAAACTATGAAAACAAAAGTCTTCATGCTTCATGTTCCTCGAATGCATACCAAGTCTTCAGGATCACACCAATTTCTTCACTTTCAAAGTCTTCAGAAATCCAAAGTCTTCAGTCGAAGAACTTCATTTTTAGAGATCGACTTTCTCTGCAAATATCAAATTCCTCATAGACTTATAGACCTGTGTACACTCACAAACTTAATCTCAGGTCAATATGCTTAATCTCAAGTCAAATCGCACTCCGTGGTCAAACTTCCCGAAAGGTCACCCATCCTCACACTACTCCAGCCCAAGCACGCTTAACTTCAGAGTTCTATCCAACCCCAGCAACAGCTCACTTCACAGGCACTTGTTGATATATCTAGCATATCAATCCTATTATACCTTGTTGATGTCTAGGACTTTGTTCATGTTCATGACTATGATGAAATTTTGGAAAATATTTCAAACTTCCTGGTCATATTACGTATCATTTTTTGAAAAAAAAAATTTAAAAAAATTCAAAACCTTTTTTTAATTTTTTTGCCTCTAGATCTTGAAAGCCCCGTAACTTTTTTTGTGTTAGGTTTTTGGGGATTTTGAAAATGTTTAACGGGGTTTTTGCCTCTAGATCTTGAAAGCCCAGTTTGGACATAAACTCATATATATATATATATATATAGTTAATGAAGAAAAAAACAACGGAAAGAGTGAAGACAATGCAAGTTGAAGAACAACTGGGGAATTTCAAAGTGAGAAAAAAAGCTCAGATTGGGGATTTTCAACTTTTGGTGGTGGCGTGACCCACCGTATAAGAATGATGATTTCAGACAACGCGTACAATTATCGTAGGGTTCTGAAAATCAAATTTTTCGTTAATTTCTTTACACTTAGAGTGTTAGTCTTCATTGATTGAAGAAAAACATTACTTCGTGTGTTGCACATCTAAGTCATCAATTTTGCATAAGTGTTAGGATGTGTGTCCATTTCAAAGGACATTTAGAGATTCTAAGATATTTATCTCACACCTCAACTTGCTAAATATCTTCTCATCCAACGGCTTTGTGAAGATATCGGCTAACTGTTCTTCAATCTTCACATGCTCAATAGAGATGTCGCCCTTCAACACATGATCACGAAGAAAATGATGACGAATCTGAATGCGCTTTGTCTTCGAGTGCTGAACTGGGTTATGAGCAATCTTGAGCGCACTCTCATTGTCACAGTAGAGTGGCACATTCTTCACGTTGACGCCACAGTCCTTGAGAGTTTGCTTCATCCATAGCAGTTGAGCACAGCAAGAACTAGCAGCAATGTACTCAGCTTTAGCAGTAGACAGTGATACGCAGTTCTGTTTCTTCGAGGACCAACAAACCAAGGATCGTCCAAGGAAATGGCATGTGCCAGATGTTGACTTGCGGTCCACACGATCACCAGTAAAGTCAGAGTCTGAATATCCTATGAGATAAAAAGCCAAGCCCTTGGGATACTGTCGGTTCAATACCCGGCGTATCTCGTAGTAGGGGTCCTAAGCTATGCGTCTTGGAGTGATGGTAACATGGACACGGGATTTTACCCAGGTTCGGGCCCTCTTGATGGAGGTAAAACCCTACGTCCTGCTTTTGATTGTATTCATATGGGGTGTAGTAGAGGGTACATGTATCTACCACAAGATTGATCTAATGAATATGAGATTGTCTATTGACTAGCCTGGCCTCGGTTTATATATGCACCGTAGGCCTAGGGTTTAGAGGAGTCCTGGTCTTGGGCGCCAAGTCTTGTGGAATCCTCCTTGTATGCGGCACGGGCTGTCCGAACTGGCCCAATAGTGAACCGCCATGGGGGTCCTCGGCCCGATCCAGCTGGCCGGGAGACGACGTGTTGAGTACCCCTAGCCCAGGACACAGTCACTAGCCCATGGACCGGTCTTCAAGTTGAGGACGCTCCTCGATTCTTTCGAACTGTTCTTCATCTTCGATCGTCGGTCTTGAAAACTGGTTCAATAAATCTTCTCATCTTTGATCTTGAGGATCGCCGAAATGCATCTGAAGAGTTTACACGTCGGGTATCTGAGGAGCCCCTTTAAGTTTCCGGCCTTTATCAATGCCTTGTTATTTTTATGCCACACCTTGGGTTTGAAGTTTTTCCTAAGTGGCAGCGTCCTCTTGCGTCCGAGCTCCAACGCCGGACTGCATTCGAGGTTTCTTTTGCAGCCGAGCACCAACGCCAGACCGCTTCCGAGCTCCAACACTGGAATATATCCGAGCTCCAACGCCGGACTATGTCCAAGCTCCAACGCCAGACTATATCTGAGCTCCAACCTCGGACTGTAGCCGAGCTCCAATGCCGGACTATCTCCAAGCTCCAATGCTGGACTGTATCCGAGGTGTCACAAATCACCTTGGTTCAAAAAAGTTGAAGGAGTTTAGCCGAGCTTAATGCCGGAAATGCCCTCTATGGAGCCAGCCACTCGTGCCCGAGCTTTATGCCAGACTGCTTCCGAGGTGGTGCACCACCTTGACTGCAGGCCGATTTTCTGTCAGTATTTTTTGATTGGTGCAATTTATTCTCTACCAAGATATATAGCCAGTAGCCCTCAAGGTGTGTATCGGTCTAAAACCCGAGATGCACCTGAAGGATGACATAAGACCGCTGATCCCAGTAGCCCCTGAGACTCAGGTTGATTCGCAAAATCATCTTGAGGATCAACTCCTAGCTTGGCAGAATACTTCGGGACACAAAAAGCGGTGTGCAAAGTCCCCGAGACTCAGGTTGGGTGCGGCCGACCAACCTGAGGATCATAATCTCCTCGAAAATTATATTGCACTTAAATTGTCTGCATTGGATTGTCAATGCAGTACCCCCCCCCCCGAGAATTGGGTTGGGCAAAATGGCCGACCCTAGGATCGTACCTCCCCGGGAACAAGTTCAATTGTCATGTATGTTTTGACAACACCGAGGTGGAGTTCAGCAGGAAAGATGCCGAACTATAGTTTTAGAAAAGATTTTCACGCCGAACACCTCAACCAAGAGAATGTCCCTCTTCCTGAAACATAAAATAGGTGAAATATGTTATTATAAGCTCAAAGAAAATACAACAAACATACGTAAAAAACTTTACGTCTAGATTGAATCAAGCTGTTTTGGTGCCAATATGAAATTGGTCTTAAAATTGTACTTTCTCGTGCTTTGACATGACACATCTGATCTCTAGACTTCAAGTGGGTCAGCCCTCGGCTTTAACCTCCCTATCCCGAAGGCGGAGTGTTTCTCAGGCCAGTTTTAGCAAACTAAACGCGAGCGGCTTTAGAGAGAAACCAGGCTACCCAACTATTGATCATACACCTGAGTTGAGAAAGGAGTGGTAGAAAAAGACTGTGCAGCGACTAACAAAACTGGCTCATACTAATTGAAGAGCCCCCAAGCGACTTGGATAAAAGAATTTTATGTATAATGATTGTTTGTACAGAAGTACTTATATCATATCTGTGTTCACCCGAACTTTAAACGCGTCTTAACCGACCGTCGGCTTCTCCCTCTTCGGTCAAGGACCGAAAAGTGTTATGTACTCACCTGTCGAGAATATCGATGGTGTTTTCGATAACCAGGCAATCAGGCCATAGGGCTGTAACAGACAAAGCGCGCTCAGGCAACTTATGCTATATTACTGACGAAGTGTAAGAAGCATCTTCGAGGAAAATAGTATCTCCACCGATACCTTTCTTCGGTTGCTCATTGTTACTATGAGACTTGTTCAATAGATTTTTTGTACTCATGAGTTCCGTTGTGTGCCGACTATGATTGAAAACAATAAGAGCGCTAGCTTTCGGCTTCACCCAGTCTGAGGTCACGAGCTCAGATGACCCGATGATGACAATCGCAGAGGTGCTCCCTTTACTCCCTAGCCGAACAATCGGGAACGTAGGGGTAAACACAGGAGCAAGGCAACCGAGCTTGCGGAACACTTAAGTCAACATGGTGCATATTGTGGCGTAATACACGAACAAGGAACAAAGCCATACAAGTATAATCATATGCAAGAGGAAATGCTTCATAAAGGAAGCCCCCAAGTAAATGGGGTATTCGAATTTGCTTGTAATAAACAAGGTTTTGACAAAGAAAGTTTTTCGCAAATGACTTTTTGTCAAAAAGGTATAATGCTTGGTCGCACCGAACAAAATTTAAAACTGAAAGCTTTTGAGCATGAAAGCGACTTAGCTGGTTAACGTGACGTGCGCCGAGCTTGTAGCGGCTCAAGGTCCCAACCTCCAAGCCGGTCTTGACGTACCCGAGCGAAGAGCTCAGCTTGATGAAGTGATAGCACGACAGTGCCGAAGTGCCGAGGTGAGGCCCCCGGTCCAGCCGAGGAGACAGAGTAGTTCGGCAGCGTGACAATGAAGCCCCCACATTGGTCGACGTGTCGAAACAGGTCGGCATGGAGGACGTCAGTTTGATGAAGGGACGATGCGGTAATGGCGGCACAAGGTATCACACCATGGTCACGGTGGAATTTGGTTGATGGAGACGAGAGGACAACTCCGTACGCTGAGGTGAATTTAGGTTGACTGGCTGCCAGATTGACGCAGATCGAAAACGCCTGTACAAGCACTGGCAAAATATCTCTGCAAAGAATTATGCAATACAAACCAACCGGAAATATTTTGCGTTGTATACAGTTAGCTAGGAAAAACAAAAAATGGCATTATTGCGACGACGGCAGTAACAGACCAAAGGAAAATATAAAAAACCAGATCTGTTTTGGAATAGCTCCAACAATCATCAGGAATTGGAGGGCGGACGTAGCACCAGTTGATCTAGTATGCATGTAGTAATACTAGTTGGACAGATAGTCATCCATGTATATGTAGATTGGCTGCAAAACTAGCAATCAAGTGTACTCCTTTTACCAAGGAAAGGACACTATTAACGGTCGATCAGAGATTGGGTGCCGAATAAAAAATAAAGCAAAAGGAACAAATGTAAGAAGGAGAGAATCTCCCTGGATTGCCGCCGAACAGAATTCTTGTCGGCCTCATGTGCACCACTTCACGTGACGGGTGGAGCTGGAGCCCCCATGTCAGCCGACGTGCCGAAGCTGGTCGGCATGATGGACGTTGGCATGAGAGGTGACAATGCAGCGATGCCAGTGCAGGGTGGCCCGCCGCGGTGACGACACATACTGGTCGTCACTAGGGGGCGCGGGAAAAGTAGCTTCCCTGCCCACATATAGACAGTGCAAGCTAGAAATAATAATGATGATTGAAAAAAGATACATAATTAATTTATGCGAAGTGAATAATCCGATAAATATGGCATGGACGTTCGAGGTTGGATTGATGGCATGACCGCGAGATGTAGTGACTCCTCGACGTAGTTCGGTGTTCGCCGGACTACGGGTGACGTCGGCCGGCCAGAAACTGGCCATGTTTGAATCGTTTGGACTAGCAGGTCAGCGGACAAAACTGTGGACCAGCCGCAGAAAAATCTATACAAGAAAAATCATGCAAACCGGCAGAAAAATATACTGTGTTGAACTAATATATACGGTACAGGTAATCGGAAAAATAGAACCTGGTATTCTTGTTCGAGTAGCGAGGAGACGAAATCCGAGTTGAAAAAGCCTGAACTGATCGTACTAGTACTGCCCTTTACGGATATCAATCAGACCTCAAACGATGTGATGATTGATTAGTAATTTTGAGTGGAGTCCTATACGTGAATTCCCCATGTATTTGTACTAGTAGTCCAGAGCATTTTGGTTCTCCATGTGCCCCAGCGTCGTTCTGTCTCTTGAAAGGTTGATTTGACCCCACGTGTAGTGCCATGAAGGAATTCAACAAAACTGCACCATCTAACCAGCGGCAGTGTCGCTATCTTAATAATAAAATAACAATAAAAGAAGAGAAGAGGATCATCCCTGTGCGTGCATTGCCCGAGGAGGGCGGCTTCTGGCCCATCATGGCTGTTTGGGACCCAGGATCACACGAGGCCAGCGCCCAACCGATGACGACAACACTCTTGTCCTTGGTTGTGATGATCTCTTGACGCTTAGCGGCTGCCCGACGCATAAATTCGTTGATTCGATCTACGATCGAAGTCGATCCTGGACAAGCCTGCAGAATAAAATTGCAATCCAGCAACAATAATCTCAAAGAATTTGATTCGTGCAAGACGAATCTGATTGAAAAAATAGCACCTGATCATCCCATCGATCCGCGGCGAACACCGAGCAGGCTCTCAATGAAAGCACCAATGTCGGTTCAATATCCGGCGTATCTCGTAGTAGGGGTCCTAAGCTAGGCATCTTGGAGAGATGGTAACATGGACACGGGATTTTACCCAGGTTCGGGCCCTCTTGATGGAGGTAAAACCCTACGTCCTGCTTTTGATTGTATTCATATGGGGTTTAGTACAGGGTACATGTATCTACCATGAGATTGATCTAATGAATATGAGATTGTCTATTGACTAGCCTGGCCTCGGTTTATATATGCACCGTAGGCCTATGGTTTAGAGGAGTCCTTGTCTTGGGCGCCAAGTCTTGTGGAATCCTCCTTGTATGCGGCACGGGCTATCTGAACTGGCCCAATAGTGAACCGCCATGGGGGTCCTCGGCCCGATCCAGCTGGTCGGGAGATGACGTGTTGAGTACCCCCTAGCCCAGGACACTGTCAGATACCATAATCCAAGTGTTGGTGTGTGAGCTAGATATTAAAGAATATGCTTCACAGCCTTATGGTGTGATTCCTTCGGTGTAGCTTGAAATCGGGCACACATGCAAACTCTAAGCATAATTTCTGGCCTAGATGCACATAAGTACAATAGAGAACCAATCATGGAGTGGTATACCTTTTGATCGAAGTCAATAGCATTTTCATCAGTGCATAGATGGCCATTTGTGGGCATTGGGATTTTGACTCCTTTGCAATCTTACATGCCGAATTTTCTCAGTACATCCTTGAGGTATTTCTCTTGAGATATGAATATGTCATTGCGCTGTTGACGAATTTCAAGACCTAAGAAGAATTTCAATTTTCCCATCATAGGCATTTGGTATTCTTCACTCATCATATAGGCAAATTTATCACTATAACGTTGGTCAGTATAGCCAAAAATGATATCATCAACATAAATTTGGCACACAAACAATTCACCATCATAAGATTTAGTGAAAAGAGTTGGGTCAAGTGAACCGGTTTTGAAGCCTTTCTTCATGATGAATTCCTTCAAAGTAGCATACCACGCCCGAGGGGCCTGCTTGAGGCCATAGAGAGCCTTATTGAGTCTGAAGACTTTGTCAGGATGCTTTGGATCTTCAAAAACTAGGGGTTGAGCAACATATACTTCTTCCTCAAGCTTACCATTGAGGAATGCACTTTTCACATCCATTTGATATAAGATGATATCATGATGGTTAGCATAAGCAAGTAATATGTGAATAGCTTCAAGTCTAGAAACATGTGCAAAAGTTTAATCAAAGCTAATTCCTTCAACCTGTGTGTAGCCTTGAGCTACAAGTCGTGCCTTATTCCTCACCACAAGGCCATTTTCAACTTGCTTGTTGCGGTAGATCCACTTTGTGCCTATGGTATTGTGCTTGCGAGGATCTGGATGTTTGACCAGTTCCCAGACGTTGTTGAGCTCGAATTTATGTAATTCCTCTTGCATAGCTTGAATCCACTCAGGCTCCAGAAATGCTTCATCTACCTTAGTGGGCTCTATGATAGAGACAAAAGCAAAGTGCCCATAAAAGTTAGGTAAATGTGAAGCTCTTGAGCATGTGAGAGGACCTGGAATGTTGATGTCGCTAATGATTTTCTCAATTTGCACTTCGTTTGCAATGCGAGGATGAGCAGGTTGTCGTTGAGGAATTTGATCAGCATTTTCTTCAGCACCATTTTCCTCAGGTGCATCAGCATGACGTTCTTCATGTTCTGGAACGTCTTCTTCAGCAGATTCTTCAATAGGAATGACATCCTCAGTAGCCTTGAACTTAATAGATTCCTCAGGAGGTATTTCATCTGTCACAGGAGGTAGGTGCTCTCTTTGCGAGCCATTAGTTTCATCGAACCGCACATCTACAGTTTCAACAACCTTGTGGTGATAGGTTTTGAAGACTCTGTAGGTGTGCCAGTCCTTACCATAACCGATCATAAAACCTTCATGTGCTTTCGGTGCAAATTTAGAACTGTGATGAGGATATCTAATCCAGCATTTAGCACCAAAGACTTTGAAATAACTCACATTGGGTTTCTTGTTAGTGAGGAGTTCATATGCAGTCTTCTTGAAGAATTTGTGAAGATATACCCTGTTAATGATGTGGCAAGCAGTATCAATTGCCTCAGGCCAGAAGCGAGTAGGCGTCTTGTACTCATCAAGCATAGTGCGAGCCATCTCAAAAAAGAGTCATGTTCTTGCGCTCCACGACGCCATTTTGCTGAGGAGTATAAGGAGCAGATAACTCATGAGTAATACCAAGTTCATCAAGATAGTCATCAAGACCAGTGTTCTTGAACTCAGTTCCATTATCACTTCTGATGTGCTTGATCTTCACACTAAAGTTGGTTGAAGCCCTCGAGGAAAATCATTTGAAGACTTCCTGCACTTCTGCTTTGTAAGTGATGATATGCACCCATGTATATCGAGAATAATCATCAACAATGACAAAGCCATATAAGGATGTAGCATTAGTAAATGTGGCATATTGAGTAGGGCCAAAGAGATCCATGGGAAGCAATTCAAATGGTCGAGTAGTAGTCATGATGGTCTTCACTAGATGCTTGGCCTTGGTCATCTTTCCAGCTTCACAGGCTCCGCATAAGTGATCCTTGAGGAATTTGACATTCTCAATGCCAATGACATGCTTCTTCTTTGCGAGCATGTGCAGGTTCCTCATGCCAGCATGACCAAGTTGTCGATGCCATAGCCAGCCTTCTGAAGCTTTCACAAGTAGACATGTAGCAGGTTGTGGTCCTGTAGAGAAATCAACAATATACAAATCTCCTCTCCTAAAGCCTTCGAAGACTTTGGAATTGTCAGCTTCCATGATCACAACACAATGATACTTGCCAAAGACAACAACCATATCAAGATCACAAAGCATTGAGACAGACATGATGTTGAATCCTAAGGACTTGACAAGCATGACTTTCTCCATGTGTCGATCCTTTGAGATTGCAAGCTTACCTAGACCCAATACCTTGCTTTTGCCTTTGTCAGCATAGATGATATGCTTCAGATGTGATGGAGATAAACCAGAGACCATCAATAAGCTCCTGTCACCAGTCTTGTGATTTGTACATCCACTATCGAGGACCCACTTAGTGGCTTTGGGATGATCATCCTGCATATGAATTAGTGCAACTTACGAACTCATATACTTCATCAGTGAAGAATATGGTATCAATTTCATCAAGCAATGGAACAGATAGAGCAGTATGAGGACGTGAGAAATGAGAATTCATTTCTTCATGATTAGCTTGCGTCCTTTCAAGCATATTCAGGTCTCCAACAAATTCTTCAGGCGATTAAGTTCGTCTGGAGACCTGACCCTGCATAAGATATTAGTTCTTGTTCTTCACCACCCACATCTGAAGGGGTGGCAAAGAGTTCATCATTCTGCGAGCTCCATAAGAGAAAGGTGGCATAGATGCCAATCCACTTCGTTTCACATAAGAGGGATTAGGGTAAGAATACGAGTAAGCAGAGAAAATCTTCGAGGATTTATGAACATAATGAGTTGAAGAATAATGCACATATCCATAATCCTTAGATCTTCCCTGCGAAACAGACGGGTTAGCACGATGATGCTCATATGAGGACTTTGATCCTTTTGAGGAATTTGGTCCCTATGAGGACTTGGATCCATATGAAGAATTTGATCTGGGGTTCCTATTATTCATAGGTGGGGTCATGATGACATTCACCTGAATATTTTCAAGGCACCTTTTGGGAATCTAGATTTTCTTCATAGGAGGACCGTTCTTGAAGTTAGTGCCAACATATCTAGCAAATACTTCACCATTCTGATTTTTGAACAGTTTATAGTTGGAGTCAAATGACTCATCAGAAGAATATGAAGATTCACATGTAAAGCTAGATAAAGTAGATGGATCCACTGAAGGTCCCTTTGCAGCAACCCATGAGGTTTTGGGATACTACTCAGGTTTCCAGTAGGTCCAATCAGCATTGAGTTTCCTCTCAAAGGCAATACCCTCTTTCCTAGAGTTCCTGTTGAGGATCTTCTTTTTAAGCACATCACAAAGAGCCTGATGCCCTTTGAGGCTTTTGTACATGCCTGTCATATACAATTCCTTCAGCCCTACATCATCAGTGATACTAGCAATGTCCTCAGATGAGGAATTAGTGATGGCAGAGGCATTTGAAGAATTTGCAGCAATGGAAGTATTTGAGCATTCAGGTGAAGAATTAGCAATTTCACGTTCAATGCACTTCAAACATGGAGGAAAAAATTCATCCTGAGTAGCGCTGATCTGTTGAGCAAGCAATGAATCACACTCCTTCTGAAGATCTTCATAACTCACTCTTAACTGCTCAAGATCTTGCTTTCTTTGAAGAAATTCATAAGAAAGCTTCTCATGATCAGATAGGCGAGTGTTATGATGACCTTGAAGATTGTCAAACTTGGACAGGAGTCCCTGAAGACTTTCAACCAAAGCTTTGGAACGATCCATTTCTTCACCCAACATATCGTCGCTCTCATTCAGCATGTTTTGAACTTTTTCCAAAGCTCTTTGTTGTTTAGTGGCAAGGGAAGCAAGTTTGACATAACTGGGTCCAAATTCATCACCAGATTCATCATCACTGGACTCAAATAAGTAGCATTCAGTTACCTTGGCACCTTTTGCCATAAGGCATGGTGCAGAGGATGATGATTCTGGATTGAAAGTTATAGCCTTGCGCGATTCCATGAAGTCCTCGAACCAGGGTTCATGGTGAGATCGATGACTTTCATAGACCTCACAGAGTCGGTCCTAGATGAGTTTCACATGGCTGAGATGCATAACGTTCCTGAATTGGTTTTGTGACAAGCTGGAGCAGATGATGTCCTTCGCCGTGAGGTTGAGTAGCGTGTACTTGTGAATATCATCAGCCTCCGCCATCTTGCATAGGTCAGTAAGACCAATTTCGGTGACGGTCCTGAGTTCGTTGTTCATCGCCATGAGGCGCTTCTTCATCATGGTCCTCCACTTGGGATAATCATGACCGTCAAAGATGGGGCATGTCACAGTCTTCATTCATGTGGTCGACATAACTATAACTCTAGGTGGTTAAACCAAAATCACACAAAACAAGGGAGTACCTTGCTCTGATACCAAATGAAAGTGCGTTGTATCGACTAGAGGGGGGTGAATAGGTGATTTTTATGAATTCTTCACTGAGGAATTTCAGGGTGAGGAAATTCCTACGAGAAGAACTACTTGCAGCGGAATAAGTACTCAGAAGTAAACATAACAAAGCATGAGCATGGTCTTCATGATGAAATAAAAACAAGCACAGAGTACAGAAAGCGTAAACACAGGATAAACAGAATGAAGACAAACAAACTGAAGAAATTGAGCTGAGGAAATAGAAGAAGTCTTCAGTCAAAGTCTTCAAACAGATATGAACAAGCACACAACACAGAAATGAGGAAATAGAAGGGTTGAGGAATTGAAACCAGTTAGCACAATGAAGACAATGATTTGGTAGACAAGTTCCAACTGCTGTGACAGTTGTACGTCTGGTTAGGGAGGCTAGGTATTTAAACCTAAGGACACACAGTCCCGGACACCCAGTCCTGAACACGCAGCTCACGACACTTAGTCCTCACTGTATTCCCCTTGAGCTAAGGTCACACAAACCTCGCCCAATCACTCGTGGTAAGTCTTTAGGTGACTTCCAAACCTTCACAGACTCGATCACTCGGCGATCCACAATTTACTCTTAGATGTTCTAGACCATGATGCCTAACCGTCTGGAGGTTGCATAGTCTTCAAATATAACAAGCATCGGATGCACACAGGATCAATCTCTTCAGTGATGCTCAATCACTTTGGGTTTGTAGGTGTTTGGGTTTGGGTTTTCCTCACTTGATGATTTTCACTCAAAGTCCTTGGAGGATGGGATGCTCTCAAATGATTAGTGTCAGTTTCTCTCGGAGCAGCCAACTAGCTAGTGGTTGTAGGGGCGGCTATTTATAGCCTAGGGAGTAGCCCGACATGATAAGACATAAATGCCCTTCAATGATATGACCATTAGGTGGCTAGATATTTTGGGACAGTTGGCGCATAGCACAACAACGGTCCGAATTTTGAGTATCAAATTCCACAGGGCTATCATGTTCCTCACTCTGTAGGCAATCTGCACTGGCGAATTCCTAACTCCTCAGTCAGAACAAATTCCTCAAAGACCATAAGAACTTCGTCTCTGTCACTGAAGAAATTGCCTGAGTTGTATGAGATTTCCAATGGCTTCACTCGAAGGGATTGGTAGGTGTAGGATTTGAGTTGAGCATCACTTGGAAATTTTTCCTTAGTATTTCCTCGACCCCCTTTAACAGTACGGTGTTTCCTATGACTCAAGAAAGAGAAAATGAAACTATTAAAACAAAAGTGTTCATGCTTCATGTTCCTCAGATGAATACCAAGTCTTCAGGATCACACTAATTTCTTCAATTTCAAAGTCTTCATAAAGTCTTCAGAAATCCAAAGTCTTCACTCGAAGAACTTCATTTTTAGGGGTCGACTTTCTCTGTAAATATCAAACTCCTCGTAGACTTATAGACCTATGTACACTCACAAACGCATCAGTCCCTTAACCTATACGTCTTCAATACACCAAAATCACTAAGGGACACTAGATGCACTTACAGGCTCAACGTAAGTCGGTGCTTCCTAATGTGTTCCTTGATGTGTTTCACAATCCTTTCGTCAAGTAGTCTGAAGAGGACCTTGCTATCCCTGACCTGGAGGCGTAGTTGGTGGTGGATCTTCATGCTATTCCAGATTGGACTTTTCCTTATCTGGCTTATATGACCCATGGTGAGTTACCAGAGGATGAAACTTTGGCAAGGCAGATCACTAGGAGGTCTAAATCTATGACTATTGTCCATGGCAAGTTACACCGACGCAGTGTGACAGGCGTGTTCCAGCATTGTGTTTCTCCTGAGGAAGGCCGTGAAATTTTACGGGATATTCATGAAGGTGTTTGTGGTCATCATGCCGTCTCAAAATCTTTGGTGGCTAAAGCTTTTTGTCATGGATTTTACTGGTTGACGGCTCATGCTGACGCATAGGATATTGTTAGCAAGTGTGATGTGTGTCAAAAGTTTGCAAGGCAAGCTCATGTGTCAGCTCAGGAATTACGGATGATCCCAATAACTTGGCCATTTGCAGTTTGGGGGATGGATATTGTTGGACCTTTCAAGAGATCCAGAGATAAAAAGACCCACCTTTTGGTGGCGGTTGATAAGTTTACCGAGTGGGTTGAAGCAGAGCCTGTTAGCAATTGTGAAGCAGCAACTGTAGTTCAGTTTGTGAAAAAGCTGACTTTTCGCTTTGGTTGTCCTCATAGTATCATCACTGGTAATGTTACGAATATCTCTAAGGGGGGCATGAAGGAGTTCTGCGATAGAGAGCATATTCGTCTTGATGTTTCTTCAGTGCCTCATCCATAGTCTAATGGTCAAGTAGAACAACCTAACCAGGAAATTTTGAGAGGTATCAAATCCCGGCTCATCGTTCCTTTGAAGCAAACGTCGGGTTATTGGGTTGATGAGCTACCTTCAGTGCTTTGGAGTATCAATACCTGTCAGGACCCCGATTCCAAGTCACATTGATCTAGCCGGTAACACCTCATATCACTTTGCGGCCTCACGCATGGTATTCCCATGGGTGTCGCCTTACCATGGCCCGGGACCATTTGCGCCTTTCGGCTCACGTATATGATAGTGTCTCTAGCATCCATATGACAGAAAACCCGGGCCGACATGACTGGTCGTGAACCAAAAGTGGCACTAACTTACGGGGACAGGCATACATGAATCAACATCGAGCATGTCGGTCAGCAGCGTGTGAATCCGAGCTGTAGCAACTGGGCTAACAGGACTCCGGGAACCCGGGCTGTAGCAGGCTAGCAGGACTCCGGATGTCACCACGCGACATTTCCCCGGAGGGACAGACACAGGAATGAAGTGAATCACATGCTGGCCAGTCTAAGTGTTCCGGAGCAGTAGTGCTGGGATAGCAGGACTCCGGTGAACCGGGCTGTAGCGGACTACTATGGCTCATGGAAGCACAAGACTACATTTCCCCATAATAGAGGCTACCAAGGATGAACAACTAGGTTGTCGGATCCCACACATACCAAGCATTTCAATCATACACACAATATGCTCGATATGTGTAAATACAACATGGCATCACAACATAACCCTACGACTCAAGTATTTATTCATTAGGCTCCGAGGAGCGAGATAATACAAACATGGGTCTCATGACCCAACATATAAAGCATACAAGCAACAAGCACATGCGGAAGCTTAACTTGTCTGAGTACAGACAACTACAAATGAAGAAGGCTGAGAAGCCTGACTATCTACAAGACCCTCCCAAGGGTACAAGATCGCAGATGAGGTAACAAGCTAAACGTCGAAGTCCACGCGGAATTGCTAGCGAGACTGACGTCTCTCTGCAAAAACATAAAATAGGCAAACGTTAGTACAAATGTACCCAACAAAACTTACATTAGAACTAACTACATATGCATCGGTATCGACAAAGGGGGTGATGGAGTTTGACTGCAGCAAGCCAGCTTTGACTCGGTGGCTATCCTAAGCTATGACTGCAAGTAACTCTTTTGAGGTGGCGCACACGAGTCCACATATTCACCATACCAATACACCACTATGGATCCGCTCCCGTCTCCCTACGAGAACGCCATCCATAGCACTCACGCTTATCTTGCGCATTTTAGAGTATCCACTTTCACTTGTCTATGAACTATGCAAGGGGTCCAAGTTTCCATATCCAAGGAATTCGGCTATTCGAATAGATAATGATAACCCTGCAGGGGTGTACTTCTTCACACACGCTCTCGCCACTTACCACCATGTACACGTCGTGTATCTCGGCAACCTTCAAGCGGAAGCCTGGTGAGGGAGTCGGCCACGACCTGACTAACCACACAAGTCTCTAGTCCAGGTTTATCGCCTATTCGGGTTTCATCCGCAAGGAGATCCGGCCGGGGTGTCGCTCACGGCCCCAAACGATGTGAGCAGGGTTACCAAGCCCACCATCCGGGTGCCACTTGGTACACCGTGCCACTGTGCCTAGTCTGTCCCAAGCCCACCTGTACTGGGTGCCACTTGGTAGACTACTAACACAACCTACAAACACCAGAAACTAGTTGCAACTCCTGGACAGAGATCAGGTTGATTAATAAGTTGAGAGGGGCACTTAAGCATTCCAATGCGTGGTAGTAGCTGTTCATGGATCACAAACACAGAACTCAGTTCCTAAGGACGGCTGCAGTGAGACAACCCACCATGTACTCCTACATGGCCTCTCACTGCTACCTTTACCAAATCATGTTCACACACTTAGCTCTCAACGGTAGGACATGTTCACCATGTTCCAATTCATTCCCGATGAATCATACCTGACTCAACTCTAAGCACTAGCAGGCATGAAAACAAGCATGAATGAGTAGGCACATCAGGGCTCAAACAATTCCTACTCATGCTAGTGGGTTTCATCTATTTACTGTGGGAATTACAGGTCATGCAGAGGAAAGGGGTTCAACTACCGCAGCATGTAACAGTTGAATCGTTGTTGTCCTAATGCAGTAGAAGAGAGCAGGAGCGAGAGAGTGGGATTGTATCGGAATGAACAAGGGGGTTTTGCTTGCCTGGCACTTCTGAAGATATTATAGCTCTTCATCGGTGTCATCGAATTCATCATCGGGATACGCCTACCGAGAGGGGGCAAGCACCGGCAAGAGAAGAACACAATCAATGCAAATGCGACAATATGATGCATGATCATGGCATGTATATGTGATGTTGTTTGAGCTAATGCAAATAGCAACAAGTTCAATAGAGCTCATTTGAATCAAGGATTCAAATGCAACTCCAAACTTAAGCATTTTAAATGCCCTTTATGTGTTTTCATCTATACAGTGGGTTTAGGTTGGTTTGTCATGCACGAAACTAGTATAGATGGATAGATTGAATTTTTCTGATAATTTTTCATATATAAATTATTTCATTCTGAGTTACAGATTAATTTCTATGATTTTTAGAAGTTTTAGGCATTTTATGGAATTTTCTAATTATTTTAAATCCAGAAAATTAGTAACCACGTCAGCATTGCATCACTGTGACGTCAGCAAGTCAACTGCAGCTGACCAGGTCAAACCCGACCAGTGGGGTCCACTGGTCAGTCACACAGTGTTGTCTAGGTCACCGATAGGTGGGGTCAGGTCAACAGCCACGTCAGCAAGTCAACGCTGACGTGTGGGGTCGGTCAACACGTGACGTGGCTAGGGCAAACTGACCTGTGGGCCGTGCGGGGTTAGTTTAGTCTAAACAAAACTAAACCGTGGTTAATTAGGAAATGGGGCCCGTTTGTAAGTGGCTCTAGGGTTAATTAGTGATGTCATTAGCTGCTAATGATGGAACCACGTCGACCTCGCTGGAGTTCAGCCGGCGGCGACCACAGAACATGGCGGGGCGCGCCGGATTTGTGCTAGAGGCGTCGGGTTAGCGCGCTGAGGGAACCAGGGCATAGCCCTTGCTCGCCCGCATCAAGAGGATGCGGTGTTGGGCGCGGGGGTCGCCGGAATCAACGCCAGTGACGAGGTTTGCGGCGGCCGTGGTTCGGTCAAGCTCGGAATCGGTGTTTTGGTGCACGGCGGGTCAAGCGGTGGGGTGCTTCGTGCTCCTGCAGACTTGCTGAGCACGGTGACGCACTCAGGCTCGAGCTGTAGTGGCTGCAACAACAACGGCGACATGGCCGGCGGTAGGGGAAGTTCGTCCATGGCAGTTACGAATGCTGGAGGTTGCAAACGACGAAGATAACGAGGGGGAAAAGACGACAAGCTCATAGCGGCCACGTAGACAAGCTCAGCGGGCTCGGGGACGTCCTGCGTGCGGCGAATCGACGACGGCGATCACCGAACAGAGACGAGGAAGATGGCGACGATTGCGGCTCCACAGGGCCTCCGCGTTAGCTTTCTTTGATGGAGAGTCGTGGTGCGAGGTGGCGGAGGTGCTGGACTGATCGGGGAGACAAGGCATCGGCGGTGGGCGCGGCAGCAACAAGCAGCGGCGACGGTGGCGCTCGGGTTCGCGCGAGAGAGAGGAAGCAGAGGGCAAGAGGGCCTCGGGGAAGAGGTCCAGGGGGAGAGGGAAGAGTGTAGGGGGTGCTGGGCGTCTCCAGGCAAGCAGCTGGACTCGCGGGGATGCTGCCAGCGCGAAGCAGGAGGTGGAGGCCTCCCAACGCGCGCGTGCGTCTTCGCCTCTGCCTACTGGCAGAGGAAGACGACGAGCGACGAGGTAGGTGGGCTGGGCTGGTCAAGCTGGGCCGGCTACAGGTAAGTGGGCCAGGTGGGTTCCTTTCTCCTTTTCTGTTTTTCTATTTTGTTTCTCTGTTTTGATTTGAATCTTGCCACTATTTGAAATTCCAACAGTTTCAAACCAGTGCCAAAAATCCTCTGAACAATTTTATGTTGCTAGATGGACTTTTCCAAAAGCACATAAAACATTTCAAAGTTATTTGCAATATATTCTATATATATATTATGAATATAATTCCAAATTCAAATACAATAATGATTTAAATTCAGTGCCCAAAATTATTCTTCAGAAATGTTCATTATTTTTGCTTTGGATCAAGACCATTGCCAAAAATATCAAACATCATTGAAGAGCATTTTGGGTTCATTGAATGCAACTTTTTTGAGCTGGACCTATTTGATTTCAAAGTGCTAGGGTTTGATCACCCCCATTTCAGGTTTCTTTGGAATTTAAACATGATGCAAACAAGGTGCAACACTAGGCAGTACCAGAAGCTAGGGATGTGACAACTCACCCCCACTAAACAAGAGTCGTCCCGAGATTCAAGACGTGAGGTAAGATGAAGGGGGAAACGTGAATTAACACAATCTTCACGATCCGGGTAGCACTTCATAAGAACGTTTATTCGATCACGATCTTTGTCTTGATGTCATGCTCTTAGAACTTCATCCAACATGACGATGACAGAAAGAAATTCTACGGAACTGATCTCCTCAAAGATCGAGCAACTGACAATCAGCTCATGAAATGAGACATAACATCTCTTGAGCTGAGACACGATACACACATTAAGAATGATGGAAATGAGCATATGACAAGGTGTAATTAAGGCAGAATTTCCACACTTAGGAGGATGGTGAACGGGTGTCAACATAGTAAGGAGTTGGTTGCCCTTCGGAACAAATGGGGCACCTTTGGGAAGATGACTGGTAGAATTATCCCCTGAAGTGGCAAAAAGAATTACTTTTGATACATCGATCATTGAAACTCTCTATACCATCCTAAGGCAATTCACAAGCGATCATTTGAAGGAGTTCGAAGAAATGGCATACTTAGATTGGAAAGGAAACTATGGTTGTAGAACAACTCGGCAAATGGGAGGCACATCCCAATTGATACCTAGGATATAACCTAGTGACTAAGTGTGCTCTCAAGAACTTGAGCATCTCCATACTCATCAAGGTCTTACCAACATCTGTGCCGGGGATCTTGGCAACACATCTTACTACCATGATGAATAATGATGGACAATGCAGATGCAAAGGAAGACAACACTTTCTCAGATTTCACCTTAGCGAGGCCAAAGGAACGAAATCTAGATGATCGACAGAGACATTTAGCACTCCGCTTCTAATGTTCTCCTTGATGTGCCAGTGTATTCCATTTATAGATATGGTTTGGTAACTAGAACATCAAGTAAAATGTCGGACTTTGGGAGCACCAGAATCCATAAGGAACAACTACTGGATTAAATCTTACGAAATCCTTATGGGGAGGTGGCCAACTTCCTTAATCAAGATACTACAATGATAGATCTTCCGGCTGGGTGTGTCGGCCACAACATCCACTTTACCGGGTTACAAAGAGACCAATATTATAGTTCTTGGGAAACGCTCCAACCATCATGTCTGCCTGAGATTCAGATCTGGTTGATGTCAGGATATTCCAGACTCATCATGTTTGAAAGGAAGGATTGCAACACAAATCGATGAGATGACGTTGCAAGGTTCTCAGGAAATGAACTACGATAGCAAGCTCCAAAACATGAGCGGTTTTGCTACAACATGTGAACACGTTGTCCCAGACAAGCATGACCACATAGTAGTTTTATAATAAAAATACTACCGGGTTCAGGTGGGAAACCATCATCGAGGATATCAAAGTCTTGTGCACTTAAATTAGACTTCTTTACCTTGAACAAATCACTCAGTGGCTTGTGTGCTAGGAATTCATATGGATGAAGATGATCAGTCTAACATACCACAGAATACTTTGCACGTGCATGGCTGACTTGTGATGATTCCAGAGGAAACAACATTGACTTTGTCGAATTCACGGCGGCAACTTGCATCAATGCACATGTGTTAGAGGAAGTCACTTCTTTCACCCGAGCATATGCTTCCTGAACGGAACACGAAGGCAATGCTTTAAAAGTTTCCAACACTATTTAATGTTCAACATGAATCATGGACGAGATAAAATGTTGCTGATGGGCTCAACAACAAGTCACCAAGATTTCCCTATAGATGGAGTTCCATAATTAGGTGAACAAGGCGATAGTATTGGTCAGAACCAAAAGATATAATGGTGTATGCTCGAGGGACAACCGCGAGTAAGACAACATTACGAAAATTGTTGGTTCTGATTTGATTTGACGATAGCACATACTCAAATCAAAGATTGGTAAAATAATAGATCCAATAACTGATCACGAGGGTTAATCGATGAAGATATCATATTTCTTTAACACACACACACAAAGATATCCCTTAATGATGAACTAAGTCGGACAAGCTTCCATCTTCCAACTCTCCAAGTTGTTGTTTAGCTTAACCAACTAGCTCAGGGTATCCAACACAGATTCTTGGAGAAAGAGTGGTTTACTGGAAAACCAACTTGATCATGAACTCAACATATGGGTCAGGGGACGACCTGGTGATACTTCCATGAAGATATCTGGAAAATCACAAACCACCGA
Organism: Triticum urartu; assembly: GCF_056163025.1. Taxonomy (NCBI): domain Eukaryota; kingdom Viridiplantae; phylum Streptophyta; class Magnoliopsida; order Poales; family Poaceae; genus Triticum; species Triticum urartu. The sequence goes on along the minus strand of NC_141873.1, from coordinate 443,076,831 downwards.
TATGTCTCTAAGCTCGAGAACAATCTTTCTTTTCAAGGCAAGACGACATGATCAGAAGAGTAAGGGATTCAATTCTAACTCATAGATCGAAGAGTGCACCAGAAATAAGGACAAGATAGCACGATCAATCCTTGAATAGTGATTCGATAACCAACACACAAAGAATGATATTAATGTCCATTAACTACCAAGCAACACGGTTGCTAGGAGTATTTATTTCATACATCATGGTTCACTTGTCGGTATTCTGGTTACAATAACACGGAGACCGAGGAATGAACGATGATGGCGAGAAGTATCACTGTATCAAGAGTTCATAGGAGGTTGTGCAATTCCTATGATATTCCTGACATAAAGAGAGCAATACTTCAGGGTAGAACAGAATCAAAAGCTGGATTGGCATTTTGATCTGCGGAATACAACTACTTTGACCCAATCCTAGATATGGATGAGGTACTGGAGTTTGTTTCTCCTAGTCATTCTGAAATAGAACGGCTCGACGGACCACAAGAATAATAGGAACTGATGAACGAATGCTCACATACACTTGACTATCAATTGATAGATGAAGGTCGGAATATAACTGAAGGGGGACAACTCAAAGGATCATATAACTTTCTGAGTTGTGGATGCATAGATTAGTATGTCGAACGAGTTCAACATATTTCTTCTGGATAACCCATGCAGAAAGGTAGAACTGGCAGAATCACAATTATGAATGGAGAACTCCTCAGGAGTACTCTAATGGTGATCTTTTGGTTCAAAGAACTTCTGCCTTAATGGTTCATGGTATTTGGAAGAAGGAAATACCACGGACCTCGAGGACTATCGCAAAGGTTACTAATATCCTAAAGTAACTAGCAACAATATCAACACGAAGTGAACGGAGTGATTCTTGGGTCAAGAACACAGGAGTAGAATACCTACTACTAAATGGCATCACGGGATGCTTTCATGAATGATGGCCAGAATCATCACACTAGGGATACGAAAGCATTGCTAAATTCTCGAGGACACCTAGGGTCATAATACTAACTCCAACATACACGTCAAGGCAACAGAATACCTCAACAACCGATTAGTGTGCTTAATCTGGCCCAAAAATACAATGGAACATGGAGGAAAGATTTGCAAGTGCATCAGACTATTTAGAAACCTGGGATGACTTGGACAGCATAACGGCTGTAAATGCTCAAAATGATTTGAGACATCCTGCAAAAATGGTGGCATAACCACTCAACATCACAATATCAAGGTTCTGAGGCCAGCTATGAACATATGGAAGTAGTAGGAACTGAACTGAGGCTTGAACTCAACAATCCTAGGCAACTACAATTTAGTAACACGTCATCCTGAGAGATAGAAGAGAAGCCTAGTTCTTAACCCCCGTAGAAAAGAAGAGGTTGACTCAGAGCAGAAGGGCATAAGGTAAAGGAGTAAAAAGAGCCTTACGTTCCTATCCACAATCAATTCCCTTATATAACTAAAGCATTTATAGACTCAACTTCGAACAGCTTCGCTTGGTAATCCTACAGGCAGTCAGGCTCTGATACCAAAGCTATCAGGACCCCGATTCCAAGTCACATCGATCTAGCCGGTAACACCTCATATCACTTTGCGGCCTCACGCATGGTATTCCCACAGGTGTCGCCTTACCATGGCCCGGGACCGTTTGCGCCTTTCGACTCATGTATATGTAGTGTCGCTAGCATCCATATGACAGAGAACCCGGGCCGACATGACTAGTCGTGAACCAAAAGTGGCACTAACTTACGGGGACAGGAATACATCAATCAACATCGAGAATGTCGGTCAGCAGCGTGTTAATCCAGGCTGTAGCAACTAGGCTAACAGGACTCCAGGAACCCGGGCTGTAGCAGGCTAGCAGGACTCCGGATGTCACCGTGTGACATTTCCCTGAAGGGACAGACACAGGAACGAAGTGAATCACATGCCGACCAGTCTAAGTGTTCCGGAGCAGTAGTGCTGGGCTAGCAGGACTCCGGTGAACCAGGCTGTAGCGGACTACTATGGCTCATGGAAGCACAAGACTACATTTCCCCATAAGAGAGGCTACCAAGGATGAACAACTAGGTTGTCGGATCCCACACATACCAAGCATTTCAATCATACACACAATATGCTCGATATGTGTAAATACAACATGGCATCAAAACATAAGCCTACGACTCAAGTATTTATTCATTAGGCTCTGAGGAGCGAGATAATACAAACATGGGTCTCATGACCCAACATACAGAGCATACAAGCAACAAGCACATGCGGAAGCTTAACTTGTCTGAGTACAGACAACTACAAATGAAGAAGGCTGAGAAGCCTGACTATCTACAAGACCCTCTCAAGGGTACAAGATCGCAGCTGAGGTAACAAGCTAAACATCGAAGTCCACGCGGAACTGCTAGGGAGACTGACATCTCTCTGCAAAAACATAAAATAGGAAAACGTGAGTACAAATGTACCCAGCAAGACTTACATCAGAACTAACTACATATGCATCGGTATCAACAAAGGGGGTGGAGGAGTTTGACTGCAGCAAGCCATCTTTGACTCAGTGGCTATCCTAAACTATGACTACAAGTAACTCTTTTGAGGTGGCGCACACGAGTCCACATATTCACCATACCAATACACCACTATGGATCCGCTCCCGTCTCCCTACGAGGATGCCATCCATAGCACTCACGCTTATCATGCGCATTTGAGAGTATCCACTTTCACTTGTCTATGAACTATGCAAGGGGTCCAAGTTTCCATATCCGAGGAATTCGGCTATTCGAATAGATAATGATAACCCTGCAGGGGTGTACTTCTTCACACATGCTCTCGCCACTTACCACCATGTACACGTCATGTATCTCGGCAACCTTCAAGCGGAAGCCTGGTGAGGGAGTCGGCCACGACCTGACTAACCACACAAGTCTCTAGTCCAGGTTTATCGCCTATTCGGGTTCCATCCGCAAGGAGATCCGGCCGGGGTGTCGCTCACGGCCCCAAACGATGTGAGCAGGGTTCCCAAGCCCACCATCCGGGTGCCACTTGGTACACCGTGTTGGGGAACGTTGCAGAAAACAAAAATTTTCCTACGGTTTCACCAAGATCTATCTATGAGTTCATCTAGCAACGAGTGATTAGATGCATCTACGTACCTTGTAGATGGCGAGCGGAAGCGTTCAAAGAACGGTGATGATGTAGTCGAACACGACGTGATCCAAATCACCGATGACCAAGCGCCGAACGGACGGCACCTCCACGTTCAACACACGTACGGGACGGGAGACGTCTCCTCCTTCTTGATCCAGCAAGGGGGAAGGAGAGGTTGATGAAGATCCAGCAGCACGACGGCGTGGTGGTGGATGCAGGGCGTCACAGTAGCAGGGCTTCGCCTATACTACGAGAGAGAGACGTAACGGGGAGAGAGGGAGGCGCCAGGGGCTGGTGTATCAAGTCCCTTCTCTCCCCCACTATATATAGGAGGGCCAAGGGGGGTGGTGCGCCAGCCTAGGAGATCCAATCTCCTAGGTGCGGCAGCCAAGGGGAGGTTTCCCTCCCACCCCCAAGGCACCTAGAGGTGCCTTCCACCATTGGGACTCTTCCCTTTTGTGGAACCCTAGGCGCATGGGCTTTTGGGGCTGGTGCCCTTGGCCCATGCAGGCCAAGGCGCACCCCCTACAGCCCATGTGCCCCCCCGGGATAGGTGGCCCCACCCGGTGGGCCCCCGGGACCCCTCCGGTGGTCCCGGTACAATACCAATAACCCCGAAACTTGTCCCGATGGCCGATACTGCACTTCCTATATATAATTCTTTACCTCCGGACCATTCTGGAACTCCTCGTGACGTCCAGGATCTCATCCGGGACTCCGAACAACATTCGGGTTACTGCATATACATATCTTCATAACCCTAGCATCACCGAACCTTAAGTGTGTAGACCCTACGGGTTCGGGAGACATGCAGACATGACCGGGACGACTCTCCGGTCAATAACCAACAGCGGGATCTGGATACCCATGTTGGCTCCCACATGCTCCACGATGATCACATCGGATGAACCACGATGTCGAGGATTTAATCAACCCCGTATACAATTCCCTTTGTCAATCGGTATGTTACTTGCCCGAGACTCGATCGTTGGTATCCCAATACCTTGTTCAGTCTCGTTACCGGCAAGTCACTTTACTCGTACCATAATGCATGATCCCGTGATCAACCACTTGGTCACCTTGAGCTCATAATGATGATGCATTACCGAGTGGGCCCAGTGATACCTCTCCATTATATGGAGTGACAAATCCCAGTCTCGATCCGTGTCAACCCAACAGACACTTTCGGAAATACCTGTAGTGCACCTTTATAGTCACCCAGTTACGTTGTGACGTTTGATACACCCAAAGCACTCTTACGGTATCCGGGAGTTACACGATCTCATGGTCAAAGGAAAAGATACTTGACATTGGAAAAGCTCTAGCAAACGAACTACACGATCTTGTGCTATGCTTAGGATTAGGTCTTGTCCATCACATCATTCTCCTAATGATGTGATCCCGTTATCAATGACATCCAATGTCCATAGCCAGGAAACCATGACTATCTGTTGATCAACGAGCTAGTCAACTAGAGGCTTACTAGGGACATATTATGGTCTATGTATTCACACGTGTATTACGATTTCCGGATAATACAGTTATAGCATGAATAAAGACAATTATCATGATCAAAGAAATATAATAATAATACTTTTATTATTGCCTCTAGGGCATATTTCCAACAGTCTCCCACTTGCACTAGAGTCAATAATCTAGTTACATTGTGATGAATCGAACACCCATGGAATTCTGGTGTTGATCATGTTTTGCCCTAGGGAGAGGTTTAGTCAACAGATCTGCTATATTCAGGTCCGTGTGTACTTTACAAATCTCTATGTCTCCATCTTGAACATTTTCACGAATGGAGTTGAAGTGACGCTTGATGTGCCTTGTCTTCTTGTGAAACCTGGGCTCCTTGGCAAGTGCAATAGCTCCAGTGTTGTCACAAAAGAGTTTGATTGGCCCCGACGCATTGGGTATGACTCCTAGGTCGATGATGAACTCCTTCACTCATATTGCTTCATGTGCTGCCTCCGAGGCTGCCATGTACTCCGCTTCACATGTAGATCCCGCCACGACGCTCTGTTTGCAGCTGCACCAGCTCACTGCTCCACCATTCAACATATACACGTATCCGGTTTGTGACTTAGAGTCATCCAGATCTGTGTCGAAGCTAGCGTCGACGTAACCCTTTACGACGAGCTCTTCGTCACCTCCATAAACGAGAAACATTTCCTTAGTCCTTTTCAGGTACTTCAGGATATTCTTGACCGCTGTCCAGTGTTCCTTGCCGGGATTACTTTGGTACCTTCCTACCAAACTTACGGCAAGGTTTACATCAGGTCTGGTACACAGCATGGCATACATAATAGAACCTATGGCTGAGGCATAGGGGATGACACTCATCTCTTCTATATCTTCTGCCGTGGCCGGGCATTGAGCCGAGCTCAATCTCACACCTTGCAAAACAGGCAAGAACCCTTTCTTGGACTGATCCATTTTGAACTTCTTCAAAATCTTATCAAGGTATGTGCTTTGTGAAAGACCTATGAGGCGTCTTGATCTATCTCTATAGATCTTGATGCCTAATATATAAGCAGCTTCTCCAAGGTCCTTCATTGAAAAACTCTTATTCAAGTAGGCCTTGATGCTATCCAAGAGTTCTATATCATTTCCCATCAAAAGTATGTCATCTACATATAGTATGAGAAATGCTACAGAGCTCCCACTCACTTTCTTGTAAACACAGGCTTCTCCATAAGTCTGCGTAAACCCAAACACTTTGATCATCTCATCAAAGCGAATGTTCCAACTCCGAGATGCTTGCACCAGCCCATAAATCGAGCGTTGGAGCTTGCACACCTTGTTAGCATTCTTAGGATCGACAAAACCTTCTGGCTGCATCATATACAATTCTTCCTTAAGGAAACCATTAAGGAATGCCGTTTTGACGTCCATTTGCCATAATTCATAATCGTAAAATGCGGTAATTGCTAACATGATTCGGACGGACTTCAGCTTCGCCACCGGTGAGAAAGTCTCATCGTAGTCAACCCCTTGAACTTGTCGATAACCCTTAGCGACAAGCCTAGCTTTATAGATGGTCACATTACCATCCGCGTCTGTCTTCTTCTTAAAGATCCATTTATTTTCTATGGCTCGCCGTTCAACGGGCAAGTCAGTCAAAGTCCATACTTCGTTTTCATACATGGATCCTATCTCGGATTTCATGGCTTCTAGCCATTTGTTGGAATCCGGGCCCGCCATCGCTTCTTCATAGTTTGAAGGTTCACCGTTGTCTAACAACATGATTTCCAAGACAGGGTTGCCGTACCACTCTGGTGCGGAACGTATCCTTGTGGACCTTCGAATTTCAGTAGGAGCTTGATTAGAAGTATCTTGATCATCATGAATAACTTCCTCTCTAGTCGGTGCAGGCACCTCAGGAACATTTTCTTGAGTTGCGTCATTTACCGGTTCAAGAGGCAATATTTCATCAAGTTCTACTTTCCTCCCACTTACTTCTTTCGAGAGAAACTCTTTCTCTAGAAAGGATCCATTCCTGGCAACAAAGATCTTGCCTTCGGATCTGAGGTAGAAGGTATACCCAGCAGTTTCTTTAGGGTATCCTATGAAGACGCATTTTTCCGACTTGGGTTCAAGCTTTTCAGGTTGAAGTTTCTTGGCATAAGCATCGCATCCCCAAACTTTTAGAAACGACAGCTTAGGTTTCTTCCCAAACCATAATTCATACGGTGTCGTCTCAACGGATTTCGACGGAGCCCTATTTAAAGTGAATGCGGCAGTCTCTAAAGCATAGCCCCAAAAAGATAGCGGTAAATCGGTAAGAGACATCATAGATTGCACCATATCTAATAGAGTGCGATTACGACGTTCGGACACACCGTTACGCTGAGGTGTTCCAGGCGGCATGAGTTGTGAAACTATTCCACATTTTCTTAAGTGTGTGCCAAATTCGTGACTCAAGTATTCTCCTCCACGATCTGATCGTAGAAACTTGATTTTTCCTGTCACGTTGATTTTCAACCTCACTCTGAAATTCCTTGAACTTTTCAAAGGTTTCAGACTTGTGTTTCATTAAGTAGACATACCCATATCTACTCAAGTCATCAGTGAGGGTGAGAACATAACGATAGCCACCGCGAGCCTCAACACTCATTGGACCGCACACATCAGTATGTATGATTTCCAATAAGTTGGTTGCTCGCTCCATTGTTCCTGAGAACGGAGTCTTGGTCATTTTTCCCATGAGGCATGGTTCGCACGTGTCAAATGATTCATAATCAAGAGACTCTAAAAGTCCATCTGCATGGAGCTTCTTCATGCGTTTGACACCTATGTGACCAAGGCGGCAGTGCCACAAGTATGTGGGACTATCATTATCAACCTTACATCTTTTGGTACTCACACTATGAACATGTGTAGTAATACGCTCGAGATTCATTAAGAATAAACCATTGACTATCGGAGCATGACCATAAAACATATCTCTCATATAAATAGAACAACCATTATTCTCGGATTTAAATGAGTAGCCATCTCGTATTAAACGAGATCCTGATACAATGTTCATGCTCAAACATGGCACTAAATAACAATTATTGAGGTTTATAACTAATCCCGTAGGTAAATGTAGAGGTAGCGTGCCGACGGCGATCACATCGACCTTGGAACCATTCCCGACGCGCATCGTCACCTCGTCCTTCGCCAGTTTCCGTTTATTCCGCAGCTCCTGCGGTGAGTTACAAATATGAGTAACGGCACCGGTATCAAATACCCAGGAGTTACTACGAGTACTGGTAAGGTACACATCAATTACATGTATATCAAATATACCTTTTGTGTTGCCGGCCTTCTTGTCCGCTAAGTATTTGGGGCAGTTCCGCTTCCAGTGACCCTTCCCTTTGCAATAAAAGCACTCTGTCTCAGGCTTGGGTCCATTCTTTGACTTCTTCCCGACAGCTCGCTTGCCGGGCGCAGCAACTTCCTTGCCGTCCTTCTTGAAGTTCTTTTTACCCTTGCCCTTCTTGAACTTAGTGGTTTTATTCATCATCAACACTTGATGTTCCTTCTTGACTTCTACCTCTGCTGATTTCAGCATAGCAAATACTTCAGGAATGGTCTTTACCATCCCCTGCATATTGAAGTTCATCACAAAGCTCTTGTAGCTTGGTGGAAGCGACTGGAGGATTCTGTCAATGACTGGAGGATTCTGTCAATGACGTTTAAGGCCTCTAAGATAGCTTCATCCTTAATAATGACAAAACAATCAAGATCAGGAGCAAAAATATGCTTACGCCTTGGAGGAACAAGATCTACAACATTATGGGATGCCGGCTTAATTTTTTTGTTGTTGTCATCATAAGCCGGTGTGTACTTATTCAAATCTAGATCTTCTATGAGATTGCATGCCACAGGCCGCATCTCTCTGACACAGTTGCTGAAGTCTCTCTCTTCAAAGATCGATCCATCATCTTTGAACTTTGGGCAGTCGGTTGCTATTTCTTCCGGGTGAAGTTGTGATTGCCATGCTTTGGCCCGGCCGAGAGCAACAATGGCCCCTACGCGGGTGGCTGATAATTTAAACCCCTCAATTTGAGTCGGCACTGTTGAGAGATGGTCCAGCACAGTCTTGATATGCGTTGCAGGTTTTTTGCCACCTGCCAAAGAGACAAGGTTGCGCAATGTTCTAGCATACACTTACTCGATCAATGAATAAACTGCCTTTAATTTCAACAACATGTTCTGGCCAAGACCGGCCTTCTGGGGCCTCTTCAATTTTTTGCACAAGAGTCGCCACGCGGGTTAGAGATCATATATAATGACTCGCTGGGAGAGTTATAGAACTTTACAAGCATATAATGATGTGCAAGTTTTCTACTTACCAAAGATGGTGGCTGTCATGTGGGTTATATGTTGTTTTAAGCCAGCAAGCTTATCAGTCACCGGCTTAAGTTGCTTTTCAGCCTCTTCGGCTCTTTTCAGCAACGCAGACCTGCCAGATTACCAAGTGTTTCTTTCAGCATTAAAACCTGCCTTGATCTTCTCAAGCTCTTCCAATGAAGTTTTCAGCTTTGAATTCGCATTGTAAGTTTCAGCTTGTTGAAGTTCTATATTCTTCTTTAAATCGCTAAGTTGCGACTCTTTCACGTTCAATTCCTCCTGAATTACAATATTGAAGCAATGGTTACCACACAAGGAGCAAGTTTCTATGATGTAGTTAAATTAAGTCCTAAGCAATGTACTTAACACTTGGGAGCTAATAGGTCATTTTAATTTCTATTAAGACCCGGCTCATCTTGTCCAAAGTTAAGCCGGCCCTCGGGGGCTACATATTTGACTCTGTTAAGATCATTAAGACCCGGCTCAAAATATCAGTTTAAGTCGGCCCTTGGGGGCTACGCTTTGGAAATTTCACAAGTCTAAAGCATAGTCAATACTTTTCCTACACTTCAGACTTGGGGCTAGTACGGACATATGTTTATGCACAAGGTTAAAGAGGGGTTGGATATTATCATACCTCGTATTTCTGCTTCATCAAGTGGACCAACCCAGCCTCCATATCCCGGCTTGTGTTAAGGTGGCTCAAATAGCCCGCATGAAGGAAATATGCCCTAGAGGCAATACTAAAGTTGTTATTTTTATTTCCTTATATCATGATAAATGTTTATTATTCATGCTAGAATTGTATTAACCGGAAACTTAGTACATGTGTGAATACATAGACAAAACAAAGTGTCCCTAGTATGCCTCTACTTGACTAGCTCGTTAATCAAAGATGGTTATGTTTCCCGACCATAGACATGTGTTGTCATTTGATGTACAGGATGACATCATTAGAGAATGATGTGATGGACAAGACCCATCCGTTAGCTCAGCATAATGATTGTTTAGTTTTATTTCTATTGCTTTCGTCATGACTTATACATGTTCCTCTGACTACGAGATTATGCAACTCCCGAATACTGGAGGAACAGCTTGTGTGCTATTAAATGTCACAACATAACTGGGTGATTATAAAGATGCTCTACAGATGTCTCCGAAGGTGTTTGTTGGGTTGGCATAGACCGAGATTAGGATTTGTCACTTCGTGTATCGGAGAGGTATCTCTGGGCCCTCTCGGTAATACACATCACTAGCTATAAGCCTTGCAATCAATGTGACTAATGAGTTAGTAATGTGATGATGCATTACGGAACGAGTAAAGATACTTGCTGGTAACGAGATTGAACTAGGTATGATGATACCGAGGATCGAATCTCGGGCTAGTAACATACCGATGACAAAGGGAACAACATATGTTGTTATGCGGTTTGACCGATAAAGATCTTCATAGAATATGTAGGAGACAATATGAGCATCCAGGTTCCGCTATTGGTTATTGACCAGAGATGAGTCTCGGTCATGTCTACATAGTTCTCGAACTCGTAGGGTCCGCACGCTTAACGTTCGATGATGATTTGTGTTGTGAGTTATGTGATTTGATGACCGAAGTTTTTTTGGAGTCCCAGATAAGATCACGGGTATGACGAGGAGTCTCGAAATGGTCGATAGGTAAAGATTCATATATAGGATGATGGTATTTGGACACCGGAAGTGTCCCGGGTGATACCAGGTCACCGGAAGGGGTTCCGGGCAACCCCCGACAAAGATATGGGCTTAATGGGCCAAGTAGGGGAACACACCAGCCCACAAGGGGCTGGTGTGCCCCCTATAGGGCCAGCCATGTGGGGATAAAGGGAAAGGAGAGGAGGAAAAGGAAAGTATGAAGTAGGACTCCTACTTCCTTCCCCTCCCCCCTCCTTCCTTTCCCCATTGTCCAAATATGGTAGGGGGCAAATTCGACTAGGGGCCCAAGTAGGATTTCTCCTACTTGGGCGCGCCCTAGGCTGCCTCCCTCCCTCTCCCTCCTTTATATATGTGGGGAGGGCACCCCTAGAACACACATCAATTGTTCCTAGCCGTGTGCGGCGCCCCCTCCACAGTTAACACCTCGGTCATATCGTTGTAGTGGTTAGGTGAAGCCCTGCGCTTGTAACTTCATCATCACCATCGCCATGCCGTCGTGCTGACGGAACTCTCCCTCGTCCTCAACTGGATCAAGAGCTTGAGGGATGTCATCGTGTTGAACATGTGCTGAACACGGAGGTGCCGTATGTTTGGTACTTGAATCGGTTGGATCCTGAAGACATTCGACTTCATCAACCGCATTACTAAACGCTTCCTCATTCAGTCTACAAGGGTACATGGACACACTCTCCCCGCTTGTTGCTATGCTTCTCCTAGATAGATCTTGCGTGATCGTAGGAATTTTTTTGAAATACTACGTTCCCCAACAGTGGCATCTGAGCCAGGTCTACGCGTAGATGTTATATGCACGAGTAGAACACAAAGAGTTGTGGGCGATAATAGTCATACTACTTAACATCAACATCTTACTTTGATTCAACGGTATTGTTGGATAAAGCAGCTCGGACTGACATTACATGACCACATTCATGAGCTGGTTCTATCGACGTGCTTCACACACAAGTGGCTAGCGGGTGTCTGTTTCTCTAGCTTTAGTTGAATCGAGTTTGACTACGCCTGGTCCTTATTGAAGGTTAAAACAGCACACTTGACGAAAAATCGATGTGGTTTTGATGCGTAGGTAAGAATGGTTATTACTAGAAGCCCGTAGCAGCCACATAAAACTTGCAACAACAAAGTAGAGGACGTCTAACTTGTTTTTGCAGGGCTTGTTGTGATGTGATATGGTCAAGACGTGATGATATATAAATTGCTGTATGAGATGATCATGTTTTGTAAAAGTTATCGGCAATTGGCAGGAGCCATATGGTTGGTTGTCGCTTTATTGTATGAAATGGAATCGTCATGTAATTGCTTTAATTTATCACTAAGCGGTAGTGATAGTCGTAGAAGCAATCGTTCGCGAGACAACAACGATGCTACGATGGAGATCAAGGTGTCAAGCCGGTGATGATGGTGATCATGACGGTGCTTTGGAGATGGAGATCAAAGGCACAAGATGATGATGGCCATATCATATCACTTATTTTGATTGCATGTGATATTTATCTTTTATGCATCTTATTTTGCTTAGTACGGCGATAGCATTATAAGATGATCTCTCACTAAATTTCAAGGTATAAGTGTTCTCCCTGAGTATGCACCGTTGCTACAGTTCGTCGTGCCAAGACACCACATGATGATCGGGTGTGATAAGCTCTACATTCACATACAACGGGTACAAGCCAGTTTTGCACACGCAGGATACTCGGGTTAAACTTGACCAGCCTAGCATATGCAGATATGGCCTCGGAACACTGAGACCGAAAGGTCGGGTGTGAATCATATAGTAGATATGATCAACATAGTGATGTTCACCATTGAAAACTACTCCATCTCACGTGATGACCGAACATGGTTTAGTTGATATGGATCACGTGATCACTTAGATGACTAGAGAGATGTCTATCCAAGTGGGAGTTCTTAAGTAATATGATTAAATTGAACTTTAATTCATCATGAACTTAGTACCTGATAGTACTTTGCATATCTATGTTGTAGATCAATTGCTCGCACATAGCTTCCCCGCTTTATTTATGATATGTTCCTAGAGAAAACTAAGTTGAAAATTGATAGTAGCAATGATGCGGACTAGGTTCGTGATCTGAGGATTATCCTCATTGCTACACAGAAGATTTATGTCCTTGATGCACCGCTAGGTGACAGAACTATTGCAGGAGCAAATGCAGACGTTATGAATGTTTGACAAGCTCGGTATGATGACTACTTGATAGTTTAGTACACCATGCTTTACGGCTTAGAACCAGGACTTCAAAAATGTTTTGAAAACTCCATGGAGCATATGAGATGTTCCAAGAGTAGAAATTGGTATTTTAGACTCATTCCCGAATCGAGAGGTATAAGACCTCTGACAAGTTTTTTTGCCTACAAGATGGAGGAGAATAGCTCAACTAGTGAGCATCTGCTCAGAATGTCTGAGTACTACAATCGCTTGAATCAAGCGGGAGTTAATCTTCTAGATAAGATAGTGATTGACTGAGTTCTCTAGTCACCATCACCAAGTTACTCGAACTTCGTGATGAACTATAATATGCAAGGGATGACGAAAACGATTCCCTGAGCTCTTTGCGATGCTGAAATCGGCGAAGGTAGAAATCAAGAAAAGTGTCAAGTGTTGATGGTTGACAAGACCACTAGTTTCAAGTAAAAGGTCAAGAGAAATAAAGGGAACTTCAAGAAGAATGACAACCAAGTTGCCACTCCCATGAAGAAGCCCAAAGCTAGACCCAAGCCTGAAACTGAGTGCTTCTACTGCAAAGGAAATGGTCACTGGAAGCGGAACTGCCCCAAATACTTGGCGGATAAGAAGGATGGCAAAGTAAACAAAAGTATATATGACATACATGTTATTGATGTGTACTTTACTAGTATTCATAGTAACCCCTGGGTATTTGATATTGGTTTAGTTGCTATGATTAGTAACTTGAAACAGGAGTTATAAAATGAACAGAGACTAGTTGAGGGCAAGGTCACGATGTGTGTTGGAAGTGATTCCAAGGTTGATAAGATCACCATCGCACACTCCCTTTACCTTCAGGATTAGTGTTGAACCTAAAATAAATTTTATTTGGTGTTTGTGTTGAGCATAATATGATTGCATCATGTTTATTGCAATATGGTTATTCATTTAAGTCAAAGAATAATTGTTATTCTGTTTACATGAATAAAACCTTCTGTGGTCATACAACCAAGGTGAATGGTTTATTGAATCTTGATTGTAGTGATACACATATTCATAATATTGAAGCCAAAAGACGCAAGGTTAATAATGATAGTGCAACTTATTTGTGGCACTGCCGTTTAGGTCATATTGGTGTAAAGCACATGAAGAAACTCCATGCTGGTGGGATTTTGGAAGCACTTGATTATGAATCACTTGATGCTTGCGAACCATGCCTCATGGGCAAGATGACTAAGACTCCGTTCTACGAAAAAATAGAACGAGCCATTGACTTATTGGAAAGAATACATACCGATGTATGCGGTCCGATGAGTGTTGAGGCTCGCGGCGGGTGAGGGAGTCTTGGATTAGGGGGTGTTCGGATAGCCGAACTATACCTTCAGCCGGACTCCTGGACTATGAAGATACAAGATTGAAGACTTCGTCCCGTGTCCGGAAGGGACTTTCCTTGGCGTGGAAGGCAAGCTTGGCAATACGGATATTCAGATCTCCTACCATTGTAACCGACTCTATGTAACCCTAGCCCTCTTTGGTGTCTATATAAACCGGAGGGTTTTAGTCCGTAGGACAACATACACATCAACAATCATACCATAGGCTACCTTCTAGGGTTTAGCCTCTCTGATCTCGTGGTAGATCTACTCTTGTAATACCCATATCATCAATATTAATCAAGCAGGACATAGGGTTTTACCTCCATCGAGAGGGCCCGAACTTGGGTAAAATTTCGTGTCCCTTGCCTCCTGTTACCATCCGGCCTAGACGCACAGTTCGGGACCCCCTACCCGAGATCCGCTTGTTTTGACACCGACATTGGTGCTTTCATTGAGAGTTCCTCTCTGTCGTCGCCGTCAGGCCCGATGGCTCCTACGATCATCAATAGCGATGCAGTCCAGGGTGAGACCTTCCTCCCCGAACAGATCTTCGTCTTCGGCGGCTTCGCACTGCGGGCCAATTCACTTGGCCGACTGGAGCAGATCGAAAGCTACGCCCCTGGCCGTCAGGTCAGATTTGGAAGTTTAAACTACACGGCTGACATCCGTGGGGACTTGATCTTCGATGGATTCGAGCCACTTCAGAGTGCGCCGCACTGTCACGACGAGCATGATCTAACTCTGCCGCCGAACAGTGCCCTGGAGGCCGCATCCGCACTGGCTCTGACCCTTAGTTCGGAGCCAACTGCGCCGACCGAGGATGGGCAGTTGGATGCCACCTTGGGGGATGCAATCCAAACGGCGATTGAGCCGAACACCAGCCCCGTACTCTGCGAGACTCATGACTCCAAGGAGCCGGACTCCTCTCCGTACTCCGAACCCTCCGCGCCCCTGCCAATCGAATCCGATTGGGCGCCGATCATGGAGTTCACTGTCGCAGACATCTTTCAGCACTCGCCTTTCGGTGATATCCTGAAGTCACTGAAGTCTCTCTCTTTATCAGGAGAGCCCTGGCCGGACTACGGTCAGCAAGGTTGGGGTACGGACGATGAAGAAATTAAAAGCCCACTCACCACCCACTTTGTAGCCACTGTCGACGACTTAACCGACATGCACGACTTCGACTCCGAAGACATCGATGGTATGGATGCTGATGAAGGAGATGATGAAACACCAGCACCTACCAGGCCCTGGAAAGCCACCTCGTCATATGACATATACATGATGGACACCCCAAAAGGGGGAGATGGCGACGGAAGGGTGGAGGATGACCGCTCCAAGAAACAGCCTAAGCGCCGGCGTCAGCGGCGCCACTCAAAATCCCGCCAACACAAAAACAGTGATTCCAGCACGGGAGATATTAATACTCCGGAGAGTGCCGAACAAAACCCCCTCCAGCAAGATTTAGCACAGGAGGACGGAGAAACCAGCCCTCATGAGAGAGCGGCAGACAGAGAGGTCGAGAACGATAATTATATGCCTCCCTCCGAAGACGAGGCAAGCCTCGACGACGACGAATTCATCGTGCCAGAGGATCCCGTTGAGCAAAAGCGTTTCCAACGCAGGCTTATGGCCACGGCAAGAAGCCTCAGGAAAAACAGCAACAGCTCAGAGCTGATCAAGATTTGCTGGTTGACAGATGGACTGAAGTCCTTGCGACCGAAGAGCATAAACTCAAACGCCCCTCCAAGAGCTACCCAAAGCTTAGGTTGCTACCCCAATTAGAGGGGGAAGCACTTGATGCGGCCGAACAGCCACCCCGTGGCTGCGACAGAGAGGCCTCCCGGCCCTCCGCTCAAGCCGCACCCCGTACGAAGGCACGGGAATATGCGCCGGACTTACGAGACATGTTGGAGGACAAGGCAAGGCAAACATGATCGATCTACGGATCGCGTGGGCACCCCACGGCTCGAGACGGTAACCGTCACGCCGGCCACAAATTCGGCAGGGCCGAACACAGTAGACAAAGCTCATTGGAGCTACGTCATGATATCGCCCAGTATAGAGGCACCGCACACCGACTATGCTTTACAGACTAAATAATGGATCATCAAATCCCCGAGGGTTTCAAACCTGTAAACATCGAATCATATGATGGCACAACAGATCCTGCGGTCTGGATCGAGGATTATCTCCTTCATATCCACATGGCCCGCGGCGACGATTTTCACGCCATCAAATACCTCCCACTCAAGCTTAAAGGACCAGCTCGGCATTGGCTTAACAACTTGCCAATAGGATCAATCAGTTGTTGGGAGGACCTGGAAGCCGCATTCCTTGACAATTTCCAGGGCACTTATGTGCGACCCCCAGACGCCGATGACCTAAGTGTAAGTGCATCTAGTGCCACCCCTAGTTGGTTTTGGAGTATTGACGACAAACCTAGTTGAGGGACTAATGTGTTTGTGAGAATTGCAGGTTAACACAGGTAGAAGTCCCTCATTGATTCGGTTTTCCTACCAGAGATAACCCCTAAAAATGTATGAAGACATTGAAGTCAAAGGTGGTATATGAAGATATTCACATTGAAGACTATGACAAGAGAAGACACCGCATGAAGCCTATGGAGCTCGAAGACTTAGATCTTTCGTAGTTCTTTTTCTTCTGTGTTGAGTCATAGGAACCACCGTACTGTTAAGTGGGGTCCAAGAGAACCAGTCAGAATGACTGAAGTGATGCTTAAACAAAACCTATGTCTTCGAGTGAAGACTTTGAGAGCGAATCTTGTCCAGAGTTGGACAAGTCAGCTTTGCTTGTAGCCCAAGTAAAGTTGCCGTGTGAGTTTGAAATCTGACCGTTGGAACACCTGTCAGTTCCTTAGTGACCCAGGGTCATTTCGGACAAACCAGGTTGGGTTGCCAAGTGGCTATAAATAGCCCACCCCCTACAACCATAAATGGTTGGCTGCTCAGATTCAGAGTACGGCTTTTGTCGTTTGAGAGCAACCCACCTCGAAGCCTTTGAGAGAGAATTCCTTGCGAGGATAAAGCCCTAACCACCCAGAGCCAAAGAGAATTAGGCATCACTTAAGTCCTCTTGTCTGTGTGATCTGAAGACTTATTACACTTGAGGACTGTGCATCCTCCAGCCGGTTAGGCGTCGCATTCTGAGCATCCAAGAGACATTGTGGATTTCCGGTGAACAAACTCTGTGAAGGTTTGGGAGTCTACCTTGAAGACTTACCAGAGTGATTGGGCGAGGTCTGTGTGACCTTAGCTCATGGGGAATACGGTGAGGATTGGGTGTCCTGAGCTGCGTGTTCAGGACTGGGTGTCCGGGACTGTGTGTCCTAAGGTTTAAATACCTAGCCGCCCTAACCAGACATACAGTTGTCACAGCAACTGGAACTGGTCCAACAAATCATTGTCTTCAGCGAGTCACTGGTTTCATCTTCCCTTCCCTTTACTTACTGTTACTCCTTGTGAAGTCGTTGTATGTTCGCACTATCTTTTGTCTTCACTGAGTGACTGCGTGTTCCGTGTGGCTTCACAATATCTTCCTACCTGATCCTTACTACATTGCTGCTATTAGTCATTGTGCTTTCACTCTATTGAATACTTGACTATGGCTTGCCTAGTGTAGTCTACCTTCCACTGCAGGGTAATAGGTTTATTTCTATCGTTTGTCTTCATAACTTCCACATTTTGAAGACTTTCATAAAAATCACCTATTCACCCCCCTCTAGTCGATATAACGCACTTTCACTAAGTTACGTAATTCAGCAGCCAGAGGAATCGGCCAGGCAATTCTGGACACAGTTCCTAACAAAGAAAAACCAAATAGTCGACTGTCCGGACGCTGAGGCCCTAGCAGCCTTCAAGCACAATATCCGTGACGAGTGGCTGGCCCAGCACCTCGGACAGGAAAAGCCGAAATCTATGGCAACACTCACGACACTCATGAACCGCTTTTGTGCGGGAGAAGACAGCTGGCTTACTCGTAGCAACAATATGACCAAGAACCCTGGTAGTTCAGACACCAGGGACATTAGTGGCAAGTCACGTCGCAACAAGCAGAAGCGCCGCATTAACGGCGACAATGCTGAGGATACGGCAGTTATTGCCGGATTCAGAGGCTCTAAATCAGGTCAGCGGAAAAAGCCATTTAAAAGGAACCCTAGGGGCCCGTCCATCTTGGACCGAATACTCGATCGCTTGTGCCAAATACATGGCACCCCCAAAAAGTCAGCCAATCAGACCAACCGGTATTGTTGGGTATTCAAGCAGGCAGGCAAGTTAAACACCGACAATGAAGACAAGGGGCTGCATAGTGATGACGACGAGGAGCCCCGGCCGCCGAACAACAATGGACAAAACGGTTTTCCCCCACAAGTGTGGACGGTGAACATGATATACGCAACTCACGTCCCCAAAAGGGAGCGGAAGCGCGCGTTAAGGGACGTATACACGGTAGAGCCAATCGCCCCAAAGTTCAACCCATGGTCCTCCTGCCCGATCACCTTTGATCGAAGAGACCATCCCACTAGCATCCGTCATGGCGGATTTGCCGCATTGGTTCTAGACCCAATTATTGACTGATTTCATCTCACTAGAGTCCTTATGGACGGCGGCAGCAGCCTGAACCTGCTTTACCAGGATACAGTGCGGAAAATGGGTATAGATCCCTCGAGGATTAAGCCCACCAAAACGACCTTTAAAGGCGTAATACCAGGTGTAGAGGCCAGCTGTACAGACTCAGTCACACTTGAAGTGGTCTTCGGATCTCCGGATAATTTCCGAAGCGAGGAGTTGATCTTCGACATAGTCCCATTCTGCAGTGGCTATCACGCACTGCTCGGACGAACCGCATTCGCCAAGTTCAATGCAGTGCCGCACTACGCATACCTTAAGCTCAAGATGACAGGCCCTCGAGGAGTAATTACGGTCAACGGAAACACCGAATGCTCCCTCCGAACGGAGGAGCACATGGCGGCCCTTGTAGCGGAAGTACAAAGCAGCCTCTCCAAGCAGTTCTCTAGTCCGGCCATTAAACGTCCGGACACCGTCAAGCGCGCCTGGAGTAACCCACAACAAGACCGCCTAGCACGTTCCGAGCAGGCGTAGTAATGTGGCCCCAACTCCAACCCTCGCAAAAAGGCGACGCCGGTACTTCGCGTACATAACTACGCTCTAGAAATACCATGGGCATAGGGGGAGGGGCACCATCACGGCACGCCCAAAACACGGCTTAAACCGCACCAGAGGCTGCCGATTTTTTACTTTTCTCTTACTTCCAGGACTCTTCTCTTCGGAAGGACTGTTCGACAGTTCAATTGCCGCACAAATGATGCAAGAACCAGGGAAGCAGACAAGCCATGCCGCATTACGAAACTCCCAGGTGGTCTCTATCACGAGCAGTATACCTGTTTCGCATACTATTCCGCAGCTTGCCCCTGGAGCAGACATGTTAAATAGTCCAACTTTTTGTTTATCGCATTTCTTGTATCATTCTGCTTCGATCGCAGCCATTTTTAATAAACAATGCATAGCTTTTTGTCTATTTTTGCATTACCTTTTTATAAATATATGTTCCTTAATGACATGTTGCTCCCGTACAATTTGGTACGGCCAAAATACGCCAGGGGCTTCAGTACCCCTCAATATGGTGTGAGAAGTCTGAACACTTTCACAAGTGCGGCAGCCCGAACTTATAGCATTATATGCATCGGCTCCGAATCATGTCTTGGGTCAATAGTTGGGTTTGCCCGGCTCCTATGTTTTGGTGCCTTACGTTCCGCTATATCGGCTAAGGTAGCACTAGGAGAACCACTGCGATTGTGCCCCAGTTGAGCTGGGCCGAGCACCTCAGTGGAGAAAGCTAAAACTGACTGTCATGATGAAGCGAGAGCTGGTCGCTGTTCGAGAGGTTTTTTCGAGTCCCTAAAGACTTATTCCGCTTAGGGCGAGGAGTCGGCTCTGTCCGGCCAAGGCGTGGATAGCGCCCCGAACTCGGTCTTCCAAATACTAGGGGCTTCGCCGAAATTTAAAATTATAGAATTCTATGGCTAAGTGAGAGTGTTCATGCATTATAGTCCGATTGCCTCGTTCGTTGGGCTGAGCGCCTCCCTCGAAGGACCCAAATATGGGAAAAAGAGCGCCCAGGTTTATCCCCGAACACCCTAGCACTAGCGGCAAGGGGGCAGAAGCCGACGACTCGCCATCTCTCAGTATTGATAAACAGCCGCACAGAAGGTAATATTTTAAATTCAAGCAGCATTGCTCAGCGCATATGAACAAGTTTTCAGCGCACACGACAAAAACGAGCGATTTTTACTCAAAAATTACATCCCTAGTACATTCATCCGCCACAAGGCGGGCACCCTTCAGAACATCCTTATAGTAATTTTCGGGCTTGCGATGCTCTTTCCCCGCTGGTGGCCCGTCCTTCACAAGCTTCTCAGCATCCAGCCTGCCCAAGTGCACCTTAGCACGAGCAAAGGCCCTACGGGCACCTTCAATACAGACGAAGCGCTTGATGACTTTGAGCCTTCGACAGGCCTCCACCAGCCGCCGCACCAGCCCGAAATAACTCCCAGGCAGAGCCTCTCCAGGCCATAGCCGAACTAGGAGGCCCTTCATGGCCTATTAGGCCGCCTTGTGGAGCTCGACCAGTTGCTTCAGCTGGTCGCTCAGGGGCACGGGGTGTCCGGCCTCAGCATACTGAGACCAGAACACCTTCTCTGTCGAGCTGCCCTCCTCGGCTCGATAGAATGCGGCGGCATCGGATACACTCCGGGGAAGATCTGCAAATGCCCCTGGAGAGCTCCGGATTCGGGTAAGTATCAAGTAACTCACGTTTATATGTTTACTTTGCATAAAGAATTCCTTACCCGCCACTATCTTCTTCACCTCATCCAACTCCTGGAGGGTCTTCTGGGATTCGGTCTTGGCAGACTTGGCATTTTCAATAGCCGCCGCGAGCTCGGACGCTCACGTCTTCGAGTCAAGCTCCAAACTCTCATGTTTCTTCATGAGAACCTGGAGCTCTTGCCGCACCTTGCCAACCTCGGCCTCATACCTCTCCCGCTCGGTGCGCTCCACGGCCGCACTCTTCTCGGCCTCGAGCAGCGCTTGCTTAAGGGTTGCCACCTCAGATGTGGCCCCTACAATAGCCATGTTAATCCTGTCATTTGTTGCAAATGCACCTTTTTTATATTCAACCAAGGAATTTCTTACCTTCCTTCTCCTCGAGCTGCTTCTTGGCATGCCCGAGCTCTTGCTCGGACTTCTCGAGGCTCTGCTTCAGCGTGTCCACTTCCGCAGTCAATATGGCGGACGCCGGCAGAGAAGCCTGCATACGCATATTGACTCCTATTGTTAGAATCCTGCGAATTCTTTGATCCTCTATTCGGCTTTTCTTCCCGAACACCCAACAGAGCATTAGGGGCTACTATCTATGCGGTAATATTATTTACACGTTATTTACTTACCTCAAAGCCTATCAAAAGGCTAGTACAAGCTTCAGTCAGTCCGCTCTTGGCGGACTGAACCTTCTGGACTACCACACTCATAATAGCGCGGTGCTCCTCGTCGATGGAGGCGCCTTGGAGCGCCTCCAACATATTGTCCGGCGCCTCCGGTTGGACGGGGGCCGTCAGCACGGTGGACTTGCTCCTCTTGGAAGGAGGTCCCCCGCCGGACTCCGGAACCTTTGAAGGTTCCGGAGCGGTGTCCGGCCTAGAGCCGGACTTGGAGCCCTGGGGGGTTTCATCCCCTTTACTCCTGGAGTCTGGGAGGTCGCCTTGCGGTGCCTCCGGGACCACCTCCTCCCTGCTTGGAACCTGTTGGGACAGCACCTTGGTGTCGTCTGTAGGACGGGAGGAGGAAGCCGTCGGAAGCGAGTTCACATCCGACGAGTCCAGCGAGCTGCTCGACGACGCGTCGAGCCGGTCTTTGGGTGGGCTGCATAAACATATTCGACATAAGGGAAAGCTGTGCAATAAACGAATACTATGAATTACTCCGGTATCCAGATACTTATGATTTTGCCAAGGGCTTGGCCCTGGGATGCCACTCCTCTCCGCCATCGTCAGCGTCGGTGGAGTAGTCCGGAGGAAGGGTTTTCCCCTTCTTGGACCCTTTGGCGTCCTTAGAGAGGGCAGCCTTCCTTTTCTTCTCTCCTCCCGCTGGAGGGGGAGAGGTTTCTTCTTCTTCCTCCTCGTCTTCACGAGAGGAAGGCGCTTCGGGACCGTCGGATGATGAATCCGACACCTCCTAGCGCCGGGCACTCTTTCGAGTCCCCGTGGCCCTTTTCGTGGCCTTCTTCTCCGGCACCACATAGGGCGCCGGAACCAGCAGCTTCGCCAGGTGAGCGTCCGCTGGGCCTTCGGGTAAAGGAGCCGGACATTTGATCTATCCGGACGTCACCTGCTAATCCTGTCAAAGATAAGGGAGCTTAGATCCCGCATAGAGTCAAACTATGAAAAACTGATACCCTGTAAAAGGACAAAAACAGCTTACCGCATGAGCGTGATGCTGAGTACTGAATCCGCGATCCTCAGTAGCGGATGCGGGAGCCTCGGCGCCCTTGAAAAGCATCCTCCAGGCATCTTCGTATGTCGTGTCGAAGAGCCTGTTTAGAGTTCGGTGCTGCGCCGGGTCGAACTCCCACAGGTTGAAGGCCCGTCGTTGACACGGGAGCATCAGGCAGATGAGCATAACCTGGACTACGTTGACAAGCTTGAGCTTCTTGTCCACCAGGGTTTGGATGCATGTTTGGAGTCCGGTCAGCGCTCCTTTTTTACCCCAAGACAGGCTTGTCTCCTTCCAGGAGGTGAGCCGCATAGGAGGGCCGGATCGAAACTCAGGGGGTGCGACCCATTCGGCGTCGCGCAGCTCGGTGACGTAAAACCACCATGATTACCACCCCTTGAGGGTCTCCACAAAGGAACCCTCGAGCCACAGGACGTTGGCCATCTTGCCAACCATGGCACCGCCGCACTCCGCCTGGCTGCCGCGCACCACCTTCGGCTTGACGTTGAAAGTCTTAAGCCATAGGCCGTAATGGGGGCGGATGCGGAAGAAAGCCTCGCACACCACTATAAACGCCGAGATGTTGAGGACGAAGTTCGGGGCCAGATCATGGAAATCCAGGCCGTAGTAGAACATGAGCCCCTGGACAAATGGATGCAGAGGGAAGCCCAGTCCGCGGAGGAAATGGGGGAGGAATACCACCCTCTCATGGGGCCTAGGGGTGGGGATGAGCTGCCCCTTTTCGGGAAGCCGGTGCGCGATGTCGCTAGACAGATATCCGGCCTTCCTCAGCTTCTTGATGTGTCCCTCCGTTCCGGACATGAATGGAGAAGGTTGAGGTGGTAGTGCGGACTTGGGCGCTGGAGCTCGAGTGCGCAAGAATGGATAGGCAAAGGAGGAAGAAGGCGTGGGTGAAAAGGTGGATCCTTATCCCCTTATATGGGTGGACGCAACTACATGTCCCCACCAGCCTGGTAAAACTCGCTTATCTCCAACCGCCGTAATCAAAGGCGCGGTTGGGTTACCCACGCCCGTATTGATGAGAATCCCGGAATAAGGGGGCACGATCTCTTCTTTGACAAGACGTGCCAAGGAAACCGCCTCGCATGACGCGCTGAGGTGGGATAATGAAACAACTTGGATAAAGGCTTGGCTGTGGTGTGTCGCACTATGGAATACGTCAGCAGATTAGATTTGTGTAAATATTATTCTCTGTATGGCAATATGTGGAAAACTTATTTTGCAGAGCCGGACACTATCTTTGTGTTTAAAATCTTCTATGAAGTACTTGGAGGAGGAACCTGCCTTGCAATGCCGAAGACAATCTGCGCGCCGGACTCGTCGTCATTGAAGCCTGGTTCAGGGGCTACTGAGGGAGTCCTGGATTAGGGGGTGTTCGGATAGCCGAACTATACCTTCAGCCGGACTCCTGGACTATGAAGATACAAGATTGAAGACTTCGTCCCGTGTCCAGAAGGGACTTTCCTTGGCGTGCAAGGCAAGCTTGGCGATACGGATATTCAGATCTCCTACCATTGTAACCAACTCTATGTAACCCTAGCCCTCTCCGGTGTCTATATAAACCGGAGGGTTTTAGTCCGTAGGACAACATACACATCAACAATCATACCATAGGCTAGCTTCTAGGGTTTAGACTCTCTGATCTCGTGGTAGATCTACTCTTGTAATACCCATCGAGAGGGCCCGAACCTGGGTAAAACTTTGTGTCCCTTGCCTCCTGTTACCTCCATCAATATTAATCAAGCAGGACGTAGGGTTTTACCTCCATCGAGAGGGCCCGAACCTGGGTAAAACTTTGTGTCCCTTGCCTCCTGTTACCATCCGGGCTAGACGCACATTTCGGGACCCCCTACCCGAGATCCGCCAGTTTTGACACCGACAGTGGGTATCGTTATTTTCTGACCTTCACAGATGATTTGAGCAGATATGGGTATATCTACTTAATGAAACACAAGTCTGAAACATTTGAAAAGTTCAAAGAATTTCAGAGTGAAGTTGAGAATCATCGTAACAAGAAAATAAAGTTTCTACGATCTGATCGCGGAGGCGAGTATTTGAGTTACGAGTTTGGCCTTCATTTGTAACAATGTGGAATAGTTTCGCAACTCACGCCACCTGGAACACCATAGCATAATGGTGTGTCTGAACGTCGTAACCGTACTTTATTAGATATGGTGCAATCTATGATGTCTGTTATCAATTTACCGCTACCATTTTGGGTTTATGCGTTAGAGACAGCTGCATTCACGTTAAATAGGGCACCGTCTAAAAATCCGTTGAGACAACTAAGGGAGTCCTGGATTAGGAGGTGTTCGGATAGCCGGACTATACCTTCAGCGGGACTCCTGGACTATGAAGATACAAGATTGAAGACTTCGTCCCGTGTCCGGAAGGGACTTTCCTTGGCGTGGAGGGCAAGCTTGGCGATACGGATATACAGATCTCCTACCATTGTAACCGACTTTGTGTAACCCTAACCCTCTCCGACGTCTATATAAGCCGGAGGGTTTTAGTCCGTAGGACAACATAGACAACAACAATCATACCATAGGCTAGCTTCTAGGGTTTAGCCTCTCTAATCTCGTGGTAGATCTACTCTTGTACTACCCATATCATCAATATTAATCAAGCAGGACGTAGGGTTTTACCTCCATCGAGAGGGCCCGAACCTGGGTAAAACTTCGTGTCCCTTGCCTCCTGTTACCATCCGGCCTAGACGCACAGTTCGGGACCCCCTACCCGAGATCCGCCAGTTTTGACACCAACAACGACACCGTATGAACTGTGGTTTGACAAGAAACCTAAGCTGTCGTTTCTTAAAGTTTGGGGTTGCGATGCTTATGCGAAGAAGTTTCAGCCTGATAAGCTCAAACCCAAATCGGAGAAGTGCGTCTTCATAGGATACCCAAAAGAAACTGTTGGGTACACCTTCTATCACAGATCCGAAGGCAAGATCTTTGTTGCTAAGAGTGGATCCTTTCTAGAGAAGGAGTTCCTCTCGAAAGAAATGAGTGGGAGGAAAGTAGAACTTGATGAGGTAATTGTACCTTCTCTCGAATTGGAAAGTAGCTCATCACTAAAATCAGTTCCAGTGATGCCTACATCAATTAGTGAGGAAGTTAATGATGATGATCATGAAACTTTAGATCAAGTTACTACCAAACCTCGTAGGTCAACCAGAGTACGATCCACACCAGAGTGGTACGGTAATCCTATTCTGGAAGTCATGTTGCTAGACCATGAAGAACCTATGAACTATGAGGAAGCTATTCAGAAAAATGGATCTTTAAGAGGAAGACGGACGCTGATAGTAGTGTTACTATCTACAAAGCTCGACTTGTCGAAAAGGGTTTTTGACAAATTCAAGATGTTGACTATGATGAGATTTTCTCACTCGTATCGGTGCTTAAAGTCTGTCCGAATAATGTTAGCAATTGCCACATTTTATGAAATCTAACAAATGGACATCAAAACTGCATTCCTTAATGGATTTATTAAAGAAGAGTTGTATATGATACAACCAGAAGTTTTTGTCAATCCTAAAGGTGCTAACAAAATGTGCAAGCTTCAGCGATCCATCTATGGACTGGTACAAGCATCTCGGAGTTGGAATATACGCTTTGATAAGTTGATCAAAGCATATAGTTTTATACAGACTTGCGGTAAGTATATGTGAATGACATATTGTGAGTGGGAGTACTACAGCCTTTCTGATAAGTATATGTGAATGACATATTGTTGATCGGAAACGATGTAGAATTTTCTGGAAAGCATAAAGGAGTGTTTGAAAGGAGTTTTTCAAAGAAAGACCTCGGTGAAGCTGCTTACATATTGGGCATCAAGATCTATAGAGATAGATCAAGACGCTTGATAATATTTTTCAATGAGTACATACCTTGACAAGATTTTTGAAGTAGTTCAAAATGGAATGGTCAAAGAAGGAGTTCTTCCTGTATTGCAAGGTGTAAAGTTGAGTAAGACTCAAAACACGACCACGATGGAAAATAGAAAGAGAATGAAAGTCATTCCCTATGCCTCATCCATAGGTTCTATAAAGTATGCTATGCTGTGTACCAAATCTATTGTGTACCTTGCCGTGAGTTTGTCAAGGCGGTATGATATTGATCCAGGAGAGGATCACTTGACAGCGGTCAAAATTATCCTTAGAAGACTAAGGAGATATTTCTCAGTTATGGAGGTGATAAAGAGTTCGTCGTAAAGAGTTACGCTGATGCAAGCTTTTACACCAATCCGGATGACTCTGAGTCTCAATCTAGATACATATTAAAAGTGGGAGCAATTATCTATAGTAGCTCCATGCAGAGCATTGTAGACATAGAAAATTTGCAAAATACATATGGCTCTGAATGTGACAGACCCATTGACTAAGCTTCTCTCACAAGCAAAACATGATCACACCTTAATACTCTTTGGGTGTTAATCACATAGTGATGTGAACTACATTATTGACTCTAGTAAAACCCTTTGGGTATTAGTCACATGGTGATGTGAACTATTGGTATTAAATCACATGGCGATGTGAACTAGATTATTGACTCTAGTGCAAGTGGGAGACTGAAAGAAAAAATGCCCTAGAGGCAATAATAAAGTTGTTATTTATATTTACTTATACCATGATAAATGTCTATTATTCATGCTAGAATTGTATTAACCGGAAACTTAGTACATGTGTGAATACATAGACAAAACAGAGTGTCCCTAGTATGCCTCTACTAGACTAGCTCGTTAATCGAAGACGGTTATTTTTCTTGACTATAGACATGTGTTGTCATTTGATGAAGGGGATCACATCATTAGAGAATGATGTGATGGACAAGACCCATCCATTAGCTTAGCATAATGATCATTTAGTTTTATTGCTATTGCTTTCATCATGACTTATACATGTTCCTCTGAATATGAGATTATGCAACTCCCAAATACCGGAGGAACACCTTGTGTGCTGTCAACATCACAACGTAACTGGGTGATTATAAAGATGCTCTACAAATGTCTCCGAAGGTGTTTGTTGGGTTGGCATAGATCGAGATTAGGATTTGTCACTCCGTGTATCAGAGAGCTATCTCTGGGCTCTCTCGGTAATGCACATCATTATAAGCCTTGCAAGCAATGTGACTAATGAGTTAGTCACACGATCATGCATTATGGAATGAATAAAGAGACTTGACAGTAACGATATTGAACTAGGTATGATGATATCGACGATCGAATCTCGGGAAAGTACATACCGATGACAAAGGGAACAACGTATGTTGTTATGCGGTTTGACCGATAAAGATCTTCGTAGTATATGTAGGAACCAATATGAGCATCCAGGTTCCGCTATTGGTTATTGACCGGAGATGTGTCTTGGTCATTTCTACATAGTTCTCGAACCCGTAGGGCCCGCACGCTTAACGTTCGATGACGATTTGTATTATGAGTTATGTGATTTGATGACCGAAGTTTGTTCGGAGTCCCGGATGAGATCACAGACATGACGAGGAGTCTCAAAATGGCCGAGAGGTAAAGATTCATATATAGGACGATGGTATTTGGACACCGGAAGTGTTCTGGGTGATACCGGGTCACCGGAAGGGGTTCCGAGCAACCCCCGGCAAAGATATGGGCTTAATGGGCCAAGTAAGGGAACACACCAGCCCACAAGGGGCTGGTGCTCCCCCTATAGGGCCAGCCATGTGGGGATAAAGGTAAAGGAGAGGAGGAAAAATAAAGTATGAAGTAGGACTCCTACTTCCTTCCCCTCCCCCTCCTTCCTTTCCCCCTTGTCCAAATATGGTAGGGGGGCGAATTGGACTAGGGGCCCAAGTAGGATTCCACCTACTTGGGAGCGCCCTAGGCTGCCTCCCTCCCTCTCCCTCCTTTATATACGTGGTGAGGGCACCCCTAGAACACACATCAATTGTTCCTAGCCATGTGCAGCGCCCCCCTCCACAGTTAACACCTCGGTCATATCATCGTAGTGCTTAGGCGAAGCCCTGCGCCGGTAACTTCAGCATCACCGTTGACACGCCGTCGTGCTTACGGAACTCTCCCTCGTCCTCAACTGGATCAAGAAATCGAGAGACGTCATCGTGCTGAACGTGTGGTAAAAGCAGAGGTGTCGTACGTTCGGTACTTGGATCAGTTGGATCGTGAAGACGTTCGACTACATCGACCGCGTTACTAAACGCTTCCGCTTTCAGTTTGCAAGGGTACGTGGACACACTCTCCCCGTTCGTTGTTATGCTTCTCCTAGATAGATCTTGTGTGATCGTAGGATTTTTTTTGAAATACTACGTTCCCCAACACCGCATACATGTCACATGCGCTGAAGAAGGAATAGCTCTCGAGGTCCAGTTTGGCCTTGCCTTTCTCCAAGGAAGGTGATTCTTCTTTGGTGATATGCTTGGCCAGCATGGTTGAGGCTCCTGGCCAGTGTAAGTTGTCCCAGTAACAGCAACGTCATCAGAATTCTTCTTAGGAGAGATCTCATCAGTTAGCTTGGCAGGGCTAGGCGGCTTAGGGCTTGGCGGGTCATGACTGGTAGCCGGGTCAATCTCAGTGCGCATTGGCTCAAAGGCTATAGCGTTAGTTTGCAGTGGCGGATCATTGGCAAGGTCTTCAGGATTTTGGGTTGAAGCCTCTAGGGTCTCTGGCACCTACCTCTCCGGTTCAACAGCTTTGGGGTCTTTTGAAGACCCGCCCACCTTATGTTTCTTGCCCGCTTTAGCTATGCATCTGTAACAAGAATACAAGAGTTCATGAATATATCACTACAATTCATTTATGAACAAGTGAAAGTACTTAGCCATGGGCAACCTTGAAAGCTGGCATTTGAGTTCTGCTAGAGTCGCCAGATGAGGGCGGCGTTCCCTGATATTTTGAGTCAGAAGAATTAAGAGGTTGATGTATGAGACCGGCTTGTAGAAGAGATAGAGTCAGGCTATGTGGAACCTCGTTGCGACGCTTTCGAGGAGACGGGGTGTTGAGTAAGCCGTACATGAGATCTTTAGTGCCATCGCTCCGGGTCTTACGCCTCATTTCATGTTGTTGTTTCTTCAAAAGAAAGTTGGGATCCAAATGAGCAAGAGAGTGAGAAAACCTTACTTTTCAGGTGACCTGCCAAGTTTTCTTTCTTGGCAAGGGTTCTGAGTCAGAGAAAATTATAATTACCTCTGTTGCGTCTGCATGGCTGGTCTCTGCCTCTTCTTGAGAGGAATCAGCATCAATAATTTGCATGAAAATAAAGCCAAGGGAATCAAGTTCTACCTCCGATTCATCATCAAGATTGAGTAGTTCTTCGGCTTATGGCCTCTTGCGACGACCTGGACCTCGAGTTTTGTTTTAGGCTTCTTGGTTGGAGGGGCGGTTGGCAACTTGTCTTTCCATAAGGGAGAGTCGGCATGCTGATACATGAGAAATAAGTTAACTAACATGAAATGAAAAGATGCAAGCAAGTAAATTGAAGGCTTGTTCAAAAAGCTTATTGGAGGAGCCGGGTTAAGGGTGCAGAAAGGGTTTAGTCCCGCTTTGCTGCAGCTTTCCAGAGACTCCCCAAGAAGTGTCTTCACTGAGTCGTTGATTTCTTCTTCAGTCAAATGCATCTGATTGTAACGATGTGGGTCTTTCGTGTCACAAGTATACTAGCACATTAAGCTGCCACGCTGGCTCAGCGGCAAAATTCTCCATGCGACCCAGCAGTGAACCGAGTCAATTCCAGTGAAGCCGTTGGCCAGCAAGGCCATGATCTTTGAAAATGTGCCATTGGCGCGTTCAACGGCAGTAAGATGGCCCAAGAGCACATGGTTGGGGCTGAGCCGAAAGGACTAGAAACCCGGCAAAGGATTCTCACTAGCTGGAGAGGTGTCTCTACACTAAAACCAAGTGTAATTCCAGTCCTTAGGATGACTCGGCAGGGTGGCTATAGGGCAGTTGATGTCTCTTGGTCGCTGAATAGAAACCCCCTAATACGTCTCCAATGTATCTATAATTTTTGATTGCTCCATGCTAGATTATCTACTGTTTTGGACATTATTGGGCTTTATTATCCACTTCTATATTATTTTTGGGACTAAGCTATTAACTGGAGGCCAAGCCCAAAGTTGCTGTTTTTTGCCTATTTCAGAGTTTCACAGAAAAGGAATATCAAACAGAGTCCAAACGGAATGAAACCTTCAGGAACGTGATTTTCGGAATGAACATGATCCAGGAGACTTGGACCCGACGTCAAGAAATAAAGGAGGAAGCCACGAGGTAGGGGCGCGCCTACCCCCCCCCCCCCCCAGGCGCGCTCTCCACCCTCGTGGGCCCCCTGTTGCTCCACCGACGTACTCCTTCCTCCTATATATACCTATGTACCCCCAAACGATCAGAACCGGAGCCAAAACCCTAATTCCACCGCCGTAACTTTCTGTATCCATGAGATCCCATCTTGGGGCCTATTCCGGAGCTCCGCCGGAGGGGGCATCCGTCACGGAGGGCTTCTACATCAACACCATAGCCTCTCCGATGAAGTGTGAGTAGTTTACCTCAGACCTTCGGGTCCATTGTTATTAGCTAGATGGCTTCTTCTCTCTTTCTGGATCTCAATACAATGTTCTCCCCCTCTCTTGTGGAGATCTATTCGATGTAATCTTCTTTTTGCGGTGTGTTTGTTGAGACCGATGAATTGTGGGTTTATGATCAAGATTATCTATGAACAATATTTGAATCTTCTCTGAATTCTTTTATGTATGATTTGTTATCTTTGCAAGTCTCTTCAAATTATCAGTTTGGTTTGGCCTACTAGATTGATCTTTCTTGCAATGGGAGAAGTGCTTAGCTTTGGGATTAATCTTGCGGTGTCCTTTCCCAGTGACAGTAAGGGCAGCAAGGCACATATTGTATCGTTGCCATCGAGGATAACAAGATGGGTTTTTTATTATATTGAATCAATTTATCCCTCTACATCATGTCATCTTGCCTAAGGCGTTACTCTGTTTTCATGAACTTAATACTCTAGATGCATGCTGGATAGCGGTCGATGAGTGGAGTAATAGTAGTAGATGCAGGCAGGAGTCGGTCTACTTGTCTCGGACGTGATGCCTATATACATGATCATACCTAGATATTCTCATAACTATGCTCAATTCTATCAATTGCTCAACAGTAATTCGTTCATCCGCCATAAAATACTTATGCTCTTGAGAGAAGCCACTAGTGAAACCTATGGCCCCCGGGTCTATCTTCATCATATCAATCTTCCAATACTTAGTTATTTTTACTTTGCTTTTATTTTACTTTGCATCTTTATCACAAAAATACCAAAAATATTATCCTATCATATCTATCAGATCTCACTCTTGTAAGTGACCGTGAAGGGACTGACAACCCCTTATCGCGTTGGTTGTGAGGAGTTATTTGCTTTGTGTAGGTACGAGGGACTCGCACGTAGCCTCCTACTGGATTGATACCTTGGTTCTCAAAAACTTAGGGAAACACTTACGCTACTTTGCTACATCATCCATTCCTCTTCAAGGAAATCCAACGCAGTGCTCAAGAGGTAGCAAGAAGAATTTCTGGCGCCGTTGCCGGGGAGGTTCGCGCAAGTCAAGATTTGACTCCCGACAACGAGCCATTTCTGGCGCCGTTGCCGGGGAGTCTACGCAAAAGCCAACATACCAAGTACCCATCACAACCCTTGTCTCCCGCATTACATTATTTGCCATTTGCCTCTCGTTTTCCTCTCCCCCACTTCACCCTTGTCGTTTTATTCGCCCTCTCTCTCTATCCTCCCTCTCTTTCTCTATTTGCCTCTTTTTGCCTGCTTGCTTTTTTTTGCTTGTGTGTTGGATTGCTTGCTTGTCACGATGGCTCAAGATAACACTAAATTGTGTGACTTTACCAATACAAACAACGATGATTTTATTAGCACTCTGATTGCTCCTCTTACCGATGCTGAATCTTATGAAATTAATGCCGCTTTGCTGAATCTTGCCATGAAAGATCCATTTTCCGGCCTTCCTAGTGAAGATGCCGCTACCCATCTAAATAGCTTCGTTGATTTGTGTGATATGCAAAAGAATAAAGATGTGGACAATGATATTGTTAAGTTGAAGCTATTTCCTTTTTCTCTTAGAGATCGTGCTAAAGCTTGGTTTTCGTCTTTGCCTAAAAATAGTATTGATTCTTGGAACAAGTGCAAAGATGCTTTTATCTCTAAGTATTTTCCTCCTGCTAAGATCATCTCCCTATGAATTTTAAGCAACTTGATCATGAACATGTTGCACAAGCTTGGGATAGGATGAAATTAATGATACGTAATTGCCCTACTCATGGTTTGAATTTGTGGATGATTATACAAAAAATTATGCCGGATTGAATTTTGCTTCTAGAAATCTTTTAGATTCGGTTGCGGGTGGCACTTCTATGGAAATCACTTTAGGAGAAGCTACTAAACTCCTAGATAATATTATGGTTAATTATTCTCAATGGCATACTGAAAGATCTACTAATAAAAAGGTGCATGCGATAGAAGAAATTAATGTTTTGAGTGGAAAGATGGATGAACTTATGAAATTATTTGCTAGTAAGAGTGTTTATTCTTATCCTAATGATATGCCCTTGTCTACTTTGATTGAGAACAATAATGAATCTATGGATGTGAATTTTGTTGGTAGGAATAATTTTGGTAACAACGCGTATAGAGGAAACTTTAATCCTAGACCTTATCCTAGCAATTCCTCTAATAATTATGGTAATTCCTACAACAATTCTTATGGAAATTATAATAAGATGCCCTCTGATTTTGAATCTAATATTAAAGAATTTATTACTTCGCAAAAGAATTTCAATGCTTTGATTGAAGAGAAATTGCTTAAGATTGATGAGTTGGCTAGGAACGTTGATAGAATTTCTCTTGTTGTTGATTCTTTAAAGCTTAGATCTATTCCTCCTAAGCATGATATCAATGAGTCTCTCAAAGCCATGAGAATTTCCATTGATGAGTGCAAAGAAAGAACCGCTAGGATGCATGCTAAGAAAGATGCCTTTATAAGAGCGTGTTCTTCTAGTTCCTCTGAAAATAAACATGAAGATCTAAAAGTTATTGATGTGTCCCCTGTTAAATCTTTGTTTTGCAATATGAATCTTGATAATGATGGGTGTAGCGACCAGACCTCAAAAGTCCGATCTCTATGCTCCAGTGTCATCCCTGGATCAGTAATGCTGACACCGCACAGTACTTGAAGGATTTATAACAGAGTAGCAATCACACACTTATTACAATGAGTGTCTCAAAAGAGAACTTATTACAATAAATATGGCTTAAGGCCATCTAATAACGATAACAGCGGAAGGCTTGGAAGATAAGTGAGTCCATCAACTCCAACGGCATCACTGAGTATAGCACCACGACCTAAAAGACTCCTTACTCGTCGTCTAAAAAGTCTGCAACATGAACGTTGCAGCCCGAAACGGGTCAGCACATGGAATATGCTAGCAAAGTAACACATAGAGAGCAATGAAAGAATAAGGCTATACTACATGCATATTTGGCTGGTGGAAAGCTCTGTGGTTACAGTTTTGCATAAAGCCAATTTTTCCCTACTGAAAACGAATAAATTTTTATTTAACTATCATGGTAGTTGTTAAACATTGAGAGTGTAGACACCCTCTCAATCCCAATTAAGCATCATCATTAAAACCCAACAAAATTGATTAGAGTAACATGATGAGATTCACATGATAATCCAGGTACTAGATACTAAAGTTGTCCATAACCGGGGACACGGCTAACCATGATTAGTTTATACACTCTCCAAAGGTTTGCGCACTTTTCCCCACAAGACTTGATCTCCTCCGTTGGGGTTCTCGCACTACATGGTGTTTGAGAAACGGATGACCGAGACATAGTTTTTCAGAAGCGCTAGCACCTTACGATCGGGTAGACCGTTACACCTACTTTCCCCTACATCTGCTAGTCTACCACTGTAAGAGTTCGCATGACTTAATCAACTATGCTAGAGCCCATAGTAGCTTGTGGCTGCACACGGAAGTTTCTAGTATGAATAATCTCATGATCCCTTTGAGCCTGGGTGGCGGTCCAAAAGAAAAACAGGCAATCGCTGGAATACCCAGGTGCCTCAATCCACCCAGATGTGTGTTTAAGTTGCCACCTTAGAGAAACCATTAATTAACAATCTCACATCTGTCATGGATACACTCACCCAATCCATGTCTACTAGCATAGCATGGCAATATAAGCAAACGTAGAAATAACTCCCAGGGTTTGATAAAGAAACAGGTAATAGGTACTACCTCATCTACTTCCCAAAACCCACAATTTAATTAGATCCTAATCATGCAATGTGTGAGGATTGATCTAATGCAA
Organism: Triticum urartu; assembly: GCF_056163025.1. NCBI lineage: Eukaryota > Viridiplantae > Streptophyta > Magnoliopsida > Poales > Poaceae > Triticum > Triticum urartu. The sequence goes on along the minus strand of NC_141873.1, from coordinate 443,041,635 downwards.
TAAAAACTGGGTAGTAGGAGGTATGATCAAAGTGTTACTTGCCTTGCTGATGATCCGTGAAACCTAGGGATTCGAAGTAGCAAGCGGCGCACTCCGGGTACTCTAACTCAAAAAAAAACAAACATACAATAAGTACTCAACTAATGCACAGGTAAAACTCAAATAAGAGATCTAACCAGAAATTTCAAGTTAAGAACTCCGGTTGGCAAAAGAAATCAAATCGAACGAAGCAACGAAAGACAAACGGCGAAAAAATAAAACTTCATTTACTAATCTGGATCTAGGTCAAATTTTACATAGGAAAAAAACTTGTTTGAGTTGATTAAACAGAAAGAGGGTTTCGAGATGAAACTCCAGGCGCTTGAATCGCCTGATTTCGATAAACGAGCGAAAAGTTATACTAAAACGAAAATCAGATCAGAAATCGCGATCAGAAATAATCGCGGAATAATCCGAGAAAAAAAACCGATGAACAGAATAACGAACGAACGTTCGTTTTCTGGAACTAAACGATGAATGCGTTCGTTAAAATGAACGAACGAGCGAACGCTCACTAAATAAATAAACCGGAAGAACCAATCTATTTAAAAAAATGAAACTAGGGTTTTCTAAAAACACGGATCGATTTTTCTTAGAAAACCGGGCGGCGACGGCTACCTCGGCTCGGACTCCGGTGGGGCTCCGGCGGGGTTCCGGGCGGCGTGGGGTGGCGGGGCGGCGACGGTGTCGGGGGCGCAAGGCGGCGGAGCGGCGGGGGTGGCGGCGGGGTGCAAGGCGGCGGGGCGGGCTGCGGCTTGCGGCGGGGCGGGCGGCGTGGGGTGCGGCGGCGGCGACTCGGGACTCCAGGGGGGGCCCGGGGTGGTATTTAAAGGAGGGAGGGGGGCGGCGGCTGAGTCCGACTTGGGAAGGGGGTCGGGCGGCGGCGGCGGCTCCGGCTCGGACACTCCAAGTCCGGCGGCAGCACGGGCGAGGAAGCGGTGGCGCCTGGCAGGCCGGCCAGGCTCGGCTGGGCCTTTGGCCCAGTCGGGCGTGCAGGTTTTTTTTTAAAATAATTCAGCCGAACTAAGAAAGATCCTAAGAAAATCTAAAATTTGCCAAAGCAAATTTTCATCGTATAAATAAAATATTTAGAACAGGATGAACATTTTCTTGGTCCTAAATGCAGTTTTTGAAAACGTGCAATTTTTCCTAAATTCAAATAAAACAGCGAATAACTCCAAAACAAAAAATTATTTGATTTTATTATTAAATCCTTAATATTTCTTTATTTTGGGAAAGTATTTTTATTCCCTCTCTCATATTTTTATAATAGAAATAATTGAAGATAAAATAAATAAAATCAAATGATTCTATTTTCAAAATTTAAGAAAACTCAAATATGAAAATAACGAAATCCCCAACTCTCTCCGTGGGTCCTTGAGTTGCGTAGAATTTCTCGATCAGGCCCAAAAGCAATAAAATATGCTATGCAATGATGATCTAATGTATAACATTCCAAATTGAAAAATTAGGATGTTACAAACCTACTCCCCTTAGGATGAATCTCGCCCTCGAGATTTGGGTTGGCTAGAAAATAGGTGAGGGTGGTCCTTCAGCAGATCTTCCTCTCGCTCCCAGGTGGTTTCATCCTCCGTGTGGTGGCTCCACTGAACTTTGCAAAACTAGATGACCTTGCTGCGGGTGACTCGGCTGGCATACTCAAGAATCTTGACAGGTTTCTCCTCATAAGTCAAATCACTGTCCAACTGAATCGCTTCCAGCGGCACTGTATCTCTCAGCGGTATATCATCCATCTCTGCGTGGCACTTCTTCAACTGGGAAGCGTGGAATACGTCGTGAACTCCTAACAATCCTTTGGGCAATTCCAATTTGTAGGCTACTTCTCCCATACGCTCCAAAACCTTGTATGGTCCTACAAAACGTGGCGCTAAATTTCCCTTAACTCCAAAGCTCTTAACTCCTGAAGTGGAGATACTCGAAGATAAACTCGATTTTCGACTTTGTAAACTATCTCCTTGCGTTTAGAATCTGCGTAGCTCTTCTGCCTGGACTGGGCTTCCTTGAGCCTATCGCGAATCAATTTCACCTTCTGTTCAGACTCCTTAATTAGATCCGGTCCAAACAACTGTCGGTATCCAACTTCATCCCACGACAATGAGGTCCTGCACCTCCTTCCGTACAAGGCTTCGAAAGGGTCCATCTTCAAACTGGATTGATAACTGTTGTTGTAAGAGAACTCAGCGTACGGCAAATTATCATCCCAACTAGATCCATAATCTAGCGCACAAGCTCTCAGCATGTCCTCCAAAATCTGATTGACTCTCTCGGTTTGTCCATCTGTCTGCAGATGAAAAGTTGTACTGAACTCTAGCCTGGTACCCAAAGTTTCATGCAATTGATTCCAAAACTTTGAGGTAAACTGGGTTCCTCTATCTGATACAATGCTCCATGGAACTCCATGCAGACATACGATCCGGGTCATGTATATCCTTGCCAACTTAGCACTGGTGTAAGTGGTCTTTACTGGGATGAAATGAGCTACTTTAGTCAAACGATCGACTACAACCCATATCGAGTCATAGCTTGAACGAGTTCTGGGCTAACTCGTAATAAAATCCATGCCTAGCTTATCCCACTTCCATTCGGGTATTGGCAATGGTTGTAACAATCCTGCTGGCTTCTGATGCTCTGCCTTTACTCTCTGACATACATCACAGACTGCTACATACTCCGCAATATCCTTCTTCATTCCGGTCCACCAGAAAGTATCCTTCAAATCCAAATACATCTTAGTATTTCATGGGTGAATCGAATATGGTGAATCATGAGCTTCCTGTAGAATTAACTTCATGATCTCCGGGTCATTGGGCACATAAACACGGTCATCAAACCATAGGGTATCGTGCTCATCCTCACGAAATCCTTTAGCTTTTCCTTTGCTCATTTTCTCCTTTATGGAATCATCTTCCTTGTCAGTCCTCTGAGCTTCTCTGATCTTATCCATCAAAGTAGACTGAATCTCCAATGCTGCTACATAGCCTCTTAGGACTACCTCCAAACATAGCTCACGAAGATTCTCGGCTAACTCTCTTGGTAAATCTCCCGTCATTTGGGTGTTGACATGGCTTTTACGGCTCAATGCGTCAGCTACTACGTTAGCCTTTACGGGATGATAATGCAATCTCATATCATAATCCTTGATGAGCTCCAACCATCTCCTTTGCCTAAGATTCAACTCCTTCTGCGTGAAAATATACTTCAAGCTCTTGTGATCCGTGTACACCTCACAATGGTTTCCAATGAGAAAGTGTCTCCGGGTCTTCAATGCATGCACTATGGCTGCTAACTCCAAATCATGTGTGGCATAATTCAACTCATGAGGCTTAAGCTATCGTGAGGCACATGAAACAATTCTTCCTTCCTGCATAAGCACTGCTCCAAGTCCTCGACGTGAAGCGTCGCAATACACCTCATAATCCTTGTTCTGATCCAGCAAAATCAACACTGGTGATGTAACCAAACGTTTCTTCAACTCCTGGAAACTGGACTCACATTCCTCAGTCCATTTGAACTTGGTATCTTTCTTCAACAACTCCGTCATAGGCTTCGCAATCTTCGAGAAATTTTCAATGAATCTCCGGTAGTATCCTGCGAGTAAGAAAACTCCGAATCTCTCCAACTGTTGTTGGCGCTTCCCAATTTGTCACGGTGTCAACCTTGGTGGGATCTACTGCTATACCTTCTCCGGATATAACGTGTCCGAGGAATCCAACTTCCTTCAACCAAACCTCACATTTGCTAAACTTGGCATATAACTGATGTTCTCCGAGCTTCTCAAGTACCAAACTCAAATGCTCCTTATGATCCTCTTCATTCTTCGAGTAAACTAGAATATCATCAATCAACACTACGACGAACTTATCCAAAAACTCCATAAACACTTTGTTCATCATGTTCATAAAATATGCAGGTGCGTTAGTCAGCCAAATGACATAACGGTGTACTCGTACAGCCCATACCTGGTGGTAAAAGCCGTCTTAGGTATATCATGTTCTCGGATCTTCAACTGATGGTATCATGATCGTAAATCGATCTTGGAAAATACCTTAGCTCCTTGCAATCGGTCAAACACATCATTGATCATCGGTAGTGGGTACTTGTTCTTGATGGTTACTTCATTCAATCCTCGATAATCAACAACCATCCTTAACGATCCATCCTTCTTCTCCACTAGAAGTACTGGCGATCCCCAAGGTGAAGAACTAGGGCGAATATATCCTTTATCCAGTAACTCTTTAATCTGCTTCTTAATCTCCACCAAATCCTTTGCGGGCATCCTGTATGGTCTTTTAGATATCGGTCCTGTGCCTGGCAAAAGTTCAATCAAAAACTCAATATCTCTATCCAGTGGCATGCCTAGCAACTCCTATGGAAATACATCAGGGAAATCCTTCACTACTGGTACTTCCTCCTGCACAACTCCTATTAAGGAATTTACTTGAGTCCTATTCGGCACATGCCGGGATACATACTTGATCCTTCTTCCTTCTGGAGTGGTAAGCAAAATCGACTTACTGGCGCAATCGATGTTTCCTCCACACATCGACAGCCAATCCATACCCAGAATTACATCCAAACCTCACGATTCCAAAATGATCAAATCCGTGGGAAACACATGCCTACCTATACTCAATGGCACTTGAAAACATCCTTTGCTGGCCATATACTCCGCTCCTGGTGAGCTTACTAACATAGGTGTTCTAAGAACTTTGGTGGGAAGGTTATACTTATCCGCAAATCCCCTTGATATGTATGAATGCGATGCACCAGTATCAAAAAGTACGATTGCAGTAAAAGACTTAACCAAAAACTTACCGATTACTGCATCCAGCTGCTCTTCAACCTCCTCCACGTTTACGTGGTTCACCTGTCCCCTATTGAAAGGGTTCGGCTTCTTCCAAGAGCTTCCATTGCCATTTCCATTCTGGGATTCAGGAAATTCATTGGCATAATGTCCGGTCTTCTGGCACTTAAAGCAAGTGACTTGGCTCAGGTCTCTCTTGGCTGGGGTTGATGGGTTGGTAGGGTTCTGGCCGTTGCTTCCTCCATTCCCATTACCATTCTTGGGGCTACCTCCTCCGTGGGTATGCTGAAAAGGTCCTCCCAGTCTAGGGGTAAAACGCGGCTTCTGCTGAGCTCCAGAATTGTACTTCCCTTGTCCATACTTCCTCTTGCTGTTATCAATTTACTGTTGCTTCCCTTCAATCATAAGAGCACGATCTACCAACTCCTGGTAGTTGTTGAAGGTTGCTACCATCAACTGCATGCTCAACTCATCATTCAGTCCTTTCAGAAACTTCTCCTTCTTAGCTGCATCCGTAGCAACGTCATCTGGGGCATAACATGCTAGCTTACTAAAGTCATCCACATACTGGCCAACTGTCCGTCCTCCTTGGCGCAAGTTGCAAAATTCACGCTTCTTCATGGCCATAGCTCCTGCTGAAACATGGGCAGTACGGAAAGCCTGCTGGAACTGGTCCCATGTGACAGTGTCGATAGGGAAAGTGGCTGTGAAATTCTCCCACCATGACGCTGCGGGTCCTTCAAGCTGATGTGTGGCAAACTTCACCTTTTCCGCATCTGTGCATCCTGCCGTGGTCAACTCTCTTGCTGTCTTGCGGAGCCAATCATCTGCTAGTATAGGCTCGGTGCTACTGGAGAACACCAGCGGATTCAGCCTAAGAAAACGGGCTAAGTGATCAACAGGTGGTGGTGGTGGTGGGTTGTTGTTGTTGTTCCCTTGATTCTGATTCTGGACTAGTAACTGCATCAACGTATTCTGCTGCTGGATCAACTGAGTGAGCTCCGGTGGGAAGGTAAATCCGGGGTCACGTCTCGGAGGCATCTGATGGGTTTAGAAAAGATGAGATTTAAGAATAGAGGGGGGGTCTAAAGAGAAACACTACCCATATTCACATGAGGCAAAAGCAAACAATTCACTTCATTCAATCAAACAAGGGCATACAATCGGTGCAACTATCGCAAAAGTGCTTGGACTACTATATTTACATGGTGGACTACTACTAATGATGGGGTGGTATACTAGAAATATTCTTCGGTTGCAGACTCCATGATATCTGCTCCAGCTTCATCAACATAGTCATCATCGCTATCATCTGGGTCCGAGTCGGTGTCGTCGATGATGATGTAGTCTTCCGGGCGAATCTCCTTGGGTTCTTCGTCTTCTTCTACTGGTGTAGGGTCTCCCATGAATATTCCGACCTTCTTGATCAGGTCGTCATTCTTCTCCACTAGTACTTCGATTTCCTCTTCATAATCTTCATGTGTAGCCTTGAGTTCTTCCTCCAGTTCCTTGATTCTTGTCCTTGCCTTCTTCAGATCTATCATGTCTGCGCACATCTGGTTCTCCTGACGTCAAATGTGTTGGTTTAACTCCTGGATAAAAGCTGCGATTGATGTATCCTTCTTGGTGCTGATCATCTCCTAGTGCTCATCTCGGCCCCCACAAATTTGGTAGATTGTATCCTTGAGATCATTGCGGTAAACTTCTCCAATGAGTCCCATGGTGATGTGAGCTGCCATGCTCTTCCCTAGACTCCAGGTTGGTGCATCAAACGAAAACTCTATGGGCTCAGTGACTGGCATGAATGTCCTTCTTGGAACTTGAACTTGAATCATCCAGCGTTCCTCTTCAGGTAAAGTGGCATTGTAGGTTCCGGTGAAGCTTGGTACTCCGATGTTCAGGTATCTAGTGACTTCCTTCAAATGACGTCCAAAGGGAGTATCTTCATCCAGTTGCGTAAACTTGTTCCTTGCATCCGCCATCCTAAAAGAATAGAAAAGATGAGGAGTCGGAAAGGAGAAGAGTGAGTAATGATCTAGGGATTTAGCTTAGTGGTCGTGTCCTACAGTCAGCGTGTGCTCTGATACCATCTTGTAGCGACCAGACCTCAAACGGTCCGATCTCTGTGCTCCAGTGTCATCCCTGGATCAGTAATGCTGACACCACATAGTACTTGAAGGATTTATAACAGAGTAGAAATCACACACTTATTACAACGAGTGTCTCAAAAAAGAACTTATTACAATAAATATGGCTTAAGGCCATCTAATAACGATAACAGCGGAAGGCTTGGAAGATAAGTGAGTCCATCAACTCCAACGGCATCACTGAGTATAGCACCACGACCTAAAAGACTCCTTACTCGTCATCTGAAAAGTTTGCAGCATGAACGTTGCAGCTCGAAACGGGTCAGCACATGGAATATGCTGGCAAAGTAACACGTAGAGAGCAATGAAAGAACAAGGCTATACTATATGCATATTTGGCTGGTGGAAAGCTCTATGGTTACAGTTTTGCGTAAAGCCAATTTTTCCCTACTGCAAAGGAATAAATTTTTATTTAACTATTATGGTAGTTGTTAAACATTGAGAGTGTAGACACCCTCTCAATCCCAATTAAGCATCATCATTAAAACCCAACAAAATTGATTAGAGTAACATGATGAGATTCACATGATAATCCAGGTACTAGATACTCAAGTTGTCCATAACCGGGGACATGGCTAACCATGATTAGTTTATACACTCCGCAAAGGTTTGCGCACTTTTCCCCACAAGACTCCATCTCCTCCGTTTGGGGTCCTCGCACTACATGGTGTTTGAGAAACGGATGACTGAGACATAGTTTTTCAGAAGCACTAGCACCTTACGATCGGGTAGACCATTACACCTACCTTCCCCTACATCTGCTAGTCTACCACTATAAGAGTTCGCATGACTTAATCAACTATGCTAGAGCCCATAGTAGCTTGTGGCTGCACACGGAAGTTTCTAGTATGAATAATCTCATGATCCCTTTGAGCCTGGGTGGTGGTCCAAAACAAAAACAGGCAATCGCTGGAATACCCAGGTGCCTCAATCCACCGAGATGTGTGTTTAAGTTTCCACCTTAAATAAACCATTAATTAACACTCTCACATCTGTCATGGATACACTCACCCAATCCATGTCTACTAGCATAGCATGGCAACATAAGCAAACGTAGAAATAACTCCCAGGGTTTGATAAAGAAACAAGTAATAGGTACTACCTCATCTACTTCCCAAAACCCACAATTTAATTAGATCCTAATCATGCAATGTGTGAGGATTGATCTAATGTAATAAAAACTGGGTAGTAGGAGGTATGATCAAAGTGTTACTTGCCTTGCTGATGATCCGTGAAACCTAGGGATCAGAAGTAGCAAGCGACGCACTCCAGGTACTCTAACGCAAACAAACAAACAAACATACAATAAGTACTCAACTAATGCACTGGTAAAACTCAAATAAGAGATCTAACCAGAAAGTTCAATTGAAGAACTCCGGTTGGCAAAAGAAATCAAATCGAATGAAGCAAAGAAGGACAAACGGTAAAAAAAAACTTCGTTTACTAATCTGGATCTAGGTCAAATTTTATAGAGGAAAAAAACTTGTTTGAGTTGGTTAAACAGAAAGAGGGTTTCGAGACGAAACTCCAGGCGCTTGAATCGCCTGATTCCGATAAAGAGCAAAAGGTTATACTAAAACGAAAATCGGATCAGAAATCGCGATCAGAAATAATTGCGGAATAATCCGAGAAAAAGAAAAACGGCGAACAGAATAACGGACGAACGTTCGTTTTCTGGAACTAAACGATGAACGCGACTGTTAAAATGAACGAACGAGCGACGCTCGCTAAATAAATAAACCGAAAGAATCGATCTATTTAAAAAACGAAACTAGGGTTTTCTAAAAAAACCAGATCGGTTTTTCTTAGAAAACCGGGCGGCGACGGTTACCTCGGCTCGGACTCCGGCGGGGCTCTGGCGAGGTTCCAGGCGGCGTGGGATGGCAGGGCGGCGACAGCATCGGCGGCGCAAGGCGGCGGGGCGGCGGCTGCGACGGCGAGGCAGCGCTGCGGCGGCGGGATGGGCTGCGGCTTGCGGTGGCGCGGGCGGCGTGGGGTGTGGCGGCGGCAACTCGGGGCTCTAGGGGGGTGGTATTTAAAGGAGGGAGGGGGGCGGCGGATGCGTCCAACTTGGGGAGGGGGTCGGGTGGCGGCGGCGGTGGCTCCGGCTCGGACTCTTCGAATCGGGCGGCAGCACGGGCGAGGAGGCGGTGGCGCTTGGCGGGCCGGCCTGGCTCGGCTGGGCCTTTGGCCTAGTCAGGCGTGCAGGTTTTTTTTTGAAAAATAATAATTCCGCCGAACTAAGAAAAATCCTAAAAAATAAATAAAAATCTAAAAATTGCCAAAACAAATTTTCACCGTCTAAATAAAATGTTTAGAACAGGATGAACATTTTCTTGGCCCTAAATGCAGTTTTTGAAAACGTGCAATTTTCCTAAATTCAAATAGAACAGCGAAAAACTCCAAAACAAAAACTTATTTGATTTTATTATTAAATCCTCTATATTTCTTTATTTTGGGAAAGTCATTTTATTCCCTCTCTCATATTTTTATAATATAAATAATTGAAGATAAAATAAATAAAATCAAATGATCCTATTTTCAAAATTTGAGAAAACTCAAATATGAAAATAACGAAATCCCCAACTCTCTCCGTGGGTCCTTGAGTTGCGTAGAATTTCTGGATCAGGCCCAAAAGCAATAAAATCTGCTATGCAATGATGATCTAATGTATAACATTCCAAATTGGAAATTCGGGATGTTACAATGGGACTTAATATGATCCACCTTTACCTAGAAGGCGTTCCAAAAATTCGGAGTTTTTAGATCTTGATGCTAAATTTGATGAAAGTGGGACTGAAGAAATTAAAACCCTAGATGTTACTATACCCACTATTTTGAATTTCAAGGAATTTAATTATGAAAATTGCTCTTTGATTGATTGTATTTCCTTGTTGCAATCCGTGCTAAATTCTCCGCATGCTTATAGTCAAAATAAAGTGTTTACTAAACATATCGTTGATGCTTTGATGAAATTTTATGAAGAAAAACTTGAGTTGGAAGTTTCTATCCCTAGAAAACTTTATGATGAGTGGGAACCTACTATTAAAATTAAAATTAAAGATCATCCATGCTATGCTTTGTGTGATTTGGGTGCTAGTGTTTCCACGATCCCAAAGACTTTGTGTGATTTGTTAGGTTTCCGTGATTTTGATGATTGCTCTCTAAACTTGCACCTTGCGGATTCCACTATTAAGAAACCTATGGGAAGAATTAATGATGTTCTTATTGTTGCAAATAGTAATTATGTTCCCATAGATTTTATCGTTCTTGACATAGATTGCAATCCTTCATGTCCTCTTATTCTTGGTAGACCTTTCCTTAGAACGATTAGTGCAATTATTGATATGAAGGAAGGAAATATTAGATTCCAATTTCCGTTAAGTAAAGGCATGGAACACTTTCCTAGAAAGAAAATTAGATTACCTTATGAATCTATTATGAGAGCCACTTATGGATTACCTACCAAAGATGGCAATACCTGGATCTATCCTTGCTTTTTATGCCTAGCTAGGGGTGTTAAACGATAGCGCTTGTTGGGAGGCAACCCAATTTTAGTTTTGTTCCTTGCTTTTTGCTCCTATTTAGTAATAAATAATTTACATATCCTCTGTTTTGGTTGTGTTTTTTGTGTTTAATTAGTGTTTGTGCCAAGTAGAACCGTTGGGAAGACTTGGGGAAAGTCTTGATATCTTGCTGTAAAAAACAGAAACTTTAGCGCTCACGAGAACTGCTGCCATTTTAATTTGGAAAGTGATATTTAGTTAATTATTTTTTCAGATGAATAATAGATAAATTCCTCACGTCCAGCAACTTATTTTAGAATTGTTGGGGTTCCATATCTTGTGCTAGTTACAGATTACTACAGACTATTCTGTTTTTGACAGATTCTGTTTTTCGTGTGTTGTTTGCTTATTTTGATGAATCTATGGCTAGTAAAATGGTTTATAAACCATAGAGAAGTTGTAATACAGTAGGTTTAACACCAATATAAATAAAGAATGATTTCATTACAGTACCTTGAAGTAGTCTTTTGTTTTCTTTCGCTAACGGAGCTCACGAGATTTTCTACTTTAAGTTTTGTGTTGTGAAGTTTTCAAGTTTTGGGTTAAGATTTGATGGATTATGGAACAAGGAGTGGCAAGAGCCTATGCTTGGGGATGCACATGGCACCCCAAGATAATTAAGGAAACCTAAAAGCCAAAGCTTGGGGATGCCCCAGAAGGCATCCCCTCTTTCGTCTCCTTCCATCGGTAACTTTACTTGGAGCTATATTTTTTATTCACCACATGATATGTCTTTTGCTTGGAGCGTCTTGTATGATTTGAGTCTTTGATTTTTAGTTTAACACAATAATCCTTGATGTACACACCTTTTGAGAGAGCCATACATGATTTGGAATTTGTTAGAATACTCTATGTGCTTCACTTATATCTTTTGAGTTATATAGTTTTGCTCTAGTACTTCACTTATATCTTTTAGAGCATGGTGGTGGATTTGTTTTATAGAATCTATTGATCTCTCATGCTTCACTTAGATTATATTTAGAGTCTTAAATAGCATGGTAATTTTCTTAAATAATCCTAATATGCTAGGTATTCAAGATTAGTAAAAAAATTCTTATGAGTGTTTTGAATACTAAGAGAAGTTTGATGCTTGATGATTGTTTTGAGATATGGAGGTAATAATATCAAAGTCGTGCTAGTTGAGTAGTTGTAAATTTGAGAAATGCTTGTGTTGAAGTTTGCAAGTCCCGTAGCATGCACGTATGGTAAATGTTATGTTGCAAATTTGAAACATGAGGTGTTCTTTGATTGTCCTCCTTATGAGTGGCGGTCGGGGACAAGCGATGGTATTTTCCTACCAATCTATCCCCCTAGGAGCATGCGCGTAGTGCTTGGTTTTTGATGACTTGTAGATTTTTGCAATAAGTATGTGAGTTCTTTATGACTAATGTTGAGTCCATGGATTATACGCACTCTCACCCTTCCATCATTGCTAGCCTCTTCGGTACCGTGCATTGCCCTTTCTCACATTGAGAGTTGGTGCAAACTTCGCCGGTGCATCCAAACCCCGTGACATGATACGCTCTTTCACACATAAACCTCCTTATATCTTCCTCAAAACAGCCACCATACCTACCTATTATGGCATTTCCATAGCCATTCCGAGATATATTGCCATGCAACTTTCCACCATTCCGTTTATCATGACACATTCATCATTTTCATATTGCTTAGCATGATCATGTAGTTGACGTAGTATTTGTGGCAAAGCCACCATTCATAATTCTTTCATACATGTCACTCTTGGTTCATTGCATATCCCGGTACACCGCCGGAGGCATTCATATAGAGTCATCTTTTGTTCTAGCATCGAGTTGTAATCATTGAGTTGTAAATAAATAGAAGTGTGATGATCATCATTTTCTACAGCATTGTACCAAGTGAGGAATTAAAAAAAAGAGAAAGGCCATAAAAAAAGAAGACAAGGCCCAAAAAAAGAGAGAAAAAGAGAGAAGGGACAATGCTATTATCCTTTGCCACACTTGTGCTTCAAAGTAGCACCATAATCTTCATGATAGAGAGTCTTTTGTTTTGTCACTTTCATATACTAGTGGGAATTTTTCATTATAGAACTTGGCTTGTATATTCCAACGATGGGCCTCCTCAAGTGCCCTAGGTCTTGTGAGCAAGCAAGTTGGATGCACACCCACTTAGTTTCTTTTGTTGAGCTTTCATACATTTATAGCTCTAGTGCATCCGTTGCATGGCAATCCCTACTCCCTGCACTAACATCAATCGATGGGCATCTCCATAGCCCATTGACTAGCCTCGTTGATGTGAGAGTTTCTCTTTTTTTTGTCTTCTCCACATAACCCCCATCATCATATTCTATTCCACCCATAGTGCTATGTCCATGGCTCGCGCTCATATATTGCGTGAAAGTTTATAGGTTTGAGATTACTAAAGTATGAAACAATTGTTTGGCTTGTCATCGGGGTTGTGCATGATGAGAGCATTCTTGTGTGATGAAAAATGGAGCATGACTAAACTATATGATTTTGTAGGGATGAACTTTCTTTGGCTATGTTATTTTGAGAAGACATAATAGCTTAGTTAGTATGCTTGAAGTATTATTATTTTTATGTCAATATGAACTTTTATCATGAATCTTTCGGATCTGAATATTCATACCACAATTAAGAAGAATTACATTAAAATTATGTCAAGTAGCATTCCACATCAAAAATTCTGTTTTTATCATTTACCTACTCGAGGACGAGCAAGAATTAAGCTTGGGGATGCTTGATACGTCTCCAACGTATCTATAATTTTTGATTGCTCCATGCTATATTATCTACTGTTTTGGAAATTATTGGGTTTTATTATCCACTTTTATATTATTTCTGGGACTAACCTATTAACTGGAGGCCCAGCCCAGAATTGTTATTTTTTGCCTATTTCAGAGTTTCGTTGAAAAGGAATATCAAACGGAGTCCAAACGGAATGAAACCTTCGGGAACGTGATTTTCAGAACGAACATGATCCAGGAGACTTGGACCCTACGTCAAGAAATAAAGGAGGAATCCACGAGGTAGGGGGCGCGCCTACCCCCACCCCCCCAGGTGCGCCCTCCACCCTCGTGGGCCCCCTGTTGCTCCACCGACGTACTCCTTCCTCCTATATATACCTACGTACCCCCAAACGATCAGAAACGGAGCCAAAACCCTAATTCCACCGCCGTAACTTTCTGTATCCACGAGATCCCATCTTGGGGCCTGTTCCGGAGCTCTGTCGGAGGGGGCATCCATCACGTAGGGCTTCTACATCAACACCATAGCCTCTCCGATGAAGTGTGAGTACTTTACCTCAGACCTTCGGGTCCATAGTTATTATCTAGATGGCTTCTTCTCTCTTTTTGGATCTCAATACAATGTTCTCCCCCTCTCTTGTGGAGATCTATTCGATGTAATCTTGTTTTTGCGGTGTGTTTGTTGAGACCGATGAATTGTGGGTTTATGATCAAGATTATCTATGAAAAATATTTGAATCTTCTCTGAATTATTTTATGTACGATTGGTTATATTTGCAAGTCTCTTCGAATTATCAGTTTGGTTTGGCCTACTAGATTGATCTTTCTTGCAATGGGAGAAGTGCTTAGCTTTGGGTTCAATCTTGCGGTGTCCTTTCCCAGTGACAGTAAGGGCAGCAAGGCACGTATTGTATTGTTGCCATCGAGGATAACAAGATGGATTTTTTATCATATTGCATGAATTTATCCCTCTACATCATGTCATCTTGCTTAAGGCGTTACTCTGTTTTCATGAACTTAATACTCTAGATGCATGCTGGATAGCGGTCGATGAGTGGAGTAATAGTAGTAGATGTAGGCAGGAGTCGGTCTACTTGTCTCGGACGTGATGCCTATATACATGATCATACCTAGATATTCTCATAACTATGTGCAATTCTGTCAATTGCTCAACAGTAATTCGTTCACCCACCGTAAAATACTTATGCTCTTGAGAGAAGCCACTAGTGAAACCTATGGCCCCCGGGTCTATCTTCATCATATTAATCTTCCAATACTTTGTTGTTTTTAATTTGCTTTTATTTTACTTTGCATCTTTATCACAAAAATACCAAAAATATTATCCTATCATATCTATCAGATCTCACTCTCGTAAATGACCGTGAAGGGATTGACAACCCCTTATCGCGTTGGTTGCGAGGAGTTATTTGCTTTGTGTAGGTACGAGGGACTCGCGCGTAGCCTCCTACTGGATTGATACCTTGGTTCTCAAAAACTAAGGGAAATACTTACCCTACTTTCCTGCATCATCCTTTCCTCTTCAAGGAAATCCAATGCAGTGCTCAAGAGGTAGCACCTCTCCAAGCTCGAGACTAGGGTCGTCAGTCATCTCAGTTTGGCGTTTCAGATAAAAGAAATCTCTGAACAGGTCAATGTCAGGTTCTTCTTGAAGGTATACTTCGTAGAATACTTGAAATTTCATATATTGGAGACAGAGTTGGGGCCAATTTCTTGAGGACGGAGATTATAGAAATTCAGGACGTCCCGGAAGAATTTTGACCCGGGTGGTGAAAACCGTGAAGGAGGTGATCAGCAAATAATTACTTTGCCCTCTATGGGTTCGAGGACGACTTCAGAGCCGGGAACTCTCCATTGAATGACATCTTTGGCCAGTAAGACTCCCATGTCCATATATTCATTTAAGGAGAGCTCATAAACTTTGTTGGCCACCCAGTTGCATGAAGTAGGGGGTCTTAGTCATGATTGGTAAGTTAAGAAGCTGTGATCAAGGAGTAAATTGTATGGCGGGTTCAAATTACAATGTAAGTCGCCATTAAAGTTGCTATGATATTTCGGCAGTAGTAAGCCAGTCATAAGATGGATTATTATGGAAAATTATGGAAACATTAAAGTCACCCTGTCTAAGAGAGTAAGCCGGTTAGATGCTGGCGAGTTACAAGTTCATGGTTAGGTCAGTCAGGTGCTAGCGAGTTACAAAGTTATCATTATAAGCCGCCCAAACAAAGAATAGTGGGTCAATTGTCGACGGATTCAAGGTTATTGAAATTTTGCTAAGTGTTGGACAAACAAGTTTTGCAGATTGCAACTACAATTACATATCTATGGCAGTTTGAAAAAGGGGCATAATTTTTAACCTACAGTGCGGTAGTGGAAGAACTAAACATGCTATATATCAATTCTGAAAAGGAGGAGATCTATCTAGATGCAAGATAAAGGCTAAAACTACAGTCGCCCTACTTCTACCTAGTTTTTTGGATTGAACTACGTTCTCTAAGTAGGAGTTGGATGAAGTTGGATGAACGTCAATGAACTTTATGATCTAGGGTGGTTTAATGTGGATCTGAGAAGGAAGGGTCAGCATACCTGACGGTGCTGGTGAAGAGCGGGTGGACGTCGTAGTTTTCTGATCCAAACAGGGTGATGCAGCAGCCTCAACGGAGTGGTCGGTGTGGCTCAGCGGCGGCGGCGGAGCTCCAATGGCTATGGATGATGCGAGGAAGAATAAGAGGGGGTGACAGGGGTAAAAGTGAAAAGGAACCCCCCTGCCTATTTATAGGGAAAAGTCAGTGAATAGTAAAATGGAATGCGCGGAAATCAAGGGGATGTCACGATTATCTTAACAAAGAGGTGCCTCAATTCTCGGATGGCTAGTTAATGCAAAAGATCCGCTGTGATGTCATCAGTGTTTTTTGGATTTATTTCACATGACGTCATGGCGAGTTATAAGAATTCATTCGAGGTTAAGCATTCAAAGGAGTCCAAATAAGATTCGCCAACCGAAGAATGAAGATTAACACAACAAGTTCAAATAAATCTGGGGCCTAATGTTGGGGATATAACCCCACGATGTGACCCGCCAGGAGGGGTCGGGTTACACTGTTGGTGACTCGGAGATAAAGTCTAAGTAGGCCCAAGAGGATAGATGAAGAACCCAGAGGGTGACTTATGCGGTGAGCCACCGAAGGCCCAAGCTCAGAAGATGGTGCAAGACCCGGCGCTTGTAAGCCGCCCGATGATGATTTTTCTAGAAAGGCAAGGTGATTTAGAACCTAGGTCAGTCACGTTGTGTGATCCGACTTGGAATGTTGTAAGCCCAAGGCCTTGACCTGTGTATATAAAGGCGAGACCCTGCGACGGGTTAACTCAAGAAACAATTGATTGATAGTTAGGTCAAGCGAATCTGCTCCCTTGTAATCGATACTCAAGCAATACAACACAAGCAGGACGCAGGCTTTTACCTCGTTGAGAGGGGCCGAACCTGGGTAAACTCACGTCTCTCGTCACATTCAACACCTTTAATCTAACCTACGTTGTGATGGCTCCACACTTAAGTCCTTTCACCAGGACATCTTCCATGACAAAACCACAACACTCCGTGATCGATTCCCCCTTTAGCAGAGTACCGGAAAAGGCCTCCAAATGGGATCATGGAATAACACAAGCTTGTGGTGGCAGAAAAGGTGTTTAGGGTGGCTCTATGTTGGTTTGGAGATTTATGGGAATTTATAGCGCTGGAATTAGGTTAAACGAAGATGTGTTGGACCCACGAGCTCATGTGGCGCCCCCTGGTGGCGTGCCGTGTGAGCTCGTCGATCTCTCCCGTAAATCTTCTGGCCTCCTCTCGAACGCTCTAGGGTCCCTTCTGGTCCCGGAGAAAACAATGTAAAGTTTCATTGTGGTTGGACTTCGTTTGGTACTGAATTTATGAAAAGCCAAAAAAAGCACAAAAATAGGAACTTGCACTAGGAACTGAGTTAATAGGTTAGTCCCCAAAAATGATATAAAAGAGCATAATCAAGCATATGGAGCATTCAAGATTGATAATATAATAGCATGAAACAATAAAAAATTATAGATATCTTGGAGACGTATCAGCATCCCCAAGCTTAATCCATGCTCGTCCTCGAGTAGGTCAATGAGAAAAACAGAATTTTCTATGTTGAATGCTACCTAGCATGTTTATCATGTAATCTTTCTATGAAGTAAATATTGAGGAATGATGAAGTAATTGATATCAAGATAATAATATCCATGAATATAAGAAACATAATCATTACTTTTTCAAAATATACGATGCTTAATGAATGTCATCCCTACTCGTTTTATCATACAAGCATGCCATGACTCCACCTTCACCGCATAAATCATGAGCACTCCGGTATCAAACCAGGCAATTGGATCATACTTCTAACGCACTTTCACATTTTCAACCCCACGCAATACATGAGCGTCAGCCATGGATATAGCACTATAGGTGGAATATAATGCGGTGGTGGAGATCAATAAGGGAAGTCAAAAAGGAAGAAAGTCTCGCATCAACTCGACGGATCAACAAGCAATGGGGAGGCCCATCAATTGATATCATATGAGGAGTAGGTATTGCCATGCACAGGAGGCACTAAGAGCTATTAGTGTATGAAAGCTCAACGGAAACTAAGTGGGTGTGCATCAAAATTTCTTGCTCATGAAGACCTCAGGCATTTGAGGAATCCCATCATCGGAATATACAAGCCAAGTTCTATAATGAAAAATCCCACCAGTATATTAAAGTGATAACTCAGGAGACTCTCTATATGAAGAACATGGTGCTACTTTGAAGCACTAGTGTGGTAAAAGGATAGTAACATTGCCCCTTCTCTCTTTTTCTCTTATTTTTTTGTTGGGCTCTTTTGGCCTCTCTCTTTTCGTCCGGAGTCTCATCCCGACTTGTGGGCGAATCATTGTCTCCATCATCCTTTCCTCACTGGGACAATGCTCTAATAATGATGATCATCACACTTTTATTTACTTACAACTCGATAAACTCAATAAAACAGAAACAATATGACTCTATATGAATGCCTATGGAAGTGTACCGGGATGTGCAATGATCTAGTGTAACATGTATAATAATGATGAACAGTGGTTGTGGCACAAATATCATGTCAGCTCTATATGAGCATGCAAAGCAACATGACGATGAGCACACATGTCATGAAAACGGAATGGTGGAAGTTGCATGGCAATATATCTCGGAATGGCTATGGAAATGCCATAATAGGTAGGTATGGTGGCTGTTTCGAGGAAGATATAAGGAGGCTTATGTGTGATAGAAGGCATCATACCACTGGGTTTGGATGCACTGGCGAAGTATGCACCAACTCTCGATGTGAGAAAGGGCAATGACAGTACCGAAGTGGCTAGCAATGTGCGGAAGGATGAGAGTACGTATAATCCATGGACTCATATTAGTCATAAAGAACTCATATACTTATTGTGAAAGTTTATTAGCCCTGGAAGCAACATACAACTCGCATGCACCTAGGGAGGAGGTTGATAGCAGTTAACCATCGTGCACCCCCGATTATAACAACACTCAAGGATTTTAATCAGAAATAAAAAATGCTCAAACCTCCCCACCATGTTGTGACCGACACTTAGGGGAGAAGTTAATAACAAGCTTAATACCAATATTTCTACTAACCAATGATCATGAACCAATACCCTTTCATATTATGACATCAATATAATTAAACCATATGTTTCATATTTGGTGATCTACATGAAAGTTTTTTATATCCCCCTTGAATACCTATCCTTTCCGGACTAGCCTTATAACTCGTGCCAATTACCACTTCATATTTATAGACTCTCAAAAATATTTAAGTGAAGCATGAGAGTGCAATTATTTCTATAAAATATAGCCACCACCGTGCTCTAACAGATAAAAGTGAAGCACTAGAGCAACTTCCTAGCTCAAAAGATATAAGTGAAGCTCATAGAGTATTGTAACAAATCACGATAGATGTGTGTCAATCTCAAAAGGTGTGTCCAGCAGATAATGATTGTGTCAAACTAAAAATCAGACAACGCAAAAAATACTATGGCACAAGACGCTCCAAGTAAAACTCATATCAAGTGATGAATAAAAATATAGCTCCAACTAATATACCTATGGTTTGTAGATGAAAGAGGGGATGCCTTCATGGGCATCCCAAAGCTTAGACGGTTTGGTATTACTTGAATATTAGCTTGGGGTGCCTTGGGCATCCCCAAGCTTAGGGTCTTGCCGCTCCTTATTCGTTCATCCATCGTGATCTCACCCAAAACTTGAAAACTTCAGCACACAAAACTCAATAGAAACCTCGTGAGATCCATTAGTATAATAGAAAAATTATAAACTTTGGGTATTGTTGTAAACTCATTCATAATTGTTCTTGCATAATACCTACTATAACTTCCCCATGACTTATACCCACCGATATAATCCATAGCATCATTAAAATAAGCACACTATGCAATAAAAGAAGAATCTTTCTAAAACAGAACAACCTATAATGATCTGAATAAAAATCATACTTCTGTAACTCCAAAAATTCTGAAAATTAGGACAACGTGGGAAATTTGTATGTAAATCATGTGTAAATCTTTCAGATCAAAAGCATGTTCTAGTTAATTATAGTAATTCCTGGACTGAGAGCAAAAGTTCCTTTTTTTCACAAAATCAAGTCAACTATTATCCAAATCATCCCAAAGGCTTTACTTGGCAAAAAAACTAATTGAAAGACAAAAACAAAATCACTACAGTAGCAATAATCATGTTTGGGCACAATAATAGAAAATATTGGGTTGTTTCCAACAAACTCTTTCATTATAGCCATTATGATAGACTTGAGATTTTACTGATGCTCACGTGAAAGATAATAATTGAAACACAAAGAGAGCATCATGTAGCATGTGAAAAACACATTTAATTCTAATATACTTCCAATGCATAGGCATTTATAAATAAACAAATTATCAAGACAAGCAATATCTAGCCTATGCAAATAGGAAGAATGAAGCATTAATAATTTCAACACAAAGAGATGTAATCTAATGACATGAAAATTTCTATAACCATATTTGCCTCTCTCATGATAATTACATGTAAGATCGTAACCAAATTCAAAAATATAGCTATCATATAAAATATTCTCTTCATGATCCACATGCATAAAGGTTCATAATCTTTCAAGATAGTGGGATTATCATCAACTAAGTCATGACCTCTCTAAACCCACGTTTATCAAAAAGTTCATAAGATTGATAATTCTCAAAGTAGTGGGATCATTATTACCTAAAGTTGACGCTCTTCCAAACCCACTTTTAATATTATTGCAAACATTATTATCAATAACATATTCATCATGAGGCTTAAATAAATTTTCAAGATCGTAAGAAGAATCACCTCAATCATGATCATTACAATGAGTAGTGGACATAATAAAATCATCACCCCCAAGCTTGTAGTTTAGTATATCTTTAACACAATTGACATTAATAGAATTTATAATAACGTCATTGCAATCATGCTTTTCATTCAAGGAGCTATCATGAATCACTTTACAAATTTATTATGTTAACACTTCATCACAATTTTCAGATTCACGATTTTCAAGCAAAACTTCACAAAGATAATCAAGTGCACTCAACTCACTAGCAATAAGATTAGCAAGTGGATGAGGATCCATATGTCTTTATTTCTATTTTAGTGAGATGACATGATTATTGCTAGCAAGCAAACAAACAAACAAAATAAAATATCTTTATGTTTTTCAATTTTTTGGAGAAGTGGGGGGAGATGAAAAAGAGAGGCAAATAAAAAGTAGAGCAAGTAATTGATAATTTGTGTGAAGGAACCTGTAGGTATTTGATGATGTCTCCCCGGCAACGGCGCTAGAAATTTTTTCTACTACTTGTGAGTTGCGTTGGATTTTCCCCAAAGAGGAAGGGTGAAGCAATATAGTAGTGGCGAAGTATTTCCCTCATTGAGAACCAAGGTTATCGAACCAATAGGAAAACAAAGAAAATCCTAGTGAACAACACCTACACACACAAGAGCAAATACTTGCACCCAACACGAGCAAGAGGATTGTCAATCCCCTTGAACTCGTTACTTGTAAGGATTAAATATGATAGTGATAGATGGATAAAATAAAAAGTAAAAGAAAAGTGAATAAATTGCAGCAAGGTATTTTTGGTTTTAGTAATATGATTAAAGTAGACCTGGGGGCCATAGTTCTCACTAGAGACTTCTCTCTCAAAACATAGTATACAGTGGGTTGACAAATTATTGTTGGGCAATTGATAGAAAAGCACATAGTTATGACAATATTCACAGCAATGATCATGTATATAGGTATCACGTCCGTGACACGTAGACCGAAACGATTCTGCATCTACTACTATTACTCCACCAATCGACCTACTCATGCCTACATCTATGGTACTAAGTTCATGACAAACAGAGTAACGTCTGCATCTACTACTATTAAGCAAGATGAAATGATGTAGATAGAATAAAACCAAGTAACATGATTAAACCATGTCGTTTTACCCTTAATGGCACCAATACAAATATGTGCCTTGCTGCCCCTACTGTCACTAGTGAGGACACCGCAAGGTTAGACCCATTACAAAGCACCTCTGTTTGTCATGAACTTAATACCATATATGCAGGAGGGAGTCGGTCGATTGGTGGAGTAATAGTAGTAGATGCATGCAGGAGTCGGTCTACCTATCACAGATGTGATGCCTACATACATGATCATTGTCATGAATAACGTTATATTGAACATGCAGGCAAGAGTCGGCCTACTTCGTTTCATCAGTTGTAGAATTGAAGGGACATATGATGTCTTGTCATCATGACATTGACATGTTAAACTGAAGATGTTAAACTCTAAATAGATGAGATATATGATAAATGGGAGGAAAATATTAGCGCATGTTGCGACACAATTAGAAACCCTAGAAAAGATAACACTTTTTACCATGAAAACTGCAGGGCTTGCACCCCACATCATATTTTGTTTAAAGAGAATAATAGCATATGTACAGAAATACAAGCTCCACAAGAAGTGAAACAAAGAAAGAATGAAAACTAATCTACTATCTAATTAAAAGAAAGAATCATGGAGGCAAGAATGCTATCCAATGTAGAAAATATAACATTTTACTGAGTTCTTTGAGAATATTTTTTATAGTATTTTATTGTTTTGTGGCAATAGTATGTATTAGTTTAAACCACTTTATTATATTGTAAATATGAAAAAAAAATGTCTATATTGCAACATGCAGCGAAGGTGAGGTGGATGTCATCCAATTTTGAAAGAGAGTGCTCCAGCAAGAAATGTCCCTCTACAACGAGAAACCGAGCGGGAAGGGGAGGGTCCGATTGCAAAAATAAGGATGGGTCGTGGGTGGAGTTTTTGTGTTGGGCCCGCGTGTTCAAGATAACATGGTGGATAGTCTGGACAACGACATTTCTCCTAGTTGAATTTTGGGAAGCCTACCGTACGCCGGTTTAATGACCGATTACACCTGAACGTATGAAGGAGAAATGAACTTCAACCTTGAAGATGACCTTGATCATTTACTTAATTTATTTATGTATGTACTATAATATGTAGCAATGCCGTCAGCGTCACATTCCTTCTTGGAGATGTTGCTTGGTACGCTGCGGATCGGAGCCTTCGGTTTGTGGTGGGTTGATTCCGGAGGGCGCAATGGTTGCGGGTCATCCGTGCTTTGTCGAGCTGCTGTTGTTGGCGTTTGTTTCTTCTTCTTTATTCTTTCTCTTTTTTTGGGGGCTTGTTGTACTACTCGCCCAACAATTGCTATGTGATCGGTGTTAGTTGCTTTGTAATACAAAGCGGAGGAAACACTTCTTCGAAAAAGAAAAAAATCTATAGCAACACACGGACATTCTATTCATCTGTGTCGCCATCAGCTAGGCAGGGAGAAGCGATCGCATACCCGTGCTTCCAGGAAGCAGCAGGGAAAGCACCAGACAACCGAATGGCGCGCAACCGAGCAACGTCGCCGGAATGGCAGCCGCAGGGAGCGTAGTGGCCAGGGCCGCTCGCTGCCCTACCCCGGACTGGCTGCCGGCCTGTTGGTCCATCGAGCGGGAGCATCTTTTGCCCGTAAAGCCGGTGGAGCGATCGTGGCATCTGTCTGTTGAGAGCAGCCATAGGGCCGGGGCTAACTTATGCAGTACACATATTGCTATCGATTAGATTGGAGCGCGCATGATGTCCACCTCCTTAACACAGTTGGCATGATAACCTGTCAACGAGTGCTACATGCAGGGTCACTAGTCAGGCTGACAAATGCTACATGGTAGTTAATATATATGGAACTCGATTAATTGCCATATGTGTGTGGCTTTCGTTACTTATATGTGTTTCAGCTACGTCCACTTGATCGTTTTTTGCTTTTCATCTTCTTCTTTTTTGAAAATTATTCCTTTTGACAAGTCGGAAGAACCCTTCCGTACGATGATGAAAGCCAATGATTTCCAATACTATTGATGAATTTCCGGTATAAGTTGTTCCCTACAGTAGCTTTCGGATTTTGTTGCTTCGTCAAGCAGAGCACATGTTGTTCTGCTACTCCCTCCAATTGAGTTTATAAGTTGGCCACGAGTTTTCACGCCTTCAATTTAACTAAAAAAATACGTATTATATTTATATACTGTATATCTTTAGATTCGTCATCACATGTATATCTTTAGATTCGTCATCACATGAAAATTCTAATCATACCCTCCAGTCCGCCTCCCCTGCCCTCCGCGACAGCGCCCCCGTCCGCCGAAGCTCGCCACCCCAGACAAATTTCTCCTCATCAGCCCCGCCGTCGGCTTCTTCTCCCCCGTTGCACTGGACTGGCATGGACTCGATTCGGTAGGTTTGCTGGTGACGAACCCTAACTGGCTCGCGTTCTGTTTCGCGGTAATCCGAGTGTTCATTTGGCTCGCGTTCTGTTTCGCGGTAATCCGAGTGTTCATTTTTCTCCAACGGAGTAAACAGAAGTAGATCAGTACTCTCCCAGCTCCCCCCCCCATCCCTGCCCTCCGCACCACTGCGCCGCGGGCCACTCCGGCCGCGGCGGCCACCAAACCCGTGGCTGCCCGCGCGGGCAGCTGCGCCTCCCAACGGCAGATGGCCCCCTCCGCGTCGCTGCCATCAACGCCCCTCGCCCCCCCTGCCGACTGCTCGGCATGGCCACCTCCTGGATCTGGGGAAGATCCATCTGCATCCTTCAGTCCGTCCGATGCCCCGGTCTCGCCGCGGTCGCCCTGCGCCCCATCTTCGGATACGCCGCGGATCCTGCTCCGGGAAGAGTGCTCCCATGCTGCACCACCTCTTTCCTCCGCGGATCTGGCCACGTCCCCCCCTTTGGGGCGCCCCATGCTCAAATCCATTGTGGTTTTTCCCTCCCCGCCCACCGACCAACCCTCTTCAGGCAATGAGGACGGCTGGAGCACTTATCGCTCGCGGAAAAGCCGGCACGCCATTCAATCCTCGCCGGCTCATCCTGCTCCCCGGCGCCTTCCCCGTCGCCTCGCTTTCAATACTTCAGCAGGAAGATTGGCCTTCTTAAAGCGCTTCAAAGGGCTCTGCTTCCGCTGCCTCAGCACGGAGCACCGCCGCATCGACTGCAGAGACCCTCTCTGCTGCATCTACTGCAAAAACCCCGGCCACATTGGTCGGGAGTGCCACCTCAACCCTCGCAACCGCCCTGCCGGCGACCAAGTTCGCCCCAGAGTGCCAGTGCACGAGCGCCTCCGTTTCCCCCCTCCGCCACCGCCTGCACCCATGGCTGCCAACCGCCACTTCCACACCGACCCCTCCCGCCGCCCACGCGAAAGCCACAAAGTCATCATCTCCACGCCGGCCATGGAGCAGCAGGAGTCCATCCTCCGCCACCATCTAGTGCTGCTCACCGCCGCCGACAAGGCGCGCCCCACCAACCCCATGGCGGTCGGCAAGGCCCTCGAGAAGCAGCTGCGCATCCCCTCGCACCTCCTGCGGGTCACCTACCACCACCCTGAAGACTTCTTCGTCCGCTTCAACCTCCCCGCGCATCATGACCTGGCCGTGCACCAGGGCTCGGTCACCGTCGACGGAAGCGTGCTCCGGATCAAGCCCTGGCACGAAGATGACCACATGACCCACGACAACTTCAAGCTCCATGTCAGGGTGGTCATTGAAGATCTGCCCATGCAGCTGTGGTCGCTCGAGGGGGCGGAGGAGGCCATCGGCGACCGATGCCGGGTCGACCGCCTCGACAGCAAGACCTACGACCAAGGGGACACGAAGACGTTCGGTGCCTGGGTCTGGGTGTGGGATGTTGCTCACATCCCAACCAAGCGCACCCTGTGGATCATCAAGCGTGGCGCGGGCAGAACAAAGGAGATGTACGGCTTCTCCCCCCCGAGCCGTGACGTCGCGCCTCCGCCATTGGTCCACCGCAAGGACCTGCTCATCCACGTCGACCTCGTCGAAGATTGGACTCCGCTGTCCCCGCGCTCCTCTTTCTCCCCGCAGAGCGGCCTCCCATCGTCAGAGTCCGAGAGCGACACCAGGCCGTTCCCTGCAATGTACCCCGGCACCTGGATGATGAAGATAGAAGACGGCCAGGCCCCCGACCAGCAAGGCCACGCGCAACGCCCAGGACCTGCCGTGGCCAACTTTGCTTGCCGCGGCATGTCCCTCGGTGGCCCCAGACGCAGCCACGACGGGGACGACGGAGGGGGTCGGCGCTCCTGGAAAGACACACTCCTGGGGCGCGGCCACCCCTCCCATGAAGCTCCTGCGGTGGTGCCCCCCCAGTAGCATCATCAACACCAGCGCAGCCGCACGCCCACCAGCCGGCAGGGCCAACACCACCACCGTCTCAACTACTCCATGGACAAGCACGCTTCGTCCGCGCGCGCCCGGACCCCATCCCGCTCCCAAACAGAAGCTGCACCCAGGCGCACCTCCCTGGACCCGGTAGCTGCTTTCTTCAAAGAAGCAGCAGCGCTGGCTCCCCCTCCCCCTCCACCCCTTGCTGCAGCAAATGATGTCGACGTTGCTGCTGTGGAGGCGACAGTGGGGCCTCTCTGCTTCACCGACAACGACAACTGCAACCCCAAGACTACTGCTGCCCTCTCTTCCCAGGCCTGCCGTGCCCCTGCCCCATCCACCACTTCTGTTGGTGTGCAGGTGGGCGCTGTCACGCAGAGGGTTCAGCAGATGGACATCAATGACCAAGACGTTGTCGCGATCCCTCGCCGCCTCTTCACCGACGTTCTGGCACCTATCCTGCCCCCTCCCCGCTCATCTGCTCCGAGGAAGACGCTGACTACATCAGCTTCAGTGCGTCAGAGCGCCCGCCAGGCCAACAACCGCTCGAAGGTGCCAGTGGCGTACCGTGCAACGCTACGCATCATCCGCGACCTTGGGCTTCTAGGGCCAAACGACAAGATGACCCCAAAGGCGGCCGAAGCCCTGATCAAGAAGTTCGACGAGCCTCTCACTGAAGAAGACATCAACGGCCTTGCAAAGCTCACGCGCCAGGATCTAGTAGCTCTTCGCATCGCTGCCGGACTCGCCAGCCCTGATGGAGCTCCCCTCGGGGAGGCAGCTTAGATTATGTTACCTAGTTGTAGTTGCTTCTTCCAGAGGCAGTCGGTCCTGGACTGGCTCAAGTTAGGTTTCATGAATAGTTTCAGGATAGAGGTTCAGTTCTCATGTCGATGGAATTTGGGGCCTATTGGTGGCCGTCGAAATGCCACGGATGTAGCTGAAGTGTATCTGTTTGTCTTCATCATTAGTATTTCTAGTCTCTGGAGCAAACTCAAGTGTCCAAATGAGTAACATCAATTGTGCGATCATGTCCAGGAATGTCCAGGGGCTGAACTCAGCGGTAAGGCGGGAAACAGTTAGAGAGGTAGGAGCGGCACAGCGACTCGCCATCCTCTGCCTCCAGGAAACAAAAATAGAAACATGGTCGCAAACCATGGTTAGGGACATTGGCGGTAGCTACTTCAAAGATTGCGTAGTACTACCGGTGATTGGCCCCAGGGGCGGAGTTGCAATCTTCTGAAACCGTGATCTTGTGTACGTCTGCTCCCAGGCAGTTGGTCAATTCTCCATCACAGCCACTGTCACTCTAGTTAGCTCAGCAACTAGTTTCGTCCTCACATCAGTATACGGCCCCTCCGACGGCACCAACAGAGACACCTTCTTCGTTGAATTAGCTAGCACGACACCTCCTGTAGGCACTCCATGGCTAGTTAACGGAGAATTCAATGTCATCTACGAGGCGAGAGACAAGAACAACCACAACTTAAATAGGAGGTTGATGAGTAGATTTAGATCAGCTTTAGACTCGGCGGCGCTCAAAGAAATCAAATGTAAAAATAGGAGGTTCACCTGGAGTAACGAACGGGAATCGCCCACGTTAGTCAGCATCGACAAATTCTTCGCTAACCTAGAATGGGAAGCCCTTTTTCCCTCCTTCATGCTCGTCGCCGCATCCACAACCTGCTCGGACCACTGCCCCCTCATCCTTGCCAGTGCCACTGCCCCTCCTCGACGAGCAAGATTCCGTTTTGAAAGCTTCTGGGTCAGTTTTCCTCACTTCAGAGAAACGGTGCAGCGGGCATGGCAACGCCCCGCCACACAAACCTGCGCCTTCAGCAGGATCAAAACAAGAGTCAAGCGGGTGGACAAAGACCTGAAGATTTGGAGCGGTAGTTTATTCACTGACGCGAAGATGCAGTTCCACATTGCTTCAGAATTAATCCTGAGATTCGATGTGGCCACGTAAAAGCGCCAACTATCCCCAGCTGAGTTCAACCTGAGGAAGCTTCTGAAACAGAGGATTATCGGTCTTGCGGCCGTCGAGCGTGCGCATCGTCGCCAAGCTTCTCGGATAACATGGCTCAAGGCCGGAGATGCAACCACTGCTTTCTTCACTGCAAAGGCCTGCTCAAGGAGGAGAAAAAATTCATTCACTCTCTGCGATCTGAAGATCATGTGGCGATCGAGCATGAAGAGAAGGCTGCCACCATTTATGAGAATTTCAAGAAAATCATGGGAGCTGCTGAACCCAGGAAATGCACCGTTAACTGGGAAGCTCTAAACCTGCCAACAATCCAAGCTGATGGACTTGATGCTCCTTTCACTGAAGTGGAAGTTTGGAGAACGATCATTGAATCCCCGGCAGAAAAAGCCCCAGGGCCTGACGGTTTCAGCAGACAATTTTTCAGAAGCTGCTGGGACATCATAAAAGATGAGGTGATGGTAGTGTTCAACCAGTTCCACAGCCTATCTGGGGCAAACTTCGACAAAATCAACTCTGCTTTTGTGGCCTTGCTGCCTAAGAAAGATGGAGCTGAATCCATGGGAGATTTTCAGCCAATAAGCCTCATCAACTCAATTGCAAAGCTCATCACCAAAGTGCTCTCGATAAGATTGGCAGAGAAAATCTCACTGATCATTTCGCCAGCTCAGAGCGCTTTTCTCAAGTCAAGATGCCTGCAAGATAACTATCTCTATGTCAGGAACTCAGTTCGATCGTTGCACAGAAAAAAGAAGCTTGCCTTGCTGATTAAACTGGACACTGCTCGAGCTTTCGACTCGGTCTCCTGGGAGTTTATGTTTGAACTGTTACAGCAGCTTGGTTTTAGCAGCCGCTGGAGGGACTGGATTGCCATGCTGCTCAGATCATCCTCATCCGCTTTCCTGTTAAACGGTGACCCTGGCATCCCTCTCATCCACCGCCGTGGGCTGCGGCAAGGAGACCCGTTGTCCCCGCTACTGTTTATCCTTGCCATTGACATCCTCCACTAGCTCATAACAAAAGCTGCTGACGACGGCATTCTTGCCTCACATCCTGGAAGAGAACTGAAACTGCGCACCAGCATGTACGTTGATGATGCTGTCATCTTCGCAAACCCAGTTCGGGAAGAGCTCGACAAACTGTTTCAGATCATCACCAGCTTTGTGGAAGCCTCAGGCCTGCACCTCAACATCAGCAAGTGCACCATCATGCCCATTCGCTGTGATCACATTAACCTTCAGGAAGTTTTGCATGCGTTTGGCAGACAGATTGTTGCCTTCCCAATACGCTACTTGGGATTACCAATAAGCCTCGGACGTGCCAAAATATTTCACTTTCAGTTCATCCTGGACCGCATCCAAGCTCGTCTAGCTGGCTGGAAGCATAAACTGATGAATATCGCAGGGAGAAGAGTGCTTGTTCGGAGCGTTCTCTCGGCGATCCCAACTTTTCCGCTCTCTGTTCTTCGGCCACCAAAGCTTCTCTTCAGAGAGATTGATAAAGCCCGCAGAAAATTTCTTTGGACACAAGAAGACGAGCTTACTGGTGGCAAATGCAAGGTTGCCTGGAAGCAAGTTTGTACGCCGATGGAATACGGAGGCCTAGGCATACATGACCTACAGAATTTCTCTCGCGCTTTGCGACTTGGATGGTTGTGGCTGTCATGGCAAACTAAAGACAGACCTTGGAAGGGCTCGGACCTACCTTGCGACAAGGATGACAAAGCCTTGTTCGACCATGCAACCTTTGTAACTCTTGGAAACGGCAGAAGAGCTTCCTTCTGGCAATCCCCATGGATCACCTCTCCAAGCCTTGCCACTTTGTTTCCAGGACTGTTCAAGCGATCATGGGGCAAAAACAGATGCGTTGTTGATGCGCTTGAAAATGACAAATGGGTGCTGGAAATGAAGATACGACCCAACGAGAACCTGATTCACAGCTTCATCATCCTATGGAGAGCACTGCGGGTCGTAGAAATATCGCTGCAACCACAAGTGGATGATAAAATCTCCTGGCATCTTCACAGCGCGGGCGTGTACAGTGCAAAATCTGCTTACAAAGAGCAATTCAGCAGCTTACAGAAGACAGACGACAAACACCTGATATGGAAGACATGGGCACCTGGAAACTTAAAAGTTTTCTTCTGGCTCTTGCTCAAAAACCGTCTTTGGTGCAACGATCGACTCCAACGCAGAGGATGGGAGAATGGTTACTTCTGCGCTCTTTGCACAAGAAACCTTGAGACGTCAGTACATCTCTTCTAGGAGTGCCCGGTCAGTAAGGAAATATGGCGAAGGATCTCGGCCTGGAATGAATGTGACAGGCTACGGCGCCTTGCCGCCACCTCAGATCACAGCACCTCCTCCATTTGCATCATGCGCAGCCTCATTCAACAATCAAGACCAAGACTCAGAGAAAAGCTCAAGACAATGATCTTCCTCGTCACATGGCAGATCTGGAGGGAGAGAAACAACAGAATTTTCAGACACGAGCCAAGCCAAATCTGCTCTGTGATCACAGCGATAAGAAGAGATGCAGAGAGTTGGAAACTAGCAGGGGCCAAATGCCTGGCAACGCCATTAGGAGATCCAGGCTAGACAGCAGGATATCCCTCCTCAGCCCTGGTGTTCAGGGTCTTCGAAACCAACCTCTTGTAACCACCCATGATCACTTGATCATGAACATGTTTCCCGCTTTCTACCTGCTTAATATATGAATGCCGGTGGCTCACCGGTTCTTTCAAAAAAATTCTAATCATATAATTGTTGTGGCATATTATACGTGTTTTACAAGTCAAATTGAACACCCACAAACTCGTGCCTGACTTATAAACCCAATACGGAGGGAGTAGTACCATTCCCTCACACTTATCAAAATACCAACTTAGACATTCGTGAAATCTAAGGGATTGGATTTATGGCACGCAGGTAGGGAGCAACCTCATTTTTCTTTTGGCTTTCAATTTTTAATCTTTCGTATCTTTTGACACAAAAGTCCAAATTAAGTTTTGTTTTCATATTTGTGTTTCTTGTGACAAGAGCTTTCAAATAAGATCCATTTATTGTTTTGATGCATTTTAAAACTTTGTTAAGTTTCCGAACAGAAAAAAACGCGAGTTTCAAAAACCAAAACTTAAAACTTTGAATGTCATCGTGTGGAATCCAATGACTTCGCGGATCGCGAGACATTTGTGCAGCAGAGCACAACTGGGCAGGTGTGTGCCCCTGCGAATTTCCATGAAATCCACTTAGATTGTCTATCTATTGTAGTTACCTATAATCCTCCTTTCATAGAATGAGACATTTTCTACTCTTTTCTTTTGTTTTAACCATCGATTGTGTATATCTTGATTTGATAACATAACCTTCTGATAACAGCACACCCATCAAACCCATGTTGGTTTTAACCAAAGACGGTAACTGCATTTAGAACATCTCTAGTTGAAGCCTCAAAACGGCTTAAGTTATCAAAAGATCCATTTTGAGAAGTTAAACTGCTCAAATTTGAGAGGGGGGGCGGTCACGCTCACGCAGCTGCCTCTTTTCCCTGCTCAACTACCTCCATGTTGGCGCCTCCCTCCTTGCCTCGGGCGACCACTACACACTCCCGCTAGCATGCCGCAGCCCCCACTTCTCGCACCACTTCAATACGTTAGTCGGCCGTCACCGGAATCGACATATCTAGTTGTCGATGCGAGTTTGTCGATGAGGAGAGGCTCACCGAGTCATGTTTCGTCTAGAACCAGTCCGTGCAGCCACTCCGAGTGCCCATGCCACCTCCAACCCCTAATTCAGGTCGTCTCCGCCTCCTCGAGCTCCATGTCGAAGCGACTGGAGTAGCCGCCGAAGTACTGCGGCGTGCGCCAACGGCCGTGGGGCACTTGGGAGGCGGAGATTCAAATCTGGACACGCGGGAGAAGAAGTGGCTCGGCACATTCGCCACAATGAAGGATGGGGGACGCGTGTACGATGTGGCATTAGTCCCGTACTTCAGACGTCAGGCGAAGCTTAACTTCCCAATTGTGTCCTGCGATGCAGCTTCATCACGCCCCCTTTTATTAGAGTGGCATCCCGTGACGAGGATAAGGAGCATTGCAGGGACGAGAACCAGCTTGCAACTGAGCGTGTAGATGTAGTCTACATGGTTGAGCTCATCACAAAGAACCCGAACTCCTCGCCGAGATCCAAATGTGGTTCGATTCCAAGGATAATGGTGAGATGTTCACCGAGCTCTTTCTGAGCCATCCGATGAGGAGGACATGTCATCAACTCAGACTACCACCAATTACGACCAGTCCAGCCCTCTTGTATTGGGGTGATCCTTATATCCTCCAACTTAGAAGACTTCAATGTGTACTGCCCCTGTGGCGGCGATGACAAGTAGTGTCGATGTAGTAGCAATGTAGAATCTAGTGATGAACCATCTAATTGTGCTATGTACAAGGTGCAACTTTTGTTTATTATTCAATCGAATAGTTTAAATTTGTGTTTCAAATGAGTTCGTATGCAAAATTAATTTCCAGGACTTAGTTTTAGAAGTTCAGCTCGAAACCACTTCTTTTTAAATCCTCAAATGTGAGGAGTTTGGGTTTGAGGAGATGTTTGAGAGGATCAATTTTAGCAGTTTAGATAGAGATGCCCTTAGTGGACTGGACTTGAGGAAGCGATCTTCCCCCGCTCCCCCTCTCAAGTCACTCCCGCGAGCAACCGGGGGGAGGGGGCTACTCGCCGGGCATGGCCTCCTCCTTCCTCCCCTGCTCCCCTCGCCGCCGTCCAAGCTTGGCAGTGATGGGGCCTCCCTTCCCTAGCTTGGTGTAGATCGTCGCACCTATGTGGTCGAGCGGCAGCGTGGCATTTTCCTTGGGCTCGATGGTAGATCCCGACATCGGGGTCACATGCTCTTGGTGGTGGTGTGTTGGGCTAGGTGCGTCAGTGTTGCGCTTCGTGCTGGCGGCGCTGGAAGGTTGGGTCTTGGCCCAGATTTGATGCCCTGCGGGTAAGGGAGGCTCGGGATGTGGTGTCAGGGGAGCTAGGGTGAGCTGTAGGCTGCGGGTGGATCTGTTGGTCATCGACTATTGTGACCCTCTAGGCGGTGGCGTTCCTTCTGGGTCTTGACCAAATCCACCCGGTTTTGGTTCCTGGTCAATGGAGGGCGCCACGGGATGGTAACGGAGGCCCGTGCGGGTCGATGCTTGATATGTCTCCAACGTATCTATAATTTCAGATTGTTTCATGCTATTATATTATCAATCTTGTATGCTTTGTATGACATTTATATCATTTTTGTGGACTAACCTATTAACTTAGTGCCAATGCGTGTTCTTGTATTTGTCCTATTTCTTTGTTTTGCAGAAAAACAATACCAAACGATGACCAAACATGATGAAACTTTATGGCGATTTTTTTGGACAAGAAGAGACCCTAGAAGCTTCGGGGGAGAGAACAGAAGATGCACGAGGAAGCGACAAGCTCAAGGGGCGCGCCACAGGGGGTGGGCACCATCATCACTTGTGGGGCCCACGTAGATTCATTTGACCTAATCTCTAGCTTATAAATTCTATAATGTTCCAAAAAAACGAAGCGAGAACCGAAACAATTGTATCGACACTGTAAGCCTTTGTTCTTCCGTGATCTCATCTGGAGGCCTTTTTCGGTACTTTGCCGAAGGGGGAAACCATTGTGGAGGCAACCTTCATCAACCTTGCAGTCTGCATGATGATGTGTGAGTAGTTCCCACGGGTCCCACGCGTCCATAGCAGTAGCTAGATGATTTTCTCTCACTCTTTTTTATCTTCAATACAATGATCTCTTCGTAGATCTATTCGATGTTATTCTCATGGTGTGTTTGTTGGGATCCGATGAATTTTGGGTTAATTATTAGATTATTCATTTAAAATATTTGAATCTTTTCTGAGATCTATTTATGTGTGTTTTATAGCCTTGTAATTCTCTAATCAATCTATCTTCTTTAGCCAATTAGCTTGATTTATCTTCGGTGGAAGTGGTGCTTGGTAATAGGTTCAATCTTGTGGTGTCCTTACACTATGACAGGAGGAGTTGCAAGGCAAGTATTGTATCATTTCCACTAAGGATAAAACGCCGGGGTTCGAACATATTGCTTTGTCTTACTTTGTATACATTATGCCATCTTGCTTAAAGCATTATTCTGCTTGGATCATGAAGTTAATACTTTGAGATGCATGTTGGATAGCAGTCTTGGGATGGAGTAATAGTAGTAGATGTAGTTGGATTATGTGTTGTACTTGTCATGGATATAATGCCTATATATTGATCATGACATGAAGAATCATCATAACTATGCACTATTCTGTCAATTGCCCAATAGTAATTTGTTTACCCATCGTTTCTATGTTCATGAGAGAGATGCCTCTAGTGAACCTATGGCCCCCGGGTCCATTTTCCATATTTAATAAAACCCTAAATTTTCTTGTTGTCTTTTATTTTATTTTGTATATCTACCACTATCAGATTTAGTCCTTGCAATTGGCGAGAACAAGGGGATTGGAAACCCTCTTGCTTTCGTTGGGTGCAAGCATTTGCTTTGTGTGTGTAGGTACCGCTTGTCTTGTTTGTGTAGCATCTTCTATTGGTTCGATAAACATTGGTTCTTAACTGAGGGGAATACTATCTACTACTATACTACATCACGCTTTCTATTTGGTGAATCTCAACACCTACCACTCTCATGCTTCACTTATATCTTTTTGAGAGCTAAATAGGTAGTGGTAATTTGCTTGAGTTATGTGTTTCGTCCAAAAATGATAGGTATACAAGGGTGGTATAATAAAAAAATGCATGTAGATCACTAAATATGATGCATTTGATTAATGATACTGAGGTTATAATATGAAGGTTTACTAGTTGATAATCATGGGTTAGTAAAATACTGATGTTAAGGTTTGTGATTTCCAACTCATTAAAATGTCGGTCATGGCATGGCTAGGAAGTTGAAGCGTAATTTATCCTTGATTGATATCTTTTATGTTGTGCAAATAGGGGCACACAATGGTTCTCCTCCCAACCTCCCTCCTAGGGGCATGCAAGTAGTACTTTCCTTCGAAGGCTTCTAGACTTTCACAAATACTTGAGTTCTTAATGATTAATGTAAGTTTGTGGACTATAAGCACTTCCACCATCCATATTTTGCTAGCCTCTTTGGTACCATGGATTTCCCATTCTCACCTCGAGACTTAGTGCAAATTTGCCGGTGCATCCGAATCCGGTGAAATGACTCTCTCTTTCACACATAAGCCTTATATATCCTTCCTCAAAACAGCCACCATACCTACCTATTATGGCATTTTCACAGTCATTCCAAGATATATTGCCATGCAACTTTCACTATTACTATTCACATGACTTGAGCATTCATTTTCATATTTCTTTGCATGAACATATAGAACTGACATGGTATTTGTGGCAAATCCACCATTCATCATTGTTATACATGTTACGCTAGATCATTGCACATCTTGGTACACTGCCAAAGGCATTCATATAGAGTCATATTCTTTCAGTTTATCGGGTTGTAAGTAATAAAAGTGTGATGCTCATCATTATTATAGCATTGTCCCAGTGAGGAAAAGAATGGTGGAGACTAATGAGTCCTCGAAAAAGTGAGGAGAGGTTCATGATATTGTTCTAAAAAAAGAGAAAATAGAAAATGGGAGTTTCACACTTGTGCTTCAAAGTAGCACCATGTTCTTCATATACAGAATCTCCATGATTTGTAACTTTCACATATTAGTGGCAATTTTACATTATAGAACTTGGCTTGTATATTCAGATGACGAGTTTCCTCAAATGCTCGAGATCTTCATGAGCAAGAAAGTTGGATGCACACCCACTTAGTTTCATATAGAGAGCTTTCATACACTTATAGCTCTCGTGCATCCGTTGCATGGAAATCCCTACTTCTCGCATTGATATTGATTGTAAGGCCTCTCCATTGCCTAATGATCTGCCGAGTTGATGTGAGACTTTCTCAAACTTTTGTCTTCCCTTATAAACCCCTATCATCATTCTCTTTGCCATCCAAAGTGCTAAGTCCATGGCTCCCGCTCATGTATTAAGTTAAGTTGAAAAGGCAGAAGTGAGAAAGAGTATGCTACAATTGCTTGGTTTGGCACTGAGGTGTTCATGGTTTATACTTTATGTTAGGAAGACCGAGCTATGTCATGCTTACATGATTAAATGAGTGGGAATAACATTCTTTAGCACTTTTTATTTGAAGGGATTATTATTTTCTAGTATTCTTGCATATTATCATTTTCATATCAAATAAATCATAATTTCCCAATATTCATACCGTGAAGAATTACATGATTAAAACATGTTAGTAGCATTTCACATCAAAAATTATGTTTTTATCATTTACCTACTCGAGGACAAGTAGGGATTAAGCTTGGGGATGCTTATACGCCTCTAGCGTATCTATAATTTTTGATTGTTTCATGCTATTATATTATCAATCGTGTATGCTTTATATGTCATTTTATGTTATTTTTATGACTAACCTATTAACTTAGTGCCTAGTGGCAGTTCTTGTTCTTTGCCTATTTCTTTTTTTTGTAGAAAAATCATACCAAACGAAGTCCAAACATGATGAAATTTTACGGTGATTTTTTCCGACCAGAAGAGACCCTAAAAGCTTCTGGGAGAGACCATAAGATGCATGAGGGAGCGACAAGCTCAAGGGGTGCGCCCCATCAGCACTTGTGGGGCCCAAGTGGCTTTGTTTGACCTAATATCAGGCCAACAAATTCCCTAATATTCCCAAAAAAGGAAGCGAGGCCCGAAACAATTTATCGCTGCCACAAGCATGTGTTCTTCCGCGATCCCATCTGGAGGCCTTTTTCAGTACTCTGCCGGAGGGGGAAACCATTGGAGAGGCAATCTTCATCAACATTGCTTCCTCCATGATGATGTATGACTAGTTCCCGTATGACCTATGAGTCCACACCAGTTGCTAGATGACTCTCTCTCTCTCTCTCTTTGATCTTGATCTCTTCGTAGATCTATTCGATGTTATTCTCGCGGTGTATTTGTTGGGATCCGATGAATTTTGGGTTCATTATCAGACTATTCATTTAAAATATTTGAATCTTTTCTAAGATCTATTTATGTGTGTTTTATAGCCTTGTAATTCTCTCTGATCAGTCTATCTTCTTTGGCCAATTAGATTGATTTATCTTCGGTGGAAGTGGTGCTTGGTAATAGGTTCAATCTTGTGGTGTCCTTACTCTATGACAGGAGGAGTTGCAAGGCAAGTATTGTATTGTTTCCACTAAGGATAAAACGTCAGGGTTCAAACATATTGCTTTGTTTTACTTTGTATATATTACACTACTAGGAAAAGGCCTACTAATGGCGCACTGGTTTTGCCTACTAATGGCGCATTACCAGTGCGCCATTAGTAGCACGCCACTAGTATATCTTACTAATGGCGCACCAACTAGTGCGCCATTAGTATGTAACAGCATGCGCCATTAGTGTGCCTCCCGGGGGGCCATACGTAAGCATGGCTTTGTCATACTAATGGCGCGTTCTCTGTTGATGCACCATTAGTATCCTTTGGCATACTAATGGCGCACCTGGTGGTGATGCGCCATTAGTATGAATATTTGGTTTTTTTTCCTTTCTGATTTTTGCGCAGGTTACAAAATATATTATTAGATAGAATATAAAATATATTATTAGACAGAATATAGACAGCAGCACACAGCAACATCAGATTCATCGAATACAATAGAAGATTAGTCTCCGAATACAATTCATCATATTAGTCTCCGAATTCAAAAGACCGAACAAAGATAAAACATTACAAGTCTCAAGACCGCGAGTATCGAGTTTGTCTTCACATTACAAGTCGATATCGATCATCTAAACTACCATCACATAGAAGAGAGCTGTGGTCATCACGATGAGCATCATCGCGATCAAACTGGTCTTCATCCGGTTCCTCCAACGCTCCCTCCTCTCTCCCGCTAGATAGCGGGCGTATCTAGATTCGGCCTCTGCCCTAGTGGTGTACCCTTTGTAACTATTACCGGTGAAACGGTGAACCTGTCTCCGACACTCCTCCTAGTCGTCGTAGACTCCGGGAACCTTACCCTTGTACACGACATACGACGGCATCTCTATGCACAAGCCAAACAACAGACAATACATAAGCAATATGTAAGTATGCAACAAAAGGATCGGAAGAGAAAAGCAAGACATTAATAGCACGATTCATGGTCCTACTAATAAATAGCATCGATTACATCTAAGTTGAACGACTGTCCAAACCAAAGAGACATACAAATTCATTAAAGTATAATTACAACATGAGCCAATCAATGTTTCAGAACTACACATCACTACTTTTGACTCGACTCATCGGACAGGAACGTGGATGAAGCCGCCGTCTGTCGTGATGGTCATGAAATCGCGGTCGTTGTCACCCTGCATTTGTAGCATTTCATCTATCTCACTGTTGGACGGTTGATATCTAAGGAAGAACTGCCCCAAGGTATGAAGGACATCTTGATGGATGATGTCCGCAAACTCCGACTGGATGCGAAAGAATTCTTGTCTGAGGTCCGCGCCCTGGACTGCCGACAAGCTCGCGGCCCAATCTTTGAGATTATCTGGGAGCAGAAGTTGATGATGGTCCCTTACGATCGCCCGCATGTGATGGAGGGCGTAGTAGGCATCCTTCTGAACGCCAGGCGGCTGCTTGACGCAGTAGAACTTCGTATTGTGTGAGAACATGTGCTTGCCGTACTTACGAACTGCCCTGGTGAAGGTGCCTCCAGATTTGGCGTAGGCGGGGAGAACATCATCAAGAACTTTCTTGACATTTGTGTAGTCTATCTTGGAGTTACAGTTCGGGTCTAAATACATGGCCATGGAATATTTTGGGCTTAAGAGGATGAGTGTGCAATGTGTGTCACTGCACAGAACACGTAATGTTAGAAAAAAAAAGAACGATCGAAATCTAAGAAATCATATGTTACGGGGCGGTTAAGGGATGACTTACTCGGGAAAGTAAGCCACAAGGAAGTTATCCTTATCTGGGTTTGCCAGAATGACGCCTTCGAGGTGTGAACTCGCAACTTGGCGGTCCCCAGCGCTGCTCAAGTGCTTGGCACGCATGTAGAAGGGGTCGACTATCACGATGTCCGGGGTCTTGTCTCTAATGATCCGCATCTCCATACTCAGCGAAAACAGCCGAACGAAGGTGTAGTGCAGCGGATGAAGGTTAAACATAGCAAAGATGTCATCAAACCGCAGGACGATCGTACCCCCGATGT
The DNA here is from genome assembly GCF_056163025.1 of Triticum urartu. Classification (NCBI taxonomy): domain Eukaryota; kingdom Viridiplantae; phylum Streptophyta; class Magnoliopsida; order Poales; family Poaceae; genus Triticum; species Triticum urartu. The sequence continues at coordinate 443,002,112 of NC_141873.1, read as the reverse complement.
CGCCATCCACAAAGCCCTTGCCCTCTGGCACCTTGGCCACGAAAACCGGGTATGCCACATCCTTCTCTCTGAGACACCACTTCTCCAAAGAAAGAACACTGTCGTGCAGACTCCGCATAGCACCGGTTGCAGCATTCAGCATATTTGGCGGTAGCATCGCCCTACCCGCCACATGCACCCTCCTCGAGATATCCTTAGGTGAAGGTGGCCCGTCCTGAGCACGGATCGAACTTGGTGCCGGCTGGCTCGCACCGGCGCCCTTGTTAGTCTTTCGTTTCCGTCCCTTCTTCTTGATCTCCTGTAATGGGACCGAGTTCTGCTCACAGACCGCCTTCTTGAGCATGTTGGGGCTGATAATATTTCGCACCTCGGCTATCTGAGGCTCGGTGAAGGCGGGAGCTGGAGGCGTGTCCTGAGAACTAAACGCCAGACGACGCCTGTTGCAATTGGATTTCTCCGCCGTACCAGCTAGATCGCGGTCGTCTTGGTTGGGTTCTTGAGAAAGAGGCCCGCAGAACTCGTCAGCGTACCCATGTTCGGCAAAGTACTTATCAACTTTGGTAAATGTACCGTCGTCGTTGTCGTTGCCGTCCGGATCCTGTGCCATAGGGCTATCCGGATCATGTGCCATAGGGATGTCCGGCAGGTCCAGTAGCGTTGCGGCGTTCTTGCCATGGCTTGGCGCCGGCACGACTGGCGGTCTTGTCTGTGGGGTGGTGTCCCCCGCCCCCAAACGAATCTGGCTCTTCGGCCAAAGTAGGGGCCAGTTTACGCAGGTGCTGAGGGTCATCTCATCTTCTTCGTCGGCCCCAGCGGGTCGAATCGGAGGTAACAGCTCGTCGCAGCCTGGCAGCACCCGAACCACTTCAACCCTATACATTGTGGGTGGCATCGGATTACCGTGGAACATGGGGTTGCCCGGTTGAACGATTCTGCCCTTGGCGACATCGACCAACTCGGCGCCCACGAAGTGCAGAAGAGTGCAAGGAACGTCGACGGTGCCCTGCGAAAACATGTACAGGGCGTCAGGGATGCCCAGTCGAAGGCAAGGAGATGAAGTCATCGGTCGAGAGGCTTGGTTACCGTGATGCCGTCGAGCTCGGCTAATGTCGAGGCACCGCCAACGGCGGGCGTGCAACTGACGGAGGGGCGCTTGCTGGCGAGGTGCCGGCCGGCGTACACCCGGGTGCATTAAGCTCCAATGCCCGTGCCGGTGCCGGAGACACGAATACCGCCTCCGTCGGAGACACCAATGGCGCCGCCGCCGGAGACACCAATGGCGCCGCCTACGCGCTGTGCGAGTTGCTGGCCGTGAAGCTGGGAACCGGGGGAGGCCCCTGTTGGCCGCCCGCAATCCACGTCGTCAGCCCATGAATCAACGTAGGCACCATGGCGTTGAGCGTCGTTCCAAGTTGTTGTTGCACTTGCTCTTGGACAAGCTCCGGAATCCGCACCACTTGTGCCTTGAGTTCTTCAACCTCGCGCATCTGGCTTTCTGAGCTGGTATTTTTCTCCTTCCGCACACCAGCGGTATAGTATATGACCCCCATTTTGTGGACAAGCCTTTGCCGGCCACACGACCAGCTGATGTCGGTTTAGTGAGCTTATCCTTGTTTTTCATTACGTTCAACGCCCTATTTAAAGGGGTGTCAAAAGGGGAGCTCTTAGACGACCCCGTGCTACTGCTTTCAGTGTCCTGCGAAAGGAACATGAACCATTTAGAAATATTGGGGATTAATTAGAGTGCAACCATATGGAGCTAATTACACGGGGGTGTATTCCTTACCAGAAGAAGCTCAAGCGCCCTGGTCTTCAGATCCGTGGTAAGCTCATTTGTTATCGGGTCCTCCTTGTACCGGGCCCTGACATAGTTCCTGGTCTGCTTGTCACCGCTGTATTTCTCGAAGCGGGGCGGTAGGCCTTGCTCGGCACGCTCCGCGTCCTCCTTGTCCCATATAGGCTCCGCCACTCTGTAACCGTCGGGACCGAGTTTGTGTTCCCCTAAGTTCAACTCCCGCATTTCTTTCCCCCACTGACTTGATTCGGAGGTTGCACTGCTCTCGCACTTGATCTTGAACTCCCTGTACTCATCTTCGCTCATCAAAGGATATTTCGCCTTGATCTTCTCATAACTATCACCTTTATCAATCATTCTCTTCACCGCGCTTTTCCAAGTAGATAGGGTCGTGCTCATCTTCGTGAGGGCGGCACTGTTCACTTTATTCCCTGAGAGGCATGTGTTTTCAAATTCGGCGGGGAACTTGTATCGTTCGTGCAGCTTCGTGAAGAGGAGGTTGCGCAAATTCCCTCGGTCCTTATGCCTAAGGTTCTCGGTGTTGATCGAGACGGTGCTCCGGAGAATGCACCTGAGCTGAAGCGAGTACCCCTTGACTATATGTTTGGGCTCCGTTGGATTCCCGTCGGAGTCCACTTGAGTGAATTCCTCCTTGAGGGTGCGGAGCGCATTCGGGCGCCAGTCCTTCCTTTGCTTCTTTGGCTGGCTGCCATCTGTGTGTGCGCCGCCATCATCAGTGGTGGCATCCTCGGCGGCACCATCAGTGGTGTCATCCCCGACGCCACTAGGGTTGTGTAATCAGGATCGGTGTCTTCTGCGGTGTCCTCATAGCGGTGAGGTTGTTCCTCCATCTCCTGGGATAGCTCCCAAAATTGCTTGCCACCCGAACCACCGGCCTCATCGTTGTGGGCCATGTTTCGCTCTAAATAGGAAAAAAGTTTGGTCAAAAAGTTGGTTATTATCAAGGAACAAGATCACGGTCTCATCATTTAGGGTTTGTCGACACCGAGGCACCCTAAAAGCCTAAGCTTTCATCATTTAGGGTTTGTCGACGCCGAGGCACCCTAAAAGCCTAAGCGTACATCATTTAGGTTCTCATCGACACCGAGGCATCCGGGGCAGCCAAGTTAAGTTTTCATCATTTAGGGTTTATCGATGCCGAGGCACCCTAGGTTGGGCCTAATCACTAGGCACTAATCACTTGGCTCTATTGCCACCTATGTTGGGTTTATCATCTAGGGTTTATCGATGCTAAGGAGAATTCTAAGTTGGGCCTAATCACTTGGCTCTATTGCCACCTATGGTTTAATGCAGGAAGAATAAAGGGGCAGTTGATCCTACTTAATTAAGTACTAAGATACCCTGGCCCATGCATTATCGCAAGTACCCCATATGTCCTATTTTTAGCAAAGTGATGCTAAAATTCACGGAAAATTTCAGCATGACCTTTGCTAAAAATAGGACATATGGAGTACCCGAATTTGCCGGAACGGAAGTTAATCGACATTCCGGCAAACTCAAGGGCCTCTCGGGGTACCTGCAAATTCATCACGACACGATGGTCGGAGACAAAACCCAGCAAACTAGCACCACAATGTGCCTCTACTTTCATATGGATGAAAAGGCCACAGACCATATGGTCCTCTGCTTTCATATGGACAAAAATCAGCTCAACTTATGTGAGCTTCCATTCCAGATCTAATAGCAGCAAGTTGTTCACTTGTAGCTCAACTTATGTGAGCTGCCTTCAAGAAAAGAAATCTGCAGTGGCACATCTGCTCTCTGAATACATTGGCAAGAAACAAAACAACACCTAGTACCATCCATCTGCTATGGCCGTATCATGCAGTTTAACTAAGCACAAACAGGTAATTATATAACAGAAAACTTGGCGCGTACGTGTCACTTAGCTTGGGCAAGCAACATACCTCGTCCTCTTGGTTAGTCCAAACAAGCTGTATGTTGAGCCTCAACTCACCACCTGCACATTTTACAGCACCCATGAAATGAAAAACTAAACATAATTGTCAACCAACAAAACCAAAACACAAACAGGACTTCAAATTTTCACGATCAGGAAGAAAAACAGGGTTTTCAACTACTATATTCAGTTTCATGGCATCAGTTGAACAGTTGAAAAAGAACAAGCTTCATTTAAATATCTTGCTGCTAACAAACATAACTAATGTCAGTACTCAAAAAATAGAGTGACCACACAGGGAACAAACAAACTATTCACTTTTTATTTCTTCAGAATTGGACCAGACAGAGAACATCTCCTTGGAAGCAAACTTATATGAAAAGGTTCAGCAACTTGAAACGTAACTCTTATATGAAAATCTTCTGTATGATCAAGTAAGCAGAGAACATGTATATACCTGTATCACTGTCTTGGAGCCAACAAACGCCTCAATTTTTCTCCAACCGTGATCGAACCTGATCGCCTATGCTTCTTCTTTCACTCTCCTGCATAAAGTTATTGTTACTACCTGGGAGGGATTATATGCTTGTTTACCACTACTAATACCATTTTTTAATATAATCTTCATTCTCCTGCTATTTCTTTTCTTACAAGTGTTGATGCCATAGTGTCTCAGGTTCTTCCTAGTTAAAACATGTGATTTTGAGAAGGAATTTGCCCAATTTTCACAGGGAGACAAAACTTAGCTAAAAATTTGATATAACAAGTAGTCCATGACATTATATTTCCTCTAGGCAAAGTAGAAGATATTATTTTGTTTTTCCTCTAAGGTAAAGGAAATAGCCATCACTTTGAAGTGTCTAATAGATGAAATAATGCATGAGTTAGAAAGATATGTGCAAGTGCCTGAAGGCATCCTGTGAAGCAGAGCTTCCAAATTGATCTTCTTGAAACATTGTTACTAAGTAAGGCTTAATTTCATATTTCTACAAACTAAGGTAAAAAAGACTCTGATACAGAGACTAATGACGCGATGCCCCCCTCCCTTAGAGGCATTATCACAAACACCTATCAAGCACAATCCTTTCACATGTAAACTTGAGCATGCTCCGGAAAAATCACGCAGCAAGAAAAAAATTGAACAGAGGATGCAAGAGGAAGGAGGGAGGGGGGAAGAGGGAAGAGGGAGGAAGGACGAAGGAGTGGTGGCTACCTGCCTACGGACTGGTCGCCGGCGTAGCTCCGGGCGGCAGCGTTGCTAGGCAGGAGCGCCTGCTCCAGGGAGGGGGGCGCCGCTGGTGGGAGCGGCTGCTTGATGGGGGGAGGCGCTGCTGGGGTCCTGTACCGGAGGTGGGGCAGCGGAGGGTTCGGCCGGCTGGGCGCGCCGCGGCGGCGGGCCGGCAGCGGTGGCGGCGGCTAGGAACCCTAGCTGTCGCGCTTGGGAGGGAGGTTGATGCAGGCGGGGCCGTGGGGGGAGGGGGACGGTGAGGGCGCGCGGGCGGAGGGGGGACGGTGAGGGAGGTGGTCGGGTGCGGCGGGGGAAGCGAGCACGGCCGGGGACGGCGAGCACGGGGGAAGTGGTGGGCGGTGGTGGTCAGGCGCGGGTGAGACGAGGCAGGGGAGGGATTAGAGAGAAATGGAGATTGGGGATTTTAGTGTGGGGGGAGGCTTAGCAATGGCGCACCACCCAGGGGTGCGCCATAAGTACATCCATAGCAATGGCGCACCACCGAGGGGTGCGCCATAAGTAATTTAATCTAGCCCGACTTGTCAGGTTATATACAACCTAACCCTATCTACAACAGACCCCGCCCACTAGCCCGACTGGTCAATACGCAGCACACACACTAGGAGGTCCTGGGTTCGATTCCCAGGCTCCCCAATATTTTTTATGCATTTTAAATCCTGTTTGATATATATTTGTGTTTAAATATGTTCATACTTATTTAAATCATAACAGTAATATTTTTTTATAAAAACAGTAATAACCCCCCAGGGGTGCGGGGGCTCGGGTGCTCGTCGGCGGCGGTGGAGCGGGGAAGGGTTGCGGTGGGTCGTCGGCGGCGGTGGAGCTAGCTAGCGGGGGAGGGTTCGGGTGGGATCGAGATCGAGATGGAGGGGGAATCGAGATCGAGATGGAGGGGGAATCGAGATCGAGATGGAGGGGGAATCGAGATCGAGATGGAGGGGGATCGAGATCAAGTGTCCTCATGAATTCAAAAAGTGCCCATGAAATTTAAAAATATTCAGGATATCAAAAAGTGCCCATGAAATACAATCGAGAAATGAAGACTACGATTTAAATACAATCGATCTTAGCTAGCTATCTATTCACAATCTTCTTGCCCTTCTTTTTTGCAAATGGAGTTCTTCTGTGGAATGGACGTCCTTTAGGTAGGGTGGTCCTGCTTCTTCTTGTGGTGTGTGCTGCTACTTCATCGTCGTCGTCATGTTCGATCTTCGGGTCGCCGTACTTGTCGAAGTCTTGCTCTTTCAAAGTCGGCGAGTCGACCCTCGAAGTCGACATGCATTTCGCGGCGACCCTCACGGTGACCCCATCCAGCGAGCCTGCCAAGGTGCCTGTTGACGGGCAGACCAACGGGGTTCTCGATGCCTAGATAATTCGTGCAGTAGGAGATGCACTCTTCGGTCAGAAAGCCCCTGGCTATACTTCCCTCTGGACGTGACATGTTTCGAACGTATCCTTTGATGAAACCATTCATCCTTTTGAACGGCATCATGCTGTGCAGGAACGTCGGCCCGAGTTGGATGATATCCTCCACGATATGGACCAGCATATGCACCATAACGTCGAAGAATGCGGGCGGGAAGTACATATCAAGCTCGCATAGTATCACCACGATCTCTTCCTGTAGCCTTCTGAGTTTCCTCACGCCAATCGACTTCCGAGAGATGACGTCGAAAAAGTTGCATAGGCCAAATAGCGTTTCACGGACGTGCGCGTCCATGATCCCACGGATTGCAACTGGAAGTATCTGCGTCATCAGCACGTGACAGTCGTGAGACTTCATCCCGCTGAACTTCTGCTTCGCTGGGTCTAGGTATCTGCTTATCTTCCCCGCGTAACCGTAAGGAAGTTTTACTCCTAGGAGGTAGGTGAAAAACTGCTTGATCTTCTCCTAACTTAGAATGAAGCACGCGGGAGGGTAGTCATTTCCGGTCTTCTTGGCCTTTTTGCCTTTGCGACGACTTTCTGTGTCCTGCTTCGCCTCATCATCATCATCATCATCATCATCATCATCATCATCATTAGCGTGAAGCTCCTGCCTGATGCCCATTGATTTCAAGTCTTCCCTTGCTTTCGGCCCATCTTTGGTCCTCTCTGGCATGTTGAGCAGGGTACCAACCAGACTCTCACACACGTTCTTCGTGATATGCATGACATCAAGGCTGTGAGGCACACGGTGGATCTTCCAGTACGGCAAGTCCCAGAAAACAGACCTCGTTTTCCATACCTTCAGCAGCGGCTCTGGCGCCTTTCGGTTCTTTCCCGGCTCTGGCGCCTTTTGCTTCTTTCCCGGCAGTGAGCAGTCTTTCCAATTTTTCAACAGCTCATCTATTTCCTCGCCGCTCCTCGTACACGGGCATTTTCGGGGTTCGGTTTCACCATCGAACAGATCCTTGCGTTTCCTCCACGGGTCATCGTCGCGAAGCCACCTTTGATGTCCCATGAACACGGTTTTCGAAGACCCGGGATCTCTATCTAGCTGGCGATACGTTGTGCCATCCATGCACCTTACGCATCCAGAAAATCCGTGGACTACCTGCCCCGCGAGATATCCGTAACCGAGATAGTCGTGCACTGTCGTGAGCAGTGCGGCTCTCATAGGGAAATATTCTTTCTCTGCGGCGTCCCACGTATTGGCTGGCGGTTTCCACAGCGTGTCTAGCTCCTCCTTCAGCAGCCCCAGATACAGATTGATGTCGTTCCCTGGTTGTTTCGGCCCTTCAATTAGCATACTCATGTGAATGTACTTCCTCTTCATGCACAACCAGGGGGGAAGGTTGTACATCCACACAAACATAGGCCAGGTGCTATGTGTGCTTCTTTGGCTGCCAAACGGATTGACTCCATCGGTGCTCGCGCCCAGCACGATGTTCCTTGGATCCTTCCCAAATTCTGGGTATTCGAAGTTCAACGCTTGCCACTGGCTCGCATCCTTAGGGTGACTCAGCATCTTGTCTTTTTTATTTATCTCCGGATCATTTCCGTCATCTTCCCGCTTCTTCTCCTCCCTATCCGCGTGCCAACGCAGGAGCTTTGCTACCTTAGGGTCCGCGAAATACCGCTGCAGACGAGGAGTGATCGGAAAGTACCACACCGATTTTCGAGGAGCTTTCTTCCTCTTCTTGTATTAAGTGACGCCGCACACCGGACATATGGTAGACTCCGCGTGCTCGTCCCGATAAATGATACAATTGTTCATGCACACATGGTATTTCACGTGCGGTAAATCCAGAGGACACACGATTTTCTTCGCCTCCTCAAAACTGGTTGGGCACTTGTTCCCCTTGGGAAGACGTTCGTGCCAGAATGACATGTTCTCGTCGAAGCATGCGTCGGTCATTTTGTGTTTTACCTTCATCTCCAGAGCCATGAGCGTTACTTTTAGGCGGGTATCCTCGGGCCTGCATCCTTCATAAAATGGAGTAACCGCGTCTATCTCCAGTTGATCCAGCTTGGCTTTCTCTCGGGCGGCAGCTCTTGCGTTATCCGTCTGCTTGAGAAGCAGCTCTTGAATATGAGGGTCCTGCACCCAGCCTCCATCATCGTCTGCTCCGGCATCTTCATCTTCATGATCAGTCCCTTCGTCTTGATCTTCCTCATCATCATGTACGACATCTTCTACATGATGACTATGTACAGCATCACCGTCGTGATCATGTCCTGGAGATTCTTCGTCTTCTCGCCCGCCCTCGCCGCGGTGGTACTTGTCTTGTTGCCCTTCCTCATTTCTTGCCCGGCCCCGGCCATGGACGACTTCATAGTCATCTTCATCACCTTGCCACCGATAGCCATCCATGAAACCACGCAAGAGCAGGTGGTCCCGCACCTGCCCGGAATCCGGGTCTGCAATAAGGCTCTTCAGCTTGCATCTTCGACACGGACATCTTATCTCTGTCTCGTTCTTTTGAAGCATCTCGGCCTTCGTGGAGCTCAAAAACCTATTCATGATGCCTTCAGTCATCGTGCGGACCATGGTCGCCTGTGGGGTAGAGCAAAATGATATTTTAGAACCAAGAAAAAATTTGGCATGACCTTCCCTAAAAATAGGACCAAAAAGAATGCATAGTGCCAAAATTCTCGCCGAAATGGAAATGAATCAAAACATTCCGGCAAAATATTGGCAACTATCGCATTTCAAATACCGGTACCTTCAAACACAAACATATATGCAACAACACAAACACATGCAACACCACAAACATACATAGATATAGCTAGGCCACAAAAAGTGCATGTGCACGTTGTTGGAGCGAGCTAGGGAGAAAAAAAAGTAGATCTACATCATGAAGATAGCTTTCCCCTTACTTACCTATCAAAAAAAGGTAATTTCACCACTTAATTTTGATGAATCTATGGTGGAAATGAGGTGAGGAGGAGGAGGCAGCCGAAAGCTTGGAGAAGGAGGTGGAGGGAATGAAGTGGGGAAAGTGAGTGGGTAGGTGTGGGGTTGTCCAAAATATCTTGTTGGGGTCCCAGGTTACTAATGGCGCACCACAAGGAAATGCGCCATTAGTAACCCTGGTTACTAATGGCGCACCTGCAGGTGGTGCGCCATTAGAAGTTTTGCAAAAAAGTAAAAAATATAAATATATATACTAATGGCGCACCGTGTAATAGTGCGCCATTACTAGTTTAAACTAGTAATGGCGCACTGTGAAACGGTGCGCCATTAGTAGTTTTGCAAAAAAATAAGAAGAAAAAAATTACAGTAATGGCGCACTCTCTGCCTGGTACACCATTACTAGTTAGAACTAGTAATGGCGCATTGTCGACCTGATGCGCCATTAGTATGTATGGAAAAATGGAAAAAAAAAATTAATACTAGTGGCGCACCCTGTTTCTGGTGCGCCATTAGTGTCTTCCACACTAATGGCGCATCACCAACAGGTGTGCCATTAGTATATAGTAGTGGCGCACTACTTCCCTGGTGCGCCATTAGTATCAATCCTATCTATAGCCCTTTTCCTAGTAGTGTTATGTCAACTTGCTTAAGCATTATTCTGCTTGTCATGAACTTAATACTTTGAGAAGCATGTTGGATAGCAGTCCTGGGGTGGAGTAATAGTAGTAGATGTTGTTGGATCATGCGGTCTACTTGTGACGGATGTAATGCCTATATATTGATCATGACATGAAGAATCATCATAACTATGCACTATTCTGTCAGTTGCCCAACAGTAATTTGTTTACCCACCGTTGTTATGCTCACAAAAGAGATGCCTCTAGTAAACCTATGGCCCGAGGGTCCATTTTCCATATTTACTAAAACCATAAATTTGCTCGTTGTTTTTATTTTACTTTATTTATTTTATATATCTACCACTATTAGAGTTAATCCTTGCAATTGGCGAGAACAAGGGGATTGACAACCCTCTTGCTTCGTTGGGTGCAAGCATTTGCTTTGTGTGTGTGTGTGCAGGTGCCGCTTATCTTGTTTGTGTGGTGTCTCCTATTTGTTCGATAAATTTTGGTTCTTAACTGAGGAAATACTTTCTACTAATATACTACATCACCCTTCCTCTTCGGGGAATCCCAACACCTATCACAAGTAGCAATGCTTTGGGCGTACTACTTGGCACCATGGTGAAGGTTTGATGGTGGTGAAGCGATCCATGGTAGCTTGGTAGGCCATGTCGCGGCTATGGTTGGACGTGGCTCTGGCGTCAGCTCGTTTGCGGGGCAGCCTAGGTGGATGCTTCCAGAGTCCTTCCATGGTGGCAGGTGGTGCCCGATCCGGTGAGTGGGTGGCCAGTGCTTGCCACGTATGGTGCCGGGTAGGGAACCATGGTAAGGCGTCATAGGGGTGGTGTTTAGAGAAGTGAAAGAAGGGATGGTTGGCACCCATAAAGGGTGCCAGTCGTGAACGTGGTCCGCTCCTGCATTTTTACCTTTTCCTCGAACTGGTTGGTCCTAGTCCTAGACCGAGCTGGTCAAGATGGTAGCCAGCGGCTCCGTTGGTGGTTGGGGCCAACCAGTCGGTGTATTGCCTAGGCCATGGATGATCTCTAGGTTGTCTTGTCTCTAAGGCGGCGACCCTGATGGTGGGAGAGGCGGTGCTCACGGGTTGAGCTCACAGCTCAGGTGCTTGCTATCCACCTTGGCTGCGTGGGCGCCATGGTGGCTTGGGATTGGCATTCCATGGAGGTTGTGCGGTAGATGTTCTCGTGTCGGCCACACCCTGGTTGGAGGCGAAGCATGCTTACCAGAGTGAAACCCCTGCCTGGTTTTGGCTAGGCCGACGGGGGCAGCGTCCCCGACGGAGTCATCTTCTGAAAGGCTTCGTCGTGGTTGCTCCTTGGCCTTTGGGGTGCTCCAGATGAAAATCTTGATCCTTTGGATCAGGTGGTGGTGGTGCTCCGGTTTGGTGTTGAGGGAGTCCTAGATTAGGTGGTGTCTGGATAACCGGACTATAACCTTTGGCCGGACTCTTGGACTATGAAGATACAAGATTGAAGACTTCGTCCCGTGTCTGGATGGGACTTTCCTTGGCGTGGAAGGCAAGCTTGGCAATACGGATATGTAGATCTCCTCCCATTGTAACCGACTCTGTGTAACCCTAGCCCTCTCCAGTGTCTATATAAACCAGAGGGTTTTAGTCCATAGGACGAAGAACAATCATACCATAGGCTAGCTTCTAGGGTTCAGCCTCTTTGATCTCGTGGTAGATCTAATCTTGTACTACCCATATCATCAATATTAATCAAGCAGGAGTAAGGTTTTACCTCCATCGAGAGGGCCCGAACCTGGGTAAAAACATTGTGTCCCTTGTCTCCTGTTACCATCCACCTAGACGCACAGTTCGGGACCCCCTACCCGAGATCCGCCGGTTTTGACACCGACATTGGTTCTTTCATTGAGAGTTCCTCTGTGTCGTCACCTTTAGGCCCGATGGCTCCTCCGATCATCAACAACGATGCGGTCCAGGGTGAGACCTTTCTCCCTAGACAGATCTTCGTGTTCGGCGGCTTTGCACTGCGGGCTAATTCGCTTGGCCATCTGGAGCAGATTGAAAGCTACGCCCCTGGCTGTCAGGTCAGATTTGGAAGTTTGAACTACATGGCTAACATCCGCGGAGACTTGATCTTCGACGGATCCGAGCCACAACCAAGCGCGCCGCACTGTCATGATAGGCATGACTTAGCTCTACCGCCGAACAGTTCCCTGGAGGCCACGCTCGCAACAGCTCTGACCCTTAGCTCGGAGCCAACGGTGCCGATCGAGGGCGGGTGGCTAGACACCGCCTCGGGGGCTGCAGTCTCAATGGCGATCGAGCCAAACACCAGCTTTATCCTCTGCGAAGCCCGTGACTCCAAGGTGCCGGACCCTGCTCTGAACTCCGAACCCTCCGCGCCCTTGCCAATCGAATCCGATTGGGCGCCGATTATGGAATTCACCGCCGCAGATATCTTTCAGCACTCGCCCTTCGGAGACATTCTGAATTCACTAAGGTCTCTCTCTTTCTCAGGAGAGCCCTGGCCAGATTATGGCCAACAAGATTGGGATGCGGACAACAAAGAAATTCGACGCCCACCCACCACCCACTTCGTAGCCACTGTCGACGATTTAACCAACATGCTTGACTTCGACTCCGAAGACATCGATGGCATGGACGACGATGTAGGAGGCAAACAGGAACCAGCACCCACAGGGCACTGGACATCCACCCCATCCTACAATGTATACATGGTGGACACACCCAAAGGAAACGACGAGGACGAACGGGAGGACGCAACGAAGGGAAGTTCCTCCGAAAAGCAGTCAAAGCGGCGACATAAGCGCCGCTCCAAGCCCCGCCTCGACAGAGACAGCGGTCATACAAACCCAGCCACAGAGCAGGGTGAGCCGGCGAATGATGAACATGGCATCGAGCAACCGTCCTAACAAGGAAACTTGGATAAACAAACCGCACAACCCGTCCCCGGCAAAGATAACAGTCCGGACGACCTCACGCCGGACAAGTTCCTGGAGCAGAAGAACCTCCACAAAAGGCTCGTCGCCACTGCATGTAGCCTGAAAAAGCAGAAGCGGAAGCTCAAAACTGCGGAAGATGCACTCAGAATCAGGTGGAGCAAAGTACTCAACACCGCAGACAAATACGGCGATAGTCGCCACACAATAAGCTACCCTAAGCGAAAGCTCCTGCCTGAATTTGATGAGGAGGCCTTAGAACCTCCGCAATCAACAAATAAGGAAGCCACCTGGTCGGATAAACGACCCCATGGCCAATATAGAGCGGCAAGAGGCGCCGCACACAAGCCAGCATGCGACCCACTCAAGGATTCGCATCAAAAAGATGGCCCAGACAGATCTATCTACGGGCCAAGAAAGCAAGCTTTAGTAAGCAATGCAACACAACAAACATCCGAACACTATGGTACACCCAAATACAGGGGTGCCGCACACCCCCTATGTTTCACCGATGAGGTGCTGGACCATGAATTTCCAGCGGGATTCAAGCCCGTAAACATAGAGGTGTACGATGGAACGACAGACCCTGGAGTCTGGATTGAGGACTATACCCTCCATATCCATATGGCCAGAGGAGACGACCTCCACGCCATAAAATACTTACCCCTCAAGCTCAAAGGGCCAGCCCGGCATTGGCTTAAAGGCCTTCCCGAAAACACCATTGGAAGTTGGGAAGAGCTCGAGGATGCTTTTCGGGCAAATTTTCAAGGGACCTATGTCCGGCCTCCGGATGCAGACGATTTAAGTCATATAACTCAACAGCCCAGAGAGTCAGCCCGGAAACTCTGGAACATATTTCTTACTAAAAAGAACCAGATAGTCGACTGTCCGGACGCCGAAGCCTTAGCAGCTTTCAAACACAGCGTTCGAGACGAATACCTCGCCAGACACCTCAGCCAAGAAAAGCCAAGAACAATGGCCGCATTAACATGCCTCATGACCCGCTTTTGCGCGGGAGAGGACAGCTGGTTGGCAAGATGCAGCACCAGCGACCCAAGTACATCCGAAGTCAGGGATGGAAACGGGAAACCGCGTCAAGGACCAGCGCCGAAATAAGGGAAACAGCCCGAAGAGCATGGCAGTCAACACCGGATTCAAAAGCTCTCGGCAGGGTAAGAAAAAGCTGCCCCTCAAGGATAACAGGGACGAGCTATCTAGCCTAAACAAAATCTTGGACAAAATATGTCAAATCCACAACACTCCCAGGAAGCCTGCAAACCATACCCACAGAGAATGTTGGGTCTTCAAGCAATCCGGCAAACTCAACGCCGAACACAAGGGGCTCGATACACCAAGTGAGGATGATGACGAACCCCACAAGCAGAGCACCGGGAAACAAAAGAATTTCCCACAAGAAGTCAAAACAGTAAACTTACTTCACGTGACAAAAGGGAAAAACAAAGTGGCACCTATAGAGATACGCGCCATGGGCCTATCACAAAGGAGTCTCGCCACTGGTTGTTAAAACCGATCATCTTCGACCATCAGGGTTAGTCCGGAAGTATCCGGAACGCAGGTTGGACCGCCTTGGTATTAGATCCGATAATCGACGGATTCCACTTTACACAAGTCCTGATGGACGGCGGCAGTGGTCTAAACCTGCTATATCACGACACAGTCCGCAAAATGGGGATGGACCCAACAAAAATTCGCCATAGCAACACTTCCTTTAAAGGAGTAACGCCAGGCCCGGATGCCCATTGCTCGGGTTCTCTCCTGCTAGAAGTAATGTTCGGTTCCCCCGGTAACTTCCGCCGCGAAAAGCTAACCTTCCACATCGCCCCATTTTCAAGTGGCTATCAAGCACTACTGGGATGCAAAGCTTTCGCCCGCTTTAATGCAGTACCGCATTATGCATCTCTCACGCTTAAGATGCCCGGCCCACGAGGCATCATCTCACTAAAGGTAAACATTGAATGTTCCTCGCGCGCAGAAGACTATACGGCTGCCTTGACAGCCACACATTACAACAGCTTCACCAACAAAAGCATCTAACAGGTCATTAAGACCACGGACACGGCTAGGCGAGTCCGGAGCAAACTTATAATTGATAAAGGTTTTTGTAGCTGTACACCCCTATACAAGGGGCTCCGCATATGTAAAATAAGCGACAATAAGGCTCAATTTTCCCCATCTTGAATTATACTTTCTTTACTTAGTACAACATATATTTCGCACGGCTATTCTTCTTTCAACTAAGTTCCTCTCTTTTACAGATGAACACCGTGCTACACCCGTCCAGGACACGGCGCAACGGAGACACAGGCGTAGACGTGCAGCAGGGACCCGTCCCAAGGATTCTCTTTAGATTAAGACCCTGCGTAAACCTTTTTCACTGTCTCTTGTTGATGCACATCCCCCGGATTCACAGTATAACCGAGGAGGAGGCTGGCGTCTTGGCATGTGGCCACGTTAGAATTTCGCACGTACCTGGACACCAGGGGCTTATTATCATGGGCACTGCTCAGCCCGTTTTGATAAAGACCGAATACCTTAGGGAGTGTTCGGCGTCGCGAGTTTGGCCTTATATGCATCAGCTCCGAATCATGTCTTTGGTCAAATGTTGGGTTTGCCTGGCTCCTATGTTTTTTTGCCTTACGTTCCACTCTATCGGCTAAGGCGGCACCAGGAGAACTACTGCGATTGTGCCCCGGTTCAGCCAGGCGAGCACCTCAGTAGAGAAAGCCGAAAACTAACTGTCATGATATAGCGTGAGACTGGTCAACCACTCGATGACCTATCGGAGTCTTCGGGATTCCTCCGCATTAACGAAGGGCCGTTTCCCGGCCAGGCACACACGCGCCCCGAGTTCGGGCGAGCGCGGCGCCACCAGGGGCTATATAGTAGCCCCCCTGTCAAACTCCTATGGCTAAGTGAAAGTGATAAAGCATTATAGTCCGATTGCCTAGTTCGCTGCGCTATCACCTCCTTCATGGACCAAGACGTTGGATCAAGTGTGAGAATGCGCCTTCTGCGAACACCCCCGCATTATATGCGTGGGGGATGAAGCCGACGACTGCCATCTTTCAGATTATATACACATATACCTCAACGGCCGCACAGGAGGCATTATAATACTTGTAGGCACAAGTATAAAAAGCTTCTACAATTCATCAAAATATTGTTTTACAATAATACACGTTATTCGAACATAATATCCTTCAAGCACTGCGTCTCTATTAAACGAGCGCCTTGCAGAACTTCCTGAAAATAGTGCTCAGCAGGTATTTGGCCTCCGTCCGAATCTTGGGATGCAACAGCGGCGGCCTTCATCTCCGCCCAGTATGTCTTGACACGGGCAAAGGCCATCCGCGCACCCTCTATGCATGCTGACCTCTTCATCGCATTGATATGCGCATGGCACCAAGGAACTGCTGCACCAAGCTAAAATAATTGTTCGGCTTTGGCCTTTCCGGCCACAGATGATTAACGACATCCTTCATGGTGAGTCCGGACAACCTATTCAGTTCGGCCCATTCGGCCAAACGATCGGTCAACGGAAGAGGACGCTCCGGATTGTTGAATTGTGACCAGAAGAGCTTCTCCACTTCGCTATCTTTCTGATCTCGGAAATGTTCGGTCGCATCAGCGGCACTCGCAGCTCAATCCAGATATGCGTCCGCCAACTCCACATCCGGTCCAACGGAGCGTATTTAGGATCTCCGAACTTCATCCGCAGCATAAAGGGCTTTCCAGCCGCGATATCTCCGGCCTGACGCAGCTCCTCCTTCATCGCTCTCATCGCAGAACGAGCATCCTTGGCCGCTGTAGTGGCCTTCTCCAGGTCTGTCCGCTCCGCCCGATCTTCTTTTTCAAGAAGCTTGCAGCGTTCAGCAGCATTCTTTAACTTCACAGCCATTTCGGCCATTTCCTTCTTGCTTCGGCAGTGAGCAGCCTATTCGGCTTTCAGCTCTTCAATTGCCTTTACGGCAGCCGCATCACTTCTCCTGGCTTGCTCCTTGGCTCAGGCAAATTCCGCCCGAAGGTTCTCCATGGCAGCGGCCCCATCTGCAGCAAGCGCACACGCTGTAAGATACTGGCATCAAGCTCCTCTTACCAGGTGTCTCCGGAGAAATTACATACCTTGTGCCTCGTCAAGCCGCTTGTTGACAAGCGCGATGTTAGCATCTGCCATGTCAAGTTGCCGCGTTAGCTCGGCAAATTCATCGGTCCGGCTGGCCACCGGACACTTCGCCACCTACATAGGAAGGCAGCAAAATTACACCTGGGACTATGATCCTCTGCGTGCTGTCGTCTTTGACAACACACAGAGTCTCAGGGGCTACTATCTACACAGGGCACATCTTATATGCGGAACTGTCAAAAGGTACACCACCTCGCGTACCTCAAAACCTGTCAGTAAACTCTTGATGGCCTCGTGCAACCCGCTTTCAACGGACGAGATCCTTTCAATTACCGTACCCATCAACGTACGGTGTTCCTCTGAGATAGACGCCTGCCCTAACAGATCCTTCAGTTCATCCGACCAAGCACTAGGCGGTGCCGGACTCGTTCGATGGCCTTTTTCAAAGACCGGACATTGATGGCCTTGGGGGGCCATATGACTACCTTCCGGCCCTGCCGGATTCGGAGAAACCCTCCGCGACGATACCTCGGGATCGCCCGCCTCGTAAGGCGGTGCGGCAGGGGGAGGCGTTCCGCTCTCCATCATCTGCGGAAGAAGATCCCCCGAAGATGGCTCTGCTGAGAAGGGCTAAGATCCGAACTACAAGGTAAAATTTCGGTTATTTTTCCTCAGAAATAAAACAAGGATTTCTCTCATTTTTAACCTCCCCTCTCTACTTACGGCTCGGTGGAGGGCTGATCCCCTTGAGGGCATAGTACGGTCGAGGCATCCCCCGTCACAGGACCCTCTGGCGAAGATTTCTTCCCCCGCTTTGAGACCATGGACTCCGGGTCTTCAGAGGCAGTCCTCTTCCTCCCCTGAGTAGAGGAATTTTCGATTCCTCCTTCCCAGACAGCCTCCCTCGGGGAGGCAGCAGCTTCTTTGTCCCCCCTTCGCTTTCTTCCGAAGGCACGATCTCCAGCATCCTGGTTAACACGGGATCCGGCAAGGTCTGGGGAAGGGGGGTCGGACACCTGATTAACTTCGCCTTCGCTACCCACTCCTGTTTCAAAGACAACTCTTTTAAGGGTGATGTTGTGATAAATGAACGGATGGTGTGTCCGGGCACAGGGCTACTTACTTGAGTATCCGAACGATTGCAGCTCAGACCTGCGTCCTCCGTAGAATCCGGACACACTACTTGTGGTCCGAAGAACAATTTGTACATCTCCACGGGCGTCATGCCAAGAAAATGTTGGAGAACTCGTGGTCCCTCCGGGTTGAACTCCCACAGGCGGAGGGAGCGACATTTGCAGGGCAGAACTCGGCGAATTAACATAACCTGCGTCACCACGACCAGACTGATGTCTCTGTCTAGGAGATCTCGGATGCGGCCCTACAACAGGGGAACGTCCTTTGCCGACCCCCAGTCCAGCCCCTTATTGACCCATGACGCCAGCCGTGGCGGGGGACCCAAGCGGAAAGCAGGCGACGCCACCCACTTGGTGCTCCTGGGAGCTGTGATATAAAACCACTCTTGTTGCCATAAGCTGAACTCCTCTTGAAAGGAGCCCTCGGGCCATGGAGCGTCAGCATTCTTGCTTATAACAGCGCCTCCACACTCCGTGTGCTGTCCCTCAATCATCTTAGGCTCTACTTTAAAGGTCTTAAGCCACAGTCCGAAGTGAGGAGTAATACGGAGGAAGGCTTCGCACACGACAATGAACGATGAGATGTGGAGGATGGACTCCGAGGCTAAGTCATGAAATTCCAGCCCATAATAAAACATGAGCCCCCTCACGAAGGGATCCGTCGCGAAGCCTAGCCCTCGGAGGAAGTGAGACACGAACACCACGCTCTCACCAGGCTTGGGAGTAGGAATAACATGCCCGTGAGCAGGCAGCCTATGCGAGATTTTGTCGGTCAAAAACCTGGCCTCTCTCAGCTTTAGCATGTCTTCCTCCGTGACGGAGGAAGGCGTCCATCAGCCTCGAAGGTCGGAGTCGGACATCATCGAAGGTCCGAAGCGCCTGAAATCTGGGGCCTTGGGTGTTGGAACTCGAGGCGAAGGGAGAATTCGATTGAGATCAAAAGAAAGGAGTAAGGCCTTGGTCTCTTTATAAGAGGTTGAATACCAAGAGCCCTCCCCGTGACCGTTTGGGACTCGCCTTTGATCGAGGAGACACACCAACGGGCACGATTGGGTTACCCACGTCCGTATTGATGAGAATCCCGTAAATAAAGGGGACACGATCTCTGCTTCGACAAGACGTGCCAAGGAAACCGCCTCGCAAAACGCGCTGAGGTGGGACAGTAAAAATGGTTCAAATAAAGGCTTGATTGTGGCGTGATGACATGCTACGGAATACGTCAGTAGATTAGATTTGTGTAAATATTATTCTCTCTATGGCAATATGTGGAACTTATTTTGCAGAGTCAGATACTATCCTTGTGTTCAAAATCTTCTATGAAGTATTCGGAGGAGGAACCCGCCTTGCAATGCCGAAGACAATCTGCGCGCCGGACTCGTCGTCATTGAAGCCTGGTTCAGGGGCTACTGAGGGAGTCCTGGATTAGGGGGTGTCCGGATAGCCAGACTATAACCTTTGGCCGGACTCTTGGACTATGAAGATACAAGATTGGAGACTTCGTCCCGTGTCCGGATGTGACTTTCCTTGGCGTGGAAGGCAAGCTTGGCAATACGGATATGTAGATCTTCTCCCATTGTAACCGACTCTGTGTAACCCTAGCCTTCTCCGGTGTCTATATAAACCGGAGGGTTTTAGTCCATAGGATGAAGAACAATTATACCATAGGCTAGCTTCTAGGGTTTAGCCTCTTTGATCTCATGGTAGATCTACTCTTGTACTACCCATATCATCAATATTAATCACGCGGGAGTAGGGTTTTACCTCCATCGAGAGGGCCCAAACCTGGGTAAAAACATTGTGTCCCTTGTCTCCTGTTACCATCCGCCTAGACGCACAGTTCGGGACCCCCTACCCGAGATCCGCCGGTTTTGACACCGACAGGTGTTCTCTCTGAAGGCACCACCTAGGAGCTCATGTTCGTCGGTGTGCAGCTTCTTCTCTTTGTGGTGGCTTGCTCACGGTGGACAACTCTGTCGACTCGGTAGTGAAGCTTATGTTGTTTACTTGGAGTTGTATGGGGGTGTTTTTTCAACATAGTATAGACGTTGACGCTTATACATACACACATACACTCACTCTTATGAATGCACACCTTACCCCTATGAGCATCTTCAAGAGACTGAGCCCGACACATCATCTTGAGATGACGAAGATGCCACGGTCCTCTTGGTAGTCGATGGGAACGTCTCCTCGCACTGAACGCATATCTCTTGGAAAATGCGAGGACCAGTGTCAACTCTAGAACTTGAACCCTGGTGGGTTGGCGGTGTTGTGGCTGCTGTTTAGCACCTATGTATAGTGTGGTGGTGTTTCTTTGTTGGTTGAATATTGCTCGTTGTTATATACTATATATATATATATAACGGGACGGAAGCTTTTTTCCATATATGCCCACTATTGTCATCTTTATTTTGCCATTTTGTTGTTTTCTCTCTCTCTGTCTCTCATTTTAGGTTGTAATAAATAACATGGATGTGTGCGCCTTCGGCTGTAGAGAGAATTGTTTCTCTTATGTTAGTTGTCCAAAATATCATCATCCAACACATTGTAGAATTATAAGTAGCATCTGATCGACTGGGATGCACCTTTTAGATAAAAATTTCATGGACTTATGAATGTACATGTGTAGTCGTGCTAAGTTCGACAAGGTAACATCATATATGCCGCGGTGTTGGTTATGATACGGTTTATCTACTTAATTGTAATTATTTCATCAGTTCTTTCCTCCTCCTCAAGAAAAGACCCAGGCGATCAGGTTTCCTCCTTCTCCCTTTGGCGCGTCATCGGTCTGTCTCGCCTTCGGTGGCCTTTGGGTTATGGAGGTGCGGAGGGTCTCCCTCACCCTCCCCCCCCCCCCCCCACCCCACCAAAAAAACCACCCCCGCACGCTAGCGGGAGGGACCCTTCTCTTGTTGTTGTAGATCCCACATCTTGGTTGGGGTTGTGTGGCAGCGGTGATGCCCCTTAGTAGGAGTAATGTATCCCATATTCGACTCTCACCCTGATGATGCATCTAGGGTCGTCGGAGGGAGTGTGGAGGTGTGTCTTTGTCGGATCTCACGAGATTCGGTTGATGTTGGTCTTCGGTGGATCTGTTTATATACAGTGCTTGTTTCAGTCTCTACATTCTTGATCCTTATGATCTACACATCTCTTCCTCGGCGATTGTTCCTGCTCTGGTGTGTTGGTTCTATGTGATCTTAGCACGACGATTTCCTAATTGTCTACTACAACAAGGTTTGTCCGACTCTGATGTGGGAGGGACGATGATGACATCATGCCTTTGGCTCGTTTCAGTGCTTGTAGTTATCGTTAGGTTGTCCACGGACCTGATTGTAATTTTTGTTACCTCTAGTGCTCTTTGTACTGCCTGGGTTGATTATGAATAGATGAAAAGTTTTTTTTGTGCAAACCAATCTGTTGTTGGATGATTAGAAGGATAGTGGTATCCCCAGCCACCAGGGTTCAAGCCCTGGTGCTCGCATTTTTCTTGATGTATTTCAGGATTTTTGAAGATACATGTTTAGTGGCAGGAGACGTTCTCGTTGACTATGAGGCGTCTGTGGTGACTTTGTGATGATATGCCGGTTCGGTCTTTCGGAGGTGCTCATAGGATAGGGTTTACATGTGTGTTCATAGGGATGAGTGTATGCGCGTATATATAAGCGCTTGTGTCTGTGCTTTGTTCCAAAAAAAATGTTTCTTTGGGAAAAAATCGATTATTTCATTTTCCATATAGATGTGGGGGTGTAACCAAGACTTTACCCCGTCTCTTTTTTGCGAGACTTTACTCCCTCTATATCTATGAGGTCCGAAGCACGGGGCCCTTCTTATTTGGACTGAAGTGCATACCATTTTAGTGTATTAGCTTCAACGACTAAAAAAAACTTAGCCAGCCGGGTTATTTTTGGGATAGGTCCACCAAAGCAAGTGGCCCATTCATGATATGCATCAGAAAAGATAGCCACCAGCCTGTTGCAAGCAACCTGTCCTGTTGCATGTACACGATCTCTACACTGCAGCATCTGAACTGGACGCTAGAGCTGGTATCTATATATATCAGCATCGACAGATCCATCCTTCCAACTGATTCATCATGGCTACTACCTCTTCCTGAGAGTTAGCTTGCAGCTGGCTAGTCATTCAGAAAGCTTACTGCCAGCTCCATAGCCTTCATATACAGAACTATCAGACATGGCGGAGACGAAGGAGAGCGCAAAGCTTGAGAGGCTGCGCAGTGCGGTGAGGCAGCAGAAGGGGAAGCTGTACATCATCAAGAAATGCATCGCCATGCTCATCTGCGGCAGCCCCAAGTGTGTATTCTCTTGCACTAGTTCTGTCATGTTCTGACCCCAGTTACTTAGTACTCCTATTTTGTGTCTAGAACTGATAATATGTAAGCCTTTTAACTGGATATACCGAGAGATAATCTACTTAACGCTGCCATGCATGTCCCCTTTGTGCAGGCATATATGGGAACAGATAATGCGTACGGTCTTTGCATCATTCTAAGTTCTATGTGATCGAAGAGTACAGTTGATTTGCTTCCGAATAGTTTTAATCAGATCAACAGCTAATTTTGACTAATTCCAATCACTTACACCCAAGGAGATCGTTTCTTAAGGATTTCTTTTCTAAATCTAACTTCGTATTTTTGGTAGATTAGTTGGTCTATGATTAGTCCACTAATGTGTGAACCTTAATTCCCAATGAAGTTGTGATTACGACTTTTTGATCTTTTAAGACCGCCGGTGTCATGACCTCATAACAAATAAGTACAGGCCATACATGCATAAATGTGAAAGTCTAATGGCGCAGTTGATACTCCCTACTAACAAATATATAAGGCCTCTACACATTTGGGCCAAATTTTTAACCACAAGTTTGACTAACAAATTATGAATTACATGCGACAAAAAAATAAAACATTAGATTCATATTAGCTTTCAATAGTATATATTTTGTGTCATATACATCATATTATGCTAGTCGATAGCATGGTCAAAGTTAGCCTCAAAATTCGAGGGAGCGTTAGATTTTAGGAAGGGGAGAGTAGCTAATGAATCAAGTCCGCACACAATATGGATCATACATAAGGGGTTTGGGTAAATTGATCAACTGTTGACTCTAAAATGGTTTAATTTAATGAACCAGGACACTAAAGTCACACACACCGAGAAGATTGAATCCAGTGCATGAACTATAACCTTGATACTTCAAACAAATAAGATTGATACTTCAACATATAATATTTGTTTCAGAAACACCTAGTATAGCTTGGCTGAAAAAGTAAATATCCCCGCAAAAAATTACAACCTAGACGCACCCTACCACACTCACACAATGTTAGCCAAAGATCAAAGTTATTAATGGGCTCAAGATTGACGAAGCCAACTCTGATGCCTTGATATCAACGGGAACACCCTCTCCCACCAAAAGAATTGTCTACCTTAATATACACACAAAGCATCAAATATGTGGTTTGATTCGACTTGGTTGGGAGTACAACTATCCCACTAGTCATTAACTAATCGTTGGTGCTCCAAACATAACATAAGATCATAGCACTACAATCAACCTCTTAAGATTATCTAGCATATTTCCGTTCAAGTGTGATCTTCTTATCGCTAGCTTAAGAGATTTTAAGTGAACCTATTGATGTATAAGACTTAATGTGATACCAGGGACAAGATTTGCTTAATTCAAGAACCAGGGCACTCTAAAGGGAAAAAGTTGTGCACACTCTAATAATCAATGTCTTACACATCGGAGAGGTAAATAACAGTCCACATTGACGTTAAGATCAAACCCTGTTTGAAACATCATAGCATCCTAGATGATAATTAATCGGATCAAGTGGATGTGCCCATGGAGAGTAGGGTTACGATGCAGATCTTCATCCTGACAGCTGATCGAGACAATAAGGTGCGTGTAGAGATGTCGGGAAGATAGACTTTCCTAACTTCCACATTCTGACAATAAAGGACACTTGGTATACAATGAGCTCTAGTGTTATCTATAGCAAATAATGTTCATATTTCACCAAAATTGTATACTGATTAGAATCTAGTTAGAAAGTATGTTACAAGAGATGACCACCGGTAAAATGGAGAAATTTGTCTTCTCTTTAGTGCCAAGAGATCATCCCATGGTGAAGAGAAGTGAAACATATTATTTTAGTTCACTTGTCTCTATTCCAAGTCATAATTTATCATACGAGGCATCGCTAAGAGAATACTGACATCAAACCATTGTGACATTGTCCATGCCCTATGATTAACCATTTCACCAACATCTACGGATAGGATCGCCCCCTCGTGGACAAGAGGTTGCCTCATGTAAATGGATAGCGAGAGCACAACAATGTTTGTGTTTAGAATAATGTGTACACATTGCTTGAAAGTGTACTAATAATGAACAGCAAGATAAAAAAAATACATGTATTATTTACGTGCGGAAAATAGGAAGAGAAACACAGTGCTGACCGTCAAGGTAATGACTGGCATGATGGGAATTGTAGCTATAGGCAAGTAAATGGTGTATTATTTTATCTTAGGATCCTGGTCAAGTAAGGATGTGCGCAACACAACCATGCAGAGGTTGGGGGTTCAATCTCCTTTTTGGAAAGAGAAAAAGGAGCCTCGTCAAGTGATCAGACAATGTTTTATAAGGAAAGGAGTAGGGGAGGCCCCCCACATTGAATACGTAAAAAAAACTAATGCAAAACAAAATGCAAGAGTATTCTTCATTTACACTTTTAAACATTAAAACATCTGAAATATGTAACGGGATGATGTACAAAAGCAAGAAACTCTTGGGTTGTAGTTAACAGAATGTCATTTGCTAACATAAATATGAACCATGGAGTACACAATCTTTCCGGATTCACTCTGCCTTACAGCTTTACTTTCCATTGTCATTGTCATTGTAGCACATGTATGACCCAGCCCATATGGACCATGGGGACTTGACGTCATCCCCCACCTTCCTCCAGGATGGCAGTCCCTCGTGAATGTAGCACCCACTTTTTTCTTTGTTTTGGAGCGGGTGCGTATAATTAGCACTACGTACCACACCACGGGGCGGCTAGCCTTCATGTCCTAAGCACTAACACATATAGCGTCTATGACAATACAAAACTTGATTCAAATAATATAATTTCTGAGTGTCATGTATGACTTAGTAATGTGGCATGGTTGCATAAGTAAATTAATGTAAAATTTGTAATTTTTGCTTGACATGCATATATAGGGTCTGATGTGACAATGGTGCATGCTTAGAAGTATATAGTGAGTCACAACTATTTAAAAATAAAGAATTTGGGTGAATTAGTACATGGATAATTAATGGCCGGCCAACATCCATGTTCACTTGAGGAAACGGAGAGAGAAAGAGAATAAGCAATCAAGTGCATATATCGAAATGATAGCAACCCAAGTGAGATGTGACAAGACACGTATGATTCGTACCAGTGGTATAATTGGAGTATATATCATGGTCATTAACTAGCGACAAAGAAAGAACTGCATTGTAAGAGCTGCATGCATCCTAGCTACACTCCGCGGACCAATCATATGAACAAATAGGTTGAGTTTTTCTGTGGAAACAAAAAGGTTGAGTTGACAGGAACATTAACCCGATCGATCACGTGAAAACTTATCTGTCTAAACAACTGATGTGAAGCTTGTCGAGAAAAATAAATAAAGTGATTTGATTGCTACTGCATGCATGCAACTTTATTATTGCTATTAACCATTTTCATCTTTGCATAAGCTGCAGGTCAGGATGAAGAACGAAGACGATGAAGACTAGCTAGGAGGAAGAGGGTCGTCGAACGATCGAACTTCTTCCTCGGTTGCTGTGTAGTAGTAGAAACTTCGATGGTACGTGATTGCAGGAGCTGTGGAAGAAGAGCACGGCCACAAGCTACAATTAGCCCGGATAATATTCATGCATGGTGCATGGGGAAATATGTCTCCCTTTACTTAAGATATGTATATGGAGCTCGGAAGGCCATGCACAATACGTGGGGCCAATAATATATGGAAGAAAGAAAGGCAGTGTTATCGTATTGTACAAAAAACAAGTACTACTGTATGTACCTTTAGGAATTATTTGTATTCACATGCAGGGTATACGGTAAGATCAAGCGAGGCGAGTGCGTTATGTTTGTTCGTCTGTATATTCACAACAACAAAATGTTTGTACTCCATCTGTATATTCGGATGCCTTGCTGGGTGCTGGCGTCAAGGTTAGGGGATTCTTCGGGGTTGATTGTATTTTGCTTTCTTGACCGGTGGTTATTTGGGTAAAGCCTAGAGTTCAACTGTCATTTTAGTTTTGTCAGATGGACGTTTACATGGCTTATGACTTGATCTTAATTATATGAATGAAACATGTATTATCAAGCAAAAAAATTTGCTTTTACGGTCATACTATTTCTACAGACAGACCCAGTCAATTGAATTCCTATTTGTTTTTGTTATTTTCTTTTTTGTTTAATTTTAGAAAAATCAAATGCATGAACTTCTTAAAAAAATAAAAGATTCCTCAAGTTGCATACATTTTAAAGTTCTCTGAAGTTTTTTCAATTCATAACTTTTTTTAATAATGCACTCCATCCGTCACATAATGTAAGACGTTTTTTTGACACCGCACTAGTGTCAAGAAAACATCTTACATTATGGGACACAGTAGTACTTTTAAAAAATTTGAAAAAATTTCGTGTACATTTTTTAGGAACTTGTTTAATTCTCTTTTTTCTCAAATCTTGTGAATTTTCGAAATTTGTGAGCATATTTCAAATCTGAATTTTTTTACCAATTTGGAATCGTGAACATTTTTTAATTTATAAATTTTATTCAAAATTGCAAACATTTTTTAAAATTCATGAACTTTTTTCAAATTTGTGAACTTTTTTCAAAAGGTGAATTGCCAATATCACTAGTCAGCGGTCTCCCAGTCAACCAGTAAACCTATCAACCGGTTGAGCGAAAGAGGGGACGACCTAGGGAGCAAGCCAGGAATGAACGATAGGCCGGCCCATGCAAGCGCTCGGGTGAGCGGCAGTTAGCAAAATTGGCGCACCACTCACCTTACGACGCGAGGGATTGAATTTTCCATTTGCCGTGCGTTGTGGCAAATAGTTGCCATTTCGCACACACAACGAAGCAGGGCGGCCTGCCCGTTTTAGCCAAAAAGGTCGTTAGACTACTTACAGTGGGAGTAATATAGGAGATAATATCATACATATATAGATAAAATATATGATGTGGTAGTAACATTACTAATTTTACCCGTGGTATGAGTAACATCACACATATCAAGACAAGATAAGTTTATAAGCTAATAAATAAAGTATTGCATGATATCACATATATGTTACTTCCCATTGTAGAGGTAATAACATAGACTAGTAACATGTGCATGTTACTAGTCTAAGTTACCCCCCTTGTGGCTAGTCTTAGGTAGGTTTGTTCCTAAGTTTGCAAACCTTTCGGAAGATTCCGATCTGGTTAAGGTCCATTTTTTCCTGATTTCTTTTCCTTCCTTTTTTCCTAGTTTTCTTCGGGATTTTTCTTTCTTTTCTATGTTTTTCTTACAAGTTTATACAAAGTTCAATTTTTTTTAAAAAATTGTTCATAAATTCAAAATAAATTTTAATTTTTCCAAAGTTAATCAGACAGTTCGGTAATCATTCAGAATTTCAAAAACTACTCTTTTTCTCAAAAGAAGTTTTGGGTATCAAAGATTGTTCACTTTTTAAGTTTGTTTGCGTGTTTTTTAAATTGGTCACTTTTTTAAAAAATCAGAATTTCAAAAATTATTCACGTTTAAAAAAATGTTCATATTTTAGAAAACATAATTTTCAAAATATGTTTCTTCTTAAAAACAATTATTGGGATTTCAAAAATTGTTCATGTTTCATAAAATATTTGGATTTGCACAATTTATTTGTATTATTCAAAAAATATTTGGAATTTAAAAATTGTTCAAAATTTTGAAAAATGAAAATGGAAATTTTTGAATTTTTTTTTGAAATATGCTACTAAGTACGTTCTTAGATCTTTGCGATGCTGAGCAGTCATCAGCCGCCATCAGTTCGACGATCAGCGAATAGGAGGTCTTGAGTTTGATTCCTTGCAAGTTCGCCGCTTTTGGGGATTTTTTAAGTCGCATTGTGCGCTGCAACACAACTGGCTTCGGTCCTCCCGGTGGGCGGGCCCAGTCGCAGTCCCCTATGGGTCGCGTGCTATTGGACGCAATGAGCATCCAATAGGGGCTCTCGGGCATCGGAGCTACGTCAAGATGTATGCTCCCCTAACCTCACGCACGGCGTGCCCGGCCCGGGCCACTACTATAGCAGTTCGTGCATTTGTTTCTTTTTTGTTTGGTTTTTCACTGTTTGGGGCTGGTCTTATCTATGTGGGTTCTTGCTCCTGTTTTCACTGTTTGGGTCGGCTTTTCTTGATTTTTTTCTTCCCTATATTTCAATTTTTTTAATTTCTTCACCGGTTTTGTTCGTGTTTTTGTCTTTGTTATAGTTTGGTTTTCTTTGTTTTTTCATTGGTTTATTTTGGGATTTATTTTCTTTGTTATATGTTGGTTTTTTTTCTTTTTCCTTTGGTTCTTCAGTTTTTCTTTTTTGCTACTATACCTCGCTTGTGACCGGTTGCTTGTGTTGTGTTGTGCGTGCTTGCGTCTTGTGGGCTCGTGTGTATGCTTTTATGGGTGCTGCTGTGTATGCTTGTGTCGGTGGTGAGCCGTGTGCAGGTGTTTGAGCACGAGGCCGTGTCAGTGTCGTCCCGTTGAACCGCACACATCACATGTTTAACAAAATGCAATAGACGAGGAGGAAAATTGGGGAATGTCTTTGGATTGGCAGACAAAAATATGTACGTGGCGTGTCCATGAACATATGGGGCCTCAAATATTTTTCCGTAGTGATGCTTTGGTATCTATAGCTAACCGGCGATCAAGCTAGTAATAGGACATTCTAGGGTGTACTCAAATAGCATTGCTAATAATAGAGCAAGTATATAGCTATATAAAAGTATCTCTAACATTTTCTAAAAATGTTTAACTCTTAAAGCTTGCCTTTTCAGACTAATTAGAGCTAATCCTTCGCCTTAAATGTTTAATTCCCCAAATTTTGAAGAGTTACTCTTCAAACACAACACAAACAGCTGAGCAACCATCTATCCTCATCCTTGAGTTGATACTGTGGTAGGAAGCACTTTCATCTTCTAATGACTCTCGCTGCAACCGCCCTCCCATGACGTGTAAATTGCTGGAATGGATCCCCACGTCCCTTCCCTACCCCTACCCCTACCCCAACCCCATCCCCCATTCTGCCAACCATCACTCGGCTCTATCACCATCGTCGATCGTCCCACAAAAGCTTCGGCTCAACAACAAGGTTGTGCACCCCATCATGTTGTCCGCAAAGAAAGGTGTCAAAGCCAAGACCTACTCCTTTTAATTATTTTTTCATGTCTCTTTCATTCACATAGGTAAAATTGTCATGTAAGTGGGCTACAAAAACAATAGGCAATCTTACTGGTTTACATGGACCACATGATCACAACAGTGGGCATATACATGATGAGCATAGAACATGGTGTCATTGGCAATGTGGACGTTGGGCTCACACACCTTCTCTTCTTTACATGATCATGGTACCCCATCTATAAGGAGCTTGAGTACATGGGGATCATAATCATGACTTGCACTCTCATCATTGTGCTCATGCATTTCCCGCAAAGGGGTTCATGTTCTTTCCTGCCAGTGCCACTACCACTGAGTAATACTACTATGCCTCCAAGGGGACAAAGGAGGAGAAAAGCAAAGGACTCCACTGCGTTGTCAAGAATTGTCGCTCGGAGCATGATGGGCGCAATGTCGTTCTTGCCACAGTCGCCACACCGCCCAACAACACGTCCCGACACGTATAAGATGTACTAATGTATGTTTTACACTGCAAGTATACATACACAAAGGGTATACAAAAATTGTTTGACAAGAGCCAGTTTGCATGCGATTGCAACAAATAAGGTGTATGACTTTGTGTTCCTCTAATTCATATCCAACAATAGCATACTTGAAGGTTTACCACTGAATTGGAGATATAGCAACAAAACAAAGCTATTTCGAGAATCTCCAATTGGATTGGGTTATTCGCCACCCCCTCCACTCTCTCCCTTCCCCCATTTCTTCGCGGACACGTCCGGATAGTGTACGGGAGTGTCCGCTCCTCTCCCCCATTTGTACGGGTACACAACAATGTCTCGGAATTTATCCCTAAATTTCCTGAACACATGCATATGATATGATTGATGGGAATTGAGAGGTGTAGTTGTGAGAGAAATATAAAAGAAAGAGAGACAAAATGGACAAGGTCCGACTTGACGAACTGCTAGAACATGCTCAGACACCCTCAATTTTGTCCCCACATATGGGCTGCATTTGAGGGTTTGCAAATCATCCGAACAATTGGGGGGGTTTGAGGCTTTCATTGAAGAGGCTTTTTTGCCCGGGTTGTCTGTTCGGACATATAAGAACAACTTGAGGGGTCAGTGGAGATGCTTTTACCAGGGTTTCATCCGTCACATGCTATCTTGAGTGACTACTTTCGCATCAAGTCCACTTGTCTTCATCGCAAAAAAGAAGTCTACATGTCTTTCTCTGGTGGTATGAAGAGGGGAAGCCAAACGAAATAAATCAGGGTGGGCTTGAGTTGGAAGATACTCCACCTAGCTGGTAGCAGACTTGCCAGCCAGCTAAAAGATTAAGGGCTAGTTCGGTTGGAGTCCACAGCTCCATGCCTGGGAAAAAGTTGAGCCTCGCTTCGGCCCGAACTAGACCAGTAATAATTTACTTTTTTTGGAACAAAAAGAAACTTTATTCATTATATATAACCAATACATTGTTTGTGAGGATCATTACAATTTCATTTAAAGGCTCCTCATCAGTCCGAAGTGAAAGAAAATCTAGCTAATCTAGCGAGCTCGTGAGCTACCTTATTTGCTTCTCTATTACAATGTTCGAATCTAGTGCTAATGAAATCACAAGTGTAATGAAAACAATCATCAAAAATTGTCGACGTCGCACTCGTGGGCTGTCCTCCATCCTGCATGGTATCAATCACCTCCAGATTGTCCGAGTTAATAATAAGGTGATTACATCCCGCCCTCTGCGCTAGTGTTAGACCAAATTTGAGAGCTTAAGCTTCCGTCATCAGAACTGAAGGAAATATGCCCTAAAAGCAATAACAAAGTTGTTGTTTATATTTCCTTATATCATTATAAATGTTTATTATTCATGCTAGAATCTATTAACCGGAAACTTGATACATGTGTGGATACATAGACAAAATACAGTGTCGCTAGTAAGCCTCTACTAGACTAGCTCGTTAATCAAAGATGGTTAAGTTTCCTGACTATACACATGCGTTGTCATTTGATGAACGGGGTCACATCATTAGCTTAGCATGTTGATCGTTCAGTTTTATTGCTATTGTTTTCTTCATGTCAAATACATATTCCTTCGACTATGAGATTATGCAACTCCCAAATACCGGAGGAATACCTTGTGTGCTATCAAACATCACAACTTAACTGGGTGATTATAAATATGCTCTACAAGTATCTCTGAAGATGTTTGTTGGGTTGGCATAGATCGAGATAAGGATTTATCACTCTGAGTATCGGAGAGGTATCTCTGGGCCCTCTCGGTAATGCACGTCATAATAAGCCTTGCAAGCAATGTGACTAATGAGTTAGTTGCGGGATGATGTATTACGAAATGAGTAAAGAGACTTGCCGGTAACGAGATTGAACTAGGTATGAAGATACCAACGATTGAATCTCGGGCAAGTAACATACCGATGACAAAGGAAACAACGTATGTTGTCATTATGGTACGACCGATAAAGATCTTCGTAGAATATGTGGGAACCGATAAGAGCATCCAGGTTCCGTTGTTGGTTATTTACCGGAGAGGTGTCTCGGTCATGTCTACATAGTTCTCGAACCCGTAGGGTCCGCACGCTTAACGTTTGATAACGATTTTGTATTATATGAGTTATGTGATTTGGTGACTGAATGTTTTTCGAAGTCCCGGATGAGATCACGGACATGACGAGGAGTCTCGAAATGGTCGAGAGGTAAAGATTCATATATTGGACGATGATATTCGGACACCATAAGTGTTTCAGGGGTACCGGGTACATATTGGGTCACCGGAAGGGGTTCCGGGCATCCCCCCGGCTACTACATGCTCCTAATGGGCCAAGAAGGGGACAGACCAGCCCCTAATTAAGGGGCTGGTGCGCCCCATGTAGGCCGAAATAAGGGGGGAAGGAAAGAGGAGAAGAGAGAAAGGAAGGGGAGGGATTCGGCCTCCCCCTTCCTTCCCTCCTCCCTCCTCAATCCTCCCCCTCCGGGAATTATGGTAAGGGACGAATAGGATTAGGGCCCCAAGTAGGATTTCTCCTACTTGGGCGCCCCCTTGGCTGCCCCCTCTCCCTCGCACCTATATATATGAGGGGGAGGCGCCTAGAAGACACACAAACATCTGCTAGCTCTGTGCGGCGCCTCCTTCCATAGTTTATGCCTCCGGTCATATTCACGTAGTGCTTAGACGAAGCCCTACGCGGATCACTTCACCATCACTATGACGCCCCCGATTTGACTGTACACTAATTGTACACGCAAATGTGTATGATGAAGATCAAGGACTCACGGGAAGATATCACAACACAACTCTAGACACAAATTAAAATAGCACAAGCTTTATATTACAAGCCAGGGCCTCGATGGCTCGAATACATAAGCTCGAATACACAAGAGTCAGCAAAAGCAATAATATATGAGTACAGACATAAGTTAAAACAAGATTGCCTTAAGAAGGCTAGCACAAAAGTAGCAACGATCGAAAAGGCAAGGCCTCCTGCCTGGGACCTCCTAACTACTCCTCGAAGTTGAACTCCATGTAGAATCATCCTAGGGATCCTCTCGCTCCTGGACTCCAGCATCTGGTTGCGACAACCAAGTATAGAAAGGGGGAAAAGGGGGAGCAAAGCAACCATGAGTACTCATCCAAAGTACTCGCAAGCAAGGATCTACACTACATATGCATTGTTATCAATGAAATGGGTAGTATCTATGGACTGAACTGCAGAATGCCAGAATAAGAGGGGGATAGCTAGTCCTGTCGAAGACTACGCTTCTGGCAGCCTCCATCTTGCAGCATGTAGAAGAGAGTAGATGGTAACTTCACCAAGTATCATCGCATAGCATAATCCTACCCGACGATTCTCTCCTCGTCGCCTTGTGAGAGAGTGATCACCGGGTTGTATCTGGCACTTGAAAGGATGTGTTTTTATTAAGTATCTGGTTCTAGTTTTCATAAGGTCAAGGTACAACTCCGGGTCATCCTTTTACTGAGGGACACAGCTATTCGAATAGATAAACTTCCCTACAGGGATGCACCACATAACCCAACACGCTCGATCCCTCTGCCCGGACATACTTTCCTGGGTCATGCCCGGCCTCGGAAGATCAACACGTCGCAGCCCTACCTAGGCACAACAGAGAGGTCAGCACGTCGGTCTAAATCCTAAGGCACAGGGGTCTGGGCCCATTGCCCATTGCACACCTGCACGTTGCGAGGGCGGTCGGAAGCAGACCTAGCCTCCCTAATATAAGAGCAGGCATTCCAGTCCAATCTGGCACGCGCCGCTTAGTTGATGATGTCAAGAAGGCTTCGGCTGATACCACGACGTCCAGTGCCCATAACTGTTGCCGCGTAGTTAGTTAGTGCGTATAGGCCAGTGGCCAGACTCATATCAAATACCAAGATCTTGTTAAGCGTGTTATTTTGAAGTAACCGCGGACGCCAACCAGGGCCACGCCCACCTCTCTCCTAGGTGATCTCAACCTGCCCTGTCGCTCTACCACAAAGATCCACATCGAGGGCCGTCGGGAAAGTATGTCCTTTCAGCCCCCAATCCGTGAATCAACCGCGGGTACTCAACGAGCCGACCTGACTTTAGTCACCACATGTATCATACATTATGTATATAAGTATATACCCGTGATCAACTCCTGAGTGATCACGGCCCGGTAGTATAGCATGGCAGGCGGACAAGAATGTAGGACCACTGATGGAATACTAGCATCCTATACTAAGCATTTATGATTGCAGGTAAAGGTAACAACAGTAGTAGCAAAGACAGGCTATGCATCAGAATAGGATTAACGAAAAGCAGTAACATGCTACACTACTCTAATGCAAGCAGTAGAGAGAAGAATTTGCGATATCAGGTTGATCAAGGGGGGGCTTGCCTGGTTGCTCTACAAACGAAAGGAATCTTCGGAAGCGTAGCCATAGTCGAACATTGAAGCATCAACGGTCTCGGGGTCTACCGGAAAGAAGTATCGGAGGGGGAACACAATAAATAACAGAGCAATCAACGCAACACAAGGCATAACATGGCCATATGCAGTGCTAGGGGCGACCTAACGCAGTAGTAGGCGATACCGGCGAAGGGGGGAAACATCCGGGAAAGTATCCCCAGTGTTTCGCGTTTTTGGACAGATGAACCAGAGGTGGATTGTTGCATGTTTGCTATGCTAGGCACATGTGGCGGACGAACGGGCTGTGTATTCGGATTCATCTCGTCATTCTGAGCAACTTTCATGTACAAAGTATTTTCATCCGAGTTACGAATTACTTTATATTAATTTTTGAAGTTTTAATTCATTTTCTAAATTCCCTAAATTAACTTAAATCCAAAATAAAATGTGTAAAATGCTATGGGTACACAGAGAGTGTACCCAGAAGTTCATCTATGAGACCGACTGGTGGGTTCCAGTTGACTGCCTAGTCAGCAGTCATCATGGACCAGTTGACAAGTCAATGGTCCTGCTGGGACCCACACGTCATACACTGATTGTCTAATAGTATTTAAATTAACCTAATTAAGTTTAATTATGATGCGGGCCCGGGCTTTCAGTGACTCAGTTCATTAATTGATTAATCTTAATCTAAACTAGACGCTATAGTTGTCAGGCCCACGTGTCAGTGGGGGTTAGGGGCTGGGTTAGTGGAGGTTATTGACCCGGGCCCACAAGTCAGTGATTCAGGCCGGGTTCCAAACGGTGGTGCACCGCCAGTGGAGCTCCGGCTGGGCGGTTCACGGCGGTGATGGCCGGAATTCGGTCTCCGGCGACCATTTGGGCAGCGGAGCGGCCCGTACGAATCGAAGGAACCGTGCGCGTGCAATGGTGGCAACAGCAGTGGCTGAGACAAGCAGCAACGGTGCTGGTGTCGGGCAAAGGCGGTGGTCGGAGCACGTGAGGTACAGGGTCGGCGCTAGGGGGCATGTTTTGGCGCGCGGCCTGAGGCATTCGAACGCGAGCGTCGAGCCACGTCGAAAGGCACCGGAAGGAGCTGCTGGGTTTGGCCGGAGTTGAGCAGTGCGTCAACGGGCAGCGGCGGTGAGCTCGTGATGCAGCGGGGAGGCTAGCTAGGAGGGGGAACGAAGCACAGGGAGAGAGGGGGCACGAGGCTCACCGGGAGGGCACAAGGAGGCCCGTCGAGAGGGTTAGTAGCTGCAGAGCGCTCGAGGTCGACGGAGGTGGTGCCGAGCCGACGAGGAAGAAGAAGGTGACGCGGCGGTGCTGGAGGGCCTCCCCAGCTCGCGCGCGTGGTCGGGGTAGAGAGGTGGCCGATGGCGGGGCTTCTGGCGAGCTCTCAGGCGGCAGGAGCAATGGTGAGCACGAGAGGAAGAAGACGACCATGGCGGCGGGTGAGGGAGTCCTGGACTAAGGGGTCATCGGGCGTCTGACCTGTTATCTATTGGGCCGGACTGATGTGCTGTGAAGACATGAAGGCCGAAGACTGTACCTGAGTCCAGAGTGGACTCTCCTTGGCGTGGAAGGCAAGCTTGGCGACCGACTATGAAGATTCCTTCTTATGTAACCGACTCTATGTAAACCCTAGATCCCCCCGGTATCTATATAAGCCGGAGGGGTTAATCCGGAAAGGATATACTCATTACCATAGTCATACAGGCTAGGCTTCTAGGGCTTAACCATTACGATCTCATGGTAGATCAACTCTTGTAACACCCATATTCATCAATATCAATCAAGCAGGACGTAGGGTATTACCTCTATAGAGAGGGCCCGAACCTGGGTAAACATTGTGTCCCCTGTCTCCTGTTACCATCGATCCTAGATGCACAGCTTGGGACCCCCTACCCGAGATCCGCCGGTTTTGACACCGACATTGGTGCTTTCATTGAGAGTTCCACTGTGCCGTCGACAAAAGGCTTGATGGCTCGCCTTGTCCTTAAAGACAACATCACCTCCGAGGGAGCTCTAGCCTCGGGCCAAACCCTCCGGTTGGGCGGCTTTACTATGATCGCCCGTTCGGCCGTTGAGCCGATGATGACTTCTCGGGCCATCGAAAACCTCCTTCGCATCAACTCCGAGCACTCCAAGCAGATGGATCCGATAGAGCTTTCGTCTTTGAACGAACTCCTAGATCGCATCACCTCTTTGGGAATAGCCACAGACTACGATCGGGTCGGGCCTAAAACCGATCAAGGAGAAATCGAGACCCTACCGGTCACCCACCAGATTGCGGTAGTCGTGGAGCAGGACGGCAAGTCTTCGCCTATACCGAAGAAGGACCATGACTGGACTGCCGATCAGGAAGAGCCAGATACCCACCCACGAAAGGATGCGATTAGCCCTCCGAAAATAGCATTAGACGGCGGTCCTAAACAATCAGAAGATATTCCGGAACCCAGACTGTTAAGCCCGGAAGGTCGTCAGACTCCGGATAATCGGTCAGGTCGGGGTTCGGATTTAATTCCACCCACCCACCCGCATATAAACTCTCTCATGAGCATAAAGTAGCAGTCTCGGGAAACAGTCCACCACTTCTGGGCCAGATTCCTCCTTGTCAAGGACAAGATAAAATATTGCCGTGACGAGGACGCAATATCAGCGTTCTACAACAATTGCACAGATGAAGGAATCCTCAACGCCATCAATCGCCGTCGCATACTGAAATTCGCTGACTTAGCAACCATCGTACAAAAGTAGAGCGTGATGGAGAGCACCTGGAAAACTCAGGCAGCTCGCTGGGAACCGTCAGTCCCAACTCAACTCCCCATACAGGCGAAAAGGACGCACCCTCGCGGCACCCCCAGTCCAACAGTCAAGAAACACAAAAATGCTATGTGGCACCGCATGTTCTGGTGGGATGGCTCGATGGCCCATGCAAAATACATACAACGCCAGATACCATGGCAACCCACAGCCATAGAGCATGTTAGATACTACGACAGGTAGCCAAGAGCGGCGAGGACATCCTTATCAAGGACGACCCAGAACGGCATCCCCCAGGGGATAACTCAAGAGTATTGACGGTCTTTGAGACATTCGCTTCAAGCGACAAGCGCAAAAGGGTGCTTCGCGAGGTCGCCAAAGTCTGCCAAATTGCTGCGATAAACCCCTGGAACGACACGGCTATAACATTTAATGCCGGCAACGAACCAAAGTACAGAATAGTACGAGTGCCAGCCGCGTTAGTCCTCAGTCCCATCGTGGACGGGTTTCGACTTACTAAGGCCCTCATGGATGGCGGCAGCGGACTAAACCTCATTTACGAGGACACACTCCATAAAATGGAAATAGACAGGAGCCGCATCATGCAAAGTAACACAACCTTCCAAGGAATTATCCCCAGTCGGGAGGCGCGATGTGCGGGCAAAATCACACTTGACATAGTATTCAGCACGCCGGAGAACTATCGGTCCAAAGAAATAACTTTCCAAGTGGCTCCTTTCAGGAGCGGATATCACGCCCTGTTGGGGCGGGATGCTTTTACACGCTTTCAGGCCATACCCCATTACGGGTATATGAAGCTCAAAATGCCCGGTCCAAACGGCATAATCACTCTCGTCAGGGATCCGGACATAGCGCTCCACGCTGAAAACAAAACCGCATCCCTGGCCCTGGAAGAGTTGTCTGAAGCCCTCGCAACCGAAGAATTAACCGCACTATGCTCCATAATGGACGGGGACGACGTGATCCTCGACAAACGCCCTAAATCCACCTCCTTCAAACCAGCAGAAGAAATAGTCAAATTTCAGGTCCACCCAACGGACCCCAAGAAGACAGCATCTACCGAAGCTCAACTGAACCCAACAGTTGACACCGCACTACGAGAATTCTTGCACGAAAACTGGGACATATTCGCCTGGCACCCTTCAAATATGCCAGGGATCCCATGGGAGCAGGCCGAACATAGCCTCAATATATTAAAGGGGTTCAAACCAGTCAAGCAATCACTGTAGCGCTTTTCCGAACCCAAGCGACAAGCCATGGGGGAGGAGCTGGCTAAACTCATCGAGGCCGGGTTCATTAGAGAAATCAAACACTCGGATTGGCTGGAAAACCTAGTAATGGTACCAAAGAAGGACAAATCATGGCGCCTGTGTGTCGATTTCAAAGACCTCAACAAGGCTTGCCCTAAGGATCCCTTCCCCCTCCCCCGCATTGATCAAATCATTGACGCCACCGCAGGACATAACTCACTGTGTTTCCTTGATGCATATTCCGGATACCATCAAATCAAAATGAAGGAGTCCGATCAAGCCCCAACAACATTTATCACCCCATATGGGCCATTTTGCTTCAACACCATGCCCTTTGGGCTCAAGAACGCCAGCGCCACATACCAACGCATGATTCAAACATGCCTAGAGAAACAAATCGGCAAAACAGTAGAAGCTTACGTCGATGACGTCGTCATCAAAAGCAGGCATGTCGAAACACTAATAGACGACCTACGTCTTACATTCGACAACCTCCGGACGTATGACATTAAGCTCAACCCGGAAAAGTGTGTCTTCGGCGTCCCCGCGGGAAAACTGCTGGGCTTCACCATTTCAAATAGAGGAATCAAAGCAAACCCAGCCAAAATCCAAGCTTTGTCACAGTTGGCTAAGCCAACATCCCTTAAACAAGTCCAAAAACTAGTGGGTTCTGTAGCAGCTCTAAGCCGCTTTATCACCAGATTGGGAGAAAAAGGCACTGCCACTCTATCGCCTTGTACAACTAACCGACCACTTCGAGTGGACGGACGCGGCAACAGCCGGACTGGAGGAAATAAAAACCCTTCTTGCGGGCAATCCAATTCGGGCTGCACCAAATGCCGGCGAACCGATGTTGTTATACATATCAGCAACACACCAGGTGGTGAGCGCCGTACTCGTCGTCGAACAAGAACAGGACGGACATAAATTCCCGCTTCAGAAGCCAGTATACTAAGTATCTACTGTCCTTACACCATGCAAATCCCGGTACCCTCATTATCAAAAAATAGCATATGCGGTCTTCATGGCATCCTGAAAACTCCGTCATTACTTCCAGGAGTGTTCGATCACGGTGGCCTCCAAAGTACCATGATACGTCTCCAACGTATCTATAATTTTTGATTGCTCCATGCTATATTATCTAGTGTTTTGGACATTATTGGGCTTTATTATCCACCTTTATATTATTTTTGGGACTAACCTATTAACCGGAGGCTCAGCCCAGAATTGCTGTTTTTTGCCTGTTTTAGGGTTTCGAAGAAAAGGAATATCAAACGGAGTCCAAACAGAATGAAACCTTCGGGAACGTGATTTTTAGGAAGATTATGATCCGGGAGATATGGACCCTACGTCAAGAAAGAAAAGAGGAGGCCACGAGGAAGGGGGCGCGCCTACCCCCCCAGGCGCGCCCTCCACCCTCATGGGCCCCATGTTGCTCCATCGACGTACTCCTTCCTCCTATATATATCCACGTACCCCCAAACGATCAGATACGGAGCCAAAACCCTAATTCCACTGCCGTAACTTTCTGTATCCATGAGATCCCATCTTGGGGCCTGTTCCGGAGCTCCGCCGAAAGGGGCATCGATCACAGAGGGCTTCTACATCAACACCATAGCCTCTCCGATGAAGTGTGAGTAGTTTACTTCAGACCTACGGGTCCATAGTTAGTAGCTAGATGGCTTCCTCTCTCTTTTTGGATCTCAATACAATGTTCTCCCCCTCTCTTATGGAGAACTATTCGATGTAATCTTCTTTTTGCGGTGTGTTTGTTGAGACCGATGAATTGTGGGTTTATAATCAAGTCTATCTATGAATAATATTTGAATCTTCTCCGAATTCTTTTATGTATGATTGGTTATCTTTGCAAGTCTGTTTGAATTATCAGTTTGGTTTGGCCTACTAGATTGATCTTTCTTGCAATGGGAGAAGTGCTTAGCTTTGGGTTCAATCTTGCGGTGTCCTTTCGTGGTGACAGTAAGGGCAGCAAGGCACGTATTGTATTGTTGCCATCGAGGATAATAAGATGGGGTTTTCTTCATATTGCATGAGTCTATCCCTCTACATCATGTCATCTTGCTTAAGGCGTTACTCTGTTTTTAACTTAATACTCTAGATGCATGCTGGATAGCGGTCGATGAGTGGAGTAATAGTAGTAGATGCAGGCAGGAGTCGGTCTACTTGTCTCGGATGTGATGCCTATATACATGATCATACCTACATATTCTCATATCTATGATCAATTCTGTCAATTTCTCAACAGTAAATTGTTCACCCACCGTAGAATACTTATGCTCTCGAGAGAAGCCACTAGTGAAACCTATGGCCCCCGGGTCTATCTTTATCATATTGATCTCCTACTACCTAGTTATTTACTTTTTTATTTACTTTGCCTTTATTTTACTTTGCATCTTTATCATAAAAATACCAAAAATATTATCTTATCATATCTATCAGATCTCACTCTGGTAAGTGGCCTTATAGGGATTGACAACCCCTATTTGTGTTGGTTGCGAGGATTTATTTGTTTTGTGCAGGTGTGAGGGACTCGCGCGTAGCCTCCTACTGGATTGATACCTTGGTTCTCAAAAACTGAGGGAAATACTTACGCTACTTTGCTGCATCATCCCTTTCTCTTCGGGGAAAACCAACACAGTGCTCAAGAGGTAGCAAGAAGGATTTCTGGCGTCGTTGCCGGGGAGGTCTACGCAAAAGTCAACATACCAAGTACACATCACATACCCTTATCTCCCGCATTACATTATTTGCCATTTGCCTCTCATTTTCCTCTCCCCCCACTTCACCCTTGCCGTTTTATTCGCCCTCTCTCTATCCTCCTTCTCTATTTGCCTCTTTTTGCTCGCTTGCTTTCTGTTTGCTTGTGTGTTAGTTTGCTTGCTTGTCACGATGGCTCAAGATAATACTAAACTGTGTGACTTCACCAATACCAACAACAATGATTTTATTAGCACTCCGATTGCTCCTCTTACCGATGCTGAATCTTGTGAAATTAATATTGCTTTGCTGAATCTTGTCATGAAAGATCCGTTCTCCAGCCTTCCTAGTGAAGATGCCGCTACTCATCTAAATAGATTCGTTGATTTATGTGACATACAAAAGAAGAAATATGTGGATAATGATATTGTTAAATTGAACCTATTTCCTTTTTCACTTAGAGATCGTGCTAAAGCTTGGTTTTCGTCTTTGCCTAAAAATAGTATTGATTCATGGAACAAGTGCAAAGATGCTTTTATCTCTAAGTATTTTCCTCCCGTAATATCATCTCTCTTAGAAACAATATTATGAATTTTAAGCAACTTGATCATGAACATGTTGCACAAGCCTGGGAGAGAATGAAATTAATGATACGTAATTGCCCTACTCATGGTTTAAATTTGTGGATCATTATACAAAACTTTTATGCCGGATTGAATTTTGCTTCTAGAAATCTTTTAGATTCAGCCGCAGGAGGCACTTTTATGGAAATCACTTTAGGAGAAGCTACTAAACTCCTAGATAATATTATGGTTAATTATTCTGAATGGCATACTGAAAGATCTACTAATAAAAAGGTGCATGCCATAGAAGAAATTAATGTTTTGAGTGGGAAGATGGTTGAACTTGTGAAATTATTTGCTAATAAGAGTGTTTCTTCTGATCCTAATGATATGCCCTTGTATACTTTGATTGAGAATAATAATGAATCTATGGATGTGAATTTTGTTGGTAGGAACAATTTTGGTAACAACGCGTATAGAGGAAATTTCAACTCTAGGCCTTATCCTAGTAATCCCTCCAATAATTATGGTAATTCCTACAACAATTCTTATGGAAATTATAATAAGATACCCTCTGATTTTGAATCTAATATTAAAGAATTTATTACTTTGCAAAAGAATTTTAATGCTATGATTGAAAAAAAAATGCTTAAGATTGATGATTTGGCTAGGAACGTTGGTAGAATTTCTCTTGATGTTGATTCTTTGAAACTGAGATCTATTCCACCTAAGCATGATATCAATGAGTCTCTCAAAGCCATGAGAATTTCCATTGATGAGTGCAAAGAAAGAACCACTAGGATGCGTGCTAAGAAAGATGCCTTTATAAGAGCGTGTTCTTCTAGTTCCTATGAAAATAAAGATGAAGATCTAAAAGTTATTGATGTGTCCCCAATTAAATCTTTGTTTTGAAATATGAATCTTGATAATGATGGGACTGAATATGATCCACCTTTACCTAGAAGGCATTCCAAGAATTCAGAATTTGTTGATCTTGATGCTAAATTTGATAAAAGTGGGATTGAAGAAATTAAAACCCTAGATGTTGCTAAACCCACTATTATGGATTTCAAGGAATTTAACTATGAAAATTGCTATTTGATTGATTGTATTTCCTTGTTGCAATCCGTGCTAAATTCTCCTCATGCTTATAGTCAAAATAAAGCGTTTACTAAACATATCGTTGATGCCTTGATGCAATCTTATGAAGAAAAACTTAAATTGGAAGTTTTTATCCCTAGAAAACTTTACGATGAGTGGGAACCAACTATTAAAATTAAAATTAAAGATCATGAATGCTATGCTTTACGTGATTTGGGTGCTAGTGTTTCCACGATTTCTAAGACTTTGTGTGATTTGTTAGGTTTCCATGATTTTGATGATTGCTCTCAAAACTTGCACCTTGCGGATTCCACTATTAAGAAACCTATGGGAAAAATTAGTGATGTTCTTATTGTTGAAAATAGGAATTATGTGCCCGTAGATTTTATTGTTCTTGACATAGATTGCAATCCTTCATGGCCTATTATTCTTGGTAGACCTTTCCTTAGAACGATTGGTGCAATTATTGATATGAAGGAAGAAAATATTAGATTCCAATTTCCATTAAGGAAAGGCATGGAACACTTTCCTAGAAAGAAAATTAAATTACCTTATGAATCTATTGTGAGAACCACTTATGGATTGCCTACCAAAGTGTAGCGACCAGACCTCAAACAGTCTGATCTCTGTGCTCCGATGTCATCCCTGGATCAGTAATGCTGACACCACACAGTACTCGGAGGATTTATAGCAGAGTAGCAATCACACACTTATTACATCGAGTGTCTCAAAAGAGAACTTATTACAATAAATATGGCTTAAGGCCATCTAATTACGATAACAGCGGAAGGCTTAGAAGATAAGTGAGTCCATCAACTCCAACGGCATCACTGAGTATAGAACCATGACCTAAAAACTCCTTAATCATCGTCTGAAAAGTCTGCAACATTAACGTTGCAGCCCAAAAACGGGTCAGCACATGGAATATGCTGGCAAGGTAACACATAGAGAGTAATGGAATGCAACAGCTATACTATATGCATATTTGGCTGGTGGAAAGCTCTATGGTTACAGTTTTGCATAAAGCCAATTTTTCCCTACTTCAAAAGAAATAAATTTAATTACTATCATGGTGGTTGTTAAACATTGAGAATGGTTGACAGCATTCTCAATCCCAATTAAGCATCATCATTAACCCAACAACATTAATTTTAGAGTAACATGTTGAGATTCACATGATAATCCGGATACTAGATACTCAAGATGTCCATAACCGGGGACACGGCTAATCATG
This sequence comes from Triticum urartu, assembly GCF_056163025.1. NCBI lineage: Eukaryota > Viridiplantae > Streptophyta > Magnoliopsida > Poales > Poaceae > Triticum > Triticum urartu. The sequence goes on along the minus strand of NC_141873.1, from coordinate 442,957,954 downwards.
ATTAGTTTGTTACATTCTGCAGAGGTTTGCGCACTTTTCCCCACAAGACTCGATCGCCTCCGTTGGATTTCTCGCACTACATGGTGTTTGAGAAACGGATGACCGAGACACAGTCTTTCAGAAGCGCTAGCACCTTACGATGGATAGACCGGTACACCTACTTTCCCCTACATCTGCTAGTCTCAACTATGCCAGAGCCCATAATGGCTTGTGGCTGCACACGGAAGTTTCTAGTTTGAAAAATCTCATGATCCCTTTGAGCCTGGGTGGCGGTCCAAAAGAAAACAGGTAGGTCCTGGAATACCCAGGTGCCTCAATCCACCCAGATGTGTGTTTAAGTTGCCACCTTAGATAAACCATTAATTATCAATCTCACATCTATCATGGATTTCACTCACCCAATCCACGTCTACTAGCATAGCATGGCATAATAAGCAAATGTAGAAGTAACTCCCAAAGGTTTGATAATAAGCAGGTAATAGGTACTACCTCATCTACTTCCCATCCCACAGTTTAATTAGATCCTAATCATGCAATGTGTGAAGATTGATCTAATGCAAAAAAACTGGGTTGTAGAAAAGGTATGATCAAAGTGTTACTTGCCTTGCTGATGATCCGTGAAACCTAACGATTCGAAGTAACAGGCGGCGCACTCTGGGTACTCTATCGTAGGTAAACAAACAAGCATACAATAAGTACTCATCTAATGCACAGGTAAAACTCAAATAAGAGATCTAACCAGAAGGTTCAACTTAAGAACTCCGGTTGGCAAAAGGAATCAAATCGAACGAAGCAAAGAAAGTCAAACGGCGAAAGAAAACAACTTCGTTCTAGTAATCTGAACCTAAGTCAAATTTTACAGTAGCAAAAACTTGTTTAAGTTGATTATTCGGATAGAGGGTTTCGAGACGAAACTCCAGGCGCTTGAATCGCCTGATTCCAATAAACGAGCGAAAAGTTAAACTAAAACGAAAATCGGATCAGAAATCGCGATCAGAAAATAACCGCGGAAAAATCCGACGAAAAAGAAAAATAATGAACAGATTTTTTTAAACGGCACGGATTTCGAGGTGCGGCGAACCTCGGGCGACGCGCGGCTCCGGTGGATCGGCGGCTGGCGGCGGCGGCTGGCGGCTAGGGTTAGGGCGCGGCTAGGGTTTCGGGGCGGCTGGGCCTTCGGGCTGGCTTGCCCCGGCTTATAAAGTCCCCGGCCAGGCGGAGTCCTGGCCGAGTACGGCCCATAGTCGGTTTCGCTTTTTTTTAAATAATTACGCTCGGAAGAAAAAAAATAAAAAGAAATACTAAACGGACTCCAAAAATCCCGAAATAAATTTTCCGGGGCTTCTAGAATCAAGCCCGACAAAGTGAACATTTATTTGGGCCCTAAATGCAATTTTGAAAAACGCGCATTTTTCCTAATTCAAATAAAAACAACAAAAAAAACTCCGAAATAAAACTATTTGATTTTTTTATTAAATCCTCAATATTTCTATATTTTGGGAAAGTCATTTTATTCCCTCTCTCGTATTTTTGTAATAGAAATAATTGATGATAAAATAAATAAAATCAAATGATCCTATTCTCAAAATTTGAGAAAAACTCAAATATGAAAATAACGAAATCCCCAACTCTCTCCGTGGGTCCTTGAGTTGCTTAGAATTTTCTAGGATCAAAACCCAAAGCAAATAAAATATGATATGCATGATGATCTAATGTATAACATTCCAAATTGAAAATTTGGGATGTTACAAACCTACCCCCCTTAAGATGAATCTCGCCCTCGAGATTCGGGTTGGCTAGAAAATAGGTGAGGGTGGTCTTGAGCAAATCTTCCTCTCGTTCCCAGGTGGCTTCATCCTCCATGTGGTGGCTCCACTGAACCTTGCAAAACTTGATAACTTTGCTGCGAGTAACTCGGCTGGCAAACTCGAGGATCTTAACTGGTTTCTCCTTGTAGGTCAAATCGTTATCCAACTGAATAGTTTCCAAAGGCACTGTGTCTCTCAATGGTATGTCAGCCATCTCCACGTGACACTTCTTTAACTGAGAAACATGGAACACATCATGAATTCCTGACAATCCTTCGGGCAATTTCAACCTGTAGGCCACTTCTCCCATATGCTCCAAAATTCAATATGGTCCTACAAATCGTGGTGCTAACTTCCCTTTAACTCCAAAACGCTTTGTTCCCCGAAGTGGAGATACTCGAAGATAAGCTCTGTGTCCAACTTCGTAAACTGTCTCCTTGCGTTTAGAATCTGCATAACTCTTCTGTCTAGAATGGGCTACCTTGAGCCTATCGCGATTCAACTTCACTTTCTTTCAGACTCCTTAATCAAGTCAGGTCCAAACAACTGACGGTCTTCAACTTCGTCCCACGACAACGGTGTCCTGCACCTCCTTCCGTACAAAGCTTCGAAAGGGGCCATCTTCAAACTGGTTTGGTAACTGTTGTTGTAAGAGAACTCTGCATATGGCAAATTATCGTCCCAACTAGATCCATAATCTAGCGCACAAGCTCTCAGCATATCCTCCAAAATCTGATTAACTCTCTCGGTCTGTCCATCTGTCTGTGGATGAAAAGCTGTACTGAATTCTAGCCTGGTTCCCAAAGTTTCATACAACTGCTTCCAGAACTTTGAGGTAAACTGGGTTCCTCTATCTAATACAATACTTATAACACCCTCGATGCGACTATAGCTCCCACGTGTCGAGGCACGACTTAGAGACATAATCGCATTGAAGGCATATGTCGCAAGTTAGGCAATCTTCACAAACATCCCATGTAATGTAATAATAAAAGGGGAGATAACATAGTTGGCTTACACTCGCCACGTCAATCAAGTACATAAATAACATTACATCATCCAAACACTCATGGCCCGACTACGGCGCCAAAATAAAAGAGAACCCAACATGCGACACGGTCCCAATCACCCCCAACTGGGCACCACTACTGATCATCGGGAAAGGAAACATAGTATCGTTGAGAGTCTTCATCGAACTCCCACTTGAACTCATACGCGTCTCCTGGAGCGGAACCATCGGGCCCTGCATCTGGTGTAATAGTAATTTGTGAGCCACAGGGACTCAGCAATCTCGCACCCTCGCGGTCAAGACTATTTAAGCTTATAGGTATGACAAGGTAAAATATGAGTGGAGCTGCAGCAAGCGACTAGCAAGTATGGTGGCTAACTTATTCGCAAAAGAGAGCGAGAAGAGGAGGCAAAGCACGAGCGAGAAGCTAGAGAACAACCTGCGCAAACATTACTCCAACACCGTGTCCACTTCCCGGACTCCGCCGAGAAGAGGCCATCACGGTAACACACTCAGTTGATACATTTTAATTAATTAAGGTTCAAGTTATCTACAACCGGACATTAACAAATTCCCATCTGCCCATAACCGCGGGCACGGCTTTCGAAAGTTCGATCCCTGCAGGGGAGTCCCAACTTAGCCCATGACAAGCTCTCACGGTTAACGAAGGAATAGACCTCCTCCCAAGACATTCTGATCAGACTCGGTATCTCGGTAACTCAAGACACTTCGACAGGTTAAAACAAGACCAGCAACACCGCCCGAATGTGCCGACAAATCCCGATAGGAGCTGCACATATCTCTTTCTCAGGGCACACTCAGATTGTCCTAGGTACGGGTAGGCCAGCCCAGAGTTGCCCCTGGTGGCCACCGGTAGCTGACAGGTGGACCAACACTCAGAGGAGCACTGGCCCGGGGGGGGGGGGGTTAAAATAAGATGACCCTTGAGTCTGCAGAACCCAAGGGAAAGAAAAGGGCTAGGTGACAAATGGTAAAACCAAGGTTGGGCATTGCTGGAAAAGCTTTAATCAAGGCGAAATATCAAGGGGTTCCCATTATGACCCAACCGCGTAAGGAACGCAAAATCCGGGGACATAACACCGATATGACGGAAACTAAGGTGGCAAGAGTGGAACAAAACACTAGGCGAGAGGCTGAGCCTTCCACCCTTTACCAAGTATATAGATGCATTAAGATAACATAGCAATATAATGATATCCCAACAAGTAAAATAAATGTTCCAACAAGGAACGGCCTCCAATCTTCACCTGCAACTAGCAACGCTATAAGAGGGGCTGAGCAAAGCGGTAACATAGCCAATCAACGGTTTGCTAGGACATGGTGGGTTAGAGGTTTGACATGGCAATTTGGGAGGCTTGCAAGCAAGTGGTAGGCATCGTAGCAATGGCATAGCAAAAGAGCAAGCAAACTAGCATAGCAAAGATAGTAGTGATTTCGAGGGTATGATCATCTTGCCTGCACAGTTGTCAGAGTTGACTGGATCCTCAAAAGCAAACTCAACGGGCTCCTCATTAGCGAACTCGTCTCCCGGCTCTACCCAAACAAGACAAACAAGCAACAAGGATACAATCAACCACGTGCAAACTCAAACAACACGATGCGAAGATGATATGCTATGCGGGATGCGATGCGGGACGCAAAATGCAAGATATGACAGGAAATGCATGAACCTGGCCTCAACTTGGAATTCCAAGTGTGACACTGGAAAGATGAGATGAAATCGCTTGAAAACGATATAAAGAACGCCGGAATCGGAGTTACGGTTTGGAAATGGCAAGCGATTCAAAAATGACACCGGTCTGCGATTTACAGCAAGTAGGCATCTAAATGCAATGAGATGAACATGCTACAGCCATCAAACATGACAACAAAATACATGGCAGGGATGCGCACAAGATGCTTAACAAAAGTCTAGCACTGAGGCACGGACAATTCATCCATTAACAGGTTCAAACAAGCATGGCAAAAACGCAAATGGTAAAACAGATCTCAGACTTAGTGAAATTAACACTTGTCTGGAATTTCAGATCATATAGCCCTCTTCGGAGCAACAAAACAACATGCTACAGGACCTGAACATGACAAAGAAAGACATGGCATGGAGCTACTCAACAAGCTTAACAAAAGTCCCTTAGTGACCTTGAGCCAAAAGGGATCACAAAATATACTAACAACCACACGAACATAGCAAAGACATAATCAGTTTTCAGACTTAGTGAAAACTGGGACATGCTAAAACATAACTCACGAAGGCATGTTTACGAACTCGATGCACTCACCACGGTGCAAGTCATGGCAAGAAAAGCATACAACCATCAAGAAGGCACAAAATACAAGCTAGACATGGCAAGAAAAATAGCATAGCATGCACAGATCAACTACAATAACATCGGCAAAATCGCAAACAAGTTGACGATCTGCCCAGATTCACAACGAAGCAAAAGTAGAGCTCGATTGACTCAAGCTAGGTTGCTCCATAATTGCAAAAAAAGACATGGATGGATAGAGCACTACAATATTAACAAAACTCCCTTACTGATCATCCTCAAAAGAGGCATGGATCACTAGGAAACAACAAGAACATATGACATCATGAACTAAACAATCCCAGGACTTAGTGAAATCACTAAGTCCCTGAAAACAGAATTAGCAAGTGCACCACTTTGCAAGCTTGCACAAGTCACCACACACATCCTAAAAATACATGGGTTACACCTCTGGATAGATGAAAAAACCCTTAACAAAACATATGAAGAACTCACGGGCATATCATGCACACATTAATTATGGCAAAAATGACAAAAGTGCTAAACAGAGTAACAGATCTGACAATTAACTCAAGTAGCCCTCTTCTAACAGCATTTCGGGCATCAAGATGAGCTCAAATGAAAATGATGCAATGGAATGAAATGATGTACTCTCTAGGATGAACATTTTGATATGCTATACGCGCAAATCGGAGCTACGGATGAAAAGTTACGGAGCCGCGAACAGGAGCATATGGATCAAGAATTTCGGGACTTAGTAAAAAAATCAACCTCTCCTAGGGTTTACTGTAGCTCCGATCCAGATCTGGATCGCACGGAGCCCGAGGTGGCGGCGGCACTGTTCAAGGCCGGAGCCGAGGTCGCCGGCGATGGTGTCATGGTGGCCGGCAGGGAGAAGAGGGGAGGCGAGGCCGGCCTTCCCCGGGCCGGACCTAACGGCGGCGGCGACGGCGGCGGAGCTAGCCGCGGCGGTCGGCGCGGTAGGGGCGGCGCCGGGATCCGGCGAAGGCGGAGCCGGCCGGCGAGGTGGCGCGACGGGGCGGCGAAGGCGTGCGGCGGCGCGGCGTGCAAGGAGGCGGCGCGGGCGGCTCGCGGGGCGGCTGGGCCTGACCCGGGCCCGAGCGGGCTGCGGCGGCGGCGGTGGTACGGCGGCCACGTGGCAGCGTGGGAGTGGTGGCGGCGGTATGTCCGGCCCGGACGGACAATGTCCGGCGCGCGGAGCTGCAGTTTTTAGGGTTTCGGGGAGAAAGAAGATCCAAAAACGGAGGGGTGTATATATAGGCATAGAGGGAGCTAGGAGAGTCCAAATGAGGTGCGGTTTTCGGCCACGCGATCGTGATTGAACGCTCTAGGACATGGAGCAGAGTTTGGTGGGTTTTGGGCCAAATTGGAGGGGTGTTGGGCTGCAACATACACGAGGCCTTTTCGGTCCCTCGGTTAACCGTTGGAGTACCAAACGAAGTCCAAATGATACGAAACTTGACAGGCGGTCTACCGGTAGTAAACCAAGGCCGCTTGGCAAGTCTCGGTCAAATACGGAAATGTTTAATCTCCACACACGAAAGAAAGATAGAAATGACCACCGGAGGAGAACGAAGCGCCGAAATGCAAAACGGTCAACGGGGAAAATGCTCGAATGCATGAGATGAACACGTATGCACATGCAATGCACATGATGACATGATATGAGATGCATGACAACGACAACAACACACGGAGACAAAAATCCGAACCCGAGAAAATAAAATAACTTAACGCCGGAAACGACAAGAGTTGGAGTACAAATAGGGAAAGTTACATCCGGGGTGTTACAACACTCCACCACTACGAAAGGATCTCGTCCCGAGATCTAGGACTGAAAGAACGCCGGGTATTCAGAACGGAGGTGATCCTCGCGTTCCCAGGTAGCTTCACGGTCGGAATGGTGTGACCACTTGACTTTGAGAAATTTGATTGACTTGTTGCGAGTCTTGCGTTCCGTCTCTTCAAGAATAGCAACTAGGTGCTCACGATAAGAGAGATCTTCTTGGAGCTCAATGTCCTCGAAGTTGATGGTTCGGTCAGGAGTCTTGAAGCACTTTCGAAGCTGAGAGACATGGAACACGTCATGAACATTTGCAAAGTTTGAAGGAAGCTCGAGTTGATAGGCGAGGTCGCCTCTCTTGCTGACAATCTTGAAAGGTCCCACGTATCTAGGGGCAAGCTTCCCTTTGATACCGAAGCGACGAGTACCTTTCATAGGAGAGACATGGAGGTAAACATGATCTCCGATCTCGAAAGCCAAATCACGGTGCTTACTATCATAGTAGCTCTTCTGGCGGGATTGGGCTGCTTTGAGGTTATCACGAATGACTTTGCACATTTCTTTTACCTCCGTGATTAAGTCATTACCCAAAAGCTGACGTTCACCGGTTTCAGACCAGTTGAGAGGGGTACGGCACTTCCTGCCATACAGAATTTCAAAAGGGGCCTTGCCCGAACTTGCTTGAAAACTGTTGTTGTAGGAGAATTCATCATAAGGAAGACAATCCTCCCACTTCATGCCGAAGGAGATCACACAAGCCCTGAGCATATCTTCAAGAATCTGGTTGACACGCTCGACTTGACCGCTTGTTTGAGGATGGAAAGCTGTGCTGAAGCGGATGTTGGTGCCCATGGCCTTCTGAAAAGAATCCCAAAACTTCGAGGTAAAGATGCTGCCACGGTCTGAAGAGATCACTTGAGGAATACCATGCAGAGAGACAATACGAGAGGTATAGAGTTCCGCCAATTGAGCTGCAGTGATCGACTCTTTGATAGGCAGAAAATGAGCCACTTTGGTGAGTTTGTCGATGACAACGAATATAGCATCATTGCCACGCTTGGACTTTGGAAACCCAGTCACGAAGTCCATTTCAATGTGGTCAAACTTCCATTCTGGAATGGCAAGAGGTTGGAGGAGACCAGCTGGCCTTTGGTGTTCTGCCTTCACTCTTCTGCAGACATCACATTCATTCACGAATTGAGCGATCTCGCGCTTCTTTCGAGTCCACCAATAAGCTTGCTTAAGGTCCTGATACATCTTCGTGCTCCCAGGGTGGATGGAGAGGAGAGAATTGTGAGCCTCGTTCATGATCACTTTACGGAGTTCACCTTTGGGCACAACAATTCGATCCTCGAAGAAGAGAGTGTCCTTGTCATCAAGGCGGTAGCACTTGTACTTGGACTGACTCTTGGCAATCCCAATCTTCACCTTTTTCACCATAGCATCAAGAAGCTGGGCTTGACGAATCTGGTCTTCTAAGGTAGGAGAGACTAGAAGGTTGGCGAGGAAACCTTGAGGAACAACTTGTAGATTAAGTTTGCGGAAAGCTTCACAAAGCTCGGGTTGATAAGGCTTGAGAATCAAATTGTTGCAGTAGGCCTTTCTGCTCAAAGCGTCAGCAATCACATTGGCCTTGCCTGGAGTATACTCAATACTCGGATTATACTCTTGAATCATTTCGACCCAACGAGTTTGCCTGAGGTTGAGATTAGGCTGAGTGAAGATGTACTCGACACTCTTGTGATCAGTGAAAATGTCCACTTTTCTCCCCAATAGAAGATGTCTCCAAGTCAAAAGAGCATGCACAACTGCCGCCAACTCGAGATCATGAGTGGGGTAGTTCTTCTCATTAGGCTTCAACTGGCGAGATGTATAAGCAACAACTTTCTTCTCTTGCATCAATACTGCGCCAAGACCTTGGAGAGAGGCATCACAAAAGACCTCGTACGGCTTGGATTCATCAGGCGGAGTCAGAATTGGAGCAGTGATCAATTTCTCTTTCAAAGTGTTGAAAGCAATATCACACTCCGGAGACCAAAGTACTTGACGTGCTTCTGGAGAAGATTTGAGAGAGGCTTCGCGATCTTAGAAAAGTTTTCAACGAATCTTCGGCAATAGCTTGCGAGACCGAGAAAACTGCGGAGTTGCTTCACGTTCTGAGGAGGTTCCCAATTCACAATTGCAGACACCTTCTCAGGATTCACGGCAATGCCCTTGGCAGAGATGATATGACCAAGATAAAGAACCTCATCGAGCCAAAATTCACACTTGGAGAACTTGGCATAGAACTGATGTTCCCTGAGCTTATCGAGAACCAAACGCAAGTGCTTGGCATGATCTTCCTTGTTCTTCGAGAAAACCAGAATGTCGTCGAGATAGACCAAAACGAAGTCATTGGTGTAGGCATTGAAGATGAAGTTCATCATGCGAGAGAACTTCGGAGGAGCGTTGGCAAGGCCAAAAGACATGACAGTGTATTCATATGAACCAAAGCTTGTTCTGAATGCTGTCTTGGGAATATCTTCTTCACGAATGCGAATCTGGTGATAACCCATACGGAGATCAAGCTTGGAGAATACTTGAGCACCTTTGAGTTGTTCGAACAGCTCATTGATGTTGGGAAGTGGGTATTTGTTCTTGATGGTCTTCTTGTTCACTGGACGATAATCAACACAAAGTCGGTCCGTTCCATCCTTCTTCTTCACAAAAAGAACACCACAAACCCACGGAGTAGAACTAGGCCGGATGAGACCCATTCTTTCTTGCTCATCGAGTTGCTTCTTCAGCTCCTTCAACTCTTCAGGTCCGAGCTTGCAAGGACGCTTGCACACAGGTTCCGTGACAGGCTCAAGATCAATAACGAATTCAACTGGCCGGTGTGGAGGCATTCCTGGGAGCTCTTCTGGAAAGACGTCTTGGTATTCGCAAACGACTGGAATTTGAGAGATGGCATCCAATTCACCCTTCTCATTGAGAGAAAACAGACGGATAGTATCATCACGAGCGGCAAAGACAATTACATCCTCAGACGAATGAGTCAATTGAATCTGCCTGGCTGCACAATCAAGCTGAGCCTTGTGCTTAGAAAGCCAATCCATTCCGAGAATAAGATCAATATCCGAGTCACCGAGAACCGTAGGAGAAGCCAAGAACTTGTAGTCACCCAAAGTGATAGAAACATCCGGAACGATGGAGTTAGCCTGCATGCGCTTACCGGGAGAAACAACTGCTAAAGGACTAGGCAAAACTTGCGAAACCAATTCATGTCTATTTGTAAACGGTCTCGAGATGAAGCAATGCGATGCACCAGTGTCAAAAAGAACTTTTGCAGGAATATCATTAACAGGAAGGTTACCCATGATCACATCTGACGAGTCCTCTACCTGAGCTGCATTCATCAAATTGACCTTGGCATGCTTGGGGTTATGCTTGACCACAACTGTACTTGCCGATCTGACAGGAGGAGGAGGAGGAAGACGCCTCTGGTTGAGACACTTGTTGGCATAGTGACCCTTCTGTTGGCACTTGTTGCACGTGACCTCTGAAAGCGGACGGTGATACGGAGCACTCGATCTTGGAGCTTGAGACGAAGTCTTGTTCTGAAAGCCAGGGTTGGGTGGGTGGGAAGAACCACTGCCACCTTTGCTCTTCTGCTGATACGGCTGACGGAACGGAGGAGGAAGCCAAAACTTCTGCTGCTTGGCCACTTGAGTAGAGGAAGAAGGAGTAACATCTCTGACTCGCTTCTTGGAAGCATCACACCTCAACTGAGCAGCCTCTTGCTTCAGTGCCATGTTGTAGAACTCATCGTACCTCAAGGGCTCAAAGAGGACAAGAGCGAGCTGAATTCTTCTCTGAGACCACCCCTGAACTGATATATCATGCTCTTCTCATCAGGGACGTCCTGCTTGGCAAAGCGGGTGAGCTTCTGAAACAACTTGTTGTAGTCATAGACAGACAAAGAGCCTTGCTTCAGATTGCGGAATTCCTCACGCTTGCTTTCAACCACACTCTGGGGAATATGATGAGCTCGGAAATCTCGACGGAAATCATCCCAAGTGATAGCACGTCCACCTCTGGAGTCCTTGTACTGCTGGAACCATTCTGCAGCTTGATCTTTGAGTTGGAAGGAAGCGAACTTGACAAAGTCCTCAGGCCTGACGTTACTGCACTCAAAATGCTTGCACAGATCCACAAGCCAATCGTCAGCATCGGTTGCCTCAACACAATTGCTGAAAGTCTTTGGCCCATTAGCAAGGAACTGGTTGAGTGTAGCAAAGTGACTCTGATTGCTGCCTTGATTCCCTTGACTGCCTTGATTGCGCTCTTGAAGAATTTGCATGATCAGCTGTGTGTTTGCATTGATTGCGGCCATCACAGCTTTCCATGCCTCCGGAGGAGGTGGAGGTGGTGGCGGATCAGGATTCGGAGTCGTGCGCGTTGGAGGAGCCATCCTGAAGAGGTCGACCACCATTAGCACATTGATAGACAAATAATGAAGCTGAATCCAACGGAATGAAAATTGCAACATATAGTCTTCACATCCGAACAAAATGAACGAATGCATTCCTCTTGAAATGGTCACATATCCATAAATTGAGAAGCCACGTAGAATTAAGGTAGAGAAATAAATCAACAAGGTACGGATTAAGAACGAATAATCAGTAAGAAATCCCAATCTCAAACCAATATCCGTGGAAGAAAAACTAGAGCTACTAGAATTCCCACCTATGAAACTCCCGAACCTTTCCGGTTATGCAATCAGGTGTTGGGGATACAGGGGAAGCATAATATCTCACCCAAAATAGCAAATCCTACACCCAGCTGTATCCATCCTTCAACACATAACCAAGAAAACTTCGGAAACCATCTACCTCAACCTTCGAAAATCATCTGTTATACAAGTTATGGCGATACTCCCGAACTCCCACCCTAGTACTGGGTGGCGTCGAGGTTATCTCACCAACGAACTGCATAAAAGAGATTTTCGATGTCGGCATACTAGACTCAGGTATTCCAGAACTGCAATGATAAAATTATGATGACAACACCTCAGAGCTCAACTCCCCGGGACACTTCCACCAAACGCCTGACAGGAGGCACCAAGACAATGTTCTCATCATAAAACCATCGGAACGATTCCAAGATACCCGCGTGATCCTAAATTTTTTTTTTTGCGAAATTTGAGAAGAGAAGAGTCAAAACTCTATGTCAGGAAGCCTTACCAGAGCGATGAGGAGACTGGGAAGTAAAAAGAATTCCTAATCTCTCCGATATATAATTCCTAAAAGACTCAAAACATTTTTCAAGACACAACTCGGCCGCTAAAAACGATCAAGCAATGGGGCTCCTAAGGTCGGGGAAGGCTCTGATACCAACTTGTAACACCCTCGATGCGACTATAGCTCCCACGTGTCGAGGCACGACTTAGAGACATAATCGCATTGAAGGCATATGTCGCAAGTTAGGCAATCTTCACAAACATCCCATGTAATGTAATAATAAAAGGGGAGATAACATAGTTGGCTTACACTCGCCACGTCAATCAAGTACATAAATAACATTACATCATCCAAACACTCATGGCCCGACTACGGCGCCAAAATAAAAGAGAACCCAATATGCGACACGGTCCCAATCACCTCCAACTGGGCACCACTACTAATCATCGGGAAAGGAAACATAGTATCGTTGAGAGTCTTCATCGAACTCCCACTTGAGCTCATACGCGTCTCCTGGAGCGGAACCATCGGGCCCTGCATCTGGTGTAATAGTAATCTGTGAGCCACAGGGACTCAGCAATCTCGCACCCTCGCGGTCAAGACTATTTAAGCTTATAGGTATGACAAGGTAAAATATGAGTGGAGCTGCAGCAAGCGACTAGCAAGTATGGTGGCTAACTTATTCGCAAAAGAGAGCGAGAAGAGGAGGCAAAGCACGAGCGAGAAGCTAGAGAACAACCTGCGCAAACATTACTCCAACACCGTGTCCACTTCCCGGACTCCGCCGAGAAGAGGCCATCACGGTAACACACTCGGTTGATACATTTTAATTAATTAAGGTTCAAGTTATCTACAACCGGACATTAACAAATTCCCATCTGCCCATAACCGCGGGCACGGCTTTCGAAAGTTCGATCCCTGCAGGGGAGTCCCAACTTAGCCCATGACAAGCTCTCACGGTCAACGAAGGAATAGACCTCCTCCCAAGACGTTCTGATCAGACTCGGTATCTCGGTAACTCAAGACACTTCGACAGGTTAAAACAAGACCAGCAACACCGCCCGAATGTGCCGACAAATCCCGATAGGAGCTGCACATATCTCTTTCTCAAGGCACACTCAGATTGTCCTAGGTACGGGTAGGCCAGCCCAGAGTTGCCCCTGGTGGCCACCGGTAGCTGACAGGTGGACCAACACTCAGAGGAGCACTGGCCCGGGGGGGGGGGTTAAAATAAGATGACCCTTGAGTCTGCAGAACCCAAGGGAAAGAAAAGGGCTAGGTGACAAATGGTAAAACCAAGGTTGGGCATTGTTGGAAAAGCTTTAATCAAGGCGAAATATCAAGGGGTTCCCATTATGACCCAACCGCGTAAGGAACGCAAAATCCGGCAACATAACACCGATATGACGGAAACTAGGGCGGCAAGAGTGGAACAAAACACTAGGCGAGAGGCCGAGCCTTCCACCCTTTACCAAGTATATAGATGCATTAAGATAACGTAGCAATATAATGATATCCCAATAAGTAAATAAATGTTCCAACAAGGAACGGCCTCCAATCTTCACCTGCAACTAGCAACGCTATAAGAGGGGCTGAGCAAAGCGGTAACATAGCCAATCAACGGTTTGCTAGGACATGGTGGGTTAGAGGTTTGACATGGCAATTTGGGAGGCTTGCAAGCAAGTGGTAGGCATCGTAGCAATGGCATAGCAAAAGAGCAAGCAAACTAGCATAGCAAAGATAGTAGTGATTTCGAGGGTATGATCATCTTGCCTGCACAGTTGTCAGAGTTGACTGGATCCTCAAAAGCAAACTCAACGGGCTCCTCATTAGCGAACTCGTCTCCCGGCTCTACCCAAACAAGACAAACAAGCAACAAGGATACAATCAACCACGTGCAAACTCAAACAACACGATGCGAAGATGATATGCTATGCGGGATGCGATGCGGGACGCAAAATGCAAGATATGACAGGAAATGCATGAACCTGGCCTCAACTTGGAATTCCAAGTGTGACACTGGAAAGATGAGATGAAATCGCTTGAAAACGATATAAAGAACGCCGGAATCGGAGTTACGGTTTGGAAATGGCAAGCGATTCAAAAATGACACCGGTCTGCGATTTACAGCAAGTAGGCATCTAAATGCAATGAGATGAACATGCTACAGCCATCAAACATGACAACAAAATACATGGCAGGGATGCGCACAAGATGCTTAACAAAAGTCTAGCACTGAGGCACGGACAATTCATCCATTAACAGGTTCAAACAAGCATGGCAAAAACGCAAATGGTAAAACAGATCTCAGACTTAGTGAAATTAACACTTGTCTGGAATTTCAGATCATATAGCCCTCTTCGGAGCAACAAAACAACATGCTACAGGAGCTGAACATGACAAAGAAAGACATGGCATGGAGCTACTCAACAAGCTTAACAAAAGTCCCTTAGTGACCTTGAGCCAAAAGGGATCACAAAATATACTAACAACCACACGAACATAGCAAAGACATAATCAGTTTTCAGACTTAGTGAAAACTGGGACATGCTGAAACATAACTCACGAAGGCATGTTTACGAACTCGATGCACTCACCACGGTGCAAGTCATGGCAAGAAAAGCATACAACCATCAAGAAGGCACAAAATACAAGCTAGACATGGCAAGAAAAATAGCATAGCATGCACAGATCAACTACAATAACATCGGCAAAATCGCAAACAAGTTGACGATCTGCCCAGATTCACAACGAAGCAAAAGTAGAGCTCGATTGACTCAAGCTAGGTTGCTCCATAATTGCAAAAAAAGACATGGATGGATAGAGCACTACAATATTAACAAAACTCCCTTACTGATCATCCTCAAAAGAGGCATGGATCACTAGGAAACAACAAGAACATATGACATCATGAACTAAACAATCCCAGGACTTAGTGAAATCACTAAGTCCCTGAAAACAGAATTAGCAAGTGCACCACTTTGCAAGCTTGCACAAGTCACCACACACATCCTAAAAATACATGGGTTACACCTCTGGATAGATGAAAAAACCCTTAACAAAACATATGAAGAACTCACGGGCATATCATGCACACATTAATTATGGCAAAAATGACAAAAGTGCTAAACAGAGTAACAGATCTGACAATTAACTCAAGTAGCCCTCTTCTAACAGCATTTCGGGCATCAAGATGAGCTCAAATGAAAATGATGCAATGGAATGAAATGATGTACTCTCTAGGATGAACATTTTGATATGCTATACGCGCAAATCGGAGCTACGGATGAAAAGTTACGGAGCCGCGAACAGGAGCATATGGATCAAGAATTTCGGGACTTAGTAAAAAAATCAACCTCTCCTAGGGTTTACTGTAGCTCCGATCCAGATCTGGATCGCACGGAGCCCGAGGTGGCGGCGGCACTGTTCAAGGCCGGAGCCGAGGTCGCCGGCGATGGTGTCATGGTGGCCGGCAGGGAGAAGAGGGGAGGCGAGGCCGGCCTTCCCCGGGCCGGACCTAACGGCGGCGGCGACGGCGGCGGAGCTAGCCGCGGCGGTCGGCGCGGTAGGGGCGGCGCCGGGATCCGGCGAAGGCGGAGCCGGCCGGCAAGGTGGCGCGACGGGGCGGCGAAGGCGTGCGGCGGCGCGGCGTGCAAGGAGGCGGCGCGGGCGGCTCGCGGGGCGGCTGGGCCTGACCCGGGCCCGAGCGGGCTGCGGCGGCGGCGGTGGTACGGCGGCCACGTGGCAGCGTGGGAGTGGTGGCGGCGGTATGTCCGGCCCGGACGGACAATGTCCGGCGCGCGGAGCTGCAGTTTTTAGGGTTTCGGGGAGAAAGAAGATCCAAAAACGGAGGGGTGTATATATAGGCATAGAGGGAGCTAGGAGAGTCCAAATGAGGTGCGGTTTTCGGCCACGCGATCGTGATTGAACGCTCTAGGACATGGAGCAGAGTTTGGTGGGTTTTGGGCCAAATTGGAGGGGTGTTGGGCTGCAACATACACGAGGCCTTTTCGGTCCCTCGGTTAACCGTTGGAGTACCAAACGAAGTCCAAATGATACGAAACTTGACAGGCGGTCTACCGGTAGTAAACCAAGGCCGCTTGGCAAGTCTCGGTCAAATACGGAAATGTTTAATCTCCACACACGAAAGAAAGATAGAAATGACCACCGGAGGAGAACGAAGCGCCGAAATGCAAAACGGTCAACGGGGAAAATGCTCGAATGCATGAGATGAACACGTATGCACATGCAATGCACATGATGACATGATATGAGATGCATGACAACGACAACAACACACGGAGACAAAAATCCGAACCCGAGAAAATAAAATAACTTAACGCCGGAAACGGCAAGAGTTGGAGTACAAATAGGGAAAGTTACATCCGGGGTGTTACAACACTCCACCACTACGAAAGGATCTCGTCCCGAGATCTAGGACTGAAAGAACGCTGGGTATTCAGAACGGAGGTGATCCTCGCGTTCCCAGGTAGCTTCACGGTCGGAATGGTGTGACCACTTGACTTTGAGAAATTTGATTGACTTGTTGCGAGTCTTGCGTTCCGTCTCTTCAAGAATAGCAACTGGGTGCTCACGATAAGAGAGATCTTCTTGGAGCTCAATGTCGTCGAAGTTGATGGTTCGGTCAGGAGTCTTGAAGCACTTTCGAAGCTGAGAGACATGGAACACGTCATGAACATTTGCAAAGTTTGAAGGAAGCTCGAGTTGATAGGCGAGGTCGCCTCTCTTGCTGACAATCTTTAAAGGTCCCATGTATCTAGGGGCAAGCTTCCCTTTGATACCGAAGCGACGAGTACCTTTCATAGGAGAGACATGGAGGTAAACATGATCTCCGATCTCGAAAGCCAAATCACGGTGCTTACTATCATAGTAGCTCTTCTGGCGGGATTGGGCTGCTTTGAGGTTATCACGAATGACTTTGCACATTTCTTTTACCTCCGTGATTAAGTCATTACCCAAAAGCTGACGTTCACCGGTTTCAGACCAGTTGAGAGGGGTACGGCACTTCCTGCCATACAGAATTTCAAAAGGGGCCTTGCCCGAACTTGCTTGAAAACTGTTGTTGTAGGAGAATTCATCATAAGGAAGACAATCCTCCCACTTCATGCCGAAGGAGATCACACAAGCCCTGAGCATATCTTCAAGAATCTGGTTGACACGCTCGACTTGACCGCTTGTTTGAGGATGGAAAGCTGTGCTGAAGCGGATGTTGGTGCCCATGGCCTTCTGAAAAGAATCCCAAAACTTCGAGGTAAAGATGCTGCCACGGTCTGAAGAGATCACTTGAGGAATACCATGCAGAGAGACAATACGAGAGGTATAGAGTTCCTCCAATTGAGCTGCAGTGATCGACTCTTTGATAGGCAGAAAATGAGCCACTTTGGTGAGTTTGTCGATGACAACGAATATAGCATCATTGCCACGCTTGGACTTTGGAAACCCAGTCACGAAGTCCATTTCAATGTGGTCAAACTTCCATTCTGGAATGGCAAGAGGTTGGAGGAGACCAGCTGGCCTTTGGTGTTCTGCCTTCACTCTTCTGCAGACATCACATTCATTCACGAATTGAGCGATCTCGCGCTTCTTTCGAGTCCACCAATAAGCTTGCTTAAGGTCCTGATACATCTTCGTGCTCCCAGGGTGGATGGAGAGGAGAGAATTGTGAGCCTCGTTCATGATCACTTTACGGAGTTCACCTTTGGGCACAACAATTCGATCCTCGAAGAAGAGAGTGTCCTTGTCATCAAGGCGGTAGCACTTGTACTTGGACTGACTCTTGGCAATCCCAATCTTCACCTTTTTCACCATAGCATCAAGAAGCTGGGCTTGACGAACCTGGTCTTCTAAGGTAGGAGAGACTAGAAGGTTGGCGAGGAAACCTTGAGGAACAACTTGTAGATTAAGTTTGCGGAAAGCTTCACAAAGCTCGGGTTGATAAGGCTTGAGAATCAAATTGTTGCAGTAGGCCTTTCTGCTCAAAGCGTCAGCAATCACATTGGCCTTGCCTGGAGTATACTCAATACTCGGATTATACTCTTGAATCATTTCAACCCAACGAGTTTGCCTGAGGTTGAGATTAGGCTGAGTGAAGATGTACTCGACACTCTTGTGATCAGTGAAAATGTCCACTTTTCTCCCCAATAGAAGATGTCTCCAAGTCAAAAGAGCATGCACAACTGCCGCCAACTCGAGATCATGAGTGGGGTAGTTCTTCTCATTAGGCTTCAACTGGCGAGATGTATAAGCAACAACTTTCTTCTCTTGCATCAATACTGCGCCAAGACCTTGGAGAGAGGCATCACAAAAGACCTCGTACGGCTTGGATTCATCAGGCGGAGTCAGAATTGGAGCAGTGATCAATTTCTCTTTCAAAGTGTTGAAAGCAATATCACACTCCGGAGACCAAAGTACTTGACGTGCTTCTGGAGAAGATTTGAGAGAGGCTTCGCGATCTTAGAAAAGTTTTCAACGAATCTTCGGCAATAGCTTGCGAGACCGAGAAAACTGCGGAGTTGCTTCACGTTCTGAGGAGGTTCCCAATTCACAATTGCAGACACCTTCTCAGGATTCACGGCAATGCCCTTGGCAGAGATGATATGACCAAGATAAAGAACCTCATCGAGCCAAAATTCACACTTGGAGAACTTGGCATAGAACTGATGTTCCCTGAGCTTATCGAGAACCAAACGCAAGTTCTTGGCATGATCTTCCTTGTTCTTCGAGAAAACCAGAATGTCGTCGAGATAGACCAAAACGAAGTCATTGGTGTAGGCATTGAAGATGAAGTTCATCATGCGAGAGAACTTCGGAGGAGCGTTGGCAAGGCCAAAAGACATGACAGTGTATTCATATGAACCAAAGCTTGTTCTGAATGCTGTCTTGGGAATATCTTCTTCACGAATGCGAATCTGGTGATAACCCATACGGAGATCAAGCTTGGAGAATACTTGAGCACCTTTGAGTTGTTCGAACAGCTCATTGATGTTGGGAAGTGGGTATTTGTTCTTGATGGTCTTCTTGTTCACTGGACGATAATCAACACAAAGTCGGTCCGTTCCATCCTTCTTCTTCACAAAAAGAACACCACAAACCCACGGAGTAGAACTAGGCCGGATGAGACCCATTCTTTCTTGCTCATCGAGTTGCTTCTTCAGCTCCTTCAACTCTTCAGGTCCGAGCTTGCAAGGACGCTTGCACACAGGTTCCGTGACAGGCTCAAGATCAATAACGAATTCAACTGGCCGGTGTGGAGGCATTCCTGGGAGCTCTTCTGGAAAGACGTCTTGGTATTCGCAAACGACTGGAATTTGAGAGATGGCATCCAATTCACCCTTCTCATTGAGAGAAAACAGACGGATAGTATCATCACGAGCGGCAAAGACAATTACATCCTCAGACGAATGAGTCAATTGAATCTGCCTGGCTGCACAATCAAGCTGAGCCTTGTGCTTAGAAAGCCAATCCATTCCGAGAATAAGATCAATATCCGAGTCACCGAGAACCGTAGGAGAAGCCAAGAACTTGTAGTCACCCAAAGTGATAGAAACATCCGGAACGATGGAGTTAGCCTGCATGCGCTTACCGGGAGAAACAACTGCTAAAGGACTAGGCAAAACTTGCGAAACCAATTCATGTCTATTTGTAAACGGTCTCGAGATGAAGCAATGCGATGCACCAGTGTCAAAAAGAACTTTTGCAGGAATATCATTAACAGGAAGGTTACCCATGATCACATCTGACGAGTCCTCTACCTGAGCTGCATTCATCAAATTGACCTTGGCATGCTTGGGGTTATGCTTGACCACAACTGTACTTGCCGATCTGACAGGAGGAGGAGGAGGAAGACGCCTCTGGTTGAGACACTTGTTGGCATAGTGACCCTTCTGTTGGCACTTGTTGCACGTGACCTCTGAAAGCGGACGGTGATACGGAGCACTCGATCTTGGAGCTTGAGACGAAGTCTTGTTCTGAAAGCCAGGGTTGGGTGGGTGGGAAGAACCACTGCCACCTTTGCTCTTCTGCTGATACGGCTGACGGAACGGAGGAGGAGGAAGCCAAAACTTCTGCTGCTTGGCCACTTGAGTAGAGGAAGAAGGAGTAACATCTCTGACTCGCTTCTTGGAAGCATCACACCTCAACTGAGCAGCCTCTTGCTTCAGTGCCATGTTGTAGAACTCATCGTACCTCAAGGGCTCAAAGAGGACAAGAGCGAGCTGAATTCTTCTCTGAGACCACCCCTGAACTGATATATCATGCTCTTCTCATCAGGGACGTCCTGCTTGGCAAAGCGGGCGAGCTTCTGAAACAACTTGTTGTAGTCATAGACAGACAAAGAGCCTTGCTTCAGATTGCGGAATTCCTCACGCTTGCTTTCAACCACACTCTGGGGAATATGATGAGCTCGGAAATCTCGACGGAAATCATCCCAAGTGATAACACGTCCACCTTTGGAGTCCTTGTACTGCTGGAACCATTCTGCAGCTTGATCTTTGAGTTGGAAGGAAGCGAACTTGACAAAGTCCTCAGGCCTGACGTTACTGCACTCAAAATGCTTGCACAGATCCACAAGCCAATCGTCAGCATCGGTTGCCTCAACACAATTGCTGAAAGTCTTTGGCCCATTAGCAAGGAACTGGTTGAGTGTAGCAAAGTGACTCTGATTGCTGCCTTGATTCCCTTGACTGCCTTGATTGCGCTCTTGAAGAATTTGCATGATCAGCTGTGTGTTTGCATTGATTGCGGCCATCACAGCTTTCCATGCCTCCGGAGGAGGTGGAGGTGGTGGCGGATCAGGATTCGGAGTCGTGCGCGTTGGAGGAGCCATCCTGAAGAGGTCGACCACCATTAGCACATTGATAGACAAATAATGAAGCTGAATCCAACGGAATGAAAATTGCAATATATAGTCTTCACATCCGAAAAAAATGAACGAATGCATTCCTCTTGAAATGGTCACATATCCATAAATTGAGAAGCCACGTAGAATTAAGGTAGAGAAATAAATCAACAAGGTACGGATTAAGAACGAATAATCAGTAAGAAATCCCAATCTCAAACCAATATCCGTGGAAGAAAAACTAGAGCTACTAGAATTCCCACCTATGAAACTCCCGAACCTTTCCGGTTATGCAATCAGGTGTTGGGGATACAGGGGAAGCATAATATCTCACCCAAAATAGCAAATCCTACATCCAGCTGTATCCATCCTTCAACACATAACCAAGAAAACTTCGGAAACCATCTACCTCAACCTTCGAAAATCATCCGTTATACAAGTTATGGCGATACTCCCGAACTCCCGCCCCAGTACTGGGTGGCGTCGAGGTTATCTCACCAACGAACTGCATAAAAGAGATTTTCGATGTCGGCGTACTAGACTCAGGTATTCCAGAACTGCAATGATAAAATTATGATGACAACACCTCAGAGCTCAACTCCCCGGGACACTTCCACCAAACGCCTGACAGGAGGCACCAAGACAATGTTCTCATCATAAAACCATCGGAACGATTCCAAGATACCCGCGTGATCCTAAATTTTTTTTTTGTGAAATTTGAGAAGAGAAGAGTCAAAACTCTATGTCAGGAAGCCTTACCAGAGCGATGAGGAGACTGGGAAGTAAAAAGAATTCCTAATCTCTCCGATATATAATTCCTAAAAGACTCAAAACATTTTTCAAGACACAACTCGGCCGCTAAAAACGATCAAGCAATGGGGCTCCTAAGGTCGGGGAAGGCTGTGATACCAACTTGTAACACCCTCGATGCGACTATAGCTCCCCCGTGTCGAGGCACGACTTAGAGACATAATCGCATTGAAGGCATATGTCGCAAGTTAGGCAATCTTCACAAACAGCCCATGTAATGTAATAATAAAAGGGGAGATAACATAGTTGGCTTACACTCGCCACGTCAATCAAGTACATAAATAACATTACATCATCCAAACACTCATGGCCCGACTACGGCACCAAAATAAAAGAGAACCCAACATGCGACACGGTCCCAATCACCCCCAACTGGGCACCACTACTGATCATCGGGAAAGGAAACATAGTATCGTTGAGAGTCTTCATCGAACTTCCACTTGAGCTCATACGCGTCTCCTGGAGAGGAACCATCGGGCCCTGCATCTGGTGTAATAGTAATCTTTGAGCCACAGGGACTCAGCAATCTCGCACCCTCGCGGTCAAGACTATTTAAGCTTATAGGTATGACAAGGTAAAATATGAGTGGAGCTGCAGCAAGCGACTAGCAAGTATGGTGGCTAACTTATTCGCAAAAGAGAGCGAGAAGAGGAGGCAAAGCACGAGAGAGAAGCTAGAGAACAACCTGCGCAAACATTACTCCAACACCGTGTCCACTTCCCGGACTCCGCCGAGAAGAGGCCATCACGGTAACACACTCGGTTGATACATTTTAATTAATTAAGGTTCAAGTTATCTACAACCGGACATTAACAAATTCCCATCTGCCCATAACCGCGGGCACGGCTTTCGAAAGTTCGATCCCTGCAGGGGAGTCCCAACTTAGCCCATGACAAGCTCTCACGGTCAACGAAGGAATAGACCTCCTCCCAAGACGTTCTGATCAGACTCGGTATCTCGGTAACTCAAGACACTTCGACAGGTTAAAACAAGACCAGCAACACCGCCCGAATGTGCCGACAAATCCCGATAGGAGCTGCACATATCTCTTTCTCAAGGCACACTCAGATTGTCCTAGGTACGGGTAGGCCAGCCCAGAGTTGCCCCTGGTGGCCACCGGTAGCTGACAGGTGGACCAACACTCAGAGGAGCACTGGCCCGGGGGGGGGGTTAAAATAAGATGACCCTTGAGTCTGCAGAACCCAAGGGAAAGAAAAGGGCTAGGTGACAAATGGTAAAACCAAGGTTGGGCATTGTTGGAAAAGCTTTAATCAAGGCGAAATATCAAGGGGTTCCCATTATGACCCAACCGCGTAAGGAACGCAAAATCCGGCAACATAACACCGATATGACGGAAACTAGGGCGGCAAGAGTGGAACAAAACACTAGGCGAGAGGCCGAGCCTTCCACCCTTTACCAAGTATATAGATGCATTAAGATAACGTAGCAATATAATGATATCCCAATAAGTAAATAAATGTTCCAACAAGGAACGGCCTCCAATCTTCACCTGCAACTAGCAACGCTATAAGAGGGGCTGAGCAAAGCGGTAACATAGCCAATCAATGGTTTGCTAGGACATGGTGGGTTAGAGGTTTGACATGGCAATTTGGGAGGCTTGCAAGCAAGTGGTAGGCATCGTAGCAATGGCATAGCAAAAGAGCAAGCAAACTAGCATAGCAAAGATAGTAGTGATTTCGAGGGTATGATCATCTTGCCTGCACAGTTGTCAGAGTTGACTGGATCCTCAAAAGCAAACTCAACGGGCTCCTCATTAGCGAACTCGTCTCCCGGCTCTACCCAAACAAGACAAACAAGCAACAAGGATACAATCAACCACGTGCAAACTCAAACAACACGATGCGAAGATGATATGCTATGCGGGATGCGATGCGGGACGCAAAATGCAAGATATGACAGGAAATGCATGAACCTGGCCTCAACTTGGAATTCCAAGTGTGACACTGGAAAGATGAGATGAAATCGCTTGAAAACGATATAAAGAACGCCGGAATCGGAGTTACAGTTTGGAAATGGCAAGCGATTCAAAAATGACACCGGTCTGCGATTTACAGCAAGTAGGCATCTAAATGCAATGAGATGAACATGCTACAGCCATCAAACATGACAACAAAATACATGGCAGGGATGCACACAAGATGCTTAACAAAAGTCTAGCACTGAGGCACGGACAATTCATCCATTAACAGGTTCAAACAAGCATGGCAAAAACGCAAATGGTAAAACAGATCTCAGACTTAGTGAAATTAACACTTGTCTGGAATTTCAGATCATATAGCCCTCTTCGGAGCAACAAAACAACATGCTACAGGACCTGAACATGACAAAGAAAGACATGGCATGGAGCTACTCAACAAGCTTGACAAAAGTCCCTTAGTGACCTTGAGCCAAAAGGGATCACAAAATATACTAACAACCACACGAACATAGCAAAGACATAATCAGTTTTCAGACTTAGTGAAAACTGGGACATGCTGAAACATAACTCACGAAGGCATGTTTACGAACTCGATGCACTCACCACGGTGCAAGTCATGGCAAGAAAAGCATACAACCATCAAGAAGGAACAAAATACAAGCGAGACATGGCAAGAAAAATAGCATAGCATGCACAGATCAACTACAATAACATCGGCAAAATCGCAAACAAGTTGACGATCTGCCCAGATTCACAACGAAGCAAAAGTAGAGCTCGATTGACTCAAGCTAGGTTGCTCCATAATTGCAAACAAAGACATGGATGGATAGAGCACTACAATATTAACAAAACTCCCTTACTCATCATCCTCAAAAGAGGCACGGATCACTAGGAAACAACAAGAACATATGGCATCATGAACTAAACAATCCCAGGACTTAGTGAAATCACTAAGTCCCTGAAAACAGAATTAGCAAGTGCACCACTTTGCAAGCTTGCACAAGTCACCACACACATCCTAAAAATACATGGGTTACACCTCTGGATAGATGAAAAAACCCTTAACAAAACATATGAAGAACTCACGGGCATATCATGCACACATTAATTATGGCAAAAATGACAAAAGTGCTAAACGGAGTAACAGATCTGACAATTAACTCAAGTAGCCCTCTTCTAACAGCATTTCGGGCATCAAGATGAGCTCAAATGAAAATGATGTACTCTCTAGGATGAACATTTTGATATGCCATACGCGCAAATCGGAGCTACGGATGAAAAGTTACGGAGCCGCGAACAGGAGCATATGGATCAAGAATTTCGGGACTTAGTAAAAAAATCAACCTCTCCTAGGGTTTACTGTAGCTCCGATCCAGATCTGGATCGCACGGAGCCCGAGGTGGCGGCGGCACTGTTCACGGCCGGAGCCGAGGTCACCGGCGATGGTGTCATGGTGGCCGGCAGGGAGAAGAAGGGAGGCGAGGCCGGCCTTCCCCGGGCCGGACCTAACGGCGGCGGCGGCGGCGGCGGAGCTAGCCGCGGTGCTCGGCGCGGCAGGGGCGGCGCCGGGATCCGGCGAAGGCGGAGCCGGCCGGCGAGGTGGCGCGACGGGGCGGCGAAGGCGTGCGGCGGCGCGGCGTGCAAGGAGGCGGCGCGGGCGGCTCGCGGGGCGGCTGGGCCGGGAGGGCCTGCCCCGGGCCCGAGCGGGCTGCTGCGGCGGCGGTGGTACGGCGGCCATGTGGCGGCGTGGGAGTGGCGGCGGCGGTGTGTCCGGCCCGGACGGACAATGTCCGGCGCACGGAGCTGCAGTTTTTAGGGTTTTGGGGAGAAAGAAGATCCGAAAATGGATGGGTGTATATATAGGCATAGAGGGAGCTAGGAGAGTCCAAATGAGGTGCGGTTTTCGGCCACGCGATCGTGATCGAACGCTCTAGGACATGGAGCAGAGTTTGGTGGATTTTGGGCCAAATTGGAGGGGTGTTGGGCTGCAACACACACGAGGCCTTTTCGGTCCCTCGGTTAACCGTTGGAGTACCAAACGAAGTCCAAATGATACGAAACTTGACAGGCGGTCTACCGGTAGTAAACCAAGGCCGCTTGGCAAGTCTCGGTCCAATCCGGAAATGTTTAATCCCCACACACGAAAGAAAGCTAGAAATGACCACCGGAGGAGAACGAAGCGCCGGAAGGCAAAACGGTCAACGGGGAAAATGCTCGAATGCATGAGATGAACACGTATGCACATGCAATGCACATGATGACATGATATGAGATGCATGACAACGACAAAAACACACGGAGACAAAAACCCGAACCCGAGAAAATAAAATAACTTAACACCGGAAATGGTAAGAGTTGGAGTACAAATAGGGAAAGTTACATCCGGGGTGTTACAATACTCCTCGGAACTCCATGCAGACATACTATTCTGGTCATGTATATTTTTGCCAACTTAGCACTGGTATAAGTGGTCTTTACTGGGATGAAATGAGCTACTTTCGTCAATCGATCGACTACAACCCAAATCGAGTCATAGCCTGAACGAGTCCTGGGCAATCCCATGATAAAATCCATGCCTAACTTATCCCACTTCCATTCGGGTATCGGCAATGGTTGTAACAATCATGCTGGCTTATGATGCTCTGACTTTACTCTCTGGCATACATCACAAACTGCTACATACTCTGCTATTTCTTTCTTCAGTCCGGTCCACCAGAAAATATCCTTCAAATCCAGATACATCTTGGTATTCCCTGGGTGAATCGAATAGGGTGAATCATGGGCCTCTTGTAGAATTAACTTCCTGATCTCCGGGTCATTGGGCACATAGACACGGTCTTCAAACCATAGGGTATCATGCTCATCCTCACGAAATCCTTTAGCTTTTCCTTCTTTATTTTCTCCTTTATGGAAGCAATCTCCTTGTCAGTCTTCTGAGCTTCCCTGATTCTGTCCATCAAAGTTGACTGAATTTCCAACATTGCTACATAGCCTCTCGGAACTATTTCCAAACATAGTTCACGAAGATTTTCTGCTAACTCCTTGGGTATTTCTCCCGTCATTAACGTATTGACATGGCTCTTGCGGCTTAATGCATCAGCTACTACATTAGCCTTCCCGGGATGATAATGCAATCTCATATCATAATCCTTGATGAGCTCCAACCATCTCCTTTGTCTGAGGTTCAACTCCTTCTGTGTGAAAATGTACTTCAAACTCTTATGATCCGTGTACACCTCACAATGATTTCTGATGAGGAAATGTCTCCATGTCTTCAAGGCATGCACTACGGCTGCTAACTCCAAATCATGCGTAGCGTAATTCAACTCATGGGGCTTCAGTTGTCTTGAGGCATATGAAACAACTCTCCCTTCCTACATAAGCACTGCTCCAAGTCCTCGACGTGAAGCGTCGCAATACACCTCATAATCCTTGGTCTAATCTGGCAAAATCAACACTGGTGAGGTAACGAAGCGTTTTTTCAACTCCTGGAAACTAGCCTCACCCTGCTCAGTCCAGTTGAACTTGGTATCTTTCTTCAACAACTCCGTCATAGGCTTCGCAATCTTTGAAAAATTCTCAATAAACCTCCGGTAGTATCCTGCGAGTCCAAGAAAACTCCGGATCTCTCCAACGGTAGTTGGGGCTTCCCACTTGGTCACGGTATCAACTTTAGTGAGATCAACAGCTATACCTTCTCCAGATATAACGTGTCCGAGGAATCCTACTTCCTTCAACCAAAACTCACATTTTCTGAACTTGGCATATAATTGATGTTCTCTGAGCTTTCCAAGTACCAAACGCAAATGCTCCTTATGTTCCTCTTCATTCTTTGAATAAACCAGGATATCATCAATGAACACTACGACGAACTTATCCAAAAACTCCATAAACACTTTGTTCATCATGTTCATAAAATAGGCAGGCGCGTTAGTCAGACCAAATGACATAACGGTATACTCATATAGCCCATACCTGGTGGTAAAAGCTGTCTTCGAAATATCCTGTTCTCGAATCTTCAACTGGAGGTACCCTGATCGCAAATCGATCTTGGAAAACACTTTAGCTCCTTGCAATCGATCAAACAGATCATTGATCATTGGTAGCGGGTACTTGTTCTTGATTGTTACTTCATTCAATCCTCGATAATCAACAACCATCCTTAATGATCCATCCTTCTTCTCCACTAGTAGTACTGGTGATCCCCAAGGTGAAGAACTTGGGTGAATGTAACCTTTATCCAGTAACTCCTTAATCTGTTTCTTAATTTCCACCAAATCCTTTGCTGGCATCCTATATGGTCTCTTTGATATTGGCCCTGTGCCTGGCAATAGCTCAATCAAGAACTCAATATCTCTATCCGGTGGCATGCCTGGCAACTCCTCTGGAAATACATCAGGGAATTCCCTTACCACTGGTACTTCCTCCTGCACAACTCCTGTTAATGAATTTACTTGTGTCTTGTTTGGCGCATGCCGGGATACATACTTGATCCTTCTCCCTTCTGGGGTGGTAAGCAAAATTGACTTACTAGCACAATCGATGTTTCCTCCATTCCCATTACCATTCTTGGTGCCATTGTGATTGTGCGAGCTACCTACTCCATGGGTATGCTGAAAATGTCCTCCCGGTCTAGGGGTAAAACGTGGCTTCTGCTGAGCTCCTGAATTATACTTTCCTTGTCCATACTTCCTCTTGCGGTTCTCAATTTTTTGATGCTTCCCTTCAATCATAAGAGTACGGTCTACCAACTCCTAGTAGTTGTTGAAGGTGGCTACCACTAACTGCATACTCAACTCATCATTCAGTCCTTCCAGGAACTTCTCCTGCTTAGCTGCATCCGTAGCAACGTCATCTGGGGCATAACATGCTAGCTTACTAAACTCCTCCCCATACTGGCCAACTGTCCGTCCTCCTTGGCGCAAGTTACGAAACTCACGCTTCTTCATGGCCATAGCTCCTGCTGAAACATGGGCAGTACGGAAAGCCTGCTGAAATTGATCCCATGTGACAGTGTCGACTAGAAAGGTGGCTATGAAATTCTCCCACCATGATGCTGCGGGTCCTTCTAACTGATGTGCGGCAAACTTCACCTTCTCCGCATCTGTGCATCCTGCTGTGGTCAACTCCCTAGCTGTCTTACGGAGCCAATCATCTGCTACTATCGGCTCGGTGCTACTGGAAAACACCAGCGGATTCAGCCTAAGAAAGCGGGCTAAGTGGTCAACAGGTGGTGGTGGTGGTGGTGGGTTGTTGTTGTTGTTCCCCTGTTTCTGATTCTGGACTAGCAACTGCATCAAGGTGTTCTGCTGCTGGATCAACTGGGTGAGCTCCGGCGGAAAGGCAAATCCGGGGTCATGTCTCGGAGGCATCTGAGGGTTTAGAAAAGATGAGATATAAGAATAGAGGGGGTCTAAAGAGAAAACACTACCCATATGCACATGAGGCAAAAGCAAACAATTCACTTCATTCAAACAAACAAAGGCATACAATCGATCTAACTATCGCAAAGTGCTCGGACTACTATATTTACATGGTGGACTACTACTACTGATGAGGTGGTCTACTAGAAATATTCTACGGTTGTAGACTCCATGATATCTGCTCCTGCTTCATCAACATAATCATCATCGCTACTATCTGCTTCCGAGTCGGTGCCGTCGATGATGATGTAGTCTTCCGGGCTAATCTCCTTGGGTTCTTCGTCTTCATCTACTGGTGTCGGGCCTCCCATAAATATTCCAATCTTCTTGATCAGGTCGTCATTCTTCTCCACTAATACTTTAATTTCTTCTTCATAATCTTCGCGTGTAGCCTTGAGTTCTTCCTCCAGTTCCTTGATTCTAGTCTTAGCCTTCTTCAGGTCTATCATGTCGGCGCACATCTGATTCTCCTGTCGTCGAATGTGCTGGTTTAACTCCTGGATAAAAGCTGCGATTGATCTATCTTTCCTGGTGTTAATCATCTCCCAGTGTTCATCTCAGCGCCCACAAATCTGGTATATAGTATCCTTAAGATCCTTGCGGCAGACTTCTCCAATGCGTCCCATGGCGATGTGAGCTGCCATGCTCTTTCCTAGACTCCAAGTTGGTGCATCAAAAGAAAACTCTATGGGCTCAGTGACTGGCATGAACGTCCTTCCTGGGATTTGAACTTGAATCATCCAGCGCTCTTCTTCAGGTAAGTGGCGTTGTAGGTTCCTGTGAAGCTTGGTACTCCTATGTTCAGGTATCTAGTGACTTCCTTCAAATGGCGTCCAAAGGGTGTATCTTCATCCGGTTGGGTGAACTTGTTCCTTGCATCCGCCATCCTAAAGAGTAGAAAAGATGAGAGGTCAGAAGAGAAGAGAGTGAGTAGTGATCTAGGTCTTTAGCTTAGTGGTCGTGTCCTACAGTCAGCGTGTGCTCTGATACCATCTCTGTAGCGACCAGACCTCAAACAGTCTGACCTCTGTGCTCCGGTGTCATCCCTGGATCAGTAATGCTGACACCACACAGTACTCGGAGGATTTATAGCAGAGTAGCAATCACACTTATTACATCGAGTGTCTCAAAAGAGAACTTATTACAATAAATATGGCTTAAGGCCATCTAATTACGATAACATCGGAAGGCTTAGAAGATAAGTGAGTCCATCAACTCCAACGGCATCACTGAGTATAGAACCACGACCTAAAAACTCCTTAATCATCGTCTGAAAAGTCTGCAACATTAACGTTGCAGCCCGAAAATGGGCCAGCACATGGAATATGCTGGCAAGGTAACACATAGAGAGTAATGGAATGCAACAGCTATACTATATGCTTATTTGGCTGGTGGAAAGCTCTATGGTTACAGTTTTGTATAAAGCCAATTTTTCCCTACTTCAAAAGGAATAAATTTAATTATTATCATGGTGGTTGTTAAACATTGAGAATGGTTGACAACATTCTCAATCCCAATTAAGCATCATCATTAACCCAACAACATTAATTTTAGAGTAACATGTTGAGATTCACATGATAATCCAGATACTAGATACTCAAGATGTCCATAACCGGGGACACGGCTAATCATGATTAGTTTGTTACACTATGCAGAGGTTTGCGCACTTTCCCCCACAAGATTCGATCGCCTCCGTTGGATTTCTCGCACTACATGGTGTTTGAGAAACGGATGACCGAGACACAGTCTTTCAGAAGCGCTAGCACCTTACGATGGATAGACCGGTACACCTACTTTCCCCTACATCTGCTAGTCTACCCTGTAAGATTTCGCACGACTTAATCAACTATGCCAGAGCCCATAATGGCTTGTGGCTGCACACGGAAGTGTCTAGTTTGAAAAATCTCATGATCCCTTTGAGCCTGGGTGGCGGTCCAAAAGAAAACAGGCAGGTCCTGGAATACCCAGGTGCCTCAATCCACCCAGATGTGTGTTTAAGTTGCCACCTTAGATAAACCATTAATTATCAATCTCACATCTGTCATGGATTTCACTCACCCAATCCACGTCTACTAGCATAGCATGGCATAATAAGCAAACATAGAAGTAACTCCCAAAGGTTTGATAATAAACAGGTAATAGGTACTACCTCATCTACTTCCCATCCCACAGTTTAATTAGATCCTAATCATGCAATGTGTGAAGATTGATCTAATGCAAAAAAAACTGGGTTGTAGAAAAGGTATGATCAAAGTGTTGCTTGCCTTGCTGATGATCCGTGAAACCTAACGATTCGAAGTAACAGGCAGCGCATTCTGGGTACTCTATCGCAGGCAAACAAACAAGCATACAATAAGTACTCATCTAATGCACAGGTAAAACTCAAATAAGAGATCTAACCAGAAGGTTCAACTTAAGAACTCCGGTTGGCAAAAGGAATCAAATCGAACGAAGCAAAGAAAGTCAAACGGTGAAAGAAAACAACTTCGTTCTAGTAATCTGAACCTAAGTCAAATTTTACAGTAGAAAAAACTTGTTTAAGTTGATTATTCGGATAGAGGGTTTCGAGACGAAACTCGAGGCGCTTGAATCGCCTGATTCCGATAAACGAGCGAAAAGTTAAACTAAAACGAAAATCGGATCAGAAATCGCGATCAGAAAATAACCGCGGAAAAATCCGACGAAAAAGAAAAACGACGAACGGAATTTTTTTTAAATGGCACGGATTTCGGGGTGCGGCGAACCTCGGGCGACGCGCGGCTCTGGCGGATCGGCGGCGGGGCGGCGGCGGCTGGCGGCTAGGGTTAGGGCGCGGCTAGGGTTTCGGGGCGGCTGGGCCTTCGGGCTGGCTTGCCCCGGCTTATAAA
The DNA here is from genome assembly GCF_056163025.1 of Triticum urartu. Lineage (NCBI taxonomy): Eukaryota > Viridiplantae > Streptophyta > Magnoliopsida > Poales > Poaceae > Triticum > Triticum urartu. Next base: position 442,925,927 of record NC_141873.1, on the reverse strand, counting down.
GGCCCCGGCCAGGCGGAGTCCTGGTCGAGTACGGCCCATAGTCGGTTCCGCTTTTTTTAAATAATTACGCTCGGAAGAAAAAAAATAAAAAGAAATACTAAACGGACTCCAAAAATCCCGAAATAAATTTTCCGGGGCTTCTAAAATCAAGCCCGACAAAGTGAACATTTATTTGGGCCCTAAATGAAATTTTGAAAAATGCGCATTTTTCCTAATTCAAATAAAAACAATAAAAAAACTCCGAAATAAAACTATTTGATTTTTTTATTAAATCCTCAATATTTCTATATTTTGGGAAAGTCATTTTATTCCCTCTCTCATATTTTTGTAATATAAATAATTGATGATAAAATAAATAAAATCAAATGATCCTATTCTCAAAATTTGAGAAAAACTCAAATATGAAAATAACGAAATCCCCAACTCTCTCTGTGGGTCCTTGAGTTGCTTAGAATTTTCTAGGATCAAAACCCAAGCAAATAAAATATGATATGCATGATGATCTAATGTATAATATTCCAAATTGAAAATTTGGGATGTTACACAAAGATGGCAATACCTAGATCTATTCTTGCTTGTTAAGCCTAGCTAGGGGCGTTAAACGATAGTGCTTGTTGGGAGGCAGCCCAATTTTATTCTTATTCCTTTCTTTTTGCTCCTGTTTAGTAATAGATAATTTATCTAGCCTCTATTTTGGTTGTGTTTTTTGTGTTTAAGTAGTTTTTGTGCCAAGTAGAACCGTTGGGAGGACTTGGGGAAAGTCTTGTTGAACTTGCTGTAAAAAACAGAAACTTTAGCGCTCACGAGAACTACTGCCATTTTTATTTGGAAAGTGATATTTAGTTAATTATTTTTTAAGATGATTAATAGATAAATTACTCACGTCCAGCAATTTATTTTAGAATTTTTGGGGTTCCAGATCTTGCGCTAGCTACAGATTACTACAGTCTGTTCTGTTTTTGACAGATTCTGTTTTTCGTGTGTTGTTTGCTTATTTTGATGAATCTATGGCTAGTAAAATAGTTTATAAACCTTAGAGAAGTTGGAATACAGTACGTATAACACCAATATAAATAAAGAATGAGTTCATTACAGTACCTTGAAGTGGTCTTTTATTTTCTTTCGCTAACGGAGCTCACGATATTTTCTACTTTAAGTTTTGTGTTGTGAAGTTTTCAAGTTTTGGGTAAAGATTTGATGGATTATGGAACAAGGAGTGGCAAGAGCCTAAGCTTGGGGATTCCCATGACACTCCCAAGATAATCTAAGGACACCTAAAAGCCAAAGCTTGGGGATGCCCCGGAAGGCATCCCCTCTTTCGTCTACTTCTATCGGTAACTTTACTTGGAGCTATATTTTTATTCGCCACATGATATGTGTTTTGCTTGGAGCATCTTGTATTATTTGAGTCTTTGCTTGTTAGTTTACCACAATCATCCTTGCTGTACACACCTTTTGAGAGAGCCATACATGATTTAGAATTTGTTAGAATACTCTATGTGCTTCGCTTATATCTTTTGAGTTATATAATTTTGCTCTAGTACTTCACTTATATATTTTAGAGCATGGTGGTGGATTTGTTTTACAGAAACTATTGATCTCTCATGCTTCACTTATATTTTAGAGCATGGTAATTTGTGTTGGGAACGTAGTAATTTCAAAAATTTCCTATGTGCACGCAAGATCATGGTGATGCATAGCAATGAGAGGGGAGAGTGTTGTCCACGTACCCTCGTAGACCGAAAGCGGAAGCGTTAGCACAACGCGGTTGATGCAGTCGTACATCTTCACGGTCCGACTGATCAAGTACCGAACGCATGACACCTCCGAGTTCAACACACGTTCAGCCCGATGATGTCCCTTGAACTCCGATCCAGCCGAGTGTTGAGGGAGACTTTCTTCAGCACAATGGCGTGGTGACAATGATGATGTTCTACCGACGCAGGGCTTCGCCTAAGCACCGCTACGATATGATCGAGGTGGATTATGGTGGAGGGGGGCACCACACACGGCCAAGAGATCAAGAGATCAACCATTGTGTCTATGGGGTGCCCCCTGGCCACGTATATAAAGGAGTGGAGGAGGGGAGGGGCCGGCCCTCTCTATGGCGCGCCCTAGGGGAGTCCTACTCCCACCGGGAGTAGGATTCCCCCTTTCCTAGTAGAACTAGGAGCCCTTCCAAGTAGTAGGAGTAGGAGAAAAGGAAAGGGAAAAAAAGAGAAGAGAAGGAAGGAGGGGGCGCAGGCCTTCCCCCTAGTCCAATTCGGACTAGGCCTTGGGGGTGCCTGCCTCTCTCTCTTTCCCCTAAAGCCCAATAAGGCCCATACACTCCCCGGCGAATTCCCTTAACTCCCCGGTACTCGATAAATACCCGAATCACTCGGAACCTTTCCAATTTCCGAATATAGTCGTCCAATATATCAATCTTTACGTCTCGACCATTTCGAGACTCCTCGTCATGTCCCCGATCTCATCCGGGACTCCGAACTACCTTCGGTACATAAAAACACATAAACTCATAATATAACCGTCATCGAACTTTAAGCGTGCGGACCCTACGGGTTCGAGAACTATGTAGACATGACCGAGACACGTCTCCGATCAATAACCAATAGCGGAACCTGGATGCTCATATTGGCTCCTACATATTCTACGAAGATCTTTATCGGTAAAACCGCATAACAACATACGTTGTTCCCTTTGTCATCGGTATGTTACTTACCCAAGATTCGATCGTCGGTATCTCAATACCTAGTTCAATCTCGTTACGGCAAGTCTCTTTACTCGTTTCGTAATACATCATCCCGCAACTAACTCATTACTTGCAATGCTTATAGTGATGTGCATTACCGAGTGGGCCCAGAGATACCTCTCCGACAATCGGAGTGACAAATCCTAATCTCGAAATACGCCAAACCAACAAGTACCTTCGGAGACACCTATAGAGCACCTTTATAATCACCCAGTTACGTTGTGACGTTTGGTGGCACACAAAGTGTTCCTCCGGTAAACGGGAGTTGCATAATCTCATAGTCATAGGAACATGTATAAGTCATGAAGAAAGCAATAACAACAAACTAAACGATCAAGTGCTAAGCTAACGGAATGGGTCAAGTCAATCACATTATTCTCCTAATGATGTGATCCCGTTAATCAAATGACAACTCATGTCTATGGTTAGGAAACGTAACCATCTTTGATCAACGAGCTAGTCAAGTAGAGGCATACTAGTGACACTCTGTTTGTTTATGTATTCACACATGTATTATGTTTCCGGTTAATACATGTGACACCCGGATAATTAAGCTACAGTAATTCTCTGCTAATGATGCCACGTCACTTCGATTACTATCGCTAATCTCGTGTCAGTTTGAAACCGATTCGAATTCAAATTCAATTAAAGGCAAATAATAAAAGTTTTCAAACAATGAAATCAAAATGTTCAAGGTGGCTCAAATAAATCATGTGTAAATACGATGGAGAAACCAAACCTTGCTAAAATGTTTAAGGGCTCTAAACTAATTAAAACAGTAGTGAAAACAATTAAACAAATACCTATTGGATTTTATAAAAGATTAAAAATATTTTATTTTGGGTTAAGAATTGAGGTGACAGCAGTTTGTTTATAAATACTACTTTAAGTACTAGTGGTGATTTTTGTAAAAACTAAAAATTAAAAGAAACTATAAATAAAACAGAAAAGAAAATAAGAAAAAGAATCAAAACAAAAATAGAACCAAAAAAATAGAAAGAGAACCCCCCTGCCCCCCTGGGCTTCGGCCCGGCAGGCCACAGGCCCAACTGGGCCAAGGCCCACCCCCGCCGCCATAACCCCCCTCACCCCGTAACCCACTCCACCGACACCCCACTTCCCCCCCCCCCGAAAATATCTCCCCCTCTCCCCCGATTGGATCGGGATCGAGGAGGGGAACCGCTCATCGCCGCCAAGTCTCGTCACCGCCGAACGCCGCCTCACCGAAGCCCCACCTCGCCGACCTGCCCCTCTCCGTCGCGTCGTCCCCGACGCCCCCCTCGATCCCCGCTGCCTTTGCCCTACAACCCCCCCCACCTGTGAGGCCCCCTCCTCCTCTCTTCCCTGCACGCGCCCGCACCGGCCGCGCTCACCGCGGCCACCAGGCGTCCCCCCCTCGCGCACGCTCGCGCGCACCTCGCCTCGCTACTACGCCCCGACCGCGACCGCCTCCACCGCACCGCGCCTCGAAGCAGTCCCGTCTTCGAGCCCCACTCGCCGTGCCCCTCCTCCTTTCCTCACACCCCCGCGGTCATCGCACTCGCCTAGCCTGCTTGTCGTGCTCGCGCGCGCCGGACCGCGCCCAGCTCCGCGCCCCCTGGCCGCGTCCCTGCACTGCCTGATCGCGCACGCACGCGCCCGCCCCTGTCTCGGTCTCCTGCGCGACCCCCTGCTCCTCTGCTACTGCTAGCGCTCCTGGCCGCCCCACCACCCGCGTCGACTACGCGTGCGCGACGCCGCTCATGCCCCGCTCACCCCTTTTCCTGCTGCTGTTGTTGCCCGTGTCGGCCCCGTCCGCCCGTCGCCGGAGCCGCTGCGCCCTCCCGGTGCCCGCGCCTTCGGCTTGGCTCCACCGCGCCACCCTCCTGACCAGCGGCCGCCCTCGCATCGCCGCGGCCAAGCCTCGCCGCACCTCGCCAGCCCCGCCCCGCCTCTGGCCTGGGCGAGCGCTCTAACGGGCTGGCGCCCACGCGCCCGCATCCGCTGCCCGTTGACCGCACCGTTTTGGCCTCTGGGCCACTGACCAGAGGGGCCCATCGCCCTGTAGAAGAAAAAGGATTAAAAATAATAAGAAAATTAATTAATTAATTAATTAACTAACTTAATTAATTCTGTTAACTAACTATTAAACCAAATTAACCTGCTAATTAATCTAACTAACAATTAGTTAGTTATTTAGGTAATGACATGCGGGACCCACATGTCAGGTTGACCAGGTCAACTGCTGATGTCATGCTGACGTCATGATGACATCAGCGAACACTATTCTGGATAATTTTAAATTTAAATAATTAAATAAATCCTAAAAATGATTTAAATCTTTTAAAATTAATAGAAAATAAACCGTAGCTCAGATGAAAATACTTTCTACATGAAAGTTGCTCAGAACGACGAGACGAACCCGGATACGTAGCCCGTTCATCCGCCACGCATCCCTAGCATAGCAAACTCGCAACTTTCCCCCTCCGGCTCTTCTGCCCGAAAACGCGAAACACCGGGGATACTTTCCCGGATGTTTCCCCCCTTCACCGGTATCACCTCCTACCGCGTTAGGGCACGCCTAGCATCACGCTTTGCTTTGTCATGCATCGCTATGCATCTGTTTGTTTAAATATCTATTGTTTCTTTCCCCTCTTCTCTCGCTAGACACCGAGACCGACGCCGCTGCTACCCAGTACGACTACGGAGTTGGCGACCCCTCTCTCTTGCCAGAGCAACCAGGCATGCCCCCCCTTTGATCACCAGATATCGCCTACTCTTCTCTATACTGCTTGCATTAGAGTAGTGTAGCATGTTACTGCTTTCCGTTAATCCTATTCTGATGCATAGCCTGTCCTTGCTACTACTGTTGTTACCTTTACCTGCTATCCTAATGCTTAGTATAGGATGCTATTGTTCCATCAGTGGCCCTACACTCTTGTCCGTCTGCCATGCTATACTACTAGGCCGTGATCACTTCGGGAGGTGATCACGGGCATATGCTATATACTTATACTATTACATTACTTATGATACTGTTCGGAGATGGGGGCTGAAGGGGCAGGTGGCTCCATCCAGGTAGTGGTGGGCCTGAGTTCCCGACGACCCCCGACTGTTACTTTGAGGCGGAGTGACAGGGCAAGTTGAGACCACCTAGGAGAGAGGTGGGCCTGTCCCTAGTCGGCGTTCGCGGATACTTAACACGCTTAACGAGATCTTGGTATTTGATCTGAGTCTGGTCATTGGCCTATATGCACTAACCATCTACGCGGGGACAGTTATGGGCACTCGACGTCTTGGTATCAGCCGAAGCCTTCGTGACGTCAGCGAGTGAGCGGCGCGCGCCGGGTTGGACCGTGTAACGCAACTTCCTTTGTAATGGAGGTTGCTAGGTCTGCTCTCCAGCCGTGTACGCGACGTGCAGTTGTGCAATGGGCAATGGGCCCAGACCCCTGTGCCATAGGATTTAGACCGACGTGCTGACCTCTTTGTTGTGCCTAGGTAGGGCTATGATGTGTTGATCTTCCGAGGCCGGGCATGACCCAGAAAAGTGTGTCCGGACAAAGGGGATCGAGCTTGTTGGGAAATGTGGTGCACCCCTGCAGGGAAGTTTATAATTCGAATAGCCGTGTCCCTCGGTAAAAGGATGACCCGGAGTTGTACCTTGACCTTATGACAACTAGAACCGGATACTTAACAAAACACACCCTTCCAAGTGCCAGATACAACCGGTGATCGCTCTCTCACAGGGCGACGAGGGGAGGATCATCGATTAGGATTATGCTACACGATGCTACTTGGTGAACTTACCATCTACTCTCTTCTCCTGCTGCAAGATGGAGGTTACCAGAAGCGTAGTCTTCGAAAGGACTAGATATCCCACTCTAATTCCGGCATTCTGCAGTTCAGTCCACATATGATACCCTTAATCCATTTGATACCAATGCATACATATGTAGTGTAGCTCCTTGCTTACAAGTACTTTGGATGAGTACTCATGGTTGCTTTTCTCCCCCTTTTTCCCCTTTCCTATACCCGTTTGCTGCGAACAGACATTGGAGTCCAAGAGCCAGACGCCACTGTCGATGACGACTACTACTACTCGGGAGGTGTCTACTACTACGTGCAGCCCGCTGGCGATGACCATGAGTAGTTTAGGAGGATCCCAGGCAGGAGGCATGCGCCTCTTTCGATCTGTATCCAAGTTTGTGCTAGCCTTCTTAAGGCATTCTTGTTTAACTTATGTGTGTACTCAGATATTGTTGATTCCGCTGACTCGTCTATGATCGAGCTCTTGTATTCGAGCTCTCGAGGCCCCTAGCTTGTAATATGATGCTTGTATGACTTTTTTTTATTTCTAGAGTTGTGTTGTGATATCTTCCCGTGAGTCCCTGATCTTGATCGTACACGTTTGCGTGTATGATTAGTGTACGGTCAAATCGGGGGCGTCACAATACAATTCTAGCATGAATAATAAACTTTTATCATGATATAAGGAAATAAATAATAACTTTATTATTGCCTCTCGGGCATATTTCCTTCAGTCTCCCACTTGCACTAGAGTCAATAATCTAGTTCACATCGCCATGTTATTTAATACCAATAGTTCACATCACCATGCGATTAACACCCATAGTTCACATCGACATGTGACCAACACCCAAAGGGTTTACTAGAGTCAATAATCTAGTTCACATCGCTATGTGATTAACACCCAAAGAGTATTAAGGTGTGATCATGTTTTGCTTGTGAGAGAAGTTTAGTCAACGGGTCTGCCACATTCAGATCCATAAGTATTTTGCAAATTTCTATGTCAACAATGCTCTGCATGGAGCTACTCTTGCTAATTGCTCCCACTTTCAATATGTATCCAAATTGAGATTTAGAGTCATCTGGATCAGTGTCAAAATTTGCATCGACATAACCCTTTACGACAAACCTTTTTTGTCACCTCCATAATCGAGAAACATATCCTTATTCCACTAAGGATAATTTTGACCGCTGTCCAATGATCTACTCCTAGATCACTATTGTTCTCCCTTGCCAAAAACAGTGTAGGGTATACAATAGATCTGGTACACAGCATGGCATATTTTATAGAACCTATGGCCAAGGCATAGGGAATGACTTTCATTCTCTTTCTATCTTCTGTTGTGGTCGGGCTTTGAGTCTTACTCAGTTTCACACCATGTAACACAGGCAAGAACTCTTTCTTTGACTGTTCCATTTTGAACTACTTCAAAATCTTGTCAAGGTATGTACTCATTGAAAAACTTATCAAGCGTCTTGATCTATCTCTATAGATCTTGATGCTCAATATGTAAGCAGCTTCACTGAGGTCTTTCTTTGAAAAACTCCTTTCAAACATTCCTTTATGCTTTCCAGAATAATTCTACATTATCTCCGATCAACAATATGTCATTCACATATACTTATCAGAAATGATGTAGTTCTCCCACTCACTTTCTTGTAAATACAGGCTTCACCGCAAGTCTGTATAAAACTATATGCTTTGATCAACTTATCAAAGCGTATATTCCAACTCCGAGATGCTTGCACCAGTCCATAGATGGATCGCTGGAGCTTGCATATTTTGTTTGCACCTTTAGGATTGACAAAATTTTCTTGTTGCATCATATACAACTCTTCTTTAATAAATCCATTAAGGAATGTAGTTTTGTTTATCCATTTGCCAGATTTCATAAATTGTGGCAGTTGCTAACATGATTCAGACAGACTTAAGCATAGATACGCGTAAGAGAATCTCATTGTAGTCAACACCTTGAACTTGTCGAAAACCTTCTGCGACAATTCTAGCTTTATAGATAGTAACACTACTATCAGCGTTCGTCTTCCTCTTGAAGATCCATTAAATCTCAATGGCTCCCTGATCTTTGGGCAAGTCAATCGAAGTCCATACTTTTTCTTATACATGATCTCATCTCAGATTTCATGGCCTCAAGCCATTTCGCGGAATCTGGGCTCATCGTCGCTTCCTCATAGTTCATAGGTTCGTCATGGTCAATTAACATGACCTCCAGAACAGGATTACCGTACCACTCTGGTGTGGATCTTGCTCTGGATTACCTACGAGGTTCGGTAGTAATTTGATCTGAAGTTACATGATCATCATCATTAGCTTCCTCACAAATTGGTGTAGTAGTCACAGGAACCGATTTCTGTGATGAACTACTTTACAATAAGGGATCAGGTACAGTTACCTCATCAAGTTCTACTTTCCTCCTACTCACTTGTTTCTAGAAATGATCCATTCTTAGCAATGAATATCTTGCCTTCAGATCTATGATAGAAGGTGTACCCAACATTTTCTTTTGGGTATCCTATGTAGACGCACTTCTCCGATTTGGGTTTGAGCTTATCAGGTTGAAACTTTTTCACATAAGCATTGCAACCTCAAACTTTAAGAAACGACAGCTTAGGTTTCTTGCCAAACCATAGTTCATATGGTGTCATCTCAACGGATTTAGATGGTGCCCTATTTTAACGTGAATGTAGCTATCTCTAATGCATAACCCCAAAATGATAGTGCTAAATTGGTAAGAGATATCATAGATCGCACCATATCTAATAAAGTATGGACACACCACTACACTGGGGCATTCCAGGTGGCGTGAGTAGTGAAACTATTTCACATTGTTTTAACTGAAGGCCAAACTCGTAACTCAAATATTTTACTTCTGTGATCATATCGTAGAAACTTTTATTTTTGTTACGATGATTCTCCACTTCACTCTGAAATTCCTTGAACTTTTCAAATGTTTCAGACTTGTGTTTCATCAAGTAGATACTCATATCTGCTCAAATCATCTGTGAAGATCAGAAAATAATGATACCCGTCGCGAGCCTCAATATTCATCAGACTACACACATCGGTATGTATGATTTCCAACAAATCTGTTGCTCGCTCCATAGTTCCGGAGAATAGCGTTTTAGTCATCTTGCCCATGAGGCACGGTTCGCAAGTACCAAGTGATTCATAATCAAGTGGTTCCAAAAGTCCATCAGTATGGAGTTTCTTCATGCGCTTTACACCGATATGACCTAAAGGGCAGTGCCACAAATAAGTTGCACTATCATTATTAACTTTTCATCTTTTGGCTTCAATATTATGAAAATGTGTATCACCATGATCGAGATCCAACAAACCATTTTCATTGGGTGTATGAGCATAGAAGGTTTTATTCATGTAAACAGAACAACAATTATTCTCTAACTTACATGAATAACCGTATTAAAATAAACATGATCCAATCATATTCATGCTCAACACAAACACTAAATAACATTTATTTTAGGTTTAACACTAATCCCGAAAGTATAGGGAGTGTGCGATGATGATCATATCAATCTTGGAACCATTTCCAATACACAACGTCACTTCGCCCTTAACTAGTCTCTGTTCATTCTGCAACTCCCGTTTCGAGTTACTATTCTTAGCAACTGAACTAGTATCAAATACCGAGGGGTTGCTATAAACACTAGTAAAGTACACATCAATAACATGTATATCAAATATAACCTTGTTTACTTTGCCATCCTTCTTATCCACTAAATATTCAGGGCATTTCCGCTTCCAGTGACCAGTCCCTTTGCAGTGGAAGCACTTAGTCTCAGGCTTAGGTCCAAACTTGGGCTTCTTCACTTGAGCAGCAACTTGCTTGCCATTCTTCTTGAAGTTCCCTTTCTTTACCTTTGCCCTTTTCTTGAAACTAGTGGTCTTGTTAATCATCAACACTTGATGCTCTTTCTTGATTTCTACCTTCATCGATTTCATCATCATGAAAAGCTCGGGAATCATTTACGTCATCCCTTGCATACTATAGTTCATCACGAAGTTCTACTAACTTGGTGATGGTGACTAGAGAATTCTATCAATCACTATTTTATCTAGAACATTAACTCCCACTTGATTCAAGCGAGTGTAGTACCCAGACAATCTGAGCATATGCTCACTGCTTGAGCTATTCTCCTCCATCTTTTAGCTATAGAACTTGTTGGAGACTTCATATCTCTCAACTCGGGTATGTTCTTGAAATATTAACTTCAACTCCTAGAACATCTCATATGATCCATGACATTCAAAACATCTTTGAATTCCCGATTCTAAGTTGTTAATCATGGTGCACTAAACTATCAAGTAGTCATCATATTGAGCTAGCCAAACGTTCATAACATCTGCATCTGCTCCTGCAATAGGTCTGTCACCAAGCGGTGCATCAAGGACATAATTCTTCTATGCAGCAATGAGGATAATCCTCAGATCACGGATCCAATCCGCATCATTGCTACTAACATCTTTCAACTTAGTTTTCTCAAGGAACATAACAAAATAAAACAGGGAAGCTAAACGCGAGCTATTGATCTACAACATAGATATGCTAATACTACCAGGACTAAGTTCACGATAAATTAAAGTTCAACTAATCATATTACTTAAGAACTCCCACTTAGATAGACATCCCTCTAATCATCTAAGTGATCACGTGATCCAAATCAACTAAACCATAACCGATCATCACGTGAAATGAAGTAGTTTTCAATGGTGAACATCACTATGTTGATCATATCTACTATATGATTCACGCTCGAACTTTCGGTCTCAGTGTTCCGAGGCCATATCTGCATATGCTAGGATCATCAAGTTTAACCTGAGTATTCTGCGTGTGCAAAACTGGCTTGCACCCGTTGTAGATGGATGTAGAGCTTATCACACCCGATCGTCACGTGGTGTCTGGGCACGACGAACTTTGGCAACGGTGCATACTCAGGGAGAACACTTTTATCTTGAAATTTAGTGAGAGATCATCTTATAGTGCTACCGTCAATCAAAGCAAAATAAGATGCATAAAAGAAAAACATCACATGCAATCAATATAAGTGATAGGATATGGCCATCATCATCTTGTGCTTGTGATCTCCATCTCCGAAGCACCGTCATGATCACCATCGTCACCAGCGCGACACCTTGATCTCCATCGTAGCATCGTAGTGGTCTCGCCAACTATTGCTTCTACGACTATCGCTACCGCTTAGTGATAAAGTAAAGCAATTACAGGGCGATTGCATTGCATACAATAAAGCGACAACCATATGGCTCCTGCCAGTTGCCGATAACTCCGTTACAAAACATGATCATCTCATACAAAAATATAGCATCATGTCTTGACCATATCACATCACAACATGCCCTGCAAAAACAAGTTAGACGTCCTCTACTTTGTTGTTGCAAGTTTTACGTGGCTGTTATGGGCTGAGCAAGAACCGTTGGCTAGCTGCACTCGCACATCTTCCAGTTCTTCGCCTAGGTTGATGTTCGAATCCTGGAGTTTCTTTTTCTCTTCAACAACCTTTGTCAATACACGCTCGCCCGCTGCCAGTAGCTTTTTGGCTCCGTGTTCTTCGCTTCGAGCGGCGTCCAACTGCTCTCGTACTTGGTCTAAACGACCCAACACAAAGATTAGAAACCAGATTCACGCTATCGGTGTAGCCTTATTAATTTTTGATAGAGGAAAATATTACCTGGAGATGCCTTGTATTTCTCCAGTTCGACGTTAGCAGCAAGCAGCTGCCGTTGACACTTTTGTAGTTCCTGAGCCAGCTGGGTATTCTTCTCTGTAAGCACATGGTTGTACATTGATCCTTAAATCAGTTGTTTCAACTCCTTTAAGTCTCGGGGTCTACTGGCATATGGTTATCATAGTCAGACAAAGCGAATTTACCTGCACATATTTCAAATGTTGCTTTGTGGCCCTGCTAATACCATCTCGAGCAGCCCGGATGTATGCATCGGCTACGTTGAAGGCGTTAAACGACTCTTCTGAAAAGCCAGGATCTTGCAAAATGGCCCGGCGGCGCCGATGATCCATAGCACTCTCCACTTCCGAGTTGGTGACGGATACATCGTCCGAGTCTCGGCTGGAGGACAGTCCGGCGTCGCCCCTGCATCAGCCCCCGTCTTCACGGCAGGATTTGAATCTTGGTTGTGGGAAGTACGGCCGCTCAAACCCCCGGATATAGTCCGGCGCGCCTTCCTCCTAGCAAATGGAAAACGGGAAGGTCACGGTTGGACGTGACTGCTTAGGGGCAGGTTGGCAAATTCATACCTCTTCGATAAAGGCACGAACGTATCTTTGTTTGCTTTCCTCTTGGAAGGCTAGTCTGGCGCGGGAGCCGGTCACTTCGAAATCGCCGAACGTCTCCCCTGTGAAGCATGATACAGTGCGATGGGTGAGGTGGAATAAGAGCACTCTTTTAGAGAAGGTGTTTCTTAATTATTTACATGAGAAGCAGGAAGAAGGCTAGGATAGTCGGCGGTGATGGCCACTTTTGTGCCGTCATAGCTTGTCTGGTAGAACACTCCCCTCGCGAGCACCACGAATATATCCGGATCCTCTTCAAACCCAGGATCTAGTTCCCAGTTGTGGATCTCTGGCTGTGGGGCAGGACTATCAAGTCCTTCGGTGACCTTCCGTCAATGCTGCCATAACAAACAAACTTGAAATTTATTGAAAGTAATCCGGAAGGGGAATGAGTGGAATCGAAGGGTCGAAGCTTACCCAATTGGGAGGATTATACATAGAATATCCATCCCTGTGCTTAATGCGAAGAAACTCCTCTTCCTCCCCTTTAAAAAGGTTGGCCAATATTTTGGCCAGAGCGGCAGGGGTATCCGGACCCTTCCGACTATAACTGGAGGCGTCATCCTCTCCATTATAGTGCCACATGGGCAGCCCTCTGTATTGTAGCAGCTGAACTGTTGGAAATATGCCCTAGAGGCAATAATAAATTGATTATTATTATATTTCCTTGTTCATGATAATCGTTTATTATCCATGCTAGAGTTGTATTGATAGGAAACTCAGATACATGTGTGGATACATAGACAACACCATGTCCCTAGTAAGCCTCTAGTTGACTAGCTCGTTGATCAATAGATGGTTACGGTTTCCTGACCATGGACATTGGATGTCGTTGATAACGGGATCACATCATTAGGAGAATGATGTGATGGACAAGACCCAATCCTAAGCATAGCACTAGATCGTGTAGTTCGTATGCTAAAGCTTTTCTAACGTCAAGTATCATTTCCTTAAACCATGAGATTGTGCAACTCCCGGATACCGTAGGAGTGCTTTGGGTGTGCCAAACGTCACAACGTAACTGGGTGGCTATAAAGGTACACTACGGGTATATCCGAAAGTGTCTGTTGGGTTGGCACGAATCGAGACTGGGATTTGTCACTCCGTGTGACGGAGAGGTATCTCTGGGCCCACTCAGTAGGACATCATCATAATGTGCACAATGTGATCAAGGAGTTGATCAGGGGATGATGTGTTATGGAACGAGTAAAGAGACTTGCCGGTAACGAGATTGAACAAGGTATCGGGATACCGACGATCGAATCTCGGGCAAGTATCGTACCGCTAGACAAAGGGAATTGTATACGGGATTGATTAAGTCCATGACATCGTGGTTCATCCGATGAGATCATCGTGGAACATGTGGGAGCCAACATGGGTATCCAGATCCCGCTGTTGGTTATTGACCGGAGAACGTCTCGGTCATGTCTGCATGTCTCCCGGACCCGTAGGGTCTACACACTTAAGGTTCGATGACGCTAGGGTTATAAAGGAAGTTTGTATGTGGTTACCGAATGTTGTTCGGAGTCCCGGATGAGATCCCAGACGTCACGAGGAGTTCTGGAATGGTCCGGAGGTAAAGATTTATATATGGGAAGTCCTGTTTTGGTCACTGGAAAGGTTTCGGGGTTTATCGGTAATGTACCGGGACCACCGGAGGGGTCCGGGGGTCCACCAAGGGGGGCCATGGGCCCCAGAGGCATACATGGGCCAAGTGTGAGAAGGCACCAGCCCCTAGGTGGGCTGGGGCGCCTCCCACTAAGGCCCATGCGCCTAGAAGGGGAGAGGGGGCAAACCCTAAGGGCAGATGGGCCCTAAGGCCCATACTCCCTGCGCCTCCCTCTCCTCCCCCTTGTGGCCGCCACCCATAGATGGGTTTGGGGCTGCCGCCCCTCTAGGGGTGGGAACCCTAGAGGGGGCGCACCCTCCTCCCCTTCCCCTATATATATGAGGCCAAGGGGCTGCCCAATACACGCGATCTGACCTGTGCCTTTGGTGCAGCCGTCCCCTCTCCCAAGTCCTTCTCCTCTCCCGTGGTGCTTGGTGAAGCCCTGCAGGATTGCCACGCTCCTCCACCACCACCACGCCGTTGTGCTGCTGCTGGATGGAGTCTCCATCAACCTCTCCTCCCCCCTTGCTGGATCAAGAAGGAGGAGACGTCGCTGCCCCGTACGTGTGTTGAACGCGGAGGTGCCGTGCGTTCGGCACTTGGTCATCGGTGATTTGGATCACGACGAGTACGACTCCATCAACCCCGTTCACTTGAACGCTTCCGCTTAGCGATCTACAAGGGTATGTAGATGCACTCTCCTTCCCCTCGTTGCTGGTCTCTCCATAGATTGATCTTGGTGATGCGTAGAAAATTTTGAATTTCTGCTACGTTCCCCAACAGTGGCATCATGAGCTAGGTCTATGCGTAGTTTCTATGCACGAGTAGAACACAAAGTAGTTGTGGGCATTGATTTTGTTCAATATGTTTACCGTTACTAGTCCAATCTTGATTCGGCAGCATTGTGGGATGAAGCGGCCCGGACCGACCTTACACGTACTCTTACTTGACACTGGTTCCACTGACTGACATGCACTAGTTGCATAAGGTGGCTAGCGGGTGTCTGTCTCTCCCACTTTAGTCGGATCGGATTCGATGAAAAGTGTCCTTATGAAGGGTAAATAGCAATTGGCATATCATGTTGTGGTTTTTGCGTAGGTAAGAAACGTTCTTGCTAGAAACCCATAGCAGCCATGTAAAACATGCAAACAACAATTAGAGGATGTCTAACTTGTTTTTGTAGGGTATGCTATGTGATGTGATATGGCCAAAAGGATGTGATGAATGATATATGTGATGTATGAGATTGATCATGTTCTTGTAATAGGAATCACAACTTGCATGTCGATGAGTATGACAACCGGCAGGAGCCATAGGAGTTGTCTTAATTTATTTATGACCTGTGTGTCAACATAAACGTCATGTAATTACTTTACTTTATTGCTAAACGTTAGCTGTAGTAGTAGAAGTAATAGTTGACGAGACAACTTCATGAAGACACGATGATAGAGATCATGATGATGGAGATCATGGTGTCATGCCGGTGACGATGATGATCATGGAGCTCCGAAGATGGAGATCAAAAGGAGCAATATGATATTGGCCATATCATGTCACTATTTGATTGCATGTGATGTTTATCATGTTTATGCATCTTGTTTGCTTAGAACAACGGTAGTAAATAAGATGATCCCTCATTAAAATTTCAAGAAGGTGTTCCCCCTAACTATGCATCGTTGCGACAGTTCGTTGTTTCAAAGCACCACGTGATGATCGGGTGTTTGATTCCAACGTTCACATACAACGGGTGTAAGACAGATTTACACATGCAAACACTTAGGTTGACTTGACGAGCCTAGCATGTGTACAGACATGGCCTCGGAACACAGAAGACCGAAAGGTCAAGCATGAGTCGTATGGTAGATACGATCAGCATGAAGATGTTCACCGATGTTGACTAGTCCGTCTCACGTGATGATCGGACACGGCCTAGTTGACTCGGATCATGTAATCACTTAGATGACTAGAGGGATGTCTATCTGAGTGGGAGTTCATAAGATGAACTAAATTATCCTGAACATAGTCAAAAGGTCTTCGCAAATTATGTCGTAGCTCGCGCTTTAGTTCTACTGTTTAGTTATGTTCCTAGAGAAAAATTAGTTGAAAGTTGATAGTAGCAATTAAGCGGACTAGGTCCATAAACTGAGGATTGTCCTCATTGCTTCATAGAAGGCTTGTGTCCTTAATGCACCGCTCAGTGTGCTGAACCTTGAACATCGTCTGTGGATGTTGCGAACATCTGACATACACGTTTTGATGACTACATGATAGTTCAGTGCGTAATGCTAAACGGTTTAGAGTTGAGGCACAGAAGACGTTTTGAAACGTCGCGAAACATATGAGATGCTTCGAGGGCTGAAATTGGGATTTCAGGCTCGTGCCCACGTCAAGAGGTATAAGACCTCCGACGATTTTCTTAGCCTGCAAACTAAGGGAGAAAAGCTCAATTGTTGAGATTGTGCTCAGATTGTCTGGGTACAACAATCATTTGAATCTAGTGGGAGTTGATCTTCCAGATAAGATAGTGATGTTTCTCCGAAGTCATTACCACCAAGCTGCTAGAGCTTCGTGATGAACTATAATATATCAGGGACATATATGATGATCCTTGAGATATTCGCGATGTTTGACACCAAAGTAGAAATCAAGAAGGAGCATCAATTGTTGATGGTTGGTGAAACCACTAGTTTCAAGAAGGGCAAGGGTAAGAAGGGATACTTCATGAAATGGCAATTCAGCTGCTGCTCTAGTGAAGAAACCCAAGGTTGAACCCAAACCCGAGACTAAGTGCTTCTGTAATAAGGGGAACAACCACTGGAGCAGAATTACCTAGATACTTGGTAGATAAGAAGGCTGGCAAGGTCGATAGAAGTATATTGGATATACATTGTGTTGATGTGTACTTTACTAGTACTCCTAGTAGCACCAGGGTATTAGATACCGGTTTGGTTGCTAAGTGTTAGTAACTCAAAATAAAAGCTATGGAATAAACGAAGACTAGTTAAAGGTGAGCTGACGATATGTGTTGGAAGTGTTTCCAATGTTGATATGATCAAGCATCGCACGCTCCCTCTACCATCGAGACTGGTGTTAAACCTAAATAATTTTTATTTGGTGTTTGTGTTGAGCATAGACGTGATTGGATTATGTCTATCGCAATACGGTTATTCATTTAAGGAGAATAATGGTTACTCTGTTTATTTGAATAATACCTTCAATGGTCTTGCACCTAAAATGAATGGTTTATTGAATCTCGATCGTAGTGATACACATGTTCATGCCAAAAGATATAAGATAGTAATGATAGTACCACCTACTTGTGGCACTGCCACTTAAGTCATATCGGTATAAAACGCATGAAGAAGCTCCATGTTGATGGATCTTTGGGCTCACTCGTTTTGAAAAGTTTGAGACATGCGAACCATGTCTATTGGTGTATATGCATGAAGAAACTCCATGCAAATGGACCGTTTGGACTCACTTGATCTTGAATCACTTGAGACATGCAAATCATACCACATGGGCAAGATGACTGAAAGCCTCGTTTTAGTAAGACGGAACAAGATAGTAACTCGTTGGAAGTAACACATTTTGATGTGTGCAGTCCAATGAGTGCTGAGGCGTATAGTGGATATCGTTATGTTCTTCACAGATGATTTGAGTAGATGTTGAGTATATTTACTTGATGAATCACGAGTCTGAATTATTGAAAGGTTCAAGTAATTTCAGGGTGAAGTTGAAAGATCGTCGTGACAAGAGGATAAAATATCTATGATATGATCATAGAGATGAATATCTGAATTACGAGTTTGGCACAGAATTAAGACATTGTGGAAATTGTTTCACAACTAATACAGCCTGGAACACCATAGTGTGATGGTGTGTCCGTACATCATAACTGCACCCTATTGGATATGATGCATACCATAATGTCTCTTATCGAATTGCCACGATAGTTCATGGGTTAGGCATTAGAGACAACCACATTCACTTTAAATAGGGCACCACGTAATTCCGATGAGATGACACCGTATGAATTATGGTTTAGAGAAATCTAAGCTGTCATTTCTTAAAAGTTTGGGGCTGCGACGCTTATGTGAAAAAGTTTCAGGCTGATAAGCTCGAACCCAAAGCGGATAAATGCATCTTCATAGGACACCCAAAACAGTTGGGTATACCTCCTATATCAGATCCGAAAGCAATAAGGGATTGTTTCTAGAATCGGGTCCTTTCTCGAGGAAAAGTTTCTCTCGAAAGAATTGAGTGGGAGGATGGTGGAGACTTGATGAGGTTATTGAACCGTCACTTCAACTAGTGTATAGCAGGGCACAAAGAGTTGTGCCTATGGCACCTACACCAATTGAAGTGGAAGCTTATGATAGTGATCATGAAACTTCAGATCAAGTCACTCCCAAACCTTGTAGGACGACAAGGATGTGTACTACTTCAGAGTGGTACGTAATCCTATCTTAGAAGTCATGTTGCTAGACAACAATGAACCTACGAGCTACGGAGAAGCGATGGTGGGCCTGGATTCCGATAAATGGCTCGAGGCCATAAAATCCGAGAGAGGATCCATGTATGAAAACAAAGTGTGGACTTTGGAAGAACTACTTGATGGTCGTAAGGCTGTTAGGTACATATGGATTTTAAAAGGAAGACGGACAATGATGGTAAATGTCACCATTAAGAAAGCTCGACTTGTCGTTAAGATGTTTTCCGACAAGTTCAAAGAGTTGACTACGATGAGACTTTCTCACTCGTAGCGATGCTAAGAGTTTGTTGGAATTATATTAGCGATTACTGCATTATTTATGAAATCTTGCAGATAGGATGTCAAAACATTGTTTCCTCGACGATTTTCTTGAGGAAAGGTTGTATGTGATACAACCGGAAGGTTTTGTCAATCCTGAAAGATGCTAATAAGTATGCAAAGCTCCAGCAATCCTTCTAAGGACTGGAGTAAGCATCTCGGAGTTGGAATGTATGCTTTGATAAGATGATCAAAGTTTTGGGTGTATACAAAGTTTATGAGAAACTTGTATTTCCAAAGAAGTGAGTGGGAGCACTATAGAATTTCCAATGAGTACGTGTTGTTAACATGTTGTTGATCGGAAATGACGTAGAATTTCTGGAAAGCATATAGGGTTATTTGGAAAGTGTTTTTTCAATGGAAAGCCTGGATTAAGCTACTTGAACATTGAGCATCAAGATCTATAAGGATAGATCAAAACACTTAATGGTACTTTCAAATGAGCACACACCTTGACATGATCTTGAAGGTGTTCAAGATGGATCAGCCAAAGAAGGAGTTCTTGCCTGAGTTGTAAGGTATGAAGTTAAGACTTAAAGCTCGACCACGGCAGAATAGGGAGAAAGGACGAAGGTCGTCCCCTATGCTTAAGACATAGGCTCTACAGTATGCTATGCTGTGTACCGCACCTGATGTGTGCCTTGCCACATATCTGGCAAGAGGGTACAAAGGTAATCTAGGAGTAGATCACCAGATAGCGGTCTAAATTATCCTTAGAGGAATAAGGATATGTTTCTCGGTTATGGAGGTGATAAAGAGTTCGATGTAAAGAGTTACGTCGATGCAAGCTTAACACCTATCCGGATAGCTCTGAGTAGAGATACCGGATACGTATAATGGAGCAACAATTTAGAATAGCTCCATGTAGAACAGTTATTTGAAATGGCTCCAAATATAGCGTAGTAGCTGCATCTACAAGATGACATAGAGATTTGTGAAGTACATACGGATCTAATAGGTTCAGACCCGTTGACTATAACCTCTCTCACAAGCATAACATGATCAAACCCATATCTCATCGAGTGTTAATCACATGGTAAATGTGAACTAGATTATTGACTCTAGTAAACTCTTTGGGTGTTAGTCACATGGGGATGTGACCTTGACTGTTAATCACATATCGATGTGAACTAGATTATTGACTCTAGTGCAAGCGGGAGACTGTTGGAAATATGCCCTAGAGGCAATAATAAATTGATTATTATTATATTTCCTTGTTCATGATAATCGTTTATTATCCATGCTAGAATTGTATCGATAGGAAACTCAGATACATGTGTGGATACATAGACAACACCATGTCCCTAGTAAGCCTCTAGTTGACTAGCTCGTTGATCAATAGATGGTTACGGTTTCCTGACCATGGACATTGGATGTCGTTGATAACGGGATCACATCATTAGGAGAATGATGTGATGGACAAGACCCAATCCTAAGCATAGCACTAGATCATGTAGTTCGTATGCTAAAGCTTTTCTAATGTCAAGTATCATTTCCTTAGACCATGAGATTGCGCAACTCCCGGATACCGTAGGAGTGCTTTGGGTGTGCCAAACATCACAACGTAACTGGGTGGCTATAAAGGTACACTACAGGTATCTCCGAAAGTGTCTGTTGGGTTGGCACGAATCGAGACTAGGATTTGTCACTCCGTGTGACGGAGAGGTATCTCTGGGCCCACTCGGTAGGACATCATCATAATGTGCACAATGTGATCAAGGATTTGATCATGGGATGATGTGTTACGGAACGAGTAAAGAGACTTGCCGGTAACGAGATTGAACAAGGTATCGGGATACCGACGATCGAATCTCGGGCAAGTATCGTACCGCTAGACAAAGGGAATTGTATACGGGATTGATTAAGTCCTTGACATCGTGGTTCATCCAATGAGATCATCGTGGAACATGTGGGAGCCAACATGGGTATCCAGATCCCGCTGTTGGTTATTGACCGGAGAACGTCTCGGTCATGTCTGCATGTCTCCCGAACCCGTAGGGTCTACACACTTAAGGTTCGATGACGCTAGGGTTATAAAGGAAGTTTGTATGTGGTTACTGAATGTTGTTTGGAGTCCCAGATGAGATCCCGGATGTCACGAGGAGTTCTGGAATGGTCTGGAGGTAAAGGTTTATATATGGGAAGTCCTGTTTTGGTCACTAGAAAGGTTTCGGGGTTTATCGGTAATGTACCGGGACCACCGAATGGGTCCGGGGGTCCACCAAGGGGGGCCATGGGCCCCAGAGGCATACATGGGCCAAGTGTGAGAAGGCACCAGCCCCTAGGTGGGCTGGGGCGCCTCCCACTAAGGCCCATGCGCCTAGAAGGGGAGAGGGGGCAAACCCTAAGGGCAGATGGGCCCTAAGGCCCATACTCCCTGCGCCTCCCTCTCCTCCCCCTTGTGGCCGCCACCCATAGATGGGTTTGGGGCTGCCGCCCCTCTAGGGGTGGGAACCCTAGAGGGGGCGCACCCTCCTCCCCTTCCCCTATATATATGAGGCCAAGGGGCTGCCCAATACACGCGATCTGACCTTTGCCTTTGGTGCAGCCCTCCCCTCTCCCAAGTCCTTCTCCTCTCCCGTGGTGCTTGGCGAAGCCCTGCAGGATTGCCACGCTCCTCCACCACCACCACGCCGTTGTGCTGCTGCTGGATGGAGTCTCCATCAACCTCTCCTCCCCCCTTGCTGGATCAAGAAGGAGGAGACGTCGCTGCCCCGTACGTGTGTTGAACGCGGAGGTGCCGTGCGTTCGGCACTTGGTCATCGGTGATTTGGATCACGATGAGTACGACTCCATCAAACCCGTTCACTTGAACGCTTCCGCTTAGCGTTCTACAAGGGTATGTAGATGCACTCTCCTTCCCCTCGTTGCTGGTCTCTCCATAGATTGATCTTGGTGATGCGTAGAAAATTTTGAATTTCTTCTACGTTCCCCAACATGAACCCCACGCACTATGGAGATCTCCATTACCTCAATTATTGTAAGTCCGGACTGAGCGAGCGTCTTTATCTTGCTCATAAGCTAGCAAACTTCTGCGCTGTCCTCCTCTTCAAGACTCTGAGGACGCCAATTGTGGCGTTTCTTCAGCGGAACGCTTGCAAATTCAGGAAGACCCTTTCGAACTGGGTCGGGAAGCGCGACGTCCTCAATATAGAACCATTCGGAAGGCCATTCTTCGGATGCCTTCCTTGGTGTGCTGGAAAGATATCTGGTATCAGCGATGCGCCATATTTCGGCTCCATCCACTTCAAAAATTGACCCCTCGTGATTACACGGGACAAGATAGAACAACTTCCACCATAGCTCAAAATGAGCCTTGATACCCAGGAATAATTCACATAAAGCAACGTAACCCGTAATGTGCAGAACGGAGACATGGGTGAAGTTGTGCAACTGGAGGCCATAGTATTCCAGAAGCCCTCAGAGGAACGAATGAATGGGAAATCCAACGCCCCTTAGCAGGTAGGGGACGAAACATACTCGTTCTCCCCCAGATGGATTGGGGAAGTCCTCTGCCTGAATCCCACCGTTGAAGGAATCTAGCCCCGCTCGAACAGGAACTAGATCGGCGGGGGGAAGAAGTCCATGCGTCCGCAGCTCCGTCAATTGACTGTGGGACACTGAACACCTCTCCCACTGGCCTTTCTCTGGGCCGGAGTGGGTGGAGGAGCTGGGGACGCTAGCCATGCTGGAATGGTTTCTCCCAAGCAATTTCCGGGGATTTCCTCTGGATGGTGCCGAATGGATCTAAGATCCGATCTCTTTAATAGGCGCTCTCCCTTGCATCGGCGGGGTGTTATCTGCAAAAATACCCTGACCTTACGCCTTTGCTTGACACGTGGGAGGCGAAGTTATTTAACGCGCAGAAGCCGAGGGGAGCGACATGGAACCAATGGCTGAATACATCACTTGGAAATCATTAAAGGAGGAACTCTTGTAACACCCATATTCATCAATATCAATCAAGCAAGATGTAGGGTATTACCTCTATAGAGAGGGCCGAACCTGGGTAAACATTGTGTCCCTTGTCTCCTCTTACCATCGACCCTAGACGCACAGTTCGGAACCCCCTACCCGAGATTCGCCAGTTTTGACACCGACAGCGGGGCGTTCGGGCGAGGCGGCGGGGGCGACGATGAGCACGAGACGAATGGGGAGCGGCAGGGGAGTGAGTGGGCGAGGGGGAGGACCGAGGTGGCGGGGAGGGGATCCTTATCCCCTCGCTCGACGCCGGCGAGGCGGTCGGGCGGAGCCCGCGCCCTATAGCGGTCGGGACAAGGGAACATGAAGGAAGTGGGCGACCTGGCGGGGGAAGTGGGCTAGCTGGGACGGCTGAAGCCAAGGCCCAGAGGGGGTGCAGGGGCTTTTCCTCTTTTTGCAATTTCTTATGCTTTTACCTTTTATAGTTTCTGTCTTCTCTTCCTTTTTCTTTTCATTTTTTGTTTTATAAATTACAAGAATTGCACCTAAATTAGTAATAATAAATATTCCACTGCCACAATAATATTGGTAGTTAATTAAAGTAGTTTACAACAATTTAATTAATTAAAGGGGCATTTAAACAATTGTTTTAGCTATTGTTTATTTATTCTTTAGCATTTAGTTACCTTATAAAAGTGTGGTTCCAACACCAACATTTCCTATGGATTATTTGGTACCTCTAGAACAGTTTAGTTTTGACTTTCGAAAACTTTTATTGGTTAACTTTATTTTAAATTCGAATTTTGAACAGGGTTCCGAACCGACGCGAGTTATCAATAGTAACTGAGGTGACATGGCATCATTAGAAGAGGTCCACTGTAAGTTAATTATCCGGGCATCACAATTCTCCTCCACTACAAGAAATCTCGTACTGAGATTTAAGAGGGGAGTAAGGGGGAGGAATAGGTTACGAAATTCTAACGATTCTTTTTGGTCTTGGTTGCTCTTCTCGAAGAGGTCGATCCATTACATTGATGTCTTCATTTCTCTACTTCAGGTCATCATGGTGAAGTAGGCATCCTTTCTTCGGGATCTTCATCGTACTTATGAAAAGGATAAGGGGTAACTTCAAAAGGACAGACCTCCACAAGGTTGCTTATCTGGTAGATAATATCGGGGAAGGTGGCGGAAAGTAACTCTAGAATTGAAACTTAACAAATTATCGAGAGCAATGTAATGAGGTATCATGGGAAGTTTCGAGCGGGCAGGCAACCATTCGATGCCTGAAACAGAGCATGAAAGGGGTTCAAAGCAACGGGAATAATTATTGTGTCCGAAGCCAGAATGGATGATCTCTCGGAAGGTGGCCCGTGAATTACATATGAGGCCACATGCGAGGAATAACCTTGAGAATAGGGGGTGTATAGGAGAGTCAGGTTTTGATCCCGCGGAACTGTGGGTTATGGGCCCACCGTGTGGGTTAAAAGCAGGAAGGGCGGTGACGTCCTATATGATTCTTTAAGCAGGGCATGTCAGAGGATAGCCTGTCAATTATGTCGGCAACAACATCGATACCAAGGGAGAGGGACGAAGAGAACCATTCTCTTGCTCATTGAACGAGGCGGGCCAATAGGCAAATTTCTCGTCCATCGGTGGTTATCGAGATGTCATCAACAATAGTAACAGGTTCTTACCGGCACGATTGTACACCTAGGTGTTTACATAAGCAGAAGAATATTACTACTTAGATCATATAGATCACCAGAAAGGTTAAACAAAACAATGGAAAGGAAAAGGTGATCATCAGATTAAATAGAACAATGGAAAAGAAAATGTGTTAAAACACATATTTCGGGGGTATATCCTTCCCAAGGATAAGCAGAGCATGATATCCATGACATGATAGAAAGTAGAAAATCACCTAGGGAAAAAGGGTGAGGAAACTCATGATGTTGCCCATACAATGGTGTTTGGATAATTGATCAAGAAACATCTAGCATTATGCTTCAAATGTTCTTATTGAAAATCGAAGTACCACAGACATGCTTCGAGATAGCATTGACATGGTCTTCAAGAAAAGGTCACACTTTGGATACATAAAGGATCCATAGGGATCAACTTATAGAATAAGTCTTACAATTCCCTCATGGAAGAATAAGTAACCTTGCTAAAAAGGAAACTATTACAATAGGTCCTCCGGCCAGGTGTGCTAGGCATGACATCACCTTACCGAGTCATATATAGACCAATGTTATAACTCTTGGAAATATGTTCCAACCATCATATCTGCCCGAGATTCAGATCTGATTGGTGTCTGGATACCTTAGACGCAGGATGCTTGAGAAGAAAAAGGTGCAACACAACATGACGGGATGGCATTCTAAGATTCTCGGGAAATGAACTATGGAAGCAAGTTCCGAAACAAGTGTTCATCAATAAACCAAGGAGAGGATGAAGAGGTGGTTGATGGACTCAATGACAAATCATCAAGATTTGCAAAAAGATGGATTTCCACAATTATGTGAACAAGGAAATAACATTTGTCAGATCAAATGATATAATGATACAGGCTCGAGGAAAACATCCACAATTAAACATTCGTTGAAAGGTGCAACCGAAATATGGGCTTAGGTAACATGATCGGTGTTATAATGGTGATTCGATAACCAATACACAAAGAAGGTAACCATCATTAATTAACTTACAAGCAATAGGATTGCTAGAAGTTTTGAATTTTACACACCATAGTCCATTTGTTGGTATTCCGGTTAGAAATAACACGGGGACCAAGAAATGAATGTAGATGGAAAGAGGTATCACTTCCATCAAGAATTCTTAAGAGGTGGAGCAATTTTCACAACACCCTTGGCATAAAAGACAGTAATACTTCAAGGTAGAACATAATACAAGCTGGATAGCAAGTCGCATCCGTAACATGACCAAGTTTGTGATGAAAGGAAGGTAAGGATGTTATCGATGGTAACCCAAATTACCAAGAGATGAGGATGGCACTTAACATTGAGAATTTGATTGATATCCTGGAGGAGCTCAAAATGTTGATGCCGATCACGACACAATTGTCGAGAGATTTCATGAAGGTGTAATCGATCGGCGATGACATCAAGTCAAAGGAATGATGAAGCGAAAGGTTATTGGAACCAAGGATAGGACACATACTCGAATCAAACTTGTTGTTCAAGGCGAAGTGATATGACGAGGAAGATCGGCGTAGGGTTAGCTCATCGTCGAAAATTGTGCTTCGTGAAGGACCAGGGAGCATAGTTCAAAATTAGTACAATAATGAATCAGGCTAGGAATGAAGTGATCGGGTACAAACTCATAAGCAAAGAAGATTGCTAAGAATGGTTGAATCATAGAACAGACATGATTCAGTTATCAGTGTACTCGAGCGACTAACCACTCAGAACCTAGGAAAGATTTGGAATCGATGAGAATGTAGTACTTGATGAAGAACTCATAAGAAGTTATGCGGTTCCGTGATAATCTCGAGATACCAGGGGGTAATACTCGACGACAGATCAAAGTAGAGGTTGGACTGGGTTATTGCTCTGTAGAAGACAAGTGCTTAAACTTGCATAGGAAATGGTTTTTAAAGGAGAACATGGTCGAAACCACGATTGCAAAAGGCCAGATCCCAGATATAAGATGAACTTATACCAAGGGAATAATTAATTTTAAAAGAAGCTTCGATGAGAAGATCTACATCGTGTCCATGGGCATGAACACAAAGTTCAAGGTCGACTCCCACTTTAGCAATGCATAACCTTTCATTCACTTCTTGTTTTCGAAGAAGTTGCAGTGTTGAAATTTTATTTGCCAAAACACCAGAAGAGTATGACTCGTGAAAAACTTTCAGGTTCACACAGATTAAGGAAGGCATAGGTTCAACCCATCGGGGCATCCTAGAAACATATACCACAAGCTTCGAGAGTAATTATCACTTAGCTCGAAAGTAGAGCATGGTTGAGAAAGTAGAGGATACTATTTCGCAAAGGCATCATGTATCCTAGGAAAGGCCCACAAGGTTATTGAATACGAAGGATATTGTCGGATAAAATCCAACAAAGGATTAGGTGGTCCACAAAGGGTCTAATGTGAGTATCGACACACAACCAGAGGAAGAATCAATGCAAAGACATTGGATTATAGAAACAACTGAATAACTTAGAGCTCAATTGCAAAGGAATTATGATCTACAAAGCGAAGGATCAGAAGCAGACGCTCTAATCAAGGACGGATAAGTTCAATAGACTTAGGGGCACAATCAACGGCAATTTGATTGGCGAGAACCAGCTCATGTTTAAAATGACGTCTGATCCGGAAGGATATAACCAGAGGATTGCGAGCATCCACAACATATTGAATCGACGAACTCAAGATCATAGTGACAAAGGATGTCTAATAAGATTACTAGACTTATGGGATTAACCATAATGTAAGAAAGCAAGAATTTCAAGAGCAATAGGCTGCTGAGGATTTTCAGAAGATCGAATGGTATTTTGAAGATTGATGACTGATACATCTCCAACGTATCTACTTTCCGAACACTTTTACCCTTGTTTTGGACTCTAACTTGCATGATTTGAATGGAACTAACCTGGAATGACGCTCTTTTTAGCAGAATTGCCATGGTGTTATTTTTGTGCAGAAATAAAAGTTCTCGGAATGACCTGAAAATCCAAGGCGACGCGTTTTGGAATTAATGAAAAATACTGGCGAAAGAATTAACATCAGGGGGCCCACACCCTGTCCATGAGGGTGCAGGGCGCCCCCCTTGGGGCACGCCCCCTGCCTCGTGGCCCCCCTGAGGCTCCACCGACCTCAACCCCAACTCCATATTCACTTCCAGGTAGAAAAAAAAAAATCAAAGAGAAGTATTCATCGCATTTTACAATATGGAGCCGCCACCAAGCCCTAATCTCTCTCGGGAGGGCTGATCTGGAGTCCGTTCGGGGCTCCGGAGAGGGGAATCTGTCGCCATCGTCATCATCAACCTTCCTCCATCACCAATTGCATGATGCTCACCGCCGTGCGTGAGTAATTCTATCGTAGGCTTGCTGGACGGTGATGGGTTGGATGCGATTTACCATGTAATCGAGTTAGTTTTCTTAGGGTTTGATCCCTAGTATCCATTATTTTCTAAGATTGATGTTGCTATGACTTTGCTATGCTTAATGCTTGTCACTAGGGCCCGAGTGCCATGATTTCAGATATGAAACTATTATGTTTTCATGAATATATGTGAGTTCTTGATCCTATCTTGCAAGTCAATAGTCACCTACTATGTGTTATGATCCGGTAACCCCGAAGTGACAATAATCGGGACCACTCCTGATGATGACCATAGTTTGAGGAGTTCATGTATTCACTAAGTGTTAATGCTTTGGTACGGTACTCTATTAAAAGGAGGCCTTAATATCCCTTAGTTTCCAATAGGACCCCGCTGCCACGGGAGGGTAGGACAAAATATGTCATGCAAGTTCTTTTCCATAAGCACGTATGACTATATTCGGAATACATGCCTACATTACATTGATGAACTGGAGCTAGTTCTGTGTCACCCTATGTTATAACTATTGCATGAGGAATCGCATTCGACATAATTATCCATCGTTGATCCATTGCCTATGAGCCTTTCACATATTGATCTTTGCTTAGTTATTTTTCCGTTGCCACTATTACAATCACTACAAAAACTACTATTGTTACTTTTGCCACCATTACCGCTACTTCCATATTACTTTGCTACTAAATACTTTGCTGCAGATATTAAGTATTTTAGGTGCGGTTGAATTGACAACACAACTGCTAATACTTGAGAATATTCTTTGGCTCCCCTTGTGTTGAATCAATAAATTTGGGTTGAATACTCTACCCTCGAAAACTGTTGCGATCTCCTATACTTGTGGGTTATCAAGACTATTTTCTGACGCCATTGCCGGGGAGCATAGCTCTATTCTTTGAGTCACTTGGGATTTATATCTGTTGATCACTATGAGGAACTTGAAAGATGACGGCACCAAGATTTTTCCCTCAAATACGAGGGGAGGTAAGGAGCTGCCATCTAGCTCTGCACTTGATTCACCTTCTGTTTTGAGTAAACTTGCGACACCTACACCTGCTATTGATTCTGATATGTCGCATGTTATTGATGATGCCACTTATGCTATGCATGATGCTTGTGATGAAACTACTTCTATGCTTGATAATACTGCGCCATTAGGTGAATTTCTTGATGAACAACTTGCTAGGGTTAGAGAGAATGAAATTATTGAAACTAATTATACAGATGAAAGTGATGATGAAGATTCTCCCCCTAGATATGAATTGCCTGATGTGCCCGAGGGTTATGTTATGGATGAAGAAACTGCTAGAGACCTTTTTGCTTGCAAAGATAGATATGATCTTAAGAAACTGTTAGCTAAGCTGAAAGAAAAATCTTTGAATGCTAGAATGAAATATGACCCTGCTTTTGCTACTTCACCTATCTTTATTTCTGATAAGGATTATGATTTCTCTATCGATCCTGAGATAATTACCATGGTTGAATCTGATCAGTTTTTATGGCTATGAATCTGAAACTGTTGTGGCACATCTTACTAAATTGAATGATATAGCCACCCTATTCACTCATGAGGAAAAAATGTTACTACTATATCCTTAAGTTATTTCCGTTCTCATTAAAGGGTGATGCTAAAACATGGTTTAATTGTCTTGATCCTAGTTGTGTGCGTATTCCCCATGATATGATTTATTACTTCTCTGCTAAATATTTCCCCGCTCATAAGAAACAAGCTGCCTTAAGAAAAATATATAATTTTGTGCAAATTGAAGAAGAGAGTCTCCCACAAGCTTGGGGAGGCTTCTTCGATTACTTAAAGCTTTGCCTGATCATCCTCTCAAGAAAAATGAAATACTTGATATCTTTTATAATGGACTAACCGATGCTTACAGAGACCACCTAGATAGTTGTGCTGGTTGTGTTTTCAGGGAAAGAACTGTTGATCAAGCTGAATTGCTATTGAATAATATATTGAGTAATGATAATGATTGGACACTTCCTGAACCAACTGCTAAGCCAACTCCAAAGAAAAGGGGTATTCTATTTCTCAGTCCTGAAGATATGCAAGAGGCAAAGAAATTTATGAAAGAAAAAGGTATTAAAGCTAAAGATGTTAAGAATTTACCACCTATTGAAGAGATACATGGTCTTGATAACCCTACATAGGTAGTAAAGGTAAATTCTCTCTATAGATTTGATGAAGGTGATATCCCTCGTTATACGTCTTCTAGCCAATGCTTGGATGAGTTTGATAATTTTATTGTTAAACAAGAAGACTTCAATGCTTATGTTGGTAGACAATTGAAACATAATGCTTATATGATTGAACACTTGAGTGATTATATGTCTAGAGTTAAAGGTGAACTTAAACTTATTAGTAAACATGCTTCTATGGTTACCACTCAAGTAGAACAAGTGCTTAAAGCACAAGATGATTTGCTCAATGAATTAAATAATAAGAAAAATGAAAATGTTGTTAGAGTTGTGACTAGAGGGGGTAAAATGACTCAGGAACCTTTGTATCCTGAGGGCCACCCTAAGAGAGTTGAGCAAGATTCTTAGAGAATTAATGTTGATGCACCTAGTCCTTCTAAGAGGAATAAAAAGAAAAATGATAGGACTTTGCATGCTTCTAGTGAACCTGTTGTTGACACACCTGAGAATCCCAATGATATTTCTATTTTTGATGCTAAAACACAATCTGGTAATGAACATGAACCTAGTGATAATGTTAATGATGATGTTCATGTTAATGCTCAACCTAGCAATAACAATTATGTAGAGATTGAACCTGTTGTTGATCTTGATAACCCACGATCAAAGAATCAACGTTATGATAAGAGAGACTTTGTTGCTAGGAAGCATGGTAAAGAAAGAGAACCATGGGTTCAAAAACCCATGCCTTTTCCTCCTAAACCATCCAAGAAAAAGGATTTTGAGCGCTTTGCTGAAATGATTAGACCTATCTTTCTGCGTATGCGTTTGACTGATATGCTTAAAATGAATCCTTATGCTAAGTATATGAAAGATATTGTTACAAATAAAATAAAGATACCAGAAGCTGAAATTTCCACCATGCTTGCCAATTATACTTTTAAAGGTGGAATACCTAAGAAACTAGGAGATCCCGGAGTACCAACTATACCATGCTCCATTAAAAGAAACTATGTTAAAACTGCTTTATGTGATCTTGGAGCCGGTGTTAGTGTTATGCCTCTCTCTCTATATCGTAGACTTGATTTGAATAAGTTGACACCTACTGAAATATCTTTGCAAATGGCTGATAAATCAACTCATATACATGTCGGCATTTGTGAGGATGTGCCTGTTGTGGTTGCAAACGTAACTATTTTAACAGACTTTGTTATTCTTGATATTCCCAAGGACGATAGTATGTCGATTATCCTTGGTACACCCTTTTTGAATACTACAGGGGCTGTTATTGATTGCAACAAAGGCAATGTCACTTTTCATGTTAATGGTAATGAGCATACGGTACACTTTCCGAGGAAACAACCTCAAGTCAACAGTATCAATTCTATTGGAAAATTTTCAATGATAACTATTGGAGGTTTTGAATTTCCTCTCCCTACTGTCAAGAAGAAATATGATATTCTTATTGTTGGGGACATGCATATCCCTGTTGAGGTAACTTAGTGTTATTAGAAAATTCTCCGGTCTCATGTTATTCGGAAAGAGTTTGTTTACAAGACTTGATCAACCTTGTTAGTGGATTCCTTTTAATGAGCATGCGATGGATGAAGTTAGAAAGCACAACTCTCTGTACCCTCCTTTTACTCTCTATTATTTAGATCAAATAAAGCAAAAATAGTATTTTCTGTCTGTTTTCTAAATTATCCTTGCAATAAAAAATACCCCGGAAATAAAAGTTCTCCAAATGTACTGAAAATGATATATGATTTTTTGTAGAATATTTAAGAATTATTGGCACTGAGAACACACCTGGGGGCCACACCACCTGGCCACGAGGGCCCTGGGGCGCGCCCCTTGCCTCGTGGACCCCCACTTATTCCAGCACCCACACACTTCGTATTCCTCCAGAAAAAATCCTCCCATAGCTCAAACCCGAGTTCTAGCTCATCTTGCTGCCATTTTCGATCTCCTTGCTCAAAGCTTCATTCACAAAATTGCTTTGGGGGATTGTTCTTCGGTATGTGACTCCTCCAATGGTCCAATTAGTTTTTGTTCTAGTGCTTTATTTATTGCAAATTTTTGCTGCTTAGGTGACCCTGTTCTTGAGCTTGCATGTCAAATTTATATGGTCCAAAGTAGTTTTAATGCATGATATGGCCTCTAGGCACTTGTAGGAGTAGTTGCTATCAATCTTGTTGAGTTTGGTTCACTTTTATTTTGAGTCACTAAAAATTTCAGAAAATTTCAGAGGGAGAAAATGTTGAATAGATTAGTGAGAGGCTCCTTGAGCCAAAGCTCGAAGTATAAGCAGAATGAGGAGAATAAAAAGCCCAAATACAATCTTCCTCGCACTGCGGAGGTTCGGCTGTACGAATGGCATTGTGATGAGTTCTTGAGAGTAGCCGGGATTTATGAGGACTTTTCTTATTTGGCTGAGAATGCGGGCCTCATTGACTTCCTCCGTGACCAGCGCGAACAATATCTTCTACTCATTAATATTTTCATGCAAAATTTTTATTTCCATGCTAAGAAATCACCACCTTCAGTGGAGTTTCACTTATATGATGAGGTTAAGGAGATGTCACTTCATGATTTTTGCCGGGTATGCAAGATACCCTTTGAGGGTAGCATCGAGGAACCACATCGTAGCGATGTGGAGGGGTTTATTGATAGAATTGTTTTAGGAGAAACTAGGAAAATTTCAGATGCAAGAATTACGATATTTGCTAGTAGATGCTTAATTGGTCATGGGAACAGTGGAAATCTTAGTGCTCCTGATATTGTCATTTTGCGCCATTCTTTGTTTCGTGATACCACTCTCATCTTAGGCGATGTTGTTGCTAAACGATTAAATCTGAACCGAACAAAGGGCCCCATCTTCGGATGCATCTTTGCTTCACGGCTTGCCGAACACTTTGGGATACCTATTAGGCATTATGAGAAAGAGGAAAAGTTGTTGCCCCCTATTTTTCTAGATTATAAGAGTATGGTAGCACGTGATTTTATTGTTAAAGATAAGAAGAAGATGCTTAAGTATAAATTTATACTTGATAATATTTACTGTGAGATTATTACCTTGCCTGCACCCTCTCTGTTTAACATACTTTCAGGCACGTACCTCATCTTACCCGAGGCCATTTGAGCGTACTGGAGGCTGACATAAGTCCCAGAGCCTGAGTCGGAGCCACCACTTGATCCTTATCGTTAGCCTGTTTATCAGTGGGATCCGGAGGAGATCGCCAACCAGTGGCACCCTGAGGACCCTCCTCAGTACACCGGAGAGAGTAGCTTTGATCAATGGCCATAGACCAACTTAGGCCAAAAGCCTAAGCTTGGGGGAGTATGTATTTCTCACCGACATTACATTCATGTTCACACACACATTCCAGTTGTCGGTGCTCATACTTTTTCATTGTACTATCCATGCTAGTTTAATTTCTTTTTAAGCCTTCTTCTTGAGTGTTTGAAAAACCTTAAGAAAAACCAAAAAAAAATAGTTGTAGATTTTAGCTAGTTTACATTCCATGCTTGTAGTAGTAGTAATTAAAAGAAAACCCAAAAAGATTTCTCGTTCTTCTTTTGCTTGTTGGGAGCTTTCCCGTGTAAATAGTTTTTTCTTTTCTTTTGGGGTCGAGAGGAGAAGACCATGATGAAAATGTTGAGTGGCTCTCATATGCATTATTGTTGATCTAACCAAGATCCCATATTACCTTGTCTTCTCCCTTGTATTAAACGCTTGCAGATTCCAGCTTAGTGCAATGCACGTGCACTATTATTATTATCCACACCGTTCGGTCGTGCAAGTGAAATGCAATAATGACGATATATGATGGACTGATTGAGATGAGAGAAGCTGGTATGAACTGGACCAATCTTGTTTTTGTAAATATGATTAGTTCATCGTTCCTAATTCAGCCTATTATGAAAGAAACATGTTTGCAATGACAATTAGAGATTATAGTTGCTCATGACATGCTTAATTAGCTAGGAGTTTATAATGGTTTACCTTGCGTGCCAACATGCTATTAAAATGGTTGTGATGTATAGGATCTAGAAGTAGATGTGTCTAAAAGGGGGGGTTAGACACTTTGTGCTAAAGTTGCAATTTTTAAGCCTTTTCGGTTTAAGTGGAGTTTAGGCACAATTTCAGCACACACAATACATATCAAGCAAACAAGCAAAGAGTATATGAGCAGCGGAATGTAAAGCATGCAACTTGCAAGAATGTAAAGGGAAGGGTTTGGAGATTTCAAACGCAATTGGAGACACGGATGTTTTTCCCGTGGTTCGGATAGGTGGTGCTATCCTACATCCACGTTGATGGAGACTTCAACCCACGAAGGGTAACGGTTGCGCGAGTCCACACAGGGCTCCACCCAAGGGCAATGGTTGCGTGAGTCCACGAAGGGATCCACCCACGAAGGGTCCACGGAGAAGCAACCACCCACAAAGGGTCCACGAAGAAGCAACCTTGTCTATCCCACCATGGCCATCGCCCACGAAGGACTTGCCTCACTAGCGGTAGATCTTCACAAAGTAGGCGATCTCCTTGCCCTTACAAACTCCTTGGTTCAACTCCACAATCTTGTCGGAGGCTCCCAAGTGACACCTAGCCAATCTAGGAGACACCACTCTCCAAGAAGTAACAAATGGTGTGTAGGTAATGAACTCCTTGCTCTTGTGCTTCAAAATGATAGTCTCCCCAACACTCAACTCTCTCTCATAGGATTTGGATTTGGTGGAAAGAAGATTTGAGTGGAAAGCAACTTGGGAAGGCTAGAGATCAAGATTCATATGGTAGGAATGGAATGTCTTGATCTCAACACATGAGTAGGTGGTTTTCTCTCAGAACATATGAGTAGGAATGGTGTGTGTGTTCTGGTGGCTCTCTCTTCGAATGAGAAGGAGGTGGAGGGGTATATATAGCCTCCACACAAAATCCAACCGTTACACACAATTTACCAATCTCGGTGGGACCGAATCAGAAAACTCGGTCGGACCGAAATGGTAAACCTGGTGACCGTTAGGAATTTCGGTGGGACTGACATGCAACTCGGTAGGACAGATTCGGTTAGGGTTTGGGCATAACGTAATCTTGGTGAGACCGATTACACAAACTCGGTGAGACCGAGTTTGGTAATTGGCTAACCAGAGAGTTGGTCAGGCAACCTCGGTGGGACCGATTTGCTCTTTCGGTGAGACCGAGTGGAACTCGGTGAGACCGAAAAGTTACAAAGGGGAAACACTGAGTTTACATTGCAATCTCGGTGGGACCGATTGCATATCTCGGTGGGACAGAGAATATTGCAATAGGTAACAGAGAGTTTGCAATCCCATCTCGGTGAGACCGAGATCCTTATCGGTAGGACCGAATTGCTAGGGTTTGGCAGTGGCTAATGACAAATGAAACTCGGTGGCGCCGGATAGGAAAAATCGGTAGGACCGAGTTTGGCTTAGAGTATAGGTCATATGTGGATATGGGAAAGTAGTTGAGGGTTTTGGAGCATATCATTAAGCACATGAAGCAAGAGGCTCATTAAGCAACACCTCATGAGATTTAGGAGCAAACTTTGAATGACGATGCTTATCAAGAATGTAGCACTTGGAGCCGAATACTCGAAAGTATCCAACTTGGGGTTTGTTACCGGTGAGAAGCTCGTATGCCGTCTTGCCGACTAGCTTGTGAAGATATAAGCGATTTGTTGTGTGACAAGCTGTCTCAACTGCTTCTGCCCAAAAGTGCTTTGGCGTCTTGTATTCATCAAGCATTGTTCTTGCCATTTCGATGAGCGTCCGGTTCTTCCTTTCAACAACTCCATTTTGTTGAGGTGTGTATGTAGCCGAGAACTCGTGTGAAATCCCTTCTTCGTCAAGAAAGGTGTCCACATTTGCGTTCTTGAACTCCGTTCCGTTGTCACTCCGAACCTTCTTGATCTTCACATCGAACTGATTTTGGGCTTTCCTAGTGAAGTTTCTGAAGATCTTCTGGACCTGCGACTTGTCATTAAGAAAGAACACCCACGTAAATCTTGAAAAATCATCAACTATAACTAGATCAAAAGAATTTCCACCAAGATTCTTGTAGGCGTTGGGACCAAAAAGATCCATGTGAAGTAGCTCGAGTGGCCTTCTTGTGGTCATGATGTTCTTCACGGGATGTCTTCCTCCAACCTGTTTACCTGCTTGACAAGCACTGCAAAGTCTATCCTTATCAAATATGACATCATTAATTCCAAGGATATGATTTCCTTTAATAAGCTTGTCAAGGTTTCTCATGCCAACGTGACCTAGTCGTCTATGCCACAACCAACCTTTTGAGGATTTAGCAACAAAGCAAGTTTTAGGTTGCGCCTTTTTAGAGAAATCGACAATGTAAAGATCACCTCTACGCATACCAGTAAAGACCATTTTATGATTTTCTCGACGAAATACTTGGCAATCTACCTCAGTAAATAGGACATTCAAACCGAAATCAGCAAGTCTAGATACTGAAAGTAAGTTGTAGCCAAGAGATTCAACGAGCATGACATTTTGAATGGAACTATCATCTGAGATGGCCACCTTACCAAGGCCAACCACTTTACCCTTTGAATTATCACCAAAGGTGACATATTTTCGAGGGCCGTTGTTTTCAGCAAGCTCACGAAACATCTCTTCATCTCCGGTCATATGATCAGTACATCCACTATCAAGAACCCATTCCTTTCCTCCTGATTCATATCCCCGAAGATTTGCCATAAGACCAAAATGTCTCATTGCATCGTCGAGATCGAAGTCACTATCATCATCATCATCATAATATTCCGGTTCATCATGATCTTGTGATTCATCATTTCCTAGAGAGGGTAATTTATCAGACAAATGATCATCAAAGTGGTCACTTTTATGAATTCTTATGGCTTTGAGTATGATATCATTAATGATTCCAACATCCCCTTTAGCATGCTTAAGATTGGCAAGTTCAAGAAGACATTAACCAAAACTAGGATCACTAGAGTTCATCTTACTCAAGGCAATGGATTCATGGATAATTTCATCCAAAGTTTTCAAGGAATGATTGGGAAATCGTTTCTCAAGAAATTTCCATATAGTATAGGCACAATCTTGAGTAGGCAAACTAGCAATCAGATTTTTGGGCAATCCTCTAATGATGAGCTCAATAGTTCTAAGATTGCGAATCATATCTTCATCTAGGGTAGGATGCAAGGGATCAATATGGGGTGCACAAGGGCTAGCAATATACTTGTTCAAATGATATTGATTGAAGATTACAAGCATCTCATTTTTCCACTCATGAAAGTACTTTCCATCAAGAATAGGCACTCTATGTCTAAGACTCCCTAGAGTAGACACATCCATCTTCCTCCAATGGTGATTAAACCAAGGCAATGGAGACCACAGCTCTGATACCACTTGTAGGATCTAGAAGTAGATGTGTCTAAAAGGGGGGGGTTAGACACTTTGTGCTAAAGTTGCAATTTTTAAGCCTTTTCGGTTTAAGTGGAGTTTAGGCACAATTTCAGCACACACAATACATATCAAGCAAACAAGCAAAGAGTATATGAGCAGCGGAATGTAAAGCATGCAACTTGCAAGAATGTAAAGGGAAGGGTTTGGAGATTTCAAACGCAATTGGAGACACGGATGTTTTTCCCGTGGTTCGGATAGGTGGTGCTATCCTACATCCACGTTGATGGAGACTTCAACCCACGAAGGGTAACGGTTGCGCGAGTCCACACAGGGCTCCACCCAAGGGCAACAGTTGCGCGAGTCCACGAAGGGCTCCACCCACGAAGGGTCCACGGAGAAGCAACCACCCACAAAGGGTCCATGAAGAAGCAACCTTGTCTATCCCACCATGGCCATCGCCCACGAAGGACTTGCCTCACTAGCGGTAGATCTTCACGAAGTAGGCGATCTCCTTGCCCTTACAAACTCCTTGGTTCAACTCCACAATCTTGTCGGAGGCTCCCAAGTGACACCTAGCCAATCTAGGAGACACCACTCTCCAAGAAGTAACAAATGGTGTGTAGGTAATGAACTCCTTGCTCTTGTGCTTCAAAATGATAGTCTCCCCAACACTCAACTCTCTCTCATAGGATTTGGATTTGGTGGAAAGAAGATTTGAGTGGAAAGCAACTTGGGAAGGCTAGAGATCAAGATTCATATGGTAGGAATGGAATGTCTTGATCTCAACACATGAGTAGGTGGTTTTCTCTCAGAACATATGAGTAGGAATGGTGTGTGTGTTCTGGTGGCTCTCTCTTCGAATGAGAAGGAGGTGGAGGGGTATATATAGCCTCCACACAAAATCCAACCGTTACACACAATTTACCAATCTCGGTGGGACCGAATCAGAAAACTCGGTCGGACCGAAATGGTAAACCTAGTGACCGTTAGGAATTTCGGTGGGACTGACATGCAACTCGGTAGGACCGATTCGGTTAGGGTTTGGGCATAACGTAATCTCGGTGAGACCGATTACACAAACTCGGTGAGACCGAGTTTGGTAATTGGCTAACCAGAGAGTTGGTCAGGCAACCTCGGTGGGACCGATTTGCTCTTTGGTGAGACCGAGTGGAACTCGGTGAGACCGAAAAGTTACAAAGGGGAAACACTGAGTTTACATTGCAATCTCGGTGGGACCGATTGCATATCTCGGTGGGACCAAGAATATTGCAATAGGTAACAGAGAGTTTGCAATCCCATCACGGTGAGACCGAGATCCTTATCGGTAGGACCGAATTGCTAGGGTTTGGCAGTGGCTAATGACAAATGAAACTTGGTGGCGCCGGATAGGAAAAATCGGTAGGACCGAGTTTGGCTTAGAGTATAGGTCATATGTGGATATGGGAAAGTAGTTGAGGGTTTTGGAGCATATCATTAAGCACATGAAGCAAGAGGCTCATTAAGCAACACCTCATCCCTCCTTGATAGTATTGGCTTTTCCTATGGACTCAATGTGATCTTGGATCACTAAAATATAAAATGAAGAGTATTGAGCTTTTGAGCTTGAGCCAATCCTTTGTCCTTAGCATTTTGAGGGTTCCCACAACCTTTAGTCCATGCCACTCCATTGTTGAACTTATCTGAAACATGCTAGATAGAAGTGTTAGTCCAACAAGAGATATGTTGTCATCAATTATCAAAACCACCTAGGGAGCACTTGTGCTTTCAATCTCCCCCTTTTTGGTAATTGATGTCAACATACATCAAAGCTTTAGATAAAGATATAAAGAACAGCAAGTAAAGCTTTGGAAGAACATGTAACAAGCATAGGCTCCCCCTACATGTATGCACTCGTGTAAATATGAAATATAGAGGCATGTGAGAGCATAAACATGACAGAGTAGGCAATGTGTTACATGTATCTTGGCCATATGCATCAGAGCAAAAGATTATCAAGAAAAATACCTTCATGCTCATGAGTCCTTCTTGCAAACAGTATGTACATAAGCAAGAACTCCTCATACTCATGATTTTGATGCATATACTTACCTTGTGGTCTCGAGTTGGCTTAGGATGGAATGAACCTGCACAAACAAGGTTAGATAACACAGGTACGTCCACTAGCCAGAGCAAACAAAAGAAACCACAAGAATACCAAGACTGGGATGACATGTAGAGAGTGAGTACAAGGTACCTCATTGGATTCAACATGTCCCCAAGAATAAAGATATGCAATGAATTTGGCTGATTTCTTTTCCTTAGGTGTCTTGCTCCCCCTGAATCTTACATGGGATATTGGGAGAAGATAGGAGACAGAAAATCAGAGCTAAAAGATATGAATAGAACTTAATTCAAATGAGTACATATGAACATGTCTTTCCCCCAAAAAGACATGTGGCATCTCTCCTCTTAAACATCAAGCATCTGGGATCCTTGAGTATTCTCTCCCCCTGGAAATTTCTTTCTCCCCCTTGATATTTGGGATCCTTGAGTATTCTCTCCCCCTTAGTGCTTTCTCCTTTGTAGGTGATAAGCTTTTGATGTGATCTCTCTCTCCCCGATGATAAGCTTTGATGTGATCTCTCTCTCCCCCTTTGACATCAATTTCCAAGAAGGGTTTTCTTGGAATCCGTCGTATAGGTTTGGTCCATGAGATTCAGCACAAAGCAGAGGATAAAATTGTGATGCTTGTGGAGGACAAGATTCATTGAGTGGAGCTGGATCAGAAGAAATGTAGAACAAGTGGCAAAATGGTTTTCTGATTACAAAGTCGGTGGCACCGAGTGGCACATTTCGGTGGTACCGAAAAGATTCGGTTGGACCGAAATTTGCAAGTCGGTGAAACCGAGTTTGCACAGAGAAAAACACTTGTCACCTCAGCTCACTAGTCAAGTAAGATCTCACAAAGATTTGCAAGGAATTGAATGCAGAAAATACAGAATAAAAACAAAGAGAAAAAAAAGAAGAAACTGAAAGATCTAGATGAAGTTGTTTTTTTTAAAGAGAAAGAAACTAAACATGCATGAGAGAAATGCAATAACACAGAAAAGGGACACAAGAGAACTTCATCTAGAATTGGGCGGCGACATAGTCACCTATGTTAGAGTATATTGACTTAGGAGTCAAGTGAGGACACTTGATCATAGGTAATACTCATCGTTTAAGCTCAAAATGGGGTTACCATTTTTCGTTTAAGCATCTTGATGTATTCACATCTTGTTGAGTTGCTTTGACTCATGTCTTGGAGTAAAGCTTCTCTAAGATGGAATAACATACCTTGGGTGGTGATGTGGTTCTTGCTCATGTAGTTGAACTTGTGTGGGTGCTCAAGGTTCATGTAGTTCATCAAGAGTTGGGAGCACCACTTGGAGTTTGAGTTCATCTACCTACATGGGTTAGTTCTTGCAAGGAAGAGCACTTGTGTATCCAAAAATGACAATCATGAAGCTTAACATAGAGTTTGTCAAAGGATATGTTTGAATGGTTTTGTGCTTCCTTGTCTTCAACCACTATTGTGTAAAGTCTTGGTCTTGTAGAGATTGCTCAAGATGTGAGTGAGTCGCAATCTCATGGAATTAAATTCAACCAAGCACCTACATGGGTTAGACAACATGCAAGGTGCAAATATATCCAAGACATAAGATAGTTATCATAAGAGATACATCATGGATTAGTTATAAGCTCATGTCTTGCATGTAGCCAATGGAGTTTCTACTCCAAGTTCGAAGCATCAATGATGTTCAATTCTCCTCTCAACCTGCAAAACACTTTCTCATCAAGCGGTTTAGTGAATATATCCGCTAATTGCTTATCGGTGCGAACATGCTTAAGATTGATGTCACCCTTAGCAACATGATCTCGAATGAAATGATGACGAACTTCAATATGCTTAGTTCGAGAATGTTGTACAGGATTATGACCAATTTTGATAGCACTTTCATTGTCACAAAGCAGTGGAACATGTTTCACATAAATCCCATAATCTTTAAGAGTTTGGGTCATCCAAAGTAATTGAGCACAACATGAACTAGCGGCAATGTATTCCGCTTCGGCGGTGGATAAGGATACCGAGTTTTGTTTCTTGGAAGACCAAGACACAAGAGATTTACCAAGAAATTGACAAGTACCCGAAGTGGACTTTCTATCAACCTTGTCTCCGGCATAATCTGAGTCGGAATAGCCAACATGATCAAAAGAGGACCTCTTAGGATACCAAATGCCAAAATTTGGTGTATGGATTAAATATCTCACTATCCTTTTCACAGCCTTAAGATGACAATCTTTAGGAGCAGCTTGATATCGTGCACACATGCATACACTTAGCATAATATCAGGACGTGAAGCACATAGGTATAACAATGAACCAATCATAGAGCGATAAACCTTTTGATCAACTGGTTCACCATCTTTGGTTAAATCATTATGTCCACTAGTAGGCATGGGTGTAGACATACCTTTGCATTCTTGCATATTGAACTTCTTGAATAAGTCCTTGGTGTACTTTGTTTGAGAGACAAATGTACCTTCCTTAGTTTGCTTGATTTGCAATCCAAGAAAGAATTTGAGTTCACTCATCATAGACATCTCAAACTTCTCTGACATTAGTTTTCCAAACTTTTCACTAAAGAGAGGGTTAGTTGAACCAAATATGATGTCATCAACATAAATTTGGCATACAAAAAGTTCTCCATTAACCTTTTTAGTGAAAAGAGTAGAGTCAATTTTACCAATTTCAAAACCACTTGTAGTAAGGAACTTGGTCAAGCATTTATACCATGCTCTAGGAGCTTGTTTAAGACCATAAAGAGCTTTGTGAAGTTTGTAAACATGATTTGGTTTCTTAGGATTGACAAAGCCGGGAGGCTGTTTGACATATACTTCCTCCTCTATTTCTCCATTTAGAAAAGCACTTTTAATGTCCATTTGGTACAAGGTGATATTATGGTGATTAGCATAGGCAAGTAAGATGTGAATGGACTCAAGTCTAGCAACGGGAGCATATGTCTCACCATAGTCCATACCTTCGACTTGTGTGTATCCTTGGGCGACGAGACGTGCTTTGTTGCGGACCACTTGTCCATCTTCATCTTGCTTGTTGTGAAACACCCATTTGGTACCAAT
The DNA here is from genome assembly GCF_056163025.1 of Triticum urartu. Lineage (NCBI taxonomy): Eukaryota > Viridiplantae > Streptophyta > Magnoliopsida > Poales > Poaceae > Triticum > Triticum urartu. The sequence continues at coordinate 442,882,886 of NC_141873.1, read as the reverse complement.
GATGTTGTGGTTGTTGTCGGGCTTCTCAACCAATGTCCAAACTTGGTTTCTCTCAAAATTATGTAGCTCTTCATGCATAGCGTTTATCCAATCCGGATCTTCCAATGCTTCTTCAACCTTCATTGGTAATGCTCGAGATGAATGAATAGTTTTCACAAAAGTTAGCTAAACGAGTTTTTGAGCGAGTGATTCTCCCGGTTTGTATATCATTGAGAATTTGCTCGACGGGATGATCTTTGGCAATTCTTGCTCGAACTCGTGAGAGCTTTTTCTTGGGTCTTTGTTGAGAATCTTCTTCATCTTGTTCTTCTTCTTGGCTTTCTTCATTGTTGACGTCGTCGTTCTCTTGTCGTGGTGGAGAAGGAGGTTGTTGATGTTTGTCTTGACGTATTTCCTCGTTTTCTTCATATTGATGTGTCCCACTTGTGGATGCTTCCGTGTCGATTCTTGGTTCACCTTGACGTGAAGTAGAAACTTCCACTTGGACGGATGAGGTACTCTCCTTCACCTCCGTTGGACGAATTTTGCCAATGGACAAGTCTCGAATTGCTTCTGAAGGATCTTTGTCTCCTACATCAATTGGCAATTGCTCTACTTGCGAGCCATTAGATTCATCAAACTTCACATCTACCGTCTCTTCAACCTTTCGGGTGAAATTGTTGTAGACACAGTAAGTGTGAGAGTTTGATCCATAACCAAGTAGAAAGCCTTCATGAGATTTAGGAGCAAACTTTGAATGACGATGCTTATCAAGAATGTAGCACTTGGAGCCGAATACTCGAAAGTATCCAACTTGGGGTTTGTTACCGGTGAGAAGCTCGTATGCCGTCTTGCCGACTAGCTTGTGAAGATATAAGCGATTTGTTGTGTGACAAGCTGTCTCAACTGCTTCTGCCCAAAAGTGCTTTGGCGTCTTGTATTCATCAAGCATTGTTCTTGCCATTTCGATGAGCGTCCGGTTCTTCCTTTCAACAACTCCATTTTGTTGAGGTGTGTATGTAGCCGAGAACTCGTGTGAAATCCCTTCTTCGTCAAGAAAGGTGTCCACATTTGCGTTCTTGAACTCCGTTCCGTTGTCACTCCGAACCTTCTTGATCTTCACATCGAACTGATTTTGGGCTTTCCTAGTGAAGTTTCTGAAGATCTTCTGGACCTGCGACTTGTCATTAAGAAAGAACACCCACGTAAATCTTGAAAAATCATCAACTATAACTAGATCAAAAGAATTTCCACCAAGATTCTTGTAGGCGTTGGGACCAAAAAGATCCATGTGAAGTAGCTCGAGTGGCCTTCTTGTGGTCATGATGTTCTTCACGGGATGTCTTCCTCCAACCTGTTTACCTGCTTGACAAGCACTGCAAAGTCTATCCTTATCAAATATGACATCATTAATTCCAAGGATATGATTTCCTTTAATAAGCTTGTCAAGGTTTCTCATGCCAACGTGACCTAGTCGTCTATGCCACAACCAACCTTTTGAGGATTTAGCAACAAAGCAAGTTTTAGGTTGCGCCTTTTTAGAGAAATCGACAATGTAAAGATCACCTCTACGCATACCAGTAAAGACCATTTTATGATTTTCTCGACGAAATACTTGGCAATCTACCTCAGTAAATAGGACATTCAAACCGAAATCAGCAAGTCTAGATACTGAAAGTAAGTTGTAGCCAAGAGATTCAACGAGCATGACATTTTGAATGGAACTATCATCTGAGATGGCCACCTTACCAAGGCCAACCACTTTACCCTTTGAATTATCACCAAAGGTGACATATTTTCGAGGGCCGTTGTTTTCAGCAAGCTCACGAAACATCTCTTCATCTCCGGTCATATGATCAGTACATCCACTATCAAGAACCCATTCCTTTCCTCCTGATTCATATCCCCGAAGATTTGCCATAAGACCAAAATGTCTCATTGCATCGTCGAGATCGAAGTCACTATCATCATCATCATCATAATATTCCGGTTCATCATGATCTTGTGATTCATCATTTCCTAGAGAGGGTAATTTATCAGACAAATGATCATCAAAGTGGTCACTTTTATGAATTCTTATGGCTTTGAGTATGATATCATTAATGATTCCAACATCCCCTTTAGCATGCTTAAGATTGGCAAGTTCAAGAAGACATTAACCAAAACTAGGATCACTAGAGTTCATCTTACTCAAGGCAATGGATTCATGGATAATTTCATCCAAAGTTTTCAAGGAATGATTGGGAAATCGTTTCTCAAGAAATTTCCATATAGTATAGGCACAATCTTGAGTAGGCAAACTAGCAATCAGATTTTTGGGCAATCCTCTAATGATGAGCTCAATAGTTCTAAGATTGCGAATCATATCTTCATCTAGGGTAGGATGCAAGGGATCAATATGGGGTGCACAAGGGCTAGCAATATACTTGTTCAAATGATATTGATTGAAGATTACAAGCATCTCATTTTTCCACTCATGAAAGTACTTTCCATCAAGAATAGGCACTCTATGTCTAAGACTCCCTAGAGTAGACACATCCATCTTCCTCCAATGGTGATTAAACCAAGGCAATGGAGACCACAGCTCTGATACCACTTGTAGGATCTAGAAGTAGATGTGTCTAAAAGGGGGGGGTTAGACACTTTGTGCTAAAGTTGCAATTTTTAAGCCTTTTCGGTTTAAGTGGAGTTTAGGCACAATTTCAGCACACACAATACATATCAAGCAAACAAGCAAAGAGTATATGAGCAGCGGAATGTAAAGCATGCAACTTGCAAGAATGTAAAGGGAAGGGTTTGGAGATTTCAAACGCAATTGGAGACACGGATGTTTTTCCCGTGGTTCGGATAGGTGGTGCTATCCTACATCCACGTTGATGGAGACTTCAACCCACGAAGGGTAACGGTTGCGCGAGTCCACACAGGGCTCCACCCAAGGGCAACAGTTGCGCGAGTCCACGAAGGGCTCCACCCACGAAGGGTCCACGGAGAAGCAACCACCCACAAAGGGTCCATGAAGAAGCAACCTTGTCTATCCCACCATGGCCATCGCCCACGAAGGACTTGCCTCACTAGCGGTAGATCTTCACGAAGTAGGCGATCTCCTTGCCCTTACAAACTCCTTGGTTCAACTCCACAATCTTGTCGGAGGCTCCCAAGTGACACCTAGCCAATCTAGGAGACACCACTCTCCAAGAAGTAACAAATGGTGTGTAGGTAATGAACTCCTTGCTCTTGTGCTTCAAAATGATAGTCTCCCCAACACTCAACTCTCTCTCATAGGATTTGGATTTGGTGGAAAGAAGATTTGAGTGGAAAGCAACTTGGGAAGGCTAGAGATCAAGATTCATATGGTAGGAATGGAATGTCTTGATCTCAACACATGAGTAGGTGGTTTTCTCTCAGAACATATGAGTAGGAATGGTGTGTGTGTTCTGGTGGCTCTCTCTTCGAATGAGAAGGAGGTGGAGGGGTATATATAGCCTCCACACAAAATCCAACCGTTACACACAATTTACCAATCTCGGTGGGACCGAATCAGAAAACTCGGTCGGACCGAAATGGTAAACCTGGTGACCGTTAGGAATTTCGGTGGGACTGACATGCAACTCGGTAGGACAGATTCGGTTAGGGTTTGGGCATAACGTAATCTCGGTGAGACCGATTACACAAACTCGGTGAGACCGAGTTTGGTAATTGGCTAACCAGAGAGTTGGTCAGGCAACCTTGGTGGGACCGATTTGCTCTTTCGGTGAGACCGAGTGGAACTCGGTGAGACCGAAAAGTTACAAAGGGGAAACACTGAGTTTACATTGCAATCTCGGTGGGACCGATTGCATATCTCGGTGGGACAGAGAATATTGCAATAGGTAACAGAGAGTTTGCAATCCCATCTCGGTGAGACCGAGATCCTTATCGGTAGGACCGAATTGCTAGGGTTTGGCAGTGGCTAATGACAAATGAAACTCGGTGGCGCCGGATAGGAAAAATCGGTAGGACCGAGTTTGGCTTAGAGTATAGGTCATATGTGGATATGGGAAAGTAGTTGAGGGTTTTGGAGCATATCATTAAGCACATGAAGCAAGAGGCTCATTAAGCAACACCTCATCCCTCCTTGATAGTATTGGCTTTTCCTATGGACTCAATGTGATCTTGGATCACTAAAATATAAAATGAAGAGTCTTGAGCTTTTGAGCTTGAGCCAATCCTTTGTCCTTAGCATTTTGAGGGTTCCCATAACCTTTAGTCCATGCCACTCCATTGTTGAACTTATCTGAAACATGCTAGATAGAAGTGTTAGTCCAACAAGAGATATGTTGTCATAAATTATCAAAACCACCTAGGGAGCACTTGTGCTTTCATGATGTGGTATGATAGGGTGGTATCCTCCTTTGAACGATTCAAGTGGCTTGACTTGGCACATGTTCACGCATGTAGTTGAAACAAAATCAACATAGCCTCCACGATATTTATGTTCATGGTGAATTATGTCCTACTCATGCTTGCACTCGGTGTTGATTAATTTTAATGCATGTTCATGACTGTTGTTGCTCTCTAGTTGGTCGCTTCCCAGTCTTTTTCTAGCGTTCACTTGTACTAAGCAGGAATACTGCTTGTGCATCCACTTCCATAAACCCCAAAGTTATTCCATATGAGTCCACCATACCTTCCTATAAGCGGTATCTACCTGTCGTTCCAAGTAAATTTGTATGTGCCAAACTCTAAACCTTCAAATGAAATTATGTTTTGCATGCTTGAATAGCTCATGTATCAACTAGGGCTGTCTATATCTTCCATGCTAGGTGGGTTATCCTCAAGATGAGTGGACTCCGCTCATCATTCACGAGAAAATGGCTGGTAACAGGGATGCCCAGTCCCATGCTTAAATTAAAATAATTGCAAACAAAACTACCCCAGGATTGTTGTTAGTTGGAGGCACCCGTTGTTTTGGACAAGACATGGATTGATGTTTGTTGGTGGTGGGGGGGTATAAACTTTACTATTCTGTTTGGGAACCGCCTATAATGTGTGTAGCATGGAAGATATCGAGATCTCTTGGTTGTTATGTTGACAATGAAAGTATACCACTCAAAATATTATTTACCTCTATTTCAAAACTCGAGCTCTGGCACCTCTGAAAATCCCTGCTTCCCTCTGAGAAGGGACTATCTATTTACTTTTATGTTGAGTCATCATCCTCTTATTAAAAAGCACCAGTTGGAGAGCACCGCTGTCATGTGCATGCATTACTATTAATTTACATTGAGTATGACTGTGACTAGATCTCTTTTACCATGAATTACAATGTTTAGTCAGTCCTTGATCTTCAGGGGTGCTCTGCATTTATGGTTTGCGTTCTCAGAAAGGGCTAGCAAGATACCATCTTGTTATATCATATTATGATTGTTTTGAGAAAGCGTTGTCATCCGAGATTTGTTATTATTGCTCGCTAGTTGATTATGCCATTGATATGAGTAAACATGAGACAAAAATGTTATTGTCAATATGGTTGGTTTATAATCTTTGCTGAAAACTTGAATGCTGGCTTTACATATTTACAACAACAAGATCAAACAGAGTTTGTAAAAGTTTTTCTTTATCACTTTCATTTTGTCAACTGAATTGCTTGAGGACAAGCAAAGGTTTATGCTTGGGGGAGTTGATACGTCTCCATCGTATCTACTTTTCCAAACACTTTTGACCTTGTTTTGCACTCTAACTTGCATGATTTGAATGAAAATAACCCAGACTGACACTGTTTTCAGCAGAATTGCCATGGTGTTATTTTTGTGCAGAAATAAAAGTTCCCGGAATGACTTGGAAATTTACGGAGACGTGTTTTGGAATTTCTAAAAAAATACTGGCAAAAGAATCAACACCATGGGCCCACACCCTATCCAAGAGGGTGCATGGCACCCCCCCTGGGGCACGCCCCTACCTCATTGACCCCCTGAGGCTCCACTGACGTCAACTCCAACTCTATATATTCACGTTCAGGGAGAAAAGATCAGAGAGAAGGATTCATCGCGTTTTACGACACGGAGCCGCCTCCAAGCCCTAATCTCTCTCAGGAGGGCTGATCTGGAGTCCGTTCGGGGCTCCGGAGAGGGGAATCCGTTGCCATCGTCATCATTAACCTTCCTCCATCACCAATTTCATGATGCTCACCGCCGTGCATGAGTAATTCCATCATAGGCTTGTTGGACGGTGATGGGTTGGATGAGATTTACCATGTAATCGAGTTAGTTTTGTTATGGTTTGATCCCTAGTATCCATTATGTTCTAATATTGATGTTCTATGACTTTGCTATGCTTAATGCTTGTCACTAGGGCCCGAGTGCCATGATTTCAGATCTGAACCTATTATGTTTTCATGAACATATGTGAGTTCTTAATCCTATTTTGCAAGTGAATAGTCACCTACTATGTCTTATGATCCGGTAATCCCGAAATGACAATAATCGGGACCACTCCCGGTGATGACCATAGTTTGAGGAGTTCATGTATTATTCAGTAAGTGTTAATGCTTTGGTCCGATACTCTATTAAAAGGAGGCCTTAATATCCCTTAGTTTTCAATAGGATCCTGCTACCACGGGAGGGTAGGACAAAAGATGTCATGCAAGTTCTTTTCCATAAGCACGTATGACTATATTCGGAATACATGCCTATATTACATTGATGAACTGGAGCTAGTTCTGTGTCACCCTATGTTATAACTGTTGCATGTGGAATCGCATCCGACATAATTATCCATCATTGATCCACTGCCTACGAGCTTTTCACATATTGATCTTTGCTTAGTTACTTAGTTGCCACTGTTACAATCACTACAAAAAACTACTATTGTTAACTTTGCCACCGTTACCGCTACTTCCATATTACTTTGCTACTAAATACTTTGCTGCAGATATTAAGTCTTTTAGATGCGGTTGAATTGACAACTCAATTGTTAATACTTTAGAATACTCTTTGCCTCCCCTTGTGTCGAATAAATAAATTTGGGTTGAATACTCTATCCTCGAAAATTGTTGCAATCCTCTGTACTTGTGTGTTATCAATGACATACATGAATCACTAGGGATGATTGGATACTCGGTAAGTGAGAGAAATTATTTGCAGGGGTATTCATGTGGCAAAGAACTGCAAGGCAGCATGCACAAAGTATTTTCTGAACAATAGAGAGAATTTTTGGGTATCTTGTAATAACAAGATCAACGGAAATGGTTGTATGAATGGCAAGTGTACTTCGTTATCCATTGGGGTTTATCGGTGGAAAGGAATTGCAAAAGGGATGGCACAAAGTATTGAGGGAACATCAGAGAGTAACTTTGGAATCTTTTAGTGCACTTCGTAATCATTTGGAGTGAGGGGCTCTCCGGAAGGAAGTAAAATCATTTGACCCGAATAGAAGAGAGATCAGAGTCCCAGAGTATAGACGATGAATAAAAGATCCTAATACCACCCAATGGCGACATGGGCCCGTAAGACACACAACCCTATTAGTAAAAAGTTTTTCAGTGACTAGACTCGACTTTGGCCAAGGAGTTTGGAAGGGGGATTCCTATAGGCAGTCGGCTCTGATACCAACTTGTGACGCCCCTGATTTGACCGTACACAAACCATACACGCAAATGTGTACGATCGAGATCAAGGACTCACGGGAAGATATCACAACACAACTCTAGACATAAGTTAAAATAATACATGCTTTATAATACAAGCCAGGGGCCTCGAGGGCTCAAATACATAAGCTTGAATACACAAGAGTCAGCGAAAGCAATAATATCTGAGTACAGACATAAGTTAAACAAGATTGCCTTAAGAAGGCTAGAACAAAAGTAGCAACGATCGAAAAGGCAAGGCCTCCTGCCTGGAACCTCCTAACTCCTCCTCGAAGTCGAACTCCACGTAGAATCATCCTCGGGGTCCTTTGGCTCCTGGACTCCAGCATCTGGTTGCGACAAAAATGTATAGAAAGGGGGAAAAGGGGGAGCAAAGCAACCATGAGTACTCATCCAAAGTACTCGCAAGCAAGGATCTACACTACATATGCATTGTTATCAATGGAATGGGTAGTATCTATGGACTGAACTGCAGAATGCCAGAATAAGAGGGGGATAGCTAGTCCTGTCGAAGACTATGCTTCTGGGAGTCTCCATCTTGCAGCATGTAGAAGAGAGTAGATGGTAAGTTCACCAAGTATCATCGCATAGCATAATCCTACCCGGGGATTCTCTCCTTGTCGCCCTGTGAGAGAGTGATCACCGGGTTGTATCTGGCACTTGAAAGGGTGTGTTTTATTAAGTATCCGATTCTAGTTGTCATAAGGTCAAGGTACAACTTCGGGTCATCCTTTTACTAAGGGACGCGGCTATTCGAAAAGATAAACCTCCCTGCAGGGGTGCACCACATAACCCAACACGCTCGATCCCTCTGGCCGGACACACTTTCATGTACGAAGTATTTTCATCCGAGTTACAGATTACTTTATATTAATTTTCGAAGTTTTAATTCATTTTCTAAATTCCCAAAATTAACTTAAATCTAAAATAAAAGGTGTAAAATGCTATGGGTACACAGAGAGTGTACCCAGAAGTTCATCTATGAGGCTGACTGGTGGGTTCCGGTTGACTGCCCAGTCACAGTCATCATGGACCAGTTGACAAGTCAATGGTCCTGCTGGGACCCACACGTCATACACTGATTGTCTAATAGTATTTAAATTAACCTAATTAAGTTTAATTACAATGCGGGCCCGGGCTGTCAGTGACTCAGTTCATTAATTGATTAATCTTAATCTAAACTAGATGCTACAGTTGTCGGGCCCAGGTGTCAGTGGGGGTTAGGGGCTGGGTTAGTGGAGGTTATTCACCCGGGCCCATGAGTCGGTGATTCAGGCCGGGTTCCAAACGGTGGCGCACCGCGCGGTGGAGCTCCGGCTAGGCGGGTCACGGCAGTGATGGCCGAAATTCGGTCTCCGGCGACCATTTGGGCAGTGGAGCGGCACGTACGAATAGAAGGAACCATGTGCGTGCAACGGTGGCAACAGCAGCGGCTGAGACAGATAGCAACGGCGCCGGCATCGGGCGAAGGCGGTGGCCGGAGCATGTGAGGTACGGGGTCGGCACTAGGGGGCATGTTTTGGGGCGCGGCCTGAGGCATTCAAACGCGAGCGTCGAGCCATGTCGAAATGCGCCGAAAGGAGCTGCTGGGTTTGGCCAGAGTTGAGCTGTGCGTCGACGGGCAGCGGTGGTGAGCTCGTGATGCAACAGGGAGGTTAGCTAGGAGGGGAATGAAGCACAGGGAGAGAGGGGGCACGAGGCTCATCGGGAGGGCACAAGGAGGCCCGGCGAGAGGGTTAGTAGCTGCAGAGCGCTCGAGGTCGACGGAGGAGGTGCCGAGCCGAGAAGGAAGAAGAAGGTGACGCGGCAGCGCTGGGGGACCTCCCCAGCTCGCGCGTGTGGTCGGGGTAGAGAGGCGGTCGATAGCGGGCTTCTGGCGAGCTCTCAGGCGGCGGGGGCGATGGTGAGCACGAGAGGAAGAAGACGACCATGGCGGCGGGGCGTTCGGGCGAGGTGGGAGAAATGGATCTGGGAAGGGGGAGAGCGCAAGGAGGGAGAGTGGAATGGGGAGCGGTAGGGGAGTAAGTGGGGGAGGGGGACCGAGATGGCAGGGAGGGATCCTTATCCCCTGGCTCGATGCCGGCGAGGCGGTCGGGCAGAGCCCGCGCCCTATAGCGGTCGGGAGAGGGGAACAAGAAGGGAGGGGTGTTGGGGAACGTAGTAATAATTCAAAATTTTCCTACGTGTCACCAAGATCAATCTAGGAGATGCTAGCAACAAGAGAGAGAGAGAGGGAGTGCATCTTCATACCCTTGAAGATCGCTAAGCGGAAACGTTACAAGAACATGTTGATGGAGTCGTACTCGCAGCAATTCAAATCGCGGAAGATCCGATCAAGCGCCGAACGGACGGCGCCTCCGCGTTAAACACACGTACAGCCCGGGGACGTATCCTCCTTCTTGATCCAGCAAGGGGAGAATAGAAGTTGAGGGAGAACTCCATCAGCATGACGGCGTGGTGGCGGTGGAGCTCGTGGTTCTCCGGCAGAGCTTCGCTAAGCACTACGGAGGAGGAGGAGGTGTTGGAGGAGGGAGGGGCTGCGCCAGGGAAGGGGTGCGGCTGCCCTCTCTCTCCCTCACTATATATAGGGGGAAGGGGGAGGATGAGGAGCCCTTGGGTTTCCCTAGGGGAGGGGCGGCGGCCACAGGGGAAATCCTAGATGGGTTTGGGCGCCCCCACCCCTAGGAAACTTGCCCCCCAGGCCGGGAGGGACGGTTGCCCTAGGGTAGGCGCCCCACCTCTCCAGGTTACGTGAGAGGGGTTGGGAGGGGTGCACAGCCCCTTAGTGGGCTGGTGTGCCCCCTTGGCCCATAAGGCCCCCCAACGCTTGCCGAGGCCTCCGAAACACCTTTCAGTCACGCTGGTCGTCACCTGGTACTCCCAGAACAATTACGGACTCCAATACCCTTCGCCTAATATATTGATCTTCACCTCCGAACCATTCCGGAGTTCCTCGTCACATCCGGGATCTCATCCGGGACTCCGAACAACCTTCAGTAACCACATAATATTCCCATTACAACTCTAGCGTCACCGAACCTTAAGTGTGTAGACCCTACGGGTTCGGGAACCATGCAGACATGACCAAGACACCTCTCCGGCCAACAATCAATACCGGGATCTGGATACCCATATTGGCTCCCACATGTTCCACGATGATCTCATCAGATGAACCACGATGTCGGGGATTCAATCAATCCCATATACAATTCCCTTTGTCCATCTGTATGTTACTTACCCGAGATTTGATTGTCAGTATCCCCATACCTCGTTCAATCTCGTTACCGGCAAGTCTCTTTACTCGTTCCGTAACGCATGATCCTGTGGCTAAGTCCTTAGTCACATGGAGCTCATTATGATGATGCATTACCGAGTGGGCCCAGAGATACCTCTCTGTCATACGGAGTGACAAATCCCAGTCTCGATTCGTGCCAACCCAACAAACACTTTCGGAGATACCTGTTGTCGGTGTCAAAACCGGCGGATCTCAGGTAGGGGGTCCCGAACTGTGCGTCTAAGGCGGATGGTAACAGGAGGCAGGGGACATGATGTTTTACCCAGGTTCGGGCCCTCTTGATGGAGGTAAAACCCTACGTCCTGCTTGATTTATTCTTGATGATACGAGTATTACAAGAGTTGATCTACGACGAGATTGGAGAGGCTAAACCCTAGAAGCTAGCCTATGGTATGATTGTATGTTGTCCTACGGACTAAAACCCTCCGGTTTATATAGACACCGGAGGAGCTAGGGTTACACAAGGTCGGTTACAAAGGAGGAGATATCCATGTCCATACTGCCTAGCTTGCCTTCCACGCCAAGTAGAGTCCTATCCGGACATGGGACGAAGTCTTCAATCTTGTATCTTCATAGTCCAACAGTCTGGCCAAAGGATATAGTCCGGCTGTCCGGAGACCCCCTAATCCAGTACTCCCTCAGTAGCCCCTGAACCAGGCTTCAATGACGATGAGTCCAGCACGCAGTGTTTGTCTTCGGCATTGCAAGGTGGGTTCCTCCTCCGGATACACCACAGAAGAGTTTGAACAAAAGGATAGTGTCCGATCCTGCAAAATAAGTTCCACATATCATCGTAGAGAGAATAATATTTCCACAAATCTAATCTGCTGACACGTTTTGGCAACATGACATCATGCCATGGCTCGGTGATTATTCAAACCATTTTTCTTTAACTAGCCCCGCACATAACGCGAGGCAGTTTCTTGACACGTCTTGTCAAAGCAGAGATTGTGTCCCCCTTATTACGGGATTCTCATCAATACGGGCATGGGTAACCCAACCGCGCCTAGGACTCCTAGATTTTAGGCAAGTCCCAAACAGCCACAAGGAGGACGCTTGATATTCACCCTCTTTATAAAGGGACAAGGCTTTTACTTTTTCCTCTTGTGCTCAATCAAATCCTTCCCCCGCCTCGAGTTCTAACACCCAAAGCCCAGGTCAGGTGCTTCGGACCTTCAATCATGTCCGGATCCAGCCTCCAGGGCCGGTGGATGCCCTCCTCCGTCACGGAAGAGGATATCAAGAAGTTGAGGGAGGCAAGATACCTGACCGCCGAAGTTTCACATCGGCTGCCTGCCCTAGGGCAGGTCGTCCCTACTCCTTAACCCAATGAAGACGTCATGTTCATCTCCCACTTCCTCCGAGGACTAGGCCTCACTCTGGATCCCTTCGTTAGGAGTTTGATGTTCTATTACAGGCTTGATTTCCACGATCTAGCCCCGGATTCCTTTCTCCACATCTCGGAATTTATTGTCGTATGTCAGGCCTTCCTCCGCATTACCCCTCACTTCGGCCTGTGGCTCAAGACCTTTGATGTGAAGCCGAAGACGGTCGAGGGGCAGCATGCAGCGTGCGGAGGTGCATTAATAAGAAAGATTGCTGGAGCTCCATGGCCAAAGGGTTCCTTTCCAGAGGTGTCCGGATTATGGCAACGGGAGTGGTTCTACGTCACCGCTCCCAGAAGTGCCAAGTTGGTAGCTTCCTCCGCCTTTCGCTCGGGCCCTCCACCACAACTGATGTCATGGATCAGCAGGGGGCTGAGCTGGGGTCCAGCCAAGGATGTGCCCATACTGTAGAGCCGCATCCGAGATCTCTTCAAGGGAGATTTTAGTTTGGTTATGGTAGTGCAAGTCATGCTGGTTCGTCGAGTCCGACCTTGCAAACGTCTGCCCCTTCGTATGTGTGAATTCAACCCAGAAGGACCGCGCACTATCCAGAACTTCCTCGGCCTGACACATGAGCAGTTGTACAAATCGTTCTTTGGACCCCAAGCAGAGTGTCCGGACACTACCGAGGACGTGGGCCTAAGCAGCAACCGCACCGCGGCCCAAGTAAGTAATCCCACGGCCGAACACACCATCTTTTTATTTATCATGACATCATTCTGAAGAGTCGCTCTATGACTAGGACTGGATAGCAAAGGCGAAGATGATCCGGTGTTCGGCCCCCTTCCTGAAGGCTTGGACAATCCGGTGCTGGAAAAGATGCTCGAGCCAGCACCCTGCCCGGTGCCCTCAAAGGAAGATGAAGGGGGAATAAAGAGGGCGAAAGCGGGCCTCCATCGCTACCTATTCCAACCGAGGGAATGAGCGCCTCCGTGAGGGAGGATAACCAAGGGGAAGAATCTGACGTTCCCTCGCCCCGGGGGAGGAAGAGGACTACCTCTGAAGATCCGGAAACCAAAGTTTCCAAACGGGAGACGAAAACTTCACTAGAGTGTCCTGCCTTCGAGGGTGCTCTTGCCGCACAAAGTCCGCGCGGGGATCAGCCCTCTAACGAGCTGTAAGTAATCAAAAAGTACTTAGTAGTGATGATATACTGCCTTACCTTTGAGGAAAATGACCGAAGCATTTATCTTGCAGTTCGGATCTCAGCCCTTCTCAGCAGAGCTCGTCTTCGAGGGATCTTCTTCAGGAGATGATGGAGAGCGAAATGCCTCCCCCGGATTCCCCAGCTCAAGAAGCGGGTGACCATGAAGTGTCGTCGCGGAGGGTCACTCCGGATTCGGTGAGGCCAGAAGATAATCCTATGGTCGCCCGAAGTCCCCGGTATCTGGCTCTTGAAGAGAGAAACCAAAAGAATCTGACACCGTCTGGTATGCAGTCGGACGCACTGAGGGATCAGCTAGAGTGAGCCACTATCTCAGTAGAGCACCGTACATTGATGGGTATGGTGATTGAAAGGATTTCGTCCGCCGAAAGCGGGTTGCATGAAGCCTTTATGAGTCTACTGACGGGTTTGAGGTACGTGAAATGATATACATTTGTGGTAGTACCGCACATTTTTAGGTGTTCCCTGTGTAGATAGTAGCCCCTGAGACTCTGGTTGTCGTCGAGAACGGCGGCGAACAGAGAATCATAGTCCCAGGTAATAACCAGACCGCCTTTATGTGCAGGTGTCTGAAGCTCCGGTGGCTAGCCGGACTGATGGGGTTGCCGAACTAAAGCGGCGACTGGATGCGGCGGATGCCGACATCAAGATTGTTAACAAGCGGCTTGACGAGGCACAAGGTAGGTGATGTTTATAGTGAATGTCACATAGTAAGAGCAGCGTGATGCCAGTATGTTTAATATATTGTGACTGCAGATGGAGCTGCCACCGTGGAGGCCCTGCGGGCGGAGCTTGCCCGAGCCAAGGAGCAAGCAAGGACTAGTAATGTGGCCACTTTGAAGGCGGCCATAGAGTTGAGAGCCGAGAAGGCCGCGCATAGCGAGAGCAAAGAGAAAATGGCCAAAATGGCTGTGAAGTTAAAAGACACTGCCGACCGCTGCCAGTTTCTTGAAGAAGAAAACCGGGCGAAGGCTACTGACCTCGAAAAGGCCACAATGGCGACCAAAGACACTCACTCTGCAATGAGAGCAAAGGAGGAACTACGTGAAGCCGGGGACATTGTGGTTGGGAAGCCCTTTATGCTGTGGAGGAAGTTCGGCGATCCGCGATATGCCCCTCTGGATCAGTTGTGGAGTTCGGCCGACGCATATCTGGACATGGCGGCGAGCGCTGTCGATGCGGTTGAATACTTCCGAGATCAAACAGATCGTGAAGTGGATAAGCTGTTCTGGTCGCAATTTGACGTTCCAGAGCGTCCGCTTCCATTGACTGATCAGCTTGCCGAATGGGACGAACTCAATAGATTTTCCGGACTCGCCATGAGGTCTGTCGTGGATCATCTGTGGTCAGAAAGGCCAAAGCTGAACAGCTATTTAGCTTGGTGCAGCAGTTCCTTGGTGCGGTGCCACACATTAATGCGATGAAGAGGTCGGCGTGCATAGAAGGCTCGCGGATGGTCCTTGCCCGTGTCAAAACATACTGGGCATAGATGGATTCCACCACTGTCGTGGCGCAGGGTTCGGCCATAGGCCGAGTGGCTGCCAAGCACTATTTTGAAGAAGTTCTTGAGGGCGCTCGTTCGATAGAGGCCCAGTGCTTGAAGAATGTTATGTTTGAGTGACATGTATTCCCATTGTAAAAACAATGTTTTATTGAATTTATCAAGGTTGTATTTATACTTTTGCCGAAAGTATTGTGATGCCTCATGTGCAGCCGTTTATGTATACATGTATATAACCTGAAAGATTGCAGTCGTCGGCTTCAGCCCCCACGCATATAATGCGGGGGTGTTCACAGAAGACGCGTATTCACACTTAATCCAACGTCTTGGTCCTATTAAGGAGGTGATAGCGCAGCGAACTAGGCAACCGGACTATAATGCTTTAACACTTTCACTTAGCCAGAGGAGTTTGACAGTGGGGCTACTATATAGCTCCTGGTGGCTCCGCACTCATCCGGATTCGGGGTGCGTACATGCCTGGCCGGGAAACGGCCCTTCGTTAATGCGAAGGAATCCCGAAGATTCCAATAGGTCATCGAGTGGTTGACCAGTCTCACGCTATATCATGACAGTCAGTTTTCAGCTTTCTCTACTGAGGTGCTCGTCCGGATGAACCAGGGCACAATTGCAGTAGTTCTCCTGGTGCCGCCTTAGCCGATAGAGCAGAACGTAAGGCAGAAAAACACAGGAGCTGGGAAAACCCAACATTTGACCAAAGACATGATTCGGAGCTGATGAATATAAGGCCAAACTCGCGACGCCGAACACTCCCTAAGGTATTCGGTCTTTATGGTGTAAACCGGGTCTAAACAGTACCCTTTGTAATAAGCACCTGGTGTCCAGGTACGTGCATTATTCTGGCATGGCCACATGCCAAGACGTCAGCATCCTTCTTGATTGTACTGAGAATCCGAGGGATGTAAATCAACAAGAGACAGTAAAAAAGGTTTACGCAGGGTCTTAATCTACAAAGAATCCTTGGAACGGGTCCCTGCTGCACGTCTGCGCCTATGTCTCCGTTGTGCCGTATCCTGGGCGGGTGTAGCACGATGGTCATCTAAAAAAGAGAGGAACTTAATTGAAAAGTTGCCGTGCAAAAGTTAAGTTATACTAAATAAACAATATATAGTTCAAAATGAGTAAAGGTGAGCCTTATTACCACTTGTGCGCGCACATTGAGCCCCTTGTATTGTAATAGGGGTATAGCCATCAAACCTGTATCAATTATATATAGTTGTATCGGACTCATCCAACCGTGTATGTGGTCTTAACGACCTGTTAGATACTTTAGTTGGTGAGGCCGTTTACTGTGCGGCTGCCAAGGCAGCCGCACTGTCTTTGGCGCGCAAGCAGCGCTCAATATTTCCATTTACTTTGATGATGCCGCATGGACCGGGCATCTTAAGTGTGAGGGAAGCGTAATGCGGTATTGCATTAAAGCGAGCGAAAGCTTCACGTCCGAGCAGTGCTTGATAGCCACTTTGGAACAGAGCGATGTGGAAGGTTAAATTTTCGCTGCGGAAGTTATCGGGGAAGCCGAATATAACCTCTAGTAGCAGGGAGCCCCTGCAATGGGCCTCTGGGCCTGGCGTTACTCCTTTAAAGGTAGCACTGCTGCGGCAAATTTTTGTTGGGTCTATCCCCATTTTGCGTACTGTGTCCTGATATATCAGATTTAAACTGCTACCGTCATCCATCAGGACTCGTGTGAAGTGGTATCCGTCAATTATTGGATCTAACACCAAGGCAGCCCATCCTGCACGCCAGATACTTGCCGAGTAATCCCGATGGCCGAAGGTGATCGGTTGGGACGACCAGTGGCGGAGCTCTGTGTTGATAGGCCCTCGGGCATGTCTTTCTAGGCGTGCCGCTTTGTTTTTCCCCTTTAACACGTGTAACACGTTGACTGTTTTGACTTCTGGTGGGAATTTCTTCTATTCCCCTGTGCTTTGCTTGCGAGGCTCATCCTCGTCTTCGCTTGGTGTATCCTGCCCATTGTGCTCGGCGTTGAGCTTGCCTGACTGTTTGAAGACCCAACATTCTCTGTGGTTATGATTTGCAGGTTTATCAAGGGTGCTATGGATCTGACATATTTGGTCCAGAATTTTGTTTAGGTTGGACAGTTCGTCTCTGTTGCCTTTGGAGGGCGGCTTCTACTGACCTGGCCGAGAGCTTCTAAATCCGGCGTTTACCGCCGTGCTCTTCAGGTTGTCTTCTTTATTCTGGCGCTTATTCTTGTTGCGTCGTGATTTCCCGTTTCCATCCCTGACTTTGGATGTACTTGGGTCGCTGGTGCTGCATCGGGCTAACCAGCTGTCCTCGCCCATGCAAAAATGGGTCATGAGGCTTGTTAATGCTGCCATTGTTCTCGACTTTTCTTGACTGAGGTGTCTGGCAAGCCATTCGTCTCGAATGCTATGCTTGAAAGCTACTAAGCCTTCGGCGTCCGGACAGTCGACTATTTGGTTCTTTTTAGTGAGGAACCTGTTCCAAAGTTTTCGGGCTGACTCACCGGGCTGTTGAGTTATATGACTTAAATCGTCTGCATCCGGTGGTCGGACATATGTCCCTTGAAAATTTGCCCGAAAGGCGTCTTCGAGCTCTTCCCAGATTCTGATGGAGTTTTCGGGGAGGCTTTTAAGCCAGTGGCAAGCTGGCCCTTTGAGCTTGAGGGGTAAGTACTTGATGGCGTGGAGATCATATCCTCGAGCCATATGGATATGGAGGATGTAGTCCTCAATCCAGACCCCAGGGTCTGTTGTTCCGTCGTACGCCTCTATGTTTACGGGTTTGAATCCCTCTGGAAATTCATCAGTGAAACATAGGGGGTGTGCAGCACCCCTGTATTTGGGTGTACCGTGGTGTTCGGATGTTTGTTGTGTTGCATTGTATGTTGGAGCGCGCTTGCGTGGTCCATAGATGGATCTGGTTGCGCCGTCCTTTTGATGCGAGCCCTTGCGTGGGTCGCGTATTGGCTTAAGTGTGGCATCGTTTGCCGCTCTATATTGGCCACGAGGTCGTCTATCCGACCGGATGGCCGTTTTATTTTTTAGTTGCAGAGGATCTAAGGCCTCCTCATCGAATTCAGGTAGCAACTTTCGCTTCGGGTAGCTCTTGGTGTGGTGATTACTGCCGTACTTCGCTGCTGCGTTGAGTACTTCACTCCATATGATTTTGAGTGTGTCTTGTGCAGCACTGAGCCTTTGCTTCTGCTTTTTCAGACTCCTCGCAGTGGCAACCAGCCTTTGATGGGCATTTTGTTGCTCTGGGAGCCTATCTGGTGTGATGTCATCCGGACTGTTATCTTCGACGGAGTCGGGTTGTTCGGTTTGATTCTCTGTGTTGCCCTGGTCGGGCGATGGTTCACCCTGCTCTATCGCTGGGCCTATATGGCCGTTGTTTCTACCGAGGCGGGGTTTGGAGCGGCGCTTGCGCCGCCGTTTTGACTGCTTCTCGAGGGGACAATCCTTCGTTGCGTCCTTCAGTTCCTCGTCGTCATTTTCTTTGGGTGTGTCCACCATGTATACATCATATGATGAAGTGGGCGTCCAGTGCCCTGCGGGCGGTGGTTCCTGTTCGTCTCCTGCATCGTCATCCATACCATCGATGTCTTCGGAGTCGAAGTCCAGCATGTCAGTTAGGTCATCAACAGTGGCTATTAAGTGGGTGGTGGGTGGGCGGCGAATTTCTTCGTCATCCGCATCCCGATCCTGCCGAAGGTAGTTCGGCCAGGATTCTCCAAACAGGGAGAGAGACCTTAATGAGTTCAGTACGTCGCCGAAGGGCGAGTTCTGAAAAAACATCCGCGGAGGTGAACTCCATGATCGGCGCACAGCCGGATTCGACAGGCACAGGCGCAGGCGGTTCGGAGTCCGTGGCCGGAGAAGGATCCGGTAGTTCGGCAACACGGCTCTCGTGAAAGATAAGGTCGTTCCTTGGCTCGATCGCCACTAAGAGTACGACCTCCATGGCGGGGTCTATCCACCCGTCCATGGATGGTGCGATTGGCTCCGAATTGAGGGTCGAAGCAGTCGCCGGTGCGATATCCTGAATACTGTCCGACAGCAGAGCTAAATCATGCTCATCGAGACCGTATAGCGCACTTGGCAGGGGTTCGAATCCGTCGAAGATCAAGTCTCCGCGGATATCGGCCGTGTAGTTTAAGCTTCCAAACCTGACCTGGTGGCCAGGGGCGTAACTTTCGATCTGCTCCAGATGGCCAAGCAAGTTGGCCCGTAGTGCAAAGCCGCCGAACACAAAGATCTGTCCGGGGAGAAAAGTCTCACCCTGGACTGCATCGCTATCGATGATCGTAGGAGCGATCAAGCCTAACGGCGACGACACAGAGGAACTCTCAATGAAAGCACCAATGTCGGTGTCAAAACCGGCGGATCTTGGGTAGGGGGTCCCGAACTGTGCGTCTAAGGCGGATGGTAACAGGAGGCAGGGGACACGATGTTTTACCCAGGTTCGGGCCCTCTTGATGGAGGTAAAACCCTACGTCCTGCTTGATTTATTCTTGATGATATGAGTATTACAAGAGTTGATCTACCATGAGATCGGAGAGGCTAAACCCTAGAAGCTAGCCTATGGTATGATTGTATGTTGTCCTACGGACTAAAACCCTCCGGTTTATATAGACACCGGAGGGGCTAGGGTTACACAAGGTCGGTTACAAAGGAGGAGATATCCATATCCGTACTGCCTAGCTTGCCTTCCACGCCAACTAGAGTCCTATCCGGACACGGGACGAAGTCTTCAATCTTGTATCTTCATAGTCCAATAGTCCGGCCAAAGGATATAGTCCGGCTGTCCGGAGACCCCCTAATCCAGGACTCCCTCACCTGTAGTGCACCTTTATAGCCACCCAGTTACGTTGTGACGTTTGATACACCCAAAGCACTCCTACGATATCCAAGAGTTGCACAATCTGATGGTCTAAGGAAACGATACTTGACATTAAAAAATCTCTAGCAAACGAACTACACGACTTGTGCTATGCTTAGGATTGGGTCTTGTTCATCACATCATTCTCCTAATGATGTTATCCCGTTATCAACGACATCCAATCTCCATGGTTAGGAAACCACAACCATCTATTGATCAATGAGCTAGTCAACTAGAGGCTCACTAGGGACATGTTGTGATCTATGTATTCACACATGTATTGCGGTTTCCGGTTAATACAATTATAGCATGAACAATAGACAATTATCATGAACAAGGAAATATAATAACTACCATTTTATTATTGCCTCTAGGGCATATTTCCAACAATCTCCCACTTGCACTAGAGTCAATAATCTAGTTCACATCACCATGTGTTTCACCTCTCTTTTTTGATTTGACATGGGAAACATCTCTCATCCTTTCTTTGACTCTTTTTCTTTCTTGATATTGGAAATTATCCCAAATGACAAATGAATAGGTGTGGAAGATATAATTGTAAATAAACCAGGATCGCTTTCGAATTCGAATAAAACATCAACAATCGGAACTTAAGTTCCGGTTGTTGTTTCTTAAATTTTGGTTGTTGTTTCTTAAGTTTTGATTGGAATTGTACTTTTGTGTTAATTGAGGAATAATGTTTTGTTCCTAATTTTTCTGGACCAAACGTCCGCTCCGACCCAACGATACAATGAATTTTTTCTGTTCATATTCATAAATAAAAAAGAGTCGGGAGGTCTATCCCGTAGAGGTAGTCAAATTGGATCAGTGATCGATTTCTAGGTTTCGTCGTAAACCTAATTGGTTACTTCCAATTACGTAAATCAATAGTTCAAACTGCACTCAAAGGTAGGGCATTTCCCATTGATATAGGGTAACACTCATAGTTCACATCGCCATGTGACTAACACCCAAAGAGTTTACTAGAGTCAATAATCTAGTTCACATCGCCATGTGATTAACACCCAAGAGTTTACTAGAGTCAATAATCTAGTTCACATCACCACGTGATTAACACTCAATGAGTTCTAGCGTTTGATCATGTTATGCTTACGGGAGAGGTTTTAGTCAGCGGGTCTGCAACATTCAGATATGTGTGTTCTTCGCAAATCTCTATTTCATATTGTAGATGTTGCTACTATGCTCCACTTGGAGCTATTCCAAATGGTTGCTCCACTATATGTATCCAGTTTGCTACTCAGAGTCATCTGGATAGGTGTTAAAGCTTGCATCGACGTAACCCTTTACGCCGAACTCTTCATCACCTCCATAATCGAGAAACATTTCCTTATTCCTAAGGACAATTTTGACTGCTGTCTAATGATCCACTCCTGGATCACTCTTATACCCCCTTGCCAGACACGTGGCAAGGCACATCGTGGTACACAGCATGGCATATCATATAGAGCCTATGGCTAAGGCATAGGGGACGACTTTCGTCCTTTCTCTTTCTTCTGCCATGATCGAGCTTCAAGTCTTAACTTCACACCATACAACTCAGGCAAGAACTCCTTCTTTGACTGATCCATCTTGAACTCCTTCAAGATCATGTCAAGGTATGTGCTCTGTGAAAGTCTTATCAGGCGTCTTGATCTATCTCTATAGATCTTGATACCCAACATGTAAGCAGTTTTACACAGGTCTTCCTTTGAAAAACTCCATTCAAACAACCCTTTATGCTTTCCCGAAATTTTACATCATTTCTGATCAACAATATGTCATCCACATATACCTATCAGAAATGTTGTAGTGCTCCCACTCACTTTCTTGTAAACACAATTTTCTTGCAAACTTTGTATAAACCCAAAAAGCTTTGATCACCTCATCAAAGCGTATGATCCAAGTCTGAGATGCTTGCTCCAGTCCATAGAAGGACCGCTGGAGTTTGCATACCTTTTAGCATCCTTAGGATTGACAAAACCTTTTGGTTGTATCACATACAGCCTTTCCTCACAGAAACCGTCAAGGAAACTTTGTTTTGACATCCATCTGCCTGATTTCGTAAATGAAAATGCAGCAATTGCTAACATAATTCTAACAGACTTTAGCATCGCTATGATTGAGAGAGTCTCATCATAGTCAACTCCTTGAACTTGTCGGAAACTTCTTTGAGACAAGTCAAGCTTCACAAATGGTGACATTACCATCAACGTCTGTCTTCTTCTTAAAGATCCATTTATTCTCAATGGCTTGCCGTTCATCAGGCAAGTCCACCAAAGTCCATACTTTCTTCTCATACATGGATCCTATCTTGGATTTCATGGCTTCCAGCCTTTTCTTGGAATCCGATCCCACCATCGCTTCTTCATAGCTCATAGGTTCATCCTTGTCCAACAACATGACCTTTAAGACAGGGTTACCACTGAGAAGTTGTACACACCCTTGTCGACCTACAAGGTTTGATAGTAATTTGTTCTGAAGCTTCATGATCATCATCATTAGCTTTATCTTCAACTGACGTAGTTGCCAGAGAAACATCTTTCTGTGCTACGCTGCTCTTTGGTTGAAGTGAAGGTTCAACAACCTCATCAAGTTCTATCTTCCTCCCACTCAATTCTTTCGAGAGAAATTCTTTCTCGAGAAAGGACCTATTCATAGCGACAAACACTTTGCCCTCAGATCTGAGATAGAAGGTATACCCAATCGTCTTGTTTGGGTATTCCATTAAAACACAATTTTTCGCTTTGGGTTTGAGCTTTTCTGGACGAAGCCTATCGACATAAGCATCGTAGCCCCAAATCTTAAGAAACAACAACTTAGGTTTCTTGCCAAACCATAGTTCATACAGTGTCATCTCCACGGACTTAGATGGTGCCCTATTTAAAGAGAATGTAATTGTATCTAATGCATAACCCCAAAATGATAGTGGTATATTGGTAAGAGACATCATAGATCACACCATATCCAATAAGGTTTGATTACGATGTTCGGACACACCATTACGCTATGGTGTTCCAGGCGGCGTCAACTTGAAACGATTCCACCTTGTCTTTAGTGATTGCCAAACTCATAACTCAGATACTCTCCCCTTGATCAAATCGTAGGAACTTGATCTTCTTGTTACGATGATTCTCAACTTCACTCTGAAATTGCTTGAACTTTTCAAACGTTCCAGACTTATGCTTCATTAAGTAAATATATCCATATCTACTCAATTCATCGGTGAAGGTGAGAAAATATCGATATCCACCGCGCGCGTCAACACTCATCGAACCGCACACATCAACATGTATGATTTCCAACAAGTCACTTGCCCATTCCATTGTTACAAAGAAAACGGGGTTTTAGTCATCTTGTCAATGAGGCATGGTTCACATGTGTCAAGTGATTCAAAATCAAGTGACTTCAAAAGTCCATCGGCATGGAGGTTCTTCATGCGCTTTACACCAATATGACCCAAGCGGCAGTGCAACAAGAAAGTGGTACTATCATTATCAACTCTACATCTTTTGGCATCAATGTTATGAACATGTGTATCACTACGACCGAGATTCAATAAACCATTCACATTGGGTGCTTGACCATAGAAGGTATTATCCATGTAAACAGAATAACCATTATTCTCTGACTTAAATGAATAACCGTATTGCAATAAACATGATCTAATCATGTTCATGCTCAACACAGACACCAATGCAAACAACACCTATCTAGGTTCAACACTAATCCCGAAGGTAGAGGGAGCGTGCGATGGTGATCATATCATCCTTGGAAACACTTCCAACACACATCGTCACCTCGCCCTTAACTAGTCTCCGTTTATTACGTAGATTTTATTTCGAGTTACCAATATTAGCAAGTGAACCGGTATCTAATACCCATGTGCTACTAGGAGTACTAGTAAGGTACACATCAATAACACATATATCAAATATACTTTTGTTGAAGTTGCCAGCCTTCTTATCTACCAAGTATTTGAGGCAGTTCCGTTACCAGTGACCGTTACCCTAATAGAAGCACTTCGTCTCGGGTTTGGGTTCTTGGGTTTCTTCACTGGAGCGGCAACTGGCTTGCCATTCATGAAGTTTCCCTTCTTACCCTTGCCCTTCTTTGAAACGAGTGGTCTTGTTAACCATAAACACTTTGATGCTCCTTCTTGATTTCTACCTTTATGGCCTTAAGCACGACAAACAGCTCCGGGATCATATTCCCTTGCATGTTATAGTTCATCACGAAACTCTAGTAGCTTGGTGATAGTGACTGGAGAACTTTGTCAATCACTCTCTTATATGGAAGATTAACTCCCACTTGATTCAAGCGATTGATGTACCCAGACATTCTAAGCACATGCTCACTGGCTGAGCAATTCTCCCCATCTTATAGGCAAAGATCTTATCAGAGGTCTCAAACCTCTCAACACGGGCATGAGCCTGAAATACCAATTTCAGCTCTTGGAACATCTCATATGTTCCATGGTGTTCAAAACGCTTTTGGAGACCTGACTCTAAGCTGTAAAGCATGGCGCACTAAACTATCAGGTAGTCATCAGAATGTGTCTGCCAGATGTTCACAACATCCACAGACGACGCCAGAGGGGTTGGCACACCGAGCGGTGCATCAAGGACAGAAGCCTTCTGTGTGGCAGTGAGGACAATCCTCATACTACGGCCCTAGTCCGCACAATTGCTTACAATATCTTTCAACTTAGTCTTTCACAAGGAACACATTAAAACAAGGAGCTAAAGCGCGAGCTATTAATCCACAACATAATTTGCAAAGACAATTTAGACTATGTTCATGATAATGAGTTCAATTAATCAAATTATTTAATGAACTCCCACTCAGATAGACATCCCTCTAGTCATCTAAGTGATACATGATCCGAATCGAGTAGGCCATGTCCGATCATCACGTGAGACGGACTAGTCATCAACGGTGAATATCTCCATGTTGATCGCATCTACTATACGACTCATGTTCGACCTTTCGGTCTCTCGTGTTCCGAGGCCATGTCTGTACATGCTAAGCTCGTTAAGTCAACCTAAGTGTTTTGCATGTGTAAATCTGGCTTACACCCATTGTCGGTGTCAAAACCGGCGGATCTCGGGTAGGGGGTCCCGAACTGTGCTTCTAAGGCGGATGGTAATAGGAGGCAGGGAACATGATGTTTTACCCAGGTTCGGGCCCTCTTGATGGCGGTAAAACCCTACGTCCTGCTTGATTTATTCTAGATGATATGAGTATTACAAGAGTTGATATACCACGAGATCGGAGAGGCTAAACCCTAGAAGCTAGCCTATGGTATGATTGTATGTTGTCCTACGGACTAAAACCCTCCGGTTTATATAGACACCTGAGGGGGTTACGGTTACACAAGGTCGGTTACAAAGGAGGAGATATCCATATCCGTACTGCCTAGCTTGCCTTCCACGCCAAGTAGAGTCCCATCCGGACACGAGACGAAGTCTTCAATCTGGTATCTTCATAGTCCAACAGTCCGGCCAAAGGATATAGTCCGGCTGTCCGGAGACCCCGTAATCCAGGACTCCCTCAGTAGCCCCTGAACCAGGCTTTAATGACAATGAGTCCAGCACGCAGTATTGTCTTCGGCATTGCAAGGTGGGTTCCTCCTCCGGATACACCACAGAAGAGTTCGAATAAAAGGATAGTGTCCGATCCTGCAAAATAAGTTCCACATATCATCGTAGAGAGAATAATATTTCCACAAATCTAATCTGCTGACACGTTTTGGCAACATGACATTATGCCATGGCCCGGTGATTATTCGAACCGTTTTTCTTTAACTAGCCCCGCACATAACGCGAGGCAGTTTCTTGACACGTCTTGTCAAAACAGAGATCGTGTCCCCTTATTACGGGATTCTCATCAACACGGGTGTGTGTAACCCAACCGCGCCATCAATTACGGCGCTTGGGGGATAAGCGAGTTTTACCAGGATAGGTGGGGCGCATAGTTTTGGCCGCCCTTATAAAGGGATAAGCTTTAATCTTTTTCTACCCATGCCTTCTTCCTCCTTGCTCATCCATTCTTGCGCACTCGAGCTCCAACGCCCAAGTCCACATCCTTCCCTTGAACCTTCTCCAAACATGTCCAAGGCGGGAGGCAAATGGATGGCTTCCTCCGTTACGGAGGGGCACATCAAGAAGCTGCGCGGAGCCGGATACTTAGCCACGAATATCGCGCATCGGCTGCCCGCTGCGGGGTAGATTGTTCCTACCCCGGAACCTCACGAGAGGGTAGTTTTCCTCCACCACTTCCTCCGCAGACTGGGGTTTCCCCTCCATCCATTCATCCATGGTCTTATGTTCTACTACAGGCTGGGCTTTCATGATCTAGCCCCGAACTTCATCCTCAACATTTCGGCGTTCATCGTCATGTGTGAGGCTTTCCTCCGCATCCGGCCCCACTTCGGCCTGTGGCTGAAGACCTTCAATATCAAGATGAAGGTGGTGGGAGGCCAACAAGTAGAATGCGGCGGAGCCATGGTGGGCAAGATGCCCAATCTTATATGGCTTGAAGGCTCCTTCGTGGAGACCATAAAGGGGTGGCAATCGGCATGGTTCTACGTCACCGAGCCGCGCGACACCAACTGGGTGGCGGCCCCGAGTTTCGATCCGGAATCCCCACATGGCTCACCTCCTGGAAAGAAAAGGGCCTATCCTGGGGTTCATCGGTGGAGCTGGACGGACTCTAGAAATGTATCCGGAATATGGCAAGCAAGAAGCTCAAGCTTGTCAACATAGTCCAGGTCATGCTCATCCGCCGGATCCTCCTGTGTCAACAACGGGATTTCAACTTGTGGGAGTTCGACCCGGCCCAGCACCAGACTCTGAGCGAGCTCTTCGACACGACGCACAAGGACGTCTAGAGGGTGTTGTTCAAGGGCGCCGAGGTCCCTCCCTCTCTCACCGAGGACCGCGGGCTAAGCACGAAGCGCCTAGTGCATTCGGTGAGTTCTATACATCCGGTTGGATATTTATCTCCCCTAGCTTAACCATGTGTGGGGTCTGAGCTCCATGCCTTTGACAGGACTGGGTGGAGACGTCGGGGCAGATTAACTGTTCGGCCCCTCTGCCCGAAGTCACTGCGGACGCTCTCTTGACGGAGATGCTGACTCCGGCTCCTTACAAGGTGCCGGATAAGACCAAGAAGGCCAAGGGAACCCGAAAGAGTTCCCGACGCCAGGTGTTATCGGACTCATCGTTCGATAACTCCACGACGCACTCCTCCCACGAAGAGGAGGAAGATGAAGATGCTACCCCTTCAGTCGGGGGAGACAAGAAAAGGAAGGCCGCCCCGACCGGGGGGGGGGGGCGAAGGGTCCAAGAAGGGGAGAACCCTCCTTCCGGACTACTCCACCACCGCCGCCGAAGGCGAAGACGAGTGGCTGCTTAGGGCCAAGCCCCTTGCAAAGTCGTAAGTATTCGGATACCAGAGTAACTCATAGCATACCTTTGTCGCACTGCTTCCCCTAACGCAGAATATGATTATGCAGACCGCCCCAAGCCCGTATCGACGTATCTTCGTCGGGCGGCTCCTTGGACTCGTCAGATATGGATAGTGATCCACTTCCGACCGCCAACTCCCCTTGCCCTACGGACAATGCCAAGGTATTGTCTCAAGAGGCACCGGGTCGAGGGGAGACAATCCCGGAGGCGCCTCAGGGCGACCTTCCAGACTCCAGGAGCAGAGGGAGGGAGGCTCCCGAGGGCTCCGAGTTCGGCCTTCAGCCGAACACCGCGCCGGAACTTGCAGTGGTTCCGGACTCAGGTAGGCGGCCTCCTTCCAAAAGGGGCAAGACGCCTGTGCCGGTGACCTCTATCCATCCAGAGGCACCAGACAATCTGCTGGGAGCGCTTCGCAGCGCTTCCATCGACGAAGAGCACTGCACTATTATGAGTGCGGTGATCCAGAAGGTTCAGTCCACCAAGAGAAGACTGACTGAAGCCTGTGCCAACCTTCTAAAAGGCTTTGAGGTAAGTATTTGAATATAGGAAAAATATTACCGCATAGACAGTAGCCCATGATGCTCTGTTCGGTGTTCACAAAGAAAAGCCAAATAGAGGATCGAACAATATCGCAGGAGTCTAATATAAGTATGTCTATATGCGTATGCAGGCTTCGCTACTGGCCTCTGCCGCACTGACTGCGGAGGTCGCCGCACTGAAGCAGGACCTCGAAGGGTCCAAGAAAGAGCTCGGCCTTGCCAAGAGGCAGCTCGAGGAGAACAAAGGTAAGTAGTACCTAGTCTATGGATATATATAAAAAGAATGCAATTGCAAAATGACAGGATCATCTTTAATCTGCCAGGGGCCACGACCGAAGTGCCAACCCTGAAGCAAGCGCTATCCGAGGCCGAAAACAAAGCGGCCTAGGAGTGCACCGAGCGGGAAAAACAAGAGGCACGGGTGGGAGAGGTGCAGCAAGAGCTCCACGCTCTCGTGATGAAGCACGAGGTGTTGGAGCTTGACTTGAAGACGCGAGAGTCCGAGCTTGCCGCGGCCCTTCAGAGTGCAAACAGTGCCAAGGCTAAAGCCCAAAAGGCTCTCCAGGAGATTGATGCGATGAAGAAGATAGTGGCGGGTAAGGCATTCTATATGCAAAGCAAGCATGTGAAAGTAAATTACTTGTTACTTACCCGAATCCGGACCTCTCCAGGAGCATTCGCAGATTTGCCCCGCAGCGTGTCGGATGCCGCATAGTTCTACAAGGCCGAGGAGGGAAGCTCAACGGAGAAGCTGTTCTGGTCTCAGTATACTGAGACCGAACACCCGATGCCTCTAAGCGACCAGCTGAAGCAACTGGTCGAGCAGCACAAGGCGGCCGAACAGGCCATGAAGGGCTTTATAGTCCGCATGTGGCCTGGTGACGCCTTTCCCAACAGCTACTTCGGCCTGGTGAGGCGGCTTGTGGATGCCTGCCCACGGCTGGTGTAGGATCGAAAGTATGTCTAGAGGGGGGGTGATTAGACTACTTGACCAAAGAAAAACTTAACCTTTTCCCAATTTTAGTTCTTGGCAGATTTTAGCTATTTTAGGACAAGTCAAGCAATCATCACACAATTCAAGCAAGCATGCAAAGAGTATATTGGCAGCGGAAAGTAAAGCATGCAACTTTCAAGAATGTAAAGGGAAGGGTTTGGAGAATTCAAACGCAATTGGAGACACGGATGTTTTTCCCGTGGTTCGGATAGGTGGTGCTATCCTACATCCACGTTGATGGAGACTTCAACCCACAAAGGGTAACGGTTGCACGAGTCCACAAAGGGCTCCACCCACAAAGGGTAACGGTTGCGCGAGTCCACACAGGGCTCCACCCACAAAGGGTCCACGAAGAAGCAACCACCCACAAAGGGTCCACGAAGAAGCAACCTTGTCTATCCCACCATGGCCATCGCCCACACAGGACTTGCCTCACTAGCAGTAGATCTTCACGAAGTAGGCGATCTCCTTGCCCTTACAAACTCCTTGGTTCAACTCCACAATCTTGTCGGAGGCTCCCAAGTGACACCTAGCCAATCTAGGAGACACCACTCTCCAAGAAGTAACAAATGGTGTGTAGGTAATGAACTCCTTGCTCTTGTGCTTCAAATGATAGTCTCCCCAACACTCAACTCTCTCTCATAGGATTTGGATTTGGTGGAAAGAAGATTTGAGTGGAAAGCAACTTGGGAAGGCTAGAGATCAAGATTCATATGGTAGGAATGGAATATCTTGGTCTCAACACATGGGTAGGTGGTTATCTCTCAGAACATATGAGTAGGAATTGTGTATGTGTTCTGATGGCTCTCTCCACGAATGAAGAGGAGGTGGAGGGGTATATATAGCCTCCACACAAAATCCAACCGTTACACACAGTTTTCCAATCTCGGTGGGACCGAATCAACAAACTTGGTCGGACCGAAAATGTAAACCTAGTGACCGTTAGAGATTTTCGGTGGGACTGACATGCAACTCGGTGGGACCGATATGGTTAGGGTTTGGGCATAACGTAATATCGGTGAGACCGATTACACAAACTCGGTGAGACCGAATTTGGTAATTAGCTAACCAGAGAGTTGGTCAGGCAAACTCGGTGGGACCGATTTGCTCTTTCGGTGAGACCGAAAAGTTACAAAGGATAAACACTGAATTTACATTGCAATCTCGGTGGGACCGATTCGCTCTTTCGGTGAAACCGAAAAGTTACGAAAGGGAAACAGAGAGTTTGCAATCCCATCTCGGTGAGACCGAGATCCCTATCGGTAGAACCAAATTTCTAGGGTTTGGCAGTGGCTTATGACAAGTGAAACTCGGTGGCGCCGGATAGAAAGAATCGGTAGGATCGAGTTTGGCTTTGGGTTTAGGTCATATGTGGATATGGGAAAGTAGTTGAGGGTTTTGGAGCATATCACTAAGCACATGAAGCAAGAGGCTCATTAAGCAACACCTCATCCCTCCTTGATAGTATTGGCTTTTCCTAAAGACTCAATGTGATCTTGGATCACTAAAATATGAAAAGAAGAGTCTTGAGCTTTTGAGCTTGAGCCAATCCTTTGTCCTTAGCATTTTGAGGGTTCCACTTTCACATCCATGCCATGCCAATCATTGAGCTTTCCTGAAATAATCATCTTGGAATAGCATTAGCTCAATGAGCTATATGTTGTTATGAATTACCAAAACCACCTAGGGATAGTTGCACTTTCAATCTCCCCCTTTTTGGTAATTGATGACAACATATAGATCAAAGCTTCGACAAATGATAATAAGCATGAAATATATCGTCGCTTTGAGAAGTATGTGATAAGTAAGAGCTCCCCCTAAATTTGTGCATATTTAAAATTTGCTTTGGACTGCAAATGCACAAAGAGTTAGAGTCATGGGTTACTCTTCCATGTCACATACATCTTGGTGGACCGCTTAAAATGATAAGAATGAAATACATGCACTCATCACCAAGAATAGTGAATGATCACATAAGATAGATAAGATAATAGCATTAAACAAACATTAAGTGTAGCTTATGATCAAACACATGATCATCAATGTCTCACAAGCAATGACATAGTATCTCAAGCACTCAAAAGCAAACAAGTTCGAGAAACCACCAAATAAAGCAAGAGAGAAAAGGGCAACACTCTCTCTCTCGAAGCCTATGATCTATACATTTTTCTCCCCCTTTGGCAACAAGTTACCAAAAAGTTCCTAGAAAATGCATAGTGCTAAGTCGACGCTCAGGCTTGATCTTCAGGTGGTGGTGGAGTCCGGATCACTCCAAGGACGAAGGCTTCTGTAGACGCTGAAGTAGACGCTGGAGTTGGAGCTGAAGTAGATGCTGGAGCTGGTGGAACTGAGGCTGTAGCTGGTGTAGAAGTGGTGGCTCTGGTGTCAGCAACTGGCACGGTAGACGACCTCGGACCTTGTGGCACTCTGGCAAAGGCATCAGTTGTAGTCCTGCCTCTCCTCTCCTGCATGTCATCCTGGAGCTGCTCCACTGCAGTCTGAATCTCTGTCACCTTGACATCCAAGTCATAGAACTTTTGTTCCATGATTCTCTCTAGGCTTGCCTGGTTCTGAGTTAGGGTGGCTAGTCCTTTCTCAATCTGCAGGGTGGATGCAATCAGGTAACCAAGCTGCTCTTGTTTGGTCTTCAAGAAATATTCAGATGCCTCCTCTTGAGTTGGCATCTTGGCAGCTTTCTCCTTCCTTGCCCTCTCCTTCTTTGCTTGTGCTTGGGCAGACGATGGTTAATTTTCAGTCATCACAACTTGATTATCTTCAAAATCTGGACGGATGGGCAAGTGTTCCTTGTCCAACAAGTATATGCCCATGCCCATCTTGGAGTTAATGAGCTCCTGAATTTGAGGGGCATAACCACAGCTCCTCTTCTGATCTGCTGCAGTCCTCTTGATAGTCTCTACTATGAGGCTCATGACCTTGAATTTTTGAGGTACATCAAATACATGTAGCAAGTTGATTGCATGGCCTCTGATCATCTTGTGATCTCTAGACTTGGGCAACAAGGTGTGCCTCAGTATCCAATTGATGGTTGGCAGCCCTGACAGAAGATAATGCACTGAGCCAAATTTGAAAGTGTCAAGTGCTTCATTTGGAATCTCCTTGTACATATTGGACATTGAATTTTGGTCCATCTTCTTCTTGGCATAAATGTCCAAGTCATCTGCTTGCTCCTCTGGGGCATTGATCAACTTTGCCCATTCCTCAACAGTTGATTGGTACCTCGTACCTTCAGACATCCATGTGATCCTTCCATCTGGGTAGAAGTGTGTTGTGGAGTAGAACTGCATGATTAGCTCCTCGTTCCACTTTGTGAGCTTCTGCCCAACAAAGTCTGCAACTCCACACGCACTAAAGCTGTCATACACTCCAGGGTAGTGTTCCTCATTTTCCTTCATGTAGGTCCAGTCGACCCATCTCATGTCACAAACAATGGGCTTCTTGTCAAGCAGTACTGTCTCATAGAAATCTTGCTGTTCCTTGGTGTGAAATCTGTAATCCACAGCAGTCCTTCTCCTTGAAGCATACGGATCTGCTTCTCTCCACTTCCTGAGCCCCGAGTCTCTCCTGAGCTTCATATCCTCAGCCACAGGATGAGCATCGTTGTGGTCTGGGATCTTGGGCTTGAGCTTTCTAAGAACTTGCTCTTCATCATCTTCTTCTGCAGCTTCAGGCATTGGGGCCTTGTTCTTTTCAGCAGCTGGGATGCTCCTTGTATTTCTCTTTGGTGCTGGCTTTGGAGCTGGCTTGGCCTTGGAAGAAGCTGCCCCTGATCTTATGGCATCACCCATCAGCTTGGGTGCCTTAGGTGTTGGTGCAGCTACCTCTTCTTCTTCCTCTTCTTCCATGATGGAAGCCTTTCCAAGCACTCTGGCTACGGTCTTCTTGACCCTTTCCTTCCTCTTCTTGCCTTCAGCGGCAACTGGCTCTATGGGTGTAGGCTTTTCAGTTGAAGCTCTAGCCTTTGACATAGGCTGCCTGCCTGCTGGCCTTTTGATCTTCAGTCCTGGCTTTGTGCCTTGAGCTGGCTCAACTCTCTTTGATGTGGCCTCTTCCTCTGCCACATAATCTTCATCTTCAGAATCAGAAGTTCTCTTCTTCCTCTGTCTAGTGGCAGCTTTTGGCAGATTGCTTGGGGTACTTCTGCTGCCATCATCTGAAGAGCTGGAGGGAATAGTGCCCTCACTCATCACCACTTGCTGTTCTGACACATTCTGGCTGTCACTCTGATCTAACATGTTGAACAAGCTGACTGCTGACCCTGTGAACAGTTTATAGATGAGGTAGAGTGGATGAGCATCACAAAATGCAGAGATTTTTGCACAAAGAATGATCCAAAAACTTAGTTTTAGTTTCCCACTGAAATCATCTCGGATCTACCGATTTTTAAACTCGGTGATACCGAAGCAGTTTTGGAACCTAAACTAGTGAACTCGGTCAGACCGAGTCACAGTTCGGTGGCACCGAGACTGCTAGGGTTTCACAAAATTCCAAAATCGGTCACACCGATAAGTAATTCTCGGTCAGACCGAGTCTCACTTGTGCAATGGCATAAGCCAAATCGGTGGGACCGAGTTTTTCAACTCGGTGGGTCCGAGATGGTTTCGGCGGAAACCTAACCCTAAAATTTTCGAATCAAACCTAATCTACGAGCGCATTGACTGGATAGGAGTGTTTCAATCGTGGCAAGAATCATGATGATCACAATGTGCTAAGAATCAGATTGGAGAATAGCACAAAGATCGAGTCCATACCCTAGTTCGGCGGAGACTCGCTACGGCGGCAACGGTGGGGTAGAATTCCCGTTGACGGCGACGGAGACCAGCGACAGGAGGCGGCTGGCGGCGAGGAGACGATCCGGAGACCACGTTGGCAGAGCAGGCTATCGCGCGGGCGAAGGGGTTCGGAGAAATTTCCAAAATTTTGCCCGTGACTATATATAGCCCGACCCTGTCGATGTGACCGAGTGGAACAACTCGGTGGCACCGAGATTCATAACTGCAAGCAGTTACTGAAACTCGGTGTGACCGAAATGTTCAAATCGGTTGCACCGAGATCGAAAACCTAGATCAACTTAATGATCTCAGTAGGACCAAAAGTGGGGTATCGGTCAGACCGAGAATCATAAAGAGGTTTTGGAAGTTTAAGTCTATGACGAATCGGGGACTCCGAGCGCTCCTCACACAGAGTGGTTCGAATCTGACTTGATCAAATTTTGTGATGCAGCATGAATAGAGTTTGAGACGAGAAAAGCATACATAGCTAGAGGAGATTCTTAGGCATTCTTGTCCATCCACTTGGCAAAAGGAAATAAAACCGAACAATCAAAACAACAAGTGGATGTCCTCGAATGAGTAAAATATGCAACCAGCATGCTCACACAATAAGATGGCAAATGAAATATGTGACAAGGCATGCACAACCAATTCTAGCATCTATCAAGCAATTTGCGATGACTAGGTCATCTATATATGAGTATATTGACTTAGGAGTCAAGTGAGAACACTTGATCATAGGTCATACTCATCGTTTAAGCTCAAGTGGGGTTACCACTTTTATATAAAGCATTGTTGTGTTCACATCTTTAGAGTTGCTTTAGCTCAAGTCTTAGAGTAAAGCTCCCCCTAGATGTGATATCCCCCCTTAGAGGGATGAACTAACCTCAGGTTTTGTCGATGATGACTTCATGTAGATGTTGAAGATGTGGATGCTCAATGTTGATGTAGATCACTTTGGAGCTATCCATTTGAGTGAATTGCACTTTCAATACCTACATGGGTTAGTCCCACAAGGAACAAAGAAGGATATCCATAGACATAGAGTGATGCACACACAAGATGATGTCCATGAAAACTCTTAGGTTACCTTGTCCCTTGTCTTACCAACAAGAGGGTTTGTGACTCCTTGAACTAGTGCAAGATGTGGAAGTTGATTGCACTTGTTCTTGCCAAAATGATAAGAGTGAAGTATGTTGGTGGAGTCACCCTCAAGAACTCTCTAGTTCTTCTTCTTTTGGATCCACACCATCTTGATGGGAATCCTTGGAGTTGTAGTCGTACTTGATGAAGTGGAACTTGAAGTAGTCTTGGGAATCCACTTGACTAAGGTCTTAGGAGCTTCTTCAAATGCATCAATTTCCTCTTGAAGCTTGTCCTTGCCTTTTTGCTTGTAGTCTTGTGGTGGAAGATCATCTTGAGCTTGTGTCCCCTTGAAAGAAGTATCATACTTCTCTTGTTGAGGAACAAACTTTGTCTTGGGGTATTGATCTTCTTCCCACTCAACTCCATTGGCATTGAACTTTCATTCAAAACCAACACCTTGATTCTTCTGGTGCATTCCTTGCTTGCGCACAATTTCCTCGAATTGCTTACTCCCGGCAAGGCTTTTGTACACTCCTTTCTCTATAATTCCCTTCAATAAGCTATTTTCTTGCTCAAGTGTAACTTGGCTAAGAGAATCATTAGTGGAATCAAGGTAACTACTAGAAGCAACAATATTGGATTTAGCATGATCATTGTTACTGCTAGAGAAAGAATCTTTCTTGTTCTTGTTACTAGACTTGACTTGAGGCATGTAAGTGGATAAGAGTAAACGCTTGGCAATGTAAGAAGAACTTTTCTTGCGGAGATCATCATTGATTGCTTTTAAGAACTCATGCTCTTGCTCAAGATTGAGCTTTTCAAAGCGTAGTTTCTCATGAGCTCTTAAAAGTTCTCGATGATCTTCGAAGATAGTTTCATGAGCTAACTTAAGAGTGTTTAGTTCTTTAGTTAGAGCCTCAATCTTCTCCTTATCATTGTCATTCGTTTTATCTTGATTAGCATGATTAATTGACGTTTCACCATAGTATTCATCACTAGAGTTGTCAACAAGCAAATCATCACCTAACAAGTCATCTTCATCACTATTGAAATCAACATACTCGGGGTGTGTTACCTTAGGACCTTTGGTCATGAAGCATCTTCCAATTCCTTCATTTGGTGAGTCAAATATGTCGTAGGAGTTGGTTGACACAAGTGCTAGACCGGAAACACCTTCATCTTGAGTATCTTCGGAGTCGGAGTGATAACTTCTCTCGGAGTGGCTGTCGGAGTCGGAGCCGGATACCCATTCATCAACATGAGCTTGATGTCTCCGTTTTGTGTAGCTCCTTGATGATTTTTCCTTTCTTTCCGAATCCTTGCTTCTCCGTGAGTATCTTCATTCATAACGATCATCTCTACTCCTTCTCTCTCTTGGTGGTGATTCTTTGCTTCTTCTTTTTGGAGAATCTTCTCTTCTCTTGTAGGGAGCCGTACACTCATTGGAATAGTGTCCGGGTCTTCCACAATTGTAGCAGTTTCGCTCTCGACTAGAAGATCTTTTGTCATTGTAGGACCTTGACTTGAAGCTTCTATCTTTGCTTCTACTCTTGTAGAACTTGTTGAAGTTCTTCACTATTAAGCTCAATTCTTCATTGAAGTTTTGTTTCTCACTTGATGATGTAGGGGCTTCACATGAGGCTTTGTAGGCACCACTTGATTTGTTGTGAAGTTCCTCTTTATCCTTAAGTGACATCTCATGAGAAACAATTCTTCCAATCACCTCCGTTGGCTTGAGATATTTGTAATTGGGCATCATTTGGATCAATGTGCACACGGTATCATATTTTCCATCCAAGGCTCTTAGAATCTTCTTGATGATGAATCTATCGGTCATCTCTTCACTTCCTAAGCCGGCAATCTCATTTGTGATGAGAGCAAGCCTAGAGTACATTTCAGCGACACCTTCACCATCCTTCATTTTGAACTTGTCAAGTTGACTTTGAAGCACATCCAACTTGGATTCCTTGACGGAGTCGGTACCTTCGTGCATATCAATCAAAGTGTCCCAAATTTCCTTTGCATTCTCAAGACGGTTGATTTTGTTGAATTCTTCGGGGCATAATCCGTTGAAGAGAATATCACAAGCTTGAGCATTGTATTGCAACATCTTCAACTCTTCCGCGGTAGCTTCACGGTTTGGTTCTTTCCCATCAAAGAAGTCACCTTGCAAACCAACACACACAATAGCCCAAACGGCGGGGTTATGTCCAAGAATATGCATTTTCATTTTATGCTTCCAACTAGCAAAATTAGTACCATCAAAGTAAGGACCTCTACGGTGATAATTTCCCTCGCTAGACGCCATACTCTCCTAGGTTGTGAAACCAAGGCTATGACCACCAAAAGCTATGGAGATCAAAGCAAATGGAGACCAAAGCTCTGATACCACTTGTAGGATCGAAAGTATGTCTAGAGGGGGGGTGATTAGACTACTTGACCAAATAAAAACTTAACCTTTTCCCAATTTTAGTTCTTGGTAGATTTTAGCTATTTTAGGACAAGTCAAGCAATCATCACACAATTCAAGCAAGCATGCAAAGAGTATATTGGCAGCGGAAAGTAAAGCATGCAACTTGCAAGAATGTAAAGGGAAGGGTTTGGAGAATTCAAACGCAATTGGAGACATGGATGTTTTTCCCATGGTTCGGATAGGTGGTGCTATCCTACATCCACGTTGATGGAGACTTCAACCCACAAAGGGTAACGGTTGCGCGAGTCCACAAAGGGCTCCACCCACAAAGGGTAACGGTTGCGCGAGTCCACACAGGGCTCCACCCATGAAGGGTCCACGAAGAAGCAACCACCCACAAAGGGTCCATGAAGAAGCAACCTTGTCTATCCCACCATGGCCATCGCCCACGAAGGACTTGCCTCACTAGCGGTAGATCTTCACGAAGTAGGCGATCTCCTTGCCCTTACAAACTCCTTGGTTCAACTCCACAATCTTGTCGGAGGCTCCCAAGTGACACCTAGCCAATCTAGGAGACACCACTCTCCAAGAAGTAACAAATGGTGTGTAGGTAATGAACTCCTTGCTCTTGTGCTTCAAATGATAGTCTCCCCAACACTCAACTCTCTCTCATAGGATTTGGATTTGGTGGAAAGAAGATTTGAGTGGAAAGCAACTTGGGAAGGCTAGAGATCAAGATTCATATGGTAGGAATGGAATATCTTGGTCTCAACACATGGGTAGGTGGTTATCTCTCAGAACATATGAGTAGGAATTGTGTATGTGTTCTGATGGCTCTCTCCATGAATGAAGAGGAGGTGGAGGGGTATATATAGCCTCCACACAAAATCCAACCGTTACACACAGTTTTCCAATCTCGGTGGGACCGAATCAACAAACTCGGTCGGACCGAAAATGTAAACCTAGTGATCGTTAGAGATTTTCGGTGGGACTGACATGCAACTCGGTGGGACCGATATGGTTAGGGTTTGGGCATAACGTAATCTCGGTGAGACCGATTACACAAACTCGGTGAGACCGAATTTGGTAATTAGCTAACCAGAGAGTTGGTCAGGCAAACTCGGTGGGACCGATTTGCTCTTTCGGTGAGACCGAAAAGTTACAAAGGGGAAACACTGAATTTACATTCCAATCTCGGTGGGACCGATTCGCTCTTTCGGTGAAACCGAAAAGTTACGAAAGGGAAACAGAGAGTTTGCAATCCCATCTCGGTGAGACCGAGATCCCTATCGGTAGAACCGAATTGCTAGGGTTTGGCAGTGGCTTATGACAAGTGAAACTCGGTGGCGCCGGATAGAAAGAATCGGTAGGATCGAGTTTGGCTTTGGGTTTAGGTCATATGTGGATATGGGAAAGTAGTTGAGGGTTTTGGAGCATATCACTAAGCACATGAAGCAAGAGGCTCATTAAGCAACACCTCATCCCTCCTTGATAGTATTGGCTTTTCCTAAAGACTCAATGTGATCTTGGATCACTAAAATATGAAAAGAAGAGTCTTGAGCTTTTGAGCTTGAGCCAATCCTTTGTCCTTAGCATTTTGAGGGTTCCACTTTCACATCCATGCCATGCCAATCATTGAGCTTTCCTGAAATAATCATCTTGGAATAGCATTAGCTCAATGAGCTATATGTTGTTATGAATTACCAAAACCACCTAGGGATAGTTGCACTTTCAGCTGGAAGTCATCAAGCGGTCCGTCTGCATCGAAGGTGCATGCCGGGCTTTCGCCCGTGCGAAGGTGCACTGGGCCAAGATGGATGCCGTGAAGCTGGTGAAGGAAGGGCCGCCGCAGGGCAAGGAGCATCGCCAACCCAAGATGTATTATGAGGGTTTCCTGAAGGGTGCCCGTCTTGTAGCGGACGATTGTGCGAAAGATGTAATATTTGAATAATCTTGCTCGTGTAATCCTGTAGTATGAAAACTTGTTCATATGCGCTATGCAACGCTTGTTTGAATTTAAAATATTGCCTTCTGTTCGGTTGTTTATCAAATCTGAGAGATGGCTAGTCGTCGGCTTCTGCCCCCACGCCACGAGTGCTGGGGTGTTCGGGATAAACCTGAGCACTCTTGTTCCCATTGTTGGGTCCTTCGAGGGAGGTACTCAGCACAACGAACAAGGCAATCAGACTATAATGCATTATCACTCTCACTTAGCCATAGAATTCTATAATTTTAAATTTCAGTGAAGCCCCTAGTATTCGGAAGGCCGAATTCGGGGTGCGATACACGCCTTAAGCCGGACAGAGCCGGCTCTTCTCTCTAAGCGGCATAAGTCTTTAGGGACTTGAAACCTCTCGAACAGCGACCAGTCTCTCGCCTTATCATGAAAATCAGTTTTAGCTTTCTCTACTGAGGTGCTTAGCCCAGCAGAACCGGGGCACAATCGCAGTAGTTCTCCCAGTGCTACCTTAGCCGATATAGCGGAACATAAGGTACCAAAACATGGGAGCCGGGCAAACCCAACTATTGACCCAAGACATGATTCGGAGCTGATGCATATAATGCTATAAGTTCGGGGTGCCGCACTGTCGAAAGTGTTCGGACTTCTCACACCGCATTATGGGTTATGCTTAAGCCCCTGGTGTATTGGCCGTACCAGAGTGTACGGGTGCTAGATGTCATGAATGAACATATATATATATAGAAAGGAAGAATGCAATAATAGTCTTAATGCTATGCATTGTTTATTCAAAAAGGTGCGTTAAAGCAGAATGATACAAGTAGTGCAATAAGCAAAAAGTAGGACTGTTTGACATGTCCCTTCCAAGGGCAAGCTGAGGAATAGTATTAAAGCAAATATTTCACTCGTTATCATAATCCACCTAGGAGTTCCATGGTGTGACATAGCTTTCTGCCTCCTTGGTTACTGCATCATGTTTTTGGCAATCATGCTGCCGGACAGGGTTTCCAGAGATTAAAGTCCTGAAAGAGAAAAATAACAAAGTGGGAAGCCCCTAGTGTGGTTTAAGCCGCGTCTTGGGGCGTGCTGTAGTTGTGCCCCCCTCCCCACCTGTGCCCATGGTATTTTTAATGCGTAATTATGTACGCGTGGCACGGATTTCACCGTTTGGCTAGGACCGGGGTGGGGGCCGCATTGCTATGCGAGCTCGGAACATGCCAGGCGGTCCTGTTGCCGATTACTCCGGGCGCGCTTGAAGGTGTCCGGGTCATTAATCGCCAAACTAGTGGATTGCCTTAAGAGGCTGCTTTGCGCTTCTGTTGCGAGGGCCACAGTGTGCTCCTCCGTGCGGAGAGAGCGCTCTGTGCTTCCATTGACTGTGATGACCCCCCAAGGTCCTGGCATCTTGAGCTTGAGATATGCGTAATGTGGTGAATCTCGCAAATGCGGTTCGCCCGAGCAGTGCATGGTAGCCACTGCGGAACGGGACTATGTCGAAGATTAACTCTTTGCTTCGGAAGTTATCCGGAGATCCGAAGACCACTTCCAGTGTTACTGAGCCTGTGCAATGGGCCTCTACACCTGGTATGACGCCTTTAAAGGTCGTTTTAGTGGGTTTGATCCTTGAGGGGTCTATACCCATTTTGCGCACTGTGTCCTGATAAAGCAGGTTTAGGCTACTGCCGCCATCCATAAGGACTTGAGTGAGGTGAAATCCATCAATGATTGGGTCTAAGACCAATGCCGCGAATCCGCCATGATGGATACTAGTGGGGTGGTCCCTGCGGTCGAAGGTGATCGGGCAGGAATAACATGGGTTGAACTTTGGGGCGACTGGCTCCAACGCATATACGTCCCTGAGCGCACGCTTCCGCTCCCTCTTGGGGATGTGGGTTGCGTATATCATGTACACCGTCCACACTTGTGGGGGGAACCTCTTCTGTCCTCCGATGTTTGGCTGCCGGGGCACCTCCTCGTCATCGCTATGTGAACCCTTATCTTTGTTTTCGGCATTTATCTTGCCGGCCTACTTGAACACCCAACAATCCCTGTTGGTGTGGTTGGCTGGCTTGTCGGGGGTGCCGTGTATTTGGCACGAGCGATCGAGTATAAGGTCCAAACTGGATGGGCCCGGAGTGCTTCTTTTGAATGGCTTTTTCCGCTGACCGGGTTTAGAGCCTTTGAATCCGGCATTGACTGTTGTATCCTCGGTATTGTCGCTATTAATGCGGCGCTTATGTTTGTGGCCACGTGACCTGCCGTTGTCGTCCTTGGTATCCGAAGTACCATGGTTCTTTGATATGTTATTGCTGCGAGCCAGCCAGCTGTCCTCTCCCGCACAGAAGCGGGTCATGAGTGTCGTGAGGGCTGCCATAGATTTCGGCTTTTCCTGGCCAAGGTGCCGGGCGA
This sequence comes from Triticum urartu, assembly GCF_056163025.1. Classification (NCBI taxonomy): domain Eukaryota; kingdom Viridiplantae; phylum Streptophyta; class Magnoliopsida; order Poales; family Poaceae; genus Triticum; species Triticum urartu. The sequence goes on along the minus strand of NC_141873.1, from coordinate 442,841,390 downwards.
GCCATTCATCGCGGATGTTGTGCTTGAAAGCTGCTGGGGCCTCTGTATTCGGACAGTCGATGATTTGATTTTTCTTTGTTAGGAACCGTGTCCAGAATTTCCTGGACGATTCCTCTGGCTGCTAAATTATGTGGCTCAAGTCATCGGCATCTGGTGGTCGCACATAAGTGCCCTGAAAGTTGTCGAGGAATGCGGCTTCCAGATCTTCCCAACAGCCAATGGACTCTGCTGGCAAGCTGTTGAGCCAATGCCGAGCTAGTCCTTTGAGTTTGAGTGGGAGGTATTTGATGGCGTGTAGGTCATCACCGCAGGCCATGTGGATGTGCAGGAGGAAATCCTCGATCCATACCACAGGATCTGTTGTGCCGTCATATGATTCTATATTTACGGGTTTGAAACCCTCTGGGATTTGATGATCCATTACTTCGTCTGTGAAGCATAAGGGGTGTGTGGCGCCTCTGTACTAGGCTATGTCACGACGCAGCTCGAATGAGTCTTGCCCACTGTGTTCGGCTCGGCCAGACTTACTTTACTGTATCCGGCGTGACAATTATCGTCTCGCATAGTGGCGCGCCCTCGTGATCCGTAGATCGATCTTCCGTGTTTCGCTTTGTCCTCCAATAAGTCTCGCGGGTCTGGCGTATTTCCCCATGCCTTTTTATTTGATTGGCATCGGGGTGCGGGCGCTTTTGGCTGGAATGTCTCTCTGTCGCGGCCACGAGGTGGCCGATCAGCCGCGTCATACGCCGGGGATGTAGGTTTCGGTGCTTCCTCCTCCAGTCAGGGTAGCAACCTACACTTTGGGTAACTCTTGGAGGGGCATTCGAGTTTGTAATCCTCGGCCGCCAGGACTTCAGTCCATCTGTCAGCTAGCAAATCTTGATCAGCTTGAAGCTGCTGCTGCTTTTTCTTAAGGCTATTTGCCATGGCTATAAGCCGGCGTTTGAAGCGCTCTTGTTCGACGGGATCCTCAGGAACGACGAATTCATCATCGTCGAGGCTTGCCTCATCTTCGAAGGGAGGCATGTAATTATCATCCTCCGCCTCTCCATCTGCCGCTCTCTCTGGAGGGCTGGCTTCTCCATCCTCCTGCCCTAAATCTTGCTGGAGGGGATTGTTGCCGTCTTCGGCACTGTCCGGAGTGCTATTATCTCCTGTGCCGGTATCACCGCTTTTGCCTTGGCGGGACTTAGAGCGGCGCCGCTGACGCCGGCGCTTGAGTTGCTTCTTGGAGGGGTCATCCTCCGTTGTCTCGTCGCCATTGCCTTTTTTGGGTGTCTCCACCATGTATATATCGTATGATGAGGTGGTTGTCCAGTGCCCTGTGGGCAGTGGTTCCTCTTTGTCTCCCGCATCGTCGTTCATACTGTCGATGTCTTGGGAGTCGAAGTCGAGCATGTCGGTTAAGTCTTCGACAGTGACTACTAAGTGGGTGGTGGGTGGTGGGTGGGCGGCGAATTTCTTCGTCATCTGCATCCCAGTCCTGTCGGACATAGTTCGGCCAGGACTCTCCTGACAAGGAGAGGGACCTTAATGAGTCCAGTATGTCGCCAAAGGGCGAGTGCTGAAAAATATCCGCAGAGGTGAACTCCATGATCGGCGCCCAATCAGATTCGACAGGAACGGGCGCAGGCGGTTCGGAGTCCGTGGCCGGAGAAGGATCTAGCAGTTTAGCAATACGGCTCTCGTGAAGGGTAAGGTCGATATTCAGCTCGGTCGCCGCAGAGGATACGGCCTCCGTGGCGGGGTCTATCCACCCGTCCATGGATGGTGCGACTAGCTCCGAATTGAGGGTCGGAGCGGCTGCCGATGCGATTTCTTGAACACTGTCCGATGGTAGAGCTAGATCGTACTCATCATGACCGCGTAGCGCACAAGGCAGGGGCTCGAATCCGTCGAAGATCAAGTCTCCGCGGATATTGGTCGTGTAGTTTAAGCTTCCATACCTGACCTGGTGGCCAGGGGCCTAACTTTCGATCTGCTCTAGATGGCCAAGCGAGTTGGCCCGCAATGTGAAGCCGCCGAACACAAAGATCTGTCTAGGGAGAAAAGTCTCACCCTGGACTGCATCGCTATCGATGATCGTAGGAGCCATCAAGCCTAACGGCGACGACACAGAGGAACTCTCAATGAAAGCACCAATGTCAGTGTCAAAACCGGCAGATCTCGGGTAGGGGGTCCCGAACTGTGCGTCTAAGGCGGATGGTAACAGGAGGCAGGGAACACGATGTTTTACCCAGGTTCGGGCCCTCTTGATGGAGGTAAAACCCTACGTCCTGCTTGATTTATTCTGATGATATGAGTATTACAAGAGTTGATCTACCATGAGATCGGAGAGGCTAAACCCTAGAAGTTAGCCTATGGTATGATTGTATGTTGTCCTACGGACTAAAACCCTCCGTTTTATATAGACACCGGAGGGGGTTAGGGTTACACAAGGTCGGTTACAAAGGAGGAGATATCCATATCCGTACTGCCTATCTTGCCTTCCACGCCAAGTAGAGTCCCATCCGGACACAAGACGAAGTCTTCAATCTGGTATCCTCATAGTCCAATAGTCTGGCCAAAGGATATAGTCCGGCTGTCCGGAGACCCCCTAATCCAGGACTCCCTCACCCGTTGTATGCAAACGTTAGAATATATCACACCCGATCATCACTTCGTGCTTCGAAACAACGAACCTTCGCAACGGTGCACAGTTAGGAGGAACACATTTCTTGAAATTTTTGTGAGGGGTCATCTTATTTATGCTACCGTCGTCCTAAGCAAATAAGATGTAAACATGACAAACATCACATGCAAATCATAAAGTGACATGATATGGCCAATATCATCTTGTGCCTTTGATCTCCATCTTCGAGGCGCAGCATGATCACCTTCGTCATCGGCATGACACCATGATCTCCATCATCGTGTCTTCATGAAGTTGTCTCGCCAACTATTACTTCTACTACTACGACTAACGGTTAGGAATAAAGTAAAGTAATTACATGGCGTTTTTCATTGACACGCAGGTCATACAATAAATTAAGACAACTCCTATGGCTCCTACTGGTTGTCATACTCATCGACATGCAAGTCGTGATTCCTATTAAAAGAACATGATTAATCTCATACATCACATATATCATTCATCACATCCTTTTGGCCATATCACATCACACAACATACCCTGCAAAAACAAGTTAGACGTCCTCTAATTGTTGTTGCATGTTTTACATGGTTGTTATGGGTTTCTAGCAAGAACATTTCTTACCTACGCAAAAGCCACAACAGCGATATGCTAATTGCTATTTACCCTTCATAAGGACCCTCTTCATCGAATCTGTTCCAACTAAAGTGGGAGAGACAGACACCCGCTAGCCACCTTATGCATCAAGTGCATGTTAGTCGGTGGAACCAGTCTCACGTAAGCGTACGTGTAAGGTCGGTCCGGGCCGCTTCATCCCACAATGCTGCCGAATCAAGATAAGACTAGTAACGGTAAGCAAATTGAACAAATCATCACCCACAACTACTTTTTGTTCTACTCGTGCATAGAATCTATGCATAGACCTAGCTCATGATGCCACTGTTGGGGAACGTAGTAATAATTCAAAATTTTCCTACGTGTCACCAAGATCAGTCTAGGAGATGCTAGCAACGAGAGACAGAGGTAGTGCATCTTCATAACCTTGAAGATCGCTAAGCGGAAGCGTTACAAGATCACGGTTGATGGAGTCGTAATTATAATTCAAATTGCGTAAGATTCGATCAAGCGCCGAACGGACAGCGCCTCCGCGCTCAACACACGTACAGCCCGGGGACGTCTCCTCCTTCTTGATCCAGCAAGGGGAGAGGAGAAGTTGAGGGAGAACTCTGGTAGCACAACGGCGTGGTGGCGGTGGAGCTCGTGGTTCTCCGGCAGAGCTTCGCTAAGCACTACGGAGGAGGAGGAGGTGTTAGAGGAGGGAGGGGATGCGCCAGGGAAGGGGTGCGGTTGCCCTCTCTCTCCCTCACTATATATAGGGGGAAGGGGGAGGAGGAGGCGCCCTAGGGTTTCCCTAGGGGAGGGGCGGCGGCCACAGGGGAAACCGTAGATGGGTTTGGGCGCCCCCGCACCTAGGAAACTTGCCCCCGAAGCCGGGAGGGGCGGCTGCCCTAGGGGAGGCGCCCCCGCCTCTCCAGGTTACGTGAGTGGGGTTGGAAGGGGCGCAAAACCCCTTAGTGGGCTGGTGTGCCCCTCCCCTTGGCCCATAAGGCCCCCCAACGCTTGTCAGGGCCTCCGAAACACCTTTCGATCACGCTGGTCACCACCCGGTACTCCCAGAACAATTCCGGACTCCAATACCCTTCGTCCAATATATCGATCTTCACCTCCGGACCATTCCAGAGTTCCTCATCACGTCCGGATCTCATCCGGGACTCCAAACAACCTTCGGTAACAACATAATATTCCCATTACAACTCTAGCGTCACCAAACCTTAAGTGTGTAGACCACTACAAAAAAAGACACATCCATGACATTTTGGGCCGAACGAAATTTTTTCTGTCATACTTATGACACTTCTATGACAATAACTGTGACAAAACCAGGTATCATCATAGATGTGGTGGAGTCCTACTTCTATGACAAAAAATCATGATAGAAAATGGGCTTTTCGTCCTGGGCGGGCCGGAGACGCAGCTGCATGACATTCTTTTGGCCGTCCATGACGGAAAAAACCGTGGTAGAAGTGAGGGCGAGGAAAATATTAGGGTGTTCCCGGTTACGGTGGGTGGTGGGGCCGAGCGATGCGCGTTTCTCTCGTACACGCACGCGCGTGGGTGCAAGGCGTTGGGCTCTAACTGAACCCGAGCGATTGCACTGCAGGCTACGCGTTACTGAACCCGAGCGATCGATCGATGGCTGTTAACTGAACCCGATCGAGCGATTCCTTTGCTACTGTTGCTAACTGAAGCCGAGCGATGCTGCCTCTGGATGAATAGTGAGCATTGCGGGGGGTTTGGATGAATAGTTCCCGGTGGGGGTGGATGAACAAGACCCCGTGGTGTTGCCTCTGGATGAATAGTACCCCGATCAATCGAGCCGGCTGGGGCTGGATGAACAGGACCCCGTGGAGGGCAGGATGAACAGGACCACCCCGTGGAGGGCAAGATGAACAGTAGACGGTGGAGGGCTGGATGAACAGTAGTCCGTGGAGGGGTGGTTAAATAGGAGCCCGTGGAGAGGGCTGGTTGAATACTAGCCGGTGGAGTAGCGCGCGGTGGAGGCTGGATGAACAGGAGCCCGCGGATGAACAGTCGCAGGTGGAGGCTGGAGGAGGTCGACGGTGGACGAACAGTTGCCCGTGGAGGCTGGAGGGGGTCGACGGTGGAGATGAACAGGACCCCCGTTTCGACCGTAGCCCTCCAACACAAGTCTGTTTCCTCCGTTTTGCGGTACGCCACACCCCTCCCGATCAACAGGACCCCCGTTTCGACCATAGGAGGTCCGTTTCCTCCGTTTTGCGGTACGCCAGACCCCTCCCGATGAACAGGATCCCGTTTCGAAGATGGCCGGTCGAACACAAGGCCGTTTCCTATGTTTTGCGGTACGCCAGGCCTCGTTTCCATCGGCTGTTCCATCCAAGCCCTCCCGATGAACACGACGACGCATTCCATTCTGATCCAGCCTGTTGGCTCCCCATGAACACGACGACGATGTCTCTCCGTTCCGACCCAGCCATGTACACGATCCCTAGCCATACGTATGCGCGAGTAGGCATTCGAGACCCTGCCCGTATGTACGTACGTGGCCGTATTTTCTTTCTTGCACACTGGCCGCTGTACGACCATGTACATGCTACGCGTGCGCCTCTACTACGACATGTGTGCGCCTCTACATCGACCAGTATGTATGTACACGTTCGCGACCAGAATGACAACGCTACATACGCTTCGACCAGGTGGGTCCCGGCTGTCAGGCACTTCCTTGCATGCGAAGATGTAGCTGGTGGGTCCCAGCAGTCAGGGGGCGAATTGTTTTTTTTTTGCCGGACGCACTTCCTTGCGTGCGAAGATGTAGCTGGTGGGTCCCAGCAGTCGAGGGAAACATTTTTTTCACGAAATACGGTGGCCCGTCCGGTGGGTCCCTGCTGTTAGGTGGAGGAATAATTATTTTGCGCGTAATAAGGAGGCACTTCCTTGTTGCGGCCATGGACCCAGCTGTCAGCCTCTCCACGTACAGTCCACGTCCGATGGAAGTCGTTCCTTGACCACGTTGACCACGCCGCGCCGAGAGCACCAGGGCAGTGGACGACATCGAGGCCTAGGAAGGGGACGATGCGGAGCCGAGGAAGACACGGCAGTGGAAGCCCGCGCGGAGAGGAGTACGAGGGTTCGCTGGTTCAGCTGTGGTGTGAGGTTGTCGTCGCCGCAAAATAATAGGGGGTGTGGGTGAGTCGAGGGAAGCCCTGGCCAACGGTGGGAGTAGTAGGGGCGGTGAGGCCTGTGCGGCAGCACAGCCGGCCACGGGAGGCAGGAGCAGGCGGCACGACCGGCGCTGCTTTGGGCGGCTGGAGCAAGAAGACCAGAGGTTGAAGAAGCACGACGGCCATTGGATGGACATCGTATGGTCACTACAGCTAGAATCGTTTATATTGACTAAGTCGACAAAGCCCTTGGTACGCGTCAACTTAGTAGGCCGCAGATCAGCTTCCGAAATGGTGTGCCCCAGATGTCAGGGGGAGGAATCATTTTTTGGGCGGGTAAAGCTAGAATATCCGAGATTGAAGAAGAAGCACGGCATCCGTTGGATGGACATCCAACGGCCACTACTGCTAGAAGCATGTGTTGACTAGAAGTTGACAAAGCCTTACATACGCGTCAACTCTCTTCCTTTTTTAGGGGACGCGTCAACTTAGTAAGGCTGCAAGTGTGTGGAAGAGAACTTATAGCCCATTTGAGATTTGTAAGAATGTGCAGCCAATTTTTTAATTCTAATGGAATTTACTACAGCCCATTTACAGTTTGTTAAAAGTAAATCCCATTTCAACCAACCGTTCAAAACAGAATTCAATAAAATTTCCCACATTTTGATGGGATCCGAAATATTTTATCCCGAAATTTCTAGTCAGATTAAATACAATTTCAATATAAATTTATATTACGTAAAACTCCAACGAAACATTGTGCTCACAAGAATTAATGAAATTAAATTTTTCAATATCCAAAAATAATATTATATAAAGTAAATACGTGTTTGGTGCATTTTTTTATAGTTACTGCCCAGTTTTTATAATTACATCCCATTTATTATTTCTTAAAGCCCATTTTCTTGTTAAGCCTAATGCATACCTACTAGGAAAGATTTGCAGCCCAGCGGGATGAAGAATAACAACTTGACCTTACCTGGTGATACGTCTCCAACGTATCTATAATTTTTGATTGCTCCATGCTATATTATCTACTGTTTTAGACATTATTGGGCTTTATTTTCCACTTTATATTATTTTTGGGACTAACCTATTAACCGGAGGCCCAGCCCAGAATTGCTATTTTTTGCCTGTTTTAGGGTTTCAAAGAAAATGAATATCAAAAGGAGTCCAAATGGAATGAAACCTTCGGAAACGTGATTTTCTCATCAGATAAGATCCAGGAGACTTGGACCCTCTGTCAAGAAAGCCATGAGGTGGTCACGAGGGTAGGGGGCGCCCCCCCCCCCTAGGGCGCGCCCCCATGCCTCATGGGCCCCTCGAAGCTCCACCGACGTACTTCTTCCTCCTATATATATCCACGTACCCCCAAACGATCGGGGATGGAGCCAAAAACCTAATTCCACCACCACAACTTTCTGTATCCACGAGATCCCATCTTGGGGGCTGTTCCGAACCTCCGCCGGAGGGGGCATCGATCACTGAGGGCTTCTACATCATCATCCAAGCCCATCCGATGAAGTGTGAGTAGTTTACTTCAGACCTACGGGTCCATAGCTAGTAGCTAGATGGCTTCTTCTCTCTTTTTGGATCTCAATACAATGTTCTCCCCCTCTCTCGTGGAGATCTATTCGATGTAACCTTGTTTTTGCGGTGTGTTTGTTGAGACCGATGAATTGTGGGTTTATGACCAAGTCTAACTATGAATAATATTTGAATCTTCTCTGAATTCTTTTATGTATTATTGGTTATCTTTGCAAGTCTCTTCGAATTATCAGTTTGGTTCGGCCGACTAGATTGGTTGTTCTTGCCATGGGAGAAGTGCTTAGCTTTGGGTTCAATCTTACGGTGTCCTTTCCCAGTGACAGAAGGGGCAGCAAGGCACGTATTGTATTGTTGCCATCAAGGATAACAAGATGGTGTTTTTATCATATTGCATGAAACTATCCCTCTACATCATGTCATCTTGCTTAAGGAGTTACTCTGTTTTTAACTTAATACTCTAGATGCATGCTGGATAGCGGTCGATGAGTGGAGTAATAGTAGTAGATGCAGAATCGTTTCGGTCTACTTGTCTCGGACGTGATGCCTATACACATGATCATACCTAGATATTCTCATAACTATGTTCAATTCTGTCAATTGCTCAACAGTAATTTGCTCACCCATCATAGAATACTTATGCTCTTGAGAGAAGCCACTAGTGAAACCTATGGCCCCCGGGTCTCTTTCTCATCATATCAATCTCCATCACTTTATTATTGCTTTGCTTTTGCTTTGCTTTTACTTTATTTACTTTGCATCTCTATACCAAAAATACCAAAAATATTATTTATCTTCTCTATCAGATCTCACTTCCGTAAGTGACTGTGAAGGGATTGACAACCCCTAAGTGCGTTGGTTGCGTTGAGCTATTGTTTTTGTGTAGGTACGAGCGACTCGAGCGTAGCCTCCTACTGGATTGATACCTTGGTTCTCAAAAACTGAGGGAAATACTTACGCTACTTTGCTGCATCATCCCTTCCTCTTCGGGGAAATCCAACGCAGTGCTCAAGAGGTAGCAAGAAGAATTTCTGGCGCCGTTGCCGGGGAGTCTGCGCAAAAGTCAACATACCAAGTACCCATCACAATCCCTATCTCCCGCATTACATTATTTGCCATTTTCCTCTCGTTTTCCACTCCCCCACTTCACCCTTGCCGTTTTATTCGCCCTCTCGCTCTATCCTCCCTCTCTTTCTCTGTTTGCCTTTTTGCCCGTTTGCTTTTTGTTTACTCGTGTGTTAGTTTGCTTGTTTGTCGTGATGGCTCAAGATAATACTAAATGTGTGACTTCACCAATACCAATAATAATGATTTCCTTAGCACTCCGATTGCTCCTCTTACCGATGCTGAATCTTGTGAAATTAATACTGCTTTGTTGAATCTTGTCATGAAAGATCTATTCTCCGGCCTTCCTAGTGAAGATGCCGCTACTCATCTTAATAGCTTCGTTGATTTGTGTGACATGCAAAGTAAGAAAGATGTTGATAATGATATTGTCAAATTGAAGCTATTTCCTTTTTCGCTTAGAGATCGTGCTAAAGCATGGTTTTCGTCTTTGCCTAAAAATAGTATTGATTCATGGAACAAGTGCAAAGATGCTTTTATCTCTAAATATTTTCCTCCCGCTAAGATCATCTCTCTTAGAAACAATATTATGAATTTTAAACAACTTGATCATGAACATATTGCACAAGCTTGGGAGAGAATGAAATTAATGATACGTAATTGCCCTGCTCATGGTTTAAATTTGTGGATGATTGTTCAGAATTTTTATGCCGGATTGAATTTTGCTTCTAGAAATCTTTTAGATTCGGCCGCGGGAGGCACTTTTATGGAAATCACTTTAGGAGAAGCTACTAAACTCCTAGATAATATTATGGTTATTATTCTCAATGGCATACTGAAAGATCTACTAAAAAGGTGCATGCGATAGAAGAAATTAATGTTTTGAGTGGAAAGATGGATGAACTTATGAAATTATTTGCTAATAAGAGTGTTTATTCTGATCCTAATGATGTTCCCTTGTCTACTTTGATTGAGAATAATAATGAATCTATGGATGTGAATTTTGTTGGTAGGAACAATTTTGGTAACAACGCGTATAGAGAAAATTTCAATCCTAGGCCTTATCCTAGTAATCCCTCTAATAATTATGGTAATTACTACAACAATTCTTATGGAAATTATAATAAGATGCCCTTTGATTTTGAATCTAATATTAAAGAATTTATTTCTTCACAAAAGAATTTTAATGCTATGATTGAAGAAAAGTTGCTTAAGATTGATGATTTGGCTAGGAACGCTGATAGAATTGCTCTTGATGTTGATTCTTTGAAACTTAGATATATTCCACCTAAGCATGATATCAATGAGTCTCTCAAAGCCATGAGAATTTCCATTGACGAGTGCAAAGAAAGAACCGCTAGGATGCGTGCTAAGAAAGATGCCTTTATAAAAGCGTGTTCTTCTAGTTCCTATGAAAATAATGATGAAGATCTAAAAGTTATTGATGTGTCCCCTATTAAATATTTGTTTTGCAATATGAATCTTGATAATGATGGGACTGAATATGATCCACCTTTACCTAGAAGGCGTTCTAACAATTCGGAATTTGTTGATCTTGATGCTAAATTTGATAAAACTGGGATTGAAGAAATTAAAACCATAGATGTTGCTAAACCCACTATTGTGGATTTCAAGGAATTTAACTATGAAAATTGCTCTTTCATTGATTGTATTTCCTTGTTGCAATCCGTGCTAAAATCTCCTCACGCTTATAGTCAAAATAAAGCATTTACTAAACATATCGTTGATGCCTTGATGCAATCTTATGAAGAAAAACTTGAATTGGAAGTTTCTATCCTTAGAAAACTTTATGATGAGTGGGAACCAACTATTAAGATTAAAATTAAAAATTATGATTTTTATGCTTTGTGTGATTTGGGTGCTAGTGTCTCTACTATTCCCAAAACTTTGTGTGATTTACTAGATTTCCGTGATTTTGATGATTGCTCTCTAAACTTGCATCTTGCGGATTCCACTATTAAGAAACCTATGGGAAGAATTAATGATGTTCTTATTGTTTCTAATAGGAATTATGTGCCCGTAGATTTTATCGTTCTTGATATAGATTGCAAGCCTTCTTGCCCTATTATTCTCGGTAGACCGTTCCTTAGAACGGTTGGTGCAATTATTGATATGAAGGAAGGGAATATTAGATTTCAATTTCCATTAAAAAGGGCATGGAACACTTCCCTAGAAATAAAATAAAATTACCATATGAATCTATCATGAGAGCCACTTATGGATTTCCTACCAAAGATGGCAATACCTAGATCTATTCTTACTTGTTATGCATAGCTAGGGGCGTTAAACGATAGCGCTTGTTGGGAGGCAACCCAATTTCATTTTTATTCCTTGCTTTTTTCTCCTGTTTAGTAATAAATAAATTATTTAGCCTCTGTTTTGGTTGTGCTTTTTGTGTTTAATTAGTGTTTGTGCCAAGTAGAACCGTTGGGAAGACTTGGGGAAAGTCTTGTTGAACTTGCTGTAAAAAACAGAAACTTTAGCGCTCACGAGAACTGATATAATTTTATTTGGAAAGTGATATTTAGTTAATTATTTTTTCATATGATTAATAGATAAATTCCTCACGTCCAGAAATTTATTTTATAATTTTTGGTGTTCCAGATCTTGCGCTAGCTACAGATTACTACAGACTGTTCTGTTTTTGACAGATTCTGTTTTCCGTGTGTTTTTTGCTTATTTTGATGAATGTATGGCTAGTAAAATAGTTTATAATCCATAGAGAAGTTGGAATACAGTAGGTTTAACACCCATATAAATAAATAATGAGTTCATTATAGTACCTTGAAGTGGTCTTTTGTTTTCTTTCGCTAACGGAGCTCACGAGTTTTCTACTTTAAGTTTTGTGTTGTGAAGTTTTCAAGTTTTGGGTAAAGATTTGATGGATTATGGAACAAGTAGTGGCAAGAGCCTAAGCTTGGGGATGCCCATGTCACCCCCAAGATAATCTAAGGACACCTAACAGCCAAAGCTTGGGGATTCCCCGGAAGGCATCCCCTCTTTCGTCTACTTCTATCGGTAACTTTACTTGGAGCTATATTTTTATTCACCACATGATATGTGTTTTGCTTGGAGCGTCTTTTATTATTTGAGTCTTTGCTTATTAGTTTACCATAATCATCCTTGCTGTACACACCTTTTGAGAGAGCCATACATGATTTGGAATTTGATAGAATACTCTATGTGCTTCACTTATATCTTTTGAGCTTTATAGTTTTGCTCTAGTGCTTCACTTATATATTTTAGAGCACGATGGTGGATTAGTTTTATAGAAACTATTATTATCTCGTGCATCACTTAGATTATTTTGAGAGTCTTAATAGCATGGTAATTTTCCTAAAATCCTAATATGCTTGGTATGCAAGATTAATAATAAAAGTTTCTTATGAGTGTGTGGAATACTAAGAAAAGTTTGATGCTTGATGATTGTTTTGAGATATGGAGGTAATAATATCAAAGTCATGCTAGTTGAGTAGTTGTGAAATTGATAAATACTTGTGTTGAGGTTTGCAAGTCCCGAAGCATGCACGTATGGTAAACATTATGCAACAAATTTGAAACATGAGGTGTTATTTGATTGTCTTCCTTATGAGTGGCGGTCGGGGACGAGCGATGGTCTTTTCCTACCAATATATCCCCCTAGGAGCATGCGCGTAGTGCCGAGGTTTTTGATGACTTGTAGATTTTTGCAATAAGTATGTGAGTTCTTTATGACTAATGTTGAGTCCATGGATTATACGCACTCTCACCCTTCCATCCTTGCTAGCCTCTTCAGTATCGTGCATTGCCCTTTCTCACATTGAGAGTTGGTGCAAACTTCGGCGGTGCATCCAAACCTCGTGATATGATATGCTCTTTCACACATAAACCTCCTTATATCTTCCTTAAAACAGCCACCATACCTACCTATTATGGCATTTCCATAGCCATTCCGAGATATATTGCCATGCAACTTTCCATCATTCCGTTCATCATGACACATTCATCATTGTCATATTGCTTAGCATGATCATGTAGTTGACATAGTATTTGTGGCAAAGCCACCATTCATAATTCTTTCATACATGTCACTCTTCGTTCATTGCATATCCCGGTACACCACCGGAGGCATTCATATAGAGTCATCTTTGTTCTAGTATCGAGTTGTAATCATTGAGTTGTAAATAAATAGAAGTGTGATGATCATCATTATTAGAGCATTGTCCCAAGTGAGGAATAAATAAAAAAGAAAGGCCATAAAAAAGGAGAAGGCCCAAAAAAGAGAAAGGCCATAAAAAATAAAAGGCCCAAAAAAATGAGAGAAAAAGAGAGAAGGGACAATGTTACTATCCTTTTACCACACTTGTGCTTCAAAGTAGCACCATGATCTTCATAGTAGAGAGTCTCTCATGTTATCACTTTCATATACTAGTGGGAATTTTTAATTATAGAACTTGGCTTGTATATTCCAACAATGGGCCTCCTCAAGTGCCCTAGGTCTTCGTGAGCAAGCAAGTTGGATGCACACCCACTAGTTTCTTTTGTTGAGCTTTCATACATTTATAGCTCTAGTGCATCCGTTGCATGGCAATCCCTACTCCTTGCATTAACATCAATCGGTGGGCATCTCCATAGCCCGTTGATTAGCCTCGTTGATGTGAGAATTTCTCCTTTTTTGTCTTCTCCACATAACCCCCCTCATTATATTCTATTCCACCCATAGTGCTATGTCCATGGCTCGCGCTCATCTATTGCGTGAAAGTTTATAGGTTTGAGATTACTAAAGTATGAAACAATTGCTTGGCTTGTCATCGGGGTTGTGCATGATGATAGCATTCTTGTGTGACGAAAATGAAACATGACTAAACTATATGATTTTGTAGGGATGAACTTTCTTTGGCCATGTTATTTTGAGAAGACATAATTGCTTAGTTAGTATGCTTGAAGTATTATCATTTTTATGTCAATACGAACTTTTGTCTTGAATATTTCGGATCTGAATATTCATACCAGAATTAAGAAGAATTACATTAAAATTATGCCAAGTAGCACTGCGCATCAAAAATTCTGTTTTTATCATTTACCTACACGAGGACGAGCAAGAATTAAGCTTGGGGATGCTTGATACGTCTCCAACGTATCTATAATTTTTGATTACTCCATGTTATATTATCTACTGTTTTAGACATTATTGGGCTTTATTTTCCACTTTTATATTATTTTTGGGACTAACCTATTAACCGGAGGCCCAGCCCAGAATTACTGTTTTTCTGCCTGTTTTAGGGTTACGAAGAAAAGTGATATCAAACGGAGTCCAAACAGAATGAAACCTTCGGAAACGTGATTTTCTCATCAGATAAGATCCAGGAGACTTGGACCCTCCATCAAGAAAGCCACGAGGTGGTCACGAGGGTAGGGGCGCCCCCCCTAGGGCGCGCCCCCCTGCCTCGTGGGCCCCTCGAAGCTCCACCGACGTACTTCTTCCTCCTATATATATCCACGTACCCCCAAACGATCGGGGACGGAGCCAAAAACCTAAATCCACCGCCGCAACTTTCTATATCCACGAGATCCCATCTTGGGGCCTGTTTCGGAGCTCCACCGGAGGGGGCATCGATCACGGAGGGCTTCTACATCATCATCCAAGCCCCTCCGATGAAGTGTGAGTAGTTTACTTCAGACCTATGGGTCCATAGCTAGTAGCTAGATGGCTTCTTCTCTCTTTTTGGATCTCAATACAATGTTCTCCCCCTCTCTCGTGGAGATCTATTCGATGTAACCTTCTTTTTGCGGTGTGTTTGTTGAGGCCGATGAATTATGGGTTTATGATCAAGTCTATCTATGAATAATATTTGAATCTTCTCTGAATTCTTTTATGTATGATTGGTTATCTTTGCAAGTCTCTTCGAATTATCAGTTTGGTTTGGCCTACTAGATTGGTTGTTCTTGCCATGGGAAAAGTGCTTAGCTTTGGGTTCAATCTTGCGGTGTCCTTTCCCAATGACAGAAGGGGCAACAAGGCACGTATTGTATTGTTGCCATCGAGGATAACAAGATGGGGTTTTTATCATATTGCATGAAACTATCCCTCTACATCATGTCATCTTGCTTAAGGTGTTACTCTGTTTTTAACTTAATACTCTAGATGCATGCTGGATAGCGGTTGATGAGTGGAGTAATAGTAGTAGATGCAGAATCGTTTCGGTCTACTTATCTCGGACGTGATGCCTATATACATGATCATACCTAGATATTCTCATAACTATGCTCAATTTTGTCAATTGCTCAACAGTAATTTGTTCACCCACCGTAGAATACTTATGCTCCTGAGAGAAGCCACTAGTGAAACCTATGGCCCCCGGGTCTCTTTCTCATCATATCAATCTCCATCACTTTATTATTGCTTTGCTTTTACTTTGCTTTTACTTTATTTACTTTGCATCTCTATACCAAAAATACCAAAAATATTTATCTTCTCTATCAGATCTCACTTTCGTAAGTGACCGTGAAGGGATTGACAACCCCTAAGCGCGTTGGTTGCGTTGAGCTATTGTTTTTGTGTAGGTACGAGGGACTCGAGCGTAGCCTCCTACTGGATTGATACCTTGGTTCTCGAAAACTGAGGGAAATACTTACGCTACTTTACTGCATCATCCCTTCCTCTTCGGGGAAATCCAACGCAGTGCTCAAGAGGTAGCACCTGGGTATTCCTAAAAAAGTATAGCTGGGCTAGCCATTTTCAGCTTGAAAAAAATTAATATTTGGGCTGGATATCTGGCCTGGGCTAGACGGGCCACAGCCCGCCCAGTTAATAGCTGCAGCGATGTTGTCGTTGTTGTTCAGAGGAGAAAAATTAATATCTGGGCTAAACATCGCTCAAGAAAAACTCTGTAGTGCTCACACCTCAAAAACACAAATACTGCTCGAGCTGCTTGGTCCCAGCTGTCGGCTGCTTCTTGTGCAATTCTCTCGTTTATTCACTACATAGGTTGACAATGGTGTGGGACCTTGATGTTAGGAAACTAGGAGGAAGCAAAAAATTTATTGTTTATATACTAATAAGGAGGCACTTGCGTACGTGCGGCTATGGCCCTGGTGGGTCCCCACTGTCATCCTCTCCAAGTAAAGTCATCTCCTCATCCTCATGTCCGTTGACCATGTTGACAACACGAGACGGCAGTGCCACGGTGAGCACAACAACTCGAAGGATGACGGAGAGGGCCTTGCGGGCCCTACGGATGGTCTGATACAGCGCCCGCTGCTCATTCGGGAAGCCAGGATCATTGAGCCACATATCCGCGACGGCATTGTCGTTCGCTTGTTCACCGGTGCTTGTTGAGGAGACGGGGGTTGTAGCACAGGTCCTCCTGCGCTGGTAGCTCTTCCGCCATTAGTGCGTCGAAGTGTGGCCGCAGCTGCTCTATGGTGAACACGGCATGAACCGGCTTGGACAATGGCGCCGGCTCCTGGTCGGAAGCTACGTCCATCGTCTGATTGTCGTCGCTCAGCTCGGCGAGGTAGCTGGCGAGCCAGCATGTCCGGTTGCTGGACCGAGTCTGACTGCCCTGGCCTGCCTAGACCGCCTCCCTCGCCCATGCACGCTTTCCGCCCGAAACGGTCAGCGTCGCCCGCCCCGCTTCCTGGTGCATGCGATTTCTACGCCTTCAAATGACACAACTGCCGTCCGTCCTTCTGCCGCCCACATTAATGATACACGGTTGCCGAGGCGGCTACTCTGGCGCCACACGTCCGTCCCTCTGCCGCCCACCATTGCTATATTAACTGCTGCGCCGGCCATAGTCGCAGTCATCCGCATCCCTTCCTATTCTCCTGTCCACACCACTACTGCCCACCATGGCTTCCTCGCGCTCCAGTGCTCTTCGGGACGGGTGGACGACAGACCACAAGGAGATGGCAACCATTGCTGCCGACTGGCTGGCCGGCAGGTAGCCGGAGGACGATGACGTCCCAATGGAGAACAAGGTAGTCGACGATCCGGCACCAACCCCCTCCTCCGCGCCATCCTCGCTGGTGCATTGCACCATGACCATCGACGAGGCCCGTGCCCAATATATGGACACGGTGAGGCAGAAGCGTGAGGAGCAGTTCCGGGAGGCGCAGGCCAACGCCGCCTACAACCACCATCTCCTCCAGGAGCACCTGCAGGCGGAGGAGCAGATCGCCGCAGAGCGGGCGGAGCAGGAGGCGTTGCTCGACTCGTACCGCTCCGCCCGCGAGGGCCGCCTCGAGCGCTGGCGGTACCGCATGCGGGTGGCGGAGGCTGCGGCTGCCTACAAAGAGGGTGATGAAGTGGGCAAGACGCTGTTTGGCTAGACCGAGGACGAGGCAGAGGACAATGCCAGCTCTGACGAGTCCCCGCTCCGCTGGCGTCGACGAGGCCCCGCGGTGCCGACAACGAGGCAGAAGACACCGCCGGCTCCGCCGAGGCCCCACTATGCCGGCAACGAGGGGGAGGATTTCCCCCACTCCGTCGAGGCACCGCCTGCTGGCAACGAGATAGAGGACATCACCGGCTCCGCCGAGGCCCCGCCCCGCTGCCAGTGAGGCCGCGCCACACAAAAAACGAGGAAGAGTAGTACATGGTAGGTTGCCGCCGCTCGGGTTCAAGTAAGGCCACCACTGCTACCCTCGGTTGAAGCCAAGCTAGGCAGGTTGACCACTGACGGCCGGTTAGCTTCTTGGCGGCAACGTGGAGTCGGAGAGCTATGTTGGAGAAGGACGTTGCTTCTACTTAACTGCTGGTGCAGTTGGCTGACTGACACGTGGGCCCAACAGGCATCTGGGCCACATGTCAGTTACGCAATTGCACCTGCAGTTAAGTCACTGAAGCTTCTATTCGGCTCAGCAGGATACAGGTGGGTAGCTTCGGTTAATTAATTATACCTCCAGTACACCCCTTTTTAGTTGAAGAATGTATGAAATGTAATGAAATCCGGCATGTTTATATGAAATCCAACTGTGTATGAATGAATTTATTTCGATTAGTTTGAATTCTTGTATCACTGGCATTGGATGAACATGTAAAACAATACGTACTAGCATTATTCCCAGGGTGATCACCTCGTTTGCAGCAGTTTCACATGTACTCCCTCCGGTCCTTTCTAGTCTGCATACAAGTTTTATCTGCAGTCAAAGTATCTCTACTTTGACCAATCTTATAGAAAAAAGTATGCACTTTCACAATGTGCGAAGTAAAAAGGAACAAAAGGAGTACAAAGAGTTTGAGCAGCTTTTTAGCATTCCTGTACATTGCAATCAAACACACAGGCCTGGCAATTCATAGAGAACATTCAAAACAATCGATGATTATGCATCTCAGTGATTCACATGTTAGAGCCAATATTTACTTCACAACTAAAGAATAAAGAAAAAATGGATCGACGCTGCCGACAGCAAAGGGCGTCCCATTCGAAAATATCAAACGCATGTCTTCTTGCTAAAATCAATGAGAAAAATTTGACAAGGTTTTCCCATTCCAAAATATCAAATGCCTACGATTGTGGAATGGGCAAGGTTTGCCATCAGTTCGGACATTGACACGGCACCTCGTGCTAAATAAACCAGCTATTCTTTTTGTGCAGTTCCACCAAAATCAACCAAATTCGCGCGTAGCTTGTATGATTTCGCCCTTATATGTTGCAACACCTTGAACTTATCAGCACCTCCTTTCTTGTAGTGGGAATGAATGATTCGATGTTTTCATGAACATTTTGTGCAGTTCCCATTGAAATCAAGCTGAGCACCCTGTTTGCACAAATACAAAAAAAGTGATTAGTATAAAGCAAACTGTACTATGAATTGACAGTTTAAACAGGCACCTACATGGTCCATGTAGAGCACACTTTTCGAAAAGTGGAACTCACCGGAAAGAATCCTAGAACAACATTGTACTCGCGCATCACAGCAAGAAAATGGAGATTTGTCAGTCCTTCTGAGCTGAAGTTAGTTTGGTCTTGTGGGGGGTAATGTAACCATCCTTCAACTGCTCCTTCTAATGAGAAGATAGACAAGGCTTCTTCATCCTGGCATAATTGGAACTAGTCACTTCACGTACTCCATATTCTTCTTCAGAGGAGGATGATCCTGTTGTGCAAAGACAAGAGGATAACTAAATGCTAGCATCCCTGTTTGCTCGAAAAAAAGGAAAGGAAATATTTAAAACAGCATAGATGAAGCACTTCTCAAGGACAATACCACTTTTTGATGACAGTATCTAAACAGTAGCACAACACCAATAGAGATAACAAAGCTCAATCATATGGATGAAATCAGTGGGCGAGTACCAACCTTTGTCAGGAGGCTTATTGTGTAGAGCATACAGATGAAGCACTTCTCCGGAACCATCTATTGCTATCTACTGTGGTGGCCATGCTTACTATATACTCCTCGATTAGATTAATGTTTCCAACATCTTCTTGTGCAGTTCCACTAAAATATGTGGTATCTTCAAAGAAGATCCCTGTTTGCACAAGTAGAGATAATTACGTATTACATTAAGAGTGGCATCAAATCAGTGGCAAAACAATTGATCGTTCCAGCCATAGCAATAAATTAAGATGCAAAACTATATCATTACTTGTGTCATCACAGTTCCAGTGCTTCATTACAGCACCAGGAGTCGATTTTTGTTTTTCTTCAACTTGTTCTTCCCCTTCATCACTTGGTTCAATAACAGACAAGCTTAGCCTTAATGTAAGATTTGGCATGTCAATTAGGTTGCACAAGTATAGCACTAAACAATGGCATTAATTTTCTAATGAAAGTGGCAAAATATAGGCCAACAGTTGTGAAATATCCTTATCTTACCTCAATGGGATATTGTGGCGCACATACGGATTGGAAGTCTTGTCTCCATTTGTGTAGTTCACTAAAATCAAGCAACATTATCGTACAAGTAGCACAACATATGAAAGCACACTGCAGAATCATGTGAAAGAAGGCTAGTACTAACCTCTAATGACGCGGAATTCAAACAACTCACAAGAAGAAGATCTGAACCAAATTTGCCAACACGGATAGGAAGTAAGATCTCCTCTTGTGCAGTTCCACTAAGATCAAGCAATAAACCAACATTGTCAGTGTGACATTTTGGTTGAACTGCACAAAACACTCTTAAAACAATAGTGTTTTGTGCGGTGCAACAAAAGGTCACAATCACAACGAGGTGAAGTAGATAACCCTGTTTACACAGAGGTGCAAAGGAAACAACTAGTGGTCAATAACGGTGGATGACACAGAAGCCAACAAAAAGAAGCATCTACCTTACCTAAATGGGAAAGAAAGCAAGACCGTAGCATTTCTCAAAGAGTGGCATTGATTAATATTAACAGAGAGATTATATTAACAATAAAATTTGTTAAACATGTAATTTGCTTTTAACTGTGGCATTGCATCAATTTTCCAGCGGCATTATTAGAGGGTGCTTGTTTACAGGGACATTTTGGTGGAGGGACTAAAAAACTCCGTGTCAGTCCCATCTAAACCAAACAGGAGGGACTTTTAGGGACTAAAAGTGGGCATTTGGGACTAAAGAAAGAAGACCCCGAGGGAGAGTCTTTTTGGGACTTTTTCCAATAGTTACCCCTGCCACGCATCACACCTTGTCTCTATTAGTTCATTACTAGGGGTAACATGGTCTTTTAGCATGTCATTTAATAACCTCTAGTCCATGTTTAGTCCCTGGAACCAAGCAGGTAGGGACTAGGGAGTTTTTAACCAAACATGGCCTTAGATTAACAACAGCTAAAGAGTTGCACGGGACAGTGGACGCACCAGCACCATGTGCATCTACCGATGTACTGGGGTGATGCACAGTCTGTTGCAACAAAGAACAAACAACCAAGGATCATATTTGTGTTGGTCCCAGTTTTGTTATCTTTAAACACCTTTCCCTATGTGAGCGCAGCAAATCTAGTCCTGCTCAAACTCTACAGCCTTGTCCCCCAAAACAAAAGATTAGTTCATTGCAGATGTGTGTACTGTGTTTGTCATTGTTTTCCCTTTTCGACCAACGTAGGTGCTGGATAGCCAGTCTGTACTAGTACTTTCCCCACTTCCTTTCCTCTGTGAACCACGTCCTAGATTTATGCTATACAACTTTCCCCACTACTTTCCCCCATTCATGTCCTCTTTGAACCACGTCTTAGATTCATGCGATACAACTTTCCCCCTCCCTTTCCTTTTTGAACCACGTCCTAGATTCATGCTATAAAACTTTTCCCACTACTTTCCCCCATTCCTTTCCTCTTTGAACCACGTTCTAGATTCATGGTATACAACTTTCCCCACTACTTTCCTGTTTGATCCAACACCTAGATTCGAGTGCAGAAGCGGAAAAATCCCACATGCAGCTAGAGCAATGCATGTGGAATAAGTAAATTATACCTTCAGGTTCTTGGGGTGTGGTTCGGTGGGCGACCGGAGGCCGTTCGACCCACACTATGTACGGCGGCGAAGAAGAAGGGGTCAGAGGCCCTCCCGCGCCGCCGCTGGGTGAAAGTGAACAGTTGCGCCGGTAGTGGATTCCCTCCTCCCTCGCCGACGGTGACAGCGTTAAGCCTCCTTCCCTTCCTGGCGGACGGATCCGGCCGGCTCTTTGACCAGCAGTGAGGGGAGAGAGAGAGGCCAATGAAGTCTTGTTTAGATCTAGAGAGGGTGAGAGAGTGTGAAGAGAGCAACTACAAGCAGACCAGCAGTGAGGGGAGAGAGAGGCCAACGAAGTCTTGTTTAGATCTGGAGAGGGTGAGAGAGTGTGAAGAGAGCGACTACAAGCGCTGAGGCTCCAGCGTGTATATATATACTAGAGAGAGTGTGAAGAGTGCAAACCCTGGAAAACAAGCGCCGAGGCTACAGCTTATACGTGATGAGGTGATTATACGGTCACTATGAGATCGTATAGCTCTGTATCCATCCATTTTGACCAGTAGTACGTTACCTCTCTCCACGTAGTATGTTGGGTCCCACCAGTCAGAGGGTGAAACAAACAAATTAATAAGAAAAAATAAACTGAGGGTGCTGGATGGGTGATGGAGTTGCTTCTCGAAGATGGTGGGAGAGGCCTACTAGACAAACTGAGGGTGGAACTGCAATATTATCAATAAGAGTGGGGATGTGTTTCTGTGTGTGCCTGTGCGTGATAGATCTGTCGGGACACATCCATGGATGATGAAGGGGAACCATGTGTTTTGTAAGAAAACCTAACTAGATCGGTAGATCAATTGTTGTTTGTCGAAGGAAGGGAGAGGCACAAATAATGAGGTAGATCGATCGACGTGTGGGGGAAAACAATTTATAAGGACCTAGCTAGCTATATGTATAGCGGGAGATCGGTTGGTGTACGTCCATTTGTTAGAGGCAAATAAGGCCCGGTGAGATGGATAGACAGAGAGAATGGAGCTAGGAGGTGGTGCGAGAGGCCCAGCTACTAGCTAGATAGGGGGAGGAGTGTACGGTTGTGAGATCGATGAAAAGAGGGGCGAGAGTTTACACATGTGTGGGACCGTATGAGAGACACGAGGCAAGGACATATAAAGGAGGAGATTGAAGGTGCGTGTGTATGTTGTAGGCAGACATTGCTGGAGAGGTTTATCGATCGGTGTGTGTCGGAAAGGAGTTGTGGAGACTGTGGGAGAACGACCTAAAGAAAAAAATGAATGTGCACGATGGATAGAATGCTGAGGGAGGGGGAGGCGAGGAGGGCGTGTGCACGCACGAGAGAAAGTTAGTGGTAGCTACAAAGGTTAGAGGATTGTGTTGTTGTAAGAGAGTAACAAAGATCATAATTTGATATGAAAGTGGATTCATATATTTGAACAAGAGATCATAGTGTTCTAAATATACGCATGCATGAATATAGTGGTAATACACGTGTTTTGGTTTTGCACATGTTATACCATAATGTGATAATGCATGGCGTTTGCAAATCACAGCTAAATGTCGAACAATCTAAACCATACTATACATCGAACAATATCACGTTTTATTTGAATTTGTGGTAATGTGTGGCGTTTGCAGCTTACAACTAAATATCGAACAATCTAAACAATACTATATATCGAACATTCTCACATTTTATTTGAATTTGTGGTAATGTGTGGTGTTTGCAACTCACATCTAAATACTTGTAGGCGTAGGGGCGGGGCACCATACATAATGTGATAAACACATTATACATATGAGACATGGTTTAGTTTGTGAGGATCTAGCTAGAGCTTGAAATGTACTATGATTTGAAATCAACATAAAGTGGATTCGAAAAATTGAGTTCGAGTTCATATAGTACACATAGTTCATATGTAACTCGAGACTAATCATGTGGTGTGCTGTGAAGATAATACACAAACGATGGTTTAACTTGACAATAATGACGATTGTAGATCTTATTAAAACAAAGAAACGAATTCGGATGCTTTGACTTCACAACAATCATTATTATAGATCTTATTCAAATAGAGAAACGAATTCAAATTTAGATCATATTGAAGCGGTAGTATATACGTTTGGAATGCACAAAAACGTTCATTTGAGTACTAGGTTGCATGCATTATATGCATAGCGAAATATTTTAATTGAACATAACATGAATTCAAAGTTTTGAATGACATTTGTAGTGCGAATTGATTTGGTACAGTACACGTTAGGCTTGTCCAGAAATTTCAACCCGCGCCTTGTTAGCCCGAAATATTTAAGATATATCTTTGTCTCGTTGTGCTCTGACAACTCCCTCCATCTCAACCCACGCCTTGTTATTCCAAAATTACAACGCGCGCGAAAACTCCCACCTCCTGTGAAATCCTGACACGCGAAATGCCCGTGATACCCCTGAACCGAAAGAACCGCCTCAAATCGGTGGGGGTACTTTCGTAACTTACCCCACATTTCGGACAAGCGCGTCCCTAAGCCATGGTTCCCCACTGCCATCCCATCCGCCCACCCAGTCATACACGGAGGCCGGGAAAACCCGCAAAGCCCCACACCCTCCTCCGTCCGCCACCCAGTCGGAGCCTCTTCCCCGACACCGTCGTCCACAGCAACACCTCGACGTCCCTCATCCACCATACCGGATGAGGATCCGTCGTCGATCTGGTCGTCTCGCCGGTTCAGCCACCCCGTCCTCCACCTCCAAGGAGCTGCCTCGATTTTCCCCTCGTCTTTCGCGCCACCTCCATTCCCACACCGCCGTCTTCACCTGCACCACCGGAAGAGCATCATCATCACTATTTCCTTGGATGAAGTTGCGGCCTAATCGGTGCCACCAAAAAGGTTGTACACTAATCGCCGCATTTTCTTCTTGATTCGATCTCACGGTGCTGCCGGCGCTCGGTCCCGAGCTGACACGGCGCGGCTCCATCCACGGCGGCGTCACCGGCAACTTCCTCCACGGCATCGCTCCCTCGGCGGCAGCTGCCACGTCAGTAGGAGCTGCTGGTGCTTTAGCTCTCGCTCGCGTTGCTGCTCTGCTCTTGCTCTCGGTCCCCTGCCTGGTCTACTCTTGCTCTTGCTCGCGCTCGCGCTGCTGCTCGCGCTCGCGCTGCCGCTCTCGCTCTTGCTACACTTCAGTCGACTGAATAGACTTTTGGGTCAGTCGATTTTCAGCGGGTGGGGGAGCTCGCCGGAGTTAAGGAAGAACTAGCCGCAGCAAGGAGGGGGGCTCGCCAGAGAGGTACCCCACTATCTATCTTAGCGTTTAGGGTGGGTGCGGTGGGCGCCGGCGGTGGTGGGGCGGTGGCGTGGGGATCGCTGATACGTCTCCATTGTATCTACTTTTCCAAACACTTTTGCCCTTGTTTTGGACTCTAACTTGCATGATTTGAATGGAACTAACCCGGACTGATGCTGTTTTCAGCAGAATTGCCATGGTGTTATTTATGTGCAGAAACAAAAGTTCTTGGAATGACCTAAAACGTCACGGAACATCTTTTTGAAAATAATAAAAAATCCTTGAAAAATATGAAGACCAGGGGGCCACACTCTAGCCACGAGGGTGGGGGCGTGCCTGCCCCCCTGGGCGCACCCCCTACCTCATGGGCCCCCTGGAGCTCCCCCGACCTCAACTCCAACTCTATATATTCGTGTTCGGGGAGAAAAAAATAAGAGAGAAAGATTCATCGCGTTTTACGATACGGAGCCGCCACCAAGCCCTAAAACCTCTCGGGAGGGCTGATCTGGAGTTCGTTCGGGGCTCCGGAGAGGGGAATCCATCGCCATCATCATCATCAACCATCCTCCATCACCAATTTCATGATGCTCACCGCCGTGCGTGAGTAATTCCATCATAGGCTTGCTGGACGGTGATGGGTTGGATGAGATTTATCATGTAATTGAGTTAGTTTTGTTAGGGTTTGATCCCTAGTATCCACTATGTTCTGAGATTGATGTTGCTATGACTTTGCTATGCTTAATGCTTTTCACTAGGGCCCGAGTGCCATGATTTCAGATCTGAACCTATTATGTTTTCATCAATATATGAGAGTTCTTGATCCTATCACTACAAAAAAAATACACTTCCGTGATGATACGTGTTTGTCATAGTAGGTCGCTTTTTTTTCATGCATGTACATCCATGACAAATTTATGACAGAATCAAGATAGTCATACCTGTGATGTCGTAGAAGTGTTCCATGACATTACCAAAATTATCATCATGGAAGTGTCCACTTCCATGACGATAAATCGCGCGTCACAGAAGTGCTTTCGTCAAGGGTGACTGGCATGTGGCATCCACCGTAACGGAACGCCGTTAAGCTATCGGGTCGGGTTTTGGATCCGATAACCCGTTAACAGCCCCGACCAATGGGGATTTTCCACATGTAAAATGATCATTGGCTAGAGGAAACACGTGTCGGCTCGTCGTCGGGACAGATGTCATCCACTCACTGGACAGAAGGCGCCTATGATACGTCGACACGTGGCACGGCCCAACAAGTTTAAATGGGCTGGCCCAACTAAAGGCCCACAAGATTTTGCGGACCATAATGGGCCAGCCCAGCTAAAGGCCCACGAGATTTTGCAGACCATAATGGGTTGGCCCAGCTAAAGGCCCATAAGATTCCGCGGGCCATAATGGGCCGGCCCAGGTAAAGGCCCATAAGATTTTTGTGTGCCATAATAGGCCGGCCCAGGTAAAGGCCCACAAGATTTTTGCGGATCATAATGGGCCGGCCCAGCTAAAGGCCCACGAGATTTCGCCGACATTAATGGGCCGGCCAAGCTGTAGGCCCACAAGATTTTGAGGACCCTAGTAGGCCGGCCCGTTAACTGGATGCCATGTTTTGGGCCAAATGCCGGCCCATATTTGATCCGGTCTATTAATGGCTTGCCACGCTCCGGGCCTAATAGTGGCCCATATGAGATCCGGCCCATTAAAAGCCTACCACGTTCTGGGCCAAATTACGGCCCAGATCAGGTCCAGCCCTTTAAGAGGTTTTGGACCTAATTATGGCCCATATCAGATTCGGCCCGTCAACTGGACACTATGCTTTTGGGCCCACTTGCTAAAGGTCCACTTAGTAATTCGGCCTGATATTATTTTTGGCCTGTTAAGGTCCCGTTTAACATTTCGGTCCTATATTAATTTCAGCCTGTTAAAAGCCCGTCATATAGTTGGGCCTAACTACGGCCCGGTTTGCATCCGGCCTGCTCGTGGTCGATATCTGATTGGGCCAAACAAGGACCGAGACAATTTTTCGGCCTGTTAAAACCCCGTGATTTGATTCGCACAATTATGGGCCGGGGTTCATTTCAGGCTGCTGCCAGCCCGTGAGCTGATCGGCACGTTTCAGGCCCAACCTACATCGTGATTGCATGATGGCCCGATTATGTACCGTAATTTTATGGTTTGGCCGGTTTACTACGAAGACAAGATATATAATTTTATATACAGTAAAATAACTGCAGCATCGTTAATAAGAAAAAACCTATACTATACAATAAAGAAATTACGGCATATTACATCCACTGGGCATCAAAGTTCGCCAGTATGATAATAAAGCACAAGCAGACATCAGATTACATACACTGGGCATCAAAGATTGCCACCAGTGCAAATAAACACGCCGACAAAATAATATACAAAACCGACAGCACTTCAATAGAGTTCAAGAAAGGTTAGCCCTGCTGGGGAGCTGCAGCGCAAGCAGCTGAACAAGATGATGAGACTGCGCTTGTTCAACATTTATATCTTCCTCACTCTAAAAGATAAACAAGCAGACAGATGACAGGTTCTGGACATAAAAGTATCAGTGCTGACAATTCATCACATTTCTTTCTGACGAATAAAGTGACACAGTTTAAATTTGCATTAACACAATATGGTATTGTTCAGGTCAAGACATGGCAGGAAATGACATTGTGAAGGAGTTGGCAGCTTCACGACACCACTGGATTACAGATCAAGAACTCATAAGTATCAATGGTTAGTGTGCTGTCAATTTATACCGTTTCAGATTGGCAAATAAAGAGATGGTTTAAATAATAGTAGAATGATATGACATTTTTCATAGTTAAGACATTGCAGAATATGACATTGTGATGTAGTGGGTAGGTTCACCACACCACTGGATTACAGATGAAGAACAGAAGCATACATGCAGTGCAAAAGAAGATCACTTGCTCTGTATAGTTTAATTTACATGGTATGAAGAAGGAACTTGGTTGTACAACTGAAAACTTAAATTGAGAAAGGACGAACTTTTGTTTATGAACTACATATAATAAACTTTAAACAAGCAATTTGATGCAAACACCAAAAATAAATAGTTGTTGCAGTCATACCTAACCAAATATATACAACAAAGTTTGAAGGCTTGAGATGGACAAACTTACATTATTGGTGAAGACAGGATCTATAAAGGCCTTGTCCATGCTGATGGGGGGGCAATTCAAGAAGTTTACCACAAAATCTTCTTCAAAATCATTGCATTTATTCTACATTTTGTTAAGAGTAAATATAGATGTGATAATATACGAAAAAATGGGGAATATTTAAGATAAGATGAAGAGTGATGCTACATAACCAAGTAGCTATAAATGTAAGTGCAGTGATACAGGCAAAAGGTACAGCCAAGAGCAATGCACAGCTAAACTTCTTCAGTACCAACCTTATGGTAAGAGTAAATATAGATCTGATGTTTAGAAAATGGAGGGCAAAGGAAAATAAGCTGCAGAGTGATGGTACATGAACAACTACCTGTCATTATAAGTACACTGATAAAGGACAGCATGTACTTACAAGAACAATGCAGAGCTAAAAAAACATTGGCATTGGATATATTCTACACTAATGTGACCATTCATACAGATCAGATAATTTGGAGCGAACAATTGATAAGCAAGCTATCATGCATACTGCTGTCACATAATGAACCAGGTATGTATGCAAGTACAGTGATACAGGACAACAGGTACTAACAAGAGCAAAGCAGCGGGCAGCATATTTGCGATATCCTGTCATTCTTGTCAAATTGGAATTCTTCTTCGAGCAGATTTCCTGCAAAAAAGATCCGTAAGGCACATGCGGAAAAGTAGAAGTTCAAATTGTCATGTGATTGAGATAGTACCTCATCCTGGGAACGAGACCAGTGCATAACAAGGTTTTTCCATTCAATGTCTTCTAAATTTAGCACATGAGACTTCACCGGAAATTCATTTATAGACTTGCCATCAAAGTGTGATTTCCTCAGGTAACACTGATACTGCTGCAATGCTTCCTTGAAAAGCACAAGCAAGCTTTGCTCATCATGACTATCCAGATTGACCCTCGCCTAGTTACAACAATGTAATGTAAATCATTGATGTGTTCAATCAGCAGAAAACAGGAAAATAATAACCATGAATAATAGCACTTACACGTAAGTTGGACAGGAAGATGTGAAAATGGTGTTTGTCTTCACAATAATCTTCCCATGATGGGAATATATGCACGTAGTCCCTAACAACATTGGAAGCATTGTCTTTTAAACTGGGAATAAATGGAATGGGGTTCCAATCTGCAGGAATTGGCCGTCTCTGCAGTTGGGATAGGTCTTCGGCCAGTGGACTTGTTGTACTTTTTGCTGGAGTGGGATTTTTCTGTGGTACAGCTGGTGCTATGGCAAATGAAATCGGTATACCTTTTGCTGGAGTGCGGGTTCTGTGTGGTGGGGCTAGTGGTGTGGCCAGTGAAGTATGGGTACAGTCTGCTGGAGTCGGTCCTACATTTTGTGTCACTGGTTGTACAGCCAATATAAGTGGGGTGTTGTCTGATTTCTCCGGCACCACCACGTTTTTCAAGGACTTTGCTGGTGCTCCTTCAGGTTCGGCAATCACCCTCTTCCTTTTTGATGCCTGATGCACAAGAACAACATTTGAGTGGAAAAACATGGTATGATGACAGATGGAATATGTATTGATAATGGATGGGCATGGCATCTCGACATATATGATGAGTAAACTAAGAAGATGGCGGTGCAACAAAGTAGAAGAAATGCAAGACAACATATGCAAGATATGCGCAATCAATAAAACCTTGCCAAATTAGAACAGGCACCTTGATGGGTGAACAGGACAGGCCATCTGCCTTTGACTCCTCAAGGTTAGAATAGTCATTAGGATGATATTCTGAACAAGAATCAACAGGTGGGGAGCATACGAGTTTCATCGCTTCCAGAATGGCACTCAATGCCTTGCTGCCAATTTTGTAAGTCATTGCAGTGTTCCACAATATTCTTCTGATGCGCGAATTCTGATATTTACTGTAATTGCGTATAATATCTGAGAACCATGAAAACATAAATAGCTGTGAGATTATCTTTGTAATGCAGATGATATTCTAATATAGGGGCGCCCCTGTAAACACTTGTGTGCTATCACTGGATTCTGATGAGAGAGCTCATGTGTGCTGTAATATGGTGCGTGCATTTATATAATCTGGCACAAGTACACAAAAAAATAGGCTCCAGAAGTAAGGATAGCTGGCAGATGATAGGTTCATAATATACTGTATAGAGAGTTTATTGCCAAACCATGATAACAAGAGCACACAACAACTAGGCAGATCATAGTGTACATAACAGGGGTACACCATAACCAGGATATATAAATCGGGAAAGTGGAACTGGCTGGAAATTACGGTGTTGTATTTCTGCTAGTAATTGAAAGCCTATCGATCACGTACAGGCCAGCTCTATCAGCTGTTGACTACAGATGTCCCTGCTCCCCTTCCTGACAAGGAACATACTGTGCTTCCCATATAGAACACTGCACGGGCCGCCGGCCGAACCACCGGCCCCACCGGATGTGTTCCTTCGCCACCCCCACCCCCACCCGCATCGAGTTTTCTTCGTTCGACGAGGCCCCACCACCGCCCCCCACAACCACCGTCCCCACTCGAGCCCCTTCGATCGCACCGGTGAACTCCGGCGAACTCTGAAAAATCGACTGACCCAATTTTGAAATTTAGTCTATTGTGATTTAACTAGTGTGGAATATAAAAGGGGAAAACCATAAGCATTGCGAGTATGGTGTTGAGCATTCCATGGCGGATCTGAAGGTGCAAACCGGACAAAGGCAACTTCGCAACCAAGACAAGAAATCAGAGTAAAGCAGTGGCGATCTATTTTCTTGCTGCGATAAATAAGTTGAGCAGATACGAAAGAGTACCGCCTCTGGTGTGGCGCCGTGTACGCATCTGCTGAGAATTTGACAGTGCTGCGGTAGCGATGGCTGTCGGCGGCGTGGAAGCAGATCTAGGAGGGTAGACGGTGGCGGCGGGGCGGGGCGCAGTGGACGAGACGGTCGTAGGAGCAGCGCCATCAAGGTGGATGACGGTGGGGATGAAGCGAGAGGACGGGATGCAAGGATCCCGGTCCGAAGCCGTGGATGAGAGAGGTCGATCTCTTGTAATGGACGGCGGCGTCGGGGTATCAGCTCCAGCATGGTGGAGGAGGATGGCGGTGGATGGGGTGGCGGACGGCGGAGGAGGGTGGGGTGGAGAGGGTGTTTTGGCGCCCACGGAGTACGAATGGGGAAAAGGGAGGTAGAGAGGAAGGGGGGAACCATGTATTCAGGGCGCGCTTGTCTCAAATGCGAGGAAATTTACAAACTTAGCCCCCGTTTCAGATTTCTACTACATCACAGCAACACTAGTCGGTTGGGGATAGGACGGTAATCTCACATACACCGAATATTTGCCGACGAGAGTTTGTTTTTGGCGCCCACCGTGTATGAATATGAATTGGGGAGGGAGTCGATTTCGGCCGAGGACACACTGTGTTTTGGTGCCCACCGTGTATGAATCCGGGTGAGAGGCGGTTACGTCACGTTTGGGTGAAATTACAAACCTACCCCTACCGAAACCTATAGAAATCTAGCATATAGGCTTTGCATGGCAGGGATAGGTAGTAGTGATTTCCATCTCGCAGATTTTGGTTTCGGGCGGTTACTGCGACTTCCCCCGCTTCATTCAAATTTTGCGGAGTGCAAGTTTACCGTGCCAACTCAATTCGAATCCCGTTTGTATTCTATTTTTTTCGGGTGGGATCCATTTTCAATTGGAATTACTTCTATGTACATCATTTTTTTATATACTTTCAAAAGCACAACAAAGAATTCTGCTCCTTTATATGTATAATATGATTTACAAATACAACGATCTCGAAATCTTAAGGTTGAATTCGAAAAAAATTAACCAAATTATGTTCTACTAAAATGTATGGATCAGTAATATCTACATATTAAATAACATAGATGTGCGTGAATTCATATGAGTATGCATGTTTGATAGATCAATTTTGGTTTGAGTATGGATTACATGTATCATCATCTCGAATTCAAATATTTGAATCCCTTTTTTGTTCACTCCTTTCACGCCCATCTCTCTGGCATGCATGCTCCTTCAGGTAGCTATCACTCTCTTTTCTCCATCTCACCCGCACGCTCACTTCATGTTGCTCCTATCCTCACAAACATGGTCTCTCGACGTCTCCCTTGAGAAGTGTGACACTCTCCCTATCATTATAAATTACATGGTTTTCATTATCTCTCACGTCTCTACTGTTCTCTGGTATCACTCGGTACCTAAGCTTTCTTTTTCACCACCAAACACACAGTATCCACTCGTCTTTCACTTTGTTTTTCTCTCTATGGGATTCTCTCACACACCCTATATGTCTCTACATATGACTCATACCACTAAAATTACTCTCTCTATCTCTCCTGTAGACACAACATTTGTTGCGGTCTCCTTTTCGTCTCCATCCCAGACTGACATTATTCATTTGTTTACCGATCAGAAAACCCCGACTACCATCTCCTCTCTCTCACACACAGACACACACGCACAACTCCTGCTTCCACTCCCCTTCCCGACTACCGTCTCTCTCACACACAAAAAACTCTCGCTTTCGCACCCCGACTCGTGGAGAGGGGTGTGGGTATCTTTTTGCAAAATTTTCAAATGTGGAGAGGGGTGTGGGTATCTTTTTGCAAATGTGGAGAGGGGTGTGGGTATCTTTTTGCAAAATTTTCATAGTTTCCTTCCTATCTGTCAGATATATATCAGACGGCCTATATTGCAGGATGGCAGGCACACGATCATCACCGACAATGCTTATTATAAGAGTAGGGATAAAAAATAGAGTTGGTGATGATGGTGGGCCTGCCATCCTGCAATGTAGGTCTTCTGATTTATATCTGACGGGTAGGAAGGAAAATATGGCAATTTACCCGCACTCTTCACCACATTTGCAGATAAGGCCTTCCCTCGTTCATCCTTTTCTCCCACAAGATCTTGATGTTTCGTGCAACGCACGGGCATCTTGCTAGTAAGAGTAGAAATTAGACATATACCACTTCTCGAATCTTGAAACCAACAACATTCCTCCCTTATCTCATCAAAACCGCCAAAGGAATATATTTTGAGTGAAACATGACACATTTTTAGTGATATACGTATTTCAAAGCTAGAATTTTTTCTATCAAATCTGTGAATATGTATTAATCCAGTGGCGGAAACAGGCCTGGGGGAGCTAGGGCTATAGCCCCAGGCCTAGAAACAACTTCCTTTATAAGTTCTTCATGCAAAGCATAGAAAATCATAGAAGTTTATCACTCAACATAGCACAGCCTCAGGCGTAGTCTGCATCTAGCTCCGCCACTGTATTAATCTACTTTGATCGTGTGGCAATGCATTAGCACATTGCTAGTAGTTATTATAGTTTTTTGGACACAAGACAAACAGTGGAGTACATATACGAAGAGAAGAGGTGCACGCACGCAGTCGGCCTCTCGCTGTCTCGCACACATGAGTGTTATGTAAAGGCGACGTTAACAAATAAACCCTAAAACCCTAGAGGCACGATTGCTACATTCGCGGGTACCGGGTACGTGGTGGAGCACCTTTGTAGGAATAGTCAGCTCGCGTGATAATTTGATCCGTAGGAGTTGATGTTCGGGACCACAGGTGAACGACTTGGAGCGCAGTGGCTCGCCAGTTGCCACGGATCGAGTAACCACATTTAAAATATCGTTTTTAGCGGGGTTAAGAGTTCCGATTTTCAATGGCGTGTTATAAGTAGTAAGTAGTTTTTAGAGCGATTGGTATGAAGCGAAAATGGAATTCATAGTATTGTGTACCTCCTTGGCGTATGTTGTATGGCTTGTTTGTTTTTTGCGATGGAGGTTGTATGGGTTTATGTTGCGAGATGTTGAACCTGGTAGTTCTAGGAAAAAAACCAAGGTTTAGATTTAGATGTTGGTTTTCTTTAATGAAAATCGGAAGGGGAAACCCTTCTTCGATCAAAAAAACTACTACCTCCATTCTGGTTTACTAGTCCTTGAAAATAAACTAATAAGCAACTAGTCCTCTTGACACTGCAGTAGAACCAGCATGAGCGACGGCACTGCCACCTACTTGGAGTCCGAGTTCACGTCCTCGACTTCGTCCTCGTCCCTCTTCCTCTTCCTCTTCGCCGACGCTTCTTTGCTTGAACCGGACACTGGGCTGTGCTTCTTCATCCAACCCTTGTAGATATTTAAACAAAGGTAGGCATCCATTGCTGCGTACAGGATGTGATCTTCATCTAATGTCTTCGACTCCCATGCATGATGAAACTCGTGATGAGGTTTCTTCAGTTTAGTGTACGAAGGATCAATCATGGCTGCTGCCAGGGTCAGCATTGAAGGTTGAGAGGAGGACACCAGGCTTGCCTTTTGGAGATCGAAGGGCTGGCCTACAACGAGACCTATCCGATGCAGGAAGTCACTGTCGTTCTTAAAGCCTACAGTAACGAATTTCACTCTTTTGTCCTTGAGGAAGTTCTTAAAATCCTGGCACTCAATGTCGGCATGGCATATGTGGTAGACCAAGCAAATGTTATGTACGCAAACCTGGATCGCGGCGGGATTCTTCCTCTCTTCGTCCTTTAGATCCTTCTCTCGTCCCAGGACTGTGGTGTACTCAACATCTAGCCCAGCGACCCACTCATCTGTTGAACTGTTGAACATGCGTAGGAAGCGAGCAAGCCAGGCTTTCACCGTCTCGGATCCACGTGTGTAGTTGACGATGAACTGATCGCCGGTGATGGCTCTAATCTGGTACTCAGCGGGGACCATGGAGATTTGGGAGGCCATGGATTTTGGAGGAGGGTTAGGAGAAGTTGAACTGTTGTACCCCGCAAAAAAACTGGGAGCGAACTAATGTGAAAGGATGGGACGACTGGGAGCGAACTGTTGTAAGGTAGAAGACGGGGACGAGTAGGGCGTGCGAATGGCGTGGGGTTGCTGGCTTGCCCGGTGGATAAACGGCTGCAACCCCCAAAGAGTTCTCGAGAACTATGCGGGACCCACTAGATGTCATGTCTACTAGACCCATATCGTAGGCCTGACAGTATAGCTTCTGCCTGTTCGCACACCATGCCGGCGCGTGGATGTAACTTCACTTAATTCCGTCAAACGTCGCGCCTCCCACGACCTTTGCCTCTATCGGATTTCAGGTTCCGGCAGACCCTTGAGGTTCGAACACTGGGGTGCGCATGGAGATCTCTCCCCTACCGATCTACGTCCAATCTCCTCGTGTGATCTAAACTGGAAACGACGAACAACACAAGGGACACGAGGTTTATACTGGTTCGGGCCACCGTTGTGGTGTAATACCCTACTCCAGTGTGTGGTGTGGAGGATTGCCTCGGGGACTAATGATGAACAGTACAAGGGAAGAACAGCCTCGCGAGAGGTGTTCTTGAGCTGGTGCGATGAACTGCTTGGGTGAGTTCAGTTGCCTCTCTCGCTCTGCT
This sequence comes from Triticum urartu, assembly GCF_056163025.1. NCBI lineage: Eukaryota > Viridiplantae > Streptophyta > Magnoliopsida > Poales > Poaceae > Triticum > Triticum urartu. The sequence goes on along the minus strand of NC_141873.1, from coordinate 442,806,099 downwards.
AGGGCTCTATCAGATCTCTAGATGTCTAGGTGTGTCCCCCCTCTCTGCCTTTTGTCCGATCTCTAGATATCCCCCTCTACTCTGTGGTGGCTAGCTCTATTTATAGAGGCCCTGGGCCTCTCCCCAAATAATGAGCGGGAAGGGCGCCAACAATTGGCCATTTTGAAGGGGAACATCTAGTACAAGTTATCCTGACTAAAGGTGGTCTTCGGCTGCCAAAAGCACTGGTGATGACGTCGTCTTGGGCTCCACGGTGACCTCCGTCCTGCTGCTCTGTCGGTCTTGGTCTCGTTGCACCGGAATGGCAACCTTTGCCCGATGCCTTGGCCTGTGCTTGCCCCCTTTGCACCAAAGGGGAAACAAGGACACTGCGCAGGCCGGCGCCCGCCTGGTCTCGATCGTTATGGCTTGCGTCACGGGCTCCTCGCGAGGTGCCCCTGCCTTGATATCTCCGCCTCCTCGCGAGCCTGCCTGATGAGGCTGCCTCTGAGGAAGCTTCCTGTCGTCCGCCCTGCGAGGCTTGGCCCCTTGCGAGGGTCTTGGGCTTGAGCTGATGAAGATGGGTCGCATTGGGCCCCCACTTGAGCCACGTCCCAGGCCACAGGCAGGCAAGTCTGGGGACCCCCGTTCCTAGAACGCCGACAGTAGCCCCCGGGCCCAAGGCGCGCCCGGGCTTGGCCTAGAAGGGAAGTGAAGGGGCAAGTGCGAAGCGCCGCAGGCCCTAGCAGCCTATGGCCTTGGGCGCCGCGTGGCGATTGATTGGACGTGGGCGCCTGCGCTTCCCCATGATGCCTCGGCAACTGTCCACCTGACAAAAGAGGTGCCCGGGCCAGACTTACTTGCTTTGTTCTCGTTCGCCTCGCCCCAGATCCCCTTTCTCTCTCCTCCTTCTTGCTCCCTAAATCCTCCAGATCTGTCTCAATCCTTCTCATACGGCACGCCATGGTGCCTCGCAAGTCCCCGACCGAGGCCTGGTACTCGCCGGCTCTGGATTCCCCGAACCTGCCAGAGAACAACCTCGCCCTCACATGCCTGATGACAGTGGCGCAGGGTAGCAACGGGGCGAATGTGCTCAAGGCCGGCTCCGACCAGCCTGAATGCACGGGGAGCACCTTATATCCGCTCTTTGTGAGTGCCATCGTCGCCGGTCTGGTGCCTCCTTTCTATGAGTTCTTCTTTGCAGTTCTCCGCCAGTTCCCGCTTCTTCTGTTCCCTCTGCCGTCGTCCTGGACCAGGTCGCCAGCGAACTGAGCCAGCTGCGGGAGGATCTTCTGAGCACGGACCCTCGCCTAGTGGTCGGGCGCCTGGAGCTAGCTTCTGGCTGGGCCCGTTCCGCTGCCTTCATCCGAGCAGTGCTGAGCCAGGCCGTGTCGGCCTCCGATGGGGAGAAGCAGGCCACCAACCAAGCCAAGGCCACTCGCGATGCTGCCCTGGGCGACGCTGCGGCTGCCAAGGCTCACTGCGAGGCGCTGGAGACCGAGCTGCAAGGCCTGCGCGACGAGCTCGCCAAGGAGGTCCACGGCCGCTAGGAGAAAGAGAAGGAGATGAAGGCTCGGGTGGCTGCCGTCAAGGACCGGGACGTCAATCTTGATGACTGCCACGGCCGATTGGAGACACTGGAGCGGTCGCTGCAGGCGGAGAGGACCGAGCTAGACGCCAAGGCGAAGGTCCTGGCGAAGGATTGAGTGGCCTTCGCGGAGATGGAGAAGAAGGCTCGTGCCGCGCTGAAGACGCTTTACGAGAGCGGCTTGGAGGATCCGTTGGCCGGTGGGGAGGAAGGCCCCGCCAAGCTTCTTCCCTTCCTGGTCCGTGCGCTTGAAGATGTCGTAGACGGCCTTGGCCCCACAGCCGAGGCCGAGGCGCGTGCTCTGTCTTCTGCGGCGCTGACGCATGTCCTCGGCCACGTCTACCTGCGCGACCCCGACGTCGACTTCGACAGCCTGCTGGAACCCGTGAGCGGCGACCTTGCCGCCGCTGCCGCTGAGGCCGTGAAAGGCCGAGCCAAAGCTTTGATGGGGAGGTTCCGCGCCTTCAGCATCTTGCCCAGGCGCGGTGCCGCCAGCTCTGTGGCCCCGGGAGGCGGAGTCGTCCAGCGTGACTCCACCACAGGCGGCGGCTCCACTGGAGAGTGATCCCTTCGCGGCTTCCGTCCTGTTTTTTATTCCTGCAACATGCACCATGCCTCGCAGAGGCGTTTAAACTTGTGTTTGACGTCGTGAAACAATCTATGGCTTGTAATATTTGCTTTGAATTTCCTAGAATTTGCATTTTTCTCCCCTACTTGCTCGCGCTCTATGTCGGCAGGGCCCGACCCCGCGCATACCACACCCAGCGTTAGCCCCGACCGGAAACCAGGATGGCACTAAGGAGCGAGGGGCTATGGGGCAAGTTAGGCTCCTGAGTCGCGATGCTCAGGAGTCCCCCTTGACGTTCAAACGGGTTTCCATACCTTGGCTCCGCTCGGGGAGGGGCGCGTGACGACCAGGTCCGAGGGACCTGGCTGGGTGGCGTGCGCTCGGGCAAGGCCCGGGAGTAGCCCCCGTGTCCAGCCCCCTCGCGCGGCGCTCCCGAGCGGAGGCGTTGCGATGGTGCCGGACACTGAGCTCTGGGATCCCTGAGGTTGGTATGGCCGTAGGCCGCCCTCAGTTGTTTATCACCAGCACGGAGCATAGCGCTTCTGTATGTGTACGGGCATAGCCGCTCCTCGGCAGAGTCGTCAGCCAGCGCGGAGCATGGTGCTTCCACTGGTACGTGGGAGGGGGCTCCCCTCCGGGAGGAGCCCTCGGGGCGTGTACAGCCCCGCCATGACACGTGGCCGGCACGGTAGGGCTAGGAGAGGTGTATCTGGGCACTCGTGAGCCAGCGCAGGAGTCACGAGGCCCTACCTCGAGGCGGGTTGCGCCTGGCTCTGGGCCTTTATCAACGGTGTATTCCTGCAGGGTGGTTAGAATGCAAATGCTCTACGTCCTCAGGTCCCGGCCCTCGAGCTAGCTCAACCGCCGCTGGTATGACAGGTCGCGATGCCGTGGGTCAAGGCCAGGGGGTGAGGGCTGGAGAGCCAGTAGGAGCCCATGAGTCGCGATGCTCAGGTACCCCCCTTTTAACGTGCAAGCGCTTTGCATGAAAGCGGAGAAGTCCGCGATAAGCAGCAGGTGACAATTAAGCGCGAAAGAGTAAATTCATTTTAAGTAGACGCGGGAAAAGCAAACGCCACTGGGCCAGGCCCGAGCAGCTCGGGGATGATGCAGCCCGAGGGGCGCCCCCAACAAGGTAAGTAAAGATCATAAGCAAAACGGATACACGCCGCAGGGACGGACCCACGCGACCTGGGAATGATGCGGCCCTGTGGGTGCTCCCAGCTAAAAACAGAACTTAGAAAGATGTCACATGGTGCCATTGAAGATGAAGTGATGTTGAAGAAGTGGGCGATGCGCGATGACGACATCGACCCTCACGAGCCCCCAGGCCCAGGAGCCTCGAGAGGCCCTGGGGGCTCAGGCGGGTCTCTGAGGGCTATCTCCATCTCCGCTAGGACCGCACAATGCCTGACCTCCTGAGCCTCCAGAATGCTCCTCAGCAGGCGCTGATGAGCGGCGACCGCGTTCGGCAGGCCGAAAGGCATGTGAACGTAGCTATGAGGTGGACCCTCGCAACGCCCCACGCGTGAAGGCCAGAGGCGCTCCTAAGACGCGGCTTGGTTGAGCCCTGGCACGTCGATCCAGATGCGCAGCCCACCATCCTTGCCTGGATGTGGGGCTACGGCGGGCAAGCGGCGGCTGTCGCGCATGACTCTCGACCCCTGTAGCTCCTGGGTTTCTTGCGATGAACTCTTGAGGGTTTGGTCTTCCTTGCCTTGTACCTTCCTGAGGGAAACGTGCCTAGAAGCGCCCCTCCAAGTGGTGCCCGAGCGCCTCCCTCGCGACCTTGGCAAAGTCGGTGGCTCCCCAAGAAAGAGCACCCGAGCCCTGCCTGAGGAGGGCGTCGGGGCGCCTTCCTATGTGAGAGAGGGTGGCGCTCCCTGATTGGGCGCAGATCCTGACGCAACACCTCCGGAGGCGCCTGCCTCCTTATGGCTTGGGCCAGGTGAAACCTTCTTCTTCTTAAGGGTCGCCTTGGGAAGTCTTCCATTTCTGTGGTCCGGGTCTTCGATTGCTGCGGCTTGGAACGCACGCTCAACTGAGCACACTGCGTCCCTTTCTTCACAGGGTACGGTGATGACTCCACCGCTTCCTGGCATCTTGAGGACATTGTATCCATGATGAGTCACTACCATGAACTTGGCCAGGGCTGGGTACCCGAGGATGGCGTTGTATGGCAGACGGATGTGGGTGACGTCAAAGTCGATGAGCTCGGTGTGGTAGTTGTTGCGCTGCCCAAAGGTGACTGGAAGGCGAACCTGCCCTATTGGAACAGTGGAACCATCAGTGACTCCTGAGAAGGGCTTGGTTGGCTGAAGCTGATCATAGGGAACTTGGAGATTGTCGAACGTCTCGACGGACAGGACGTTGGGTCCTGCTCCGCTGTCAATGAGGGTCCTGGTGACCTGCACGTTGCTGATGACTGGGGAGCAAAGCATCGGGAGGACTCTGGTCGTTGCCGCGCACTTGAGCTGGTCCGCTGAGCTGAACATGATAGCGCACGCAGACCACCTGAGAGGGCGCGTGGCCTCAAGCTTGGGGAGGACTGCATTCACCTCGCGAGCAAACTTCTTGAAGATGCGCTCTGCGAGGCTGGGGCCTGCGCGCCACGCAAGATGCAAGCGATCGCGCGCGGGGCCATGGTCTTCCCATTGTCCGCCACCTCTTCCTCCTCCTCGGCCATAGCCCCTATCCTTGCGCTCGGGGCGTCGGCCGACACGTCCATCTCTCACGGCCCTGAGCTCTTGACATTCGTTGGTGTTGTGGGTGTGGAGGTCGTGGTACACGCAGTACCGGCTGCCCTTGGATGACTCCGGTTGATCCCTGCCTCGCTTGGTGTCTGGCTCCGCTGCAAGCAAGGCAGCCCCCTTGCGTTTCACGTCCTTGGCCTTGGGCTTCTTCTCTTCTGAGTCGGCAGCCGAGAGTTTGAGGAGGGAAAGGCGCCCTTCCTCGGCCCTGGCGCACTTGGTCGCCAAGTTGAACAGCTCCAGGGATGTGCACAGGTCTTCATGGATTGCTAGCTCCTCCTTCATCTTGATGTCGCGTACGCCATCGGAGAAGGCCGAGGTGATGGCTTCTTCAGTCACCTTGGGGATCTTGAGGCGGGCGTTGTTGAAGCGCTGGATGTATTTCTGCAGGGTTTCCCCTTGCTGCTGCTTGATGCGGCGCAGATCGCTCACGGCCGGGGGCCAGTCACGAGTGCCCTGGAAGTTGGCGATGAAGTGAGTGCGCATGTCGTCCCAGGAGGAGACTGTGCCAGGAGCCAGGTTCAGGAGCCAGGTGCGTGCCCCGTCCTTGAGCGCCATGGGAAACCAGTTCGCCATGACCCTTTCGTCTCCGTTGGCGGCTTCGATGCATAGCTCGTAGAGCTGTAGCAACTCTGCGGGGTCCGCCGTGCCATCGTAGTGAGGGGGCAGGTCAGGCTTGAACTTGCCTAGCCATGTGACGCCGTGTAGCTCGGGGGTGAGGGAGCGGTAGCCTGCTGTGGCCACCGGTGCCTTTTGCTGGTACTGGGCTTGCTCCTGGGGATTACCGCGCGCCACCGCTTGGAGCAGCGCGGGGTCTTGGCGTGGAGGTGCAGGGACGCGATCTTGGCGCGCCGGCGCTGGGAGCGCACGAGCACCTTTTTGGGGACGAGCGATCTCTTGGCAGCTCCTTTCTTGCTGCGCAGGTGCCGGACACGGAGGGTCTTGCCCTGGGGCTGCGCGCCTTGGAGCCAGGGCTCCTTCTTGGGGAGGAGGTGGTGGAGGCGCACCTCCTGATCCTTGCCTCTTGCACGAAATGGAGGGCGAGGCAGCGAGAAGGACGGCAAGGGGGAACCCCCTGCGGCACTGATGAGTTCAGGAGCTCTCTTGCCAGGAGCAGCGCGGCGTGCGCATCCATGGGGGTGCGACAGGCGTGGGACGACGAAGCGGCTGGAGTCAGCGATGATGTGGCGGTGCGGCCCTCCCGCCGCACCGAAGGGTGCTGGGACGAGGCCTGCTGCTCGTTCCCCACCGGGCCAGTGACGGCGTTGGCGGCAGGCGACGGGGAACGACGAGGGCGTCCGCCAACGGGCGCCGTCTGGGCGACGCGGGTGGCGAGAGCAGCCAGGCGCTCGGCGTGAGCCCGACGAGAGTCAGCCATGGACACAACGGAAGATCACACGCGAACAGCGGAAGAAAGATTCTGGCGCACCCCTACCTGGCGCGCCAAATGTCGGATTTCGGGTTCCGACAGACCCTTGAGGTTCAAACACTGGGGTGCGCGCGGAGATCTCTCCCCTACCGATCTATGTCCAATCTCCTCGTGTGATCTAAGCTGGAAACAACGAACAACACAAGGGACACGAGGTTTATACTGGTCCGGGCCACCGTTGTGGTGTAATACCCTACTCCAGTCTGTGGTGTGGAGGATTGCCTCAGGGGCTGATGATGAACAGTACAAGGGAAGAACGGCCTCGCGAGAGGTGTTCTTGAGCTGGTGCGATGAACTGCTTGGGTGAGTTCAGTCGCCTCTCTCTCTCTGCTAGGGCTCAATCAGATCTCTAGATGTCTAGGTGTGTCCCCCCTCTCTGCCTTCTGTCCGATCTCTAGATGTCCCCCTCTACTCTGTGGTGGCTAGCTCTATTTATAGAGGCCCTGGGCCTCTCCCCAAATAATGAGCGGGAAGGGCGCCAACAATTGGCCATTTTGAAGGGGAACATCTAGTACAAGTTATCCTGACTAAAGGTGGTCTTCGGCTACCAAAAGCACTGGTGATGACGCCATCTTGGGGTCCACGGTGACCTCCATCTTGCTGCTCTTTTGGTCTTGGTATCGTTGCACTGGAATGGCAACCTTTGCTCGATGCCTTGGCCTATGCTTGCCCCCTTTGCACCAAAGGGGAAAGAAGGACACTGCACAGGCCGGCGCCCGCCTGGCACCCGCCTGGTCTCGATCGTCATGGCTTGCGTCACGGGCTCCTCACAAGGTGCCCCTGCCTTGATCTCTCCTCCTCCTCGCGAGCCTGCCTGATGAGGCTGCCTCTGAGGAAGCTTCCTGTCGTCCCTCCCGCGAGGCTTGGCCCCTCGTGAGGGTCTTGGGCTTGAGCTGATGAAGATGGGTCGCGCTGGGCCCCCACTTGAGCCACGTCGCAGGCCGCAGGAAGGGAAGTCTGGGGACCCCCGTTCGTAGAACGCCAACAGCCTCCCTCGCGCGGTCGCGCCCTTTGAGACTTCGGTCGGCTATAAATGAGCAATTTTTTTGCCTTTTTTTAGACAAGCAAATTTTTTTGCCTACTCCGCATGCATGATACTCCCTCTGGTCCTTTTTACTCCCGTCAACCGTTTGCAAAGTGTTTGACCAAATTTATACTTTTTTAACACCACCTTATATTAATTAACCAGCCACACCAGTACACTCATTCGATACAATATTCACCACACAGGGCGGTACGTTATTTACAAGAATACCATCTAATCTATTGTCAAAGCTATACTTAGCGATTAAGTGTGCCACCTTAATGGCCGAACGGCTAATCTTTGACAATTGAAGATTGTTGATCAACTTCAAGATGCTCAACGCTTTCATCTTCAGGTCACGCATAGCAGACCTATCAACGCTTTGACAGGCATCAATCAAATCCCACGACCAAATTTATACTAAAAATATCAATATCTACAATACTCCCAAAACACTTAGGCGCGGTGCATTAACTTCTACCTCGTTTCTTGTTTCTTGACATATTAACCAATAGGAGATGTGGGTGTGCATGCTTTTAATGACTTGAGACTACCAAACACGACATGCAGTGGTTAGTTCATTGCATGCAATGCTATTAATTAGCAAATAAACATTGAGATCTCTCGTTTTCCCCTCCTCCTTGGTCGCAGTGCACAATCTAAGATGACTTGCTCACCTAGACGGAGGGAGTACTGATTATAATGAGTATAAGAACTATGTTTTATAATGAGTAAAAATATTGATTTGACATTGTGAATGTTGACACATTGTGGAATAGTTTTTGAAGTCTGCAAAAGTACTCAACTAGTGCTATCATTCTCCACAAAAAAATGTGTTTACCAATGCATGCATGAACACTAGTTACTCTAACCCCCCCCCCTCTCTTCTTTAATTCTTTGCCACATCAGCATGTTTGCTATTCCCGTGTGCATGATACTAGCTAAGATACCACCGTTATGGCCAGCCTTAATCATCACATGCAATAATTTAGTGCACCTTGAAATATGAACATGTGTGGGGCGTGTTTGTTTTTAATGACTTGAGACTATACCTAGCCCGGCATGCAAGATGACTTATTATGCACCGTTCCCCATACCTGCAGGAAGCCCGTTCGTCTCCAAATCTTTTCCTCTCCATGTGTGGAAACAATATGCCTACCAAACTCTCCTTCTCCCTCCGGCGGTCCCACCACTCTACCCCGTGTGAAAAAATCTGCATGCATGACTCTCCTTCCCCCACGCTCGTCCAATCCGTTGTGACCAGCAACATTTCCACCCCTTCGCTCCCCCGTAATTTACTCCAACAAATATGCCCACGTAGCTGTTACTTAACTGTAGGTGCATTCAGTCACTGACATATGGGCCCAACAGGGGTCTGGCCCACATGTCAGTGACGCAACTGGACCGGCAGTTAAGTCAGTGCAGCTCAGTCCATATCTTACGTAGGTGTGCCATTGCTCGCTATAAATATTGCGCCTCCCACGACATCTCTATCTCCTCCCCCTCACGTTCATGTTCATCGCTATCTCCTCCCCCTCCCTCTCACGTCGACCACCATGGCATCACCCCTCCCAAGCCCTAGGAGCCCCTCGATGCACCACGCGGACGGTCACGCGTCGCCGTTTCGTTCCTCGCCGCCACTAGTCGAGGAGGACGCGTCGGTGTTCCGCTCCTCGCCGCTACGCGACGCGTCGCTGTTCTGTTCCTCGCCACCACTAGTCAAGGAGGACGCGTCAGCGTTCCGCTCCTCGTCGCGACGCGTCGAGGTGGACGCGTCGGTGTTCCCAATCTCGCTAGCATGTGCGCCGGAGGACGCGTCGGCTCCCCGCTACGAGGAGAACGCCACGCCGCCCACCGAGCCCCCTAGCCCTGAGGAGCTTTGGAAAGAAATGGATGTCGCCTTGTGGGAGGCTTTGCCTCCAGCAGAGCGCGCCAAAATAGAGGCGGAGAAGAAGGCCGAGGAAGAGAAGCGCACCGCGGAACAAGCTGCCTGGGAGGCCTATGTCGCGTCCGAGAGAGTCAGGAAATTGGCTCTTTGGCAGAAGGCTCGTGCGAGGGCCGTGAGGGTGGCGGAGGACACCCGTGCCGACGCCCTGAGTGCAGTCGGGCCCAAGCGCCTCATCTACGCTTGGCGGTATGTGGACCGGGTGCATGCTTCCAGCGAGGAGGAGTACCTGTTGGCGATGGATCACCACACCGGTGAGATCGCGCTCGCCCGCCGGCAAGCCGCCAATCAGCACCTCGCGAGTTGCGAGGCTGAGGAAGAGGCGTTGTGTCGGCGCGCTGGGAAACGGCCGCGCACCAGGGCACTCGTGGTGCGCCGCAAGCGCTCCTGCGAGCATCATGGCTTTTAGGAGGAGTATAATTTTTGTTTCATAAGGCGATCTCATTAGTTTTGGGACGCAAATGATAAATCCCGAACGTTCAGGAATTTTTAGCGTCCTTAATTAAGTATGTAAAAGGTAAAGTTTGGAAACCTTGTGTATTTGTACGCATTTTGCAAGTACGTACATATAGCACAAACTTTACTATATACTATCGCACTACACGTCTCTCTCGATATATGCTTGCAGACTGTGCTACTCCCTCCGTCCAGGTCAATAAGTCATCTTCGGTTGTGCACCGTGACCAACAAGGAGGGAAGACTTATGCACCTAGACGAAGGGAGTACTACTATTACTTATGTACATGCAAATGCACATTTTAACATTATGATGCGGTTTTTGTAAAAGTAGAAAAACAGCACTAGTCAAGCTTGTGAAACGATCCAATGCAAAACAAATGCAAAAATGCTCGTTTGATTGTTTACTTTTAACTTCCTTCTCTGTGGTTATTTCTCTATCATACTTTGTACGGAGTATCTCACTGGTTGGAAAGGCATGCAAATTCCCAAACCGCTTCCTCCACCCTGTATCTCACTGGTTGCCGACGTTGACGTTGTCGCCCATGTCGAGGATGAGGTTGCCGAGGTCGGGGAAGAAGTCGTCGTTCGCGAAGTCGTCGCTGCCAGCAGTCGCGCGAGTGCACTCCCCAAAAATCTGATCGCCCCTCTCCCGTACAGGATCACGAGAGGCGGGATTCCGGAGGCCTGCTGTCCCTTCTCCCGGTGCACACCGAAAGGAGGGATTGACAAGACTTGCTTGGCGGTGCAATGATCTGGAACGGTGGTGAGAAACTATATAGTGCGGGCCGGGTAGGTCGTCGGAGTATAGCTCTGTCCTCGGCTCGGCTCAATCCCGCAACCCGCGGCGTGCCGTGACGAGGCGTGGCGTGGCGAGGCGAGCGAGGAGGAGGAGCGCGCGTGTAGGTATCCTCTTCTCATGCTCATACAAGTGGTAGAAGAGCTCACCTTATAAAGGCCTACTAGCAAAATTCCAACATCGACCAGGCCATCCATGAAACGGGAGTGGCTGTAGGGGACGTTGCGCCAGTTGAATATATGAGCAAGTTACTACGAGATTTAATCCGAATAAGCACAAAATAAATCATGACGGCTATAACAGAGATGAAACTAACCATGTGGACTAGCATAGTAGTAGGATACAGAGTAGAAACATGAATTCTACCACGATTTCGAACAGGAAGGACAGAAACACATACGGTGCAATGGGAGCAGCACCGTTGGCGTTGAGGTTGTCGCCCATGTCCAAACACCACGTATACACGGTCTTTGAGCACGGTTCATAGTCGTTCCACGCTCGGGCATTGAAGTTTGTAACTATTTTAGATTAGAATATACTACTCCTCTGGTGCTAGTAGTAGAGTAGAGTCCTACTCTACTACTCTACTCAAGCAAGTTAGGGCATAGCTGTTGGGGAACGTAGCAGAAATTCAAAATTTTCCTACGTATCACCAAGATCTATCTATGGAGAAACTAGCAACGAGGGGAAGGAGAGTGCATCTACATACCCTTGTAGATCGCTAAGCGGAAGCGTTCAAGTGAACGGGGTTGATGGAGTCGTACTCGTCGTGATTCAAATCACCGATGATCCTAGTGCCGAACGGACGGCACCTCCGCGTTCAACACACGTACAGCCCGGTGACATCTCCCATGCCTTGATCCAGAAAGGAGAGAGGGAGAGGTTGAGGAAGACTCCATCCAGCAGCAGCACAACGGCGTGGTGATGATGGAGGAGCGTGGCAATCCTGCAGGGCTTCGCCAAGCACCGCAGAAGAGGAGAAGAACTTGGGAGAGAGGGAGGGGCTGCACCAAAGGCAAAGGTGTGTCTTAGAGGCCCTCCTACCCCCACTATATATAGGGATCCCAAGGGGGGGTGCGCCAGCCCTAGGAGATCCAATCTCCTAGGGGGGGCGGCCAGGGGAGGAGTCCTCCCCCCCAAGGCACCTAGGAGGTGCCTTCCCCTATTGGGACTCTTCCTTTAGGGTTTCCCCATTCACCCTAGGCGCATGGTCCATAAGGGAAGTGGCGCCCCAGCCCACTTTGGGCTGGATCCCTTCCCACTTCAGCCCATGGGACCCTCCGGGATAGGTGGCCCCACCCGGTGGGCCCCCGGGACCCTTCCGGTGGTCCCGGTACAATACCGATGACCCCGAAACTTGTCCCGATGGCCGAAATAGGACTTCCTATATATAAATCTTTACCTCCGGACCATTCCGGAACTCCTCGTGACGTCCGGGATCTCATTCGGGACTCCGAACAACATTCGGTAACCACATACAAACTTCCTTTATAACCCTAGCGTCATCGAACCTTAAGTGTGTAGACCCTATGGGTTCGGGAGACATGCAGACATGACCGAGACATTCTCCGGTCAATAACCAACAGCGGGATCTGGATACCCATGATGGCTCCCACATGTTCCACGATGATCTCATCGGATGAACCACGATGTCAAGGACTTAATCAATCCCGTATACAATTCCCTTTGTCGAGCGGTATTGTACTTGCCCGAGATTCGATCGTCGGTATCCCGATACCTTGTTCAATCTCGTTACCGGCAAGTCTCTTTACTCGTTCTGTAACACATCATCTCGTGATCAACTCCTTGGTCACATTGCGCATATGATGATGTCCTACCGAGTGGGCCCAGAGATACCTCTCCGTTTACACGGAGTGACAAATCCCAGTCTCGATTCGTGCCAACCCAACAGATACTTTCGGAGATACCTGTAATGCACCTTTATAGTCACCCAGTTACGTTGTGACGTTTGATACACCCAAAGCATTCCTACGGTATCCGGGAGTTGCACAATCTCATGGTCTAAGGAAATGATACTTGACATTAGAAAAGCTTTAGCATACGAACTACACGATCTTTGTGCTAGGCTTAGGATTGGGTCTTGTCCATCACATCATTCTCCTAATGATGTGATCCCGTTATCAATGACATTCAATGTCCATGGTCAGGAAACCGTAACCATCTATTGATCAACGAGCTAGTCAACTAGAGGCTTACTAGGGACATGGTGTTGCCTATGTATCCACACATGTATCTGAGTTTCCTATCAATACAATTATAGCATGGATAATAAACGATTATCATGAACAAAGAAATATAATAATAATCAATTTATTATTGCCTCTAGGGCATATTTCCAACAGTCTCCCACTTGCACTAGAGTCAATAATCTAGTTCACATCGCCATGTGATTAACACTCACAGGTCACATCGCCATGTAACCAACATCCAAAGAGTTTACTAGAGTCAATAATCTAGTTCACATCACTATGTGATCAACACTCAATGAGTTCTGGGTTTGATCATGTTGCTTGTGAGAGAGGTTTTAGTCAACGGGTCTGAACCTTTTAGATCCGTGTGTGCTTTACAAATCTCTATGTCATCTCCTAGATGTAGCTACCATGTTCTATTTGGAGCTATTCCAAATAACTGTTCTACTTGGAGCTATTCCAAATTGTTGCTCCATTATACGTATCTGGCATCTCTACTCAGAGCTATCCGGATAGGTGTTAAGCTTGCATCGACGTAACCCTTTATGACGAACTCTTTTACCACCTCCATAATCGAGAAAATTCCTTAGTCCAGTAGTTACTAAGGATAACTTTGACCGCTGTCCTGTGATCCATTCTTGGATCACTCTTGTACCCCTTGACTGACTCATGGCAAGGCACACTTCAGGTGCGGTACACAGCATAGCATACTGTAGAGCCTATGTCTTAAGCATAGGGGACGACCTTCGTCCTTTCTCTCTATTCTGCCGTGGTCGAGCTTTAAGTCTTAACTTCATACCTTACAACTCAGGCAAGAACTCCTTCTTTGACTGATCCATCTTGAACACCTTCAAGATCATGTCAAGGTATGTGCTCATTTGAAAGTACCATTAAGCGTTTTGATCTATCCTTATAGATCTTGATGCTCAATGTTGAAGTAGCTTAATCCAGGCTTTCCATTGAAAAACACTTTCCAAATAACCCTACATGCTTTCTAGAAATTCTACATCATTTCTGATCAACAATATGTCAACATATACTTATCAGAAATTCTATAGTGCTCCCACTCACTTCTTTGGAAATACAAGTTTCTCATAAACTTTGTATAAACCCAAAATCTTTGATCATCTCATCAAAGCATACATTCCAACTCCGAGATGCTTACTCCAGTCCTTAGAAGGATTGTTGGAGCTTTATATACTTATTAGCATCTTTCAGGATTGACAAAACCTTCCGGTTGTATCACATACAACCTTTCCTCAAGAAAATCGTCGAGGAAACAATGTTTTGACATCCTATCTGCAAGATTTCATAAATAATGCAGTAATCGCTAATATAATTCCAACAGACTCTTAGCATCGCTACGAGTGAGAAAGTCTCACCGTAGTCAACTCCTTGAACTTGTCGGAAAACATCTTAACGACAAGTCGAGCTTCCTTAACGATGATACTTACCATCATTGTTCGTCTTCCTTTTAAAATCCATATGTACCTAACAGCCTTACGACCATCAAGTAGTTCTTCCAAAGTCTACACTTTGTTTTCATATATGGATCCTCTCTCAGATTATATGGCCTCGAGCCATTTATCGGAATCCGGGCCCACCATCGCTTCTCCATAGCTCGTAGGTTCATTGTTTGTCTAGCAACATGACTTCCAAGACAGGATTACGTACCACTCTGAAGTAGTACGCATCCTTGTCATCCCACGAGGTTTGGGAGTGACTTGATCCGGAGTTTCATGATCACTATCATAAGCTTCCACTTCAATTGGTGTAGGTGCCATAGGAACAACTTCCTGTGCCCTGCCACACACTAGTTGAAGAGATGGTTCAATAACCTCATCAAGTCTCCACCATCCTCCCACTCAATTCTTTCGAGAGAAACTTTTCCTCGAGAAAGGACCCGATTCTAGAAACAATCCCTTATTGCTTTCGGATCTGAGACAGGAGGTATACCCAACTGTTTTGGGTGTCCTATGAAGATGCATTTATCCGCTTTGGGTTCGAGCTTATCAGCCTGAAACTTTTTCACATAAGCATCACAGCCCCAAACTTTTAAGAAATGACAGCTTAGGTTTCTCTAAACCATAGTTCATTCGGTGTCGTCTCAACGGAACTACGTGGTGCCCCATTTAAAGTGAATGTGGTTGTCTCTAATGCCTAACCCATAAACTATCGTGGTAATTTGATAAGAGACATCATGGTATGCATCATATCTAATAGGGTGCAGTTATGATGTTCGGACACACCATCACACTATGGTGTTCCAGGCTGTATTAGTTTTGAAACAATTTCCACAATGTCTTAATTCTGTGCCAAACTCGTAATTCAGATATTCATCTCTATGATCATATCATAGATATTTTTATCCTCTTATCACGACGATCTTCCAACTTCACACTGAAATTACTTGAACCTTTCAATAATTCAGACTCGTGATTCATTAAGTAAATATACTCAACATCTACTCAAATCATCTGTGAAGTAAGAACATAACGATATCCACTACATGCCTCAGCACTCATTGGACTGCACACATCAAAAATGTATTACTTCCAACAAGTTGCTTTCTTGTTCCATTTTACTGAAACCGAGGCTTTCAGTCATCTTGCCCATGTGGTATGATTTGCATGTCCCAAGTGATTCAAGATCAAGTGAGTTCAAACGGTCCATTTGCATGGAGTTTCTTCATGCATATACACCAATAGACATGGTTCGCATGTCTCAAACTTTTCAAAAACGAGTGAGCCCAAAGATCCATCAACATGGAGCTTCTTCAAGCGTTTTATACCGATATGACTTACGTGGCAGTGCCACAAGTAGGTGGTACTATCATTACTATCCTATATCTTTTGGCATGAACATGTGTATCACTACGATCGAGATTCAATGAACCATTCATTTTAGGTGCAAGACCATTGAAGGTATTATTCAAATTAACAGAGTAACCGTTATTCTCCTTAAATGAATAATCATATTGCGATAGACATAATCCAATCATGTCTATGCTCAACGCAAACACCAAATAACAATTATTTAGGTTTTGATACCAATCTTGATGGTAGAGGGAGCATGCGATGCTTGATCATATCAACCTTGGAAACACTTCCAACACATATCGTCAGCTCACCTTTAGCTAGTCTCCGTTTATTCTGTAGCCTTTTGTTTCGAGTTACTAACACTTAGCAACCGAACCGGTATCTAATACCCTGGTGCTACTAGGAGTACTAGTAAAGTACACATCAACACAATGTATATCCAATATACTTCTATCGACCTTGCCAGCCTTCTCATCTACCAAGTATCTAGGGTAATTCTGCTCCAGTGGCTGTTCCCTTTATTACAGAAGCACTCAGTCTCGGGTTTGGGTTCAACCTTG
Source organism: Triticum urartu (assembly GCF_056163025.1). NCBI lineage: Eukaryota > Viridiplantae > Streptophyta > Magnoliopsida > Poales > Poaceae > Triticum > Triticum urartu. The sequence goes on along the minus strand of NC_141873.1, from coordinate 442,789,972 downwards.
GGTTTCTTCACTAGAGTAGCAGCTGAATTGCTGTTTCATGAAGTATCCCTTTGTTCCCTTGCCCTTCTTGAAACTAGTGGTTTCACCAACCATCAACAATTGATGCTCCTTCTTGATTTCTACTTTTGTGGTGTCAAACATCACGAATATCTCAAGGATCATCATATATGTCCCTGATATATTATAGTTCATCACGAAGCTCTAGCAGCTTGGTGGTAATGACTTCGGAGAAACATCACTATCTCATCTGGAAGATCAACTCCCACTCGATTCAAGCGATTGTTGTACTCAGACAATCTGAGCACAAGCTCAACAATTGAGCTTTTCTCCTTAGTTTGTAGGCTAAGAAAATCGTCGGAGGTCTTATACCTCTTGACGTGGGCACGAGCCTGAAATCCCAATTTCAGTCCTCAAAACATCTCATATGTTTTGCGACGTTTCAAAAACCGTCTTCGGTGCCTCAACTCTAAACCGTTTAACTGAACTAACACGTAGTTATCAAAACGTGTATGTTAGATGTTCGCAACATCCACAGACGACGTTCGAGGTTTAGCACACTGAGCGGTGCATTAAGGACATAAGCCTTCTATGAAGCAATGAGGACAATCCTCAGTTTACGGACCTAGTCCGCATAATTGCTACTATCAACTTTCAACTAATTTTTCTCTAGGAACATATCTAAACAGTAGAACTATAGCATGAGCTACGACATAATTTGCAAAATCCTTTTGACTATGTTCAGGATAATTAAGTTCATCTTATGAACTCCCACTTAGATAGACATCCCTCTAGTCATCTAAGTGATTACATGATCCGAGTCAACTAGGCCGTGTCCGATCATCACGTGAGACGGACTAGTCATCATCGGTGAACATCTTCATGTTGATCGTATCTTCTATACGACTCATGCTCGACCTTTCGGTCTCTGTGTTCCGAGGCCATGTCTGTACATGCTAGGCTCGTCAAGTTAACCCTAAGTGTTTTGCTGTGTAAAACTGTCTTACACCCGTTGTATGTGAACGTAAGGATCTATCACACCCGATCATCACGGCGTGCTTCGAAACGACGAACTGTAGCAACGGTGCACAGTTAGGGAAGAACACTTCTTGAAATTGTTGTAAGGGATCATCTTATATACTACCGTCGTTCTAAGCAAATAAGATGTATAAATATGATAAACATCATATGCAATCAAATAATAGTGACATGATATGGCCAATATCATATAGCTCCTTTGATCTCCATCTTGGGGCTCCATGATCATCTTGTCACCGGTATGACACCATGATCTCCATCATCGTGTCTTCTTGAAGTTGTCTCGTCATCGACATGCAAGTCGTGATTCCCTTGACAAGAACATGATCAATCTCATACATCACATATATCATTCATCACATCCTTTTGCCATATCACATCACATGGCATACCCTGCAAAAACAAGTTAGACGTCCTCTAATTGTTGTTTGCATGTTTTACGTGGCTGCTATGGGTTTCTAGCAAGAACGGTTCTTACCTACGCAAATACCACAACGTGATATGCCAATTTCTATTTACCCTTCATAAGGACCCTTTTCATCGAATCCGATCCGACTAAAGTAGGAGAGACAGACACCCGCTAGCCACCTTATGCATCTAGTGCATGTCAGTCGGTGGAACCAGTCTCACGTAAGAGTACGTGTAAGGTCGGTCCGGGCCGCTTCATCCCACGATGCCGCCGAATCAAGATAAGACTAGTAACGGCAAGCATATTGAACAAAATCAACGCCCACAACTACTTTGTGTTCTACTCGTGCATAGAATCTACGTAATAGACCTAGCTCATGATGCCACTGTTGGGGAACGTAGCAGAAATTCAAAATTTTCCTACGTATCACCAAGATCTATCTATGGAGAAACTAGCAACGAGGGGAAGGAGAGTGCATCTACATACCCTTGTAGATCGCTAAGAGGAATCGTTCAAGTGAACGGGGTTGATGGAGTCGTACTCGTCGTGATTCAAAGCACCGATGATCCTAGTGCCGAACGGACGGCACCTCCGCGTTCAACACACGTACAGCCCGGTGACGTCTCCCATGCCTTGATCCAGCAAGGAGAGAGGGAGAGGTTGAGGAAGACTCCATCCAGCAGCAGCACAACGGCGTGGTGATGATGGAGGAGCGTGGCAATCCTGCAGGGCTTCGCCAAGCACCGCAGAAGAGGAGAAGAACTTGGGAGAGAGGGAGGGGCTGCACCAAAGGCAAAGGTGTGTCTTAGAGGCCCTCCTACCCCCACTATATATAGGGATCCCAAGGGGGGGTGCGCCAGCCCTAGGAGATCCAATCTCCTAGGGGGCGGCGGCCAGGGGAGGAGTCCTCCCCCCCCCCAAGTCACCTAGGAGGTGCCTTCCCCTGCTGGGACTCTTCCTTTAGGGTTTCCCCATTCACCCTAGGCGCATGGGCCATAAGGGAAGTGGCGCCCCAGCCCACTTTGGGCTGGATCCCTTCCCACTTCAGCCCATGGGACCCTCCGGGATAGATGGCCCCACCCGGTGGGCCCCCGGGACCCTTCCGGTGGTCCCGGTACAATACCGATGACCCCGAAACTTGTCCCGATGGCCGAAATAGGACTTCCTATATATAAATCTTTACCTCCGGACCATTCCGGAACTCCTCGTGACGTCCGGGATCTCATCTGGGACTCCGGACAACATTCGGTAACCACATACAAACTTCCTTTATAACCCTAGCGTCATCGAACCTTAAGTGTGTAGACCCTACGGGTTCGGGAGACATGCAGACATGACCGAGACGTTCTCCGGTCAATAACCAACAGCGGGATCTGGATACCCATGATGGCTCCCACATGTTCCACGATGATCTCATCGGATGAACCACGATGTCAAGGACTTAATCAATCCCGTATACAATTCCCTTTGTCGAGCGGTATTGTACTTGCCCGAGATTCGATCGTCGGTATCCCGATACCTTGTTCAATCTCGTTACCGGCAAGTCTCTTTACTCGTTCCGTAACACATCATCTCGTGATCAACTCCTTGGTCACATTGCGCATATGATGATGTCCTACCGAGTGGGCCCAGAGATACCTCTCCGTTTACACGGAGTGACAAATCCCAGTCTCGATTCGTGCCAACCCAACAGATACTTTCGGAGATACCTGTAATGCACCTTTATAGTCACCCAGTTACGTTGTGACGTTTGATACACCCAAAGCATTCCTACGGTATCCGGGAGTTGCACGATCTCATGGTCTAAGGAAATGATACTTGACATTAGAAAAGCTTTAGCATACGAACTACACGATCTTTGTGCTAGGCTTAGGATTGGGTCTTGTCCATCACATCATTCTCCTAATGATGTGATCCCGTTATCAATGACATTCAATGTCCATGGTCAGGAAACCGTAACCATCTATTGATCAACGAGCTAGTCAACTAGAGGCTTACTAGGGACATGGTGTTGTCTATGTATCCACACATGTATCTGAGTTTCCTATAAATACAATTATAGCATGGATAATAAACGATTATCATGAACAAAGAAATATAATAATAATCAATTTATTATTGCCTCTAGGGCATATTTCCAACAATAGCATTGTAGGGAGTACCAGTACTGTGATCACTCAAGCAAGTAGTATGGCATCGACATGACCCTATGCTGCTGGTATGTGTCTCGTAAGTCAAGCAGCGTGTTGTAGTCATCATCACCTGTCCACTTCCCGCAGCACATATTCGCTTCTCCATCTTTGTCCGCACATAATCTCGTCCAATCTTCCATCCCCGCTAAGGCGCCTCCCCCCTCGTCCGAAACCCAAGCACTAACAATGGTAGAATCGAGCAGCGTCCGCCGAAAGAGTGGCTGGAATTCGCTCCCCACAGAGGTAATCAAGCTCATTGTTTCGCGTGTGGACAATCTCAGTACCATGCCGCTCGCCGCGTGCTCGTCGGGGCTGTACGGTTTACTCAAAGCCCTCAGGTCGGAGCTTTTTAAGCCAGCTCCTTGCTTGCTGATGCCGCCTGATCTTCATAAACATCGTGTCATGCAGCATAACGATCATAGGGTGGCGAGCATCAACCCCCTTGACTGTGATCCGATCCCCGTCAGCCTCAACTACATTAACAGTATGTACTGGGTCGGCATGAACACGTCTTGGATGGTGCTCATCGACGGTCGCGGCAGCTGGATGCTCGCGGAGGTCTACACCCGGCGATTGATCCCCTTCCTTCGATTAACACTGCACTGCTTTGGCACCGCGGCCCAAAATACTCAGAATCTTACAGTAGACAACATGATACCAAGTTTGATTTGCTCAAGGTGTTAGAAATATGCCCTAGAGGCAATAATAAATTGATTATTATTATATTTCCTTGTTCATGATAATCGTTTATTATCCATGCTATAATTGTATTGATAGGAAACTCAGATACATGTGTGGATACATAGACAACACCATGTCCCTAGTAAGCCTCTAGTTGACTAGCTCGTTGATCAATAGATGGTTACGGTTTCCTGACCATGGACATTGGATGTCATTGATAACGGGATCACATCATTAGGAGAATGATGTGATGGACAAGACCCAATCCTAAGCCTAGCACAAGATCATGTAGTTCGTATGCTAAAGCTTTTCTAATGTCAAGTATCATTTCCTTAGACCATGAGATTGTGCAACTCCCAGATACTGTAGGAGTGCTTTGGGTGTGCCAAACGTCACAACGTAACTGGGTGGCTATAAAGGTACACTACAGGTATCTCTGAAAGTGTCTGTTGGGTTGGCACGAATCGAGACTGGGATTTGTCACTCCGTGTAAACGGAGAGGTATCTCTGGGCCCACTCGGTAGGACATCATCATAATGTGCACAATGTGATCAAGGAGTTGATCACGGGATGATATGTGTTACGGAACGAGTAAAGAGACTTGCCGGTAACGAGATTGAACAAGGTATCGGGATACCGACGATCGAATCTCGGGCAAGTGTCGTACCGATAGACAAAGGGAATTGTATACGGGATTGATTAAGTCCTTGACATCGTGGTTCATCCGATGTAATCATCATGGAACATGTGGGAGCCAACATGGGTATCAAGATCCCGCTGTTGGTTATTGACCGGAGAGTCATCTCGGTCATGTCTGCATGTCTCCCGAACCCGTAGGGTCTACACACTTAAGGTTCGGTGACGCTAGGGTTATAGAGATATTAGTATGCGGTAACCCGAAAGTTGTTCGGAGTCCCGAATGAGATCCCGGACGTCACGAAGAGTTCCGGAATGGTCCGGAGGTAAAGAATTATATATAGTAAGTGCTATTTCGGCCATCGGGACAAGTTTCGGGGTCACCGATATTGTACCGGGACCACCGGAAGGGTCCCGGGGGTCCACCAGGTGGGGCCACCTGCCCCGAGGGGCCACATGGGCTGTAGGGGGTGCACCTTGGCCTATATGGGCCAAGGGCACCAGCCCCAAGAGGCCCATGCGCCAAGATAAGAGGGAAAGGAAGAGTCCTAAAGGGGGAAGGCACCTCCGAGGTGCCTTGGGGAGGAGGGACTCCTCCCCTGGCCGCACCCTTCCTTGGAGGAAGGGCCAAGGCTGCACCTCCCCCCTCTCCCTTGGCCCTATATATAGTGGGGGAAAGGGAGGGCAGCAATACCTGAGCCCTGGTGCCTCCCTCTCCCTTCCATGACACATCTCCCTCCTCCCGCAGCGCTTGGCGAAGCCCTGTTGGAATCCCGCTACTTCCACCACCACGCCGTCGTGCTGCTGGATCTCCATCAACCTCTCCTTCCCCCTTGCTGGATCAAGAAGGAGGAGACATCGCTGCTCCGTACGTGTGTTGAACGCGGAGGTGCCGTCCGTTCGGCGCTAGGATCATCGGTGATTTGGATCACGACGAGTACGACTCCATCAACCCCGTTCTCTTGAACGCTTCCGCGCGCGATCTACAAGGGTATGTAGATCCACTCCTCCCTCGTTGCTAGATGACTCCATAGATTGATCTTGGTGACATGTAGGAAAAATTTTGAATTATTGCTACGTTCTTCAACACAAGGTTGTAATCTGCCAAGTGCCCGCAAGATCTGTGAATTATAAAGACTTCAGGCTAATTGCGTTCTTCAACCACGGTCTCGCCTATCTGACAGGTCACTGTGGTAAGTGGATAAATCTGCACGTCCATCGCAGGATCATACATCCTCCATGGTTCTCTGATGCCATTGAACACAAGGGCTTCATTTACGCTGTCGACTCCTTCTATGGCTGGACGTATTGCTGGCCTACTCCAGTCATCGCTACAAATGGCTGTTACAGCAGTATGTTACTTTCCTATGATATCATGATGGCTTGCTTATATTACTGTCAACATTTGCTGAAAAAATATTCATGCTCATAACATGTTGTTCTTAAGATTGACTAAACTAAGAGCCCTTTTTTATTTGACTCCAACTTGATATGATGTTGTAGGCCGCCTGGTGTCCCTACCCTTCCTAATCCCAGAACCTTTCAAAGAAAAGCGGCATGGCAGCTGCAGGTGGTTCCTGTCTCGATCAGACGACGGAGAAAGATTGATGATCGTTCGCACGTACCGGACGTGTTGTTTCACGGAATACAATCACAGTCACTGCAAGGTCTTTGAGCAGGATCCCAGCTTCTCTGCGCCTTCAGGAATTTTTGACTGGAGGCTGGTAAGTAGCCTTGGTACACGCTCTCTGTTTGTCGGACTGAATTATCCGATTAACCAGGATATAACCGATGGCAAGGATCATGATGGCAGCGCGGTTTCGTTCATCAGGCAAAACTATGTGTACACAGCGTACCATGCGTCTCTGCATGCACCATACCCTGATATGTGCCACCATGCTCTGCAGCCCAAAGTAGGAGAGAGGGTCGCAAGTATCATACATCGACCTGCTGGCTGGAGTTTCTCCCGTCAGGCACCCATCTGGTTCAAGCCGTCAGCCAATCTCCACAACTTAATAAATAGTAACGTCTAACTGAGCCAGTTAGTTAGATGTGTACACTTGGTGTAGTAGGATCTTTATTTAGTTTTATGCATACACTTGTTCTTTTTTGGTAGCCCTTTTGTAATGATGGCTGATATTTGGTTTGGAAGAGAGAGTTGCGTCTTCACTCTTCTGGCCTGCTTACTGCTTCTGTTGCACCCCCAGTCCAGGTTGCTGCTGTTGTTTTCAATGTACTCCCTCCGTTCTAAAATAGATGACCCAACTTTGTATAAAGTTAGTACAAAGTTGGATCATCTATTTTGGAACGGAGGGAGTACAATCAGTAGTATATTTCGTCTGTTGGTTGAATAAATGTGTTGTTAGAACGACAAACACAATGTTTTGGAAGTTGTTGCATGGTTCGATCCTTTAGTGCCCCGTACCGTACGTAGCGCATACTATTTATCGTACGGAACACTTTTTTTTGAAACTCGGAACACATTTTCCACTTGTTGATAACATGCAACCCACTAATGAAGGACCAATAGAGAAGCCCATAATTAACTAGAAGGCAGGCTCTCACATGAATCCGGCCTAGGTACATGCTCATGGTCGCCTAAACATAAATAAGTAAATAAATAAAGCTAAATGCTCATGCACCAGTTCTTTGGGAAAATAGGTAGCCCAGTATTTCTTTTTGAAGAATACCCAAGCTAGGCCTATTTGTTTTCTCCGAATTACTGGGCTGCAAATCTTTCAAGACGAGGAGGGATGCATTCCGGCCTGGCTTAAGAGTATGGTCAATGTCTGTTAAAAGTAATATCAAAAGGGGTTGAAAATTCCAAAAAAATTATAGCAAATGGGATATAAGTTTCTTTTTTTGTTTTTGTTCTTCACTGATATCTTATACATATTTCATTGGATTTAACATGACATAGTACCAATTTATTTTTAAATTTTTTTTAGTATGGCTATTAATTTTTGGATTAAGAATATTTCGTTCCCCAGCAAAAATTTGCGAATTTTCAAAATTTGCCACATATTTAGTTAATTTTTTGACCCTGATACTGACCAGAAAATGGCCAGCAATTCTAAAAATGGAAAACGGGCCGCAATAAATTCCATATGAATTAGAAAATGAGTAAAAATTATAAAAATAATAGAAAATGGGCTGTACACGCCACAAATTTCGAGGCTGACTTGTTTACGCAAGGCTTTGTCAGTGAACACACGATTCTAGCAGCAGTTAGTGTTGGATGTCCATCCAATGGCCGACGTGCTTCTTCAATCTCTGATCTTCCTGCTCCAGCCGCCTAAACTAGCGCCGGCGAGACTGCCTGCTCCCCCTCTTGTGGCCTGCTGTGATGTCGCGCAGGCTTCCCCGGCCCACCCTACTCCCTCCGCTGGCCTGGTCGCACGCAATCAACTACCTCCTTATTACATGAAAAAAAATGATTCCTCCCACTGACATCTGGGGCGCACCGGTTGGGAGGCTGACCTATGGGCCTACTAAGTTGACGCGTACGCAGGGCTTGTCAACTTAGTCAACAAACGATTCTAGCAGCAGTTTGGATTTGAATCGAACGGTCCTGCTGCTTCTTCAATCGCTGCTCTTCTTGCACCAGCCGCCCAAACTAGCGCCGGGGAGACCGCCTGCTCCTGCCTCCAATGGCCGGCTGTGCTGCTGATGAGGCCTCATCGCCCCCTACTACTCCCACCGCTAGCCAGGCCCTGTGGCGACAGCAGCCTCACACCGCAGCGAACCAGTGAACCCTCGTACTCCTCTCCGCGTGGGCATCCACTGCCGCGTCTTCCCCGGCTCCGCATCGTCCCCTTCCTAGGCCTCGCCGTCATCCACCGCCTTGGTGCTCTCGGCGCGGCGTGGTCAACGTGGTCAATGACATTCCATCGGAAGAGTACTGTACGTGGAGAGGCTGACAGCTGGGTCCACGGCCACAGCCCAGTTTTTTTGTGATTTGCCAAGTAAGTCGCTTTGTCAGGCCTGTTGGGCTGCAAATCTTTCAAGATGAGGAGAGCTTTCATTCGGCTGGCCGAGAAAATGGCCCATCAGTAATGAGAAATGGGCTGTACATTTTTAAAACACATCAAACCGGCAATTAGTTTCAAATATCTTTTTTCATTTCGATATTTGAAATTACATTAATTTTTATGCGTGGAGAATTTGTTGGATTTTATATTGATATACATTTATTTTTAAAATCAGTTTGAATGTGAGTCGAAATTTCGGGATTAAAAACAGTTCGGACCGCACCGAAATATGCAAAATTTCGTATAATTTTTTAACCGTGGCCACAATATGGGCTGTAATGCTAACAAAAAGAATATGGGCTCCAAAAAAACCTTAATAATTAGCAAATGGGCTGTAAATTATTAGAAATAATGGCAGATGGGTTGTATGCTGTTTTCCACAGATTTGAGGCTTTCCTAAAAAAAGGTTGACACACAAGCAGTGACTGTTGGATGGCCATCCAACGGCCGTCGTGCTTCTTCAATCTCTGCTCTTCCTGCTCCAGCCGCTCAAACAGGCGCCAGTGGGACTGCCTGCTCCCTCCTCCCCGCGGCCGGCTCTACTGCCGCGCATGCCTCACCGCCCCACCATACTCACATCGCTGGCCTAGCCATCCCTCTACTCACCCACACCAGTTGTTATTCTCCCGCGACGGCAGACGAATCAGTAAACCCTCGTACAGTCGTACTCCCCTCCGCGTGGGAAACAACTGCCAAGTCTTCCCTGCCTCCGTGTCATTCCCTTCCTAGGCCTCACCATCGTCCACCGCCCTGGTGCTCTCGGCGCGGCCTGGTCAACGTGGTCAACGATCGACATGCATCTGAAGTGGACTTTACGTGGAGAGGCCGACAGTTGGTCCACGGCCGCATGTAAGGAAATGCCTCCTTATTACGCGCAAAATAATGATTCCCCCACCTGACATCAGGGACCCACCGAAAGGGCCTCTATATTTCGCGAAAAAAACATTACCGCCACTGACAGCTCGGACCCACCAGCTATGTCTTCGCACGCAAGGAAGTGCCTCCTTATTACGCACAAAAAAATGAATACTCCCCCTGTTAGCTGGGACCCAGTATAGTGGCAGGCTAACTTGTGGGCCTACTAAGTTGACGGGGACGGAGGGCTTTGTCAACTTAGTCAATATGCACGATTCTAGCTCCAGTGACCGTACGATGTCCATCCAACGGCCGTAGTGCTTCTTCAACCTCTGGTCTTCGTGCTCCAGCCACCCAAACCAGCGCCGGTCGTGCCTCGTGCTCCTGCCTCCCGTGGCCGGCTGCGATGCGGTGGAGGCCTCACCGCCCCCTACTACTCCCATCGCTAGCTAGGCCATCCCTCTACTCACCCACACCCCCTGTTATTCTGCGGCGACGGCAGCCTCACACCGCAGCGAACCAGTGAACCCTCGTACTCCTCTACGCGTGGGCATCCACTGCCACGTCTTCCCCGGCTCCGCGTCGTCCCCTTCCTAGGCCTCGCCGTCGTCCACCGCCCTAGTGCTCTCGGCGCGGCGTGGTCAACGTGGTCAAGGAACGGATTCCATCAGACGTGGACTGTACGTGGAGAGGCTCACAGCTGGGTCCACGGCCGTAGCAAGGAAGTGCCTCCTTATTACGTGCAAAATAATTATTCCTCCACCTGATAGCGGGACCCACCGGACGGGCCACCGTATTTTGCCCCCCTGACTGGTGGGACCCACTAGCTACATCTTCACACGCAAGGAAGTGCCTGACAGTCGGGACCCACCTGGTCGAAGCATATGTAGCGTTGTCATTCTGGTCGCGAACGTGTACGTACATATATACTGGTCGATGTAGAGGCGCGCACGTGTCGTAGTAGAGGCGGCCAGGGTGCAAGAAAGAAAATACGGCCACGTATGTGTACATACGGGCGGGGTCTCGAACGCCTACTCGCGCATACGTACGGCGAGGGCTCGTGTACATGGCTGGGTCGGAACAGAGAAATGGCGTCGTCGTCGTGGGGAGGCAACGGAATGCGTCGTGTTCATGGGGAGGCAACGGAATGCATCGTGTTCATGGGGAGGCAATGGAATGCGTCGTGTTCATCGGGAGGGCTTGGACGGAACAGGCGATGGAAACGAGGCCTGGCGAACCGCAGAACGGAGAAACGGCCTTGTGTTTGACCAGCCTTGTTCGAAACGGGATCCTGTTCATCGGGAGGGGTGTGGCGTACCGCAAAACAGAGGAAACGGGCCTCCTACAGTCAAAACGGGGGTCCTGTTGATCGGGAGGGGTGTGGCGTACTGCAAAACGGAGGAAACAGACTTGTGTTCGAGCGCTACGGTCGAAACAGGGGTCCTGTTCATCGGGAGGGGTGTGGCGTACCGCAAAACGGGACTCCACGGGATACTGTTCATCTCCACCGTCGACCCCCTCCAGCCTCCATGAGCTAATGTTCATCCACCGTCGACCTCCTCCAGCCTCCACCTGCGACTGTTCATCCACGGGCTCCTGTTCATCCAGCCTCCACCGCGCGCTACTCCACCGGCTACTGTTCAACCAGCCCTCTCCACGGGCTCCTGTTCAACCACCCCTCCACGGGCTACTGTTCATCCTGCCCTCCACCCTCTACTGTTCATCCTGCCCTCCACGGGGTGGTCCTGTTCATCCAGCCCTCCACGGGGTCCTGTTCATCCAGCCCCAACCGGCTCGATCGATCGGGGTCCTGTTCATCCAGAGGTAACACCACGGGGTTCGGTTCATCCACCCCCACCAGGAACTGTTCATGCAAACCCCCCCCCCCCCCACAACGCTCACTGTTCATCCAGAGGCAGCATCAATCGGCTTCAGTTAGCAGCAGTAGTGAAGGAATCGCTCGATCGGGTTCAGTTAACAGCCATCGATCGATCGCTCGGGTTCAGTAACGCGTAGCCTGCAGTGCAATCGCTCGGGTTCAGTTAGAGCCAAAGCCTCGCACACACACGCGTACGTGTACGAGAGAAACGCGCATCGCTCGGCCCCCGACCTCCCACCGTAACCGGGAACTCCCCGAAATTTTCCTCGCCCTCGCTTCTACCACAGTTTTTTCCGTCATGGACGGCCCAAAGAATGTCATGCAGCTGCGTCTCCGGACCGCCCAGGACGAAAAGCCCATTTTCTGTCATGATTTTTTGTCATAGAAGTAGGAGCCCACCACATCTATGATGATACCGGGGTTTGTCACAATCATCATCATAGAAGTGTCATATGTATGACAGAAAAAAAAATCGTTCGGCCCAAAATGTCATGGATGTGTCTTTTTTTTGTAGTGTATCTTGCAAGTCTATAGTCACCTACTATGTGTTATGATCCGGCAACCCCGAAGTGACAATAATCGGGACCACTCCCAGTGATGACCGTAGTTTGAGGAGTTCATGTATTCACTATGTGTTAATGCTTTGGTCCGGTACTCTATTAAAAGGAGGCCTTAATATCCCTTAGTTTCCGCTAGGACCCCGCTGTCACGGGAGGGTAGGACAAAAGATGTCATGCAAGTTCTTTTCCATAAGCACGTATGACTATATTCGGAATACATGCCTGCATTGCATTGATGAATTGGAGCTAGTTCTGTGTCACCCTAGGTTATGACTGTTACATGATGATCCGCATCCGGCATAATTCTCTATCACCGATCCATTGCCTACGAGCTTTCCATATATTGTTCTTCGCTTATTTACCTTTATGTTGCTATTGTTACAACCACTACAAAATACCAAAAACATTACTTTTGTTATCATTACCTTTTGCTACCGTTACCACTACTATCATATTACTTTGCTACTAAACACTTTGCTGCAGATATTAAGTTTCCAGGTGTGGTTGAATTGACAACTCAGCTGCTAATACTTGAGAATATTCTTTGGCTCCCCTTGTGTCGAATCAATAAATTTGGGTTGAATACTCTACCCTCGAAAACTGTTGCGATCCCCTATACTTGTGGGTTATCAATCGCCGGAGAAAATCTTGGCATGGGGGTCCCTACAGGGATGGCAGGGGCAGCGGCGGACCGGAGGTGGGGAGTGTTTTCGGGGCAGGCGGGGCGGCGCACCGCCGGCTGCGGGCGGCGGGGGGCGGCTGTTTGGCCGGTGGTGGCTGGCGGCTCAGGGGGGTGGAGGTTGAAGATGAACTGCAGGCCCTTGATTTTGTATCCAACGGCTGCAAAATCGGCTGACCAGAGATGAAAAGGTTAGTCGACTGACATGTAGCCTCACCTCTAGTGCGTTCAGTTTCGACAGTAAAATTTAGTTTCGACAGCAAAATCAGTTTCGATAGTTAAGTTCAGTTCAGTTTCGACAGTTAAATTCAGTCTCGACAATTAAGTTCAGAGATGAGCGGCTGATGTATACATCTAGCACTTTGTGGTTATATATTTTGCGTCATCTATTGGAGATGCTATTAGAATTCCACTCGGGTTAACGTTGTCTCTCTTGTCCTGCTTCAGTCTCGGCGTCGTACAACTCACCGGAGCTGCTCCAATGACGAAACCCTCCATCACAGTGGAGCAGTACCTCGGGCTCCATCTCTACACGCCTAAGATCTTCTTCCCCTCCTCTGACAGCCAAGTCAGCCGGAGCATCCTCACTGGCCAACCCAATCACGCTGATATCGACATGGCTTCGCCAAAGAGGTTGTACACTTGTTGCATATCTTTTTTTACTCTACATGTTATATATATTGTCCACTGAGCACACGGAATAACGGGAAATACGATCATTTTATCCTACTATATGGCAAGCAGTGAGTTACCAGGCAACTTAGCTATCCGTGATGGACTCTCTTGAACGCCATCATTATTTATCTCTACGCATTTGAGATGTGCATTTGTCGATGGCCCTGGGAGTTGAGCTAGTAGGGCAGTGGCCTGGGTCCAAAGTAATAGAAGTAGCACAAAAACATTTTTTAGTGTAGGCTTTTCCTTGCTCAAGCCTGCCTACTGGAATCGCCAGTGCTTGAAAGGAAAAGTGAATGAAAAACATAGGAATTGGAAAGTTTCCTATGGTACTACTTTTCATGAATTTGGTGCAAAGGAATGGAGCAAAGGAAAATTGTAGGATTTGTTCCTTTAGTGTCTCCTTGAAAGAAAAACCGTAGGAATTTTAATTTCCACTTGTCCTCCTTTTCAAATTCCTATTCATGAAGCACAAGACTAAGAGATAGTAGCATAATAGCATTATAACCGTACATTTTCTTGTGGTTTGACTTAATCTCACCATGCTTCTTTGCATCCTGTGATCTTCCAATTCTTGTGAACCAAACACCCATATTGGCAGAAATCCTCTGTTTTTAAATTCCCTATTTTGCACGTGCATTCCTATCATGTTCCTGTCTATTTCCTATCTCTGCATTGTTAGAATCCTCAAATTCAAACAAGCCCTTACACAATTACTTCTATTACAGATATGTGTCAAAGAAAACCTTGTGTGGTTTGTCCTACTCCTGCGGTGCTGTGTTCCACCCCAGCTCAGCTGCTCCAACGACGAAAGGGTTCACCACAGCAGGGATCCGCTCTCCAGACTGTCTTCCGCTGCCTCAGATCTTCTTCCCTACCGCTGGCAGCCACAAAAATTGCATTACCATCATCAACTGAGCAGATGACCTTGAGGACTACACGGGTCCGCAAGAGAGGTCGTACTCTTCCGTGTCTGCTTACGTTATGCATCGCTTAATATGATGACATGCTACTTTATCGTCGTGTTCGCCTATTAGACTCCGAGTCAGGTACAAACTTATACTGAAACTTGAGTTTTTAAATGGTTGTGGGGTACATATTGGGGCAACAATCAGTACTATCTGTCTACTATCTGGTTAATCTCGGGTGTCTACTATGAGTTTCATGTTGGGTGCAAACAAACATCAAAGGAGCCATTATCTGTATTTTTTAACTAAAGCTATTATTTGCCTGCTATCATTGGTTTTGGGTCTATCCACAGTTTGCTACCATCACTCTGTATTTGTGCATGCACTCCTTACATAATCACACTATGTTTTATTCCTATGCATGTCAGTTATTATACACAATGGAACTGAACATGTAGAGCAAAAGAGACGAGCCTTGCGTGGCAATAAAATTTCATGCAGACGTCGCTCCATGGTGGGTGCAAAGGCAGCCCCCCCTCCACCCATTTCGGATTGTAATCAAGAGGAAGATAATTGTTCTGAGGGGGATTCAGAAGCAGAAGACCACTCCTATTTACCCCATGAGGTCTTCGCTCTAACTTGGCATGCTAATGTTGGTTATATCATGCATATGGTGCCTTGCATTGCTTACTTTATACATCAAATATGTCAACTGCTTAGTTTAGACATTCTTTGTGTGAATGCCATTTGTTTAGTTTATTCATCGTTTATGTGAATTATGCAATGCCATCTTGTTTAGCGAGGCATCATATATGTGAATTTTGCAATGCCATCCTGCTTAGCTAGTCATCTTATATGTGAATTATATCAGGCCATCCTTTTTTTCGTTACGTATTACATTTGTCAACAATGTTAGTACATTCAACTACTCTTCGTGTGCATCAGCCATTTGACACAGTGATGGAAAATTTTGGAGTGAAAACAAGGTCTTCAGAGCAGACTATGCTATCTGACGAAGCGCATATCTCGCTGGTTACGGATAGCTCCTCAGAGGAGGATTCAGAGACAGATGACCAGTCATATTCCCCCCCCAAGGTGTATGCTCTAATTAACTTGGCACGGTTATGTTGCTCATACTATGCGTATGGTGTCTTGCATTGCGATGTCATTTGATTAGTTTAGACATGCATTGTGTGAATGCCACCTGTTTAGTGCCTAATTACCATATATGTGAATTATGCATTGCCATCTTGTTGCAACACATTATATATGTGAATTATGCAACGCTATCTTGTTGCAAAGGCATTATATATGTGAATTATGCAATGCCATGCTGTTGAGCCAATCATCATGTATGTGAATTATATCATGCTATCATTTTTTTTTGTATTACGTGTTCGATTTGTCGACAACATTTGTATATTCAACTACTCTTCCTGTGCATCAGCCATTTGAAGCGGTGATGGAAGTATCTGGAGTGAAAACAAGGTATTCAGAGCAGACGATGCTACCTGCTGAAGCAGACATCTTGCTGGATATAGAGAGCTCCTCAGAGGAGGATTCAGAGACTGATGACCAGTCCTATTTCCCCCCTGAGGTCTATGCTCAAACTTGGCAGGGTTATATTACCCATGTCATACATGTTGTCTTGCATTGCTTAGTTTTTACATCATATATGGATTGCCATCTACTTACTTGCTTACTATATAAATCATATATTTGAATTATATCAGGCCATCATGTTTACATACACAACATCTATCTGAATTATGCCATGGCAACCCATTTAATAAAGACATCATATAGTTATATCATCTCATCCTGTTTAGTGTTTACAGTCATCATATTTTGAATTATGTCATTCTATCCGGGAATTATATCATGTTATCATGTTTCCATAGGCGGCATGTATGTGAATTATGGCATGCCAACCTATTTAATAAACACATTATATAGTTATATCATGTCATCCTGTTTACATAGTCATCATATTTTGAACAATGTCTTTCCATCTTTTTTAGTTAGCCATCATAATGTGAAATTGTATCATGCTATCTTGTTTAGTTAGCCATCATATATGTGAAATTGTGTCATGCTATCCTGTTTGGTTAGAAAACATAAATGTGAATTATTGCATGCCCTCTTTTATTCCCCACTATCCATTGCACCTGTCTATCATACAATGTTTGTACATTCAATTACTTTTCTTATTTATTAGCCATTTGAATTGGAGAGGGTGATGGCAGTATCTAAGGGAGTAACAACACGGTCTTCAGAAAAGATGGTGCTACCAGTTGATGCAGATAGAACCACGGTTGTACTTGCCCAAGAACCAGCCCTACCACACATAACCCAGACTCTCGTAGATTGTACCCCTACCCAGTTGGACAGAGAACCAGCTACACCCCTTCTAACCCCAACCCCAGCAGATAGTAACCTAGTTCCAATTGACACAGCACCGTCTCCACCACAGAGCACCCAAACACGAGCAATTAGTAAGGGAACTGCAGTGCCCAAAGCACGAGGACCACCACTCCGAATCCCAACTCAACGCTTAAAGGAGAAGAAGAATTGTTCTCGGGTCAGGTTCTGTAGCTATGGTTCATACTCCTTTGCTCTTGCATCACTGTATTTACTCTAACCAACTATTTTCAAATTTGAAGGATGGAATTGAAACTCCAATGGCGCAACAGGTATGTTTTAAACTTGTTTCTTTAACTGGTTTGCTGTTGTAACTTGCTCTATATTGATTTCAGTTTCAATTGAATAAACAGTTATGTTCTCATGTCATGCACATTACAAGTGTCTCTATAGTTTCCCACACTTATATTCTGTCTATTCTGCTTTGTCTTGAACAAATATTATTTGAACTATGTCTCTATCTTGATTTGGCAACAAAAACTAGAATGATATAGACCATAAAGTGACCATGGTACATAGACATATGTTTGTTTCATGCTGTTATCCTGTGCACTTTACTACTGAACTGATTTACCAAAATGAGTTTCATATACAACATGGTAAACCTATGACATGTCTGCTTGTTTCTCTTTTAGAATGCGGACAAAATATTGGAGAACAATACCCCATTATGCAATGGTGAAGGAAGTAATGCAGATAAGGTTCAAGATAGTGAGACATCCCTGTTGGTCTCCAAGAAAGCTGATAAAAACTACCTCGACAACAATGAGAGAACCCGGAAGTCCTGTCTTGATGTAGTGTTCGAGTTACTGGCCACTACTACTGGCACAAGCTCTTCAAAGTAGCTGCACGAATCATTTCATCTTCTTGAGTCTCAGCTTCAAGTTGAAAGACATCGATCAGATGTGTTGCAACAGGAAGCTGGAGGACTGAGGAAGTCCCTGCAGAATTCAGATGCATACTTTCTGGTGCAATAGCAAGCACTGGAGGATTTAAGCGCCAAACAAGAGAAAGTTAATAAGCTTGCTAAGCATCTTTCCAGCATTATGGGTACCCAGGATATTGTTTCTTGAGATCTTCTGAAGTGGTTTCAGTTCTGGACTTGTTTTGCTGCGGCGTTTATTTGCACTGGTCGCCAACTTTGATAGCCAGTGTATATGATATGCTGCTTTGTTCCCTATATTTGCACTAGTGCGAACTTTGATGCCCAATGGATGTAATATGTGTAATAGCCATGATAGCCTAGCGTAAGTTGCTTGCTTATTTATTTCCTTGTTGTCTTGTTTATTTGTTTGCTTGTGGTCAGTGTTGTTCTTTTTCCGCGGTTTGCTAGTGGCTGCAATAACCTATTTTTTAAAACTAGGCCACAATAACCATGGACTACATATTTACTGTAGTGACACTGGGCCTTCTACGGGCCGTATCATCAATGGGCCTTACACGGGCCGTATGATCGATTGCCCAAACATGGGCCAATAGCATACCGCTTTATGGCCGTAAACGGGCTAGAATTGGAATCGTCCGTTCATGGGCCGACCATAATGGGTCGTTGTTAATCGGCCGTATTTGATGACGCTATGAAAACGGCCCAACATATTAACGGGCCACAAACGGGCCGACTGTAAGCACGGGCTGAATTTGCCCCACAAGAAGAAAATGACAGTAACGGGCCGTAAGTAACTGAATGCTGGAAATGAGCCCAAGAATAAATGGGCCTTGAGAAGGCCGAAAGAAAACATGGGCTGGAAACGGCCCAACAGAATAATGGGCCGTTAATGGGTATAAGTGATACACTGTTCATTACGGGCCAGTTTTACCACGGGTCGTTAATGGGACGAGGGTTACTAAGGGCCTCATATGGGCCAAAAGACGTCACGGGCCATACATGGGTCGGAAGTTAAAACGGGCTGGAATTATATTGGATGGCCCAGATGACGCTACTGGGCCTAATTCGGATAGGCCGTAAACGGGCCCTGGGTTAGCGGGCTATAAATGGGCTATATGCGAACAGGTCGTTAACAGGCTTGCCGTGGGCCGGCCCACCACCTTTTGAACAAGTCAAACGGTCTATCCTTTTCACAGGAATAGGCCACTGTTGGGTCGTGCCATGTGTCGACGTATCATAGGCGCTTTGGGTCCAATGAGTGGATGACATCTGTCCCAACGGTGAGCCGACACGTGTTTCCTCCAGCCAATGATGATTTTACACATGGAAAATCCCTATTGGTCGGGGCTGTTAACGGGTTATCGGATCCAAAACTGGACCCGATAACTTAACAGCGTCCCATTACGGTGGATGCCACGTGTGGTCACCCTTGACGAAAGCACTTTTGTGACGCGCGATTTATCATCATGGAAGTGGACACTTCCGTGATGATAATTTTGGTAATGTCATGGAACACTTCTACGACAGCACAGGTATGACTATCTTGATTTTGTCACAAAATTGTCATGGATGTACATGCATGACAGAAAACGTGAACTACTGTGACAAACACGTATCATCACGGAAGTGTATTTTTTTGTAGTGGACCCTACGGGTTCGGGAACCATGCAGACATGACCGAGACACCTCTCCAGCCAATAACCAATAGTGGGATCTGGATACCCATATTGGCTCCCACATGTTCCACGATGATCTCATCGGATGAACCACGATGTTGGGGATTCAATCAATCCCTATACAATTCCCTTTGTCCATCGGTATGTTACTTGCCTGAGATTCGATCATCGGTATCCCCATACCTCGTTCAATCTCGTTACCGGGAAGTCTCTTTACTCGTTCGTAATGCATGATCTCGTGGCTAACTCCTTAGTCACATTGAGCTCATTATGATGATGCATTACCGAGTGGGCCCAGAGATACCTTTCCGTCATACGGAGTGACAAATCCCAGTCTCAATTTGTGCCAACCCAACAGACACTTTCGGAGATACCTGTAGTGCACCTTTATATCCACCCGGTTATGTTGTGACGTTTGATACACCCAAAGCACTCCTGCGGTATCCGGGAGTTGCACAATTTGAAGGTTTAAGGAAACGATACTTCACATTAGAAAAGCTCTAGCAAACGAACTACACGATCTTGTGCTATGCTTAGGATTGGGTCTTGTCCATCACATCATTCTCCTAATGATTTGATCCCGTTATCAACGACATCCAATGTCCATGGTTAGGAAACCACAACCATCTATTGATCAACGAGCTAGTCAACTAGAGGCTCACTAGGGACATGTTGTGATCTATGTATTCACACATGTATTACGGTTTTCGGTTAATACAATTATAGCATGAACAATAGACAATTATCATTAACAAGGAAATATAATAATAACCATTTTATTATTGCCTCTAGGGCATATTTCCAACAGGGGGCGACCCGGCGGGGGAAGTGGGCCAGCTGGGTCGGCTGAAGCCAAGGCCCAGAGGGGGTGGGGGTGCATGGGTTTTTCCTCTTTTTGCAATTTCTTCTGCTTTTACCTTTTATAGTTTATGTTTTCTTTTTCTTTTTCTTTCTTTTTGTTTTATAAATTACAAGAATTGCACCTAAATTAGTAATAATAAATATTCCACTGCCACAATAATATTGGTAGTTAACTAAAGTAGTTTACAATAATTTAATTAATTAAAGGGGCATTTAAACAATTGTTTTAGCTATTGTTTATTTATTCTTTAGCATTTAGTTACCTTATAAAAGTGTGGTTTCAACACCAACATTTCCTATGGATTATTTGGCACCTCTAGAACACTTTAGTTTTGACTTTTGAAAACTTTTATTGTTTGACTTTATTTTAAATTCAAATTTTGAACAGGGTTTCAAACCGACGTGAGTTATCAACAATAACCGAGGTGACGTAGCATCATTAGAAGAGGTTCACTGTAGCTTAATTATCCGGGCGTCACAATCACCGTCACCACGCCGTCGTGCTGACGGAATTCTCTCTCGACACTTTGCTAGATCAAGAGTTCGAGGGACGTCATCGAGCTAAACGTGTGCAGAACTCGGAGGTGCCGTACGTTCGGTGCTTGATCGGTCGGAACTAGAAGAAGTTCGACTATATCAACCGCGTTGTCAAACACTTCCGCTTTCGATCTACGAGAGTACGTGGCCACACTCTCCCCCTCCCGTTGCTATGCATCTCCTAGATAGATCTTGCGTGAGCGTAGGAAATTTTTTGAAATTGAAAAAGAACATCCGCGCAATAGTCAATTTTCCCATTGCCTCCTGCGATAAACCTACCTTTGTCATCTCTCAGGACCGCCCCCATTGTACCCTTCAGGAGGTCATGGTCAAAAGAAGCGTCAACATTACGTTTTAAAAATCCCCTGGGAGGACAGGACCAACCCCCCTTTTTCATAAATGCCATGGGGGCGGTCCTGATGTAAGAGTAAGAATCCCCATAGAGATCTAATGTGCATTATGCGTTGTCTCCTTATGTATCATTTTTCGTCTTTCCCATCATAGAAACCAAGCTGAGACAGCAATCATTTTGCGCACATTGTGGTGGCCCAGAATCAACAGTTCTTGGTCGGAAGTAGTAAATATTCCAACACTGCTTCTCCAGCACGATCGACCTCACCAGCTTTATTAATAATATCATCCATCCCAAGTCTTTTCCACACCTCACTGGCTTTTCTACAAAGGAAAAGCATGTGTTTTGAATCTTCTAGACCCTCCGAACAAGTACGACAAATGGGCGAGATCTTCATATGCCTGTTTGCAAGCGTAACCCGGCATGAAAGTGTACCATGCAACATACGCCATATAAAAATTTTGACTTTTGTCGGGCAAGATAACTTCCATATCTTGCTCCAAATTGGGTTAACTGTGGTTCGCCCCCTCCCATTAGAGTGTCATAATTTATCTCCATATTGATGATCCCACTCCCTAAAGTAGGCAGACCGAACCAAGAACATACCGTTTTTATAGCCCCAAGCAATAAAGTATGGCATATCATAGTGTGAAAGTGGATTTGAAAGAATCCATTGTACATCAATGGGCCACATAGTTTGTCTAATGAGATCTTCATCCCAACTATTTGGAGCAGGATCAATCAGGTCACCAATGTCCCCCCTTGGGCGTCACAATTTTCCTTATGGCACAGTTGGGGATCCAGGCATCTTCCCAAATATTAATCCGTTGTACAGCAATAATTTACTTTGTCATATCATATTGAACTGTTGACCTGTCACTTCGTCAAATAACACCCCATGAAAAGTGTGTTTTAGGTTCACAGGCAAGCGCCAGGCAACCAATTTTCGGCACCTGGGGCTAGGCTAATGGTCATGCCAGGTACTCCAGCCAGGCTAATGATTACGGAGTGCTTCACACTACTAGGGAAAACCCTAGAAGTAGCGCGGGTATTTTGCCTATCAGTAGCGCGGGACGACGCGCTACTGATAAGGCAATACAACTAACGTGTAGCAGTAGTGCCTGTCGTCCCACGCTACTGCTATACATGGCTAGCAGTAGCGCGCTTTAGTGAAGAGCGCTGCAGATAGTAGGAAGCGCTACTGGTAAGGCAGCGCTACTACTAACTTAGTTCCCCTCGCTACTGCTAGTTTTATTAGTTTTTTCTGCATATTTGTTTTGTATTTGAATAGGCTTTATACAATAATCTTTAGCATATCATACACATACAAATGTAATCATAGCATATACATACAAATAGTCTCATCAAATCATGTCATCATCATAATCATCATCCAACATAAAGTGGTCTCCCGTCATCATCTTGAAAATAGCGATACAAGTCTCAATTACTTGCAACTACATCATCATCCATCTAAACAATGATATACGCGAGAAGAGCTATCACTTCGAGTGAGAGCAAAACTATGCAGTACAGGAGTTCGTATCCCTCTCTCGCATTAGCGTGAACCTAAACTAACTACTGGTTGTCGCTCGGAAACCGAAAACCGGTACACCTGGGCCTGACATTCCGGCCACTCGTCGTATACTCCTGGCATAGCACTTCTTCGCCATCGATGATCTATACACCTGCATCATCACATGAGTCGATGATATGCAACATATATAGTTGAGCAATAGAAAGAAACAGACTTGGCAAAAATAGAAGCAACATATCATAAGCATAAATAACAAAGTTCATCGTACCCAAAATGCCCTAACTAGAGTGATCTTTGCTAGTCGAGGAGGACGGTTTAATTACATCACAAATAAAGTTTCGTCGTGCATAATTCAAAGTTTCGTCATACAGATAGTATGGACTAAACGGGCACATTGTCATATATCAACAATCACTCCATGTCGTGCCATCCATCCAAGTCAGGGAGATAGTCTCCGAGCTTAGTGAAAGGCTTCAGGTCGAGACGCTGAGCAAAACTCTACTGCCCTAATTAACCTACTGTACCACTACTACTAGCAGCACTACTAACCTAATTAACCTAGCAAAACTCTACTGCCCTAACTAAAAAACATATAATTAACATCTACTAGTACCACTACTGCCCTAACCTAATTAACATCTACTAGTATCACTATATACTACAAGCAGCATCTACCCTAATTAAACCCTACTGCCCTAACTAAATTTTGTTGTAAACCAAATTTTTTGCTCTAAACTAATTTTTGCTCTAACATCTACTACTTAACATCTTTTGCTTTAAACTAATTTTTTTGCTATAAACTAACTTTTGCTCTACTAATTTTTGCTCTAAAATGCAGAGAGAGAGGGGTGGGGGAGGGGTGGGGGACTTACAGAGAGGGGAGAGACGATGGCGGGGAGGTGCTCGGCGACGGAGGCAGGGGCGGAGAGGGCGGGTCGGGCACGGGCGGCGGCGGTCTTGGGCGGGCTCGGGCGGCGGTGAGGTCGAGGGCGGCGACGGCGAGGTCGAGGGTGGCCTAGGGCGGCGGCGGTGAGGCTGAGGGCGGCGGCGGTGTGACGCCCCCGGTTCGATCGTACACTAATCATACACGCAACCGTGTACGATCAAGATCAGGGGCTCACGGGAAGATATCACAACACAACCCTACAAATAAAATAAGTCATACAAGCATCATATTACAAGCCAGGGGCCTCGAGGGCTCGAATACAAGCGCTCGATCATAGACGAGTCAGCGGAAGCAACAATATCTGAGTACAGATGTAAGTTAAACAAGATTGCCTTAAGAAGGCTAGCACAAACTGGGATACAGATCGGAAGAGGTGCAGGCCTCCTGCCTGGGATCCTCCTAACTACTCCTGGTCGCCGTCAGCGAGCTGCACGTAGTAGTAGGCACCTCCCGAGTAGTAGTAGTCGTCGTCGACGGTGGCGTCTGGCTCCTGGGCTCCAACATCTGGTTGCGACAACCAGGTAGAAGGGATAGGGGGAAAAGAAGGAGAAAGCAAACGTGAGTACTCATCCAAAGTACTCGCAAGCAAGGAGCTACACTACATATGCATGGGTATAGGTGTAAAGGCCATATCGGTGGACTCAACTGCAGAATGCCAGAATAAGAGGGGGATAGCTAATCCTGTCGAAGACTACTCTTCTGGCAGCCTCCGTCTTGCAGCATGTAGAAGAGAGTAGACTTAAGTCCTCCAAGTAGCATCGCATAGCATAACCCTAACCGATGATCCTCCCCTCGTCGCCCTGTGAGAGAGCGACCACCGGTTGTATCTGGCACTTGGAAGGGTGTGTTTTATTAAGTATCCGGTTCTAGTTGTCATAAGGTCAAGGTACAACTCCAAGTCGTCCTGTTACCGAAGATCACGGCTATTCGAATAGATTAACTTCCCTGCAGGGGTGCACCACATAACCCAACACGCTCGATCCCATTTGGCCGGACACACTTTTCTGGGTCATGCCAGGCCTCAACACATCGCAGCCCTACCTAGGCACAACAGAGAGGTCAGCACGCCGGTCTAAATCCTATGGCGCAAGGGTCTGGGCCCATCGCCCTTTGCACACCTGCATGTTGCGAACGCGACCGGAAGCAGAACTAGCCCCCTTAATACAAGAGCAGGCTTACGGTCAAATCCGGCGCGCGCCACTCAGTCGCTGACGTCGCGAAGGCTTCGGCTGATACCACGACGTCGAGTGCCCATAACTGTCCCCGCGTAGATGGTTAGTGCGTATAGGCCAGTGGCCAGACTCGGATCAAATACCAAGATCTCGTTAAACGTGTTATCTTGAAATAACCGCGAACGCCGACCAGGGCCAGGCCCACCTCTCTCCTAGGTGGTCTCAACCTGCCCTGTCGCTTCGCCACAAAGATCCACTTGCGGGTACTCCTATGAGCCGACCTGTCTTTTAGTCATCACATGTATCATGTATAAAGTATATAGTATATACCCGTGATCACCTCCCGAGTGATCACGGCCCGATAGTATAGCATGGCAGAAGGACAAGAATGTAGGGCCACTGATGATAAACTAGCATCCTATACTAAGCATTAGGATTGCAGGTAAAGGTAACAACAGTAGTAGCATGGACAGGCTATGCATCAGGATAGGATTAACGGAAAGCAGTAACATGCTACACTACTCTAATGCAAGCAGTATAGAGAGTAGAGTAGGTGATATCTGGTGATCAAGGGGGGGGCTTGCCTGGTTGCTCTGGCAAGAAAGAGGGGTCGTCAACACCGTAGTCGAACTGGGTAGCAGCGGCGTCGGTCTCGGTGTCTAGCGAGAGTAAAGGGGGAAGAAACAATAAATATAATGCAAACAAATGCATGACGATGCATGACATGACAAAGCGTGATGCTAGGTGTGCCCTAACGCGGTACGAGGTGGTACCGGTGAAGGGGGGAAACATCCGGGAAAGTATTCCCGGTGTTTTGCGTTTTCGGACAGATGAACTGGAGGGGGAAAGTTGCATGTTCGGTATGCTAGGGATGCGTGGCGGACGAACAGGTTGTGTATCCGGGTCCGTCTCGTCGTTCTGAGCAACTTTCATGTAGAAAGTATTTTCATCCGAGTTACGGATTAAAAGATATGATTTTCTAAAGATTTAAATCATTTTCTGATTTTAATTAGTTATTTAATTCTAACATTATCCAAAACAGTGAATGATGACGTAGGCATGACATCAGAGTGATGTCAGCAGGTCAACTGGTCGATTGACCAGTCAAACAGACAGGTGGGTCCAGTGGGACCCACATGTCATTGTCAGGGGCATTAACAGAGTTTTAAAACTAACTAAACGGGTTAATTAGCAGGTGGGGCCTAGTAGTCAGTGAGAGATTAGGTTTTAATTAATTAATTTAGTTAATTAGCAGTTTATCTATTTGTTTTTATTCTTTTTATGGCCAGGGGCCCGCATGTCAGTGGCAGTAGCTGCCACGTCAGCATAGTTGACTTCGGTCAACGTGGTCAGTTGGGGCCCCCAGGCCCACAGGCAGCGACCCAAGGGGTGGGCCCTTGTGTGCCAACTCAGCGGAGCCGCCGGAGTAGCTCCGGCGAGCTCGCGCGCAGCGGCCGAACGCCGGCAAGCGTCGGGACTCGCATACGGGGCACCAAATCGGGTGCGGCCAGGCTCTCTGGAACGGCCTCTTCGCGCCGCGTCTGATGGAGGGGAGCACGACGGCGGGGGTGGCCGGAATGGTCGTCGGCGACGAGCGCGGCGGGCTGCAGTTCGGGCGCGGACGGGGATCGCGCTACGGGGCGTTTGAACGGGGCATGTTTGGGACCGAACTGACGAGCGCGTCGAGGCGCGTCGAACGGTGGAGGGGACTTGGCTGGAAGCAGCCGGAGACAGCGGTGGTGAGCGGCGGAGCGGATGCAGGAGTTCAGGCGTCAGTGGATCCAACGCTAGGGGGCACGGGAAGGCGTGTGCGTGTGTGCGTTGGGTTCTTGGGAGCACCAGGAACACGATGTCGTGCTCACGTGAGCCCGACGGAGATCATGGCCACGGCGGCGAGGCGATCTGCGGCGACGTGCTCACGGCAACGGCGACGGGGCAGCTACGGTGCGCGAGGGGGCTAACGGAGATGGGAGGGAGATGGGGAGCTCACCGTGCGGCACGCAAGATGGCCCTTGGGAGTTTAATAGCAGAAGAGTCGACGGCGCTCGTCGGAGATGCGTCGGGGATTCGAGGAAGAAGACGAGGTTGGGGCAGCATTCGTGGGCGCCTGGCGTCCTGCGGCTCGTCGGGGAGGCGTAGTCAAGGGAGGTGGAGCGAGCAGACACGTCGGAGAGGTGCGGAGGTCGCGGTGGCCGCGAGTTCTACGGTGGCGAGGCCATGGCAGCGTCGGATGTGGTGGTAATGAGGAGGAGAGCGAGGTGGATCTGAGGGGGGAGGCGCAGGAACCGAGGCGAGAGTGGGGCGAGTGAGAGGGGAGCCCGAGGGGGCGTGGCGTCGGCGTCCTTATCCACCTCGACGCCGGCGAGCGGGTCCGGTGGCGACCGCGCCCTGTAGCGGCGCGCGACCGAGGAACGGGAAGGGGGGTGCGGTGCGGGGAGCTGGGCCGGCTGGGCCGACCAGGCTGGTTGCAGGCCAGGGGGGCAGGGGCTGTGGCCGTGCGGGTGGGTTGGTCGGTTTGGGACTGGCCTGGCTAGCAGCTGAGCCGATTGGCCCAATGGGGAGGGGGGTTTCTCCTTTTGTTTTATTTTCACTCCTTCTTTTTATTTATTTTCCTTTTCTATTTTATTTAGTTTAGGGCACTTAGGTATTTTGTAAAATTGTGTCCTCTACACCATAATTACCAGTGCAATATTTGGCACCCACCGAACATTTTTGTTTCAACTTTTAAAAACTTTTGTTGTTTGCCATTTTTCTGAATTGATTTTTGGATCGGTTTGAACTAACAAAGGTTTAGCAACAGTAATCAGCGATGACATGGCATCATTAGGAGAGTTTTACTGTAGCCTAATTATCCGGGCGTTATAAATCTCCTCCACTACAAGAAATCGTGCCCCGATATTTAGGAGGTAGAAGGAAACAGTGCGGGGTATTCATCTCGAAGACGATCCTCGCGTTCCCAGGTAGCTTCGTCTTCAGAGTGATTCGACCACTGGACCTTGAGGAACTTGATCGCCTTCTGACGTGTGCGGCGTTCAGCTTGGTCGAGAATGCGGACCGGATGCTCTTTGTAGGAGAGATCTTGTTGCAATTCGAGCACTTCATGATCCACTGCTCGGATTGGGTCCTTGAAGCATCGGTGGAGCTGTGACACGTGGAACACATCGTGAACCTGAGAAAGGTTCGGTGGATGCTCCAGTTGATATGCCACTTTTCCACGCCTCTCGAGAATAGTGAAAGGACCAATATAGCGGGGAGCTAGCTTTCCTTTGATCCCGAAGCGGTGAGCACCCTTCATTGGTGTAACTCGAAGATAGGCCTTTTCGCCAGGTTGATAGACCATGTCTTTATGATGACGGTCATACTGACTCTTCTAACGTGACTGAGCAGTCTTGAGATTCTCGCGAATAATGCGAACTTGTTCTTCGGCCTGTTGGATAATATTCGGACCAAAGAGTGGACGTTCCCCAGTTTCTAACCAGTTCAGAGGGGTTCGGCACTTTCGCCCATATAACACTTCGAAGGGGGACATCTTCAGACTAGCTTGATAGCTATTGTTATAAGAAAACTCGGCATATGGAAGAGATTCCTCCCATTTCTTGCTGAAGGAAATTACACAAGCTCGAAGCATGTCTTCGAGGACTTGGTTGACACGTTCAACCTGTCCTTGCGACTGAGGATGAAACGCAGTACTGAACGACAGGTGCGTTCCCATAGCTTCTTGGAAACTTGCCCAAAATCTTGAAGTGAATAAACTGCCACGGTCTGAACTGATAACCAGTGGAATACCGTGAAGTGAAACAATTCTGGCCATGTAGAGGGTAGCAAGCTGACTAGCAGTGATTGTCTCTTTGACTGCTAGAAAATGTGCAACTTTAGAAAGTCGGTCAATGAGGACAAGAATAGCATCATTACCTTTCTGCGATTTGGGAAATCCAGTGACGAAGTCCATTTCAACATGGTCCCATTTCCATTCAAGAATAGAGATAGGTTGCAGAGTTCCAGCAGGCCTTTGATGCTCTGCTTTGATACGGCGACAAACGTCACACTCAGCAACATAACGAGCAATGTCCTGCTTCATATTAGACCACCAGAATCTTTGACGAATATCCTGGTACATCTTGGTACTACCCGGATGGATAGATAGAGGCGTATCGTGAGCTTCTTTCATAACCTCTTGTGTCATATCATTGTTTATCTCTGAACATGGCACCACTAGGCGGCCTTTGAAGTACAAGCCGCCATCGTCGGTGATAGTGAAGAATGAGGGCTTTCCTTCTTTTAGATGGTGTTTAATCTTGTGGGCTTGAGAGTCATATCCTTGAATTCTCTTGATGGATTCCAAGAGATCTGGTTCGACGGCTAGGGTATTGTGGGAACCCTGGGAAACAACGCGGAGGTTCATCTTGCGGAACTCCGGGGGAGGGGGAGCGAGTGCACCAGGAGGAACAATATGAAGGTTCAGCTTTCTAAACTCTTCGACAAGCGAGGGCTGAACTTTGTGAACCTGGAGGTGGTTGCAGTAAGACTTGCGGCTCAAGGCATCAGCCATTACATTAGCCTTGCTGGAGGTATAGGATATACCCACGTCAAAGTCTGCAACAGTCTCCATCCATCTTTGCTGACGGAGGTTCAGATCTGGCTGAGTAAACAGATACTTCAGACTTTGGTGGTCGGTGAAGATTTCGCAACAATTACCGAGAAGGTAATGTCGCCACTGCTTCAGTGCATGAATGACAGCAGCAAGCTCGAGGTCGTGAACTGGGTAGTTTCTTCGTGAGGGTGTAGTTGACGAGAGGCATAAGCAATCACTCTGCGCTCTTGCATTAGGACACAGCCTAATCCTTGACGGGAAGCGTCGCAGTAAATGACGAAGTCCTTCTTAGTATCAGGTGGAGCAAGCATGGGGGCAGAAGTCAACTTGTCTTTGAGCGCCTGGAAACTTTCCTGACACTTGTCTGTCCATTCGAACTTGACACCCTTATGCAACAGATTAGTCAGGGGCCTGGCAATCTTGGAGAAGTTCTCAACGAATCGACGGCAATAGCTGGCGAGACCGAGAAAACTTCAGACTTGCTTCACATTCTTCGGAGGAGTCCAATCGAGAATAGCCTGAACTCGTTCAGGGTTGACGGCAATACCATCCTTGGAGATGACATGCCCAAGATAGGTTACTTCGGGGAGCCAGAATTCACACTTGGAATACTTAGCATACAGTTGATGCTCTCGAAGCTTTTCCAGCACAAGACGAAGATGTTCAGCATGTTCTTCTTCGTTCTTGGAAAATACAAGGATATCGTCCAGATAAACCATGACAAACTTGTCGAGGTAATCCATGAATATATAGTTCATCAGACGAGAGAAGGTGGCGGGAGCATTCGTTAAGCCGAATGACATGACGGTGTACTCGTATGATCCATACCGAGTCACGAAGGCGGTTTTTGGGATGTCCTCCTCACAAACACGGATCTGGTGGTAACCCAACCTCAAGTCGAGTTTGGAGAACACTGATGAGCCATCCAGTTGATCATAAAGATCATTGATCCCAGGAAGAGGATATTTATTCTGAATGGTAGCTTGGTTTATAGGACAGTAGTCTTGGACTAATCGGTTTGTCCCATCCTTCTTCTTAACAAAGAGAGAAGGTGCTCCCCAAGGAGAGCAACTTGGGCGAATGAAACCTTTGACAAGAGATTTGTCGATTTCCTCCTTAAGCTCAATGAGTTCATGCAGTGGCATCTTGTAGGGACGTTTAGCTATAGGGGTGGTGCCGAGTTTCAAATCGATGATGAATTTGACAGCTCTAGCAGGGGGAATCCCTGGAAGTTCTTCTAGGAAGACGTCTTGGAACTCATGAACGACGGGAATGTTTTCAATGCCCTCGAGTGGTGCAGCGTTCAACGCATTCAAGGCATAAAGACGTGCCTCGGCGTTCTGAACTAGATGAGCTTGGTAAGCAATTATTTCATCAGAAGGGTGTAGCAGATGGACGACCTTAGTGGTGCAAACTATAGAAGCAGTATGCGCTTTCAACCAATCCATTCCCAGAATGAGGTCGATGCTACAGGACTTCAGTATGATGGGAGAGGCAAG
The DNA here is from genome assembly GCF_056163025.1 of Triticum urartu. NCBI lineage: Eukaryota > Viridiplantae > Streptophyta > Magnoliopsida > Poales > Poaceae > Triticum > Triticum urartu. The sequence goes on along the minus strand of NC_141873.1, from coordinate 442,758,954 downwards.
GAATTCCAGTCCTTCAATTTCAACGGGAACATTCTGACTAAACCATAGAGGTTTGACACTGGCCCGCAGGGGTGTGTACCACAATCGCAGTGTTCATCTCTTCGTATTTAATGCCATGCATGAATGCGAACTCAGCTGATATGAATGAATGCGATGCTCCCGTATCAAATAAAACAGATGCTGGTACTGAATTTACGAGGAGTGTACCCATCACGGTAGCAGGCTGGTCTAGAACTTCATTGAGATCAACATGGTTGGCATGAACACGACCATAAGACTTGGCACTGTTGTTGCGAGGCTGGTTGCTTCCACGGCCAGTTGCTGGGAGGGCCAGTTGATTCTGGTTCTGATTGCAATCCCTAGCACGGTGACCTGGCTGACCACACTTGTAGCAGAGACCATTATTAGGAGTGGGAACAGGAGCTTGTGGTGGTGGAGCTGGAAGTCTTGGCTGCCTAGTTGGAGGAGCAGGCAGACGAGGTGCAGCATAGGTCTGCCTTGGGGCAGGTGCATTCGGCTGGTACATGCTGTTGGGAATCCATATCTTGCGCTTCTGCTAAGAAGGGCCCGAATATGAGCCCGTGTCACGGCTCCGCCTGTGAGAGCTCTGGTACTCCTGCAGACCAGTTTCGACATTGATGGCCTTGTTCACCAGGGTGGCGAAATCAGCAAAGTCATGCACTAGAAGTGCGAGCTTGATGTCAGCTTGAAGGCCATCACGGAACTTCTCCTGTCTGCGTGCATCAGTTGCAATGTCCTCTTCAGCATAGTGGGACAAGTCAAGAAACTCCCGTTGATAAGCTTCAATAGTCTTGTTACCTTGGGTGAGGTTGCGGAACTCACGCTTCTTCCGGTCCATGACTCCCTGAGGAATGAAGCGAGCACGGAAGGCAGCTTGGAAGTCTGGCCAGGTGATGATTGTTCCAGCTGGCAGAGTATGCCTGTGGCTGTCCCACCATTGAGCTGCGGGACCTTTCAGGAAGAAGGAAGCAAAGGTGACATAGCTGGCAGGGGCTACATCAGCAGACTCCATCTCATAGGTGATGTCACAAAGCCAGTCATCAGCATCCAGAGGCTGAGTTGAGCTGCGGTACACGGTTGGGTTGAGGCGCATGAAATCCTGCAGAGTCACTTGGGTTGGTTGCTGGTCCATATTGGGGCGAGGAAACTGAGCCATAATATTCTCCATGAACTGACGATTCAGCTCAAACTGTTGCATCATCCCAGCCATGTACTCAGGCGGTGGTGGGGCGTTGCCACCACGACCACGACCACCTGATCTAACCATCCTGCTAATATATAACAGGGGTAGTTCAGCATCGAGAAATTTGCAAAGACAAGAATCATTCATGATGAAACATGCACAATGAAAGCAGCACGATAGATACTACATAGTAGGTCGGCATATCTTACAAAAGAGATCATGTCTAGAGTTCGGTACACAGAGACCATTACATAGACTAATACATCATAGGCGGCACGCAGGCTCGCGGCGAATGCACCTAACACTAACAAGCAAGCCTACATCAGTCCCAGGAGGAACTGTGGAGGTAGGTGTAGCCTGACAGCTGGTAGTGACGCGAAGGGAAGACCTCCACGCGAGTAGCCTGGGGTCCGCAGATACTCTGGTGCGGAACCCGATGCGCAGGTGGCAGGAGAGGACCAAGCGCGGGAAAGTAGCCTCCCACATCTGCCCAGCCGACGCCCTGGGGCATCACGGTCCTGGCAGGGTAGATCGCAGAACGTGACAGATCACCAGATCGGACAGAGGGGTGCAACAGCGTCAGAGCACGGTAAAGGTGCTGACGAGTGGTGTACAACTCGTGGCGAAGAGCTCGGTTAGCTCGATCCAGCCCATCAGCATGCAGAACCAGGTTCTGATGGTAGAAGGGCTCTCGGGTGACAGTGGAGTAGGCAGCAGTGTAGTAACCCTCCGCACCAACATCGATGCGATAGCAATGTGCTTGAAGGGGGAGGTATCCAACTCCTGATACTCTCCACGAAGACGTGTCAGAGCAGCATAAGCAGCATCATGGACCGCCATGTCGATAGTCACTCCAACACCATGAGCAGTGTGCAGCACGGTAGTGGAGTCATACTCCCGAGAGTAGAGGTGGACGATGCACGGTACTGCTCCTGGTTGAAGTCCTGATACTCCTCATAGACGGTGTACTCAGGGTGCCAGCGATAACCCAGATAGGTCATCATCTCAACCAACACAGCAGGTGATCCTGAGGCACCAATGGTCGTCGTGTGGCGCACGACCTGCCTCGTGGGTTCCATCTGAAAACAAAGATGTTTTCACAGGAGTCAAATGACAATGTGGATAATGTTCAAATACTACTCTAAAGAATAACTAGGGCTTATCCAACTTTGGGGTGAACGTGGTCATGGGATCCTAGTGTTAGAGTTAGTAAAATCGTTTAACCCGAGTAGGAGAGAGTTCAGACTCCCAGAGTAAGGATCGAGGAGTAAAAGATCCTAATGCCACCCAGATGGCGATGTGGGCCTGTAAGGCACACAGCCATGTTAGTAAAAGTTTTGTAATGTCTAGACTCAACTTCGGCCAAGGAGTGTGGAAGGGGAATTCCTACAGGCAGTCGGCTCTGATACCAACTTGTGACGCCCCCGGTTCGATCGTACACTAATCATAAACGCAAACGTGTACAATCAAGATCAGGGGCTCACGGGAAGATATCACAACACAACCCTACAAATAAAATAAGTCATACAGGCATCATATTACAAGCCAGGGGCCTCGAGGGCTCGAATACAAGAGCTCGATCATAGACGAGTTAGCGGAAGCAACAATATCTGAGTACAGACATAAGTTAAACAAGATTGCCTTAAGAAGGCTAGCACAAACTGGGATACAGATCGGAAGAGGCGCAGGCCTCCTGCCTGGGATCCTCCTAACTACTCCTGGTCGCCGTCAGCGGGCTGCACGTAGTAGTAGGCACCTCCCGAGTAGTAGTAGTCGTCGTCGACGGTGGTGTCTGGCTCCTGGGCTCCAACATCTGGTTGCGACAACCAGGTAGAAGGTATAGGGGGAAAAGAAGGAGAAAGCAAACGTGAGTACTCATCCAAAGTACTCGCAACAAAGGAGCTACACTACATATGCATGGGTACAGGTGTAAAGGCCATATCGATGGATTGAACTACAGAATGCCAGAATAAGAGGGGGATAGCTAATCCTGTCGAAGACTACACTTCTGGCAGCCTCCGTCTTGCAGCATGTAGAAGAGAGTAGACTTAAGTCCTCCAAGTAGCATCGCATAGCATAACCCTAACCAATGATCCTCCCCTCGTCGCCCTGTGAGAGAGCGACCACCGGTTGTATCTGGCACTTGGAAGGGTGTGTTTTATTAAGTATCCGGTTCTAGTTGTCATAAGGTCAAGGTACAACTCCAAGTCGTCTTGTTACCGAAGATCACGGCTATTCGAATAGATTAACTTCCCTGCAGGGGTGCACCACATAACCCAACACGCTCGATCCCATTTGGCCGGACACACTTTTCTGGGTCATGCCCGGCCTCGGAAGATCAACACATCGCAGCCCTACCTAGGCACAACAGAGAGGTCAGCACGCCGGTCTAAATCCTATGGCGCAGGGGTCTGGGCCCATCGCCCTTTGCACACCTGCATGTTGCGAACGCGACCGGAAGCAGAACTAGCCCCCTTAATACAAGAGCAGGCTTACGGTCAAATCCGGCGTGCGCCACTCAGTCGCTGACGTCATGAAGGCTTCGGCTGATACCACGACGTCGAGTGCCCATAACTGTCCCCGCGTAGATGGTTAGTGCGTATAGGCCAGTGGCCAGACTCGGATCAAATACCAAGATCTCGTTAAACGTGTTATCTTGAAATAACCGCGAACGCCGACCAGGGCCAGGCCCACCTCTCTCCTAGGTGGTCTCAACCTGCCCTGTCGCTTCGCCACAAAGATCCACTCGCGGGTACTCCTACGAGCCCACCCGTCTTTTAGTCATCACATGTATCATGTATAAAGTATATAGTATATACCCGTGATCACCTCCCGAGTGATCACGGCCCAATAGTATAGCATGGCAGACGGACAAGAATGTAGGGCCACTGATGATAAACTAGCATCCTATACTAAGCATTAGGATTGCAGGTAAAGGTAACAACAGTAGTAGCAAGGACAGGCTATGCATCAGGATAGGATTAACGGAAAGCAGTAACATGCTACACTACTCTAATGCAAGCAGTATAGAGAGTAGAGTAGGCGATATCTGGTGATCAAGGGGGGGCTTGCCTGGTTGCTCTAGCAAGAAAGAGGGGTCATCAACACCGTAGTCGAACTGGGTAGCAGCGGCGTCGGTCTTGGTGTCTAGCGAGAGTAAAGGGGGAAGAAACAATAAATATAATGCAAACAAATGCATGACGATGCATGACATGACAAAGCGTGATGCTAGGTGTGCCCTAACGCGGTACGAGGTGGTACCGGTGAAGGGGGAAAACATCCAAGAAAGTATTCCCGGTGTTTTGCGTTTTCGGACAGATGAACCGGACGGGGAAAGTTGCGTGTTCGGTATGCTAGGGATGCATGGAGGACGAACGGGTTGCGTATCCGGGTTCGTCTCGTCGTTCTGAGCAACTTTCATGTAGAAAGTATTTTCATCCGAGTTACAGATTAAAAGATATGATTTTCTAAAATTTTAAATCATTTTCTGATTTTAGTTAGTTACTTAATTCTAACATTGTCCAAAACAGTGAATGATGATGTAGGCATGACATCAGAGTGATGTCAGCAGGTCAACTGGTCGGTTGACCAGTCAAACAGACAGGTGGGTCCAGTGGGACCCACATGTCATTGTCAGGGGCATTAACAGAGTTTTAAAACTAACTAAATGGGTTAATTAGCAGGTGGGGCCTAGTAGTCAGTGAGAGATTAGGTTTTAATTAATTAATTTAGTTATTTAGCAGTTTATCTATTTGTTTTTATTCTTTTTATGGCCAGGGGCCCGCATGTCAGTAGCAGTAGCTGCCACGTCAGCGTAGTTGACTTCGGTCAATGTGGTCAGTTGGGGCCCCCAGGCCCACAGGCAGCGACCCAAGGGGTGGGCCCTTGTGTGCCAGCTCAGCGGAGCCACCGGAGTAGCTCCCGCGAGCTCGCGCACAGCGGCCGAACGCCGGCGAGCGTCGGGACTCGCATACGGGGCACCAAATCGGGCGCGGCCAGGCTCTCTGGAACGGCCACTTCGCGCCGCGTCCGATGGAGGGGAGCATGACGGCGGGGGTGGCCGGAATGGTCGTCGGCGACGAGCGCGGCGGGCTGCAGTTCGAGCGCGGACGGGGATCGCGCTACGGGGCGTTTGAACAGGGCATGTTTGGGACCGAACTGACGAGTGCGTCGAGGCGCGTTGAACGGTGGAGGGGACTTGGCCGAAAGCAGCCGGAGACAGCGGTGGCGAGCGGTGGAGCGGACGCCGGAGTTCGGGCGTCAGTGGATCCAACGCTAGGGGCACGGGAAGGCGTGTGCGTGTGTGCGTTGGGTTCCTGGGAGCACCAGGAACACGATGCCGTGCTCACGCGAGCCCGACGGAGATCATGGCCACGGCGGCGAGGCGATCCGTGGCGACGTGCTCACAGCAACGGTGACGGGGCAGCTACGGTGCGCGAGGGGGCTAACAGAGATGGGCGGGAGATGGGGAGCTCACCATGCGGCACGCAAGATGGCCCTTGGGAGTTTAGTAGCAGGAGAGTCGACGGCGCTCGTTGGAGATGCGTCGGGGATCCGAGGAAGAAGACGAGGCCGGGGCAGCGTTCGTGGGCGCCCGGCATCCTGCGGCTCGTCGGGGAGGCGTAGTCGAGGGAGGTGGAGCGAGCAGACACGTCGGAGAGGTGCGGAGGTCACGGTGGCCGCGAGTTCTACGGCGGCGAGGCCATGGCAGCGTCGGATGTGGTGGGAATGAGGAGGAGAGCGAGATGGATCTGAGGAGGGAAGGCACAGGAACCGAGGCGAGAGTGGGGCGAGTGAGAGGGGAGCCCGAGGGGGCGCGCTGTCGGCGTCCTTATCCACCTCGACGCCGGCGAGCGGGTCCGGTGGCGACCGCGCCCTGTAGCGGCGCGCGACCGAGGAACAGGAAGGGGGGTGCGGTGCGGGGAACTGGACCGGCTGGGCCGACCAGGCTGGTTGCGGGCCAGGGGGGCAGGGGTTGTGGTCGTGCGGGTGGGTTGGCCGGTTTGGGACCGGCCTGGCTAGCAGCTGGGCCGATTGGCCCAGTGCGAAGGGGGGTTCTCCTTTTGTTTTATTTTCACTCCTTCTTTTTATTTATTTTCCTTTTCTGTTTTATTTAGTTTAGGGCACTTAGGTATTTTGTAAAATTGTGTCCTCTACACAATAATTACCAATGCAATATTTGGCACCCATCGAACATTTTTGTTTCAACTTTTAAAAACTTTTGTTGTTTGCCATTTTTCTGAATTGGTTTTTGGATCGGTTTGAACTAACGAAGGTTTAGCAACAATAATCACCGATGACATGGCATCATTAGGAGAGTTTTACTGTAGCCTAATTATCCAGGCGTTACAGGTGGTGAGGATGACGGCGGCCTCTGGGGGGAGACGGTGAGGTTGCTGACGTCCACACCGGCAGAAGACGGCGGCGAAGTGGGGCGACGGCGAACTGGGGAGACGGCGGCGAGGGCGAGGGATTTGGGGGAGAAGTGGTGGCCGGGAGGAGGGAAACCGCTGTTTAAGTGAAACGTAACGGTAGCGCGTTCCTAAAAACGCGCTATAGCTAAGTTAGCTACAGCGTGTTTACTGAAACGTGCTGCTGCTATTCCTTTCTCCTTTTTCCCTTTTTCATTTATTTTTCTTTACATTTTATTTTTTCTTTTCTCCTTTTTCTATTTTTTTATTTTCATTTACTTATCTACTTGTTTTTCATTTTATTTTATTTTTGTTAGCAGTAGCGCCTTACACATAAACGCGATGCTACAACAAAATTAGCGACAATGTTGTTTCTAAAAGAGCGCTACTACTATATGTAGCCGATCGGCTTAGCGGTGGGAATTTTTGTAACAGCGCTTTTACAACGGGACGCTACTGCTATATATGTATCTGCAGCGCGGTTATTTAGCGCGCGCTACTGCTGTCTAACAGTAGCGCCTTTTTTTAACATGCGCTACTGTTAAAGTTTTGTGTATAGGCTTTTCCCTAGTAGTGTCAGGCAGACTTATTCGGAACACCAAGCAAACAGCCTTGAGACAGATGCCGGGGAAGGTCCAGGCCAGGAAAATTTTTGTGAGTCCTCCCACCAAACTAGCCCTAACCCCTCAGGCCCCTCCCAATGCTCCACCGTGGACAGGTGCTAAGCATGCCACATAAGCGAAAAAATGACATGGCACTATATTTAAGAAGGAGAGAGAGTACTTTGGTGACCCCAGGAAGAACCAATGCTAAGCGCAAAAACCTAGGCAAACTACTTAAATGAAACAATTTGACCAATACATGAAAGACTTGATGTGCTAACTCATTAAATAATGTGTGCTTAGCAACAACAAGCTAAGGGCATCTCCAGCCGCGCCCCCAGGAAGGCCTTCCCAGGCGATTTTTTCGCGCCGGCGCCAAAAAAACGGTCCAGTCGCGCCCCCAGGAGTCCGATTTTCACCGGCCTGGGCCGAAAACAGCGCCAGCGGACCCAGGCCGAACCCGGCGCGCTGGGGGCACCCGGGGGCGCCGGGGCGAACTGTTTTGGCGCGAAACAACCGCGGGCCCGCCGCGTCAGCGACACGGCGCCTCGTCTTCCCCCAACGGCCTCGGTTCCCGCGGGGAATCAATGCCAAGGCTGCCGCCGGTCAGCCTTGCCATTGATTCCTCACGGGCGGCGCGTCACGGGACGGCGCGCCGACGCCTCCCCTCCCTCGCACGCGTACACAGGGGTGCGGCGCGGCTATATAGCCGGTGGCCTGCACTCGCCTGTGCCCACACCAGCCCCGCCCCTCGCCGCCGCCCAGCTCCTCCCTCTCCCTACCTCTCCCGAGCGCCGCCGTCCAGCCCCTCTCTCTATCTCTCTACCTCTCCCGAGCCCGTCGCCATGGCGGAACGCTACCCCGGAGACGAGGCGGCAGCCAACGGCTTCGGCCACCGTTCGCTCCGCGAACAGGAGTCCTGGCTCATGTTCCAGGCGAACATCCCGGCGCCGCCAGACATGCGCGCCGGGCCGACGGGGTGGAGGCTCAGCGCCGGGGGAGTGCCCATTCCCCCGTTGCCCGACGCCGTGGCGAAGCCGCAGTACTTCGCCAAGGAAGTCGAGGTCGTGCGCGCCTCCCTCACCGACGCCCAACTCTCCCTCCCCCAGTACGCCGCTGACAACCACGCGGCTTGGGCGGCGTATTTCGAGCGCCGCCAGCAGCAGCGCTTGCCGTCCATCAACGGCGCGCCGGTGGTTGGCGGCCGGCAGAACAGCGAGGGGCGCCACCTGTGGTGAGGCGTCCCCGGCCGCACACTCGAGGGCGTGCTGACGTACCTCGAGGGCGGCAACGACCCGCCGTTGGCGTACCCAGCGAGGGCGGCCGCCCCGGCGCAGCACCGACGCACCGGTCCATGGGCGCCAAGGAGGTTCGGGTCCTCCTCCTCTTCTTCCTCCTCCCGATCTTCATCGCACTCCTCCGGCACTCCGGCCCTGCTCGGCGTCAAGGCCGAGCCCGCGACGGAGACGCCGCTCGGCCGGCGCACTCGCAGTGCCGGCATCGTCATCAACGAGGGCGGCCGGTGCGCCTGCTCGTCGGCTCCTCCTCCGCGCTTCGTCAAGTCAAAGACGGAGTCGGGGCTCGCGCCGGTGAAGACGGAGCCGGGGCTCGCGCCGGTGAAGAAGGAGCCGGCCGCGCCGGTGACGACGGAGCTCGACGACGACGACGTAGCCCTGGAATGGGCGCGCAGGGACTCCATAGCTATGAAGAAGGAGCGCCTGGAGAAGGCGAAGGAGCGCCAGCGCGCCGCCCTGCTTCGCTTCGCGGAGCATCGACGCGGCCGCGACGAAGGCGGAGTCGTCGTCATCTGCGACAGCGACGACGACGACGATGCGCCGCCACCAATCCGCCATGGCGACGCCGGGCAGGGGTCCAGCAAGGGCGCCCGCGTCAAGGAGGAGAAGGCCGACGACGACGATGGCGGCGACTTCAGCCAGTTTTTCCTTTAGATTAGTTTATGTATATGAGCTATGCAATGAAAATCCGCGAACTTCGCCGAAATGTGCCGAAATTTATCGTGTTTGGCCGAAATTTATCGTGTTTGGCTGAATTTCATCGTGCTTAAGCCGAACTTCGCCGAACTTCTTTTATTTTAAAACGTGCCTGGGGGCGGCCCTGTGGCCGGCGGCTGAGGACCAACTCGCCCCCAGGCCCAATTTTTGCGCCGGCTCATCCCCAGACGGCGATTTTAGGCGCCCCCTGGGGGGCCAACGGCTGGAGATGCCCTAAACACCTATGCATTGGGGTGTTGAGTTGTTAAGGTATTTAATGCACTTAGCACCTTATCTAAGCACCTTTGCATTAGAAGAGGTCTTAAAAGGACAAGGCTAAAAGAATGGAGCAATGTCAACTCCTCGCATGTTGAGGATCCATTGTGCTTCGTACGCGAGACTCTGCTTTCCCCTTTCTCCACAAGACTAAACAAGAGGCGAGGCGATCAGGGGGGCCACCGTTTCTCCTCCGTCTGCCGCCGCAGCAACGGAAGGATTTGGGAGCCCCGGGTTTCGCTCCGACCTTGTAGTACACTACATACGGATAGTGGTGCATGCGCCGCGTCGACGAGCTGCCGGACGTGTCTTCCCGCCGGCCCTCTGCCACTCTTGGTTTTGTTCAGCAAATGAAACAACTCCCAGGCGATGCCCTTCTGATCTACTCCACGAGGATCCAAATGAATAACAAAACGGCTACAATGCCTAACTGTCCACATCTCAAGACATACTACTACACATACCGCAAAAAAGGCTAGGCAGACAATACAAGCATTACAACATTCTGGCGGGGGTTTTAGCTAGCACCCTAACAACTCCTGTACATGTTCTTCATCTAGTTGTTACCACTACCTTGATCCTGCATGAGTGCATTCAGTCTCAGCTTCGAGTGCATTTCGGCAGTAGCATGGGAGAAGTCGGTCAGGGCACGGAACAGCTCCGGCAGGTGCGCCCTCAGGATCGAAAGGGATTTCTCCCGAACTTGCTTCGACAGCTTGTTATGGGCCTCGACCTCGTTATCCAGCTTGCTTTTCAAGCTTTCCACGGCGAATCTCTTCTCCGAGATTGCATCCTTCTGGCTTGTCCCCTCACCGCTCTCCGGGTCATCAAATGTCCTGCGCTGTCCATGTTTGTGATACCACTCCTCAAACGCCCGAGCCTTGCGCACGTATTCCTTGTGGATTTGTTCACAGGCCTCCTTTTTCTTCAACTCCTCGTCTTGAACACCTAGTATGGTTTCCAGGACCGCCCGGAAGCTAACGATGGCATGCCTGGCAAGGTCATCGGGCAGCTTGGCTAGTTGCTCATTCCATGCTTGGAGGAGAGCCTTCACAGGAGGTTGCTGCACCCTTGGTGGCGATGCTACTTTCTCCTTTAAGCTGCTCTCTATAGGTATAAGGTTCAATTTCAACCAGCTGTAGAGAGCATTTATGTACTCCTTCTGATAGCTCATGAGATCACTAAAGTTTGTGTTCCACTTGTCTACAATATCATGCAGCTGACGCGTGTGGCTGTGGTGATGCGCACTTGTTTCGATGCTGGAATCAGAAATGTCAACTGACTTGAGATCCAACACAGTTTTCAGCTGGTTCGCATGATGCATGTGCATATCTTCCCACATTTTTGCCAGCCTGAAAAGAGAGCACCAAATGAAGCTTGTAAAGTTTAGCAGTCATGTTATTTGACTTGTGATGAAAAATATTATAACCATGCTAAATTGGAAAATATTGTTGATGCACTGGCCAAAGCTCAATTATACTTAACTGACTCTAGCTACTGAACTGGAAAAGGCTATCAATATATACTAACTAGTGGCTCCTTTCGAGCCACCATGAATACTAGAGAAAAGTAAATCTAATCTGTTCATCTTATAGACAAAGGCAATATAAACCATTCAGATTTATGTGGGTCGAACAAGTCCTACCGTGATAAAGGAGTCCAACCAGTTTACAGCACATTAGTATTACACAACACTTGCATGTGTCATGTCTCTAAAGAAACTGATCCAGGAAAAGGTCACTAGGTGAACTGGGATGCATGGGTGTGTCACTGGCAGATGGAAGGTAAAACAAGAGGTTAATGGGGAGAGGCAACAGCCAGTACGGGCCTGATGAGTTACTAATGTAGGCTTGTAGCCATTGGTTCATCATGTGCTTCAGATGCAGGCAGAGTAATTGAATCATTTAGGAACATAATGCACGCAAACTGTCTACCAAATTGGTCTGACAAATGTAGGTATCTTTCACCATACGGAAAACCAAGGAAACGATTACATATTTTAATAACAATAATGTGAACATGTTTTAGTTAAATTTGCTACTTTGCATTGCCTATAAATCCAAAGCCACATGCCCATGACAAAAGTACAATATCATACAAAAGGAAAAGCGAGATGCACACAAACGGCAGCCTAATAATAACAAATCGAATTTTATGAATATAATTTCATTTTTGCCATACAAGTAACGAAAAATAACTATTACATGCTTTAATGATAATATTTCAAAACATATCCGTAACTACGTTAATGCTACTCCGGCGTTTTCTACATGTATGTCCTCGTCCCATCATGCACACTGACCAGAAATGAATTAAATCTAAGAGCGAGTTAATGAGAAAGGCAGTAGCAATCTGATGCACGACAAAAAAAAAAAAACCATTATGCATCTAAATTACCTATCAGCAAGATCCAGCAGTTTTGGATAAAGTTGATTATCACGGAGATGCTGAATCTCTGAGACAGTTGAATCCATTGATTGCATATCAACTATGTATCTTGTATGCAAATGGGTTACAGCAGCTTTAGTTTTCTCCAGAACCTCAACAGCAGCATTATTTCTCTTTTGTCTATTTAACAAAGCAACCTTCCGCTGATACTCAAGCTTCATAATCTCACCAGCCTGTGCAATTCAGACATATAAGCTGTATTAGAGGGTACCAGGTAAAATTGGGAACGAAACGGACAACATGAATTGCTGCAGTATGCTATTGATCTTTAGCTGACTTCGCAGTTCAGGCTTGTTTTCATTCAGAAAAGATTTCTCACAGCACATACCAACTGCTGGGTATTGACACCTTTATTGTCTTAAAACATGTACACTAACTACCACAGTAGTGAGGTGCTTCTATGCTAGTTCAAACAAAAATGAGCATCAATGACAGAAAAGACTAGGCATATCCATCAACTTCGCCTGCTCCATGTTGTAATCAAGTACAGTTGCTACAAAAAAAATACTCGGCTTATCACGACAATATGTTTCAAGAAATATAGGCATGTCCTAACAAAATAACCATTGCAGCAAAAAAATAAAAATCCACGTAACACTATGGACTAGGCAGAACACCATGTCTGTTCCATTACACCAGGACTTAGAACACCTGATTGAACCTGAAATATTGCACATTGCATCAGGCCCTATTTTACTGTGTTGTCCCTAACAGAACCTGCATGAGGGTCCCACAGATATTTGAAATGGGAATCTGGCTCCACTGTTAGGGCTTGTCTTCTACCCTCCTCTCATTGATTCATTATCAAAAACCTCTCTTACTGGTGGGGTGGGCCTCAAACTTGGAAGCTAGCGACCGTACAGAGGCATTAACAGAATGATCTGGTGAAATGACCAGTTGCACTATAGAAAACACAGTTCTCCATCCACAAAATGGCCATGTCCAGGTTTTGGATATCTGCTTCGTCCGCACACATCTTATTCATTGACAACAAACACAGATATGGTGTCTTATTTGGAGGGGCCACGTCTTGGAAATGGCTTCGAGCTCTACCACCACCTCTCATGGGAAAGAAACAGGGGAAGGTCAAAATTTGGGGAATTTGGGATGGTCAAACACATGGCATGACACAGCATGGGGGGAGGGGATGGACAATGGAAGAGATGCAGTATGGTCAGTGCTGTCACAACCACCATGTCAGTGGGAGCAGGTAGAATAAATATATGATATGTGAGGCATATGCCACCCATTGGTGAAGAGTGGAAACACATATGCAGTGTCACAGGGCATGGTGCCAGTGCAATATCTTTTAGCCCGATTTTGTGTTATGTGAGCAGTTCTGAACCCGTGACACAAGGTGATTTCTCCTTCTGCATGGCACTATGCACAATTTATTATTAAAACTATCATGTAGCAAATGTGATAAAGCCATTGAGAACCAGCGATTCTAATGTGAACTTGAATACCATGCTCGGAATGATGTACAAATTTTTAGTAAATACATGCGCACTTGCATGTAGATTCATTTATCCTGAGAGAAAATTCTACAGTTGCTTTAACGCCCTATGGGTTACGAGTACAATAACTGGGTAACTTGATCATCATATCAACAAGTTTCTTGATGACTCAATACACGTGCAAAAAAGTTTTAAAGCCCTATCAGTATATGATAACATGGCCGGTGATCCATGTACATATGTTTGTACTCAGTAACTTGGCATGTGAAGATCACGAAAAAAAATCAGCACACTGCCACCTAATATCTTCATTTTCTACCATAATAAAGAGCGTCAAAATAAGAATATCTTCCTTCAAGAAAATTTACCGTATACTTTTGGGGACGTAACCAGACAGAATTCTGCATGTGGTTGATGCGGATTGATAGATACTATTATTTGATGTATAAGGTTATAGAATTTTTATCTCTTCAATTCTTTTGTATTTCAGGAAGAAGGCAGATATGGTTGTTTCAGTAAATCATCATAAACTTAATTCAAAACTACTTTAGAACATAAAAGTTCAAATTAGTAATAATCAAAAGAATGTCACCTTCACTTCGTCATACAGCTTTTTCTCCCAGGCTAAAATTTTGTCTATGACAGTTGCCAGAGTCTCCTCTTCATCATTTTCAAATTCATCCTTCCCATCATCACCATTTTGCATGCTTCTGAAGGATCTATTCCATGTTATTATTTTCATAACTCTAGCAGAATGATCAATATGCCCTGTCAAATATAGTAATCTTGATTAGAACAAAGTTGAAGAAACAGTTATTTTACACACCTCCTTACAAAAGTGCAGACAAGATATTGAAGAAAAACTATGTCACAATAAAATGACTTCTAATGGCCAAAGTAACCTAAAAGCACATGACGTGCCAAGACTTGACGAGGCTATTAATGTTATTACTAATGAACAGGTGCTGCACCGCCGACCGCCTGGCATGCCATGGGCTCCAACACCATGCTTCTTGCATCGTTTGCTGCCAGTGCCCAGAGACGATGAACCACCTGCTATTGTGTTGCTTCTCTAGGCAGGTTTGGCAGGTCCTGGCCTGGCTGTGTATGCCGTGTGCACCCCCCGACCACGGCTCCTCCCTCCTGGACTGGTGGCAAGCGGCTAATCAGAGCATCCCACTGCCCATGCGCAAAGGCCTTGCTTCGATTGCTCTCCTCCATGGATGATCTGGAAGCACCACAATGCTTGTGTCTTCGAGAGCGCCCAACCATCTGTCAGCACCCTCGTGGCGATGATCAAGGAGGGAAGCGGCAGCGCTCTGGGCCAAAGCAGGGCACCTCAAGACTTAGTGACACCATACCACAAACCTGGGATGTACATTAGTTCACTGTCTTTTGATAACCTGTTGTCCCTCTTAGGAGGGTTGTAACTCAAACTCTGCCTTTCAATGGAAAGAAACGCAAATGTCTCTTTACGTTTTCTCGAACAATTACTAATGAACTGACAAAATTCTGTGCATGCCATTGAAGTGGCTTAACTAGTCTCATCACTTGCACGTAAAAGAAATTAATCAGCATGTTACAGAAATGAGTGCATGGCCCATGAAACTAACCATAAGAACAGTATTATTTTGAAACTTACACATAACACTGCCATCTAGTCTAGTCTGGCGACAGTGGTGCTATATTTTGGTTCTTTTTCCTCTTTGTTCTTCTTGCTTTAGTCAAATTACATTCAAAATTTTGGTGAACTCGTCTGGAGAGTACTTAATGTCTCTCCTCGAAGCAGATCAAAAACCACATCTTCAACCAATCGATTAACTTCAACTAGTCTTTATTCTAAGGTCAGCATCCCTCACGAATTATTTTACGTGGATCCCCATGTCCCTTCCACAGCCTCACTTTCCACCAATCACCACCATCGTACAAGACTGCAGACAGCAGCAGACAACCAGGCCAATTCTGCTTATCGCTCTCGGAGTAAGTCCGACACAGTCCACTGGGACACAATTTATATGTCAAGACAGCAAGTCTGGTTGAGTGTGGCAGCAAGGGCACTGATCGGGCTGCTGTTGAGCACGCAAGAAAAGGCTAACCCATATGATTTGTTTTTATCTTAGCAACATATGAGCATCCAGCTAATGTATCCACAATCTCTAGCTCTTTTAAGAATTTTCATGTTTGTTTACATATATAGTTGGCACTTGGCACTGGGAATGGATGAACACTTACACAGAGACATCCTCTTACAACAAAACATACAATAAGTAACAGTTAGCTTATGATCTCTAACATACTCGCTGATGTAAGTAAAGGGGGAAATAAGAACTAACATGAACCAATGTTGTGCTTCTAATGTAACAGAAGGCGGAATTGGTGAGATAATACTCTCTCCATTCCAAAATATAAGGTGTATTGGTTTTTTCAAAAGTTAAGCTTGTGCATGTTTGACCAAGTTTTTAGGAAAAAATATCAATATCTGCAAAATTTTGTATACCTAAATTTTGTGTTCCATGAACTAGAGAAACAATACCGTCTGCCGAACTCTTTGAACCTAATAGAGGGCAAACATACAGGTGCCTATCAAACATGGGGGCCTAACTTGATATATAAGGAAAATATGCAACATTAACATAATAAGTCAAATTCAAACCAATAGTCCTTCATTCTGAATGATTGCCTGCTAATTTGCTAACAAGATGTGTAATAAATTTTTACCATCCTCGATTAAAATAATAAGTCCATATAAATTTGAGGTGTTAAACATAAAACTAGATAACTCTGTTCCTACTTCTACTTTTATGGTTCATGCCATACTATCATGATTCTTCCACCATAATGAATCCGCAATTTTTCACCTCATTCATTATTTCAAATATACATGGTACTGATCTACTGGATATGAACTGAAGTAAGATGAAGACAAGACAAAGACAAGACTTCCCTGAGCATTGGACAAGCAAAAGTTTCAGATCCCATACATCACTATCGTTGGCTCCTCTGTTGTAAATTTCTAGCGGTTCTTCACTTGGCCATATACCATTTTTTATTGTCAGCACATTTTCCGTAATATACACCTCGGATGCTAACAAAAAAATGTAACATTTATATTCATGACACTTCAAATTTTAAATTGAACAGGTTATATCCTAGAATGCCATTTAGATGCTAATTCCCATAAATTAGAATGCCATCCAATGGGTGCATTGGAGACAGATAAGCACGATTTATAAAGATACAAGTGTTTCACGTACGACACTTTTTGTTGTACGATCCAGCTGTGATTGCTAATCTAACGGTGTGATTTGGGGTGCCGTACCAAAATTGTACGTCAGTCGTCGTATATGCGTAGCAACGTTCTATAGATATATATCCGTTCACTTATAGACTTATAGTCAAAACAAACAATCATGCCATGCAAACCAATAATTGTACCCGAGAACCACTTTCAGCAGTTCAAAATGAACACTTATACCAATAGCTTGGTAGCAGTTACAAAAACATCCCGTGCATCGGCGAGTGGACAAGGGCAGCTCATTCCACTTCTCTAGCAACCCCACAACCAGCACCTGTTTTGGACCTCTCTCACCATCAAAGAATCCATCACATCACCATCGCCATCACAAAATAAGATCAAACAACAAGCAGGACAAAGCCAACCACTTTAGTCTAAAACATCCAACATTGCAACTAGGGAGGAGAATCAAGCTACTGACCTCTAGTGTCGGCGAAATTGGAATGGTAGTGCATCCTGTTCGCCTCCAGCGCCTTGGAAACCTCCCCGGCGCTCTCCGACGCCTTCAAGAACCTGTCGTCGATCTCCGCAAGCACCTGCAGCAGGTCTACGCGTGGCACCTCGGCGGGGACAACCTTCCCCGCCTTCCCCCAGCCGCCGACCACCGTGACCGGCGGCGCGGACTCAGTGTGCTGGTGGTGCGCAGACTTATTCTTCCCCTTCCCCTTGCCCTTGCCCTTC
The DNA here is from genome assembly GCF_056163025.1 of Triticum urartu. NCBI lineage: Eukaryota > Viridiplantae > Streptophyta > Magnoliopsida > Poales > Poaceae > Triticum > Triticum urartu. The sequence continues at coordinate 442,741,589 of NC_141873.1, read as the reverse complement.
TTCTTCTTGGACTGTCCAGGAGCCTTTGGCGGAAGCGACGGAGGCGGTGTGACCATCTCCGGTGTGCGCGGCTCCTCCTCATACTCCTCCCGTGGCGGCACAACCGCTTGGGGAGGGGGCGAGGACGGAGGACGCGGTGGCGAGGCAGGAACGTACTTCTCGTCCTCCGGCTCCGGGACGATCTCCTCGTCCTCGGTGGCAATAGACGCCATTCCCTCTTCCATGGAGAAGAAGTAATCCCACGTGTCAACCCCGGTCTTGGGGTCAATCGGGGGCGGGGGCGGGGGAGGGGGAGGCGGCGGTGGTGGCTGGGGGGTCACCGGCGTCTCCGGAGGCGGCGGCGAGACGGGCGGCACCTGCTGGCGATGGCGCAGCCTCCGGCGGCGGTCATCGAGACGGGCATCGTCCTCCTCGTCTTCCTCCTCCTCCATGTCCGCCTCATCGTCCTCCTCCCTAATGGAGTCGCTGTGGAGCATGGCGGGGCCCCTCCCCCTCGCGACGGCCTTGGGCGCCATGGGCATGCTCATGGAGCGGTGGATCTTCGCCGGGGAGGGCGAGAACTCCGGCAGCGGCGGCGGTGGCGGGGGCAGCGAGTCGAGGGGCGGCGGCGGCGGCATTGCCTCCTCCACCGCCGCGTCCGCGGAAGTCGCGGCCGCGGCCCCCGGGGCGGCCGGGCCGGTCCCGCCGGCCGAGAGCCTGGCGGCCTTGGACGGCTCCGCGGCGGCCGGGGGCGGCGGCGGCGGCACCCCCTCCCCGTGCGCGAACTCGGAGAGCGCGGCGCCCGTGTCCCGCAGCGAGAAGGCGTAGGCGGAGTGCGCGGCGGCGAAGGCGTTGCGCGCCGCCACGGCCGCCTTCATGTACTGGCGGCGCTCCTTGCATCGCGCCACCGCCTCCTCGTTCTCGATCCGCGACTGCGCGCACCCCATCTCGTCGTCCCCGGTCTCCACTCCTCACTCCTCACCGCATTGCCAGCAGCAGGCAGGCGCGGCAGGGCGAGTGGATCTAGGAATACTGGTGTAGTTTGTTGGTTGCGGTGTTGGTGCCCGGCCCGAGGCGCGGCAGCGAGCGGGGGGCGAGGGGCTCGGTGCCGGTGGGGGTGGGGGTTTAACGTCCGGTCCACCACCACCGGCCCGCTGACACGCCGATCCACGCTTGACCCCTGCCCCGCACGTCAGTGGGTTGGTGGACACGGACGGGGGATGGATGGCCTCATCCCCTCATGGGGGGTGTGGACCGTTGTCAGTGGCGGCCTGGCCCTGGCCCTGCCCCGCGCGTGCCGCGTTTGCGTTTGTCCTCTCCGGCATGGGGCGCGGCCCGGCCTGGCCATAGGCGGTAAGGTGAAACGCGAATACCTGGAAACTTCGGGGGATGGGGCGGGCTTTTTTCACCGCGCCGAGTCACCTGCTTTTCTAACTTTTCGTTTGTTCCGCTGCTTTTCGGGGCGCTGTCTGTCCCAGGGTGGGGCCGGCGCGTCACTCATGGGAGAGACTCGAGACGTTGGGGTTTGGGGCTCCCTCCCTCTCTCTCCCTGCCTGGCTTCTGCGGGGTACCACGTGGGGCGCGTACCTTCCTGACCCCACACGTCGGGGGGCACGTGTGAAGTTTCGCTCGCTCTTTTGTCTTTTTTTTAGGGACGCTCTTTTGTCTTTGATTTTGAAGAGAGGAGGAGAGAGCGGGGGAGGGTCGGGACGGTCCAACAACTCCAACGGCTCGCCGGGACGGACAGCGCGGCCGGCAAACTGAATGCGTGGAACGGTGGGTGGCCGTCGACGACCAGCGGACACTACTGTGGTGGCGGCAGTCCTCGCGCGCCACTTTCCTTGGAGTCCTTGAGCGTAGCTGGTCTGTGGCGCTCAGCAGCACGCCCAACGATCTGAGGAACCCTGTACGACCGCGGAGATGCTGTTACTACAAAGGATCCAATATTTGTTCATGGATACCTGCAACTGCAAGATGCATCTTCCAATGCAGTAGAAGCCATATTGCTATCAAAATCCAGCCATGCTGAGGAATCCAATTTCTTTGAGTGATTTGAATGTCTCTAAAACTTTTGACCTTCCTCCACTGAATGATGATAGCATGCGGAGAGCTATATATGGCGATCGCCGATCTTCCTACACGATCTTTTTCCAGAGAAGAGGTGGAGCTGATTTTAAGTTTGATTCTCGGTTTGATGATTTGGAATATGTTCGCCAAAAGTGTGATAGAAGGACCTTGAGGAATTTTATGCATTTCCAACTCTCTTCCTTGTGCAATTCTCCGAGTTGCTTCTCAAGTATCCTTTTTGTTCTTCATGTTTTCTCATTAGCCAGAAGCCTATAACCTTGTCGCCCTTCAGAGGAGATCTTACCTTTGCAAGAAGATAGTACACTCGCATCAAGAGTTCTAAAGTTTATTCAAAGCACGTGTTTGAAAAAAAAAAACTTCATCCAGTGGGTACTATACAAGAACGACTTTCTAAATGTACGAATAAACATGTCTATCCTAAAGTTATACTTACATGACATTTGTCATTTTGTTGGACCAGGTCATGTGATTCTTACTGATAGTCAAGCGTGCAAACGCCAAAGTTTGGTCTGGATGAAACCCGAAAGTGGATGTGGAAGGTAAGCTGGCATCAAATCATCTCGTTCTACTTAATTTTTGCAATCCCAGTAGTGTTTAGTGTTGGATAGTTGGATCTGCTATATCTTGCCGACGCGTGAGCTTCACTCTGATGTATCAACCCTTTTCCTTTGGCAGGGCAGAGGCAGCATGACGCATAATTTTAAACAACACTTAATAGTATACCAGAAGCTCCTGCATTTCGTCGATGCATTTCATCAATATGTCATGGACCGAGTGAGTTGAGACGGGTTTGACTCATTTAATTATAAGAAACTATGACTGTCTCAACTTGAACTTGCTTCTTTCTTAGCATGTGTATCATTGTGTGTGGACAGAGCTTTGTGATGGCATGGCATCTGCGACTACATTGGATGAAGTCATGGAAGTTCATGAGGCATATCTTTCTTCTACTCATAGACAATGCTTTGTGGCATGGCGTCCTCCTTTTGGGAGATTTTCCAAATCCATTTGGTAACAAGGGCTTGCAAATTTGGAATGGGATCCAAAAATGTAAAGCAATTTTCAACCTGGGCGTGAAATTCTCTATCGGAGATGGTAAGGACACCATTTTTGACTCTCTGGGTGGAATGCGAACAAACCTCTTTCCATATTATATTCGAGCTTGTTTGACATTGTGGCTCATCCTTAGGCTATGGTATGCAAGGTTTTTGCTACAAGGGTCGCTAGTGGGTTTTCTTTGATCGCTTTCGCCCGAGGAACAAAGTGCTTTCGATTCTTTTCATGCATCCTTACAACAAGTTTCCCTCTCCTCAAACTAGTACTCGATCATCTGGGTGTTGGAGCCATCGGGCAAATTTACGGCGTACTTACGCAAAACTGGTATGTGGGCTAAGGTTAGGTTCGTCGGGCCTCTTTGGGCCTCTTGGATTCCTCCTAGAGTTTGTATCTTCCTTTGGCAGGCGCCCTTGACCGTTTGCCTTTGTCTATCAACCTTTAAAAATGTCATAGTCCGGGCAACGGCTGTTGCACTCTTTGTGGTGCCGCAAGACACCAACCACATCCTATTTCAATGGGTCGCGGCCAAATTTCTTTGGAGTTGTGTTCGTGATTGCTTTGATTGCAACTGAACCCTAATTCCATGGTCGGTATCGTCACGCTCCTAAATACTACTCGCGGTCAACATCATACGCTAGCTAGAGCGGCTCCCTGGTCGTGCGACGGCAACCGACACCCCCATGGTTGGTGACGCTGGTGATGGTGGGCATGGCGGCAGCCGCGGATCTGGATGCCACCCAGATCCGTCATCGATTCTTCACGTGGATGGTCGGCGGCGCGATGAGGGCTCTAGTGAGGGCATGGAGGATCTCCGTCAGAGTATCGGCGGCGACATACATCTTCATGGCGAAGCTCTGTGCGATTCCAGCCAACCGCAAGATAGGACGACACGGACTCCGGTGAAAACCGCGCCTGACTGCGATCTTGGCGAACAATGGCGGTGTCTCTAACGTTGTTTCCTTCTTGAGGCATCGTTGTTGCAGGTCACGTCAACTCGATTGGGATGTTTCGAGGGAACCCTAGATCGGGGTCTACCGGATTGGATGATGATGGCGCCTTCGGTGTCGTTCTCCCTTCATTTTGGAGCAAGTGCTGGCTGGAGCGGACTGTTGGGGAACACAGTATTTCAAAAAAATTCCTACGATCACGCAAGATCTATCTAGGAGATGCATATCAACGAGCGGGTAGAGAGTGTCCATGTACCCTCGTAGACCGAAAGCGGAAGCGTTTAGTAACGCGGTTGATGTAGTCGAACGTCTTCGTGATCCAACCGATCAAGTACCGAACGCACGGCACCTCCGCGATTTGCACACGTTCAGCTCGGTGACGTCCCTCGTACTCTTGATCCAGTTGAGGCCGAGGGTGAGTTGCATCAGCACGGCGGCGTGTTGACGGTGATGATGAAGTTACCGACGTAGGGCTTCGCCTAAGCACTACGACAATATGACCGAGATGGAAAACTGTGGAGGGGGGCACCGCACACGGCTAAAGATCAACTTGTGTGTCTATGGGGTGCCCCCCTCCCCGTATATAAAGGAGGGGGGAGGAGGTCCGGCCTCAAGGGGTGCGCCCAAGGGGGGATTCCTACTCCTAGTAGGAGTAGGTTTCCCCCTTTCCTAGTCCAAGTAGGAGACGAAGGAAGGAGAGGAAGAAGAGAAGGAAAGGGGGGCCGGCCCCCTAGCCCTAGTCCAATTCGGTTTGGGCTAGGGAGGTGCGCGCCACCTCTTGGCCTGCCTCCTCTCTTCCACCACTAGGCCCATAAGGCCCAATAACTTCCCAGAGGGGGTTCCGGTAACCCCCGGTACTCCGAAACGACCCGGACCATTCCGGTGTCCGAATGTAACCTTACAATATATGAATCTTTATGTCTCAACCATTTCGAGACTCCTCGTCATGTCCGTGATCTCATCCGGGACTCCGAACAACCTTCGGTACATCAAATCACATAACTCATAATACATATCGTCATCGAACGTTAAGCGTGCGGACCCTACGGATTCGAGAACTATATATGTAGACATGACCGAGACACATCTCCGGTCAATAACCAATAGCGGAACCTGGATGCTCATATTGGTTCCTACATATTCTACGAAGATCTTTATCGGTCAAACCGCATAACAACATAAGTTGTTCCCTTTGTCATCGGTATGTTACTTGCCCGAGATTCGATCGTCGGTATCATCATACCTAGTTCAATCTCGTTACCAGCAAGTCTCTTTACTCGTTCTGTAATGCATCATCACGTGACTAACCCATTAGTCACATTGCTTGCAAGGCTCATAGTGATGTGTATTACCGAGAGGGCCCAGAGATACCTCTCCGATACATGGAGTGACAAATCCTAATCTCGATCTATGCCAACTCAACAAACACCATCGGAGACACCTGTAGAGCATCGGAGACACCTGAAAATCTCATTGTAGTCAAAACCTTGAACTTGTCGAAAACCTTTTGTGACAATTCGAGCTTTGTAGATAGTAACACTACTATCAGCGTCCGTCTTCCTCTTGAAGATCCATTTATTCTGAATGGCTCACCGATCATTGGGCAAGTCAATCAAAGTCCATACTTTGTTCTCATACATGGATCCCATCTCAGCTTTCATGGCCTTAAGCCATTCCGCGGAATCTGGGCTCATCATCGCTTCCTCATAGTTCGTAGGTTCGTCATGGTCTAGTGACATGACTTCCAGAACAGGATTACCGTACCACTCTGGTGCGGAACGTACTCTGGTTGACCTACGAGGTTTGGTAGTAACTTGATCTGAAGTTTCATGATTATCATCATTAACTTCCTCACTAATTGGTGTAGGCATCACTGGAACTGATTTCTGTGATGAACTACTTTCCATTTTGGGAGAAGGTACACTTACCTCATCAAGTTATACTTTCCTCCCACTCACTTCTTTCGAGAGAAACTCCTTCTCTAGAAAGGATCCACTCTTAGCAACAAAGATCTTGCCTTCGGATCTGTGATAGAAGGTGTACCCAACAGTTTCTTTTGGGTATCCTATGAAGACGCACTTCTCCGATTTGGGTTTGAGCTTATCAGGCTGAAACTTTTTCACATAAGCATCATAACCCCAAACTTGAAGAAACGACAGCTCAGGTTTCTTGCTAAACCACAGTTCATACAGTGTAGTCTCAACGGATTTTTAGATGGTGCCCTATTTAACGTGAATGCAACTGTCTCTATGCATAACCCCAAAATGATAGTGGTAAATCGGTAAGAGACATCATAGATCGCACCATATCTAATAAAGTACGGTTACGACGTTCAAACACACCATTACGTTGTGGTGTTCTAGGTGGCGTGAGTTGAGAAACTATTCCACATGCCAAACTCGTAACTCAAATATTCGCCTCCGCGATCAGATCGTAGAAACTTTATTTTCTTGTTACGATGATTCTCAACTTCACTCTGAAATTCTTTGAACTTTGCAAATGTTTCAGACTTGTGTTTCATTAAGTAGATATACCCATATCTTCTCAAATCATCTATGAAGGTCAGAAAATAACGATACCCGCCGCGAGCCTCAACACTCATCGGACCGCATACATCGGTATGTATTATTTCCAATAAGTCAGTGGCTCGCTCCATTGTTCCGGAGAACGGAGTCTTAGTCATCTTGCCCATGAGGCATGGTTCGCAAGCATCAAATGATTCATAATCAAGTGATTCCAAAAGTCCATCCGCATGGAGTTTCTTCATGCGCTTTACACCAATATGACCTAAACGGCAGTGCCACTAGTATGTTGCACTATCATTATCTACTTTGCATCTTTTGGCATCAATATTATGAATATGTGTATCACTACGATCAAGATTCAATAAACCATTCACCTTGGGTGTATGACCACAGAAGGTTTTATTCATGTAAACAAAATAACAATTATTCTTTGACTTAAATGAATAACCGTATTGCAATAAACATGATCCAATCATATTATGCTCAACACAAACACCAAATAACATCCATTTTAGGTTCAACACTAATCCCAAAGGTAAAGGGAATGTGCGATGGTGATCTTATCAACCTTGGAATCACTTCCAACACACATCGTCACCTCGCCCTTAACTAGTCTATGTTCATTTTATAACTCCTGTTTCAAGTTACTCATCATAGCAACTGAACCAGTATCAAATACCCCGGGGCTACTATGAATACTAGTAAAGTACACATCAATAACATGTATATCATATACACTTTTGTTCACTTTGCCATCCCTCTTATCCGCCAAGTATTTAAGGCAGTTCCACTTCCAGTGACCATTTCCTTTGCAGTAGAAGCACTCAGTTTCAGGCTTGGGTCTAGCTTTGGGCTTCTTCATGGGAGTGGCAACTTGCTTGTCATTCTTCTTGAAGTTCTCTTTCTTTCCCTTGCCCTTTTACTTGAAACTAGTGGTCTTGTCAACCATCAACACTTGATGCTTTCCTTGATTTCTACCTTCACCGATTTCAGCATCGCGAAGAGCTCGGGGAATTGTTTTCGTCATCCCTTGCATATTATAGTTCATCACGAAGTCCCAGTAACTTGGTGATAGTGACTAGAGAACTCTGTCAATCACTATCTTATCTGGAAGATTAACTCCCACTTGATTCAAGCGATTGTAGAACTCAGACATTCTGAGCACATGCTCACTGGTTGAGCTATTCTCCTCCATCTTTTAGGCAAAAAATACTTGTCAGAGGTCTCATACCACTCGACTCGGGCATGAGTCTGAAATACCAATTTCAACTCTTGGAACATCTCATATGCTCCATGGTGTTTCAAGACATTTTTGAAGTCCCGGTTCTAAGCCGTAAAGCATGATGCACTAAACTATCAAGTAGTCATCATACCAAGCTTATCAAACATTCATAACGTCTGCATTTGCTCCTGCAATAGTTCTGTCACCTAGTGGTGCATCAAGCACATAATTCTTCTATGCAGCAATGAGGATAATCCTCAGATCATGGATCCAATCCTCGTCATTGCTACTATCATCTTTCAACTTATTTTCTCTAGGAACATATCAAAAAAATAAACGGGGAGCTATAACGTGAGCTATTGATCTACAACATAATTTGCAAATACTATCAGGACTAAGTTCATGATAATTTGAAGTTCAGTTAATCATATTACTTAAGAACTCCCACTTAGATAGACATCCCTCTAGTCATCTAAATGATCACGTGATCCATATCAACTAAACCATGTCCGATCATCACGTGAGATGGAGTAGTTTTCAATGATGAACATCACTATGTTGATCATATCTACTACATGATTCATGTTTGACCTTTCGGTCTCAGTGTTCTGAGGCCATATCTGCATATGCTAGGTTCGTCAAGTTTAACCCGAGTATTCCGCGTGTGCAAAACTGGCTTGCACCCGTTGTATGTGAACGTAGAGATTATCACACCCGATCATCACGTGGTGTCTCGGCACCACGAATTCTAGCAATGGTTCATACTCGAAAACACTTGTAACTTGAAATTTAGTGAGGGATCATCTTATAATGCTACCGCCGTACTAAGCAAAATAAGATGCATAAAGGATAAACATCACATGCATTCAAAATAAGTGGTTATGGCCATCATCATCTTGTGCCTTTGATCTCCATCTCCAAAGTACCGTCATGATCTCCATCGTCATCGGCATGACACCATGATCTCCATCATCTTGATCTTTATCAATGTGTCGTCACATGGTTGTCTCACCAACTATTCCTTTTGCAACTATTGCTATCGCATAGCGATAAAGTAAAGCAATTATATGGCGCTTGCATCTTATGCAATAAAGAGACAACCATAAGGCTCCTACCAGTTGCCGATAACTTTAACAAAACATGATCATCTCATACAACAATTTATATCTCATCACGTCTTGACCATATCACATCACAACATGCCTTGCAAAAACAAGTTAGACGTCCTCTACTTTGTTGTTGCAAGTTTAATGTGGCTGCTACAGGCTTCTAGCAAGAACCGTTCTTACCTACGCATCAAAACCACAATGATTTTTCGTCAAGTGTGCTGTTTTAACCTTCAACAAGGATCGGGCATAGTCACACTCGATTCAACTAAAGCTGGAGAAACAAACACCCACTAGCCACCTGAAGGAAATATGCCCTAGAGGCAATAATAAAGTTATTATTTATTTCCTTATATCATGATAAATTTTTATTATTCATGCTAGAATTGTATTAACCGGAAACATAATACATGTGTGAATACATAGACAAACAGAGTGTCACTAGTATGCCTCTACTTGACTAGCTCGTTAATCGAAGATGGTTATGTTTCCTAACCATGAACAAAAGAGTTGTTATTTGATTAACGGGATCACATCATTAGAAGAATGATGTGATTGACATGGCCCATTCCATTAGCTTAGCACCCGATCATTTAGTATGTTGCTATTGCTTTCTTCATGACTTATACATGTTCCTATGACTATGAGATTATGCAACTCCCGTTTACCGGAAGAACACTTTGTGTGCTACCAAACGTCACAACGTAACTGGGTGATTATAAAGGAGCTCTACAGGTGTCTCCAAAGGTGAATGTTGGGTTGGCGTATTTCGAGATTAGGATTTGTCACTCCGATTGTCGGAGAGGTATCTCTGGGCCCTCTCGGTAATGCACATCACATAAGCCTTGCAAGCATTACAACTAATGAGTTAGTTGCGAGATGATGTATTACGAAACGAGTAAAGAGACTTACCGGTAACGAGATTGAACTAGGTATTAAGATACCGATGATCGAATCTCGGGCAAGTAACATACCGATGACAAAGGGAACAACGTATGTTGTTATGCAGTCTGACCGATAAAGATCTTCGTAGAATATGTAGGAGCCAATATGAGCATCCAGGTCCCGCTATTGGTTATTGACCGGAGACGTGTCTCGGTCATGTCTACATTGTTCTCGAACCCGTAGGGTCCGCACGCTTAAGGTTTCGATGACAATTATATTATGAGTTTATGAGTTTTTGATGTACCGAAGGAGTTCGGAGTCCCGGATGAGATCGGGGACATGACGAGGAGTCTCGAAATGGTCAAGACGTAAAGATTGATATATTGTACGACTATATTCGGACATCGGAAAGGTTCCGAGTGATTCAGGTATTTTTCGGAGTACCGGGTAGTTACGGGAGAAGCAATGGGCCTTGATGGGCTTTAGTGGGAAGAGGAGAAAGGGCCAAGGGGCTGCTGTGCCCCCCCTCCCCTCTAGTCCGAATTGGACTAGGGAAAAGGGGGCCGGCCACCTCTCCTTCTCCTCCACTTCCTTCTCCCTTCCTCCCCTCTTGGTGGACTCCTACTAGGACTTGGAGTCCTAGTAGGACTCCACATCCTGGCCGCACCTAGCCTTGGCCGGCCTCCTCCTCCTCCATCCTTTATATACTGAGGCAAGGGGCACCCCATGAACACAAGTTGATCCACGTGATCTTTTTCTTAGCCGTGTGCGGCGCCCCCTTCCACCATAATCCTCGATAATATTGTAGCGGTGCTTAGGCGAAGCCCTGCGACAGTAGAACATCAAGATCGTCACCACGCCGTCGTGCTGACGGAACTCTTCCCCGACACTTTGCTGGATCGGAGTCCGGGGATCGTCATCGAGCTGAACGTGTGCTAAAACTCGGAGGTGCCGTAGTCTCGGTGCTTGATCGGTCGGGCCGTGAAGACGTACGACTACATCAACCTAATGCTTCCGTTGTCGATCTACAAGGGTACGTAGATCACACTCTTCCCTCGTTGCTATGCATCACCATGATCTTGCGTGTGTGTAGGTAAATTTTTGAAATTACTACGTTCCCCAACAGTGGCATCCGAGCCTAGGTTTTATGTGTTGATGTTATTTGCACGAGTAGAACACAAGTGAGTTGTGGGTGATATAAGTCATACTGCTTACCAGCATGTCATACTTTGGTTCGGCAGTATTCTTGGATGAAGCGGCCCGGACCGACATTACGCGTACGCTTACGCGAGACCGGTTCTCCCGACGTGCTTTGCACAAAGGTGGCTAGCGGGTGACAGTTTCTCCAACTTTAGTTGAACCGAGTGTGGCTACGCCCGGTCATTGCGAAGGTTAAAACAGCACCAACTTGACAAACTATCGTTGTGGTTTTGATGCGTAGGTAAGATTGGTTCTTGCTTAAGCCCGTAGCAGCCACGTAAAACTTGCAACAACAAAGTAGAGGACGTCTAACTTGTTTTTGCAGGACATGTTGTGATGTGATATGGTCAAGACATGATGCTAAATTTTATTGTATGAGATGATCATGTTTTGTAACCAAGTTATCGGCAACTGGCAGGAGCCATATGGTTGTCGCTTTATTGTATGCAATGCAATTGCGCTATAATGCTTTACTTTATCACTAGGCGGTAGCGATAGTCGTGGAAGCATAAGATTGGCGAGACGACAACGATGCTACGATGGTGATCAAGGTGTCGCGCCGGTGACGATGGTGATCACGATGGTGCTTCGAAGATGGAGATCACAAGCACAAGATGATGATGGCCATATCATATCACTTATATTGATTGCATGTGATGTTTATCTTTTATGCATCTTATCTTGCTTTGATTTTTTAAGATGATCTCTCACTAATTATCAAGAAGTGTTCTCCCTGAGTATGCACCGTTGCGAAAGTTCTTCGTGCTGAGACACCACGTGATAATCGGGTGTGATAGGCTCTACGTTCAAATACAACGGGTGCAAAACAGTTGCACACGCAGAATACTCAGGTTATACTTGACGAGCCAAGCATATACAGATATGGCCTCGGAACACGGAGACCGAAAGGTCGAGCGTGAATCATATAGTAGATATGATCAACATTGTGATGTTTACCAATGAAACTACTCCATCTCACGTGATGATCGGACATGGTTTAGTTGATTTGGATCACGTGATCACTTAGAGGATTAGAGGGATGTCTATCTAAGTGGGAGTTCTTAAGTAATATGATTAAATTGAACTTAAATTTATCATGAACTTAATCCTGGTAGTATTTTGCAAATTATGTTGTAGATCAATAGCTCGCGTTGTTGCTTCCCTGTGTTTATTTTGATATGTTCCTAGAGAAAATTGTGTTGAAAGATGTTAGTAGCAATGATGCGGATTGGATCCGTGATCTGAGGTTTATCCTCGTTGCTGCACAGAAGAATTATGTCCTTGATGCACCGCTAGGTGACGGACCTATTGCAGGAGCAGATGCAGACATTATGAACGTTTGGCTAGCTCAATATGATGACTACTTGATAGTTTAGTGCACCATGCTTAATGGCTTAGAATCGGGACTTCAAAGACATTTTGAACGTCATGGAGCATATGAGATGTTCCAGGAGTTGAAGTTAATATTTCAAGCAAATACCCGAGTTGAGAGATATGAAGTCTCCAACAAGTTCTATAGCTAAAAGATGGAGGAGAATCGCTCAACTAGTGAGCATGTGCTCAGATTGTCTGAGTACTACAATCGGTTGAATCAAGTGGGAGTTAATCTTCCAGATAAGATAGTGATTGACAGAATTCTCTAGTCACCATCACCAAGTTAGTAGAACTTCGTGATGAACTATGATATGCAAGGGATAACGGAAGCGATTCCCAAGCTCTTCGTAATGCGGAAATTGACGAAGGTAGAAATCGATAAAAACATCAAGTGTTGATGGTAGACAAGACCACTAGTTTCAAGAAAAGGGCAAAGGGAAGAAGGGGAACTTCAAGAAGAACAGCAAGCAAGTTGCTGCTCAAGTGAAGAAGCCCAAGTCTGGTCCTAAGCCTGAGACTAAGTGCTTCTACTACAAAGGGACTGGTCACTGGAAGCGGAACTACCCCAAGTGATTGGCGGATAAGAAGGATGGCAAAGTGAACATAAGTATATTTGATATACATGTTATTGATGTGTACTTTACTAGTGTTTATAGCAACCCCTCGGTATTTGATACTAGTTCAGTTGCTAAGATTAGTAACTCGAAACGGGAGTTGCAGAATAAACAGAGACTAGTTAAAGGTGAAGTGACGATGTGTGTTGGAAGTGGTTCCAAGATTGATGTGATCATCATCGCACACTCCCTATAATTTCGGGATTAGTGTTGAACCTAAATAAGTGTTATTTGGTGTTTGCGTTGAGCATGAATATGATTTGATCATGTTTATTGTAATACGATTATTCATTTAAGTAAGAGAATAAATTGTTGTTCTGTTTACATGAATAAAACCTCATATGGTTACACACCCAATGAAAATAGTTCGTTGGATCTCGATCGTAGTGATACACATATTGAAACCAAAAGATGCAAAGTTAATAATGATAGTGCAACTTATTTGTGTTGGGGAACGTTGCAGAAAACAAAAATTTCCTACTCGTTTCACCAAGATCCATCTAGGAGTTCAACTAGCAACGAGCCATCGGATGCATCTACATACCTTTGTAGATCGCGTGCGGAAGCGTTCAAAGGAACGGTGATGATGTAGTCGTACACGACGTGATCCAAATCACCGATGACCAAGCGCCGAACGGACGGCACCTCCGCGTTCAACACACGTACGGGACGGGAGACGTCTCCTCCTTCTTGATCCAGCAAGGAGGAAGGAGAGGTTGATGAAGATCCAGCAGCACGACGGCGTGGTGGTGGATGCAGGGCGTCACAGTAGCAGGGCTTCGCCTATACTACGAGGGAGAGACGTAACGGGGAGAGAGGGAGGCGCCAAAGCTCAGGTATGAAGTCCTCCCCTCTCCTCAACTATATATAGGGGTGCCAAGGGGGGGGGGCGCCGGCCCTAGTAGATGGATCTACTAGGGGGGGGCGGCGGCCTAGGGTGGGGGGCTTGCCCCCCAAGCAAGGGGGCTCCCCCTCTAGGGTTTCCCCTCCAACCCTAGCCGCATGGGCCCTTGGGGGGGTGGCGCCCCAGCCCACTATGGGCTGGGTTCCCTCCCACTTTAGCCCATGGGGCCCCCCGGGATAGGTGGCCCCACCCGGTGGACCGCCGGGACCCTTCCGGTGGTCCCGGTACAATACCGGTGACCCCGAAACTTGTCCCGATGGCCAAAACAGCACTTCCTATATATAATTCTTTACCTCCGGACCATTCCGGAACTCCTCGTGACGTCCGGGATCTCATCCGGGACTCCGAACAACATTCGGGTTACTGCACATACATATCTTCACAACCCTAGCGTCACCGAACCTTAAGTGTGTAGACCCTACGGGTTCGGGAGACAAGCAGACATGACCGAGACGACTCTCCGGTCAATAACCAACAGCGGGATCTGGATACCCATGTTGGCTCCCACATGCTCCACGATGATCTCATCGGATGAACCACGATGTCGAGGATTCAATCAACCCCGTATGCAATTCCCTTTGTCAATCGATATGTTACTTGCCCGAGATTCGATCGTCGGTATCCCAATACCTCGTTCAATCTCATTACCGGCAAGTCACTTTACTCGTACCGTAATGCATGATCCGATGACCAAACACTTGGTCACTTTGAGCTCATTATGATGATGCATTACCGAGTGGGCCCAGTGATACCTCTCCGTCATACGGAGTGACAAATCCCAGTCTTGATCCATGTCAACCCAACAGACACTTTCGGAGATACCCGTAGTCTACCTTTATAGCCACCAAGTTACGTTGTGATGTTTGGTATACCCAAAGCACTCCTACGGTATCCGGGAGTTACACGATCTCATGGTCTAAGGAAAAGATACTTTGACATTGGAAAACTCTAGCAAACGAACTATACGATCTTGTGCTATGTTTAGGATTGGGTCTTGTCCATCACATCATTCTCCTAATGATGTGATCTCGTTATCAATGACATCCAATGTCCATAGTCAGGAAACCATGGCTATATGTTGATCAACGAGCTAGTCAACTAGAGGCTTACTAGGGACATGTTGGTGTCTGTTATTCACACATGTATTACGATTTCCGGATAACACAATTATAGCATGAATAAAGACAATATCATGAACAAGGAAATATAATAATAATGCTTTTATCATTGCCTCTATGGCATATTTCCAACAGTCTCCCACTTGCACTAGAGTCAATAATCTAGTTACATTGTGATGAATCGAACACCCATGGAATTCTGGTGTTGATCATGTTTTGCCCTAGGGAGAGGTTTAGTCAACGGATCCGCTATATTCAGGTCCGTATGTACTTTACAAATCTCTATGTCTCCATCTTGAACATTTTCACGAATGGAGTTGAAGCGACGCTTGATGTGCCTTGTCTTCTTGTGAACCTGGGCTCCTTGGCAAGTGCAATAGCTCCAGTGTTGTCACAAAAGAGTTTGATTGGCCCCGACGCATTGGGTATGACTCCTAGGTCGGTGATGAACTCCTTCACCCATATTGCTTCATGCGCTGCCTCCGAGGCTGCCATGTACTCTGCTTCACATGTAGATCCCGCCACGATGCTCTGCTTGCAGCTGCACCAGCTCACTGCTCCACCATTCAACATATACACGTATCCGGTTTGTGACTTAGAGTCATCCAGATCTGTGTCGAAGCTAGCGTCGATGTAACCCTTTACGACGAGCTCTTCGTCACCTCCATAAACGAGAAACATTTCCTTAGTCCTTTTCAGGTACTTCAGGATATTCTTGACCGCCGTCCAGTGTTCCTTGCCGGGATTACTTTGGTACCTTCCTACCAAACTTACGGCAAGGTTTACATCAGGTCTGGTACACAGCATGGCATACATAATAGACCCTATGTCCGAGGCATAGGGGATGACACTCATCTCTTTTATATCTTCTGTCGTGGTCGGACATTGAGCTGAACTCAATTTCACACCTTGTAATACAGGTAAGAACCCCTTCTTAGAATGATCCATATTGAACTTCTTCAATATCTTATCAAGGTATGTGCTTTGTGAAAGACCTATGAGGCGTCTCGATCTATCTCTATAGATTTTGATGCCTAATATATAAGCAGCTTCTCCAAGGTCCTTCATTGAAAAACTCTTATTCAAGTAGGCCTTGATGCTGTCCAAGAGTTCTATATCATTTCCCATCAAAAGTATGTCATCTACATATAATATGAGAAATGCTACAGAGCTCCCACTCACTTTCTTGTAAACGCAGGCTTCTCCATAAGTCTGCGTAAACCCAAACGCTTTGATCATCTCATCAAAGCGAATGTTCCAACTCCGAGATGCTTGCACCAGCCCATAAATCGAGCGTTGGAGCTTGCACACCTTGTTAGCATTCTTAGGATCGACAAAACCTTCCGGCTGCATCATATACAATTCTTCCTTAAGGAAACCATTAAGGAATGCCGTTTTGACGTCCATTTGCCATATCTCATAATCGAAGAATGCGGCAATTGCTAACATGATTCGGACGAACTTTAGCTTCGCTACCAGTGAGAAAGTCTCATCGTAGTCAACCCCTTGAACTTGTCGATAACCCTTAGCGACAAGCCGAGCTTTATAGATGGTCACATTACCATCCGCGTCTGTCTTCTTCTTAAAGATCCATTTATTTTCTATGGCTCGCCGTTCAACGGGCAAGTCAGTCAAAGTCCATACTTCGTTTTCATACATGGATCCTATCTCGGATTTCATGGCTTCTAGCCATTTGTCGGAATCCGGGCCCGCCATCGCTTCTTCATAGTTCAAAGGTTCACCGTTGTCTAACAACATGATTTCCAAGACAGGGTTGCCGTACCACTCTGGTGCGGAACATGTCCTTGTGGACCTTCGAATTTTAGTAGGAGCTTGATCAGAAGTATCTTGATCATTATCATTAACTTCCTCTCTAGTCGGTGCAGGCACCTCAGGAACATTTTCTTGAGTTGCGCCATTTACCGGTTCAAGAGGTAATACTTCATCAAGCTCTACTTTCCTCCCACTTACTTCTTTCGAGAGAAACTCTTTCTCTAGAAAGGACCCATTCTTGGCAACAAAGATCTTGCCTTCGGATCTGAGGTAGAAGGTGTACCCAATAGTTTCTTTTGGGTATCCTATGAAGACGCATTTTTCCGACTTGGGTTCGAGCTTTTCAGGTTGAAGTTTCTTGACATAAGCATCGCATCCCCAAACTTTTAGAAACGACAGCTTAGGTTTCTTCCCAAACCATAATTCATACGGTGTCGTCTCAACGGATTTCGACGGAGCCCTATTTAAAGTGAATGCGGCAGTCTCTAAAGCATAGCCCCAAAAAGATAGCGGTAAATCGGTAAGAGACATCATAGATCACACCATATCTAATAGAGTGCGATTACGACATTCGGACACACCGTTACGCTGAGGTGTTCCAGGCGGCGTGAGTTGTGAAACTATTCCACATTTTCTTAAGTGTGTGCCAAACTCGTGACTCAAGTATTCTCCTCCACGATCTGATCGTAGAAACTTGATTTTCCTGTCACGTTGATTCTCAACCTCACTCTGAAATTCCTTGAACTTTTCAAAGGTTTCAGACTTGTGTTTCATTAAGTAGATATACCCATATCTACTTAAATCATCAGTGAGCGTGAGAACATAACGATAGCCACCGCGAGCCTCAACACTCATTGGACCGCACACATCAGTATGTATGATTTCCAATAAGTTGGTTGCTCGCTCCATTGTTCCTGAGAACGGAGTCTTGGTCATTTTATCCATAAGGCATGGTTCGCACGTGTCAAATGATTCATAATCAAGAGACTCCAAAAGTCCATCTGCATGGAGCTTCTTCATGCGTTTGACACCTATGTGACCAAGGCGGCAGTGCCACAAGTATGTGGGACTATCATTATCAACCTTAAATCTTTTGGTACTCACATTATGAACATGTGTAGTAATACGCCCGAGATTCATTAAGAATAAACCATTCACCATAGGAGCATGACCATAAAACATATCTCTCATATAAATGGAACAACCATTATTATCAGATTTAAATGAGTAGCCATCTCGAATTAAACGAGATCCCGATACAATGTTCATGCTCAAAGCTGGCACTAAATAACAATTACTGAGGTTTAAAACTAATCCCGTAGGTAAATGTAGAGGCAGCGTGCCGACGGCGATCACATCGACCTTGGAACCATTCCCGACGCGCATCGTCACCTCGTCCTTCGCCAGTCTCCGTTTATTCCGCAGCTCCTGCTGTGAGTTACAAATATGAGCAACGGCACCGGTATCAAATACCCAGGAGTCACTACGAGTACTGGTAAGGTACACATCAATTACATGTATATCAAATATACCTTTGGTGTTGCCGGCCTTCTTGTCCGCTAAGTACTTGGGGCAGTTCCGTTTCCAGTGACCCTTCCCTTTGCAATAAAAGCACTCAGTCTCGGGCTTGGGTCCATTCTTTGGCTTCTTCCCGGCAGCTTGCTTGCCGGGTGCGGCAACTTCCTTGCCGTCCTTCTTGAAGTTCTTTTTACCCTTGCCTTTCTTGAACTTAGTGGTTTTATTGACCATCAACACTTGATGTTCCTTCTTGACTTCTACCTCCGCTGATTTCAGCATTGAGAACAACTCAGGAATGGTCTTTTGCATCCCCTGCATGTTGAAGTTCATCACAAAGCTCTTGTAGCTTGGTGGAAGCGACTGGAGGATTCTGTCAATGACCGCATCATCCGGGAGATTAACTCCCAGCTGAGACAAGCGGTTATGTAACCCAGACATAGTGAGTATGTGCTCACTGACAGAACTATTTTCCTCCATCTTACAGCTGAAGAACTTATCGAAGACTTCATATCTCTCGATCCGGGCATGAGCTTGAAAAACCATTTTCAGCTCTTCGAACATCTCATATGCTCCATGTCTCTCAAAACGCTTTTGGAGCCCCGGCTCTAAGCTGTAAAGCATGCCGCACTGAACGAGGGAGTAGTCGTCAACACGTGTCTGCCAAGCGTTCATAACGTCTTGGTTCTGTGGGACGGGTGGATCACCTAGCGGTGCTTGTAGGACATAATCTTTCTTGGCAGCTATGAGGATGATCCTCAGGTTCCGGACCCAGTCCGTATAGTTGCTGCCATCGTCTTTCATCTTGGTTTTCTCTAGGAATGCGTTGAAGTTGAGGACTACGTGGGCCATTTGATCTACAAGAGATAGTGTAAAATATATTTAGACTAAGTTCATGATAATTAAGTTCATCTAATCAAATTATTAATGAACTCCCACTTAGATTAGACATCCCTCTAGTCATCTAAGTATTACATGATCCGGGTTAACTAGACCGTGTCCGATCATCACGTGAGACGGACTAGTCAACGTCGGTGAACATCTTTATGTTGATCGTATCTTCTATACGACTCATGCTCGACCTTTCGGTCTTCTGTGTTCCGAGGCCATGTCTGTACATGCTAGGCTCATCAAGTTAACCCTAAGTGTTTTGCATGTGTTCCGAGGCCATGTCTGTACATGCTAGGCTCGTTAACACCCGTTGTATGTGAACGTAAGGATCCATCACAGCCGATCATCACGGCGTGCTTAGAAACGACGAACTTAAGGAACGGTGCACAGTTAGGGGAGAACACTTCTTGAAATTGTTATGAGGGATCATCTTATTTACTACCGTCGTTCTAAGTAAACAAGATGCAAAACATGATAAACATCACATGTAATCAAATAATTAACGTGACATGATATGGCCAATATCACATAGCTCCTTTGATCTCCATCTTGGGGCTCCATGATCATCTTGTCACTGGCTTAACACCATGATCTCCATCATCATGATCTCCATCATCGTGTCTCCATGAAGTTGCTCGCCAACTATTACTTCTACTACTATGGCTAACGCGTTTAGCAATAAAGTAAAGTAATTTACATGGCGTTTCTCGATGACACGCAGGTCATATAAAAGAATAAAGACAACTCCTATGGCTCCTGCCAGTTGTCATACTCATCGACATGCAAGTCGTGATTCCTATTACAATAGCATGAACATCTCATACATCACATATAGATCATTCATCATTCATCACAACTTTGGCCATATCATATCACAGACCACTTGCTGCAAAAACAAGTTAGACGTCCTCTAATTGTTGTTGCAAGTTTTTACGTGGCTGAATTAGGGTTCTAGCAAGAACGTCTTCTTACCTACGTTAAAGCCACAACGTGATTTGTCAACTTCTATTTACCCTTCATAAGGACCCTGTTCATCGAATCCGCTCCAACTAAAGTGGGAGAGACAGACACCCGCCAGCCGCCTTATGCAACTAGTGCATGTTAGTCGGTGGAACCGGTCTCACGTAAGCGTACGTGTAAGGTTGGTCCGGGCCGCTTCATCCCACAATACCGCTGAAGCAAGAAAAGACTAGTAACGGCAAGAAAGTTGACAAATCTACGCCCACAACAAATTGTGTTCTACTCGCGCAAGAAGAACTACGCATAGACCTAGCTCATGATGCCACTGTTGGGGAACATTGCAGAAAACAAAAATTTTCCTACTCGTTTCACCAAGATCCATCTAGGAGTTCAACTAGCAACGAGCCATCAGATGCATCTACATACCTTTGTAGATCGCGTGCGGAAGCGTTCAAAGGAACGGTGATGATGTAGTCGTACACGACGTGATCCAAATCACCGATGACCAAGCGCCGAACGGAGGGCACCTCCGCGTTCAACACACGTACGGGACGGGAGACGTCTCCTCCTTCTTGATCCAGCAAGGAGGAAGGAGAGGTTGATGAAGATCCAGCAGCACGACGGCGTGGTGGTGGATGCAGGGCGTCACAGTAGCAGGGCTTTGCCTATACTACGAGGGAGAGACGTAACGGGGAGAGAGGGAGGCGCCAAAGCTCAGGTATGAAGTCCTCCCCTCTCCTCAACTATATATAGGGGTGCCAAGGGGGGGGGGCGCCGGCCCTAGTAGATGGATCTACTAGGGGGGGGGCGGCGGCCTAGGGTGGGGGGCTTGCCCCCAAGCAAGGGGGCGCCCCTCTAGGGTTTCCCCTCCAACCCTAGCCGCATGGGCCCTTGGGGGGGTGGCGCCCCAGCCCACTATGGGCTGGGTTCCCTCCCACTTTAGCCCATGGGGCCCCCTGGGATAGGTGGCCCCACTCGGTGGACCCCCGGGACCCTTCCGGTGGTCCCGGTACAATACCGGTGACCCCGAAACTTGTCCCGATGGCCAAAACAGCACTTCCTATATATAATTCTTTACCTCCGGACCATTCCGGAACTCCTCGTGACGTTCGGGATCTCATCCGGGACTCCGAACAACATTCGGGTTACTGCACATACATATCTTCACAACCCTAGCGTCACCGAACCTTAAGTGTGTAGACCCTACGGGTTCGGGAGACAAGCAGACATGACCGAGACGACTCTCCGGTCAATAACCAACAGCAGGATCTGGATACCCATGTTGGCTCCCACATGCTCCACGATGATCTCATCGGATGAACCACGATGTCAAGGATTCAATCAACCCCGTATGCAATTCCCTTTGTCAATCGATATGTTACTTGCCCGAGATTCGATCGTCGGTATCCCAATACCTCGTTCAATCTCGTTACCGGCAAGTCACTTTACTCATACCGTAATGCATGATCCCGTGACTAGACACTTGGTCACTTTGAGCTCATTATGATGATGCATTACCGAGTGGGCCCAGTGATACCTCTCCGTCATACGGAGTGACAAATCCCAGTCTTGATCCATGTCAACCCAACAGACACTTTCGGAGATACCCGTAGTCTACCTTTATAGCCACCCAGTTACGTTGTGACGTTTGGTATACCCAAAGCACTCCTACGGTATCCGGGAGTTACACAATCTCATGGTCTAAGGAAAAGATACTTTGACATTGGAAAACTCTAGCAAACGAACTATACGATCTTGTGCTATGTTTAGGATTGGGTCTTGTCCATCACATCATTCTCCTAATGATGTGATCTCGTTATCAATGACATCCAATGTCCATAGTCAGGAAACCATGGCTATCTGTTGATCAACGAGCTAGTCAACTAGAGGCTTACTAGGGACATGTTGGTGTCTGTTATTCACACATGTATTACGATTTCCGGATAACACAATTATAGCATGAATAAAGACAATTATCATGAACAAGGAAATATAATAATAATGCTTTTATTATTGCCTCTAGGGCATATTTCCAACAATTTGTGGCACTCCCGTTTAGGTCATATTGGTGTAAAGCACATGAAGAAACTCCATGCTAATGGGCTTTTGGAATCACTTGATTATGAATCAGTTGATGCTTGCGAACCATGCCTCATGGGCAAGATGACTAAGACTCTGTTCTTCGGAATAATGGAGCGAGCAACAGATTTGATGGAAATCATACATACTGATGTATGTGGTCCGATGAATATTGAGGCTCGCGACAGGTATCATTATTTTCTGATCTTCACAGATGATTTGAGCAGATATGAGTATATCTACTTAATGAAACACAAGTCTGAAACATTTGTAAAGTTCAAAAAATTTCAGAGTGAAGTGGAGAATCATCGTAACAAAAATGAAAGTTTCTACAATATGATCGTAGAAGTAAATATTTGAGTTACGAGTTTGGCCTTCAGTTAAAAACAATGTGAAATAGTTTCACTACTCACGCCACGTGGAACACCACAGCATAATGGTGTGTCCGAACGTCATAACCATACTTTATTAGATATGGTGCGATCTATGACGTCTCTTACCGATCTACCAATATTGTTTTGGGGTTATTCATTAAGGACAGCTGCATTCACATTTAAAAGGGCACCATCTAAGTCACCATCTAAGTCCGTTGAGACGACACAATCTGAACTGTGGTTTGGCAAGAAACCAAAGTTGTCGTTTCTTAAAGTTTGAGGTTGCAATGCTTATGTGAAAAAGTTTCAACTTGATAAGCTTAAACCTAAATCAGAGAAGTGCGTCTTCATAGGATATCCAAAGGAAACTATTGGATACACCTTCTATCAAAGATCCGAAGGCAAGACTTTTTGTTGCTAAATTCAGAAACTTTCTAGAGAAGGAGTTTCTCTCGAAAGAAGTGAGTAGGAGGAAAGTAGAAAACTTGATAAGGTAATTGTACCTTCTCCCTTATTGGAAAGTAGTTCATCACAGAAATCTGTTCTTGTGACTACTACACCAATTAGTGAGGAAGCTAATGATGATGATCATGTAACTTCAGATCAAGTTACTACCGAATCTCGTAGGTAAACCAGAGTGAGATCCGCACCAGAGTGGTACGGTAATCCTGTTCTGGAAGTCATGTTACTAGACCATGATGAACTTGCGAACTATGAGGAAGCGATGATGAGCCCAGATTCCGCGAAATGGTTTTAGGCTATGAAATCTGAGATATGATCCATGTATGAGAACAAAGTATGGACTTTGATGGATTTGCCCGATGATCGGCAAGCCATAGAAAATAAATGGATCTTCAAGAGGAAGACAGACGCTGATAGTAGTGTTACTATCTACAAAGCTAGACTTGTCGAAAAAGGTTTTGACAAAGTTCAAGATGTTGACTACGATGAAATTTTCTCACTCGTAGCGATGCTTAAGTCTGTCCAAATCATGTTAGCAATTGCCGCATTTTTATGAAATCTGGGAAATGGATAAACAAAACTACATTCCTTAATGGATTTAAAGAAGAGTTGTATATGATGCAACCAGAAGGTTTTTGTCAATCCTAAAGGTGCTAACAAAATATGCAAGCTCCAGCGATCCATCTATGGACTGGTGCAAGCATCTCGGAGTTGGAATATACGCTTTGGTAAGTTGATCAAAGCATATAGTTTTATACAGACTTGCGGTGAAGCATGTATTTACAAGAAAGTGAGTGGGAGCACTACAGCATTTCTGATAAGTATATGTGTATGACATATTCTTGATCGGAAATAATGTAGAATTATTCTGCAAAGCATAAAGGAGTGTTTAAAAGGATTTTTTTCAAAGAAAACCTCGGTGAAGCTGCTTACATATTAAGCATCAAAATCTATAGAGATAGATCAAGATGCTTGATAAGTTTTTTCAATGAGTACATACCTTGACAATATTTTGAAGTAGTTCAAAAATGGAACAGTCAAAGAAAGAGTTCTTGGCTGTGTTACAAGGTATGAAATTGAGTAAGACTCAAAGCCCGACCACGACAGAAGATAGAAAGAGAATGAAAGTCATTCCCTATGCCTCAGACATAGGTTCTATAAATTATGCCATGCTGTGTACTAGATCTATTGTATACCCTACACTGTGTTAAGCAAGGGAGTACAATAGTGATCTAAGAGTAGATTACTGGACAGCGGTCAAAAATATCCTTAGTGGAATAAGGAAATATTTCTCAATTATGGAGGTGACAAAAAGGTTCGTCGTAAAAAGTTACGTTGATGCAAGTTTTGACACAGATCTGGATGACTCTTAAGTCTCGATCTAGATACATATTGAAAGTGGGAGCAATTAGGTAGAGTAGCTCCATCCAGAGCATTGTAGACATAGAATTCACAAAATACTTACAGATCTGTATGTGACAGACCCGTTGACTAATATTATCTCACAAGCAAAACATGATCACACCTTAGTACTCTTTGGGTGTTAATCACATAAACGATGTGAACTAAATTATTGACTCTAGTAAACACTTTGGGTATAGGTCACATGACGATGTGAACTATGGGTGTTAATCACATGGTGATGTGAACTATTAGTGTTGAATCACATGGTGATGTGAACTAGATTATTGACTCTAGTGCAAGTGGGAGACTGAAGGAAATATGCCCTAGAGGCAATAATAAAGTTATTATTTATTTCCTTATATCATGATAAATGTTTATTATTCATGCTAGAATTGTATTAACCGGAAACATAATACATGTGTGAATACATAGACAAACAGAGTGTCACTAGTATGCCTCTACTTGACTAGCTCGTTAATCGAAGATGGTTATGTTTCCTAACCATGAACAAAAGAGTTGTTATTTGATTAACGGGATCACATCATTAGAAGAATGATGTGATTGACATGACCCATTCCATTAGCTTAGCACCCGATCGTTTAGTATGTTGCTATTGCTTTCTTCATGACTTATACATGTTCCTATGACTATGAGATTATGCAACTCCCGTTTACCGGAAGAACACTTTGTGTGCTACCAAACCTCACAACGTAACTGGGTGATTATAAAGGAGCTCTACAGGTGTCTCCAAAGGTGAATGTTGGTTTGGCGTATTTCGAGATTAGGATTTGTCACTCCGATTGTCGGAGAGGTATCTCTGGGCCCTCTCGGTAATGCACATCACATAAGCCTTGCAAGCATTACAACTAATGAGTTAGTTGCGAGATGATGTATTACGAAACGAGTAAAGAGACTTACCGGTAACGAGATTGAACTAGGTATTAAGATACCGACGATCGAATCTCGGGCAAGTAACATACCGATGACAAAGGGAACAACGTATGTTGTTATGCAGTCTGACCGATAAAGATCTTCGTAGAATATGTAGGAGCCAATATGGGCATCCAGGTCCCGCTATTGGTTATTGACCGGAGACGTGTCTCGGTCATGTCTACATTGTTCTCGAACCCGTAGGGTCCGCACGCTTAAGGTTTCGATGACAGTTATATTATGAGTTTATGAGTTTTTGATGTACCGAAGGAGTTCGGAGTCCCGGATGAGATCGGGGACATGACGAGGAGTCTCGAAATGGTCGAGACGTAAAGATTGATATATTGTACGACTATATTCGGACATCGGAAAGGTTCCGAGTGATTCGGGTATTTTTCGGAGTACCGGGTAGTTACGGGAGAAGCAATGGGCCTTGATGGGCTTTAGTGGGAAGAGGAGAAAGGGCCAAGGGGCTGCTGTGCCCCCCCTCCCCTCTAGTCCGAATTGGACTAGGGAAAAGGGGGCCGGCCACCTCTCCTTCTCCTCCACTTCCTTCTCCCTTCCTCCCCTCTTGGTGGACTCCTACTAGGACTTGGAGTCCTAGTAGGACTCCACATCCTGGCCGCACCTAGCCTTGGTCGGCCTCCTCCTCCTCCATCCTTTATATACTGAGGCAAGGGGCACCCCATGAACACAAGTTGATCCACGTGATCTTTTTCTTAGCCGTGTGCGGCGCCCCCTTCCACCATAATCCTCGATAATATTGTAGCGGTGCTTAGGCGAAGCCCTGCGACAGTAGAACATCAAGATCGTCACCACGCCGTCGTGCTGACGGAACTCTTCCCCGACACTTTGCTGGATCAGAGTCCGGGGATCGTCATCGAGCTGAACGTGTGCTAAAACTCGGAGGTGCCGTAGTCTCGGTGCTTGATCGGTCGGGTCGTGAAGACGTACGACTACATCAACCTAACGCTTCCGTTGTTGATCTACAAGGGTACGTAGATCACACTCTTCCCTCGTTGCTATGCATCACCATGATCTTGCGTGTGCGTAGGTAAATTTTTGAAATTACTACGTTCCCCAACACCACCTGTGTGCAAAGCACGGTAGTAGAACCAGTCTCATGAACGCGGTCATGTAATGTCGGTCCTGGCCGCTTCATCCAACAATACCACCGAATCAAAGTATGACATGCTGGTAAGCAGTATGACTATTATCGCCCACAACTCTTTGTGTTCTACTCGTGCATATAACATCTACGCATAGACCTGGCTCGGACGCCATTGTTGGGGAACACAGTATTTCAAAAAAAATTCCTACAATCATGCAAGATCTATCTAGGAGATGTATAGCAACGAGTGGGGAGAGTGTGTCCACGTACCCTCGTAGACCGAAAGCGGAAGCATTTAGTAATGCGGTTGATGTAGTCGAACGTCTTCACGATCCAACCGATCAGGTACCAAACGCACGGCACCTCCGCGATTTGCACACGTTCAGCTCAGTGACGTCCCTCGTACTCTTGATCCAGCTGAGGCCGATGGTGAGCTGCGTCAGCACGATGGCGTGTTGACGGTGATGGTGAAGTTACTGACGCAGGTCTTCGCCTAAGCACTACGACAATATGACCGAGGTGGAAAACTATGGAGGGGGGCACCGCACACGGCTAAAGATCAGCTTGTGTGTCTATGGGGTGCCCCCCTCCCCGTATATAAAGGAGGGGAGGAGGAGGAGGGCTGGCCTCAAGGGGCGCGCCCAAGGGGGGGATTCCTACTCCTAGTAGGAGTAGGTTTCCCCCTTTCCCAGTCCAAGTAGGAGAAGAAGGAAGGAGAGGAAGAAGAGAAGGAAAGGGGGCCGGCCCCCCTAGCCCTAGTCCAACTCGGTTTGGGCTAGGGGGGCACGCGCCACCTCTTGGCCTGCCTCCTCTCTTCCACCACTAGGCCCATAAGGCCCAATAACTTCCCGGAGGGGGTTCCGGTAACCCCCGGCACTCCGAAACTTATCCGAAACGACCCGGACCATTTCGGTGTCTGAATGTAACCTTCCAATATATGAATCTTTATGTCTCGACCATTTTGAGACTCCTCGTCATGTCCATGATCTCATCCGAGACTCCGAACAACCTTCGGTACATCAAATCACATAACTAGTTGTCACAGCCCTAGAATTGTTTGCAATAGTTGCATAAGAGAGCATCCATGCATCATGTCTAAATTCTGAAAGTTGAATTGAGGTTAGTTAATACCCTCAGAAATCACTTCAGAAATAATCAACATTAAAAATCTTTTCAAATGAGTCCAAGGAAATGTTCCTGTTATTCTGTAAAAATATTGGCAAGAGGTAAAATTCAAACCAATATTTTTGGAGTGTCAGAAATATTTATTTTGGGCATTTGAAATTAATTCAACAACTATTTGAATTGTATATATATCTATTATATAATAAATATATGTTCAATAATTCTAAAAATTCTTGTGTGGATTTGGATAAGTCCACTTAGCTATCACATTTATTTTCATGAAGTTTAAAGTTGATTTGGTGTTAAAACTAAATCGCAAACAAACTGCAAAAAATAGAAAAACAAAAACAGAATAGAGAGAGAGAGAGAAAAGCCAACCTGGGCCTACTCACCTAGTGGCCCAGCTCGCTGGCCCAGCCCACCCGGGCTCCCTGTCGCCTTCCTCCTCGCACCAGTAGGCGAGGGTGCGTGCCCGACGCGCGCAGCCACACGCTCGGCCACCTCCTGCTTGCCGCCGAGCCTCTGGATGCGTGGGTGAACGCCCCGGTGTCGTCCCAATCCGCCCGACCTCTCTCACTCTCCCCCTGCTCTCTCCCTCACTGATCCCCACCTCACCGAGTGCAGCCGACGCTGTCGTTCGCCGTAGCCGCAGCCACCGTGCTCCCCTCGCCTCGCTGATGTGTCCTAGTGCTCCGTCCCGTCCCTTGCTTCGTCATCGTCAAGCCACGCAACCGGGGACGCCCTACTTCGACTGCGCCGTCGTCGTTTTCAACCACGGACGACCGAGATCGCCGGCGACCTCCCGTCGTCACCAGTCCCTCCCCGAGCTCGCCATTCGCTCCCCTGCACTCACAGTGAGCCACTGACCCTTCTCCCCTCCCCGTTCTCGCTCTCGTGCACCGTACGCGCCGCTTCAAGCTCGCCCGCACGCACCGCCGCCTGTGCTCGCTGCCGACGTGTCTCCGGCCATCTAATGGTCCGGCCATCATGCCCAAATTCCTCCCCGCGTTGCGTAGTGCACATAGGTGCCCCGCACGAGCCACCACGACTGTCATAGAGACGACCCCGAGCTCACCCGAGCTCCGGCAGCCGCCAAGGTCGTCGCCGACGTTGTTTCCATCCTCCCCACGTCCAGCCACTAGCACCTTTGGATGCGGTGCATGCCTAGCTGCACGTAGAGCTTCTCCGCCGTCGATTTGGTCGACGGAGGACCAAATCCGAAGCCCGCTGCCGCATCAGGCCTCGCCGGCGGCAGAACGCCGGTGGGTTTGACCCACTTTGACCACGACTGGGTCCCCCCCTGTGTCGATGACATGTGGGGCCGGCCTCTGACCATAGTTAGTTTAGGTTTTAGTTAGTGCTAATTACCACTGTTAGAGGTTAATCACCTTGCTAACTAAACTCTGTATCACTGACATGTGGGCCCATGCCCTAATTAAGTTAGGTTAGTATTTAACTCAGCACTAACTAACATAGTTAGTTAGTTATATCACTGACGTGTGGACCCCGCACGTCAGGTTTGACTTGGACTAGCCCCGTTGACCAGCTGACGTCAGCATGACCTAGAGCTGACGCAGTAAGCATTTTCTGGAATATTTCTAATTCAAAAATGATTTGGAAATTTTAGAAAATGTTGCAAACTTTGAAAAATTATAGAAATTAATCTGTAGCTCCAAATGAAATAAATTACATATGAAAAATGATCAGAAAAATCCAATCTATCCATCTGTAATGTTTTCATGCATGTTTGAGCAAGTTAACCTCACTGTTTAGGATGAAATATGATTAGGACAAATTTGATAATAGATTTGGAGTTGGAATTTGATCTAGCTTTGAATTCCACTTCAACCAAAATGACTTCCTATTGCATTAGCCCAAATAACAGCATATTGCCATGTCATGATCATGCATCATATTGTGCATTGCATTGATTGTGTTTCCTCTCTGTTGCCGGTATTTGTTCCCCCTTGGTAGACATACGTTTCGATGATGAGTTTGATGACACCGATGAAGAACTACTATCTTCAGAAGTGCCAGGCAAGCAAAACCCCCTTGTTCATTCCGATACAATCCCACTCTCTCGCTCCTGCTCTCTTTTACTGCATTAGGACAACAACGTTTCAACTGTTACATGCTGCGGTAGCTGAACCCCTTTCCTCTGCATGACCTGCCATTGCCACAGTAAGTAGATGAAACCCACTAGCATGCATAGGAGTTGTTTGAGCCCTGATGTGCCTACTCATTCATGTTTGTTTGTCATGCCTGCTACTGCTTAGAGTTGAGTCAGGTCTGATTCATCGGGGATGAATTGGAATGTGGTGAACATGTCCTACTGTTGAGAGCTAAGTGTGTGAACACGATTTGGTAAAGGTAGCGGTGAGAGGCCATGCAGGAGTACATGGTGGGTTGTCTCATTGCAGCCGTCCTTAGGAACTGAGTTCTGTGTTTGTGATCCATGAACAGTTACGACCACACATTGGGCTCCGGGCGCTCCAAGCTCTCTCGACTTATTAATCAACCTGATCTCTGTCCAGGAGTTGCAACTAGTTTCTAGTGTTTGTAGGTAGTG
This sequence comes from Triticum urartu, assembly GCF_056163025.1. Classification (NCBI taxonomy): domain Eukaryota; kingdom Viridiplantae; phylum Streptophyta; class Magnoliopsida; order Poales; family Poaceae; genus Triticum; species Triticum urartu. The sequence continues at coordinate 442,711,378 of NC_141873.1, read as the reverse complement.
TTAGTAGTCTACCAAGTGGCACTCGGTACAGGTGGGCCTGGGACAGACTAGGCACAGTGGCACGATGTACCAAGTGGCACCCGGATGGTGGGCTTGGGAACCCTGCTCACATCGTTTGGGGCCGTGAGCGACACCCCGTCCGGATCTCCTTGCGGATGGAACCCGAATAGGTAATAAACCTGGACTAGAGACTTGTGTGGTTAGTCAGGTCATGGCCGACTCCCTCACCAGGCTTCCGCTTGAAGGTTGTCGAGATACACGACGTGTACATGGTGGTAAGTGGTGAGAGCGTGTGTGAAGAAGTACACCCCTGCAGGGTTATCATTATCTATTTGAATAGCCGGATTCCTCAGATATGGAAACTTGGACCCCTTGCATAGTTCATAGACAAGTGAAAGTGGATACTCTAAAATGCGCAAGATAAGCGTGAGTGCTATGGATGGCGTTCTCGTAGGGAGACAGGAGTGGATCCATAGTGGTGTATTGATATGGTGAATATGTGGACTCGTGTGCGCCACCTCAAAGAGTTATTTGCAGTCGTAGTTCAGGATAGCCACCGAGTCAAAGCTGGCTTGCTGCAGTTAAACTCCACCACCCCTTTGATGATACCGATGCATATGTAGTTAGTTCTGATGTAAGTCTTGCTGGGTACATCTGTACTCACGTTTGCTTAATTTATGTTTTTGCAGATAGACTTCAGTCTCACTAGTAGTTCCGCTTGGACTTCGACGTTTAGCTCGTTACCTCAGCTACGATCTTGTACCCTTGGGAGGGTCTTGTAGATAGTCAGGCTCCTCAGCCTTCTTCATTTTTAGTTGTCTGTACTCAGACAAGTTCAGCTTCCGCATGTGTTTGTTGCTTGTATGCTCTGTATGTTGGGTCATGAGACCCATGTTTGTAATATCTCGCTCCTTGGAGCCTATTGAATAAATACTTTGAGTCGTAGAGTTTTGTTGTGATGCCATGTTGTATTTACACATATCGAGCATATTGTGTGTATGATTGGAATGCTTGGTATGTGTGGGATCCGACAACCTAGTTGTCTATCCTTGGTAGCCTCTCTTATGGGGAAATGTAGTCTAGTGCGTCCACTAAGCCATGATAGTCTGCTATAGCCCGGTTTACCGGAGTCGTGCTAGCCCAGCACTACTGCTCCGGAACACTTAGACTGGCCGACATGTGATCCACTTCGTTCCTGTGTCTGTCCCTTCGGGGAAAAGTCACGTGGTGACTTTCGGAGTCCTGCTAGCCTGCTACAGCCCGGGTTCCCGGAGTCCTGTTAGCCCAGTTGCTACAACCTGAATTCACACGCTGATGACCAACACGTTCGATGCTGGTTCATGTATTCCTGTCCCCGTAAGTCAGTGCCACTTTGGGTTCACGACTAATCATGTCGGCCCGGGTTCCCTGTCATATGGATGCTAGCGACACTATCATATACGTGAGCTAAAAGGCGCAAATGGTCCCAGGCCAGGTAAGGTGGCACCCATGGGAATACCATGCGTGAGGCCGCAAAGTGATATGATGTGTTACATGCTAGATCGATGTGACTTAGAATCGGGGTCCTGACAGTCATAACACATATCGTCATCGAACGTCACTACAAAAAAAATACACATCCATGACATTTTGGGCCGAACGGAAAAAAATTCTGTCATACTTATGACACTTCTATGACGATAATTGTGACAAAACCCGGTATCATCATAGATGTGGTGGGGTCCTACTTCTATGACAAAAAGTCATGACGGAAAATGGGCTTTTCATCCTGGGCGGGCCGAAGACGCAGTTGCATGACATTCTTTGGGTTGTCCTTGACGGAAAAACTGTGGTAGAAGCGAGGGCGAGGAAAATATCAGGGAGTTCCTGATTACGGTGGGTGGTCAGGGGCCGAGCGATGCGTGTTTCTCTCGTACGTACACGCGCGTGTGCAAGGCATTGCGCTCTAACTGAACCCGAGCGAGGCGTTGAGCTCTAACTGAACCCGAGCGATTGCACTGTAGGCTATGCATTACTGAACCCGAGCGATCGATCGATCCCTTTCTATTAACTGAACCTGAGTGATTCCTTCGCTACTGCTGCTAACTGAAGCCGATCGATGCTGCCTTTGGATGAACAGTGAGCGTTGTTGGGGGGTTTGGATGAATAGTTCCTAGTGGGGGGTTGGATGAACAGGACCCCGTGGTAGTAGAGGCCATTGCCGCTGGATGAACAGTACCCCGATTGATCGAGCCGGTGGATAAACAGGACCCCATGGAGGGGTGGATGAACAGGACCCCGTGGAGGGCTGGATGAACAGGACCCCGTGGAGGGCTGGTTGAACAATAGCCGGTGGAGGGCTGGATGAACAGTAGCCTGTGGAGGGGTGGTTGGACAGGACCCCGTGGAGAGGGCTGGTTGAACAGTAGTCGGTGGAGGAGCGCGCGGTGGAGGCTGGATGAACAGGAGCCCGTGGATGAATAGTTGCAGGTGGAGGCTGGAGGAGGTCGACGGTGGATGAACAGTAGCCCGTGGAGGCAGTCAACAGTGGAGATGAACAATATCCCGTGGACTCCCGTTCCAACACAAGTCCGTTTCCTCCGTTTTGCGTTACGCCACACCCCTCCCAATCAACAGGACCCCGTTTCGACCGTAGGAGGTCTGTTTCCTCCATTTTGCGGTACGCCAGACCCCTCCCGATGAACAGGATCCCGTTTCGACCATGGCCGGTCGAACACAAGGCCGTTTCCTCCGTTCTGCGGTATGCTAGGCCTCATTTCCATCGGCTGTTCTGTCCAAGCCAGTTGGCTCCCGATGAACATCACACATTCCATTGCCTCCCGATGAACACGAGGCTGTTTCTCCGTTCTGACCCAGTCGGTTCGATGCTCGATGAACAAGACGATGTTGCTCATGTCCGTTGCCTCTCCATGTACACAAGCCTGGCCGTCCACAAGTACGCGCTCGAGACCCCGCCCGTATGTACGTTCGTGGCCGTATTTTTTTCCCTGTGGCTGTATGTACGTGTACAGGACTTAGACGGGACTGTGTGAACTGCTATGTCGGGTGCTCTACAACGACACACATGCCGCTACTTACTCGGCCACGGTTCATACTTGCAAAGAGACCGATCGACCAGGATGTACGTACATGTTCGCGGCCAGAATGACAAACACTATGTACGCTTGGACTAGGTGGGTCCCGACTGTCAGGCACTTCCTTGTGTGCGAAGATGTAGAGGGTGGGTCCCAGCAGTCAGCGAAGCGAATCATTTTTTTCTGCCTGTAATATGGACACACTTCCTTGTGTGCGAAGATGTAGTTGGTGGGTCCCAGCAGTCATGGGGGAAACATTTTTTTGCAAAATATGATGGCCCGTCTGGTGGGTCCCTGCTGTCAGGTGGAGGAATAATTATTTTGCGCGTAATAAGGAGGCACTTCCTTGCTGCGGCCGCAGACTCAGCTGTCAGCCTCTCCTGTACAGTACTCTTCCGATGGAAGTCGTTCGTTGACCACATTGACCACGCTGCGCCGAGAGCACCAAGGCGGTGGATGACGGCGAGGCCTAGGAAGGGGACGGCGTGGAGCCGGGAAAGACGCGGCAGTTGATGCCCATGCAGAGAGGAGTACGAGGGTTCACTGGTTCGGCTATGGTGTGAGGTTGCCGTCGCCGGAGAATACCAGGGGGTGTGGGTGAGTATAGAGGGATGGCATGGCCAGCGATGGTAGCACAGCCGGACACGGGAGGCAGGAGCAGGCGGCATGACTGATGCTTGTTTGGGCGGCTGGAGCAAGAAGACCAGAGGTTGAAGAAGCACTACGGCCGTTGGAGGGATATCGTACGATCACTGGAGCTAGAATCGTTCATATTGTCTAAGTTGACAAAACCCTCCGTCCCCGTCATCTTAGTAGGCCCACAAGTCAGCCTCCCACTATGGTGAGTCCCAGCTAGCAGGGGGAGTATTCATTTTTTGTGTGTGTAATAACGAGGCACTTCCTTGCGTGCGAAGATATAGCTGGTGGGTCTGACCTGTCAGCGGGGGAACGTCTTTTTCACGAAATACAGAGGCCCTTCCGGTGGGTCCCAGCTGTCAGGTGGAGGAATCATTATTTTGCGCGTAATAAGGAGGCATTTCCTTGCGTGCGGCCGTGGACCCAGTTGCCAACCTCTCCACGTACAGTCCACTTCCGATGCATGTCGTTCGTTGACCACGTTGACCACGCCGCGCCAAGAGCACCAGGGTGGTGGACGACGACGAGGCCTAGGAAGGGAATGACACGGAGCCAGGGAAGACTCGACAGTTGTTTCCCACGCGGAGGGGAGTGCAAGGGTTTACTGGTTCGTCTGTTGTTGCCGGAGAATAACAACAGGTGTGGGTTAGTAGAGGGATGGCTAGGCCAGCGATGGAAGAATGATGGGGCGGTGAGGCCTGCGCGGCAGGATAGCCGGCCCCGGGAGGAGGGAGCAGGCCCAACGCTTGTTTGAGCGCCTGGAGTAGGAAGAGCAGAGATTGAAGAAGCATGACAGCCGTTGGATGGACATCCAACAGAAACTGCTCTAATGTGTTGACTAAGTTGACACGGTGTTGCGTGTGTGTCAACCTTATTTTTAAGGAAAGCATACACGTCAACCTGTAGTAGGCGCATAAGTCAGCCTCAAATCTATGGAAAACAGCATACAACCCATCTGTCATTATTTCTAATGATTTACAGCCCATTTGCCAATTCTTAAGAATTTTTTGGGAGCCCATCTTCTTTTTGTTAGCATTACACCCCATATTGTGGCCACGGTTAAAAATTATACGAAATCTGCATATTTCAGTGCGGTTAACTGTTTCTCAAAATATCGAGTCACATTCAAACTATTTTGAAAAATAATTTACATTAATATAAAATCCAAATAATTGTCCACGCATAAAATCAATGGAATTTAAAATCTTGTAATGAAAAAAAATTGAAACTAATTCCCGGTTTGATGTGTTTTAAAAATGTACAACCCATTTCTGGGCAAACCGAATGAAACTCTCCTCGTCTTGAAAGATTTGCAGCCTAGCAGGGCTGATAAAACAAGTAGGCCTCATTTGGGTTTTTATTTTTAAAAATAGAACTGGGCTAGCCATTTTCAGCAAGAAAAAACACAAGTGGGCTCATGATGTGGTAAACATAAATAAAACCCTGGCTAGACGGGCCACAGCCCCCGCACAGCCCCGTTGTTACCCTGATCCGTCACTAAAACTAGTATAAATAACAACTGCTCGTTCCTCAAAAAAAGTAAATAACAACTGCGCGACCTGTTGGGTCCCTGGTGTCAGCCGCTTGTTGTGCAATTCTCTCGTTTATTGACTACGTTGACAATGGCATGAGCCCCAGATGTCCAACCATTAGGAGGAACCATTTTTGGGGCTTATAATAACGAGGCACTTGCTTGCGTACTGCCATGACGCTGGTGGGTCCCTATTGTCATCCTCTCCATGTACAGTCATATCCTTGTTCCTCTCGGTTGTTGACGACATCGACAACGCAAGAAGGCGGCGCACCGCACACGGCGAGCGAACCAAGGCCGAGGACGACAGCGAGGCCTCAGACGGAACGAACAAGAGCTGTGGAAGATGCGCTAGTCCAGTCGCAGGCGGAGGGGAGTACGAGGGTTGACTGGTTCGGGTGCGGGTGCATGTTGGGGCTGACGTCACCGGAGAATAAAATGACGTGTGTGGGAATAGAAGAAGGGACTGGCCAACGTTGGAGGGTATGGTAGGGCGGCGGAGGCGGGAGCAGGCGGAGCCGACGGGGTGGTTTGGTTTGGGCGGCTGGAGGAAGAAGACAAGAGATAGAAGATACACGACTGGTGTTGGATGTCAATCTAATGGCCGGTAGGCAGAATTGTTTGTTGACTAGCTAGTAAGTCAACGCCACCTTGGATAGGCTATTTCCTCGTGGGTCCCAAATGTTAGAATCCAAATATGTCACGGTCATGCAGCCTTTCCTATGAAAATTTACAGCTCATTTGGTGTGCTAGTTCGGAATAAGTTTGTGGGTGCTGGTGGGGGCTAATCACTTGGCTTCTATAATGCAAAGTGAGCCCAAGCAACCGGCGAGAGTGATGTTATTTCCCTTGGTTGGGATTTGTTACAATATTTCACTCTAAATTAAACGAATGGCAAGCCATTTGCCTTGTTTCAAAGAAAATATGACAGACACAACCGAGTTGAAAAGGGCAAGAACATCTAACTCCAGCTTAAAAATTGTACAAAAGCACGAGGGTTAATTGTTCATCAGGTTTAGACAAAACCCAGGTTGAAAAGGGAAACAACATCTAACTCCAGCACTGTTTTCGGCAGTCACAGTCAAATGGACCGGTTAGGTCCATAGAATGAACATCCTGGGTCGTAAAATTTACTAGAGTATGACCACAATATGTTGTAAATAGAAGCCCGACACGTTCTGGAGCTCTTTTGCCCACCTGAAACTCCTTTTTTTTGCTCTTCGACATACCCATCCGTCAAAACCATGCCGCTGATAAACTTAAGCCTGATGGACAATAGTAACCTCGCATTCAGCAGGAAGAATGCAACAAATCTAGTGTTTGCATGGTTGGCTACATATCGTTCTAGCGTTATTGTCTTCAATCGAATGTCATGAGAAGTGATAAAATCCTAGTGCTTACTGATATGTCTCCAACGTATCTATAATGGGCTTTATTATGCACTTCTATATTATTTTTGGGTCTAACCTATTAACCGAAGGCCCAGTGCGAATTGTTGTTTTTTTTGCCTATTTCAGTGTTTCGCAGAAAAGGAATATCAAACGGAACCCAAACGGAACGAAACCTTTGCAAGGATCTTTTTTGGAACAAACGCAATCCAGGAGACTTGGAGTGGAGGTCAAGGAAGAAACGAGGCGGCCACGAGGTAGGGAGGCGTACCCAGGGGGTAGGCGTGCCCCCTACCCTCGTGGGCCCCACAGATCTCCACCGACCTACTTCTTTCGCCTATATATACTCTTATACCCTGAAAACATCTAGGGGAGCCACGAAAGCACTTTCCACCGCCGCAACCTTCTGTACCCATGAGATCCCATCTTGGGGCCTTTTCCGGCGATCTGCCGAAGGGGGATTCGATCATGGAGGGCTTCTACATCAACTCCATAGCCTCTCCGATGATGTGTGAGTAGTTTAGCACAGACCTTCGGGTCCATAGTTATTAGCTAGATGGCTTCTTCTCTCTCTTTGGTTCTCAATACAAAGTTCTCCTTGATGTTCTTGGAGATCTATTTGATGTAATACTTTTTGCGGTGTGTTTGCCGAGATCCGATGAATTGTGGGTTTACGATCAAGATTATCTATGAACAATATTTGATTCTTCTCTGAATTCTTATATGCATGATTTGATATCTTTGCAAGTCTCTTCGAATTATCAGTTTGGTTTGGCCTACTAGATTGATCTTTCTTGCAATGGGAGAAATGCTTAGCTTTGGGTTCAATCTTGCGGTGCTCGATCCCAGTGACAAAAAGGGAACCGACACGTATTGTATTGTTGCCATCGAGGATAAAAAGATGGGGTTTATATCATATTGCTTGAGTTTATCCCTCTACATCATGTCATCTTGCCTAATGCGTTACTCTGTTCTTATGAACTTAATAGTCTTGATGCATGCTGGATAGCGGTCATTGTGTGGAGTAATAGTAGTAGATGCAGAATCGTTTCGGTCTACTTGACACGGACGTGATGCCTATGTTCATGATCATGCCTAGATATTCTCATAACTATGCACTTTTCTATCAATTGCTCGGTAGTAATTTGTTCACCCACCTTAATATATGCTATCTTGAGAGAAGACACTAGTGAAACCTATGGCCCCCGGGTTTACTTTACATCATATAAGTTTTCGATCTATAATTCTAGTTTACTATTTATTTTGCAATCTTTACTTTTCAATCTATACAACAAAAATACCAAAAATATTTATCTTATTATCTTTATCAGATCTCACTTTTGCAAGTGGCCGTGAAGGGATTGACAACCCCTTTATCGCATTGGTTGCAAGGTTCTTGATTGTTTGTGCAGGTACTAGGCGATTTATGTGTAGTCTCCTACTAGATTGATACCTTGGTTCTCAAAAACTGAGGGAAATACTTACGCTACTTTGCTGCATCACCCTTTCCTCTTCAAGGGAAAACCAACGCATGCTCAAGAGGTAGCAAGAAGGATTTCTGGCGCTGTTGCCGGGGAGATCTACGCTCAAGTCGAGACATACCAAGTACCCATCAAAAACTCTTATCCCTCACATTACATTATTTTCCATTTGCCTCTCGTTTTCCTCTCCCCCACTTCACCTTTGTCGTTTTATCCGCCCTTTTTTCATTCGTTTTTTTGCTTGCTTCTTCTGTGCTTGTGTGTTGGATTGATTGTTTGTCACAATGGCTCAAGACAATACTAAATTATGTGACTTTTCCAATACCAACAATAATGATTTTATTAGCACTCCGGTTGCTCCTACTACCGATGCTGAATCTTGTGAAATCAATACCGATTTGTTGAATCTTGTTTTGAAAGATCAATTTTCTGGCCTTCCTAGTGAAGATGCCACTACACATCTAAACAACTTCGTTGATTTGTGTGATATGCAAAATAAGAAAGATGTGGATAATGATATTGTTAAATTGAAGCTATTTCCATTTTCGCTTAGAGATCGTGCTAAAACTTGGTTCTCTTCTTTGCCTAAAAATAGTATTGATTCATGGAATAAGTGCAAAGATGCTTTTATCTCTAAGTATTTTCCTCCCGCTAAGATCATCTCTCTTAGAAACGATATTATGAATTTTAAGAAACTTGATCATGAGCATGTTGCACAAGCTTGGGAGAGGATGAAATTAATGATACATAATTGCCCTACACATGGATTGAATTTATGGATGATTATACAAAAAAATATGCTGGGTTGAATTTTTCTTCTAGAAATCTTTTAGATTCGGCCACGGGAGGCATTTTTATGGAAATAACTTTAGGAGAAGCTACTAAACTCCTAGATAATATTATGGTTAATTATTCTCAATGGCACACCGAAAGATCCACTAGTAAAAAAGTTCATGCTATTGAAGAGATTAATGTTTTGAGTGGAAAGATGGATGAACTTATGAAATTGTTTGCTAATAAGAGTGTTTCTTCTGATCCTAATGATATGCCTTTGTCCACTTTGATTGAGAATAATAATAAATCCTTGGATGTGAATTTTGTTGGTAGGAACAAATTTGGTAATAACGCGTATAGAGGAAACTTTAATTCTAGGTCGTTCCCTAGTAATTCCTCTAATAATTATGGTAATTCCTACAACAACTCTTATGGAAATTTTAATAAGATGCCCTCTGATTTTGAGACTAGTGTTAAAGAATTTCAATGCTTTGCTTGAATAAAAATTGCTTAAGATTGATGAGTTGGCTAGGAACGTGGATAGATTTTCTCTTGATGTTGATTCTTTGAAACTTAGATCTATTCCACCTAAGCATGATATCAATGAGTCTCTCAAAGCCATGAGAATTTCCATTGATGAGTGCAAAGAAATAGCCGCTACGATGCGTGCTAAAAAGATTGCTTTGTGAAAGCGTGTTCTTCTAGTTTTCATAATAATAATGATGAAGATCTAAAAGTGATTATGTGTCTCCTATTAAATCTTTGTTTTCCAATATGAATCTTGATAAAGATGGGACTGGAGATGAGTCAACTTTAGTTAAAAGGCGTCCCAATGATTCGGAGTTTTTAGATCTTGATGCAAAAATTGGTAAAAGTGGGATTGAAGAGGTCAAAACTTTACATGGCAATGAACCCACTATTTTGGATTTCAAGGAATTTAATTATGATAATTGCTCTTTGATAGATTGTATTTCCTTGTTGCAATCTGTGTCAAATTCTCCTCATGCTTATGATCAAAACAAAGCTTTTACTAAACATATCGTTGATGCTTTAATGCAATCTTATGAAGAGAAACTTGAATTAGAAGTTTCTATCCCTAGAAAACTTTATGATGAGTGGGAACCTACTATTAAAATTAAGATTAAAGATCATGAATACTATGCTTTATGTGATTTGGGTGCTAGTGTTTCCACGATTCCAAAAACTTTGTGCGATGTGTTAGGTTTCCGTGAATTTGATGACTGTTCTTTAAATTTGCACCTTGCGGATTCCACCATTAAGAAATCTATGTGAAGAATTAATGATGTCCTTATTGTTGCAAATAGGAATTATGTGCCCGTAGATTTCATCGTTGTTGATATAGATTGCAATCCTGCATGTCCTATTATTCTTGGTAGACCTTTCCTTAGAACGATTGGTGCAATTATTGACATGAAAGAAGGAAATATTAGATTCCAATTTCCGTTAAGGAAAGACATGGAACACTTTACTAGAATTAAAAATTAAATTACCTTATGAATCTATTATGAGAGCCACATATGGATTGCATACCAAAGATGACAATACCTAGATCTATTCTTGTTTTTATGCCTAGCTAGGGGCGTTAAACGATAGCGCTTGTTGGGAGGCAACCCAATTTTATTTTTGTTCCTTGCTTTTTGTTCCTGTTTAGTAATAGATAAATCATCTATCCTCTATTATGATTGTGTTTTTTATGTTTTAATTAGTGTTTGTGCCAAGTAAAGCCTTGAGGATCTTCTTGAATGATTGTTATTTGATCTTGCTGAAAAAAACAGAAAGTATGCGCTCATGAGAATAATTTTCATTTTTACCAGAAAGCGATAAAATACCAATTCCAACTGCAGTAGATCAACATACAAATTATTTAGGGCGTCCTAAGTTTTCAGGATTTTTGGAGTTACACAAGTATTCGAAACCTACAGATTACTACAGACTGTTCTGTTTTTGACAGATTATGTTTTTTGTGTGTTGTTTGCTTATTTTGATGAATCTATGGCTAGTATCGAGGGGTATGAACCATAGATAAGTTGAAATACAGTAGGTTTAACACCAATATAAATAAAGAATGAGTTCATTACAGTACCTTAAAGCGGAGGTTTGTTTTCTTATACTAACGGAGCTCATGAGATTTTTTGTTGAGTTTTGTGTTGTGAAGTTTTCAAGTTTTGGGGTAAAGATTTGATGGATTTTGGAACAAGGAGTGGCAAGAGCCTAAGCTTGGGGATGCCCAAGGCACCCCAAGGTAAAATTCAAGGACAAACCAAAAGCCTAAGCTTGGGGATGCCCCGGAAGGCATCCCCTCTTTCGTCTTCGTCTATCGGTACCTTTACTTGAGGCTATATTTTTATTCACCACATGATATGTGTTTCGCTTGGAGCGTCTTGTATGATTTGAGTATTTGCTTTTTAGTTTACCACAATCATCCTTGCTGTACACACCTTTTTGAGAGACACACATGAATCAGAATTTATTAGAATACTCTATGTGCTTCACTTATATCTTTTGAGCTAGATAATTTTGCTCTAGTGCTTCACTTATACCTTTTTAGAGCACAGTGGTTGTTTTATTTTATAGAAATTATTGATCTCTCATGCTTCACTTATATTATTTTGAGAGTCTTTTAGAATAGCATGGTAATTTGCTTTGGCTATAAAATTAGTCCTAATATGATAGGCATCCAGGATGGGTATAATAAAAACTTTCATATAGAGTGCATTAAATACTATGAGAAGTTTGATACTTGATAGTTGTTTTGAGATATAAAGATGGTAATATTAGAGTCATGCTAGTTGTGTAATTGTGGAATTGATAAATACTTGTGTTGAAGTTTGCAAGTCTCGTAGCATGCACGTATGGTAAACGTTGTGTGACAAATTTGAATCATGAGGTGTTCTTTGATTGCTTTCCTTATGAGTGGTGGTCCGGGACGAGCGATGGTCTTTTCCTACCAATCTATCCCCCTAGGAGCATGCACGTAGTGCTTGGTTTTGATGACTTGTTGATTTTTGCAATAAGTATGTGAGTTCTTTATGACTAATGTTGAGTCCATGGATTATACGCACTCTCACCCTTCCATCATTGCTAGCCTCTTCGGTATTGTGCATTGTCCTTTCTCACCTCGAGAGTTGGTGAAAACTTCGCCGGTGCATCCAAACCCCATGATATGATACGCTCTATCACACATAAGCCTCCTTATATCTTCCTCAAAACAGCCACCATACCTACCTATTATGGCATTTCCATAGCCATTCTGAGATATATTGCCACACAACTTTCCACTGTTCCGTTTATTATGACACACTCCATCATTGTCATATTGCTTTGCATGATCATGAAGTTGACATCGTATTTGTGGCAAAGCCACCTTCATAATTATTTCATACATGTCACTCTTGATTCATTGCACATCCCGGTACACCGCCGGAGGCATTCACATAGAGTCATATTTTGTTCTAAGTATCGAGTTGTAATTCTTGAGTTGTAAGTAAATAAAAGTGTGATGATTTTCATTATTAGAGCATTGTCCCATGTGAGGAAAGGATGATGGAGACTATGATTCCCCCACAATTCAGGATGAGATTCCAGACGAAAAAAGAGGCCATAAAAAGAGAAAAAAGGCCCAAATAAAAAAAAGAGAAAAAGAGAGAAGGGGCAATGTTACTATCCTTTTTCCACACTTGTGCTTCAAAGTAGCACCATGATCTTCATGATAGAGAGTCTCTTATTTTTTCACTTTCATATACTAGTGGGAATTTTTCATTATAGAACTTGGCTTGTATATTCCAATGATGGGCTTCCTCAAAATGCCCTTGGTCTTCGTGAGTGAAAGTGCAACTATCCCTGGGTGGTTTTGGTAATTCCTAACAACATATAGCTCATTGAGCTAACATTATTCCAAGATTAACATTTCAGGAAAAGCTCAATGAATGGCATGGCATGGACGAGGAAAGTGGACCCCTCAAAATACTAAGGACAAAAAGATTGGCTCAAGCTCAAAGCTCAAGACTCTACATTTTATATTTTAGTGATCCAAGATCACATTGAGTCTATAGGAAAAGCCAATACTATCAAGGAGGGATGAGGTGTTGCTTGATGAGGTTCTTGCTTCATACTCCCTCCGTTCCAAAATAGATGACCCAACTTTGTACTAACTTGACTACAAAGTTGAGTCATCTATTTTGGAACGGAGGGAGTAGTGCTTAGTGATATGCTCCAAAACCCTCAACTACCTTCCCACATCCACATATGACCTAAACCAAAAGTCAAACTCGGCCCCACCAATTCTTTCTATCCGGCACCACCGAGTTCAGATGTCATAGCCACTGCCACAAACCCTAGGCAAATCGGTCTCACCGATAGGGATCTCGGTCACACCGAGATGGGGTTGTAATCTCTCTGTTTCCCTTCGTAACGTTTTGGTCCTACCGAGATGAGCGATCGGTCCCACCGAGATTGCAATGTAAACTCTCTGTTTCCCTTTTGTAACATTTCGGTCCCACCGAAATGAGCAAATCGGTCCCATCGAGTTTACCTGACCAACTCTCTGGTTAGCTTATTACCAAAATCGGTCCCACTGAGTTTGTGTAATCAGTCACACCAAGATTACGTTATGCCCTAACCCTAACCATATCGGTCCTGCCGAGTTGCATCATAGTCCCGCCAAAAATCCTAACGGTCACTAGGTTTGCTAAATCAGTCCGACCAAGTTTCTCAATTTGGTCTCACCGAGATTGGTAAATTGTGTGTAACGGTTAGTTTTTGTGTGGAGGCTATATATACCCCTCCACCCACTCTTCATTCGTGGAGAGAGCCATCAGAACATACCTACACTTCCAATACACATTTTCTGAGAGAGAACCACCTACTCATGTGTTGAGGCCAAGATATTCCATTCCCACCATATGAATCTTGATCTCTAGCCTTCCCAAGTTGCTTTCCACTCAAATCTTCTTTCCACCAAACCCACATCCTGTGAGAGAGAGAGTTGAGTGTTGGGGAGACTATCATTTGAAGCATAAGAGCAAGGAGTTCATCATCAACACACCATTTGTTACTTCTTGGAGAGTGGTGTCTCCTAGATTGGCTAGGTGTCACTTGGGAGCCTCCGACAAGATTGTGGAGTTGAACCAAGGAGTTTGTAAGGGCAAGGAGATCGCCTACTTCATGAAGATCTACTGCTAGTGAGGCAAGTACTTCATGGGCGATGGCCATGATGGGATAGACAAGGTTGCTTCTTTGTGGACCCTTCGTGGGTGGAGCCCTCCGTGGACTCGCGCAACCGTTACCCTTCGTGGGTTGAAGTCTCCATCAACGTGGATGTACGATAGCACCACCTATCGGAACCATGACAAAAACATCCGTGTCTCCAATTGTGTTTGAATTCTCCAAACCCTTCCCTTTACATTCTTGCAAGTTGCATGCTTTACTTTCCTTTGCTCATAGACTCTTTGCATGCTTGCTTGAATTGAGTTAAGATTGCTTGATTTGTGCTAAGATAGCTAAAATCTGCCAAAGACTAAAATTGGGAAAAGGATAGATTTTTAATTGGTCAATGTCGGAGTAAATAGCCATGGATAGCCTAGCCGGCTTCCCCTGGCCCTTCTGAAAAAATTACGAGCCCGTCCGGCTCTCAGGAATCCAAGACATGGAGCCGCCTTCCCCTTGCTGGCTGCCACCCAGGCCGGCTTCCGGAAGGCGGTCTGACTTTAGCCCTCATGAAGAAAGCCATGGGAGGGCCGACTTCGAGAAGCCGGCCATGAGAAGGCCGACTCCAAGAAGCCGGCTCCCATAAAGCGGTCAAGACCGTACCCACAAAGTTTGCACCCACCTAACGGCGGTGCGACGGGGCGTGGCTACAGTGAAGCCTGCCACCCCCGAATCCCGGAGCACGCCTGGCACAGTGCGCCGTACGGGGTAGGCATGACCCGTCCGGCGCGGCACTGTTGCCATGTTGACCTTGGTGTCACCCACGACGGGCCGCCAGCGTGGCCCACGGACGGTGGGCCCCTTCGGGCAGAGAGACGCCCCAAGGCGGCCACGCCTCCAACCAGTCGGCTCGAGACGGAGCCGGCTCCCCGCAGTCGGCTAGCCGCCTCCCCCGAAGGAGACGCCCTATTAAGGAGACAAGACACGGTGAGGCTACATCGATCGCCAGACAAGCGGCGGCACTGTAGCCACGCCTACCATGACGAAGCCTACATCACCAAGATGAAGCCACAGTAACCAGCCGCCGACCAGGCCCTGGACAGTGGGACCTGCCTGTCGACCAAGGGGCCGGCAGCCGGCGGGACCCACCAGTCGGCGGGCCCCAGCAGCCGGCGCAGAAGCCGGCGAGTGCAGTCACAGACGGCTGGGCCCCGCGCCCAGTCGGATTACCATTGTACCCCCGGGGGTAGGCCTATATAAACCCCCCGGGGCACCCATGCAAAGGGTTCGACCCCCTGCTAGTTCTAGACACCCCGCAAGGAGAAGAAGCAGGCTAGCCGTGCCCTTCTTCCTCCTCCCACCAAAACAGCTCAAGGAGCATTGTGTAGCTACTTGTTCATCTAGTGATCATGCGGAGACCCCGCAGAGCAGCAGTAGGGGTGTTATCTCCACGGAGAGCCCCGAAGCTGGGTAAGATTCGCCGGCGTGCATGTCTTTGCCTTATCCCGTTTCCAGGCACCGGCGATGTCTTACTGGCTCCCACAATGATAAGCCACCCGTTGGCATATGTCGCACCTACCACCCGACATTTGGCGCCCACCGTGGGGCCAGGTGCACCGTCGTCCGGAGACCTGTTCTGGACGGGAACCCTCTCCCTCCCCAGCGAGCGTAGCCAGCCCGGCACGCCCGATGGCGCTTGCCACGACGCGCTGCAAGGCGTCACCAGCATCTGCGCGGCGAGCAGCCTCGCCGATCTCCTCGACGAAACTCTCATCTACGACGAGCTCGCCTCCAATGCGGGCACCGACCACCTCGCCAACCTTCTCGGCCAGCTCCATGTCTCCAGCGAGCCCGCTGCGGACCTGGAGTCGGTTGGCTCCACCGACCCGATGCCTGTCGACTCCGACACGGCCTCCTACGACACCTTCCCCACCAACGTCACGATCTACAACGACCCGCTTCCTCGAGCCAACGGCTGCGATGCTGTCACCACCGAAGTGATGGTTGTCGGCCACGGCGGCCCAGCCGACGAGAGCGCCCACGACGCCTCGCACGCGGCGACCCACGACTTGTCCACTCCCCTCCCGGCTGATGCCGACGACGAAGCACTAGAGGCACGCCGCCTCGCCCTCCTCGCAGAGGGCCGGAGGCTGGCTTCCGTAAGATGCCTCACTGAGGCCTATCAGCGCGAAGCTGACCGCGCCGCCTTCGGCACGCCGGCCCCGGGCGGGCCAAGCCGGGCCGGCCTTGTCAAGCAACGCGGAGCCGTCATCGCCGACACGCTGGGAGTCGACCGCCCGGTCTATGCCACTCTGCTCGAGAACTTGCGTGTCGCCCAGGCGGCCGTAGATGAGCTGGACGGTCTGGAGGCCGAAGACCTCCCCCACATGACCCGGCGCGTCCAGCAATTGATTGACGCAGCCGCGCAGCGACACGAAGCCGACGCCCGCGCGGAAAACCCTCCCCCGCGCCGAGAACACGGCGCGATGTCCCGGACGCCGACTACGAGCAACACCCGCGCGCGACGCGAGAAGGAGCCGGCTGCCAGCCACAGCCGGACCCGGATCTCCATCGAGCGAGACGCGGACGGTCATCCTCGAGCCATGGAATGGCGGGGCTACCCGCCCCCGCCTCCACCCCGCGGAGAGAGATATCCCGCCCCGCCGCCAGTGGCGCACCCGACTCTCAGCGGCCGGCTAGGCCGCCGCGAAGGAGTCGGCGAGAACGACGCCCGCCATCGGATCGACCGCCTGGCACGATCCCTGGCGTTGGAAGAAGAAGATGATGTTGGCCCGCCTTGTTTAGGCCCCCGCATCCGCGACGAGCCCTTTCCCAAAGGGTTCTCGCTCCCAAGAGACACGCCCAAGTACAACGGCTCCGTGAAGCTGGAAGATTGGTTGATCGACTACTCCACGGCGGTTAGCATAGCCAACGGCAACCGGCGCGTTGCCGTGAAGTACGTGCCCCTCATGCTGCAGGGCACGGCACGGACCTGGCTCAACAGCCTCAAGCCGCGTAGCATCAACAGCTGGCTAGATTTCACAGAAGCCTTCATCCGCAACTTCACCAGCACCTACAAGCGGTCTCCCAAGCCCAGGCAGCTCTCCTTGTGCGTACAAGGCCCCGCCGAGTCCACCCGCGATTACCTCACGCGTTGGGCCGAGCTCCGCAATTCTTGCGAGGGGGTGCACGAGGTGCAAGCCATAGAATACTTCACGGCCGGATGCCGAGAAGGCACCCTCCTCAAGCACAAGCTCCTCTGCGACGAGCCGACTACCCTCGACGAGCTCCTGGACATAGCGGACAAGTACGCTACCGCCGACTCCTCGATGAAGACCGAGCTTCGGGTAGACGTGTCCGGGAAAGTACTTAACCTGGCGCCCAAGACGCCGGCTGGGGATTCCGGCCGACGCCCCCACTCGAACGACCACAAGCGCAAGGGCCCCGCGCCGCCTCCCGCCAGTCGGCAGGTGGCCACAGTTGAAGACGTGCCGCCTGAAGGGCGGCCCGCGCCCAAGAAGCCCAAGGGCGGCAGGCCGGCTTGGCAGCCTGCCTTCTCCTACGAGCAGACTCTCGACGCCCCGTGCAAGTTCCACAGCGGCGCGAAGTCGTCCAACCACACAACCCGGAAGTGCCATTGGCTTGCCCGAATCTCTAAAGGCGAAGGGCTCGCGCCGCCACCGCCTGCCGGCCCGCCGCCTCCGCCTCCGCCGCCTCCGGCAGCCCGGCCCGCAGTCGGAGCCGTGCCTGACGAGTTCCCTGACGAGCAAGCAACCTACATCGTCTTTACAAGCCAACCCGAAGACCGGCGCAGCAAACGCCGAGAGCACGAGGAAGTCAGCGTGGTCGCTGCCAACCCTGCCGGACACATGCATTGGTCAGAAAAGCCCATCAGCTGGAGCCGGGCCGACCATCCGGAGGTGATGCCGTCTCCCAGCTCTTATGCTTTGGTCCTGGAAGCCACCCTTGCAACGGACAGACGCGCCGCCCGCTTCTCCCGTGTGTTGATAGACGGCGGGAGCAGCATCAACATCCTGTACCGTGACACCCTGGAGAAGCTAAACGTCAAGACGAAGCAGCTCATGCCTACTTGGACAGTGTTTCATGGCATCGTACCCGGCCTGTCCTGCGCCCCCATTGGCAAGATCAAGATTGATGTACTTTTTGGGGACAAGGAGCATTTCCGCCGGGAAGCGATCTGGTTTGAAGTGGTGGACCTGGAAAGCCCTTACCATGCGTTTCTTGGCCGACCTGCCTTGGCCAAATTCATGGCAGTTCCCCACTATGCATACCTCAAGATGAAAATACCAAGCACCAAAGGCGTCATCACCATAGCCGGTGATTACAAGAAGTCCTCCGAGTGCGCAGCAGCCAGCAGCCGGCTAGCCGAGTCCCTTGTGATTGCCGAAGAAAAGAAGATGTTGGACCGAATCGTGGCCATAGCCGGCAAGCAGTCGGCCGTGTCCCCCGACCCCAAGGAGCATGACGCTCAAGGATCTTTCCAGCCGGCCAAGGAGACGAAGAAGATACCTCTTGACCCCGAGCATCCAGAGAGGTTTGCCGTCATCGGGGCAAACCTGAACAGCAAATAGGAAGGCGAGCTCGCCGATTTCCTCCGTGAGAATCGGGACATCTTCGCATGGTCCCCCAAGGACATGCCAGGTGTTCCGAGGAAATTCGCCGAGCACAAACTACACGTTTGAGAAGACGCAAAGCCAGTCAAACAACCCCTTCGCCGACTGTCGGAGGAGAAACGCAGAATTGTAGGGGAGGAGATAGCCCGGCTCTTGGCGGCCGGCTTCATCATGGAAGTTTTCTTTCCAGAGTGGCTCGCCAACCCGGTCCTCGTACTGAAGAAGAATAACAAGTGGCGCATGTGTATAGACTACACGAGCCTCAACAAGGCCTGCCCCAAAGATCCCTTTGCTCTGCCAAGGATTGACCAAGTGATAGACTCCACAGCCGGATGCGAGCTGTTGAGTTTCTTGGATGCTTACTCCGGATATCACCAGATAAAGCTGGATCCGGACGACCGCCTGAAGACCGCCTTCATCACGCCATTTGGAGCCTTCTGCTACCTGACTATGACATTCGCCTTGAGAAATGCCGGTGCCACTTTTCAGCGCTGCATGCAGAAGTGCCTCCTCAAGCAGCTCGGTAGGAACGCTCACGTTTACGTGGACGACATCATGGTGAAGACGGAGAAGTGCGGCACCTTGCTGGGAGACCTCAAGGAAACGTTTGAGAACCTACGCCGGTTCCAAATCAAGCTTAACCCCGAGAAATGCGTGTTCGGAGTGCCAGCCGGCCAGCTCCTAGGCTTCCTGGTCTCCGAACGCGGCATCGAATGCAACCCGGTGAAGATCAAGGCCATCGAGAGAATGGCGATCCCCACCAAGCTTCGAGACATTCAGAAGTTCACCGGGTGCTTGGCCTCCTTGAACCGCTTCATCAGCCGGCTCGGAGAGAAAGCTCTCCCCCTCTACCGCCTCATGAAGAAGAGCACTCACTTCGAGTGGAACGACCAGGCCGACCAAGCTTTTCACGAGCTGGAGAAGATGCTGGCCACGTCGCCCGTTCTGGCGGCGCCGACTGAGAAAGAGCCCATGCTCCTCTACATCGCCGCAACTAGCCGGGTGGTCAGCACCGTCATCGTAGTCCAGCGCCCAGAAGAAGGCCGAGCCCAGCCGGTCCAGAGGCCGGTGTATTATTTGAGCGAGGTGCTGTCCGCCTCAAAGCAGAACTACCCGCACTACCAGAAGATGTGTTACGGCGTGTACTTCACCGCTAAGAAGCTGAAGCCCTACTTTCAAGAGCATCCCGTCACGGTCGTATGCACCGCCCCGCTAGCCGAGATCATAGGCAGCCGGGACGCATCCGGCCGGGTGGCGAAATGGGCCATCGAGCTGGCCCCGTACACGATCTTCTACCAGCCCCGCACTGCCATCAAGTCCCAAGCACTGGCCGACTTCCTTGTCGACTGGGCCGAGACCCAGTACCTGCCGCCGGCTCCCGACTCCACCCATTGGCGCATGCACTTCGACGGGTCCAAGATGCGCACCGGCTTGGGAGCCGACGTCGTCCTTACCTCTCCGAAAGGCGACAAGCTCAGATACACGCTACAGATCCACTTTGCCGCCTCCAACAATGTGGCCGAGTACGAGGCGCTCATACACGGGCTCCGGCTTGCCAAAGAACTTGGCATTCGCCGGATCCTATGTTATGGCAACTTGGACCTGGTGGTCCAGCAATCATCCGGCGACTGGGACGCCAAGGACGCGAATATGGCGAGCTACCGCTTCCTGGTCCAACAACTCAGCGGATACTTTGAAGGATGCGAGTTCCTCCACGTATCGCGAGCCGACAACGAGCCAGCCGATGCCCTGGCTCGAATAGGCTCCACTCGGCAAGCAATTCCAACCGGCGTCGCTCTACAACGCCTCCTCAAGCCATCTATCAAGCCGTCCCCAGAGTCCGATTCCATCTTCGTGCCGCCTGACCCCGATGCGGCCGGGTCCGGCTCGAAGAACCAAGTAGGCGACCCCAAGACTCCCGTAGCCGGCCCGGCGACTTCGGCAGCCGGCTCGGGGACTGCCGCACCCGGCTCGGGGACTGCGGTAGCCGGCCCGGGGACTGCACCAGCACAACAGCCGGCGGCCGACTCCAGCACCTCACCACCCAGCCCGCCCACCCTGGTGGCAGTAGCCACATTGGCAGTAGAAGAAGTCGTGGCTCCATCATGGGCTCAGTCCATCCTCAACTTCCTAGTAAACCAAGACCTGCCGGCTAACGAAACAGAAGCAAGACAAGTCCAACGTCGAGCCGGAGCATACGCAATCGTCAACAGAGAGCTCGTCAAGCGCAGTGTCACTGGAGTCCTCCAACGGTGCGTCGAGCAAGAGAAAGGCATTGCAATCCTCAGAGACATTCACCAAGGAGAATGCGGCCACCATGCGGCCTCAAGATCACTTGTCGCCAAAGCCTTCCGCCATGGTTTCTTCTGGCCGACTGCTTTGGATGATGCCAAAGAATTAGTTAAACATTGCAAGGGGTGCCAACTCTTCAGCTCCAAGCAACACATGCCGGCATCGGCACTCAAGACCATTCCCCTCACTTGGCCCTTTGCCGCTTGGGGACTGGACATGGTGGGCCCATTCAAGACGGCGCGCGACGGCATGACGCATTTGCTCGTTGCCGTGGACAAATTCACCAAGTGGATTGAGGCAAAGCCGATCAAGAAGCTGAATGGGCCGACTGCTGTGACATTCATCGCAGACATAATAGCATGGTACGGCGTGCCACACAGCATCATCACCGACAATGGCACGAATTTTGCCAAAGGAGCCTTGGCACGTTTCTGCGTAGCCCAAGGTATCTGGCTGGACTTTGCATCTGTCGCCCACCCGCAGTCAAACAGCCAGGTCGAGCGAGCCAACGGCCTCATCCTCTCCGGCATCAAGCCCCGACTGGTCGTACCTCTGGAGCGCTCAGCTGGCTGTTGGCTCGATGAGCTGCTGGCTGTCCTCTGGAGTCTGCGCACTACACCAAACAAGTCAACCGGCTTCACCCCTTTCTTCCTTGTGTATGGTGCCGAGGCGGTCATCCCAACTAACATCGAGTTCGACTCGCCTCGAGTAACCATGTACACGGAAGCGGAGGCCAAGGAAGCACGAGAAGACGGCGTCGACCTGCTGGAAGAAAGCCGGCTGTTAGCCCTCAGCCGGTCTGCCATCTACCAGCAGGGTTTGCGCCGCTACCACAGCCGGAAGGTCAGGCCAAGATCTTTCCAAGAGGGTGATCTTGTGCTCCGACTGATCCAGCGAACAGCTGGCCAGCACAAGCTCTCAGCCCCTTGGGAAGGCCCCTTCGTCATCAGCAGAGCTCTAGGCAACGACTCCTACTACCTGATCGATGCACAGAAGCTGAAGGCACGCAAGAGAGACGACTCCGGCAAGGAGTCGGAACGACCATGGAACGCCAACCTCCTTCGAAGGTTTTACAGTTGAAAGGCAGTATGTATCATGCTAACTTTTGTATTAAGTACAAGACAATAGGCCCCTCGAGGAGGGCTCGGGGACTGCCGTCCCTTATTTATGAATGAAAAGTATCATGCTTATGACCTTATCATTTCATTTACTTGTTCCGTCCGGCACCGGGTTCGACTAGTCGGCTCGGGGACTGGCCGACTGGAGTTATATTAGAAGTCCTACCCGCAGTCAGACAAGTAGTGTGCCGGCTCCCAAGCCTTCTCTTGCCAAAAGTTGCAGTTCGAAGAACCGACTGTCTGGCTGGCAAGAGTTAAAGGCAGGAACGGGCGCCCACATGAAAAACGGCTAGGGACTAACGGACTAATATAACAAAAGCCGGTTTTTCTCACACCGCCGACTGGCTACCAGAGTAGCCGGCCGGCCGGTTTCCATTCACTTCACTTCAATCCAAGAAAGCTCAAGTACTTGCCTCCCCAAAAAGGGAAGGCGGCAAAGGAAAAGGCCCAAGGATAAAAAAGCATACGCGAATGGAAACCAAACATGCACATAACAATATTTACATAAAAAGACCTCCGAGAGGCCAGCATTCAACATAGTTTGGATACACCCCCAGTGGGTGGAACTATGAAACTTAATGAAGATTGTTCAAAAGACAACAAGCAGGAAAGATAAAGACGACAGGTCAAGCCGGCGGAGCGACCGACGAGCCGGGCTGGTTGGCGGAGACGGTCGCGCCGGCTGAAGGAGCGGCCGGCTGGCGAACTTCGGCTTGGTCACCGCCTCCCGCAGAGGGCGCGCTGCCACGCGCCTCGTTGCTGGAAGCACGGTCGGCCTGAGGGTGGCCGGTTGTTCCACCAGCCGGCTCTACGTCTTCGCCGTCCTCCTCTTCATCATCCTCGCCCTCGTCGCTGGAGGCAATCTCCTCCGCCGAGTCCTCGCCCACCGCTGGGTTCAGCCCGAACCATTCCTCCGGCTGAGAAACACCGTCATCATCGATTTCGGGTGCAAAAACGCTGATGTCGGTGCACTCGGCGATCGTCGAAGCCCGCTGGGCGATAGCCGGCCTCACCTCCTCCAGCTCCGCGTCGGCCTCCATCCGCCAAGTGCGCAGCTGGTCCAGGCTCAGCCCGGGGTACCAAGCCCGAACGAACTCCAACGCCCGCCCGGCTCCGAGGCGGGCCGCCGACGCCTTCCAAGCCTCAAAGCGACCGACGACGACTTCCAACCAGTCGGCAGTCCGGCTTGGGGTGCGGGGGATCGTCTCGCCGGGCCAGAGGGCGGCCAACACTTGCGCCCTGGCACGTTGGAGCCGGCGAAGCATCCGATGAGCCGGCTGCAACCGCGCCTGGATAGCCAAGAGCTGCTCCTCAAGCGTACGGTTCGCATCTGGCGTGATGTTGGCCCCCGCCCGACGACGCGCCTCGCGATGGGCCTCAATGCTTTGGGCGACGAAGGCGGAGTAGCCCGAGAAGTAGTCTGCAAAAAACAACAAGCAGCAGCTCAAGATAAGCCAAAAACCCAGGCGGCAAGGGGCAGGAGAAGGGCGAAGAAGGCGGCTTACCGTCGATCAAGTCCTCGATCCGGCCGAAGCCTTTATCTAGGGCTCGCCGGGTTTCAGCCCAGCTCGCCGCCTCGGTCTCATACTCCGCCTTCAGGGCGGCTTCGCTATCCTGCGCCGCCTGCAGGGCCGCCCTGTGGCTCTTCTCTTGGTTGGCCAGCTTCTTGGCCAGGCGATCACGTTCCTGGACCAAGGCGGCGTACTCAACGTCCTTGGTATGAAGGGCGGCTTTCGCTTCACCGAGCTCCTTCCTCAAGTTTGCGTTGGCCCCTGAAGACAAAGAAAAAGAAAAACCAATAAGGAAAGAGTCGTCAAGAAAGATCCGACCTGACTGCTCAGCAGTCGGCCCGAATCTCGGGGACTACACCCAGTGGGTGCGCTGACGCGCCCCCACAGGAGATAGACAAGATCAAGCACTTACTTCGGCTGTCGGCCAGGTCGTCGGTCCTCCAGCTCAAGTCCCGAGCCTGGGAGTTGAAGGTGGCAGCACGAAGGTTGTGATATTCCTAAAAGTTCAGACAAAAAGCAAAGTAAGGTAGCCGTCGAGAAAGATCCGACCTGACTGCGCAACAGTCGGCCCGAATCTCGGAGACTACACCCAGTGGGTGCGCTGACGCGCCCCCACGGAAGAAATTAAGAAAGCAAAGCAGCCAAGAACGAAGGACTCACCCGGATGGTGGCTCGCATCGACAAGAACTCCTGGGTGAGCTGTTGCAGCAGGGCGGCCTGAGCTTGCAGCCGGCTCCGGACCCCTTGAGCCGCCACATTCAGCTCGCCAGTCCCCCCGCTGGGAGTCCACTCGGACGTGGCAGTACTGGCCGCCTCCAGATCGTCCGCCGACTGGCCTGCGCTCGTAACTCGGCGCAACTCCGGTGGAGCGGCGCCTCCCCCTGCGCGCCGGCTCGTTGCCGGCTGCACCTCAAGGTCGGCTCTGTTCTCCGGCTCACCTCCGGTCGGCCCCTCTGGCGCCGCTGACGATTGGCCGCCTTGGCCCGCTCCGGTTGGCGCTGCTGGCGGTGCTCTCCTCGCGAAGGCCACGGGGCCCTCCCCCCTCTCCATCAGCGGCGGGTCTTGGACGATCTCCTCCGCCAAGGGCAATGGGGCGTCGGGTGCTACGGCTCAGAGGGGAATGGCGAGCAGCGGAGGCTGGTTGCGCGAGCTTTCCGCCTCCGTCTCCGCGGTCGCCGCCTCCATCTGGGCCTTGGCCGCTGCGTCGGCCTGCTCCTTCGCCGCCTGGGCGGCCGCCTTCTCCGCCGCCTCGCGCTCCTCCCGCGCTTCGTGGGCGTTCCGCTCTGTGGCCTCCCTGAGGTCGGCGCGGGGGTCCACACGGCGGGAGCTCGAAGACCCTCCAGCCGGCCCCACTACGGAGCCGCCCGGACCCCGCTCAAGGGAAAGCGGCGCCCTGTCCAGCAAGCGAGAAAAAGTTAAGAAGAATATTCAAAGAGAAAGAGAATGATGAAGGGCATGCGACCAGGCAACCGGCGACTTACGCCGAAACCGCCTGAGGCTGCTTCACCGCCTTGCGGAAGCGGGCCGCCTTCGCGGCCGCCTCGTCTCGTTTTGTCGCCGCGGTGGAGGGCTTGGACTTCTTCGGTTGACTGCCGAAGAGGCCTGAAGCGGCCCGGCGCTTCTGCGCGCCGCCGACAGCTGGTGCGATGGACGAGCCCGCGCCCTGATAGTCGGCCGCCGGCTGGCGACGCGGGGCGACTTCGGCTTCAGCATCGTCCGGCCAGTCCTCGAAGCTCGCGGTGAACCTTGAGCCTCCGGGCTCGGCGTTGTCCCCCACGACGGCGTCTTCCATGGCGGCCGCCCCCAAGTCCGGGTCATCAACATCGTCCACCGTGCGGTCGGGGGCATACTGGCGTTCAATCCCTGCCGCCCCGGCCGGCGGTGAAAGAAGAGGGTTCTGCTCAAAAGAACCGACTGGTCAGAGGCCGGCCGTCATGAAGCCGGCTGACGACAAAAAGAAGATAGAGAGAGAAGCTTACCACGGGCGGAGGATTGGCGCGAGAATACGGCGCCTTGCCGTATTGCCAGTCCCCGGCGAGCTTGCATTTGGCGATGTAATTAACCATGAGCGCCACCTCCGCGTGGGGAATTTCCCATGTGCTCAGCCGGCTTGGGTCGAAGCGGCCGCTCATCTGACACATCATATGGGGCCGGCTTTGGAGAGGAAGAATCCGGCGCTCCACGAAGGCGGCCACCAAGTCGGCCCCGCGCAGGCCTTCCGACTGGATCATCACCCGAAGCCGGGAGATGGCGGCGTTCCCGGCCAGAGACAGTGACCGGGACCGGAAACTCCACGAGGGATGCCTCCCAGCCGGCGGGCCGGCTACGTAAGCCGGCAGGTTGATGTAGTCTCCTTGCTCGGCGACGTTCTTCACGTAGAAATATGATTTCTTCCAAACCTTCACCGACTGGATCAGGGGGATGGGCGGGAATGGGCTGTTCTCGCTCGCCCTCCTCATGGGGATGAAGGCCCCGCAGGGGGCGGGCACGCCGGCGACGACGGTGCCGAGTTTGCTCTGGAAGAACTCTCCCCAGAGCTCCAGCGTGGGGAGCAGCCCCAAGAAGCCTTCGCAGAGGGAGACGAAGGCCGACAGCAGCATCACCGCATTGGGCGTGAGGTGATGCGGCTGGAGGTTGTAGAACTCGAGGAAGGAGCGCAGAAATCCGCTCGCCGGAAGGCCGAAGCCGCGCAGGCAGTGGGAGCGGAAGACGACCCGCTCGCCCTCCTCCGGCGCCGGCGAGATCTCCGTCTCCGGCGCCAGGCGGACCTGCACGAGGTTGGCGCCAGGCAGGCGCCGAGTCTAGCGGAGGAACTCCACATGGTCTTTTCGTGGACGTTGGAGCCATCCCACGAGCTTGACAACGCCATGGGAGCAGGACGATGTGGGGGTGCTGTGATGGGAAGCTGCGACGGCAGCGAGAGGAAGAAACGAGGATTAGGAGGGGAGGAGCGGGAGAGAGCGTGTGAACCTTTGTCGCTCTCCCTCCTCCCCCTACTTATAGGCTCGCGTGGCGGAGCCGAGGAGGCGCGGCGTGGGGAAGCGTGGGGATCGATCGTGCCCACTCCCCACGTCCCGCGATTATTGAGCCTTAACGGCGAAACAAAACTGCCTCGGGAAGGCGAGTGGCCCCTGTGGGCCACGGAAGATCCGCGCCCGGACCAAGGATCGCGAGTGGCGGGCCCGGGCCTGCTGCAGCGTCCCATCGCGCGTGTGCGCTCGCAGGATCTCGCTGCCACGCGGCCGCAGGAGGGCCCGCGGTTAGCACACAGGCCCCCCCTCTTCCCGCCTACAAGACGCGAGGCTCTCTGAAGTCGGCATACACCCGCTAAGCCGACTCTTCCGGATAGGAACCTGACCAAGCTTCTCGTCCCTTTGTCCGCCTCGAAGCTCGATCAGCTTCGGGGACTACAGGTTCATATGCCACCAGAAGGAGAACTGCTGTGGACTACAGGTTCCATACCAAAGAACAGCAGGATTTTTATGAGACAGTGTTGCTTGACAAGAAACCAATAGTATGTGACATGAGATGGGTCAACTGGGAGTACATCAAGGAGAATGAAGAACACTATCCAGGAGTATATGACAGTTTCAAGGCTTGTGGAGTTGATGAGTTTGTGGCTCAGAAACTCACAAAGTGGAATGATGAGCTTATCATGCAGTTCTACTCCACAGCTCACTTCTACCCAGATGGCAAGATAGTCTGGATGTCTGAAGGCACTAGATACCAGTCAACAGTAGCAGAATGGGCTCAATTGATCAATGCTCCTGAGGAGAATGAAGATGACTTGGATGTCTATGCCAAGAAGAAGAAGGATCACAACTCCATGGCTAGCATGTACAAGGAGATTCCTAATGCAGATCTTGAGACTCACCAATTTGGATCAGTGAAACACCTGCTGTTAGGACTGCCTACTATCAATTGGATCCTCAGGCACACTCTTCTGCCCAAGTCTGGTGATCACAGAATGATCAGAGGTCACTCCATCACTCTGCTACATATATTTGATGTGCCACAAAAGTTCAAGGTCATGAGTCTTATAGTTGAAACTATCAAGAGGACAGCTGCTGACCAAAAGAGAAGCTGTGGGTATGCACCACAGATCTAGGAGTTGATTAACTCCAAGATGGGCACTGGCACATACTTGTTGGACAAGGAGCACATGCCTATCTATGCAGACTTTGAGGACAACCAAGTGGTTATGAATAAGGATGAACCATCTTCTGTGCACGCTCAAGCAAAGAGGGAGAAGGCAAAGTCTGAGAAAGCTGCAAAGATGCCAACCATGGAAGAGGCATCTCAGTATCTTCTGAAGAGCAAGCAAGATCAGCTTGGCTACTTGATTGCATCCACTCTAAGGATTGAGAAAGGGCTGGCCACCCTGACTCAAAACTAGGAGAGCTTGGAAAGGATCATGGAGCAGAAGTTCTATGACATGGATGTGAAGATAATTGAGATCCAGTATGTTGTGGAGCAACTTCAGGATGATATGCAGGAGAGGAAGGCAAGACAACCACTGATGCATTTTCCAGAGTGCCTAGAGCTCAGAGGTCAACTGCAGTGCCAGTAACATACACTAGAGCCACTTCATCTGCACCAGCTACAGCTTCAGTGCCACAAGCTCCAGCACCTACTCCAACAGCTCCATCTACATCGACTGAAGCCTTCGTTCTTGGAGTTCTCCGGACACCACCACCTGAAGACCAAGCCTGAGAGACGATTTAGTGCTATGCATTTTCTATGAACTTTTTGGTAACTTGTTGCCAAAGGGGGAGAAAAATGTATAGATCATAGGCTTCGAGAGAGAGAGAGCATTGCTTTTTTATTCTCTCTTGCTTTGGTGGTTGAACTTTATTTGCTTGATTGAGATACTTTCTGTCTATGTGATACTTGGATGATCATGTGTGTTTGATCATATGCTACATTAATGCTTGTTGGATGACATTATCATTTTATCCCTATATGATCATTCACTTTGCTTGGTGATGAGTGCATGTATTTAATTATTATCATTTTGAGCGCTCCACCAAGATGTATGTGACATGGAAGAGTAACCCATGAGCCTAACTCTCTGTGCATTTGCAGTCCAAAGCAAATCATAAACTATGCACATATTTAGGGGGAGCTCTTGCTTTTCACATACTTCTCAAAGCGACAATGTTTTTCACTCTTATTATCATTCGTCAAAGCTTTGATCTATATGTTGTCATCAATTACCAAAAAGGGGGAGATTGAAAGTGCAACTCTCCCTGGGTGGTTTTGGTAATTCCTAACAACATATAGCTCATTGAGCTAACATTATTCCAAGATTAATATTTCAGGAAAAGCTCAATGAATGGCATGGCATGGATGAGGAAAGTGGACCCCTCAAAATACTAAGGACAGAAAGATTGGCTCAAGCTCAAAGCTCAAGACTCTACATTTTATATTTTAGTGATCCAAGATCACATTGAGTCTATAGGAAAAGCCAATACTATCAAGGAGGGATGAGGTGTTGCTTGATGAGGTTCTTGCTTCATAGTGCTTAGTGATATGCTCCAAAACCCTCAACTACCTTCCCACATCCACATATGACCTAAACCAAAAGTCAAACTCGGCCCCACCGATTCTTTCTATCCGACGCCACCGAGTTCAGATGTCATAGCCACTTCCACAAACCCAAGGCAAATTGGTCTCACCAATAGGGATCTCGGTCACACCGAGATGGGGTTGTAATCTCTCTGTTTCCCTTCGTAATGTTTCGGTCCTACCGAGATGAGCGATCGGTCCCACCGAGATTGCAATGTAAACTCTCTGTTTCCCTTTTGTAACATTTCGGTCCCACCGAAATGAGCAAATCGGTTCCACCGAGTTTACCTGACCAACTCTCTGGTTAGCTTATTACCAAAATCGGTCCCACCGAGTTTGTGTAATCGGTCACACCGAGTTTGCGTTATGCCCTAACCCTAACCATATCGGTCCTACCGAGTTGCATCTCACTCCCACTGAAAATCCTAACGGTCACTAGGTTTGCTAAGTCGGTCCGACCAAGTTTCTCAATTCGGTCTCACCGAGATTGGTAAATTGTGTGTAACAGTTAGTTTTTGTGTGGAGGCTATATATACCCCTCCACCCACTCTTCATTCGTGGAGAGAGCCATCAGAACATACCTACACTTCCAATACACATTTTCTGAGAGAGAACCACCTACTCATGTGTTGAGGCCAATATATTCCATTCCCACCATATGAATCTTGATCTCTAGCCTTCCCAAGTTGCTTTCCACTCAAATCTTCTTTCCACCAAATCCATATCCTGTGAGAGAGAGTTGAGTGTTGGGGAGACTATCATTTCAAGCACAAGAGCAAGGAGTTCATCATCAACACACCATTTGTTACTTCTTAGAGAGTGGTGTCTCCTAGATTGGCTAGGTGTCACTTGGGAGCCTCCGACAAGATTGTGGAGTTGAACCAAGGAGTTTGTAAGGGCAAGGAGATCGCCTACTTCATGAAGATCTACCGCTAGTGAGGCAAGTCCTTCGTGAGCGATGGCCATGATGGGATAGACAAGGTTGCTTCTTCGTGGACCCTTCGTGGGTGGAGCCCTCCGTGGACTCGCGCAACCGTTACCCTTCGTGGGTTGAAGTCTCCATCAACGTGGATGTACGATAGCACCACCTATCGGAACCACGACAAAAACATCCATGTCTCCAATTGCGTTTGAATTCTCCAAACCCTTCCCTTTACATTCTTGCAAGTTGCATGCTTTACTTTCCACTGCTCATAGACTCTTTGCATGCTTGCTTGAATTGAGTTAAGATTGCTTGACTTGTGCTAAGATAGCTAAAATCTGCCAAAGACTAAAATTGGGAAAAGGATAGATTTTTAATTGGTCAAGTAGTCTAATCACCCTCTCCCTCTAGACATACTTTCGATCCTACAGTGAGCAAGCAAGTTAGATGCACACCCACTTAGTTTATTTTTTTGAGCTTTCATATATTTATAGCTCTAGTGCATCCGTTGCATGGCAATCCCTACTCCTTGCATTGACATCAACTGATGGGCATCTCCATAGCCCATTGATTAGCCGCGTCAATGTGAGACTTTCTCCTTTTTTATCTTCTCACACAACCTCCGTCATCATATTCTATTCCACCCATAGTGCTATGTCCATGGCTCGCGCTTATATATTGCGTGAAAGTTGAAACAGTTTGAAAAGGCTAAATATGAAACAATTGCTTGGCTTGTCATCGGGGTTGTGCTTGATGGGAGCATTTTGTGTGACGAAAATGAAGCTTGGCCAAACTATATGATTTTGTAGGGATAAGCTTTCTTTGGCTATGTTATTTTGATCAGACATAATGGCTTGGTTAGCATGCTTGAAGTATTATTATTTTTCTATCAATATTAAACTTCTGTCTAGAATCTTTTGGATTTAAACATTTATGCCACAATAAAGAGAATTACATTGGAAATTATATTAGGTAGCATTCCACATCAAAAATTCTATTTTTACCATTTACCTACTCGAGGACGAGCAGGAATCAAGCTTGGGGATGCTGATACGTCTCCAACGTATCTATAATTTTTGATTGTTCCATGCTATTATATTATCTGTTTTGGATGTTCAATGGAATTTATTATGTACTTTTATATTATTTTTGGGACTAACCTATTAACCGAAGGCCCAATGCCAGTTGCTGTTTTTTTTGCCTATTTCAGTGTTTCGCAGAAAAGGAATATCAAACGGAATCCAAACGGAACGAAACCTTCGTGAGGATCTTTTTGGAACAAACGCAATCCAGGAGACTTGGAGTGGAGGTCAAGGAAGCAATGAGGCGTCCACGAGGTTGGGAGGCATGCCTAGGAGGGTAGGCGCGCCCCCACCCTCGTGGGCCCCACGGAGCTCCACCGACCTACTTCTTTCGCCTATATATACTCATATACCCTGAAAACATCCAGGGGAGCCAGGAAACCTCTTTTCCACCGCCGCAACCTTCTGTACCCATGAGATCCCATCTTGGGGCCTTTTCTGGCGATGTGCCGGAGGGGGATTCGATCACGGAGGGCTTCTACATCAACACCATAGCCTCCCCGATGATGTGTGAGTAGTTTACCACAGACCTTCGAGTCCATAGTTATTAGCTAGATGGCTTCTTCTCTCTCTTTGGTTATCAATACAAAGTTCTCCTCCATGTTCTTGGAGATCTATTCGATGTAATACTTTTTGCGGTGTGTTTGCCGAGATCCGATGAATTGTGGGTTTATGATCAAGATTATCTATGAACAATATTTGATTCTTCTCTGAATTCTTATATGCATGATTTGATATCTTTGCAAGTCTCTTCGAATTATCAGTTTGGTTTGGCCTACTAGATTGATCTTTCTTGCAATGGGAGAAGTGCTTAGCTTTGGGTTCAATCTTGTGGTGCTCGATCCTAGTGACAGAAAGGGAACCGACACATATTGTATTGTTGCCACCGAGGATAAAAAGATGGGGTTCATATCATATTGCTTGAGTTTGTCCCTCTACATCATGTCATCTTGCCTAATGCGTTACTCTGTTCTTATGAACTTAATACTCTAGATGCATGCTGGATAGCGGTCGATGTGTGGAGTAATAGTAGTAGATGCAGAATCGTTTCGGTCTACTTGACACGGACGTGATGCCTATGTTCATGATCATGCCTAGATATTCTCATAACTATGCGCTTTTCTATCAATTGCTCGGCAGTAATTTGTTCACCCAACGTAATATATGCTATCATGAGAGAACCCACTAGTGAAACCTATGGCCCCCGGGTCTACTTTACATCATATAAGTTTTTGATCTATAATTCTAGTTTACTATTTATTTTGCAATCTTTACTTTTCAATCTATACAACAAAAATACCAAAAATATTTATCTTATTATCTTTATCAGATCTCACTTTTGCAAGTGGCCATGAAGGGATTGACAACCCCTTTATCGCGCTGGTTGCAAGGTTCTTGATTGTTTGTGTAGGTACTAGGCGATTTGCGTGTAGTCTCCTACTAGATTGATACCTTGGTTCTCAAAAAACTAAGGGAAATACTTACGCTACTTTGCTGCATAACCCTTTCCTCTTCAATGGAAAACCAACGCATGCTCAAGAGGTAGCACTTACAATCCACCGATTGGTTATAACTTTCTTACCCCATCCTGTTGCCTAAATAGACATGAAGATTGAAAACAATTAAGGTCTAAAAAAAGAGTGTGGAAAGAGCAAAAGCTGAACGGTTAATTCTAGTACACTATATGCGGGCTTACAATGTGCGTGAAATTATCACCTTTATATACAACTTCTCCAGACATGGAAAGCATTGCAGCAAGCCAATAATCTTGTTCAGATCAAAACTATTCATTTGGATATATAAGATGTTGATAGAATCCAGCACCATTGATAGGCTATCCATGGAGAAAATCTCCATTGAGCATAGAACATAATATTAGTACAAAATGTGTACTCTGAGATGATATATAACTTATGCGCAGAAATTTAAAATGCAACTTATGGTTACAAGTGTAGATGATAATATAAAGTACCTAAAGATTGTGGAGCCAACACCATTTTGAAATGAGCATAGAGATCATGTATTACACCCAAGGTCTCCAGTTTAGGCGCAGAGAGGACGGTTATTTGCGACGGTGAATAACTGGAATCAAGGATCAACCTTTGAAGTGAAGGGGCATCTTGGATGATGAGCTGCCTTCCGTCAAAATAAATTCCAATTCTTACAAGGTTAGGCGACTTTATTTGGAGATAACCGATTCTAACTATGAAAACAAGCACCAAGCACTCTAGGGCAGGGCAACTGGAGTGGATGATGCTGTGCAATGAGGTCTCCGATATACAAACCCACACAAGTGAAAGTTTCTTGAGAAATGGGAGTTGAAGGTTTAGTACCAGATTGTCTGGTAGGTAGCACAACGCAAAGGTGGCGGTGTGGAGAGAGAGGAGGAAAACCGTGAGATGGACATCGGTGCTGAGGGCACAGGTAGATGGCGTTCGGTATCTGGTAGGTGATTTCCAGGGGAATAGTAGAACTCAAGCAGTTGTAGTTCTATGAATTTAGGGGATTTTGGCCAGGCGTCCACCGTGCAGGGCATGGTATGCTTGCTCAGGTAGCATGACGGGATGCAGAGGCTTTGAATGGAGCCCTGGTGGGAGGAGATGATGGCTCTAGGGATTTCAAAATCATTGAAGAGAGATAGCTGACGATAGTCGAGATTAAGGGGCACGGCGCGCCCTAGAGGGCGCCACCAAATTGAGAGGACTTGGGTACGGTAGCAATCCTTGGTGGGGGGAAGCGAGATGATCTCCCCAAGGACAGCGTCCGGGAGATCGCTGATGCGGTCCACCCGAGATTCTACGGGTTCCTGGGATCCGGTGGGGGCGGGGTCACCGCTTCTCCCCGCGTTGCCGGGTGCTGGATCTACAACAGGCATCGCCGCTGGAGGGAGCCTCATCTTCTTGGCGCTGGGGTTAGCCGACTCCATTTTCCTCGAGGGCGTCGCGTCGCGCACACGGATTTGAGCAGAGTAATGAATGAGGAGCCTA
Source organism: Triticum urartu (assembly GCF_056163025.1). Lineage (NCBI taxonomy): Eukaryota > Viridiplantae > Streptophyta > Magnoliopsida > Poales > Poaceae > Triticum > Triticum urartu. The sequence goes on along the minus strand of NC_141873.1, from coordinate 442,677,214 downwards.
GTTGTAGTGTGAGTGAAGAAGAAGGGGAGCTGGGGGTTTTCTGTAGTAGTGAGTAAGAATGGGAGCTGGGGTTTTCTGTAGGAGTGAGGTGAGGAATTTGGGGGTACGAGTGAAGCGAGCTGACGTGAGGTGGGTGGGAGTGAGGAGGAAGAAGAGCACCCAGGTTTTTTTGGGGGGCGGTGTGCTGGGTGTGGGTAGCGCCTCTCATTAAGTAAATATATGGGATTTTGAATTGATTTTATTATTTACTAGGGTGAATGGGCTATTTTGTCTTGGGCCCAGAGAAACAATTACTACTAGTACAGTGGAGACACTCTACAGCTACCAGAAAAACAATTACTACTAGTACAGTGGATACACTACCGCTTCTGGCTCCTCCTAGGTCATCGAAACATCTCCCTCTACTGAATGTCGTTTTACTTTTGTTCATCGACATGCGGGCCATGCCGCACGCGGGCCCAAATGCCATCCACCAAATTAGAAGGCAGTATGCATGCGGAGAGTCACCCCGGTCATAGCACGGGAGTAACGAGCCATCGTATCACAAAACCCCACCTCCCCACAGTCTAAGTTTGACGGATGAAGCAAGGTTATTGAATCAGTAGGAGAACCAAGCAACACAACGTAAACAACACCTACACACAAATAACAACACCTCATAACCCGACATGTTAAAGGGGTTGTCAATTCCTTTCTGGTAATGATGCCAGAAATTTGTAGTAGATTGAAATAATAGATCACAAATAAAATAAAGTGCAGCAAAGTATTTTTGTACTTTTGGTTTAATAGATCTGAATAAAAATGCAAATAAAAGTAGATCACAAGCAAATATACGAGGAAGAAGACCCGGGGGCCGTAGGTTTCACTAGTGGCTTCTCTCGAGAAAGATAGCAAATGGTGGATAAACAAATTACTGTTGGGAAATTGATAGAACCTCAAATAATTATGACGATATCTAGGCAATGATCATTACATAGGCATCACGTCCAAGATTAGTAGACCGACTCCTGCCTGCATCTACTAGTATTACTCCACACATTGACCGCTATCCAGCATGCATCTAGTGTATTAAGTTCATGGAAAAATGGAGTAATGCAATAAGAACGATGACATGATGTAGACAAGATCCGTTTATCTACTGTGTAGATATAGATCCCATCTTTTTATCCTTAGTAGCAACGATACATACATGTCGGTTCCCTTTATGCCACTGGGATCAAGCACCGTAAGATCGAACCCACTACCAGGCACCTTGTCCCATTGCAAGATAAATAGATCAAGTTGGCCAAACAAAACCCAAATACCGGAGAAGAAATATGAGCTATAAGAGATCATGCATATAAGAGATCAAAGAAACTCAAATAAATTTCATGGATATAAAAAGATATGACTGATCATAAACTCAAAGTTCATCAGATCCCAACAAACACGCCGCAAAAAGAGTTACATCATATGGATCTCCAAGAGACCATTGTATCGAGAATCAAGAGAGAGAGAGAGAGAGATGAAGCCATCTAGCTACTAACTACGAACCCGAAGGTCTACAAAGAACTACTCACGCATCATCGGAGAGGCACCAATGGAGGTGGTGAACCCCATCCGAGATGGTGTCTATACTGGATCTGGTGGTTCTAAACTCTACGGCGGCTGGATGAATATTTCATCGACTCACCTAGGGTTCTGGTATTTTTGGGGTATTTATAGAGCAAAGAGGCGGTCCAGGGGGCACCCGAGGTGGGCACAACCCACTAGGGCGCGCTGCCCATGCATGCCCTGGTGGGTTGTCCCCTCCTCGGGACTCCCCTAGGTGCAACCAGGGCCCAACATGTTCCTTCTATTCCATAAATAATCTCGGTAAAGTTTTGTGACATTTGGACTCCGTTTGATATTGATTTTCCGCGATGTAAAAAACACGGAAAAAATAGGAACTGGCACTTGGCACTATGTCAATAGGTTAGTAACAAAAAATGATATAAAATGACTATAAAATGATTATAAAACATCTAAGATTGATAATAAAATAGCATGGAACAATAAAAAATTATAGATACTGTCACACCCTGATTTTCATGCCACAACACTTAAGCTAATAAATCATGATAAAGTGTGGTTTGACAAAAACTTCTGAATTATTTGGCTTTTATTTGGAGTTGGTTTTCTCTCTGTGTTTTTTAAGTGCTCTTTAAATTCAACACAACTCCCCCTCCCATACTTCATCTCCTTGCCCCAAACTTCTGCACAATGATCATGCCATGTGTATAGTGCAATATAGTATTTTCTTACAAAAATAATTTGGCCAAATAGTATTTTCAAAAATTAGTTTTCCAAAAACCCATGAATTGAGGTTTGCACTGCAAGTACTTGATTTGGGGTGTGAAAAATCTTTCAAAAAGTATATTTGAATCCTATTAGATATAGGACTCCCATAAACCACAAAAATATAATTTTAAAAGTTATTTTCCTATTTTATTTAAAAGCTTTTTCTTAAGGCCAGAAATGGTCTTTAATAGGGAAAAATTATTTTATTGTTTCAAAAATATTTGACAAAAACCTAGAGAAACTCAGTGGACATATATTGTCCAAATATAAGAGTTCCAACACATGGTCATGTTTAAAATAATGGTAAAATCCCTCAAATACCCTTTCTGGATATTTCAAGCTTTTGGAATATTTACAAAGGAAATATTCCCCAAAAATTCCAAGAAACTTCTAGCATGTCACATATGACATGTTGGATGATCTTGCCAAGTCTCATGTTATGGAGAATAGTATAACCCTATGAAATCCCCTCAAAACCATTTCTGTCCATTTTGAAGTTTGAGCAACTTTACATTGCCAAACATGTCCAAATGTTATAAAACTTGGTGCACATGCTCAAATGGTCTAATTATTCATCTATACCAAATGGCACAAGTTGGAGAGAATGTTATCTTGATCGAAGTGCCCCAAAACCCTCTCTGACCAGAATCAAATTTGAACAACTTTGTACTACCAACTTTCTCTCCTTGACCCAAACTTTTGTGAGCATGTTCATATGACCAAATGAGGCCACTACACCAAGTGGTGCATCAAGGGGAAGTGATTTTCTCAACTAGATCTACACAAGTCCATTTCTGCTAATTTCTAGGGTTTACAAAAGTTGCATTGGCAACTTTGCCCAAATAAGCTCCAAATTGGTGAAAGGCCCTAATTATATGTGTCATTTCACCCTGTGGGGCCTCATGGCAATTGGAAATCTTTTGCTTACCAAAACCATTATCAAACACCTTCTTTCACTTTTCAAAAATCACCATTTTGACCACCAAAACTATTCTCCTTGAGCTCCACTTTTTACCACAGCCCCTCCTAGACCTCTTCTACCTCCAGTAGCAATGACTGCATCTCAGATCAATAATTGAGGGGTGAAACCACCTCTTTTACCTCTCTGGACAGCCCTTGCACCCCTCTTCCTCACCTCCCTCCTCACTCCAATGGCCACCCAAGGCATCCAAGGCTTTCCCCACATTCTTTATTCCTCCCTAGAGCTACCAGACATGCTTGGCCGTGCCCACTTTGCCAAAAAATGGCATGCCGGCCATTTGCACGCTCTGGAGCGCGCTACAGTGCGGGAGCCACCCCCTGCCAACCACCTCCGGCCACCTCGGCTCTCCCCCTCACGTCAGCCGATGCTCCTCGACGTCCGCAGCACGCTACGCCTCTGTCCCCCTCCTCCTTCTCCCTCCTGCTACCCTTGCTCGCACGTGCGCCGGCTGCCCGAGAGCTCCAATGAGCGGCCTCACACGCGCGGCGTCTCTGACCCCTCCCCGCTCCCTCTCTTCTCCCCCTGGGCGTAGTCGAGCCCTACAAACGCCCTAGACTCGGCGCAGCACCCTCCAGAGGCCTCTAGCGACGAGCAAGAGCTCCCCGGCGCACGAGCCCACGGTGGACCGTCGCTCGCCTATATAAGGCATCCCCGAGCCCCCCTCTAGCCACCACTCGTCCTCTTCCACTCCAAATAGCCCCACTGGGCCTCCCGTTCATCCCCAGAGCCGCCCAAGCTCGAGATCGACTCGAGCCCCGCCGCTTCGGGTCGCCGTCGATCTCGTGGTACATGCCTCCCTTGCCCCCTCTCTTTCTCTCGATCTGGAACCGCCTCGCCTCACTGATCCATTCCCCTCTTTCTCCCGCTCCTATTGTAGCTCGGAACGAGCTAACTAGGCTCCTCCCGAGGCCCTTCCGCTGGCTTCCTCATCGCCGGCGAACCCCTGCACTCTGGCGACCGCCTCCACCTCCACCCGAATGGCTACTCCGCCCTGAGCAAGCCGGTGCCCTCGGATCGCCTCGCCGTTGACCACAGCGACGCCGGTGAGCTCGCCCCCCTCTCTGGCCCGAGGTTGAAGACGATGGCCGTGGGGCCCGTCAGTCAGCCTCACATACTGACGGGTGGGCCCCACCGATCAGGTTTAAAACGCATGCGCACGTGAACCGTTTCGCTGCGATGGCTGAAGGCGTATTTTACCTTTACGCCTTCGACGTGGCAGCCTCGCGCGGGCTGAATCCCCTCTGGGCCTGCTGCACTGTGGCCTTTCTAGCCCAGTGGCACAGTGCCACTTTTCTTTTCCTTTTTCTGTCTGTTTTATAAAAATTCCACAGGATAAAATATTTATCCAAATGGAATAATTCCAACTCCTAAAATCTTAGAATAATTCCACCTATTTATTGATGTAATATTCATGCACATCCATCACACTGTTCTGTACTGTTCAAATTTAAATTCAAATTTGAGCATTTATATTCCCCTCTGAAAATCCATTTCTCCTATTCTGCTACCAAAACTAGGAATTTTCCCCTTCTTAGTTTTCACCCTAGTATTTAACAAAAATGAGTTGACATTTTTCTGAGCACTTTGGTTTTTCTATTTTATTATTGCCTTATTTTTCTCGTTATTATTTTGCGACGATAGATTGCGTTACTAACGAAGGAGTTGGACCAGAAGACTTTGAAGACCTAGAAGACTTTGTTGAGCCAGGCAAGCAGCCCTTGACCATGTCTATGAAACCCTTTTTATACATGACATATAGCACCATATTGTTGTTGCAACGGAATCATGATGAGGTGGAACCACTTTGATGGTTTGCCTCCGTTACTTCCTTGTTGATACTTGCATTGTGCATGACCCTACCTCCTTATGAGGGTTATGCCGGTGGGAGTAGATAGGATGCTAAAGTAGCTGCTACGCAAAAAGGGACGGGGATATGCATGGTGATGGAGACAAAGTATTTTCAAAGGACTTTTCAAAAACCCCATCGGGTGCCACTTATGCCCGAGGGAGATGATGAGTTGGGTAACCACTTGATGACGAACTGGTGTACCGAGGCAAGTGTGTGTGTTGTTTTTGAAAACAGATTGGTTTAAGTTGCGACTGTTATTCCAACCTTACACGCGCAACCAATCTACCCTTGTATGGGAAAGGGCATTATTGATTACCTAGGCTGATACTAGCTTGGAGCCTGCATTACTAGTGACGGGGGAGTTGTTGGTGCGCTCTCTCGGGACGGGGTCGTGCCAGGTAGGGCGGCCAAGAACATTTTTATGGGGCACCGGACACACTGTTGGTACCCCGTGCCGTGGTATGTGATGAATATGGGAGCACGGCTCCACAATTTTAAGTTGTGAAAGGTTGGGCACGGGGGTTACTACCAATCGAGTGGACTCCATGTTAGTTTCGTCTAGGGAAAGATAGTGATCGGGTGCTTACCCCGGGTACTTGAGGTACCGCGGGTCGTGGATGACACGGAAGTTCCCCGGATCTTGTGGGTAAAGTGTGCAACCTCTGCAGAGTGTAAAACTATTCGAATAGTCGTGTCCACAGTCAAGGACAGTTGGGTAACCCCTCTTGGGCTACGTCCACATGTTACAAACCAGTGTGTGTGTTTGGATAAGTGGGAAGAACTACTTGGGTCAAGTCAAAGGACTTTACATGATTGAGTTGGGTTGATGCCCACTCTATTTATGTTGATATCTGTAACCTGTCCTCATGGTCAATTGAATTCTCCTGATGCATGCCTTACAAGTTGTTGAACATGTCATTGCACTCAAAACTAGCTTTCTGCAAAATTTACCTATATCATGCATTGTTGTATCTTGAGCCAAAACATGGGTTGCTTGCGAGTACATTCAAAGTACTCATTGGCTTGCCACTGGTTATTTAATTGGCCAGGCATGGAAGAACCAGAGTTCGAAGAAGAGTTCTTTGGAGATGAACATGCGAACTAGGACGTTTCCCAGTCAGAATGCCTGTAGGGTTAAGGCAGATGGCATGGGTTCTACTTATCGACGAATATTTCCGCTGCTTAAGTTTATTTGATATTCAGCCCTTGTGGCTTTATCTATGTAGGACTTGACCATAATGGTCATAATTGGTGTAAGACGGTATGTATGGATGTAAGACTCTTGTTATTCAGCTTATGTGTGTTCAGTGAGCATTGATCTCTGGGATCACTGTACACGTGCATTCGGTGATCACGACTTATGAGTCGGGGTCCCCACAGAGCTGGTATCAGAGCCATCCTGACTGTAGGAAGCCTTAGTTAGCATGAGCGTTAGATAGGACGAAACCCGTTTACAAGACCCTCTATACTTCTCTTCTTTGCTGAGATTTCCCAAACCTAAGGGATATTTCTCCTTATTGACCTCCCCTATTCAACTTTTGTAGATGGCCGTCGCCCCCTTGAGACTCCTTATGACAGGATTCCCATCACTCCTAAAAGACTGCCTCCAACAATGCCACTATCCCTTGCTGCCCATGTACACCCTGCATGAACTAGAAAATGACGTGCTCGAGAAGGAGTTCTACGCAAAGGTTTTTGTGCCTGCCAAGACCTCACCCTAGGGGTGGTTCTTCATTGGACCACACATGCCAACAAGAGACCTAGCCATTCAGCAAGTGGCATATGAAGTGCTCCTCCGTCTTTGAGACCTCCTTCCAGAAATGAAAGAAGAACATGCAACCCGCTATCTACCTGGCAAGAACGGATTTGGAGCCCCAACTCAAGTGATGATTTCCTCAGAAGACAAGGATCCAACCCTCAAGTACCAGATCCGCTTCATCAACGCAGGAGACTACCTTCTACGTCACCTTACCGAGGCATTCCTTAAGGCTCGCCAAGACCTCCCTTCACTTCTGCACCTCCACTGCCTCGAGAAGAAGAAGGTGGCCGAGCAAGGACATGAAATCACTGCCTTACAAGCCCACATCACCAATCAGGAGCAACAAATCGAGGAACTTCGGAAAACCCGCAACCAAACCCCACGTGGGAGACATAGGAATGAATTTCCATATCCACCTCGTAGAAGATCATCGTCAGGCCACCAACGACATAACCCAAGACTGAATGACAAGCTTTTTGCTTCCGTCACTTGTCATGGGTGTGGTGAACTTGGGCACATTAAAAGGATGTGTCCCAATAGGTGGCCGACTGTCGCATACCCATTGGCACCACAAGGGGAACCCAGAAACTAAAGACTGAGAGCCCTTCTCTCCGAACAAGCACGACTACCAAGTCCGAGAACCCCTAGGGTAGGATGAGTCGTGTACCCCCATATGCGTAGTCGAGTCCGTGTGATGGTTCGAATGGAACTACGTTCTGTGTTGCTTGTTTTTATTTGTTTGTGTTTTGATATAAGTCGTACATTTGCCCTAGGCAGCTTGTACACGACTGTATCACCTATCATGTCTTAATGGAATTGTGTGTGGCCTTTACAGCACTTGTTTGTTTACACTTGCACCATAAAACCCTCTTTTGGCATTCCCCTCCTCTATGCTATTTTCCCTCTCATCTCTGTCATCTCTGAAGACCAGCAAGACAAAATGCACTAAGGATTCCACCTCGGTAAGCAGTTGACACTGAAGACTTTTTGCTACAGCCTCCTCGACCAGGTGCAAACCCGTAGTATTACCCCTCATGACTGGAAACCCCATCCCTAGACCCTTTGAGACTTCACGAGATACCCCAGCTCGAGTCCTTAACCATGTGCTTAACCCACAAAATCGCAAGAGGACCAGTTAAGCCTATGTAAACCTTGCACAGCACTGCGTTCATTATGGAACTAGCGGACATAGTGAACAAGAACATTATCATCCTAATATAGCACCAGAACTGACGATGCCATAGGGAAGACCAATTTGAGGATATAGGAATAGAGGAAAAATGACTTGATGAGTTTATATCAATGACTTTGAGGAATTATATGAGACTATTTGGTGGATTATGGGGCTTTCATGTTGGCAGATGAACTTGGTGGGATCATGATTATGGAGTAGCATAACTTTCCTTACCCTTGAGTAAACTGGATTTAGTAGGACAATTATGATCGCAAGCTGGAATTCTTCGAAGTATATGGATTTAACTTAGCCATGGGATATTGATAGGAGACAGTTGATATTACGTAAATGACTTGGGGGAAACATGTAGGAATTCTTGTTGGACATGAGATTTGGATTTAAATAGGTAATCCTAGTAGAGTATAGGTGGTGAGTAAGTCTACATGGTTCGGAGTAAATTGGATTTAGAATGATGATCTCGATCATGATATCATGTTTCTTGGAGGATAATAAACTAGGAGATTGGATTAATTGTCGGAGATGATATAAGCTTGACCTTGGAGTTTACTTGACCATGATAATGGAAATTGGTGGACTGACTATAGCAGAGATAACCTTTTCAAGTATTTGGGGATTATAGGACTTTAGGAGATCATGTGGAACACCATAGACACTGGATTTGTAGAATTAAAGGATTATGTAGTGATTAATGGAAGTTAACGGGTTGTTGGAGTTGATTCATAGGAAGGAAACAAGATTTTGGAGTGGCATATGACGTGTTTCCTTAGGATAGAGATACACTAACATGGACCTTGGAAGAATAGGATGGGCACTTGGATTGTCATGATTTATTCCCTCTTGGAAGCTTGTATGCTCTACCCATGGATTTTTAGGGGTAGCCATACAAATGAGTTTGGGGATTGTAGACATATATGATTTTGTTAGACCTCCTCTAGGGAGTCACGAGTATATATAGATCACATGAATGATGATTGGATTTGGCCTATACAAGATGATGCTTTCGGTGGTATAAGGTTATTTGTTTGAAGGACTAGATATACTATTGGCATCTCAGAAACCGTGCTGTGACGCCCGGGTAATTAGGCTACAGAAAAACTCTGCTAAGGATGCCACGTCACCTCGTTACTGTTGCTAATCCCTCGTTAGTTCAAAAAAACCGATTCAAAATTCAAATTCCAAATATGGCATACAACAAAAGTTTTCAAACAATAAAACAAAAATGTTCGGTTTGTGGCAATTAAATCATAGGTAATATTAGTAGAGAAACAACATTTCTATAAAATAATTAAATGCACTATGATAATTAAAACAGTAACTAAAACATTAATTAAATGCCTTTTCTAAATTATAAAATATTAAAACATTTTATTTAGGGGTCAAACTTTTTGTAGCCGTGGGTTAGATGATAATACTAATTTAGAAGTTTATTTTATCCTTTAATTAAACTAAAATACATTAAAGACTAAAAGAGAAATGATCAAAAGGTAAAACAAAAAAATAACAAAAGTAAGGGACCCCCCCCCCCCCCCGTGCTGGGCCTCAGCCCAACTGGCCATCCAACCGGCCGGCCCACCTAACCCCTCCATAACCTCCCCACTGACAGAAACCCTAGCCTATCGCCCCCACTCCCCCCACTCGCTCGCTCCCCCACTCCGCCCCGTTTCTGGATCGGGGGAGCGACCCCCTTCCCTCCCCCACGACCGCGTCGTCGCCTGACGCCTCCACCCGGCACGCCACGCCTGAGGACCACCACCTCCGCCCGCCCGCTCCTCCAGGGTCGCCGCACCGAGCCTCTCTGCCGGATTCCTCTCGCCTCGATCTGGATCGACGCCCGAGCCGGTCCCTGACGCTGCCGCTCGGAGTTCTTCCCTCGCCGGACCGCCTCCCCGCCACCGTCGCCGTCTTCCCCGACCTCCTCCCCGCTCCCCATTGCCATGAGCCCTACAACTACGGTGAGGCCCTCGGCCTCCTCTTCCCCTCTCCCCCTGTCGAACACCGTCCGCCTCGCCCGACGTCGTGCCTGCCGCTCCAGGCCGCACTCGCCCTCCACCACTACAGCCTGCACGCGCTGCACCCGCGCCGTGGCCAACCCTCTACTGCTGCTCTACCCCACCACGCTGCCGCCCTCTTCCCCACCCGTCGACCTCGCCGTGCTCTGCGACCTGCACTGGCACCTCGCTCGCGCACGCCACAACCATCACCACGGCGACCGCGTCCTCCTCCACACGCGCACGCCGCCGCCCGCCTGCGCCGCATCCGCCACGGCCGCCGCTCGCCTCCGCCCTTGCTCGCCGGCCTCTCCGGCGCGGCCAGTGCCTCCCCTGGCCACACCATGGCCATAGATGGCCCCCTGTGTGTGTGCCATAGCCAGGGCGTGGCCTTGTGCCACTGAGCACAGGGGCCCACCCCCTGTTTAGAACGAATTTTAATAACAAATAAAGTTAATCAATTAATTAATTAGCAAATCAATAAATTAACTTAATTAACTCTGTTTAAATTAGCCTAACTACCTAATTTAGTTAATTAAAACTGGTAGTTTAGTTAGGTCTATGACAAAACGACCCCACATGTAAGTTTGACCCAGTCAACAACCCTGTTGACTGCTGACATCATGCTGATGTCATGATGATGTCATAACCCTGTTTTCTATTTAAATTAATTCTGTTTTTCCGAAATGATTTAAAAACTTTAATAATTCATAGAAAATAAATCATAAGTCGGATGAAAATAATTTGTACATGAAAGTTGCTCAGAACGATGAGACGAATCCGGATATGCAACCCGTTCATGCGCCACACATCCCTAACCTATGGAACTCACAACTTTCCCCCTCCGGTTCATCTGTCCGAAAACACGAAACACCGGGGATAATTTCCCGGATGTTTCCCCCTTCACCGGTACCACCTCGTACCGCGTTAGGGCACACCTAGCATCACGCTTTGTCATGTCATGCATCGTCATGCATTTGTTTGCATTATATTTATTGTTTCTTCCCCCTCTTCTCTCGCTAGACACCGAGACCGACGCCGCTGCTACCCAGTACGACTACGGTGTTGACGTCCACTCTCTCTTGCCAGAGCAACCAGGCAAGCCCCCCCTTTGATCACCAGATATCGCCTACTCTTGTCTATACTGCTTGCATTAGAGTAGTGTAGCATGTTACTGCTTTCCGTTAATCCTATTATGATGCATAGCCTGTCCTTGCTACTACTATTGTTACCTTTACCTGTTATCCTAATGCTTAGTATAGGATGCTAGTGTTCCATCAGTGGCCCTACACTCTTGTTCGTCTGCCATGCTATACTACTGGGCCGTGATCACTTCGGGAGGTGATCACGGGCATATGCTATATACTTATACTGTTACATTACTTATGATACTGTTCGGAGATGGGGGCTGAAGGGGCAGGTGGCTCCATCCAGGTAGTGGTGGGCCTGGGTTCCCGACGGCCCCCGACTGTTACTTTGAGGTGGAACGACAGGGCAGGTTGAGACCACCTAGGAGAGAGGTGGGCCTGGCCCTGGTCGGCGTTCGCAGATGCTTAACACATTTAACGAGATCTTGGTATTTGATCTGAGTCTGGCTACTGGCCTATACGCACTAACCATCTACGCGGGGACAGTTATGGCCACTCGACGTCGTGGTATCAGCCGAATCCTTCGTGACGTCAGCGACTGAGTGGCGCGCGCCGGATTGGACCGTAAGCCTGCTCTTGTATTAAGGGGGCTAGTTCTGCTTCCGGCCGCGTTCGCAACGTGCTGGTGTGCAAAGGGCGATGGGCCCAGACCCCTGCGCCATAGGATTTAGACCGGCGTGCTGACCTCTCTATTGTGCCTAGGTAGGGCTGCGACGTGTTGATCTTCCGAGGCCGGGCATGACCCAGAAAAGTGTGTCCGGCCAAATGGGATCGAGCGTGTTGGGTTATGTGGTGCACCCCTACAGGGAAGTTAATCTATTCGAATAGCCGTGATCTTCGGTAACAGGACGACTTGGAGTTGTACCTTGACCTTATGACAACTAGAACTGGATACTTAATAAAACACACCCTTCCAAGTGCCAGATACAACCGGTGGTCGCTCTCTCACAGGGCGACGAGGGGAGGATCATCGGTTAGGATTATGCTATACGATGCTACTTGGAGGTCTTCAGTCTACTCTCTTCTACATGCTGCAAGACGGCGGCTGCCAGAAGCGTAGTCTTCGAAAGGACTAGCTATCCCCCTCTTATTCCGGCATTCTGCAGTTCAGTCCACATATGATAGCCTTATTCCAGTTGATACCAATGCATACATATGTAGTGTAGCTCCTTGCTTGCGAGTACTTTGGATGAGTACTCACGGTTGCTTTCTCCCTCTTTTCCACCTATCCCTTCTACCTGGTTGTCGCAACCAGATGTTGGAGCCCAGGAGCCAGACGCCACCTTCGACGACGACTCCTACTACACCGGAGGTGCCTACTACTACGTGCTGCCCGCTGACGACGACCAGGAGTAGTTTAGGAGGATCCCAGGCAGGAGGCCTGCGCCTCTTTCGATCTGTATCCCTGTTTGTGCTAGCCTTCTTAAGGCATACTTGTTTAACTTATGTCTGTACTCAGATATTGTTGCTTCCGCTGACTCGTCTATGATCGAGCTCTTGTATTCGAGCCCTCGAGGCCCCTGGCTTGTAATATGATGCTTGTATGACTTATTTTATTGGTAGAGTTGTGTTGTGATATCTTCCCGTGAGTCCCTGATCTTGATCGTACACGTTTGCGTGTATGATTAGTGTACGATTAAATCGGGGGCGTCACACGTGCTTAAGGATAAGATAATAAAATGTTCACTCGCACACTAGAATCCTTGAAACCCTTAAGCCCTACCAAGCTACAACATGGTCGGATCATGACCGTGGGTCTTGACTCTTGATTGAGAACACCTTGGACCATACTCAACCGTGACCACCACCAGTACCCCCATCCTACTTTATGTACCTCATGAACAAAGTCTTCATGGAGTACTTGGACAAGTTGGTTGTCATCTTTATTTTGGTAACATACTTGTCTACCCGAAGACGGAAGAAGAGCCATTCAGCTAGTTAAGGAACATTTGAAGACCGCCATGCCAAGGAGGAAGAACTACACCAACCACCATCGTCAAGAAGTGAACTTTCTCATCGAAGACCAGGTGTATCTGCAAAGCCACTTCTCTCAAGAGAACCAAGCATTTTCATGTCAAGAGAAACTCGCACCAAGATTTATCGACCTTCTCCAAGATCACTACAAGACAAAGAATAGACAGCTACTAGCTAGAATTACCACCTGAGCCACCCACTGTGCACAACACTTTCCATGAGTCACAGCTTCAAAAGTGCTTCCAACTTCCTAACCAACCCGATCCCTACAAGGACATCGATCACCGAGCCATCGACCTCCAGCCTAATATGACTTATGCAAGAGACCCCAATAGCAATATGGATCAAGCAGGATGTCATACCTGAAGCCACGCCATCGAGTACTTCAAGGTTCAATGGAGCACCACTCGGAAGCACAAGCGGTATGAGGACGTGAAGACTAACCCCGGATCCAGTTTTCGTATTCCTTTCCATGACTAGTTTGGGAATCTCGGGGACGAGATTCTTGTAAGGGGGTAGGTCTGTCACACCCTGATTTTCATGCCACAATACTTAAGCTAATAAATCATGATAAAGTGTGGTTTGACAAAAACTTTTGCATTATTTGGCTTTTATTTGGAGTTGGTTTTCTCTCTGTGTTTTTCAAGTGCTCTTTAAAGTCAACACAACTCCCCCTCCCATACTTCATCTCATTGCCCCAAACTTCTGCATAATGATCATGCCATGCGTATGGTGCAATATAGTATTTTCTTACAAAAATAATTTGGCCAAATAGTATTTTCAAAAATTAGTTTTCCAAAAACCCCTGAATTGAGGTTTGCACTGCAAGTACTTGATTTGGGGTGTGAAAAATCTTTCAAAAAGTATATTTGAATCCTATTAGATATAGGACTCCCATAAACCACAAAAATATAATTTTAAAAGTTATTTTCCTATTTTATTTAAAACCTTTTTCTTAAGGCCAAAAATGGTCTTTAATAGGGAAAAATTATTTTATTGTTTCAAAAATATTTGACAAAAACCTAGAGAAACTCAGTGGACATATATTGTCCATATATAAGAGTTTCAACACATGGTCATGTTCAAAATAATGGTAAAATCCCTCAAATACCCTTTCTCGATATTTCAAGCTTTTGAAATATTTACAAAGGAAATATTCTCCAAACATTCTAAGAAAATTCTAGCATGTCACATATGACATGTTGGATGATCTTGCCAAGTCTCATGTCATGTAGAATAGTATAACCCTATGAAATCCCCTCAAAACCATTTCTGTCCATTTTGAAGGTTGAGCAACTTTACATTGCCAAACATGTCCAAATGTTCTAAAACTTGATGCACATGCTCAAATGGTCTAATTATTCATCTATACTAAATGGCACAAGTTGGAGAGAATGTTATCTTGATCAAAGTGCCCCCAAACCCTCTCTGACCAGAATCAAATTTGAACAACTTTGTACTACCAACTTTTTCTCCTTGACTCCAACTTTTGTGAGCATGTTCACATGACCAAATGAGGCCACTACACCAAGTGGTGCATCAAGGGGAAGTGATTTTCTCAACTAGATCTACACAAGTCCATTTCTGCTAATTTCTGGGGTTTACAAAAGTTGCATTGGCAACTTGTCCCAAATAAGCTCCAAATTGGTGAAAGGCCCTAATTATATGTGTCATTTCACCCTGTGGGGCCTCATGGCAATTGGAAATCTTTTGATTACCAAAACCATTATCAAACACCTTCTGCCACTTTTCAAAAATCACCATTTTGACCACCAAAACTATTCTCCTTGCGCTCCACTTTTTACCACAGCCCCTCCTAGACCTCTTCTACCTCCAGTAGCAATGGCTGCATCTCAGATCAATAATTGAGGGGTCAAACCACCTCTTTTACCTCTCTGGACAGCCCTTGCACCCCTCTTCCTCACCTCCCTCCTCACTCCAATGGCCACCCAAGGCATCCAAGGCTTTCCCCACATTCTTTATTCCTCCCTAGAGCTACCAGACATGCTTGGCCGTGCCCACTTTGCCAAAAAAATGGCATGCCGGCCATTTGCATGCTCTGGAACGCGCTACAGTGCGCTCCCGCACTGTAGCCGCCCCCTGCCAACCACCTCCAGCCACCTCGGCTCTCCCCCTCATGTCAGCCGATGCTCCTCGACGTCCGCAGCACGCTACGCCTCTGTCCCCCTCCTCCTTCTCCCTCCTGCTACCCTTGCTCGCACGTGCGCCGGCCGCCCGAGAGCTCCAATGAGCGGCCTCACACGCGCGGCGTCTCTGACCCCTCCCCGCTCCCTCTCTTCTCCTCCTGGGCGTAGTCAACCCCTACGAACGCCCTAGACTCGGCGCAGCACCCTCCCGAGGCCCGTAGCGACAAGCACAAGCTCCCCGGCGCACGAGCCCACGGTGGACCGCCGCTCGCCAATATAAGGCATCCCGAGCCCCCCTCTAGCCACCACTCGTCCTCTTCCACTCCAAATAGCCCCACTGGGCCTCCCGTTCATCCCCAGATCCGCCCAAGCTCGAGATCAAGATCGAGCCCCGCCGATTCGGGTCGCCGTCAATCTCGTGGTACATGCCTCCCTTGCCCTCTCTCTCTCTCTCTCTCTCGATCTGGAACCGCCTCGCCTCACTGATCCATTCCCCTCTTTCTCCCGCTCCTATTGTAGCTCGGAACGAGCTAACCAGGCTCCTCCCGAGGCCCTTCCGCCGGCTTCTTCGTCGCCGGCGAACCCCTGCACTCCGGCGACCGCCTCCACCTCCACCCAAACGGCTACTCCGCCCTGAGCAAGCCGGTGCCCTCGGATCGCCTCGCCGTTGACCACAACGACGCCGGTGAGTTCGCCCCCCTCTCTGGCCCGAGGTTGAAGACGACGGCCGTGGGGCCCGTCGGTCAGCCTCACATACTGACCGATGGGCCCCACCTGTCAGGTTTAAAATGCACGCGCGCACGAACCATTTCGCTGCGACGGCTGAAGGCATATTTTACCTTTACGCCTTTGACGTGGCAGCCTCGCGCGGGCTGAATCCCCTCTGGGCCTGCTGCACTGTGGCCTTTCTAGCCCAGTGGCACAGTGCCACTTTTCTTTTCTTTTTTCTGTCTGTTTTGTAAAAATTCCACAGGATAAAAAATTTATCCAAATGGAATAATTCCAACTCCTAAAATCTTAGAATAATTCCACCTATTTATTGATGTAATATTCATGCACATCCATCACACTGTTCTGTACTGTTCAAATTTAAATTCAAATTTGAGCATTTATATTCCCCTCTGAAAATCCATTTCTCCTATTCTGCTACTGGAAATTCAAAACTAGGAATTTTCCCCTTCTTAGTTTTCACCCTAGTATTTAACAAAAATGAGTTGACATTTTTCTGAGCACTTTGGTTTTTCTGTTTTATTATTGCCTTATTTTTCTCGTTATTATTTTGCGACGATAGATTGCGTTACTGACGAAGGAGTTGGACCAGAAGACTTTGAAGACCCAGAAGACTTTGTTGAGCTAGGAAAGCAGCCCTTGACCATGTCTATGAAACCCTTTTTATACATGACATATAGCACCATATTGTTGTTGCAACGGAATCATGATGAGGTGGAACCACTTTGATGGTTTGCCTCCATTACTTCCTTGTTGACACTTGCATTGTGCATGACCCTACCTCCTTATGAGGGTTATGCCGGTGGGAGTAGATAGGATGCTAAAGTAGTTGCTACGCAAAAAGGGACGGGGATATGCATGGTGATGGAGACAAAGTATTTTCAAAGGACTTTTCGAAAACCCCGTTGGGTGCCACTTATGCCCGAGGGAGATGACGAGTTGGGTAACCACTTGATGACGAAGTGGTGTACCGAGGCAAGTGTGTGTGTTGTTTTTCAAAACGGATTGGTTTAAGTTGCGACCGTTATTCCAACCTTACATGTGCAACCGCTCTACCCTTGTATGGGAAAGGGCATTATTGATTACCTAGGCCGATACTAGCTTGGAGCCCACATTACTAGTGACGGGAGAGTTGTTGGTGCGCTCTCTTGGGACGGGGTCGTGCCAGGTAGGGCGGCCAAGAACATTTTTATGGGGCACCGGACACACCGTTGGTACCCCGTGCCAGTGGTATGTGATGAATATGGGAGCAAGGCTCCACAATTTTAAGTTGTGAAAGGTTGGGCACGGGGGTTACTACCAATCGAGTGGACTCCATGTTAGTGTCGTCTAGGGAAAGATAGTGATCGGGTGCTTACCCCAGGTACTTGAGGTACCGCGGGTCGTGGATGGCACGGAAGTTCCCCGGATCTTGTGGGTAAAGTGTGCAACCTCTGCAGAGTGTAAAACTATTTGAATAGCCGTGTCCATGGTCAAGGAAAGTTGGGTAACCGCTCTTGGGCTACATCCACATGTTACAAACCAGTGTGTGTGTTTGGATAAGTGAGAAGAACTACTTGGGTCAAGTCAAAGGACTTGACATGATTGAGTTGGGTTGATGCCCACTCTATTTATGTTGATATCTGTAACCTGTCCTCATGGTCAATTGAATTCTCCTGATGCATGCCTTACAAGTTGTTGAACATGTCATTGCACTCAAAACTAGCTTTCTGCAAAATTTACCTATATCATGCATTGTTGTATCTTGAGCCAAAACATGGGTTGCTTGCGAGTACATTCAAAGTACTCATTGGCTTGCCACTGGTTATTTAATTGGCCAGGCATGGAAGAACCGGAGTTCGAAGAAGAGTTCTTTGGAGACGAGCATGCGAACTAGGACGTTTCCCAGTCAGAATGCACGTAGGGTTAAGGCAGATGGCATGGGTTCTACTTATCGACAAAGATTTCCGCTGCTTAAGTTTATTTGATATTCAGCCCTTGTGGCTTTATCTATGTAAGACTTGACCATAATGGTCATAATTGGTGTAAGACAGTATGTATGGATGTAAGACTCTTGTTATTCAGCTTATGTGTGTTCAGTGAGCATTGATCTCTGGGATCACTGTACACGTGCATTCGGTGATCACGACTTATGAGTCGGGGTCCCCACAGATACGTTGGAGACATATCAGCATCCCCAAGCTTAACTCCTACTCGTCCTCGAGTAGGTAAGTGATAAAAACATAATTTTTGATGTGGAGTGATGTTTAACATGTCATATCATCTTCTTTTCTTTATAGCATGGACAATTGGACTTTTTATGTGATTCAAAGCAATAGTCTAGATTTGACATGATAATTTAGATACTCAAGCATATCAACAAGCAACCATGTCTTTCAAAATATCAATGCTAAAATAAGTTATCCCTAGCCCATCATGCTCAAACATTGATCCATTCATGAAACACACTCGAATATTAGCTACACCCAATGCTTAAGTACGATCATATTGCCTCCTAGTTGGTGCTTTTATAAGAGAAGATGGAGACTCAAAATAAAAATTGCATAAAGTAAAAGAAGGGCCCTTCACAGAGGGAAGTAGGGATTTGTAGAGGTGCCAGAGCTCAAACCGAAAAACTTAGAGATAAAAACATTTTGGGAGGTGTATCTATCCCAACAACGAAAACGACTTAAAGTTTTCAAATACTTTCCATGCATAGATGTATCATAGGCGGTTCCTAAACAGAAAATAAAGTTTATTCCTTTTTCCACCATAACTTTCACTTTCCATGGCTAACCGTATCCATGGGTGCCTGATGACCCACAAGTACAGGGGATCTATCATAGTCCTTTCGATAAGTAAGAGTGTCGAACCCAATGAGGAGTAGAAGGAAATGATAAGCGGTTTCCAGCAAGGTATTCTCTGCAAGTACTAAAATAAGTGGTAACAGATAGTTTTGTGATAGGATAATTTGTAACGAGCAACAAGTAACAAAAGTAAATAAGGTGCAACAAGGTGGCCTGATACGTCTCCAACGTATCTATAATTTTTGATTGCTCCATGCTATATTATCTACTGTTTTGAATGTTTATGGGCTTTATTATACACTTTTATATCATTTTTGGGACTAACATGTTAACCCAGAGCCCAGTGCCAGTTTCTGTTTTTAACCCTGTTTTAGGGTTTCGAAGAAAAGGAAAATCAAACGGAGTCCAATTGACCTGAAGCTTCACGGAACTCATTTTTGGAAGGAAAGAAGCCCAGAAGACTTGGAGTGCACGTCGGGGGCTCTACGAGGAGGCCACGAGGCAGGGGGGCGCCCACCCCCTCGGCGCGCCCTCCACCCTCGTGAGCCCCTCGTGCCCCCCCTGACGTACTTCTTCCACCTATATATCTCCATATACCCTAAAAACATCCGGGAGCACAATAGATCGGGAGTTCCGCCTCCAGAAGCCTCCGTAGCCAGCGAAAACCAATCTAGACCCGTACCGGCACCCTGCCGGAGGGGGCAATCCTTCTCCGGTGGCCATCTTCATCATCCCGGCGCTCTCCATGACGAGGAGGGAGTAGTTCTCCCTCGAGGCTGAGGGTATGTACCAGTAGCTATGTGTTTGATCTCTCTCTCTCTCGTGTTCTTGATTTGGCACGATCTTGATGTATCGTGAGCTTTGCTATTATAGTTGGATCTTATGTTTCTTCTCCCCCTCTACTCTCTTGTAATGAATTAAGTTTTCCCTTTGGAGTTATCTTATCGGATTGAGTCTTTAAAGATTTGAGAACACTTGATGTATGTCTTGCCATGCGTATCTGTGGTGACAATGGGATGCCACGTAATTCACTTGTTGTATGTTTTGGTGATCAACTTGCGGGTTCCGCCCATGAACCTATGCATAGGGGTTGGCACACGTTTTCGTCGTGATTCTCCGGTAGAAACTTTGGGGCACTCTTTGAGGTTCCGTGTGTTGGTTGACTAGATGAATCTGAGATTGTGTGATGCATATCGTATAATCATACCCACGGATACTTGAGGTGACATTGGAGTATCTAGGTGACATTAGGGTTTTGGTTGATTTGTGTCTTAAGGTGTTATTCTAGTACGAACTCTAGGGCTATTTGTGACACTTATAGGAATAGCCCAACGGATTGATTGGAAAGAATAACTTTGAGGTGGTTTCGTACCCTACCATAATCTCTTCGTTTGTTCTCCGCTATTAGTGACTTTGGAGTGACTCTTTGTTGCATGTTGAGGGATAGTTATGTGATCCAATTATGTTAGTATTGTTGAGAGGACTTACACTAGCGAAAGTATGAACCCTAGGCCTTATTTCCTAGCATTGCAATACCATTTATGCTCACTTTTATCACTTGCTACCTTGCTGTTTTTATTATTTCAGATTACAAATACCTTTATCTACTATCCATATACCACTTGTTTCACCATCTCTTCGCCGAACTAGTGCACCTATATAATTTACCATTGTATTGGGTGTGTTGGGGACACAAGAGACTCTTTGTTATTTGGTTGCAGGGTTGCTTAAGAGAGACCATCTTCATCCTATGCCTCCTACGGATTGATAAACCTTAGGTCAAAACACTTGAGGGAAATTTTCTACTGTCCTACAAACCTGTGCATTTGCAGGCCCAACAACGTGTACAAGAAGAAGGTTGTGTAGTAGACATCAAGCTCTTTTCTGGCGCCGTTGCCGGGGAGGTGAGTGCTTGAAGGTATATCTTTAGATCTTGCAATCGAGTCTTTTAGTTTCTTGTTTTATCACTAGTTTAGTTTATAAAAGAAAACTACAAAAAAAATGGAATTGAGTTTGTCTCATACGCTTCACCTTTTTAATATCTTTCATGAGTATGATGGAAAGGATAATTGCGCTCAAGTGCTAGAAGAAGAATGCATTAAAATGTTTGGCACTAAATATTTGAATGATGAGCATGATTGCAATGTTGTTAGTATGAATTCTTTGAATATCCATGACACTAATGATGATTGCACTAGTTATGATGAAAAAGTCTCCTATAAACATGTCAATTTTTTTGGAGTACATTGGGTTTGTAAGTACATACCAAATAGAGAAGATAGATATTGCAAGAAGCATAATTACTTAGAAACTAAATTGTTGCAAGAAGAGCTAGTTGAATGTGCTAAAAATTTAAATTTTCTTGGCCATACTTGTGAGCTTTGTAATGAACGTGGTCATTTAACTATCCGATGCAAATTGTTTCATGATATAATCGTGTCCAAAAATTGTGATGACTTGATTTCCCTTGCACATTATAATGAACTTAGTTTGCTTATGGGCTACGAAGAAATGAAACATATAACTAAGGATATTCCAAAATTTGCCCTTGATAGAGTTCTTCATTTTGATCTAGAGGAAATTTATATGTATTGTGTGGTGAATTGTATTGAAAATCCTTATATTGCCAACTACATAAAGAAAAGAAAGAAAATAGAAGATGAAGAGAATACTAATGAAAGGGAAGAGAATTCCCAATATTCTTCTATTATTTCTTATGATGAATCAGGTAACGAGGAGGAGCCTCCTATTCAACCAATCTCATTAATAAGGAGCTCCAAAAAGAGGATTGAACCCACACATGTTGTGGTGAAGAAGAAGAAAAGAAAAAGAAAGAGAGGTAAAAAGATATCTCCCCCAAATAATGCTGCTCCTATTACTATTGTGCCTCATGAAAATATAATTGTGGAAGATAATGATACTTCTTATGATCTTGAGAATCTTTTTGGCACTTGTTTGGAAGAATATGATAATTGCTATACTATTGGTGCTATCCATACCATTAATGATGAGAGTGATTATGCTTATAATATGAAAAGGTCCAAGCTTGGGGATGCTATGTTTGATGAAGATGATGTTTTTGAGAATATATTTGCTGCAATTAATGTTTGTCCTAAGCTTGGGGAAGCTATGTTTAATGAAGATGATATTTTTAGTCTCCCAAGTTTTGATATGCAAATTTATAATGATAATAACATGCCTCCTACTTATGATAATTATTGTGATGATACATATGCTATAAAAAGTAGTGAGGATTATATTTATAAAACTTGTCATGATTATGGTTACCCCTTTTCTGAACATTACTCTTTTAATGTGGAAACAATTTATAGTAACCAAGTCTCTTATGATACTCCCACTATCCCGAATGAGAAGAATTTTGCTTATGTGGAGAGTAGTAAATTTTCTATGCTTGTAGATCATGAAAAGAATGCTTTAGGTGCTGGTTATATTTTTGAATTCATTCATGACGCTACTAAAAATTATTATGAGGGAGGAATATATGCTTGTAGGAATTGCAATAATATCAAGTTTCCTTTCTATGTGCTTAAAGTTTTGAAGTTATGCTTGTTTTGCCCTCCTATGCTAGTTGATTATTGTTCCCACAAGTTGTTTTCTCACAAAATCCCTATACATAGGAAGTATGTTAGACTTAAATGTGATAGTCATATTCTTCATGATGCTCTCTTTATGTTTCAATTCTTATCTTTTATGTGAGCATCATTGAAATCATCATGCCTAGCTAGGGGCGTTAAACGATAGCGCTTGTTGGGAGGCAACCCAATTTTATTTTTATTCCTTGCTTTTTGTTCCTGTTTAGTAATAAATAATTCATCTATCCTCTGTTTAGATGTTGTTTTATTCTTTTAATTAGTGTTTGTGCCAAGTAGAACCTTTGGGAAGACTTGGGGAAAGTCTTGTTGATCATGCTGTAAAAAAACAGAAACTTTAGCGCTCACGAGAATTGATGCCATTTTTATTTTGAAAGTGATATTGAGTTAATTATTTTTGAAGATGATTAGTAGATAAATTCCTCAGGTCCAGAAATTTATTTGAGAATTTTATAAGTTCCAGAAGTATATGTTTGATCCAGATTACTACAGACTGTTCTGCTTTTGACAGATTCTGTTTTTCATGTGTTGTTTACTTATTTTGACGAATCTATGGCTAGTAAAAGAGTTTATAAACCATAGAGAAGTTGGAATACAGTAGGTTTAACACAAATATAAATAAATAATGAGTTCATTACAGTAACTTGAAGTGGTGATTTATTTTCTTATACTAACGGAGCTTACGAGTTTTCTGTTAAGTTTTGTGTTGTGAAGTTTTCAAGTTTTGGGTAAGGATTCGATGGATTATGGAATAAGGAGTGGAAAAAGCCTAAGCTTGGGGATGCCCAAGGAACCCCAAGGTAATATTCAAGGACAACCAAGAGCCTAAGCTTGGGGATGCTCCGGAAGGCATCCCCTCTTTCGTCTTCGTTCATCGGTAACTTTACTTGGAGCTATATTTTTATTCACCACATCATATGTGTTTTGCTTGGAGCGTCAATTTATTTTGTTAGTATTTGCTTTATGTTATTTAGAACAATGTTTTGCATATTTTATTTCAATAAAAGTGGCATTGATAGCCTTTACTATGTCTATGTTAGAAGTCCACATGTTGCTGTTTGAAAACAGAAAGTTTACCGCTGTTGCAATAATTCCCTAGAAAATTCAGAATGTGATAAAATGTTGAAACCTTTTGCATATTAAGCTCTGATAAATTTACTACAGTGGGAATTTTATTTAATAATTTTTGGATCTAGGGAAGTATGGATGTTGCTGCATTCTTTACAGACTATCTTGTTTAGGCAGATTGCTGTTATGTTTGCATTGTTTGCATATGTTTGCTTCTTTAATGATTCTATTTGAGGATAGGACTATTAAATATGCAGAGGAATTTAGTATGCAATGTTGAATAATAATTTTAGTGATTTGCTACAGTAGAGTATGATAAGGTTTTGGCAATGGTTTATACTAACTTATCTCATGAGTCCTTGTTGAGTTTTGTGTGGATGTAGCTTTTGAGATTTAGGGAGACCGTGATATGAGAGGAATTAAGGAGACACAAAAGCTCAAGCTTGGGGATGCCCAAGGCACTCCAAGATAATATTTCAATAATTCTCAAGCGTCTAAGCTTGGGGATGCCCCGGTTGGCATCCCACCTTTCTTCTTCAACAACCATCAGTTAGTTTCGGTCGATCCTAAGTTTTTGCTTCTTCACATGATGTTTGCTATTCTTAGATGTCATTTTATTTTGCTTTGCTTGATGTTTAAATAAAATACCAACATCTGAAATTATTAAATGTTAGAGAGTCTTCACATAGTTGCATAATTATTCGACTACTCATTGATCTTCACTTGTATCTTTCGGAGTAGTTTGTCGGTTGCTCTAGTGCTTCACTTATATCTTTTAGAGCATGGTGGTAGTTTTATTTTGAAGAAATAGATGAACTCTCATGCTTCACTTATATTATTTTGAGAGTCTTAAATAGCATGGTAATTTGCTTAAAATCCTAATATTCTAGGTATACAAGATTAATAATAAAATTTTCTTATGAGTGTTTTGAATACTAAGAGAAGTTTGATGCTTGATGATTGTTTTGAGATATGGAGGTAATAATATCAAAGTCATGCTAGTTGAGTAGTTGTGAATTTGAGAAATGCTTGTGTTGAAGTTTGCAAGTCCCGTAGCATGCACGTATGGTAAACGTTGTGTAACAAATTTGAAACATCAGGTGTTATTTGATTGTCCTCCTTATGAGTGGCGGTCGGGGACGAGCGATGGTCTTTTCCTACCAATCTACCCCCTAGGAGCATGTGCATAGTGCCGTGGTTTTTGATGCCTTGTAGATTTTTGCAATAAGTGTGTGAGTTCTTTATGACTAATGTTGAGTCCATGGATTATACGCACTCTCACCCTTCCATCCTTGCTAGCCTCTTCGGTATCGTGCATTGCCCTTTCTCACATTGAGAGTTGGCACAAACTTCACCGGTGCATCCAAACCCCGTGATATGATACGCTCTTTCACACATAAACCTCCTTATATCTTCCTCAAAACAGCCACCATACCTACCTATTATGGCATTTCCATAGCCATTCCGAGATATATTGCCATGCAACTTTCCATCATTCCGTTTATTATGACACGCATCATCATTGTCATATTGCTTTGCATGATCATGTAGTTGACATCGTATTTGTGGCAAAGCCACCGTTCTTAATTCTTTCATACATGTCACTCATGAATCATTGCATATCCTGGTACATTGCCGGAGGCATTCATATAGAGTCATCTTTGTTCTAGTATCGAGTTGTAATCATTGAGTTGTAAATAAATAGAAGTGTGATGATCATCATTATTAGAGCATTGTCCCAAGTGAGGAATAAATAAAAAAATAAAAAAAAGAGAGAAAGGCCATAAAAAAGAGAAAGGCCATAAAAAAGAGAAGGCCCAAAAAAAGAGAAGGCCCAAAAAAAGAGAAAGGCCATAAAAAAAGAAAAGGCCCAAAAAATGAGAGAAAAAGAGAGAAGGGACAATGTTACTATCCTTTTGCCACACTTATGCTTCAAAGTAGCACCATGATCTTCATAGTAGAGAGTCTCTCATGTTATCACTTTCATATACTAGTGGGAATTTTTCATTATAGAACTTGGCTTGTATATTCCAACAACGGGCCTCCTCAAGTGCCCTAGGTCTTCATGAGCAAGCAAGTTGGATGCACACCCACTAGTTTCTTTTGTTGAGATTTCATACATTTATAGCTCTAGTGCATCCGTTGCATGGCAATCCCTACTCCTTGCATTAACATCAATCGATGGGCATCTCCATTGCCCATTGATTAGCCTCGTTGGTGTGAGACTTTCTCATTTTTGTCTTCTCCACATAACCCCCTCATTATTCTATTCCACCCATAGTGCTATATCCATGGCTCGCGCTCATGTATTGCATGAAAGTTTATAGGTTTGAGATTACTAAAGTATGAAACAATTTCTTGGCTTGTCATCGGGGTTGTGCATGATGAGAGCATTCTTGTGTGATGAAAATGAAACATGACTAAACTATATGATTTTGTAGGGATGAACTTTCTTTGGCCATGTTATTTCGAGAAGACATAATTGCTTAGTTAGTATGCTTGAAGTATTATCATTTTTATGTCAATATGAACTTTTGTCTTGAATCTTTCAGATCTAAATATTCATACCACAATTAAGAAGAATTACATTGAAATTATGACAACTAGCATTCCACATCAAAAATTCTTTCTTTTATCATTTACCTACTCGAGGACGAGCATGAATTAAGCTTGGGATTGCTGATACGTCTCCAACGTATCTATAATTTTTGATTGCTCCATGCTATATTATCTACTGTTTTGAATGTTATGGGCTTTATTATACACTTTTATATCATTTTTGGGACTGACCTATTAACCCAGAGCCCAGTGCCAGTTTCCGTTTTTAACCCTTTTTTAGGGTTTCGAAGAAAAGGAAAATCAAACAGAGTCCAATTGACCTGAAACTTCACGGAACTCATTTTTGGAAGGAAAGAAGCCCAGAAGACTTGAAGTGCACGTCGGGGGATCTACCAGGAGGCCATGAGGCTGGGGGCGCGCCCACCACCCTCGTGAGCCCCTCGTGCCCCCCCGACGTACTTCTTTTGCCTATATATCTCCATATACCCTAAAAACATTCGGGAGCACAATAGATCGGGAGTTCCACCTCCAGAAGCCTCCGTAGCCACCAAAAACCAATCTAGACCCGTACCGGCACCCTTCCGGAGGGGCAATCCTTCTCCGGTGGCCATCTTCATCATCCCGGCGCTCTCCATGACGAGGAGGGAGTAGTTCTCCCTTAGGGCTGAGGGTATGTACCAGTAGCTATGTGTTTGATCTCTCTCTCTCTCTCTCGTGTTCTTGATTTGGCACGATCTTGATGTATCGCGAGCTTTGCTATTATAGTTGGATCTTATGTTTCTTCTCCCCCGCTACTCTCTTGTAATAAATTGAGTTTTCCCTTTGGAGTTATCTTATCGGATTGAGTCTTTAAAGATTTGAGAACACTTGATGTATGTCTTGCCGTGCGTATCTGTGGTGACAATGGGATGCCACGTGATTCACTTGATGTATGTTTTGGTGATCAACTTGCGGGTTCCGCCCGAACCTATGCATAGGGGTTGGCACACGTTTTCGTCGTGATTCTCCGGTAGAAACTTTGGGGCACTCTTTGAGGTTCTATGTGTTGGTTGAATAGATGAATCTGAGATTGTGTGACGCATATCGTGTAATCATACCCATGGATACTTGAGGTGACATTGGAGTATCTAGGTGACATTAGGGTTTTGGTTGATTTGTGTCTTAAGGTGTTATTCTAGTACGAACTCTAGGGCTGTTTGTGACACTTATAGGAATAGCCCAACGGATTGATTGGAAAGAATAACTTTGAGGTGGTTTCGTACCCTACCATAATCTCTTCGTTTGTTCTCCGCTGTTAGTGACTTTGGACTGACTCTTTGTTGCATGTTGAGGGATAGTTATGTGATCCAATTATGTTAGTATTGTTGAGAGGACTTACACTAGCGAAAGTATGAACCCTAGGCCTTATTTCCTAGCATTACAATACCGTTTACGCTCACTTTTATCACTTGCTACCGTGCTGTTTTTATTATTTCAGATTACAAATACCTTTATCTACTATCCATATACCACTTGTTTCACCATCTCTTCGCCGAACTAGTGCACCTATACAATTTACCATTGTATTGGGTGTGTTGGGGACACAAGAGAGTCTTTGTTATTTGGTTGCAGGGTTGCTTGAGAGAGACCATCTTCATCCTACGCCTCCTACGGATTGATAAACCTTAGGTCATCCACTTGAGGGAAATTTGCTACTGTGCTACAAACCTATGCACTTGCAGGTCCAACAACGTCTATAAGAATAAGGTTGTGTAGTAGACATCATGGCCCAATCCTTTTTGTAGCAAAGGACAAGCCTGGAAAAACTCTTATATGATGTAAATCGCTCCCGAGGACACATGGGAATATTGTCAAGCTAGTTTTCATCACGCTCATATGATTCGCGTTCGGTACTTTGATAATTTGGTATGTGGGTGGACCGGTGCTTGGGTGCTGCCCTTACTTGGACAAGCATCCCACTTATGATTAACCTCTATTGCAAGCATCCGCAAATACAACAAAAGTATTAAGGTAAACCTAACCATAGCATGAAACATATGGATCCAAATCAGCCCCTTACGAAGCAACGCATAAACTAGGGTTTAAGCTTCTGTCACTCTAGCAACCCATCATCTACTTATTACTTGCCAATGCCTTACTCTAGGCCCAAATAATGGTGAAGTGTCATGTAGTCGACGTTCACATAACACCACTAGAGGAGAGACAACATACATCTCATCAAAATATTGAACGAATACCAAATTCACATGACTACTAATAGCAAGACTTCTCCCATGTCCTCAGGAACAAAAGTAACTACTCACAAAGCATAAACATGTTCATAATCAGAGGGGTATTAATGTGCATATAAGATCTGAACATATGATCTTCCACCAATTAAACTAACTAGCATCAACTACAAGGAGTAATTAACACTACTAGCAACCTACTAGCACCAATCCCGGACTTGGAGACAAGAATTGGATACAAGAGATGAACTAGGGTTTTGAGATGAGATGGTGCTGATGAAGATGTTGATGGAGATTTCCCTTTCCCGATGAGAGGAGCGTTGGTGATGACGATGGCGATGATTTCCCCCTCCGGGAGGGAAGTTTCCCCGGCAGAACAGCCCCGCCAGAACCCTAGATTGGTTCCGCCAAGGTTCCGCCTCGTGGTGACGGAGTTTCGTCCGAGAAGATGGCTTATGTTTTTTTCCCATTGAAAGAGTCCATATAGAAGAAGATGGTCACCGGAGGGCCACCTGGGGGCCCACGTGGTAGGGGGCGCGCCCAGGGGGGTAGGGCGCGCCCCCACCCTCGTGGGCAGGGTGTGGCCCCCCTGGTGAAGTTCTTGTGCTCAATGTTTTTATATATTTGGAAAACATCATCCGTGAAGTTTCAGGACTTTTGGAGCTGTGCAGAATAGGTGTCTAATATTTGCTCCTTTTCCAGCCAGAATCCCAGTTGCCGGCATTCTCCCTCTTTATGTAAACCTTGTAAAATAAGAGAGAATAGGCATAAGTATTATGACATAATGTGTAATAACAGCCCATAATGCAATAAATATTGATATAAAAGCATGATGCAAAATGGATGTATCAACTCCCCCGAGCTTAGACCTCACTTGTCCTCAAGCGAAAAGTTGAAATCAAAAAATATGTCCACATGTTTAGAGATGAAGGTGTCGATAAAAATAAAATACGGACATGAGGGCATCATGATCATTCTTAGAGCAGCAACTTATATAATTCTTGTCATATGATTTCTTATGCTAGAGTAATAATTCAATCACAATATCAAGTATGGATCATAAACTTCATTGAAAACTAACAAACTATAATCTCAGTCATTGAAGCAATTGCAATTTATCATAACATAGGAAAGAGTCAATGTATAAGAGCTTTTCAGCAAGTCCACATACTCAACTATCATATAGTCTTTCACAATTGCTGACACTCACACAATACTTATGGGTATGGAGTTTTAATCGGACACAAAGAAAGATAGGGGCTTATAGTTTTGCCTCCCAACATTTTACCTCAAGGGTAATGTCAACAGTAATAGTTCATGAAAACTCACATCCAATTAGCCATATATACCGGGATCTTTCCAACATATTGTGCTTGCCAAAGGATAAAATGTAAAAAGGAAGGTGAGGATCACCATAACTCTTTTGCAGTGTCGGAGATAAAAGTAAAAGATATGCCCTTCGCAGAGGGAAGCAGAGGTTGTCATGCGCTTTTATCGTTGGATGCACAAAATCCTAATGTGAAAGAACATCACTTTATATTGCCACTTGTGATATGGACCTTTATTATGCAGTCTGTCACTTTTATTACTTCCATATCACACGATCGTATAAAGCTTATTTCCTCCACACCAATCAATCATACATATTTATAGAGCAATTTTTATTGCTTGCACCGATGACAACTTACTTGATGGATCTTACTCAATCCATTGGTAGGTATTGTGGACTCTCATGGAAAAACTGGTTTAAGGGTATTTGGAAGCACAAGTAGTATCTCTACTTGGTGCAATGAATTTGGCTAGCATGAGGGAGAAAGGCAAGCTCAACATGTTGGATGATCCAAGACGATATAATTTATCTCAGATGTAAGAAAACATAACCCATTATGTTGTCTTCCTTTTCCAATGTCAACTCTTTAGCATGTCATATTTTAATGAGTGCTCGCAATCATAAAAGATGTCCAAGATAGTATATTTATATGTGAAGACCTCTCTTTCTTTATTACTTCCTATTAATTGCAATGATGACCAAAACTATATTTGTCAACCCTCAATAACTTCTATTCATCATATTCTTTCTATGTGAGCTCATTACTCTCCATAAGAGTCACATGATCTCTTTGTTTCTTTCTCTTTTCTTTTATTCACTTAGGATCATGGCAAAATAATCAAGCCCTTGACTCAACACTAATCTTTATTATATAGCTCACGGACTCGATTACATAGAAGGATAATAAAGCAAAACTCACAACTAGATCATACTAAGAACTTTTATTCTACTAGATCAAGGTATTACCAAAAGGATCGAATTAAGAAAAACGGTAAAGATAAAAGTGATGATGATACGATACCGGGGCACTCCCCCAAGCTTAGCGGTTGCCAAGTGGAGTGCCCATACCAGATACTCAATTCTTCTTTGTTGGAGGAGACGGTGGAGTTGTTGATGATGGATAGTTGCACATCGAGCATAGGAGGTCTTCTAGCTTGCGGATAATGCCCTTGAGTGCGATGATATGCTCCTTCAACAAAATATTTTCACGTGTGAGATACTTATTTTGTATACGAGCCAACTCAATCATCTTGAAAGCTTCAATTTCTGTTGGGGTAAGAAGATTGTGATCCAATTGAAGGGTGTCTTCTGTTGCTGGGACTTGGTCCTCCATGGCCTTCTTGATCCCTTCATCCTTGTTGATCTCCATAGGTTCTTCTCTCTTCAGCTCTATCCTCATTAGCCAAGCATTGTTGCCCTCATGGTTGGAGGAGGAGAGAGACGACATAGTGCCTGGCCTTGACAACCCTGACAGAAAACAACTCGAAACAAAAACAAGAGGATTTTGCGTGATACGGGAGTCCGGAGAGCACACGAGGTGCCCACGAGGTAGGGGGGGCATGCCCAGGGGGTAGGCCGCGCCATCCACCCTCGTGGGGCCCTCATGTCCTTTCCGGACTGTTGCTTATTTTTCTTTTTTTCTAAATATTCCAAAACAGAGAAATATTGCCTTAAAAAACTGTTTTGGAGTCGGTTTACTTACCGTACCACATACCTATTCCTTTTTGGAGTCTGAAACGTTCCGGAAAGTGTCCTTTATGTACTCCTCCGGGGTTATGGTTTAAATAACATTGGTTTCAGCATTTATGGGATTACCTGAGATATAATGTTTGATTCTTTGACCATTTACCACCTTCGGATTTGTGCCTTCGAAGTTGTTGATTTTTATGGCACCGGAACGGTAGACCTCTTCGATAATGTAAGGACCTTCCCATTTAGAGAGAAGTTTTCCTGCAAAAAATCTTAAACGAGAGTTGTATAGCAATACATAATCACCTACATTAAACTCACACTTTTGTATTCTTTTATCATGCCACCTTTTTAACTTTCTCTTTAAACAACTTGGCATTTTCATAGGCTTGGGTTCTCCATTCATCAAGTGAGTTAATATCAAATATCCTCTTCTCACTAGCCAGTTTAAAATCATAATTTAGTTCTTTAATAGCCCAATAAGCCTTGTGTTCTAGTTCGAGAGGTAAGTGACATGCTTTTCCATAGACCATTTTATACGAAGACATACCCATAGGGTTTTTATATGCAGTTCTATAGGCCCATAATGCATCATCAAGTTCCTTGGACCAATTCTTTCTGGACCTATTGACAATCTTTTGCAAAATTAATTTGAGTTCTCTATTACTCAATTCTACTTGACCACTAGACTGAGGGTGATAAGAGGATGCAATTCTATGATTAACATCATATTTAGCAAGCATTTTACAGAAAGCACCGTGAATAAAATGTGAACCACCATCAGTCATTAAATATCTAGGGACTCCAAACCTTGGAAAGATAACTTCTTTAAGCATTTTAATAGAAGTGTTATGATCAGCACTACTAGTTGGAATAGCTTCTACCCACTTAGTAACGTAATCAACAACAACTAAAATATGTGTATAACCATTAGAGGATGGAAAAGGTCCCATATAGTCAAACCCCAAACATCAAATGGTTCAATAACAAGTGAATAATTCATAGGCATTTCTTGACGTCTACTAATATTACCAATTCTTTGACATTCATCACAAGATAAGACAAACTTACAGGCATCCTTGAAGAGAGTAGGCCAATAAAAACCAGATTGTAGTACCTTATGTGCAGTTCTATCTCCAGCATGGTGCCCTCCATAAGCTTCGGAGTGACACTTGCGTAGGATCTGTTCCTGTTCATGCTCAGGTACACAACGTCTAATAACACCATCTACTCCTTTATAAAGATGTGGGTCATCCCAACAGTAATGCCTCAAATCATAGAAGAACTTTTTCTTTTGCTGGTATATGAAACTAGGTGGCATAAACTTAGCAACAATGTAATTAGCATAATCAACATACCATGGAGCAGTATGAGAAGCATTTATGACATTTAATTGCTCATCAGGAAAGCTATCATCAATAGGTAGTGGGTCATCAAGCACATTTTCTAACCTAGACAAGTTGTCTGCGACGGGGTTCTCAGGTCCTTTTCTATCAACAATATGTAAATCAAATTCTTGTAGCAAGAGAACCCATTTAATAAGTCTAGGTTTAGCATCTTTCTTTTCGATAAGATATTTAATAGCAGCATGATCAGTGTGAATAGTTACTTTAGAATCAACAATATAAGGTCTAAACTTATCACATGCAAATACAACTGCTAAGAATTCTTTTTCAGTAGTAGCATAATTTCTTTGAGCATTGTCTAGAGTTTTTTTTGACTATGTACTGCAAGGCAACAACCTCGCAGCTCTTTATTCAAAACAAAACAAGAGGTTCTCTGTACAAAAAGGAGCAAAGGAAAAAACAAAGGGGAGCTATCATACTTACAAAGAGAGCTAGGGAAGGGAGGCTATCCAAGCTATTAAACTGTCTCTATATTGTCTAGAGTTTTACTAGCATATTGAATAACATTTAGTTTCTTATCAACTCTTTGTCCTAGAACAGCACCTACGGCATAATCACTAGCATCGCACATAATTTCAAAGGGTAAATTCCAATCAGGTGGCTGAACAATAGGTGCAGAGATCAATGCTTTCTTAAGTATTTCAAATGCTTCTACACAATCATCATCAAAGACAAATGGTATATCTTTTTGTAATAAATTAGTGAGAGGCCGAGAGATTTTTGAGAAGTCCTTAATGAACCTCCTATAAAAACCGGCATGACCAAAGAAACTTCTTATACCTTTGATGTCCTTGGGACATGACATCTTTTCAATAGCATCAACCTTGGCTTTATCAACTTCAATACCTCTTTCAGAAACTTTATGCCCCAAGACAATACCTTCATTAACCATAAAGTGGCACTTTTACTAATTCAAGACAAGATTAGTTTCTTCACATCTCTGCATAACTCGATCAAGGTTGCTCAAGCAATCATCAAAAGAAGATCCATAGACGGAAAAGTCGTCCATGAAAACCTCACAAATCTTTTCACAAAAGTCAGAGAATATAGCCATCATGCATCTTTGAAAGGTAGCAGGTGCATTACATAAATCAAAAGGCATACGTCTATAAGCAAAAGTACCAAAAGGGCATGTAAAAGTAGTCTTTGATTGATCTTTGGCTGACACATGTATTTGAGAGAAACCAGAATAACCATCTAGAAAGCAAAAATGTGTATGTTTGGATAATCTTTCTAGAATTTGATCGATAAAAGGTAAGGGGTAATGATATTTTTTAGTAGCCTTATTTAATTTGCAGAAATCAATTACCATCCTATAACCAATAATAATTCTTTGATGAATCAATTCATCTTTATCATTAGGAACAACAGTAATACCTCCCTTCTTAGGGACACAATGGACAGGGCTTACCCACTGACTATCAGCAACAGGGTAAATTATACCTGCCTCAAGGAGCTTTAGTATCTCCTTTCTTACCACTTCTTTCATTTTAGGATTCAGCCGGCGTTGATGATCACGAACTGGTTTAGCATCTTCTTCCAAATTAATTTTATGTTGACATAGAGTGGGACTAATGCCCTTAAGATCATCAAGAGTATACCCAGTAGCAGCATGGTGCTTCTTCAGAATTTTCAATAATCTCTCTTCTTCATGTTCTGAAAGGTTAGCACTAATAATAACAGGATGTATCTTTTTCTTATCAAGATAAGCATATTTAAGAGTATCCGGTAACGGTTTAAGCTCAAACACGGGATCACCCTTGGGTGGAGGAGGATCTCCTAGGATTTCAATAGGTAAATTATGTTTCAGAATAGGTTCCTGTTTAAAGAATACTTCATCTAATTCCCTTCTTTCATTCATAAACATATCATTTTCATTGTCTAGTAAATATTGTTCTAAAGGATCACTAGGAGATACGGCAATAGAGGAAAGACCAATAATTTCATCTTTACTAGGTAATTCTTCTTCACGATGTTGTCTACTAAATTTAGAAAAATTTAATTCATGAGTCATATCATCTAAACCGACAGTAACAACATCTCTTTTGCAATCTATGGTAGCATTAACAGTATTTAAGAAGGGTCTACCAAATATAATGGGACAGAAGCTATCTTGTGGGGAGCCAAGAACAAGAAAATCAGCAGGATATTTAGTTTTCCCACACAAGACTTCAACATCTCTAACAATTCCCATTGGTGAAATAGTATCTCTATTAGCAAGTTTAATTGTGACATCAATATCTTCTAACTCAATAGGTGCAATGTCATGCATAATTTCGTTGTATAAGTCAATAGGTATTGCACTAGCACTAGCACCCATATCACATAAGCCATGATAGCAATGATCTCCTATTAATAGAAATAACAGGCATGCCTATCACAGGTCTAGGTTTATCTGCATCACGAGGTTTAGCAATTCTAGCAGTTTCATCACAGAAATAAATAACATGCCCATCTATATTATCAGACAAGAGATCTTTAACAATAGCAATATTAGGTTCAACTTTAACTTGATCAGGAGGTGTATATGTTTTAATATTGCTTTTACGAACCATAGTTGAAGCTTTAGCATGATCCTTTATCCTAACAGGGAAAGGTGGTTTCTCAACATAAGAAGTAGGAACAATAGGATCATTATAAGTAATAGTCTTTTCTTCAACTTTAATAGGTGCAGCTACTTTTAGTTCTATGGGAGGATGATATTTAAACCACTTCTCCTTGGGGAGATCAACATAAGCAGCAAAAGATTGACAGAAAGAAGCTACTATCTCAGAGTCAAGTCCATATTTAGTGCTAAATTTACGGAAAATATCGGTATCCATAAAAGATTTAACACAATCAAAACTAGGTGTCTTACCTGACTCCTTACCATTGTCGAGGTCCCAATCTTCGGAGTTGCGTTTAATTCTTTCCAATAAATCCCATGTGAATTCAATAGTCTTCATCATAAAAGAGCCAGCACAAGAAGTATCAAGCATGGTGCGATTGTTATTAGAAAGCCGAGCATAAATTTTTTGAATAATCATTTTTCTTGAGAGCTCATGAATGGGGCATGAATATAACATTGATTTAAGACTCCCCCAAGATTGAGCGATGCTTTCTCCTTCGCGAGGCCAAAAATTATATATATAATTGCGATCATGATGAACAAGATGCATAGGATCAAACTTTTGATGAAATTCCAATTTCAATCGTTTGTAATTCCAAGACTCCATATCATCACATAGCCTATACCATGTCGATGCATCTCCCCTCAAAGATAAGGGAAAGACCTTCTTCTTAATAACATCTCCGGGTACACCTGCAAGCTTAAATAATCCACAAACTTCATCCACATATATTAGATGCTCATCAGGATGTTTTGTTCCATCTCCCAAAAAAGGATTAGCTAGCAGTTTTTCTACCATACCCAAAGGAATTTCGAAGCAAGCATTTTAATTTTCGGTAGGTTCAGTGGGTTGAGGAGCAACTCTTTGCTCTACTGGTCGGGGTGAAGATACCCCGAACAAGCCCCTCAAAGGATTACTTTCCATAGTAACAAGTGACAGTAAATTTCAGCACACTACATAAATTTTTCCTTACCAAATTCCACCTACCAAAGGCGCTTCACTCCCCGTCAACGACGCCAGAAAAGAGTCTTGATGACCCACAAGTATAGGGGATCTATCGTACTCCTTTCGATAAGTAAGAGTGTCGAACCCAACGAGGAACAGAAGGAAATGATAAGCGGTTTCCAGCAAGGTATTCTCTGCAAGTACTGAAATAAGTGGTAACAGATAGTTTTGTGATAGGATAATTTGTAACGAGCAACAAGTAACAAAGGTAAATAAGGTGCAGCAAGGTGGCCCAATCCTTTTTGTAGCAAAGGACAAGCCTGGACAAACTCTTATATGATGTAAAGCGCTCCCGAGGACACATGGGAATATTGTCAAGCTAGTTTTCATCACGCTCATATGATTCACGTTCGGTACTTTGATAATTTGGTATGTGGGTGGACCGGTGCTTGGGTGCTGCCCTTACTTGGACAAGCATCCCACTTATGATTAACCTCTATTGCAAGCATCCGCAAAGACAACAAAAGTATTAAGGTAAACCTAACCATAGCATGAAACATATGGATCCAAATCAGCCCCTTACGAAGCAATGCATAAACTAGGGTTTAAGCTTCTGTCACTCTAGCAACCCATCATCTACTTATTACTTCCCAATGCCTTCCTCTAGGCCCAAATAATGGTGAAGTGTCATGTAGTCGACGTTCACATAACACCACTAGAGGAGAGACAACATACATCTCATCAAAATATTGAACGAATACCAAATTCACATGACTACTAATAGCAAGACTTCTCCCATGTCCTCAGGAACAAAAGTAACTACTCACAAAGCATAAACATGTTCATAATCAGAGGGGTATTAATGTGCATATAAGATCTGAACATATGATCTTCCACCAATTAAACCAACTAGCATTAACTACAAGGAGTAATTAACACTACTAGCAACCTACTAGCACCAATCCCGAACTTGGAGACAAGAGATGAACTAGGGTTTTGAGATGAGATGGTGCTGATGAAGATGTTGATGGAGATTGCCCTCTCCTGATGAGAGGAGCGTTGGTGATGACGATGGCGATGATTTCCCTCTCCGGGAGGGAAGTTTCCCAGGCAGAACAGCGCCACCAGAACTCTAGATTGGTTCCGCGAAGGTTCCACCTCGTGGCGTCGGAGTTTCGTCCGAGAAGATGGCTTATGATTTATTTCCCATCGAAAGAGTCCATATAGCAGAAGATGGTCACCGGAGGGCCACCAGGGGGCCCACGAGGTAGGGGCGCACCACCACCCTCGTGGGCAGGGTGTGGCCCCCCTAGTGAAGTTCTTGCGCTCAATGTTTTTTATATATTTGGAAAACATCATCCGTGAAGTTTTAGGACTTTTGGAGCTGTGCAGAATAGGTCTCTAATATTTGCTCCTTTTCCAGCCAGAATCCCAGCTGCCGGCATTCTCCCTCTTTATGTAAACCTTGTAAAATAAGAGAGAATAGGCACAAGTATTGTGACATAATGTGTAATAACAACCCATAATGCAATAAATATTGATATAAAAGCATGATGAAAAATGGACGTATCAGTGCCCTCCATACCAACACTTTCCAAGGAATTTATTATTTGACAACATAAAGTAAATTCATTTTTTTGCATTTTGGGACTAGGCATCCCTAGTACCTTTGCCTTACTCTCGTGCAATTACAAGTGAATAAACACTCATCTTGAGAATAACACATCTAGCATGGAAAATATTAGCCACCCCTCACCGCTCCGCGAGCGAAACAAACACACAAAAGAGAAGTTTATTTTGAAAATTAGAGATGGCACATGCAAATTTTCTTAGAACGGCAAAAGAATACGGCATATAGGTAGATATAGTGGACTCATGTGGCAAAACTGGTTTAAGGTTTTTGGATGCACACGTAGTGATCATACTTAGTGCAAAGTGAAGGCTAGCAAAAGATTGGGAAGCGACCAACTAAGAAATGGATAATCTCATAAGCAAGCATTAAGCATAAATAACACCGAATGATGCACCACAAGTAGGATATAATTTCATTGCATGACTATTGACTTTCGTGCATGCATACGGAATCACAAACCTTAACACCAATATTCTTACTAAAAAATAATTACTCATCAAGATGACTCACATATCACATTATCATATCTCAAAACTATTACTAAGAATCAAGTTTATTTTGTCCAATGATCTTCATGACACATTTATTTTATTTTTATTTATCCTTCTTGGATATCTATCACTTTGGGACTACATGTTGCTTTTCATAAGCTCAAACAAATATACGTGAAGATCATGAGCATAACAAATTTTCTTTCTCTCAAAACAATTTAAGTGAAGCAAGAGAGAATTTCTTCAAAATTTTAATAATTCTCAAATAAATCTAAGTGAAGCAAGAGAGCATTTCTTCAAAAATACTAAGCACACTGTGCTCAAAAAGATATAAGTGAAGCACTAGAGCAAGTCCTAGCTCATAAAAGATTTAAGTGAAGCATAGAGAGCAATTCTAACAAGTCATGACATAATTTTGGCTCTCTCAAATAGGTGTGTCCAGCAAGGATTGATGACTTAAAACACAAAATAAAACAAGCAAAGACTCATATCATTCAATATGCTCCAAGCAAAACACATATCATGTGACGAATAAAAATATAGTCTCGAGTAAAGTACCGATAGTTGTTGGAAGAAAGCGAGGATGCCAGTCGGGGGCATCCCCAAGCTTAGTTGGTTGCTCATTATTGGATAATAGCTTGGGATGATGGGGCATCCCCAAGCTTAGGCTCTTCCATCCTTCCTTCATCCATCGTAATATAACCCAAAACTTGAAAACTTCAACCACACAAAACTCAACAAAACCTTCGTGAGATCCATTAGTATAAGAATATTAAACCACTAGTATAAGTGCTTTATCAAACCAATTCATATTTTGTTTTTGTATTATATCTACTGTATTCCAACTTTTCTATGGCAAAAACTCATAAAAAAAACCATAGAGCCATCAAAATAAGCACACAACACAAGGAAAATAGAATCTGTCAAAATAGGACAGTCTGTAGAAATCTGACTATTTAGAATACTTCTATAACTCCAAAAATTCTGAAAAATTAGGATGGCCTGAGAAATTTGTATACTGATCTACTGCAAGTGGAATCGATATTTTATCGCTCTCTGGTAAAAAAAACAAAATTAATATCATGAGCGTAAAAGTTTCTATTTTTTCAGCAAGATCAAACAACTACCACCCAAGAAGATCCTAAAGGCTTTACTTGGTACAAACACTAACTAAAACACAAAACACACAATCATAACAGTAGCATAATTGTGCAAACACTCAAGAACAGAAAGCAAAAAAGCAAAAAACAAAAATAATTTTATTCACTGGGTTGCCTCCCAACAAGCGTTATAGTTTTACGCCCTTAGCTAGGCATAAATCAAGGATCTAAGTTTTGTCATCTTTGTCCAACTATTAAATCAAACACTTATAATCCTTCAAGGATTTAGCATAAAGACCTTTGATAGCAATACTTCTAGGGGTAAATTTAAAGATTTCACTCTTGCAAAAAGGATCTCTTATCACTTCAACAAAAATTAGGGTGGATACTAATCATCTTAAGATCTCCTTTATTGCTATCACTAGAAGTTGCACCCTTGTTCCTGGATCCCCTACTCTTTACGGGAGTTTCCTTAATAATTTTAGTGGTAGTAAAAGCTGTGCTTAGATTACTAAAGATTTCTTCCAATTTATCGATCTGAGACAGACTTTCTTCTATTCTTTC
Organism: Triticum urartu; assembly: GCF_056163025.1. Lineage (NCBI taxonomy): Eukaryota > Viridiplantae > Streptophyta > Magnoliopsida > Poales > Poaceae > Triticum > Triticum urartu. The sequence goes on along the minus strand of NC_141873.1, from coordinate 442,637,105 downwards.
ATGGATTAAGGTACCCCTATCTTTTAGCAACTTAAAAATATCTCCATCTTTTGACCCAAGATTAGTAGCAAAATTATGCATCTTTTTATGTATAATCTCCATATGATCTTCTGTAGCGACCAGACCTCAAATAGTCTGATCTCTGTGCTCCGGTGTCATCCCTGGATCAGTAATGCTGACACCACACAGTACTCGAAGGATTTATAGCAGAGTAGCAATCACACACTTATTACATCGAGTGTCTCAAAAGAGAACTTATTACAATAAATATGGCTTAAGGCCATCTAATAACGATAACAACGGAAGGCTTGGAAGATAAGTGAGTCCATCAACTCCAACGGCATCACTGAGTATAGAACCACGACCTAAAAACTCCTTAATCGTCGTCTGAAAAGTCTGCAACATTAACGTTGCAGCCCGAAAACGGGTCAACACATGGAATATGCTGGCAAGGTAACACATAGAGAGTAATGGAATGCGACAGCTATACTATATGCATATTTGGCTGGTGGAAAGCTCTATGGTTACAGTTTTTGCATAAAGCCAATTTTTCCCTACTTCAAAGGAATAAAATTAATTACTATCATGGTGGTTGTCAAACATTGAGAATGGTTGACAGCATTCTCAATCCCAATTAAGCATCATCATTTAACAAACCCAACAAAATTAATTTTAGAGTAACATGTTGAGATTCACATGATAATTCAGGTACTAGATACTCAAGATGTCCATAACCGGGGACACGGCTAACCATGATTAGTTTATTACACTCTGCAGAGGTTTGCGCACTTTTCCCCACAAGACTCGATCGCCTCCGTTGGAATTTCTCGCACTACACGGTGTTTGAGAAACGGATGACCGAGACACAGTCTTTCAGAAGCGCTAGCACCTTACGATGGATAGATCGGTACACCTTCTTTCCCCTACATCTGCTAGTCTACCCTGTAAGAGTTCGCACGACTTAATCAACTATGCCAGAGCCCATAATGGCTTGTGGCTGCACATGGAAGTTTCTAGTATGAATAATCTCATGATCCCTTTGAACCTGGGTGGCGGTCCAAAAGAAAGACAGGCAAGTCCTGGAATACCCAGGTGCCTCAATCCACCCAGATGTGTGTTTAAGTTGCCACCTTAGATAAACCATTAATTATCAATCTCACATCTGTCATGGATTTCACTCACCCAATCCACGTCTACTAGCATAGCATGGCATAATAAGCAAACGTAGAAATAACTCCCAAAGGTTTGATAATAAACAGGTAATAGGCACTACCTCATCTACTTCCCATCCCACAATTTAATTAGATCCTAATCATGGAATGTGTGAGGATTGATCTAATGCAATAAAACTGGGTTGTAGAAAAGGTATGATCAAAGTGTTACTTGCCTTGCTGACGATCCGCGAAACCTAGAGATTCAAAGTAACAGGCGGCGCACTCCGGTTATTCTATCGCAGACAAACAAACAAGCATACAATAAGTACTCATCTAATGCACAGGTAAAACTCAAATAGAAGATCTAACCAGAAAGTTCAACTTAAGAACCCTGGTTTGCAAAAAGAATCAAATCGAACGAAGCAAAGAAAGTCAAACGGCGAAAGAAAACAACTTCGTTCTAGTAATCTGGATCTAAGTCAAATTTTATAGTAGCAAAAACTTGTTTAAGTTGATTATTCGGAAAGAGGGTTTCGAGACGAAACTCCAGGCGCTTGAATCGCCTGATTCCGATAAACGAGCAAAAAGTTATACTAAAACGAAAATCGGATCAGAAATCGCGATCAGAAAATAACCGCGGAAAAATCCGACAAAAAAGAAAAAACGACGAACGGATTTTTTTTTTAAAAAAACGGCACGGAAGTCGAGGCGGCGGCGAACCTCGGGCGGCGCACAACTCCGGCGAGTCGGCGGCGGGTCCGGCGATGGCGGCGGCGGCTACTAGGGTTTGGGCGCGGGCTACGGGCTGGGGCTCGGGCGCTGGCTATTTAAAGGCGCCCCCGGGCGGAGTCCCGCTCAGGTACGGCCCAAAGTCGGTTTCGTTTTTTTAAATAATTACGCTCGGAAGAAAAATAAAAAGAAATACTAAACGGACTCCAAAAATCATGAAATAAATTTTCCCGGGTTTCTAAAATCAAGCCCAATAAAGTGAACATTTATTTGGGCCCTAAATGCAATTTTGAAAAACACGCATTTTTCCTAAATTTAAATAAAAATACCGAAAAACTCCGAAATAAATCTTATTTGATTTTTTTATTAAATCCTCAATATTTCTATATTTTGGGAAAGTCATTTTATTCCCTCTCTCATATTTTTGTAATAGAAATAATTGATGATAAAATAAATAAAATCAAATGATCCTGTCTACAAAATTTGAGAAAACTCAAATATGTAAATAACGAAATCCCCAACTCTCTCCGTGGGTCCTTGAGTTGCTTAGGATTTTCTAGGATCAAATTCAAAAGAAAAATAAAATATGATATGCATGATGATCTAATGTATGTCATTCCAAATTGAAAATTCGGGATGTTACAAACCTACCCCCCTTAAGATGAATCTCGCCCTCAAGATTCGGGTTGGCTAGAAAATAGGTGAGGGTGGTCCTTGAGCAAATCTTCCTCTCGCTCCCAGGTGGCTTCATCCTCCATGTGGTGGCTCCACTGAACTTTGCAAAACTTGATAACCTTGGTGCGAGTGACTCGGTGGGCAAACTCGAGAATCTTGACTGGTTTCTCCTCATAGGTCAAATTGTTATCCAACTGAATTGCTTCTAATGGCACTGTGTCTCTCAAAGGTATGTCAGCCATCTCCGCGTGACACTTCTTCAACTGAGAAACGTGGAACACATCATGAACTCCTGTCAAACCTCCTGGCAATTCCAACTTGTAGGCCACTTCTCCCATACGCTCCAAAACTCGATATGGCCCTACAAATCGTGGCGCTAACTTCCCCTTAACTCCAAAGCGCTTAATCCCTCGAAGTGGGGATACTCGAAGATAAGCTCTGTCTCCAACTTCGTAAACTGTCTCCTTGCGTTTAGAATCTGCGTAACTCTTCTTCTGGACTGGGCTACCTTGAGCCTATCGCGAATCAACTTCACCCTCTGTTCAAACTCTTTAATCAGATTTGGTCCAAACAACTGACAGTCTCCAACTTCGTCCCACGACAACGGTGTCCTGCACCTCCTTCCGTACAAAGCTTCGGAAGGGGCCATCCTCAAACTGGTTTGGTAACTGTTGTTGTAAGAGAACTCTGCATATGGCAAATTATCGTCCCAACTAGATCCATAATCTAGCGCACAAGCTCTCAGCATATCCTCCAAAATCTGATTGACTATCTCGGTCTGTCCATCTGTCTGCGGATGAAAAGCTGTACTAAATTCTAGCCTAGTACCCAAAGTCTCATGCAACTGCTTCTAGAATTTTGAGGTAAACTGGGTTCCTCTATCTGATACGATGCTCCTCGGAACTCCATGCAAACATACGATCTTGGTCATGTATATCTTTGCCAACTTAGCACTGGTGTAAGTGGTCTTTACTGGGATGAAATGAGCTACCTTCGTCAATCGATCGACTACAACCCAAATCGAGTCATAGCCTGAACGAGTCCTTGGTAATCCCGTGATAAAATCCATGCCTAGCTTATCCCACTTCCATTCGGGTATCGGCAATGGTTGCAACAATCCTGCTGGCTTCTGATGCTCTGCCTTTACTCTCTGACATACGTCACAAACTGCTACATACTCCGCAATATCCTTCTTCATTCCTGTCCACCAGAAAATATCCTTCAAATCCAAATACATCTTGGTATTTCCTGGGTGAATCGAATACGGTGAATCATGTGCCTCTTGCAGAATTAGCTTCCTAATCTCCGGGTCATTGGGTACATAAACACGGTCTTCAAACCATAGGGTGTCGTGCTCATCCTCACGAAATCCTTTAGCTTTTCCTTCTTTCATTTTCTCCTTTATAGAAGCAATCTCCTTGTCAGATTTCTGAGCTTCCCTGATTCTGTCCATCAATGTTGACTGAATCTCCAATGCTGCCACATAGCATCTCGGAACTATTTCCAAACATAGTTCACGAAGATTTTCTGCTAACTCCTTGGTTATTTCTCCCGTCATTAACGTATTGACATGGCTCTTACGGCTTAATGCGTCAGCTACTACATTAGCCTTCCCGAGATGATAATGCAATCTCATATCATAATCCTTGATGAGCTCCAACCATCTCCTTTGTCTGAGGTTCAACTCCTTCTGCGTGAAAATGTACTTCAAACTCTTGTGATCCATGTACACCTCACAATGATTTCCAATGAGGAAATGTCTCCATGTCTTCAATGCATGCACTACGGCTGCTAACTCCAAATCATGCGTAGCATAATTCAACTCATGGGGCTTCAGTTGTCTTGAGGCATATGAAACAACTCTCCCTTCCTGCATAAGCACTGCTTCAAGTCCTCGACGTGAAGCGTCACAATACACCTCATAATCCTTGGTCTAATCTGGCAAATCAACACTGGTGAGGTAACCAAGCATTTCTTCAACTCCTGGAAACTAGCCTCACACTGCTCAGTCCAGTTGAACTTGGTATCTTTCTTCAACAACTCCGTCATAGGCTTCGCAATCTTTGAAAAATTCTCAATAAACCTCCGGTAGTATCCTGCGAGTCCAAGAAAACTCTGGATCTCTCCAACGGTAGTTGGGGCTTCCCACTTGGTCACGGTATCAACTTTAGTGGGATCAACAGCTATACCTTCTCCAGATATAACGTGTCCGAGGAATCCTACTTCCTTCAACCAAAACTCACATTTTCTGAACTTGGCATATAATTGATGTTCTCTGAGCTTTCCAAGTACCAAACGCAAATGCTCCTTATGTTCCTCTTCATTCTTTGAATAAACCAGGATATCATCAATGAACACTACGACGAACTTATCCAAAAACTCCATAAACACTTTGTTCATCATGTTCATAAAATAGGCAGGCGCGTTAGTCAGACCAAATGACATAACGGTATACTCATACAGCCCATACCTGGTGGTAAAAGCTGTCTTCGGAATATCCTATTCTCGAATCTTCAACTGGTGGTATCCTGATTGTAAATCGATCTTGGAAAATACTTTAGCTCCTTGCAATCGATCAAACAGATCATTGATCATTGGTAGCGGGTACTTGTTTTTGATTGTTACTTTATTCAATCCCCGATAATCAACAACCATTCTTAACGATCCATCCTTCTTCTCCACTAGAAGTACTGGTGATCCCCAAGGCGAAGAACTTGGGTGAATGTAACCTTTATCCAGTAACTCCTTAATCTGCTTCTTAATTTCCACCAAATCCTTTGCTGGCATCCTATATGGTTTCTTCGATATTGGCCTAGTGCCTGGCAAAAGCTCAATCAAAAACTCAATGTCTCTATCCGGTGGCATGCCTGGCAACTCTTCGGGAAATACATCAGGAAAATCCTTTACCACTGGTACTTCCTCCTGCACAACTCCTGATAAGGAATTTACTTGTGTCCAGTTTGGTGCATGTCGGGATACATACTTGATCCTTCTCCCTTCTGGTGTGGTAAGCAAAATTGACTTACTAGCACACTCAATATTCCCTTCATACTTTGATAACCAATCCATGCCTAATATCACATCCAATCCTTGGGATTCCAGAATAATTAAATCCGTTGGGAAAACATGCCTTCCTATACTTAATGGCACTTGAAAACATCCTTGTCCGGCCATGTACTCTACTCCTGGCGAGCTTACTAGCATAGGTGTTTTAAGAACCCTAGTGGGCAGGCTATACTTTTCCACAAATCCCCTTGATATGTATGAATGCGATGCACCAGTATCAAAAAGAACGAGTGTAGTAAATGACTTAACCAAAAACTTACCTATTACTGCATCGGGCTGAGCTTCAACCTCCTCCTCATTAACGTGGTTCACCTGTCCCTTGTTGAAAGGGTTCGGCTTCTTTCCAGAGCTTCCATTGCCATTTTGGCCTTCAGGACATTCATTGGCATAATGTCCGGTCTTGGAACACTTGAAACAGGTGACTTGACTCAGATCTCTCTTGGCTGGGGTTGATGGGGTGCTGCGGTTCTGGCCATTGCTTCCTCCATTCCCATTACCATTCTTGGTGCCGTTGTGATTGTGTGTGCTACCTACTCCATGGGTATGCTGAAAATGTCCTCCCGGTCTAGGGGTAAAACGTGGCTTCTGCTGAGCTCCTGAATTATACTTCCCTTGTCCATACTTCCTCTTGCGGTTCTCAATTTGCTGCTGCTTCCCTTCAATCATAAGAGCATGATCTACCAACTCCTGGTAGTTGTTGAAGGTGGCTACCATCAACTGCATACTCAACTCATCATTCAGTCCTTCCAGGAATTTCTCCTGCTTAGCTGCATCTGTAGCAACGTCATCTGGGGCATAACGTGCTAGCTTACTAAACTCCTCCACATACTGGCCAACTGTCCGTCCTCCTTGGCGCAAGTTACGAAATTCACGCTTCTTCATGGCCATTGCTCCTGCTGAAACATGGGCAGTACAAAAAGCTTGCTGAAACTGGTCCCATGTGACAGTGTCGACTAGGAAGGTGGCTGTGAAATTCTCCCACCAGGATGCTGCGGGTCCTTCTAACTGATGTGCGGCAAACTTCACCTTCTCCGCATCTGTGCATCCTGCTGTGGTCAACTCCCTAGGTGTCTTGCGGAGTCAATCATCTGCTACTATCAGCTCGGTGCTACTGGAAAACACCGGCGGATTCAGCCTAAGAAAACGGGCTAAGTGGTCAACAGGTGGTGGTGGTGGTGGTGGGTTGTTGTTGTTGTTCCCCTGATTCCGATTCTGAACTAGCAACTGCATCAAGGTGTTCTGCTGCTGGATCAACTGGGTGAGCTCTGGCAGAAAGGCAAATCCGGGGTCACGTCTCGGAGGCATCTGAGGGTTTTAGAAAAGATGAGATATAAGAATAGAGGGGGTCTAAAGAGAAAATACTACCCATATGCACATGAGGCAAAAGCAAACAATTCACTTCACTCAATCGAACAAAAGCATACAATCGATCTAGCTATCACAAGAGTGCTCAGACTACTATATTTACATGGTGGACTACTACTACTGATGAGGTGGTCTACTAGAAATATTCTACGGTTGTAGACTCCATGATATCTGCTCCTGCTTCATCAACATAGTCATCATTGCTACTATCTTGTTCCGAGTCGGTGCCGTCAATGATGATGTAGTCTTCCGGGCTAATCTCCTTGGGTTCTTCGTCTTCATCGACTGGTGTCGGGCCTCCCATAAATATTCCAATCTTCTTGATCAGATCGTCATTCTTCTCCACCAATACTTCAATTTCTTCTTCATAATCTTCACGTGTAGCCTTGAGTTCTTCCTCCAGTTCCTTGATTCTAGTCTTAGCCTTCTTCAGATCTATCATGTCGGTGCACATCTGATTCTCCTGTCGTCGAATGTGCTGATTTAACTCCTGAATAAAAGCTGCAATTGATCTATCTTTCCTGGTGCTGATCATCTCCCAGTGTTCATCTCGGCGTCCGCAAATCTGGTAGATAGTATCCTTGAGATCCTTGCGGTAGACTTCTCCAATGCGTCCCATGGCGATGTGAGCTGCCATACTCTTTCCTAGACTCCAAGTTGGTGCATCAAAAGAAAACTCTATGGGTTCAGTGACTGGCATGAACGTCCTTCCTGGAACTTGAACTTGAATCATCCAGCACTCTTCTTTAGGTAAAGTGGCGTTGTAGGTTCCCGTGAAGCTTGGTATTCCTATGTTCAGGTATCTAGTGACATCCTTCAAGTGGCGTCCAAAGGGTGTATCCTTCAAGTGACGTCCTTGCATCCGCCATCCTAAAGAGTAGAAAATATGAGAGGTCAGAAGAGAAGAGAGTGAGTAGTGATCTAGGTCTTTAGCTTAGTGGTCGTGTCCTACAGTCAGCGTGTGCTCTGATACCATCTCTGTAGCGACCAGACCTCAAATAGTTTGATCTCTGTGCTCCGGTGTCATCCCTAGATCAGTAATGCTGACACCACACAGTACTCGAAGGATTTATAGCAAAGTAGCAATCACACACTTATTACATCGAGTGTCTCAAAAGAGAACTTATTACAATAAATATGGCTTAAGGCCATCTAATAACGATAACAACGAAAGGCTTGGAAGATAAGTGAGTCCATCAACTCCAACGGCATCACTGAGTATAGAACCACGACCTAAAAACTCCTTAATCGTCGTCTGAAAAGTCTGCAACATTAACATTGCAGCCCGAAAACAGGTCAGCACATGGAATATGCTGGCAAGGTAACACATAGAGAGTAATGGAATGCAACAGCTATACTATATGCATATTTGGCTGGTGGAAAGCTCTATGGTTACAGTTTTTGCATAAAGCCAATTTTTCCCTACTTCAAAGGAATAAAATTAATTACTATCATGGTGGTTGTTAAACATTGAGAATGGTTGACAGCATTCTCAATCCCAATTAAGCATCATCATTTAACAAACCCAACAAAATTAATTTTAGAGTAACATGTTGAGATTCACATGATAATTCAGGTACTAGATACTCAAGATGTCCATAACCGGGGACATGGCTAACCATGATTAGTTTATTACACTCTGCAGAGGTTTGCGCACTTTTCCCCACAAGACTCGATCGCCTCCGTTGGAATTTCTCGCACTACATGGTGTTTGAGAAACGGATGACCGAGACACAGTCTTTCAGAAGCGCTAACACCTTACGATGGATAGACCGGTACACCTACTTTCCCCTACATATGCTAGTCTACCCTGTAAGAGTTCGCACGACTTAATCAACTATGCCAGAGCCCATAATGGCTTGTGGCTGCACACGGATGTTTCTAGTATGAATAATCTCATGATCCCTTTGAACCTGGGTGGCGGTCCAAAAGAAAAATAGGCAAGTCCTGGAATACCCAGATGCCTCAATCCACCCAGATGTGTGTTTAAGTTGCCACCTTAGATAAACCATTAATTATCAATCTCACATCTGTCATGGATTTCACTCACCCAATCCACGTCTACTAGCATAGCATGGCATAATAAGCAAACGTAGAAATAACTCCCAAAGGTTTGATAATAAACAGGTAATAGGCACTACCTCATCTACTTCCCATCCCACAATTTAATTAGATCCTAATCATGGAATGTGTGAGGATTGATCTAATGCAATAAAACTGGGTTGTAGAAAAGGTATGATCAAAGTGTTACTTGCCTTGCTGACGATCCGCGAAACCTAGAGATTCAAAGTAACAGGCGGCGCACTCCGGTTATTCTATCGCAGACAAACAAACAAGCATACAATAAGTACTCATCTAATGCACTGGTAAAACTCAAATAGAAGATCTAACCAGAAAGTTCAACTTAAGAACCCTGGTTTGCAAAAAGAATCAAATCGAACGAAGCAAAGAAAGTCAAACGGCGAAAGAAAACAACTTCGTTCTAGTAATCTGGATCTAAGTCAAATTTTATAGTAGCAAAAACTTGTTTAAGTTGATTATTCGGAAAGAGGGTTTCGAGACGAAACTCCAGGCGCTTGAATCGCCTGATTCCGATAAACGAGCAAAAAGTTATACTAAAATGAAAATCGGATCAGAAATCGCGATCAGAAAATAACCGCGGAAAAATCCGACGAAAAAGAAAAAACGACGAACGGATTTTTTTTAGAAAAAACGGCACGGAAGTCGAGGCGGCAGCGAACCTCGGGCGGCGCGCAACTCCGGCGAGTCGGCGGCGGGTCCGGCGACGGCAGCGGCGGCTACTAGGGTTTGGGCGCGGGCTATGGGCTGGGGCTTGGGCGCTGGCTATTTAAAGGCGCCCCCGGGCGGAGTCCCGCTCAGGTACGGCCCAAAGTCGGTTTCGTTTTTTTTCTAAAAATAATTACGCTCGGAATAAAAATAAAAAGAAATACTAAACGGACTCCAAAAATCATGAAATAAATTTTCCCGGGTTTCTAAAATCAAGCCCGATAAAGTGAACATTTATTTGGGCCCTAAATGCAATTTTGAAAAACGCGCATTTTTCCTAAATTCAAATAAAAATACCGAAAAACTCCGAAATAAATCTTATTTGATTTTTTATTAAATCCTCAATATTTCTATATTTTGGGAAAGTCATTTTATTCCCTCTCTCATATTTTAGTAATAGAAATAACTGATGATAAAATAAATAAAATCAAATGATCCTGTCTACAAAATTTGAGAAAACTCAAATATGTAAATAACGAAATCCCCAACTCTCTCCGTGGGTCCTTGAGTTGCTTAGAATTTTCTAGGATCAAAACCAAAAGCAAAATAAAATATGATATGCATGATGATCTAATGTATAACATTCCAAATTGAAAATTTGGGATGTTACAAACGGTGAGCATTTTCTTTTTGATAGCATCTAACCTTTCCATAACGTGCTCAAGAGTCAACATTGTTTCATTAACCATAAGAGGTGGTGAACCCACTAAATTTACCATAGCATTAAGAGCATCAAAAGGAGGACTCATTAAGAAATTTTCACCGGTAATCGTATCAAGGACGAGTCTATACCAAGTGGTGATGCCAACATAAAAACAACACAGAAGAACAACGGTAGATTGCTTACGGGTAGATCTATTATGAGCATTGCAAATTCTATACCAAGCATCTTTTAAATTTTCTCCTCCCCTTTGTTTAAAGTTGAGGACTTTGTCCTCGGGAGTGCAAGCAATTGAAGAAGAACTATACATACCGGCAAACAAGAATGCACACGAAAACAGATCCGACAAGAAAACGGCGAACGAAAAAGAGAGGCGAATAAAACGGCAATTTTTTGTGAAGTGGGAGAGAGGAAAATGGAAAATAATGTAAATTGCGAGGAGATGAGATTTGTGATTAGGAACCTGGTTCTGGATAAGATCCTCCCCGACAACGGCGCCAGAAATTTCTTTTGATTGCTCTCTGACTATAGCGCTAGAAAAGCTCCTGTCTTCTAGGACTACGTCGGTATTTCCCCAAAGAGGAAGGGATGATGCAGCACAACGACGGTATGTATTTCCCTCGGTGAAGAAACCAAGGTTATCGAACCAGTAGGAGAACCAACCAACACAACATAAACAACACTTACACACAAATAACAACACCCCGCAACCCGACATGTTAAAGGGGATGCCAGAAATTTATAGTAGATTGAAATAATACATCGCAAATAAAATAAAGTGTAGCACTTCTTTTGTATTTTTGGTTTAATAGATCTGAATAAAAATGCAAAGGAAAAGTAGATCGCAAGCAAATATATGAGGAAGAAGACCCGGGGCCGTAGGTTTCACTAGTGGCTTCTCTCTAGAAAGATAGCAAATGGTGGGTAAACAAATTACTATTGGGCAATTGATAGAACCTCAAATAATTATGACAATATGCAGGCAATGATCATTACATAGGCATCATGTCCAAGATTAGTAGACCGACTCCTGCCTGCATCTACTACTATTACTCCACACATCGACCGCTATCCAGCATGCATCTAGTGTATTAAGTTCATGGAAAACAGGAGTAATGCAATAAGAATGATGACATGATGTAGAAAAGATCCATTTATCTATTGTGTAGATATAGATCCCATCTTTTTATCCTTAGTAGCAACGATACATACGTGTAAGTTCCCTTTCTTTCACTGGGATCAAGCACCGTAAGATCGAACCACTACCGGGCACCTCTTCCCATTGCAAGATAAATAGATCAAGTTGGCCAAACAAAACCCAAATATCAAAGAAGAAATACGAGGCTATAAGAGATCATGCATATAAGAGATCAAAGAAACTCAAATAACTTTCATGGATATAAAAAGATATGACTGATCATAAACTCAAAGTTCATCAGATCCCAACAAACACACCGCAAAAAGAGTTACATCATATGGATCTCCAAGAGACCATTGTATTGAGAATCAAGAGAGAGAGATGAAGCCATCTAGCTACTAACTACAGACCCGAAGGTCTACAAAGAACTACTCACGCATCATCGGAGAGGCACAAATGGAGGTGGTGAACCCCATCCGAGATGGTGTCTAGATTGGATCTGGTGGTTCTGAATTCTGCGGCGGCTGGATGAATATTTCATCGACTCTCCTAGGGTTCTGGTATTTTTGGGATATTTATAGAGCAAAGAGGCGGTCCAGGGGGCACCCGAGGTGGGCACAACCCACCAGGGCACGCCTGGGCCTCCTGGCACGCCCTGGTGGGTTGTCCCCTCCTCAGGACTCCCCCAGATGAAACCAGGGCCCAACATGTTCCTTCTGGTCCATAAAAATCTCCATAAACTTTTGTGGCATTTGAACTCCGTTTGATACTGATTTTCTGCGATGTAATAAACACGGAAAAACAGGAACTGGCACTTGGCACTATGTTAATAGGTTAGTTCCAAAAAATTATATAAAATGAGTATAAAATGATTATAAAACATCCAAGATCGATAATAAAACAACATGGAACAATAAAAAATTATAGATACATTGGAGACGTATCAATCCTCCAGGGAGCCCTTCCACTTCTGCTGTCTATCCTGCAAGGTCACTTAATTAATTAGGAGTACTTAAGTACCACTAATTTGTTGCTGCCGAATTTTCCTGTCGGAGTTAAACAAATCTTTAGTAGCACCCTATGCTGAATCATGTACGTGTGTATGTTTGTCTGTGGAGGTTAATCATGTGGTCGAGCAGGGAGGGAATCTGGGCAGTGTCATGACATAATAGTGCTATTGTTTTGCATGTCAATTTATTGCCATTGGTTCAATGAGGCAATGTTTTGCGTATTGTCCATCATGAATTTGATGCTACTGTTGGAGTAATATGCTAATGTCTTTCTATCCTTTCTCACTAAGCTAATGAAGGTTTCACCTTGTTCCTACTTGTGCAAATAGGGATCATGTTGTGCCAATCATACATTTTAGTGGAACTACACAAGACAATACAATGAACTGTATCCCAGCCAGTGCTTTAACTCTGATGGAAGTTCTGTATAATCTTTCGATATAATCTCAGCACTGGTAAACAAGAGTGATTTCAACCATACATTTGAAGTGCACAAAAATATATACTATTGAGTGATTCCAGTGATTGCTTTATCATCTTTTCTGGGACTACATGAATAAGCTTTTTTGGTCAGGTTGGTACCAACCTAAGGCCTTTATCCATATTAATTTGCTATCATCTCTATTTGTATCATGCTACTGTCATGAGAAACTCCCTTATCTTTGCTCGTTAAAGTTTTGCAACCTATGGTACATGGCAGTGCTTTGAGCGTTGAGCTAATTGGCACTAGTTAAATAAACTAATACCTCTCTTTAAGCAAGACTACTGTGTTGCTAACTTTACCCATTAAGATAATGAGGGTGCATCTATTTGTTAGTGTATGTTTCATCAACTAGTCCCACTATTACAGTAATCTTACTCTCTCAATATATGTGCCAATAGGGATGCTCGATTTTCGTGGAACTGCACAAAAACTTTGGGTGCTTCATTGCCTTGACAGCTTCCTTCCTTTCTTGCCAGTCGCTAATCTGGGCTTGTTTCCTTCCTTTGCCGCCAGTCGCTTCGCTTATCTCGGCTTCCAGTCAAAGGAAATAGTAATTGATATGCTACCTCACACAGGTTGGTACTGGTCTTTATCCTGATTATTGTGCTTGTCATATGTATTGGTAATTTGGTATTGTGCTACTGTTTGCCGATTTCATAAATGAGTAACTTGGAGCCTAAACTCGCAGGAAAATCATTACATTGGGTGATTTCAGTAGAACTGCACAAAAAGATCAGGTGGACAGATACTTATGCTGATGCTATGTACTCCAAAGTTCACTCAGACGAGCATCAATGTTGACAAGAAGAAGTGCCTATATTCATTCGAGTATCAACCAGTGTCAACCAGCTGTCAAACTGTAAGTATTAGGAGAGTGAACGCCAAAAATATTGCTTGCGCATAGCCCAGAAAAACGCAGTCCAGTCTTTGGTCCCAACTTGTGCCTTTTGGTTATCTGCACATATGGTAGCAAACTGTATGGCATGGAGTCTAAAGATTCCAGACAAGTTGGTTGACGAGTATATTCATCTGGCACTTAATCAGTCTGCACGCCAGGGGATGCTCCATTTCAGTTGAACTGCACACAAAATTTGGGTGGTTCATTTTCTCAACCGCCTCCTTTCTTGTCTGCAATGTAGAATTTTGGCGAGCTACAGGACCAAGATGAGCCGGTAAACTAGTTGGATGAAAGTAGTGGCCAAGTTCCTCAAACCTCCCTCGGCACGAGGACACTATTTGAGGATAAACCTACAAGCAAAGTTCAGATTGTCTGTGCTGCCTCTTATGTACTCGAAAGTTTACTCGTACAAGCATTAATTTTAGCAAGAAGTACCTCAGACTGAACACCATTTACCAGTCTGTACCCTAGGTAATTAAAGTTCATCCATGGATGATATTGGCTGTGATCTCAATCATTTGGATGCATAAACATACTGAACATGTGTATATCTGAATCTTTTTATGAATTATCTATGAATATTGTCGTGTGATCTATCAATCATTTGGATGCATAGACATGTTGAACTTGTGTATATATGAATATTTTGAGTTGTTGATTGTGAATGTTGGCTATGAATATGAACATGTCCTGTGAACCTGAGTTTGATATGAATGTTTACCTTTTCTGTTGTCCTTGTGTGTGAACTTGTTAGTATGTCTACTGTGGGATTTGTGACGTGTGGGTGTCAATGGCACACCTTCTTCTCGAGAAGAATTGCACCTGCTTTGTTAGGGTAGCAACGGCGCATTAGCTCTTTTTAATATTTTTGCCCCGTCTTCCCCCTCCCCCGCTTAGCCCCTGCCGTAATGTTTTCAGCCTCAAAACAAACATAGTACCGCGTTGCTTTTGGGGCTTGATGAAAAATCGAGTGCTGGTTTCTCTAGGTTGGCCCGCCCAGGAAATGGGCTGCTGGTCCACCACAGACTGGGAGGCTAAAAATACAAGTTGTATGGTGCGGAGGCAAGTAAAAAAATGCCATCGAGAGCCATCCACTGAAGAAAAAAAATCGCGTCTGATGTGCTTCTTCAGTCGCACCGCCTGCCCCCTCTTTAATCCAGTTCGCTCGGGGATCTAGCTGGTATCATTCTTTTCCAGAGGGCGAACAAGTATAAGCTAGGCCTAGGTTTTGTTTTTAGCATGCGTAGCCCACGACATACGGAGACAGTGGTTTCAACTTATTTTTTGAGGTCCATACCGGCCTATGGGCCTCCCAGTGTAGGTTTTACTTTTTCTTAAAGATCGGCAACCCAATGTATTTTTTTTAATAAAGTGCAGATCTTTGTTCTATTTATCTATATATAAGAATAATAATGTTGTGTCCAATTTATGTTTCCACTTCTGACCACATTATATATATTTATATTATTACTATTATCGTATATTTTATAGAGACTTATATATACATTATAAAAACATCCGACGTGTTATTAACTTATAAAAGTAAATGTTCAACAGAAGTTGGCAAGGAAAATCCTGGTAACTGCGTACAAAAGCTTGCGAAGATTTTAAGGACCAATGTAATAATAACGCGCTCATTTTTATTTTGAGGAATAACTCGCTAATTTGTTAATTATATATATATATATATAAATGTGTCGCTTCGGTTTATTTTTTGATATTAATTGCTCCTTCTAACCTAACATTATATATAGAACGAGCCCACTAATTCGTGTATTTCAAGAAAGTGCAAATGGGCTGGGATTTCTTAGAAAATATTAAATGGGCCGCATTGATGCGAAATTATTTGTTCACCCAGCCCAGCAAATGGACTGTACATTCTAGAAAACATGGGTTAAATATATGCCACATTTTTGCAGGCTGACATGTGGGCCAATAGGTCGAAGCCTACGCAGGGCATTGTCAACTTGGTCAACAAATGATTATGACATCCATAGCCATTGGATTTATATCCAACGACTGGCATGCACATTCAATCTCTCGTCTTCTTCCTCCAGCGTCGTCGGGACCGCTTGGTCCGGCCTCCGGCGGCTAGCGGCTCTGCTTAGCACGCATCGCTGCGAAGCGCTACCCCACCGCCGGCCAGGCTATCCCTCCAGCCCTCCACACCTCCTGTTATTCTCCACCGACTGCAGCCCCACGCCACACCAGAACCAGTCATAACCCTTGTACTCGTCTCAATCTGCGACTTCACTGCCGCGTCTTCCCATCTCCGGGTCATTCCCGTCCAGGGCCTCGCCGTCGTCCACCGCCTCGCTGCGCTCGGTGTGGCATGGTCAACAAACGAGAGTCATCGGAAGAGGATTATACGTGGAGAGCCTGACGGCTGGGACCCACGAGGTCCATGGTCGCACGCAAGGAAAGTTCCTCCTTATTGAGCTCAAAAAATGTTTCCTCCCCCTAACAGCTGGGACCGACCGGCTGTATCTTCGCACGAAAGGAAGTGCCTCCTTGTTATGCAAAAAAAACTATTCCTCCCGTTGATAGCTGGGACCCATCAGATTTGGTGGCTGACTTGTCGGCCTACTAAGCGGACGTGTACACAGGGCTTTGTCAACTTAATCAACAAATGATTCTAGCAGCTGGACCATCGGATGTTAATCCAACAGTCGTGCTCCTTCTTCAACCTCTGTTCTTGCTCCTGTCTCCTGTGGGCGGCACCGCGACAGTGCTGCCGCGCACCTGAACCAGTCAAGTGTCCCACTCCTCTCCATCTGCGACTCCATTGTCGCGTCTTCCCAATCTTCAGGTCGTTCCAGTCTGGAGCCTCGCCATCATCCACCAGCCTTGGTGCGCTCGGCACAGTGTGGTCAACGTGGTCAACAAACGAGAGTCATCCGAAGATGACTGTACGTGAAAGGCTGACAGTGGGGACGCACCACGCCCATGCACACATGCATGCAACTGCATCCTTTTTACCCTAAAAATAATGTTTTCTTCCCCTGACTGCTAGGACCCACCAGCTACATCTTCGAACACAAGGAAGTGCCTCCTTATTATTCGCAAAATAAAAACGATTCCTCCCCCTGACAGCTGGGACTGAGCAGCTATATCTTTGCACGCAAGGAAGTGCATCCTTATCCTCCCTGACCGCTGGGACCCACCCGGTCAAAGCGTACGTAGTGTTGTCTGTCTGGTTGCGAACGTGTATGTACATACTGGTCGATCGATCTCTCTACAAGTATGAAGCGTGGTTGAGTAAGTAGCGGCACATGTCATAGTAGAGCCCCCCACGTGGCAGTTCAGGCTGTCCCATCTAAACCGTGTACATGTACATACAACCACACGCCAAAAAATATGGCCACGTACGTACATACAAGCGCGGTCTCAAACGCCTACTCACACATACATACGGCTAGGTCTCGTGTACATGGCTGGGTCGAAAGGAAGAAACTGCGTCGTTGTCGTGTTCATGGGGAGGCAACGAAATGCGTCGTGTTCATCGGGAGGCAACGGAATACGTCGTGTTCATCAGGAGCCAAACGGCTTGGATGGAACAGCCGATGGAAATGAGGCCTGGTGTACCGTAGAACGGAGGAAACAGCCTTGTGTTTGACGGCCATGGTCGAAACGGGATCCTGTTCATCGGGAGGGGTCTGGCGTACCGCAAAACGGAGGAAACACACTTCTCTTGGACCTCCTATGGTCGAAACGGGGTCCTGTTGATCAGGAGGGGTGTGGTGTAACGCAAAACGGAGGAAACAAACTTGTGTTCGAGCGCTACGATCGAAACGGGGGTCCTGTTCATCGGGAGGGGTGTGGTGTACCGCAAAACGGGACTCCACGGGATACTGTTCATCTCCACCGTCGACGTCCTCCAGCCTCCACAGGCTACTGTTTATCCACCGTCGACCTCCTCCAGCCTCCACCTGCGAATGTTCATCCACGGGCTCCTGTTCATCCAGCCTCCACCGCTCCTCCACCGGCTACTGTTCAACCAGCCCTCTCTACGGGGTCCTGTTCAACCATCCCTCCATGGGCTACTGTTCATCTAGCCCTCTACCAGCTACTGTTCAACCAGCCCTCCACGGGGTCCTGTTCATCTAGCCCTCCACGGGTCCTGTTCATCCACCCCAACCGGCTCGATCGGGGTCTTGTTCATCCGGTGGCAACAGCCTCTACTACCACGGGGTCCTAATTATCCAACCCCCACCGGGAACTGTTCATCCAAACCCCCCCAACAATGCTCACTGTTCATCTAGAGGCAGCATCGATCGGCTTTAGTTAGCAGCAGTAGCGAAGGAATCACTCGGGTTTAGTTAACAGCAAGGGATCGATCGCTCGGGTTCAGTAACGTAGCTAGTGCAATCGCTTGGGTTCAGTTAGAGCACAATGCCTCGCTCGGGTTCAGTTGGAGCGCAACGCCTCGCACACACGTGCGTAAGTGTGTACGAGAGAAACACGCATCTCTCGGCCCCCGACCACCCACCGTAACCGGGAACTCGCTGATATTTTCCTCACCCTCGCTTCTACCATGGTTTTTTCCATCATGCACGGCCCAAAGAATGTCATGCAGCTGTGTCTCCGGCCCGCCCAGGACGAAAAGCCCATTTTCTGCCATGATTTTTTGTCATAGAAGTAGGAGCCCACCACATCTATGATGATACCGGGTTTTGTCACAATTATCGTCACAGAAGTGTCATAAGCATGACATATTTTTTTCATTCGGCCCAAAATGTCATGGACGTGTCTTATTTTTGTAGTGACTCCTATTGTTCTATGTTGGCACTAGAATTTTTTTGAAAGAAATAAGAGGCAATGGATATCGTTTTGTCGCCAAAGGTGGCACGTTCCCTACTGAAACCATCACGCTTGTTGTGAGAAGCTCTGGTTTGTGAGAAGCTTATACCCAAACCTACCCCAAATGGGACAATTTTTTACCACGGCATGTTGATTCCGCTCCATGATAGCATGCCAAGTTCCATGAATTTCAGACGAGTTTTGGATTTACTAGAATTTAAAAACCAGGCATCTCATTATTTTGCTGGCAATCAACAGTGCCCTGGTGTTTGAATTTCATTCTCATCTCTTGCATGGGACCTAGAAATTCGCCCAAGGACACACATGTGATTTTTCAACCAACTTTGGTGCACTTGAGCATGTGCTTGTAGTTTAAATTTGAATTATGCACATAAAATGCCTAGAAAACCCAGTTAACGTATAAAAGAGGCCAAACGAATCCTGAAAAATTCCAAGATTAAACACTACACTCATGTTGTTCTATGTTGGCACTAGAAATTTTTTGAAAGCAATAAGAGGCAACGGATATCATTCCGTTCCCAAAGGTGGCACGTTCCCTACCGAAACCATCACGCTTGTTGTGAGAAGCTCTGGTTTGTGAGAAGCTTATACCCAAACCTGCCCCAAAGGGACAAATTTTTTACCACGACATGTTGATGCCGCTCCATGATAGCATGCCAAGTTTCATGAATTTCAGACGAGTTTTGGATTTGCTAGAATTTAAAAACCAGGCATCTCAACGTTTTGCCGGCAATCAACAGTGCCTTGGTGTTTGAATTTCATTCCCATCTCTTGCATGGGACCTATATATTCACTCGAGGACACACATGTGATTTTTCAACTAACTTTGGTGCATTGGAGCATGTGCTTGTAGTTAAAATTTGAATTATGCACATAAAATGCCTAGAAAACCCAGTTAACGTATAGAAAAGGCCAAACAAACCCAGAAAAATTCCAAGATTAAACACAACACTCCCGTTGTTCTATGTTGGCACTAGAATTTTTTTGAAAGCAATAAGAGACAACGGATATTGTTTCGTCCCCAAAGGTGGCACGTTCCCTACCATCATGCTTGTTGTGAGAAGCTCTGGTTTGTGAGAAGCTTATACCCAAACCTACCCCAAATGGGACAAAAATTTTAACACGACATGTTGATGCCACTCCATGATAGCATGCCAAGTTTCATGAATTTCAGACGAGTTTTGGATTTACTAGAATTTAAAAACCAGGCATCTCAATGTTCTTCCGGCAATCAACAGTGCCCTGGAGTTTGAATTTCATTCCCATCTCTTGCATGGGACCTAGAAATTCACCCAAGGACACACATGTGATTTTTCAACCAACTTTGGTGCACTGGATCATGTGCTTGTAGCATTGGTGTGCGTCGGTTCTAAACAAACGGTTTTAACCCCTTTCCGCGACCTCATCTGGAACCGTCGCCAAGTGAGTGTGGGCCATAGGAGGGTCCTTCCCACACGACCCAGAAACCATCGGGGATATGCCCTCCTGGCACACACGTTCGGCAAAATGAGCTCGCGTGCGACCACGAGCGCTCAAATACGGAAATATGTACAGTAGAGTTAAAAAAATACAATTATACGGCAAAATTGTTTCCGGTCGCAGGTACATCCCACACAGTCAGTCCCCGCTAAACGTTTCCGTTCGTATATACATCCCACACAGTCGCTCCAAGGAAAACGTTTCCGTTCACAGGTACATCACACACAATTTCCGTTAAATCGTTTGTGATAGCGTTGCCATTGCACACGATATTAGTAATTTTATCGTTTGCGTTATTGAATGCATCACACACGGTGCGTAGAAAGAAACTGTTTGGCAAAGGCTATCCATCACACACACTTTTTATGTGATAAACATTTGCGCAAGGTGGCGCAAACAGTTTTCAAGAGAAAGTCGTGTGTGCAGTGGAGATTGATCGCACACGTAGTGGATCCTAGAAACGTTTTTGATCTCCACGTATATCGCAGAAGTTTCGCTTTCGCAAACCGTGTGCAGTGTAATCCCTATTTAATCCATAATTAATCCAGTTAATCCCTAATTTAAATATCACATGTTATGAATTTGAAACTAGGAAATCACTTATTTCATATCCAACCATGTTTATTACAAATATAGGTTCAACCACGAATACATAATTCAATGCACAGGTACATATACTGAAGAACTACAGAAGCACCAAGTAAAGAATGATGAACCATAGTTGTACCAAATACTATAAAGAGAGAGGCGAAATACATTCTGGTTGCTGGAGAAGGTGAAGCGGAATGCCCATATT